>NC_083608.1:28164045-29423045 GCF_029168945.1 Cannabis sativa | reverse complement strand
AATAGATCAACTCAAGAGCCTTGTACAAAGCATGGCTGGCCCAAAAATCACCGACCTAGAGCTTGAACTGACATGAGGTTCACCATCTTAACCAGAAATCAATGCCCTTGACCTACTGCCCAAGTTCAAAATTCCTACATGAAAAATATATTTGGCTACCTCACATCAAGTACTTTGAAATGTAAATGGACTTTTAGGCAGTGAAGGGTGACGTACGGTACAAAATCTTTCCAGCTACCTTGGTAGAGGCCGCCTAGCAGTGGTACTTCAAGTTAGCACCAGGAAAATTCAGTTCATGGAACTCTTTTATGCTAGAGTTTCACGCACAGTTCTCCTCTTCAAGGTAACTTCCAACTCATTTAGAAGACCTGGTCCAAGTAAAACAAATAACAAAGGAGCCTTTAAGAAATTAAGAGATTAGATCGATAGATTTATGATAGAAACCACAAAAGTGAAAGGGTTAATTGGAGAGAGAAAATTGGTCGCTATCCTAGGAGGAATTGAACCCTTAGGATAATTATGGAAAGACATCAAAAGACTTACTGTAGGATCAATGCGAGAGTTTTTAGACCAAGCAAAAAAAAATTATAAAGCTTGAAGAAGCAGTTCACCAAGTAGACATAGTTGGTCAGAAAAAGACCAACCAAAGTCACACCACTGTTGCCAATACATCCTTGCAGAGTCAAAACTATCATCACAATAATAGCAGTCCAGGTCAAGGTGGTAAAAGGTCAAATAATAGCAACCAACAAGGAAATGGAAAGAAAGGTAAGCTTAGTAATGACTCTGAACAATAGCACCCTCGAGAGAAATCCCTAAAGTTCATAGCCTTTACTATGCTTACTGAAAAGATTAAAACTATTTTCACGACAACCCAGTCCATGGTGCCATAAAAAAGACCTCCTCCGATGAAGAAAGATATGAGCAAGAGGGATACTACCAAATAATGTCGCTTTCATGCTCACTACGATCATGATACCAATGAGTTTAATAATCTAAAATAAGAAATCGAATTCCTCATTAGGAAAAATAACCTGCACTTATGAAAGTACATTAAAACTGACCAGGTCGCCCTGCCAAATAATAATCGTGACTAGTTAATGCCTAGCCAAATAATAATCAGGATAATAATAAGGACCAATAACTACTGGATCTTTGCTATGGGAAGATCTCCAAAGCAAAAAACCAGAGACTTTGACTGATTTTTTGACAAGAGCCCAATGATTCATCAACTTAGAAGATGCTTACGCCTAAGCTTATAGAGTACTTCCAGCACCTTCCACCAACATAATAACTATCCAAACTTCACAGATGACTGCTCCATCAATTTTCCCTCTAAAAACTGCCTTTACGACTCCTATAGTTTATGGACCAAGTGCTTCTGCGCAACCAACTGCACAGGCTAGTTTTTCCAGGTTCAAAGCAATACAAACCGAATACAGTGCCGCTTTCAAACAAACAAACCAAAAAGCAAAAGCTCTAGAGTCTAATGTAAGCAAATCACAGAGCAAAACAAGTTCCAAAGGTCCAAGTCGAAATGATTCTAGGAAGAAAGGGAAGGCTCAAGAGTTAAGATACTCCAAGTACACAAGCCTTGTCGATACTTGAGAGAATGTCTATAAAGCAACTTGTAACATGGTCCATTACAAGAAGCCTCCACCAATGTACAAAGGTAGAAGACAAAAAAGAGATCCAAACAAGAGGTCTGAATATCACAGTGATATAGGGCACACGTGTGACTATCTAAGGGATGAAATTGAAGGATAGGTCCGGAATGGTCATCTATTCAATTGGGTAAGAATACCAATTATTTATCCTAGACAGGGGATTGCACATGGTCAGCTTTTCATTCCTGGACAACATGGAGCCATTAATCCTCCTCAGGGAGTAGGCCACCCACAAGGTCTTGGAATTCAAGCTCCCAATGCACAAGCCCTTGAGCGGGTGCAAAATGCTCCAGCAACAAGACCTATTGTGGCTCCCTGTCCAAGAAATACATATCCTCCTAGAGCAGCCCAGCTAGCACTAGATGGTTAAGTAGCAACCATTTCTCGAGGACCACACATTTTTCGGAAGCACCTAAAATGCACAAAAAAAGTACTTGAATGAATTAGATCAAGATGAAACTTGTAACTTGGTACAATCACTTGCTCAAAGTCCTCAGGTGATGAATTTGCCAATGACTTTCCCAGAAGATGATGCCAAGCATGTACATTTTTCTCACAACAATCCTTTGGTGATAGAAGCTCAGATTGTGAATAAAAGAGTTTCTAGAATTCTCATAAATAATGAAAGTTCTGTTAACATCATTTTCAAAGATGCCTTCAAAGCCATTGATCTTGTGGAAGAAAATTTATTACCTTGTCTAATTCAACTACAAGTCTTTAATAGACACACGCTAATTCCAATGGGAAAAATACAACTTCCAATGATGATAAATGGAGAAGTCTCTAGAAGCAATGCAATATCCTCTTTCAAGTACAGCACCTTTGTAGTAGTTAATTGCCCAACAACTTACAACATCATTCTAGGACGACCATTTCCAGTTGATTTTAGAGCAGTAACATTCATCCATCATCTATGCATAAAATTCCCAAGTGATACTGGAATTATTGGAATGATTAGAGGCAACCAGAAGAGTGCAAGAAGCTACTACAATGTTTCAACCGAGACTGTTCTCATGGTCCGAGAAGGAAACATAACAGAAGCTGGAACATCTTCTGATCCACAAAGAGGATGAACTAGATCAATGGGTAGGCGTGGAAAGAATAATGGAAGATGTAGAAGAAGTAGGCATTGATGATGAAGATCCCACTAGAGTCGTCAAAGTGGGAAAGAATTTACCTCTAGTTGTTAAAGAAAAGATCGTCTCCACAGTCAAAGCAAATAGTGATGTATTGGCCTGGAGTCATTCTGACATGACTGGAATTAGTTCCCTAGTGATTTTTCATGCACTGAACATAGATCTAAAGGCAGATCTAGTTCAATAAAAGCAAAGACCCCTAGATCCAGTAAGAGCGAAAGCCGTGAAAAAATGGAAGTAGGTAAGTTGACCAACATCGATTTTCTCAGGGAAGCTCTATATATATGTCTAGACAATCCAGTTTTGGTCCTAATGCCTAAACGGACATGGAGGTGTATAGATTTCACAAATCTAAACAAAGCTTGTCCAAAAGATTGTTTTCCACTTCCGCAAATTGATCAGATGGCTGAGGCAACCTCCGGGTACAAACTCTTAAGCTTCATGGATGCATACTCCGGTTACAATCAAATCAAAATGCATGTGACTGAACAAGAGCATACAAGTTTTCAAACTGACAAAGGCATCTATAACTACAAGGTCATGCCCTTTGGATTGAAGAACGCCGAAGCTACCTACCAGCGAATGGCTAATAAAATGTTCAAAAATGTACTAGGAAAGAACATGGAAGTATATGTCGATGACATGTTGGTGAAGTCAAAAACTTCCATGAGCCATAATGAAGATTTAGAAGAAGCTTTCTCCATTATTAAAGAGTATGGAATGAAACTAAACCTAAAGAAATGCACTTTCAGAGTTTTCTCAGGGAAATTCTTGGGTTTCGTAGTTAGTTCTTGCGGTATTGAGGTGAACCCGAAGAAGATCAAAGGTATTCAAGATATGCATTCACCTAGAAAACATAAAGATGTTTAGAAGCTAACTAAAATGACTGTAACACTTAGCAGGTTCGTTTCCAAATGAACAAATAAGTGCATACCTTTTTTCAATGTACTTCAAGGAAATAGCAAGCTTGAATGGACAACTGAGTGTGAAGAGGCCTTCCAGAAACTCAAAGAACATCTAACAAAGGCTCCAATATTGTGCAAATTAATTGAGGGAGAGTTGTTGTTCCTGTACCTGGAAGTGTCAGATCATGCTATAAGTGCTGCTTTCGTGCGAGAAGAAGGAAATGTACAACTTCATGTATATTACGTGAGCAAAAGATTGTTGGTTACGGAGTCCAGATATCCTATGATTGAAAATCTTTCTGTTTGCATGCTAATTGCTTCACGGGAGTTAAGACCATACTTTCAAGCTCATGCCATCAGGATACTAACCAACCACCCTCTTTGTCAAGTATTGCAAAAGCCGAAATCTTTAGAAAGACTCCTAAAGTGGGCAATGGAGCAAAGCCAATTTGATATTCAATATCAACCAAGAATCTCAATTAAAGGTCAAGCGTTAGTAGATTTTATTGTGGAATGTACGGGGATAAAAGACGATCTTGAAATGCCCATCCTAGAACTAAAAGTCTAGAAGATATATGTAGACTAAGCATCAAATAAGAAAGGTTTTGGAGCTGGAATCATTTTAATTTCTCTTCAATAAATTCAACTTTAAAGTGCACTTCGATTTGAATTCGAAGCTTCCAACAACGAAGTTGAGCATGAGACAATGATTGCTGGCTTGCAATTGGCTAAAGAGGTTGGTACCAAGAACATCGAGATGTGCAGTGATTCACGTTTGGTAGTCAACCAAGTGTTTGGAGAGTACCAGACGAAAGGAGAAAATATGGCTAGTTACGTAGTAAAGTCTAAGGTGTTATTGAAACATTTTAAGCACTATTCTTTGAAGCAAATCCCAAGGGATAAAAATTCTTTTGCATATATGTTGGCTAAATTAGCAATAGATCTAGAAGTAGAGAAATATGAACTAGTCCCCATCGCCCATTTACTCACTCCAAGCACAAAGACACTGGGGTATCATTTATTAATCATTCAACCTCCTGGATGGTCCCAATACTGAAGTATCTGGAATTTGGCGCTCTTCCAGAAGACAAAGCCGCTTCGTGAAAGATCCAATATCAAGCCCCCATATATGTGATCATGAGTGGAAAGTTATACATAAGAGGATTAGTGATGCCGCATTCAAGATGCATAGCTGGAACTGAGATAAGCTCTGTCATGCATGAGATACATGAAGGATTTTGCGAAGATCATACATCCGGACCCAATCTTTCTAAGAAAATCATTCGTCAAAGTTATTTTTGGCCAACCATGAAAAAGGATTGCACAGAGTACGAGAATCTTGTGGAATCTCTTAAGAACTATTCTCTTTCTCCCCAACTGTTTTTTTGTCCCACACTAACATGCTAAAGAATACAACAGCACACAACCTAGCGCAAATATTTATTGGGTTAGATAATACTTAGTTTTAGAACAAAAGTAACCCTTTCTCATGCTCGCTATAAATTTAGCGAGTCACTCTTTCCTACAAAAATTAAGTATATAATGAAGGAAATTACCTATACATTAAATACTACAGAAATATTCTAAACCCACCACTAAGCAAAGGAAAAAAAATACTGAAAACAAATCAAGGAAAAAAATAATAAAATAAAACAAGAGAGAGAGAAGTATAAGAGTTCTCACACTGAAAAATCCTATATAATAATATATTTATACAATAGATTTAATTACATTAAATGGTTGTTTCATTGATAGAATTTATCTTTGTTAGGGTTTGATGATATTCAATTTTAATTAACTTCTGTCAATTAAGTCGGGTTATACTTATTAAAAAATATATTTTTATAAAAGAAATTGCTTTCAAAATTGTTTAATTTTGTAATAGGAAATTTTATTTATACCTTAAAAAATTTATAAAGACACTTCATTTCAATAATTTTTATTTTATATAATATTTAAATATTTAATTGTATTAATTTTTTTAAAAACTTTTTTCTTCTACTCTTAAAAAATATACTTATCAAATAAAAATAAATTATATTTTAAATATTATAATAAAAAAATAAAATAAAAAATTATATGAAATTTTGAAAAAAAGAAATAAAAAAATACATGACTTAAAAAAAATGAAAATATAATAAAAATAATTATTAAAATTAACATCTGAGAAAAAAAAATTAAAAATATTAAAAGTAATTTTTAAAATTATTTTAAATTTATTTTTTTTAATAATAATAAGATGCAGAGGTGAAAAAAAAAAATAACTCTCCATTTATAATTTTACTAGAGAATAAAAATGTATTTAAAATTTGGGGGTGTACTCATGTAAATTATTATAAAAAAAAGACAAATTCCAACTTTCAATTACAAATTTCAGTCATTCACTTTCTCTCTTTCACTATTGTCTCTGTATCTCTTTTCTCTGCCTTCAGCAATGGCGGCAGTTTCTTCGGCCAAGCCTACTCCGATCTTGAAAGATGAGTTGGACATCGTCATCCCCACGATCCGGAACCTCGATTTCTTGGAGATGTGGCGACCATTTTTCCAGCCCTACCACTTGATCATCGTCCAAGACGGTGATCCATCGAAGATCATTAATGTCCCCGAGGGTTTCGACTACGAGCTCTACAACCGAAACGATATTAACAGGATTCTTGGTCCCAAAGCCTCTTGCATTTCTTTCAAGGATTCTGCTTGTCGCTGTTTTGGTTATATGGTTTCCAAGAAGAAGTACATCTTCACAATCGACGACGACTGCTTCGTAAGCTCTCTCTTTTGCTAAATCTTTTCTTTGGGTTCTTCTTTTCAGAACTGAGTTTTAATGGCTTTATAATTTAGGAATCTTTTATGTCATTGACATAAGTTTAGAACCTCTGTTTTTCAAGGAAGGAAATAGAGCGCTTTAGTTTCTGTTGTTTCTTTTATTCCCTCTATATGAGAGCCTGGCGCTTCTTTGGGTAGAAAAAAGTTGATTTTTTGTTCTTTGTTTTTGCCGCCATTCATGGTTTTAACTCTTGCTGCTTTGGATTTCTGGCGAGTTTCCAAATATGTTCTGTTTCAGTTTTTGATTTCAGTCTTAAAAGATGAATTTATATATGTATACTTTATATATATATATATATATATGCATATTGATTTATTTGAAGTTCGAAAGTGGTGTATAATCTGTTGAAAGTGAAGTAGCAGTTTGTTTTCTTCGTGTAATTCCCAATCTTATTGTTACTACTGCGAATAAGACTAGATCTACAGAGCTCTTCCCAATCTTATTGTGAAAATATATTTTTTGTTTGGTTATTTGTTTTGTTACTGACCTAGTTTTTCTTTCTCCTATAATTTATTTGTGTAGGTTGCCAAAGACCCATCTGGTAAAGAGATCAATGCACTTGAACAGCATATAAAGAATCTGCTGAGCCCATCAACTCCGACATTTTTCAATACCCTTTATGATCCATACAGAGAGGGTGCAGATTTCGTCCGTGGATATCCTTTCAGCCTACGGGAGGGTGTTATAACTGCAGTGTCTCACGGTCTCTGGCTTAACATTCCTGACTATGATGCTCCTACTCAACTGGTCAAGCCTAGGGAGAGAAACACTAGGTACGCATGAGTATAGACTTGTTATTCTTGCTTCAAACTGATTATAAGTTTCGCCAAATTGGTTGATCCGTTTAAGTTTTTCCCTTTTTCAGGTATGTAGATGCAGTTCTCACAATACCAAAATCAACCCTTTTCCCCATGTGCGGCATGAACCTGGCATTCGACAGGGAGCTCATTGGACCAGCTATGTACTTTGGACTCATGGGTGATGGTCAGCCAATCGGACGATACGATGACATGTGGGCTGGCTGGTGCATGAAGGTAACTTTTTATTATGAGCTGTTAAGATAAAACCATTTTGAACTCCTACCATTAAGAATTTTGTGCCGTTAAAATCTCGGATACAGTTATGGTAATTTTCTTAGCTGCTCAGCCTAGTTTAGTGGTTCTTTACCAGTCTTTATCTAGAATTCTTCGTGGTAATGTAGCCGCCGTGTCCCATCTTACAGAATATTTCTGTAGCTTTGTTTGTTAGCCTCAGGAATATGCTTGCTTGCCCTCATATTTGACCCCATTTTTTGCTTTAAGGAGGCTGCTGAGTTGTCAAATCTTTTGTGACATAATCTCTACTCCCGTGACTATGCATGAGAAAGAAAGACATTACTATCATTTCGATTTATTCCCAAGAGTCTTACACAAATCAAATTGGTGAATTTTGTAGGTCATTTGTGACCATTTAGGATATGGAGTCAAGACTGGTCTACCCTACATATGGCACAGCAAAGCCAGCAATCCTTTTGTTAACCTTAAGAAGGAGTACCTTGGTATCTTCTGGCAAGAAGAAACAATCCCATTTTTCCAAAACGTTGCACTTCCAAAGGACTGTACCACTGTACAGAAGTGCTACATTGAACTCTCCAAGCAAGTCAAGGAAAAGCTTGCCAAGGTTGATCCTTACTTCGACAAGCTTGCAGATGCTATGGTGACTTGGATTGAAGCTTGGGATGAGCTTAACCCTCCTCAGGCTGAGGGAAGCTCTGCCAAGGTCACCAAGTAAACTCTATGCTTATTCTTGAAGAAACTCTATTGAAGATGATGATAATTATTCTTTCTTAGCTTGCTATATTGTTATTTGTTGTTTTTTTAAAACGCTATCGGTTTTGTCATTATTTAATATATTTATAAAATTTTATTTGAGAAGCTTCACATTTCAGAGCCTTGTTATAACGGTTTTCACTCTTCAGTTTTACAGTACGAGTTAAAATGGCATTTAGGAAAAACCTGTTCTTCGACAAAGAAAAGAATTGTTTTTTTGATAAATCAAAGAAAAGAATTGTTGGTTTTGAGATTTAGAGACATTTTCATTTGTTGGGCCGAGTCGAAACTGAACCGTACTATTTGGGAAACTTACAAAAATACTGGAATTTGGGTTAACTTTTACAAAAATACTGTCACACGGAAATCTTTTCAAAAATACTGTGTTTTTATAAAACACCAAGAAACACAAAAAGTAACAACTCAAAACAATGATAACACTAAGAAAACACTAGAATAACGCCAAGAAAACTTAACACAAAGATACCTAGCATTTAAACTTATAAAAAAACACAGTAAAAAAATAAAAAATTCCGCCTGATTTCCCTACTATTTTTCTGGTTCGTTTTCAGAGTTTTGAATTTTAAACCCAAGCGTATACGTTACCTTCTATTTTTTTTTTTCCTTGTGTTGTTGTCACATTCCTTGTCTCGTTGTCACAAACAAATAATAATAACAATAATAAAAGACATTCTGATTTTTAAAAAAAGTATGGGAAATTAAAGAATGATTTGAAAATAACATTTTAAAATTTGTATGTAAAAAGTTATTTTTAAAAATATGATTGGTTACAGTTGATTTAATAATTTTGAATTTTTTACAATATTTGGAAATTTTTTTGGATTGAATGATTTAAAAACATAAAAAATATTTAGAAAAAAAAAACAAATTGATTTTAGCCTAAAAACTCAAATTTATTTTCTTAATTTAATTTTTAAGAACTCTAACCCAATTAAGAAGTTTCACGTCGGACTTTCACTTTTTAAATTTTCAGAAACATATTCAAGTTCTAAACAAAAAAAAAAACAGTAATTGAAAATTTTTTGTGCACCCCTCGACTCAAAAATGGTGCATCAATATCTTAATTTTTTTTTTAAAAGTAATTTGCGATTAAACTATCTAATTTTTTGTATTTCGTACGATGAATTCTTGAATTGAAATTTTAGGAATAAAACCCTCAAATTTCAATTCTATTTTGGTCTCTATTTTTTTAATTCACTTTGGTTTGTTAAGTGCTAATGTGAACTGGTAATATGTACGTAAGTATATACGTAGCAAATTTTATTAGTACACCTAATATTAATTATTTAAATATTACAAAAAATGAAAAGTTTTTTTCCTCTCTCTCTTCCATTGTTCGTCGGTGTTAATGGAGGATCGACCCCGATCTCACTGTTGATGCTCCATTCATTCTTGGTCTCTTCGTTGTTGATGCTCCATTCATTCCCAATCTCTGTCACTGGTGGTGGTGGTCGGTTGCTACTCATGTAGAAGAAGAAAAAGGAAGAGGGGGGAGATGATAGAATGTGAAAGAAAGAAAGAAAAAGGAAAACAAAAATTATTATTTTCTAAAATATATATTACTAAAAATTATTAATTATTTTTGTTTTTTCAAGAATAAAAAATTATTTTTTGTAATAGTTAAATAATTAATATTATGTTGAACAATGAAAATTTAATACATGTATATTTATGTGCACACTAACAGTTTACCTTAACACTTAACATACTAAAATGGATGAAAAAATGAAGACTAAAATTTAATTGAAGTTTGGAAGGTTTTATTTCCAAAATTTGAGTACAAAGGGTTGATCATACCAAACCCGAAAGCTAACTTAGCCATAAATTACCTTTTTTATAGGGTGTCTACACATTTGGTACTATGTATTTAACTTAGCCATAAATTACATTTTTATCAGGTGTCTACACATTTAGTACTATGTGTTTTATCTAAATACAAGTTGGGTATCCTAAATTTTTAATAATACTTATTTGGTACCATGTATTTTAAAATCATACATATTTGGTACCCTTAATTCAAAATGTTTTTTAATAAAATTTTATCAATACAATCAAATTGTGTAAAATTTTATGAATTTTGAATTCAAATTTAATTATTTGATTACATAAAACTGAGAACTATTTGATTAAATTGATAAAATTGTATTGATTAAATTTTATTTTAAGGTACAAAATATATACACTTTAAAAATATAAAATATTAATTAAATATTATTAAAAATATAAGGTACTAAATATATTTTTCATGAAAACACAAGATACTAAATAAGTAAGTTTAGGAAGTTTAAGTTTGCTTGGGTTCAAATAAGGTTCAATATATGTGGGTGAAATATATAAATATATATATATATAAATATATATATATATATATAAATTTGAAAGAAAGTATGTTATTAACTCAAATCAAATCAGCTGTTACAGGAGCACTAATAAATCTAGGACAAGCATCAGTCCACAAATGAACCCCTCTAGAACTAGTAACAGACTTAGCTAGTGCGTGGGCCACACCATTTGCATCACGCGAAATGGCACAACAAGAACCACCAACAGCAGCTAAAAGAGAAATAATCTCCTCAACAATTGGTTTAAACATAATAATATTATCCGGACAATTAATCCAAGAACTCACAACAGAAGAGTCCGTCTCCACACGCACCAAAGAAAACCCCAATCTTGTAGCCCACAGAAGACCCGCACGGAGAGCCATGACCTCCGCCACCGCCACTTGAAAATCCTCAATAGCACCCACAGCCCAGGCCGCCCACACCACCCCCTCACTGCCTCGGACAACCCCCCCCCCCCCCCAAACCCCGCAAATCCCCTCCCCGGGGTGATTGCCGCATCCACGGACATCACAAACTCGCCCACCACGGGTGGGCACTGAAAAACCATATTTTTACAAATGTCAACTATATATACGAAAATATAAAACTGTATGCGTCTGCAGAAGCAGAAAGTAATTCTGTTACTGCAGAAACCAGTTTTGCAGTGACAAAACAGAACAGGCAGAATATAAAAATATTTGCAGAAAATTAAATAACTTGACACCAGAGATTTATACGTGGTATCAGTGTTCTCCCAAACACTCCTAGTCCACGGGGCCACGCCCAGAGAATGAAATCAATTAATAAAGTATCAAAATTACAAAGACAATTGACTTAAACAAGTTTAGACTCCCTCTAAAGTATTGTCGCAATCCTTTGTAATCCACTTTATGAATCTGACTTCTTGAAACACCTTCAAGCCCGAACTCCCTTCGTCTTTGAAGTGTGAGTGCTTACTTCCTCCTGAAGTAAGGCTTCAACAAATCTTCTCCCGAAGACCAAAGTGCTTACTTCCTCTAGAAGTAAGGCTTTATCAAGTCTTCTCCCGAAGACCAATCTCTTGTTCAATCAAGTCGTTCTTCACAAACTCTAGGACAGAGTAAGAACAGAAATAAACTACTAGAACCTAGATGAACAACTAGGCTCTCACAAAACAAAGAAAACTTTCTTCTCTCAAATAAGATAAGTGCAAAAAATGAATAATGGAAGAGCTAATTCGAATGGCTCCTCTCTAGGCTCTATTTATAGAAAATAGAAACCTTATAGACAGTCACAAGATCGAATCTACAGCTGTACAAAAATTTTCCTAAGAAAACACGATCTGCAGCATCAGATTCGGATGCTGACGCATAAGATCAGACCAGAAACGGAAAACTTGCTATAATCGGGTCCGACCCTCTATCAATACTTGATTCCTGTCAAAAACAGATTAGATATTCTAATTGTATCAAGATACAATCGAATTCAATAAGGAAAAGGCAATAATCAAAGTTTCCTTAAAAAAGACAACTTTCCATAAGAGAATTGCTTCTCTTACAAGAAGTTTCCAAACAAAGGAAAGTCCAGCCGAAAGGTGCATCTTTCCTAACATAGAAAAGAGCAACTACAAACTGAATATACAAGGTAAGAAATCGGGTATGTATGCAAAAGAATCTTACCATAAAAGAAAAATATTTTGTCAACTAATTTGCCAAAAAAGGACTTTACAACGGCCCCTCCACGCCTCACCACAACCCCTCCTCGGCCGCCCCTGCCCAACCCCACCAAACCTGACACCCAACCTAGGCTCACTAGCCTCAGAAGCCCCCAAAACTCGACACCCAGAACTCACACCCACACCATGAAACTCCTCCAAAGCTTCCTTAGCTAACACATCAATCACTTCCAATCTAGATTGCTTTTTCCCAAACAAAACAGAATTCCTATCATACCACAACCACCACCATAACATAGATAACAAAGAAAAATTATTCTGGTCAAGCACCTCAAAGAGATAAACAAGCAATTCTGCCAAAGACCCAGACCTACCACGATTTAGCACATTCCAAATCCGAAGCTTAAACCACAAAGGACGCAATGAAGAGCAAAAAATTAACGCATGCTCCGGAGTCTCCGTATCCTCACCACATCTGTGACATATCGGTTGAATAGGAGGCTTACGCTTGATAAGCTGGGAATTAGTTGGGAGAGCCCGGTGATACATTCTCCAAAGAAAAAATTTGACTTTTTGTGGCACCCTCAAATTTTGAAATATATTGTTGGAATACTTTTTTCTACATTGTGAATGGTCTATTGGTGCACTTTTTGGTCCCAGGTAAAAATAGTTGTAATATATAAACGCTTAAATAAAAAAAAATAATAAAAAAAAGACTATCTGGAATGTTTTCGTTGACCGTTATCCTAGTCCAACTAATTTTGTTAATGTTAATGTTTTCTGGATTTCTAAAGCTAGGAATAGGGTGGCTCACGATGTGGTTGCCTGGGCTGCGCTACTAAAAATGTTTCTGGTTTCATTCCTCTTGGGAGATGGATACTAGCATCTCCATATACAAACATGTAATTCAAAGCTAAAATATACCTCACTTAGAAAAAAAATACTCTAATAGTATACTAATTAGTAATTCAATCATAAATGCATTATTTTTTATTTACTTTTCTATCATTTTTATTATTTTATTAGTATATTTAATTATAATATTAAAACAATTTATATTATCTCTTTTTTATTTATTAATTTACATAATAAAATAAAGGGTAAATGGCGGCAAAACTCCCAAAATTTTCATTTTAGTTTCACTTAACCCCCAAAATTCAAATTTGGGCGGTAAAACCCTCAATACTCCTATTCTATTAGCAATTTAACACTTCCGTCCAAATTTAGCTGTTAATTGCTAAGTTAAATTGTCCACGTGGACACAATATACACGTAAATAATTATATTAAAAAAATTAAAAAAAAAATTCTTTAAAATCATTAAAAAAAGTATTTTTTTTTTCTTTTTCTCTTTTTCTTTTTCTTTTCTTTTTTCTTTTCCTTTGTTTTCTTTTTCATTTTTGCAAAACCCTCTTCTCTTTCTCTCTCTCGCAGGTAGCAGCCCAAGACCACCATCCATCTCTCTTGATCCCCCTCTCTCTCTCTCAACCATGGTGGTGCAACAGACAAAGATGGGGTTGGGGTTTTCGGTGGCCAGAGTATGGCTAGAGAGGCAGTTCGATAGAGAAAGACGGGAAGAGAGTGAGACAGCCACGAACCCACAAACCCAAAACTTAGATCTACGCCCCTCTCGCGTCTCTTTTGTTTTCCCTCTCTCTCTTTCTCTCTCTGTTTCTCGCTCTCTCTCTCTCTCTCTGTATTTTTTTGTGCAGGTTGAACGAGGACGACGATGGGGTGGTTGGGGAATCGGGCTGGGCGAAGGAATCGCACCTCCTTCTCTCCTTCTCGCCGTGGACATTTCTGGTTTGGGGATAGTGGCGATGGTGATGGCTGGGAAGGAAGGAAGGAAGATGGTGGCGATGGCGATGGCTGGAAGGAAGGAAGATGGTGGCGATGGCTGGGAAGTAGGGGAATGGTGGTGGGTGGTGGCTAGGAAGGATATAGGTTTAGGGTTTTCATGGTGGGTGGTGGCTGGGAACCTTCATCGTGACAAAGAAAAAGAAAAAGAAAGAAAGGAAAAAGAAAAAGAAAAAGAAAAAGAAAGAAAGGAAAAAAAGAAAAAAAAAATATATTTTTTTAGTTTTATTTTTAAAATAATTAATTTTTTATTTTTTTTAAATAATTTTTTACGTGGACCAATAAAATTATGTCACGTGTACACTGTGTCCAGTCCAACATGGCACTTAACACCTAAAATGGACGGAAGTGTTAAATTGTTAACAGAACACGAGTATTGGGAGTTTTACTTCCCAAATTTAAGTTTTAGGGGTTAAGTGAAACCAAAATGAAAATTTTAGGGGTTTTGCCGCCATTTACCCTAAAATAAATGATGAAGTTATTGTTATTTTTTATATATTTTTAATAAAAATATTAAAATTTCCATCAAATCTTATAATTATATATTGGAGTACAATTTTATATTTTTCATTGAAGATGATCTTACCACCCATCATTTTGCTTCTCAATTTAAGGTTGTTTCTTAGAAAAATAAATAAATATATTTACAGCCGAAAAATATGGGTCGGATTTTCGGGTTTTCGGGCCATCGGATTCGGGTTTTCGGGTATCGGGTATTGTAAATCTACAACCGAACCCGGTGTTCGGGTTTACGGGTGTATCGGGTTCGGGTCGGTTATGTTCGGGTTGGGTGTACTCGGGTTCGGGTCCTACTGGGCTGAGCCCGAATTTTTAGTTTATGGGCCGAAATACAATTTAATTTTTAAGAATACCATTTTTTTTTAACATTGGTTGGACCTTTTTTTAATAATTAATATTTTTTGGAAGCCGTGCATGCATGATGCATATTAACATTTCTCCATGAAAATACATAAAGAAAAATGTTATATATATAACTATAAGAGCCTCTTAATTCCAATATACATAAAAGTGTAATAACACTAACACACACACAGTTTAGCATAACAGTGTAATAACACTAACACACACACATACAATTTACAGTACACACACGACACAGCCATGAGCCATTTACCTGGTAATGGTATGGACGGAGATGCGACTAAGCCGACTGCCGAGGCAATGCAACCTCTGGGATGGGACTCCGCCGGCGAAGAGAACCAGTCGCCGACTGGTGTGGGTGGTGAGTCGGACGAGACGATTCGAGTGGGACGGTGGGTGTGTGGCCGGCCGTGGGTGGGTGGGAGTGGGACTGTGGGAGTGGCGAGTGGGTGCTAAGTGACTGTGTGTGTGTCGTGTGGTGACTGTGTGTGATATTACAAATACACTGTGTAATTTACACATTTATTTTACAGTAATGAAGATTGAAGAAAAAAAGGATAAATAATAGTAATAGATTAAAATTTAGAATATGAATAGCCTAGTATTCATTGATTGGTGGATTGATACATTTATTAATGTATTGAAAGTTGAACATATTTAAAAATTTAAATGTACATTCCTATGTGGAAATGATAATGAATAGTTGATTGAATAATTCTGGTGGTGGAATACGAAAGGAGTCATTTAGAATATGAATAGCAAGAGTCAGATATTAATGTATTAATTTTTTAATAAAAAAAACCCACAGTTTTTAATTTTTATCATTTTCGGGTTGCGGGTTCTAACCCGACCACCGAAATAATGTAATACGTGACCCGAACCCGAAACCCGTAACAGTCATTTTTGGGTACAACCCGACCCGACTATACGGGTTTTCCGAGGGTCAGTTTTTTTGGCATCGGGTCGGGGCGGGTATTCGGGTTTTTCGGGTGTGCGGGTCCAACTGTGCAGCCCTAGAGATGGGTACCACTATTGTTCAACAATAATTATAATAAGATGGGCACCATTAAAATTTCATATTACTTATTTAATAAATGTTTGATATACTTGGGGTATGTTTGGAAAATTATTTTATAACTGAAATTAATTTATATACAATAATCATATAACTAGAAATAATTGAGAGATAATTGTATTAATAAATACGACAATAATTAGAAAATCTAATAGTTACATTATGACTTCAAAAAACACTTAATAAATAAAAAGAGTAATTCTGAAATTGAAAAAGAAAACTTAAACTTTTTATATTATGGTAAAAAATAGTAAGAAAATTATATGGTGTATTCTTATAATTGTTCAGTTTTCAATAAATAGTTGTAGTTCTATTTTATTTTATGTAGTTATAGGTAGTTATTTAGAATATATATTTCAAAAAACTAAATATAATATCGTATTGAAAAAAATATTTTTATAAATAGTATAAGATGTGTCCATGTTAATAACTACATTAATAATAACATTATTGATTCCATAAATTAGTATAATTTATATAATCTTCTATGTGTGTCAATTATTATATAAGAACCAAATTGTACAAGATTTTTGTGTTATATGATCTATACAACTGTAGAAATTTTTATTTTATATAAAATAAAAGTATCTAGGTTTTTTTCTTTTAAGAAAATGGTGGAAATATAAAAAAAAAAAAAAAAAAAAATTATATTTTCCTTAAAGTATCATGTGAGTAGTGGGTAGAATATAGATGAGTATAAAAAAATTATTCTATGTGTGATACCTCATGATAACTAAAGATACAATAAAAAATTACTACCATTAGATTAAAAATGAAAGGTTATAAAAATACTCTCATTTGTAAGAGCAAAAGTAGTGCTCTCACTTAAGTTCTTTAAAATTATATATGTTATAATTATTTAAGACTACTTATAAATTTATAAAAAATTTAAATAGTTTACAGTGTCTAAAATATTCAAATATTTTGTGATTCATGTGATCTCAATATAATAAACTATTTTAATTTTTTTAAAAATTTACAAATAGTCTAAAATAACCACAGCATATTTAATTATGAAAGAAAAAAAATAAACTAAAAAATTCTAGAGCTCATAAAACTCAGAATTGTTTTACAAATGTACATTAATCTTAAATAACTACGACATATATAGTTATAAAAAAAAAATTAGACCAAAAAGTTCTCTACTCATAAAACACGAGAATTATTTTTTTTTTTGGGATGTACAATAAATTGTATTTTTTCAAAATATTATCTTGTTAATATGTTACCCTCAAAACACATTTTCTTAAGCATGATGGGTCTGTTTCCCTACATCCCCTAATTAATTATAAACATATCTCTCAATTCTTCCATTTAAAATTCATTTTAATTCAAATAAAAACCTTTGATAAAGTCGCAGACAAACAGAGTTATCATTTGTCATCAGTTATTGAACGCGTTTCTTGGCAACTTGATTTTTTGTATGGAAAACGTCCTTTGGCTAATTAACAAACCAGATGCGATTTCGTGACATTCATATCAATAATTGGATGATTACATTACAGTGACAGTTTGAGAATGGTCTTGAATAACTATAAATTTAAAAGATTCACGCGGAGGATGCTGGTGTTGTTGACGACATGTCCTTGCACATTACTTACATTTATTTAACTCTTTATACAACTTTTCATTTTACATGGAAATTTATACGTGTAAACATCAAATTGGACCATGATTTCTTCCTTTCTCAATTATTGAATTGAATGAATGGACACCAAAAAACTTGGTCCATCTGTTTCTGACTTCATTTTTCATGGTATGAGCTGTTTTCTTGACAGATATTTTACCAACTCTTTACTTGTTTTATTTTATTATTATGCGATCCCAGTTGCACCAAATCCATGTTTAAATATTGTGTATGGCATTACAGATTTTAATATTGTGTAGTATGGCACTGTAGAAGCTTCACTGTAGCAAAATTAGAAAAATGGTAAAAACCAAAAAAAAAAAACAAAAAAAAAAAAGGCAAGAGGAAGAAGAGAGAAAGATTGACAGAAAAGCTTGCCTCTCATTAATGAGAGGTCCTTTATTGATAAGCACAAAGTTATACAAATGGACAAAGTAAAGAGCTAAAACAGAGCTCTACTAAAACAGAAAAAACAGTTAACTAACTTCTAATTAATTAACTAACTAAACTAACTAAAGGTTATGTTAGCTAACATCCCCTCAAATGAAAAGGAATGGAAGCCACTTGAAGTTTTCCCTTAAAATAGAGAAAACTATCTGTTGCAAGAGGTTTAGTTAGAACATCGGCCACTTAATCAATTGAAGGGACAAATTTGACCGAGAGTGTTTTGTCCAAAATCTAATCTCTCACAAAGTGAAGATCAATTTCAATGTGCTTAGATCTAGCATGAAATACAAAGTTTGCAGCAAGTGCAACTACACTTTGATTGTCTACCCAAATAATTGGTGCTTAGAAAGAGAAACATGAAGCTCATGCCACAAGTTGATAAGCCATTTAAGTTCTGCAGCTGTATTTGCAAGGGATCTGAATTCACTTTCAGTACTAGACCGTACAACAAACTTGTTGCTTTTTGGCAGACCATGAGATGAGATTCTCACCAAGATCTCCTGTCATCTACACAGCTAGCCCAATCAACATCAGAATAAGCATATAGTTGAAGATTGGCAACAAGTTTGAGTAGAAGACCATCTAAGATTGCACCCTTTAGACCTCAACAGCCTCTTGCAAACTTTCGAATGTACCTCTGTTGGAGCATGAATAAACTGACTCAGTTTGTTAATGATGAAAGCAACATCTAGTCTTGTAAGAGTCAAATATTGAAGAGTTCCCAAAGTGCTTCTATATAGAGTAGGATCTAAAAAAGGGACCCCTTCTGTTAAAGATAATTTATGAGCATAACTTGTAGGATTTGGACAGCTTTTAGCACCTTCAAGATGTAACTTGACAAGCAGATTAGTGACGTACTTGCTTCGGGAAAGATACATCCCACTGGAATCTTTATATATTTCAACACCAAGGAGAATGAATGATTCAAATCCTCAACAAGTTTGGAAATAAGCTATGAATTGGAACTAATTATAAGTATATCATCAACATACACTAATAAAATGATCTGCATTGTACTTGAACCAAAGTGAAACAAAGAGGAATCTGACCTAGATGCAAAGAAGTAAAGTCTGCTTAAGCTTGTCATTCCAAGCTCAAAGAGCTTGCTTCAATCCATATAGGGCCTTATGCAAATGACAGACATGTGTAGGTTTCTCTAGATAAACAAAACCTTGAGGCTACATAAGAAAGCATTACAGCAAGAGAGAGAACAGTTCAAACTGTTGTTGGTTTTACTACAAGACTAAAAGTTTCTACAAAATCAATTCCAAGTGTTTACAAGTAACCCTTTGCAACTAACCTGGACTAAAAGTGTCTACATAATCAATTCCATGTGTTTATAAGTAACCCTTTGCAACTAATCTGGATTTGTATCTGTCCAAGGGTCAATTTGCTTTTAACTTGATTCTATGCACCCATTTGTTGTCAATAACAGTCATTCATGGTTGGTAAGGCACCAAGGCCAATGTATTGTTTTTGATGAGTGCATTGTTCTCATGCTACATTGAAGCATACAATTTTGGATTAAGAAGAGTAGCTTTTACAAATCTAGGTTCTATTGGCAATAATGATTCTGGAAGAGGATGCTTTGTTGCCAAGTAGCTCATGGGTTTGGAGATGCCACTTTGAACCTGGTTCTCATTGGATGAGTTTTAGGAGCTGTAGGGACAACTTTGTTGGTTTCTAGATCATCTATACTAGTTTCAGCTAACACATTGGGTGCAAGGTTTTGTGCATTATCTAGGACAATTGATGATGTAGTAGGTAAGTACTGGGTGCTTGATGTGGGAATAGAGACAAGTTGGACATGTCAAGTAAAGGCTGGTTGCAGTGTATAGGATTTGATACTGGAGACATGTTCTGTGGTGGAATGAGACACTGTATTTAGGATAAGTGGTGGAATTATAGAAGTATGGTGCAAGGTGTGGGTTTCTGGAAAAGTTTGTGTAATAGGAGATGTGTTTGGGACAAAGGGCTGCAATGTAGATTGAGATCCTGGTTGAGAAGGAGATGTCTCAGGTAAAATATCAGATGACAACAAGAAACCAAAAACTTGATTAGTGTAATGATGATTAGGTATAGTTGAAAAAATAGTAGCAAGAAAACATGGTTGAGAAGTGTTGTTTACCTAAGAGGGAGGAGGAGCAGTGGTAGCAGAAAAATGATGTTTATTAAAAATCATATTCCTAGTATTGTAGATCTTGCCTTCAGAGTTCTCATAGATGTACCTTTTGTGATGAGGAGAATAACCAAGGAACAAAAACTGCTCATATCAAATCAAGTTTGTGAGACTTGTATGGTCTTAAGTGTGAAAAACAGGCACATCCAAAGAGTTTTAGAAATTTATAATTAGGTTTGGTACCAAATAGAGTTTCATAAGGGCACAAGTAATCAAATACAGTTGTGGGAAGCTTATTTATGGTAAACACTACACTTAGAAAAGCCAGCCACCAATATGACAAATCCAAACTTGATTGAGCCAAAAGAGTAAGTCTAGTTTCTGCTATATGCCTATGCTTCCGTTCTGCTCTTCCATTTTGTTCATGATCATGCGGGCATAGATCCATAAACATGATCCCTTGATCCTTTAAGAACCTTGCAAAAGGTCTATATTCACCTCTAGTCAGCTTGAACACCTTTAATGGGGAGGTTGAACTGCTTTTCAACTATACTCTTGAACTTAAGAAACACATCAAAAGCTTGAGTTTTAAGGGTAAGAGAGAATATCCATATGTATTTACTATAGTCATTTATAAAGTTAACATAGTATTTGAAACCTTCTTTGGAGATCTCATGAGAAGGCCCCAAAGATTTGTGTGAATTAATTCAAGGGGCTAAGTGGCACGGTTTGTGGATGAAGCGTATGGTTGTTTGTGGCTTTTTCCTAATTGACAAGCTACACAAAATTGAAGATCTTTAAGGGAACTAGTGTGAGGAACAAGTTTTATTGAATTTGCTGTAATATGTAATACAAGAAGTTTTTTTGGTTTTGATTAAAATGATTAAAATAGAATAATGAATAACATAAGAGACAAGAGTAGGTCTACAAATATCTTTATTTTCATTAGATCTGTTCATTTTTATTATGTGCATAATTGATTATAAAATTTTCTATTTTTGTTAGGATTCCGATTGTATCTATACATTCGAATTATTTTAGTTCGGGTTGCTAACTCAATGGTAGAGTACTCGGCTTTTAAGTGCGGCTAGCATTTTTTACACATTTGTATGAAGCAACGGATTCATCTATACTATCAATAGAGTTTGTAAGACCCCGACTGATCCTGAAAGGAATGAATGGAAAAAGCAGCATGTCGTATCAATAGAGAATTCTGAGAATTAAGGGGGGTAATAAAGGTATCAAGTATTTCAGTGCAGTTCTTAACAAGGTCCCTCGGGACTCATACCCATGAGTCCCTCGGTCTGCTATACACTGGGTCATTCAGTCACTCCCTCTCTGGGTCTCTCCCTCCGCTTTTGAGGAGCTATGGGAGAGCCCCTGGAGTACGTTCCTTCATTCCCAGCTTGGCGGGGGGAACATCCCCCCGATCCCCCCTAGCACACGTTTCAATACCCCTTAACAAACCCCAGGGGAGGTGAATCAGAGGAGAGAGGAAGCCCTCGTAGTCGGAGTGTTCCCTAGATTTGTCAGTGGTAGCTATATGTTACCCTTCAGAAAGGGTAACTTATTACCTTACTGTTGTTTAAAAGCGTAGCTTTAAACGATTGAAGTTTGAAAGGCTCTTCGAGTCTTTCCTCATGAAGTCTGTCAAACTCAAGATTTTGTTCCTAAATACTTGCCTTAGCATGAATCTTAGTAATAAAATCTGAACTGCTTTTAAAGAGAAAGAAGACTGTAGAGAAGGAAAGACTATAGATAGGTCTCCCCTTACTCTATTTCCTGCCGGAAATAGCGGGGGCCACAAGGTACTTATTAGATCTAATAAGTACATTAGATCTAATAGAATTATTTTGCTGTATCCAGACTAATACCAATCCAACCCATTTCATGAATAAAATGTGACCAATTAACCAACCAACAAAACTACTTGTTACAAATAACATCTTGTTGTTGCATCGAAACATATAAATGTTGACTAATCTGACTAACATTGAACTTGGTAAAATGAAATGGTTGAGAGAATTGAGAAATTTTATGGCTCGAATCTTTAGTATTCTCTTATTTATTACCTGTATCTACTATTTAGGCAGAATACCGTCACCCATTGTTACTAAGAAACTGAAAGCAACCTTAGAAACGGAAGAAACAGATGTAGAAATAGAAACAACTTCAGAAACGAAGGGGACTAAACAGGAACAAGGGGGATCCACCGAAGAAGATCCTTCTCCTTCCCTTTTTTCGGAAGAAAAGGAGGATCCGGACAAAATCGATGAAACGGAAGAGATACGAGTGAATGGAAAGGAAAAAACAAAAGATGATACTTGGGTATCACGAACAAAAACAAGTGCGGATATAGTTGAATGGTAAAATTTCTCTTTGCCAAGGAGAAGACGCGGGTTCGATTCCCGCTATCCGCCCTGGATAATGGGGTTAATGTATTTAATTTAATAGGATAAAGGATTAAATATAGTTGATTAGGATAGTATATTGGTTCTTTCCTCCCACCCAAAAGGGAAAACATTAATTAATTAATTAACAGAATCAAACTCCATTTTTTTGTCAAAAAAAACCTTTCTTTATAGATTGAACTCACACAGGGAGCATTCTTACCCAACGGCGTTACAGGACGTCGACATTGGCCAATGAGGAGATTAGGCGGCGAAAGAGCTGCTCGAAAAGGGTCATGGTTGGCCCAGTACCATAACATTCTTTTAGTTTGAAAGCTGTATGTAATTAATTCCATTTATAGAATTATGAATAATCATTGTAGCAGGGGAATGGTGTCCCAATTTATTATGCCATGTGTTAATGTCATTTTGTAATTGAGAAATGAAAACTTGGGAGCAAGATTCTAGAAAATATTCAAAAGAAGAATCTTTACTCATAATAATCGAGTTACAAGATTTCATTTTATTACAGCAAAAACAAAAAGACAAACTAGTAATTGTTGTAAGATGACACTTAAAAGCAAAAGCAGCTTTGCTTGAACCATCATCTGGAAGCATGCACAGACCATCCTTGAGCCTTCCTTTAAGAACTTTCCATGTGTCCTTATCCTTGACAAAACAACAATTCTTATGAAACTCAAGAAAAACATCATTGTCATTAGTGAGCTTAGACACACTTATAATATTCTTTTTCATCTCAAGAACTTGAAGAACGGAATTTAATTGCAATAAATTGTTAGAGGAAGATGGTAATCTTGCAGAACCAATGTGAGCAATGAGCAAACCCTTACCATTTCGCACTATTATAGTTTCTGTTCTAGAGTAGGCAATTGTAGAATCCAAGTTGTCATGTCCATTAGAGATGTGGTTTATGGCTCTTGTAAACCAAGCAGAATCATTGCCAAAATCAAGAATAGAGATAGAGGCATATACCTAAGGATCATAGTCACAATCGATTTCAGTCAAGTAGGCTGTTGGGGATGCTCCATTAGGCTTCGGAGTAACTTAGTTCTTGTCAAAACGATAGTGACATACAGGAGTTGTGCAACCAAATCGAAGACAAACTTGACAAATGAGTCTTGAATTCGCCATTGGATAGCCACGAGAAGTACCATGGCCAGTTGGTCTTGTGCTATCTTGGGAATTTCCTCGAGCAGAAATGGGTCTATAGTTTCCATTTCTTGAAGAACCAAAGGCAAGGTTGGTTTGCATCTTGACAGTGAGATCTGTCATAGCATTATGATGCTCAAGACGACTTTCATGAGACATGAGTAAGGCTTGAACCTCTTCAATGGATCAAGAATCACTTTGAGATGTTATACCAAACACAACAGAGTCAAATTCAAGGCCTAGACCATTGAGAAGTTGAAGAACAATGTCTTGACTTGTCAAAGAAGAGCCAGCACTTGCAAAAGAATCATCTAAAGATTGAACCATATCAACATAGTTAGAGATTGATAAGTTTCCCTTATGTACATGAGAGAATTGGCCTTTAAGTTCAAGCAATCAAGCTCAAGATTGACGGTTAAACTTCTACTCTAGGGCTCTCCAAACAGCAAAAGAGGTGGAGTGATTTGCAACTGAGGCCAAGATCCCTTCAGACATAGATGACCGAAGCCAAGAAAATAACAATTGATCTCATTTCTTCCATTCTACGAGTTGATTTCACCATTAACAAGATTTTGAACAGGAGGCACACCACTAAATAAGATCTCATCCAACTCGTGACCAATAACAGTTGACACAACCTGAGACTTCCACACAAGATAGTTAACATGATCTAATTTGATGGTGAGAGAAGAGGAGAAAGAGCTAGAGAATGGATTCCATATGGGTGGGGATAAAGCAGGCAAAGAAGCAATGGCACGACCAGTTTGATTAGTAGGATTGAAAGAAGTGGAGGTATGAATCAAGGACTCCATTGGAGGCAAGTGATACCATGTAGAAGTTTGACTGTAGCAAGATTAGGAAGATGGTAAAAACAAGAGAAAGCAAGATGGAAAGAACCAGAGAAAGCAAGAGGAAGAAGAGAGAAAGATTGACAGAAAAGCTTGTCTCTCATTAATGAGAGATCCTTTATTTATAAGCACAAAATTAATACAAGTGGACACAATAAAGAGCTAAAACAGAGCTCTACCAAAGCAGAAAAAACAAAATTGTAAAGTAAACAGTTAACTAATTTCTAACAAATTAACTAACTAAACTAACTGAAAGTTATGTTAGCTAACAGGCACCAAATCCATGTGAGGTCACAATTGAAATTGTTGAATTGAAATATAATAATAAGTCGACGCACTTCTCTACGATAATAATATTCACAATTGATTAAAAACTTTGAAGTGTGAAGATTATAAGCGTTAATGATTTCGTTTTCTCCATTAAAAAAATGGAGAGATTTTCTACTTTTAACTCACGAAGCAAAAGGCAACAATTTTTATATATTACCCAGCTTAATGGCGACTTTAGCCGAAGACTAGAGTTTAGAGCATAGAATGAAGAAAAAAAAACAATTTGTTTTGTTCTTAACTAACTAATTAAGAATATTTTTCTGTGAAGGCAGATATACAAGCAACTGACCTTCCCCACCAGCAACAGCTAATGCACCTTTCATTGAATCATCAGTGGCAATACATGAAACATTGCTACCTGATACCATTTCAAATGAATATAAATAAATGTCTAAATGAGAAAACATAAAATATTAACATCAAGCAAAATATTTAAATACTGGAAATTAGGGGTGTTCATAAAATAGTCAATTCAATCAAATCCGTACGATCCAATCCAATCTATAAAGTGCAACTATCCACACTTGTGCGGATTGGATTGGATTGAAAAATTCAAAATCCGCACTTGTGCGGATTGGATGTTGATTGACATGTAAAAGTAATCGATTCAATCCATACATATTTATATAAAACTTTAAAAACTTATATATACAATTAACATTTTAATATAAAAAAAATAGTAACTTAAAAACTCAATAAATATAATACAAATATATTTCAAAACTTAATAGATCAAAAATATAATCTATTCTTACATATATTTTTTCTTCTACGTACATTTCAAAATAAAGTTAAATATTTCTTTTTATATACAATTTTTTTTCTTCTTTTTCAATTTGTTATTTTATTTATTTTAATTTATTATTAGAGACATAAAACAAAAACAATTTATTTTATTTTGTTGTTAGTTATGTGAAAAAAAATATATGTTTTAATAAATATTAAATAATAACCGATCTAATTCGCAGCACTTTCGAGGATTAGATTGGATTGGATCCATAATATGAAATTTGTACTTAGTGGGGATCAGATACATTATGAACAAAATAGTGCAGATTAGATTATATAGGATGAACACCCTTACTGAAAATAATGGCAGAACCATGTCAAAAAGGAAAAATGTTGACATAAGCTGGTTAGAACTTGGGAACATTTCACACTAATATATAGTCTAGTACAATAATTGATGATTTACCTTTAAAATGATGCAAAGTTCCAAGCTTAGTTCCAGTAGACATTTCCCACATGTACACAAGCCCATCATGTGTGCCAATGATCCCGTGGCCGGCAGAGGCTCCGATGGCAGCAGCACTGCATGAAGATTGAAGAAAAATTCAAGAAACATTTTAAAGGTTATCCAAAAAAAGACATAATATTCAATTGTTGGGTTGGAGAATGAATGAGTATTGTTTTAGTACCTTGGGTCCAATATACTCCCTATGATTACTGTATTTTTCACCAGTAGAGCAAGCCTCCACCATCCTACTGATTTTGTTTGATAATCACTTGATTTATAGTCATGTTCAACATCAGAATCAGGCATAACAGAGACAAGAAGCCATACAGCGACATCTTCCCCATCTAATGGCAAAAGGGAATCGTCATTGGTCTGTACCGAAAAACACATATTTGTTGCAGTTATCATTCTATGGACACTTTCTTCTACTGTTGTGTCTCTGAAACTTTGACCTTTCTTTTTCCAATTGAACAAACCGACTGGAATGAACTTGCAAAAGGAAGTGCTTGGTGAAGTGAACTTTGAAACGATGATGCGTTTTGAAATGTCCCTGAAGAGAAAACAATAATAAAAAATGCTGTCAAGCATTACACAAGTCAAAATTCAAAGACAGAAATATCTCCTCTTTTCTTCCTTCTTACCTGGAGATTAAAATGTAACACAGGCAATAGAGAAAACACTCTTTAAGAAAATCAATATTGTAAGGTTTAGTTATATGAGTGCAAATATACATGAGTTGTATCATGTATAAGTTTCTGCAGTCCTAAACTGTAGCAAAAGAAAATATGTATTACCAGCTGTTCATCCTAGTCAAGGAATCAGAGGAATCATACAGTTCAAGCAATCTCAGAGTGGAAAAAGACTTACCATAAACTAAATTCTCCAAAACCATTATGGCCGAGAACAAGACTAGTGCACTTGGGAATTTTCTTTATCTCCACTATACCAGGGGATACAAAAGCATTAGCAGGCAAGATGAACTTCTCAACCTGTGCACTGAAAGCATGGATTTAAAATAAAATAAATTAAAACCACGAAATAAATGTGAAAACAAGGGTACAATCCAAATCTTGTCACTACCAGAAATGATTGACAAAGTGACAGAATATCCAGATCAGATGCTAACAAAGTTTGCGATCATACAAACAGGCACAAATACACCAGCCCAAACAAGTCAATGAAATTGGTAAGATTAATAAGGTTCTTCCAATTGAAGAATGGTTGTCCAGCAGTCAGTACTCTATATCGTCAAACCATTCTTTCATTTAAAAAAGATTAAAGAATGTGTGAGAATTTAACAAGTTAAGATAAAGGGATAAGAGATGCCTAGATGGATAGATAAATGGAACAGGTATAATGTCAAAACAAAAGCATGTACAAGCCATCAAACATCTGATAATAGGTTCACTCCATAATAAGAACCTAAATGTAACATTGTCAGAAAGACCTACACAATTTCCTTGAGTAGAAAGTAAAACTTGATAACAGGGTACAATAAAACTCACCACCATGTTGGATTCATAACCCACAGATGTAATCTCCCACTCTCTCCAACAGCAACAAGACGGTTGGGTTCACAAACCAAAAGATGTTGTAAGCTCTCAGCTGTAGTCAGTTTTCCCACTACTGAGACATATCCAAGGTTTACTTCAACAATCTTCACTGCATTCCCCTCAAAGCTGCTTGATGCACATACTGAGCACGTACAAGGAATTCTCCCTTGCCTGAAAGAACATAGAGGAAGATGTTTACCTAAAACTTCATTCTTCTTTCAATTTACTTATATTATATAATCAGAATAAAGATTCAACCTGCAATAAGGAGTTCTAATGCTGTCAAGTAGAAGAAGATATAGCCCTCCTGGAGTGAACTGCACACCAGATCTTTCAAGATCAATCTGACAAAGGATACACAAACCTCAGTAGACATTTGATACAGCGAACAAGCTTAGTCTGTATACAAATAACAACTTACTTCTCTACCAAAATAGTCTTTTTGAACCGGAAATAATACTGATGTGTGACCCACAAAAGAGGGATATCCAGCTGTTGGTTCATGAGTTGCTACCTTGTAGATAAATAGGGTCCTGTACTTATCAAGCAAGTCACACAAAACACAAATGTGGATCTCGTTGTCCCCAGTGCTCACCGTTAAAGACAACACAGGGAGTGGGTGGACATAGCATCCAACAAGGTCAAAATTACCTAGTAAATCTTTTTCCATGGGCATGCCTTTAGGCTTGAAATCTGAACTGTATTGGCATTCTTCAGCAATATATGAAGAGCTGTGGGAGTTACTTGCTGCCTGTTTCTTACATGATTCAGAACTCTTTCGCACTAAGGGGTTTTCATGCCTTATCTCCTTGTCGACATGAAGGCTTGACAAACACATAATTGACTGATCATGTGATACAGCAGAAACTGTATTGTTTAGTAGACTTTTACAATCAGTTGTAGGTCTATATACAGGAATACTCTTGGATGGCCCTGAAATCATGGATTCAGAACCAAAAACATCTTTACATGATCTGTCATAAGACCAGCCCATTTCTGATGCTTCCAGAGTATTACAATTTCCCATGGTGGTAGATGTTTCAGGAACACAGCTATCCGCAAAAGTTCGGCATATAATACTTTCTGAGAGAGGAGCCCTGTACTTACTTTTATGCTTTATACTTTCGACTTTTTTTCGTCTGGAATATACTAAACTTGGTGTTTGAGTGAGTGACATATTGCAGGTTTCTTCAAGCACTGTTTTAACACCAGATTCTTCTAGTAGCAGACTCTGTGAACTAAGAATACCTTGAGATTTGGAATTATCATCTGTACCAACAGCTGCATAAAATCCAATATATGTAAGATAAAATCTCAAGAGAGCAATTATGTGGTACATCTTGAGAAATGTAAGTTAGACAGATTCAATATGCTTAAAACTATTCTAAGCAGGAAACAAAAAAAATATTTATGGCTACCAAAATCTACATCTGCAGACAACTTGAAATTTTCTAGCAAAATTATATTGTAAGGACCAAGAAGTGACTTTAAATAGTATAAGTTGCCTACTTCAGACACAAAATAATTAGCTATTAAGCGTAAATCCTTTTTTGTCAGTTAAATAGATTAACGTTTTCAAAACATTTGAGAATTACTGAAAGAAATTTGTTGGACTGACATTAATGTCAATCCTATCAGGTGCAGTTTTGAGATCATTATCGTGGGAACAAGTTACAATACCTACTAAGTTTTCATCTATGCTCGCACAAGCATCCCTTATTTCTTCAGCAAATTCATTTTTCTTGGAGATATTGCAACTTGGCAGAGACTCAGATATATCATGGTCAGCCTGACAAATTGCTCCATCTGACTCCACATTTACTTCATTACAACATAATTTATCTTTTCTTTCAGTGGTCTCAAGACAGCAGTCTAATGGCTTGTTATGCTCCTGAACACCAATAGGAGGTCCAAGAGTGTCCCGGGGGCATGCTTCCTCGTGAAAACAAACTTGATCAGCTTTGGAATCACCAAAGGGCATTATCTCATGGTAAGATACTTGGTGAACACTCAGATGATCTGCTACGCATTTCCTTGCATCTGAATAACCAAGACTTGTGCACTGGATATTCATCAGTTCCTCCATATCCACCATTTTGTTTTCAGCATTCATTACCGCTGCAGTTGTGAAGGTATAAAATTTCAATAAAATTATACAAAAGTATATTAAAATGCTTAAAAGAGGATGGCAATTAGAAAAGATAAAGTAAATTAATTTGAAACCATGAATACCATTATTCTGGTTTTCAGAAGGCACCACGCGAGACCGAATTTCCAAAGAGCTAACGACAGCTTTTTTCTTCCTTGATGACTTCTTGAGCAAGGGAATTGCTTGGGGAAGCAGAAATGTCATCATGGACTTGGCAGTTTCTTGACCAACTGAATCAATTTCACTCTTTCCGGAATTGGATGTCCCTATTTCTTCTTCTGGATTGGATTCACTTGCCAAACCTTCAGAAATGACCATCTCTGCTGCAATAATTTCTTCTTTTAACAATTTAGAGCTTTTATCATGGATACTTAGACTATAATCACAAATATTATTTGCATTTAACAACTAGCAGTTACAAAAAGAGTGATTGGGATAACAAAATACTACTTGGGAAATCACATTAAAGATGAATAATTCAAGAAATACCTTGCACAACATCCAAGGTATCAGGAGCATAAAGCTCAATAACATTCTTGTCGTCGCAACCTCCTGGTCCTGTAGAAATATCTTGCACAAGATCGAAGGAATCAGGGGCATAAAGATCAACAACATTCTCATCAGGGTAATCTCCTGGATCTGGTAACCTGTCAAGCTGTGAGAATATAAGAATGTTTCCTGTGTTAAAGCATTTACCTGAGTACTATGATCCCAACTAATTTTCCACATAGAAAAGCCCTAACTTTTTGCAACATTGTGATAAGGAAAAAAAAAATGAAGTGTGCTCACGGTATTTTCCTTGTTGGCCACTGTTACAGTAAGACCAGTGGATGTACAATTTCCTGAAGTAATGGGCACCATTGTTTCTTCAGCAGGGACAACGCCTCTAAGATGATTAGAGATGCCAAATGAATTTGATTGCAAGTCCTTTTCTGAAACGTGACTCTTTTCTTCTTGAAAAGGTAGTAAATATATGGAAGGTGACAAGACTGGTGGAGGTTTACAATTAGCACTCTCTTTGTTCTCTTCTACTGGGTCTATAGCCTCAGCATTGTTTTTCAGATCTTGAGGCCTGGATCTTTTGCGGTTAACCTTGCTGGATGACTTTGTATTGGTGATTTCACGTCTCCTACTTTTTCCCGTGATACGAGAACTTGCCAAATGTGGCAGATTACATGAATCTGAACCATGACTAGTAGGATCTTCTTTACCAGTCTCTTTGCAGGAGGTGGAGGATAAAAAAATTTGTTCTGCCGCTCCACTAACATTTGCCACCATTTCTCGAAGTAATCTCTGAATAAATGGATTTTTAAATCCAAAAAACTGCATAAATATTGCAAAAGGAAAAAATGTTGATTGAGCACATCCTGTCCATGACATAGCAACTAAGCGGGGTAGGGGTAGGGGTAGGGGTGACAAAAAGGTATGGAAAGGAAATTAGCATAATGGTTAAACCATGCTGTATAAAGCAAATGATAATAAACACTGCATTTGATGAATTATCAGATTTTAAAGAGGAATAGCAAAGGGATTTTTTTAATTCTTTTTTTTAAATGCTCCAACATAAGTTCCACACAGTGTAGTTCCCGATTAACTACAACATAACTCCTTCATCGAAACAACTTTAGTTTATCTCAAATAAAAAAAACTAAACAACTTCAGTCAATGCATGTAATTTTGAGTAGACATTCGTGCAATCAGTATCATGTGTCACAATGTGCATGGATTGTTGCACTGTCATACCTCCACACCATCTATGTTGCACGAAAATCTCTTCCCATGCAAAATTTTTGGACGAGAAGAACAGTTCTTCTGGAATTTCTCCCACGCAATATCTGGAGTTTGCCCAGAAGACGAATGTCCATCAGCAGAGGTAATCTGTCAGAGTTCATTTCCAATGTGTTTATCTCAAGTCTCTACAACCTCATAAATCATTATGTCGAAAGCAAGAGGAGGTGACTAATTACCATGAATACAGGTCCTTTAGGACCCTCATTAATTTCCATCCTGTATACACTACCGTTATGTGCTCGAACAGCTTGATACCCAACCGGATATGGATACCGATCTTTTCCCTGTTAAATATCATCATTTATTTACTTGCCATTAAAATTTAAAGTAGAAATTAACAGGAGCAAAGTGTCACATAACAGAGAAACATAAATTTATGCGCGACACATATTCTTGACAAGTAATAAATCAACAAATAAGCACTTCGAAGACCAGAACGTCCTCAAGTTCTCATAAAAAAAACATATGAAATTATAAAATTACATAAAGACCGACCATAAAGAATTCTAAACCCATTAAAAAATTCCTAAACGTATTCATCTCTATCATTCAAAAAATGCCCCCAGCTCCTGAACTAATTCAATGATTAAGCATTTTTTTAAGACCTTATTGACAATGGGTAACTTCAACGTCGTCTAATGGCACCAGAAGTAAAAACTCTCAGTAACTAACATTAAGCACTAGATCAGGTTACACTAGTAACTTTCAGTAACAGCAGTCTCTGAAAGCAGTTCATGTGAATAACGCGCTTCGTAATCCATACTATAAATCACCGCCAAAACTGGTCATAAATAAGTTCATAACATGTCTATAAAAATCAGATTATCACACACAATTCCTAAACGACAATCTGATTCTGAAGCATCTAATCGAAGATCAAAGCGAGTAACCACATGACATTTTCAAGCAACATTGAAGAAGAAATGGAACAAATCTAACCCTAGAGGAGCTCCAGTACTTCTTGTCCAAAGGACCACCATAGAGAGAGCCAATGGACGTGATTTCTAGACCGTCTGGTTTATCGTCCTTGCCTTTGAGCTTCTTCATATTGAGGACGCAGAGTATCTGAGCTCGCCAAATCAAAGCATCTCATTTCCCATTCCCAGAAGAGATTGAGAAGATTTCAATGGCGGGAATGAAAAATCAGACTTAATTTCGCGGTCTTTATACGCTTTTCCTCCACACCCAATGAAGTTTTAAAACCCAAAACGGTGCCGTTTCCATGCAATAGTCAATAGAATACTAAAAAATTTCGCCGTTGCCGGGGATCGAACCCGGGTCACCCGCGTGACAGGCGGGAATACTTACCACTATACTACAACGACTTGATGATCTAGATTTATGTTATAATTAAAATATACACATAATGATATTTGATGTATATATGTGGCTTTTTTTTAAAGAATAATTAACATTTTTCTCCCCTAAACTTTGGGCATACCTGATTTTGCCCTCTCAAATATACGACTTGTTAAGAAGTCTCCATAAAATATAACAGTTACATAATTATGTCCCTTCTATTAGATTCCGTTTCTTTTACCGTTAAACATTAGTATTTTTACCCCCTAAACCTTGATTAATACAAAATTTTACCCCCTTTTATTAAAAAAATTAAAATATTCTATTTTTTTAACAATTATAATATTCTATTAATTTAGAAAAATAATAAAAATTAGAAAAAATATTAAATTAATTAGAAAATATTAATTTTGCTTAAAAAAATATTTTCAAACTTTATTTTATTTATGTATCTTAATAAAAAATCAAACCAAAATTATTGAGAATCTAATAAACAATTTAAATAAATTAAGATTTTTTGAAGAAAAAAAATTAAACTTATTTATATTTATAAACTCATAACTTATCAAATAAAGAAAAATAATTAAAAATTCAATAAAAAATATAAAATTATTTTGAAAAAAAGTATAAATTAAACTAAAAAAAATATTATGTTTACTTAAACAAATTTATATTTTTTTATAAAAATAAAATATACTCAAGTTTGCTCCCGTAAAATTTCATTTTTACAAATTGAATTTTTAATAACTAAATGATTCTAATAAATAATAAATAATTTTTTTATATTGCTTAATTAGTTTTAAAATTTTAATTTATTTTTTTAATTTTCTTAATCATTCAACATAATTTTTCTTAAGATCTAAATTAATTTTTTAAGATTTATTAAAAAAAAATGTTGAATCCTTTTTATTTTTATTTTGAGGGGGTACAATTTGATAGTTGTCAAAATTTAGGGAGAAAAATTACTAATTGATAAAGACACGTCTTCATTTAAACGGAACAATAGGACAGAACCTAACAGAAGAACTAAATTTCTGTAAATGTAAAAGTTCAGAGGGGATTCTTAACAAGTCGTATATTTTAGGGGCTAAAATCAATATTGTCGAAAGTTCATGGGAAAAATTTACTAATTATTCTTTTTTTAATTAACGAACATATTTTGATATTTGAAAAGCCCTTTCACCATATTATTTCGGGCTTATTTGGCATGGTTTTGAAAGAAATTTTGAAGTCTCGAAGCTACTTTTAGATCTGTTTGGGTAAAATAAGAGAAGAGTTTTTTATTTAAAAGAGCTTTCTAGAGCTATGTACATAAAAAATAATGTGATTAAGATAAAAAATTTATATACATATTATTCAATTGTCATATATTCTTTCTTTTACAATGATAATTAAAATCTCTTTATTACTGAGGTGTTTTATATTTATATATTTTTCTTTTTAAATTAATCACTATGTTTGTTTAATTTTTTACATTCTTATTTTGTAGTTTTTTTTTCTTTAAATGGTTGATCATTAATAATTATTATTGTTATTACTGTGATTTTGAATAGAATAATAAATAGTATTATTTTGTGTGTTTATTTATACTTCTCATATTATTTTAAATAGAATGAAAACTGAGGTAACACAAGAAAAATCAAAAAGAGTTCGGGATTCAACAACACGTGAGAAATTGATTGATTTAGTTATAGAACAAGTGAGAGTTGGTAATAGAAATGGATCATATTTAAGAAAATTAAGTTGGAAAAATTTTATTGAATAATTTAACTTAAAGATGGGTAGAAATTATGATAGAAAACAAATAAAAATTATTGGGATAATGTTAAAAAGGAATGGCAGATGTGGGATTCATTACTTATAGGAGAGACTCGACTTGGTTGGGACGCACAAAGGCAAAGAGATGATACTCCTAATGAATGGTGGGAGGAAAAGTTATAAGTAGATTTTTGTACATACTACGTATAATTATGATTTTTATATACATAACAATCATATTATTTTATTTTCTAATTGATGAATCAATCGATAGTATTATCTTGACGCTGCTAAATTTTGAGGGAGAGGTTTAGAATATTCTTTCAAGTTGGATGAGTTGTTTAGAGAAAGATTTTAGGATTTATTTGTTAATTAAGAGACTTTGTATGGTTTAATTAATAATAATATAAATGCCAGTTTTATTTAATAATTAATTATAATTATTAAGTAAATAGTTTTGATATTTATAAGATTAAAATTGAAAAATATGGTATTATTGAAAAAAGAATAAGTGATTGAAATAAAGTGACAAAATTGTAACTAGTGAGGCCCATGTATGATCGGCCACTAGTGATGGATTTTTTCCCATTATTTTATTCTTTTTAATCCATATAATTAAAACCTAAACCCTAGTTGAAATACTATAAAAGGAATATGATGCGTTCATCTCATCCAACAACCTACTTCAACCAACCTAAACCTAGTTTTCATTCTTAGATAGCTAGTAGATGAGAGACACCTTCTATAGTGATTTCGGCGCCTCCTTCATCGTTCTTCATCAATTCGCCCATAGTGATAGAGTCTCATGCCCACACATAGCAAGTCAAGTACTCAATTATAGTGTGGAAGACGGTGGTAACCAACCCAAATGAGAAAAAGAGATCCAGACTCAGATCTTGTTATTATTCTGTGACAGAAAGAACAAGTATTAGAGATCTGAGCAGAAGGAGTCATATTATTCTGCTGCCATCAATGTAAGGTTTTCTAAACTCTTATGTGTTTAATTTCATCGTATTAGAAAATGCATATTTAGGGTGTTAATGAAACATACATGTTAGTAAATCTAGATCCTTGTAAAAATAAATTCCAACAGCACCCTGAGGCACTTGGTGTGCAACCTTCACCCTAGCAGGCACTTGGTGTGCAGTAGGGTTGTACATAAATTTTTGTAAACAGTCCAAACCGAATTACCTGCCTAAACCAAACCGAGATAACCCGACGAAAAATACAAACCGAAAAACCCGACAAAAATATAACCCGCCCAATCTTTATATTGAGGGGTTAAAAATAATACCAACCCGCCCAATCAACCCGAACTAACCCGACCAACCCGATTAAGAGAGTTTTTTTTTATATAAATTTATAAATTTTTTATTATATATATTTATATATCATATAATTTATATGATTATTTTAAAAAAATATAAAGTAGAAACTAATATATTTTTTTATTGTGGTTGATTTGAATTTTAAATTCAATCTATATATTTGTCTCATTATTACAATTAACTAAAATATAACAATTGAATGTAAAAATAGAAAAATAAAAATAAAAAAAATTAGTGGTTGGTTTGGACGGGTTAACTCGACCAAACTGACCAATTTCATTGGGCAGGTTACAATTTTTTTTCTTAATTTGGCAGGTTGCATTTAGATTTTTATAACTCGATCTTTACATTGGGTTCAATAAAATGTACCATAAACCGATTAAATCGATCGACGTAAACCCCTAGTGTGCAGCCTTGACCATGGCAGACACTTGTTACGTAGCTTGCATCCTAAACAACACTACAAGTTACGAATGGGGCTTTAACCACCCAGTAAAATATTTCAGAACGAAATAAAAAATATTTTTACAACATATATTGCGATTTCCAAACAAACATCAAATAAACACATAAACCATCATGAAACCATCCAAATCAACACAAACATCGTTTTAATTCATATTTCATGATAGTAAATCATGACCATGGCTCTGATACCAGTTGTTGGAATATATTTTACCAAGATCTAGATTTACTACCATGTATGTTATTTAACATCCTAAATATGAATTTCTAAAGCAATGTAATTTAAACACATATAAAGTTTGAGAAACCTTACAATAGGTGAAGCGGAATAATAATGGCTCCTTTAACTCAGACCTCTAACCCTTATATCCTGTCTGTAACAGAGTATCACCAAGATCTGAGTTCGAATCTCCTTCTCTTGAAACTGGATTTTTCACAGTCTTACATACTATGATTAAGTACCACTTGATGTGTGTGGGCACTTACTCTATCACTAAAGGGTATGAAAATATGAAAAGAGAAAGAGAGAGGAGTGGGTCGAAAATAGCAAGAGAGATGGCTCAGGAAATTTTGACTAAAGGCTTGAATTTCATCATCTTTTAGTGTGAGCCATCACTATCTATTTATAGACAACCACCTAGGTTTAGGTTAGAATTATTAGGCATTAAAATATTGAAAAAATTAAATGAAAAATCCCTCATAAGTGGTCGGCCATAGGATGTGGGCCCCACTTTAGAATTTTACCATTTTACAACAATTTTTCTTTATTTTCTCAAAAATGCCATTTTTTTAATTTAACCACTTAAATGCCAAAATTATTTATTTAATAATTAAAATTAATTATCAAATAAATTGCCACTTAATAGATTTATTAATTAGACTTAATAAAGTCTCTTAATTAATAAATAAGCCCTATAATCTCTTTTCTTCACAACTAAGCCCTTGCTTAGTGAAAATTCATAAACTATAAACATAATCTAATTTTAGAATTATAATTGATTAATTAAAATCAATTATCTTAGTCTTACAAGCAGTATGGTCTCAACTAGTATGGGGACCATGGGCCTATACAACCGAGCTTCCAATAAGCAGAACTAGAATTTACCAAGTAAATTCTCTTACTTATTAATTTCTTATTGCATACACCATAGAACTTGGAATTGCACTCTCAGTCATATAGAACGCTCTATATGTTCCACGATATAGATACGCTATAAACATTTAACCATCGTTCTAATCTCAATAATCAAAGATCCTCTACAGATGATTTACACCGAGTAGGGATAAATTTACTGTTTCACCCCTCAATGTATTTTATCTTTAAAACACTTAGCTTCCTATAAATGATATTTCAGTGAGCTAATATAATCACTGAAATAAGAGCTCTTCCATTTATCTCTATTAAGCCAAGCTCGAAGGAAATCATTGTTTCACTTCTATGTCCAGATAGAAGATATAGATTCCATATCTATGGTTAGCGCTGCTAGGTTTTATGCCCTAAATAAAACTCATTTCAATATAATCAGATTTACTTATTAATATAGATCAGAAATAATATTTAATGTTGCATGGTTCACATGATTTATTTCATGATTATATGTACATAATATATGAATTCATCTGAAACCCTTTTCACATACTTGATCATGTTTATTGTGCTGTCAACACATTGGAAAGTAAACATGACTATGTGAATAAAGTTTCCTAGATTTATCAGACATAGGGTTTTACTGATATGATAATCTACAACAGAGTTTACTTGCATTTGGAGAAGTGCTATGTTCTTTCCAGAGCATTGGTTAAAGTAAAGCTCAGGTTGGATGCATGGAGTATGCATCGGAAGGGACCGATATTGAACTTTGACTTAGATTTATTAAACTTACCGTAATATCTATTCAAGTCAATATCGCCTAGTTGATCCTAGATCAAATGATCTTAATCCTGATATGATTAGGCTCAATCTCGAGAGGCTATTCGTGTTCTTTGATTTATTAGTTAAGCCTACTTTTAGGTCAGGGTGATACGTACATTTTGGGAACACGGTAGTGCAATTGAGTGGGAGCGCTATCATAAACATGGAATCTATAGCTTCTATCTGGCGAATAGTAAGCAAAGGATGATCTCCTTCGAGCTTAACCAAACGAACATAAATGGTGGAGTACTCATTTCACATAAGCTGAAATATCATTTATACGGGGTCAAGTGTTTTAAGGAATAAATACATTGTAGGGTGTAACGGTAATTTAATCCCTTTACAGTGTAGATCATTCATATAGAGGATCAGTGATCACATTAGGATTATAACAATCGATAACTAATGATGTGTCTATATGGTGGAACATATAGAGCATTCTATATAATTGAGAGTGCAATTCTAAGTTCTATGCGTGGATTCAACGAAGAATTAATAAGTTAGTGAATTTTAGTGCTAAATTCTTGATCTACTTATTGGAAGCTCGGTTATATAGACCCATGGTCCCCGCACTAGTTGAGATAATATTGCTTGTAAGACTCATATAATTGGTTTTGATTAATCAATTATAATTCTCAAATTAGACTATGTCTATTTGTGAAATTTTCACTAAGTAGGGGTGAAATTGTAAAGAAAGAGTTTTAGGGGCATATTTGTTAATTATGATACTTTGTATGGTTCAATTAATAAATATGATAAATGACAATATTTAATAATTATTTATAGTTATTAAATAGTTAGAATTGGCATTTAAATGGTTGAATTAGAAAACTGGCGTTTTTGAGAAAATCAGATGCAGAAAAGGTAAAACTCCGAAATTGCAAAAAGTGAGGCCCAAATCCACTAAGCATGGCCGACCACTTTTGTAGACAATTTAAACTGATATTTTCATTATTTTAATGCCAAATAATTCAAACCTAACCCTAGTGGAATGCTATAAATAGATAGTGAAGGCTTCAGGAAAATAACACTTCTGAATCAGAAAAACCTGAGCCTTCTCTCTCTTCCTTGGCCGCCACCCTCTCTCTCTCTCTTCTTCCTTCATATTTCGAACTTACCCTAGTGATTAGAGTAGTGCCCACACATAGCAAGCAATACCTCAATCATAGTGAGGAAGATTGTGAAGAAAGATCATCAGCAAAGGAGGTTTCAGCATCAAAGATTCAGGGAAAGAGATCCAGGTTCAGATATTGATAATGCTCTGCTACAGAAAGGAATCAAGGGCTAGATATCTGAACGGAAGGAGTCATTATATTCCGCTGCACCCAATGTAAGGTTTCCTAAACTTTATATGTCACTACTACAAAAACACCCTTTAGAGGCGGTTTTTAAGCCCTTTAGGCGTCGGTTTTCGCGAAATTCGCTACCGACGCCTATCAGGGCGACGCTAAAGGGTTTATTTGAACCGACGCCATATATACCCCTATGGCGTCGGTTATTAGCTAATAACCGACGCCATAGGGGTATATATGGCGTCGGTTCCTAGCCAATAACCGACGCCATATGTGGCGTAGGAACCGACGCCAAAACTCCTCAGATTTCAGTTTTTTTCATTTTTTTTAATTTAATTATATTATTTTAATTTTATATTTATTAATTTATATATTATTTTATTTAATTTAAATTACATATTTATTTAAATTTTGAATTACATATTTATTTAATTTAATTATATATTAATTACATTTTAAATTAAATAGTAATTAAATTTGGGTAAAAACATAATTTGATTTCATAAAAATAATTAAATATTACACAAACATGTAAAATTAGTTAAAAATATTAATAAGTTAATAAATCTAATTACAAGTTAATCTATAAAAATTACATAATGAAGAAAAATTCTTCGACCTTTGAACCTCAATCGTCACCGTGAATCACCGCCATCAATTGTTCGATCCACTTTCGCTGTAGTGGTAAAATTTATGTTTTTGGATCGTATTGCTTCTTACCCCCAAACTGTTAAAAAAATTAAAAATTTATATTAGTTTATGTATATGTATATTATATATTTGTTATTATAAAATTTATATACTATGATCAATAATTAAAACTTACAGCTTTTTGATCTTCTATGTAACGGTTGGGGTTGGCACGTGCGACGATGTCAGTCATATATTTCAAAACATAAAAACCGCATTCTTGGCTTTTAGGTTGTCTTGGACAGTTTGCTTGTGCAATTCCTTGCCACGGGCCAAGATACTGATGTGCGTCCCCTATATACATGAATGCCCTGTTTGGAAAAATTATATTAGCATTTCAATTCGTTAGTTAATTTAAATTCGTTACATAAGAAGTCATTAAATAATTACCTTCCGATCATTTGTTCTATTTCTTCGGGAATTGGGCGGCCTTTTAGAGGGTTTAAATGGATAATTTTCTTTGGCGCAACCACCACTAGCGTCCAATGCATCCTAGAAAATTATATTGGAATATAAGTAAGATAGTATAAAAATAATTTGAAGACATAATATAGAAATGAACAATTAGTACTAAAGAATTTAATAAAGTTTACCCGATGTTCCAAGGAATAAAGAACATTTGGTGGTTGCTGTTCATTAATGATAACCAATTAGCCAATCGTCTTGCCGCATCGTCAAAAGATCGACTACGTTCTTCATCGGCGATCCCATGCACCGTGAGAAGCTGCGGGTCGTAAAACTTGAAAATTTTTCTCGTACCGTTGATGCTCTCCCATATGTGCCTGCCAAAAAAAAGTGTTAGTGCCTTATAATAATTTAACTATAATTTGATATAAGGTTAATTAGATTAAAGAAGAGTATACATCATTCCAAACAACATTCCCTGGTTGCCGATGTAGTTACACGTAGCAACCTGCTGCAAATCCTCTCCAGATAAAATGATCTGGGTACGCGGTGCAATGAATCCTCGGGGGACAGAAATTGTGATTATATCATGTTTATCTTTGAGCCTTAGGAATTCATGAATCATCCATTTCAGCGAATTAGGGATCAACGCCATCTTCTCTTCCGTGAACAACTCATCTTCCCGTGCACCACGGCTTTGTGGAGAAAGCATCGGAGCTTTCCCCTTTGACGCATCACGTCTTGAGGGCGGTTGAGCGAGTGGACCCTAAACAAAACAGAACATAATATATATATCAAATTTTATCTAAATTCTACCGAAATTTCGGCAGCATAACGGTTGTAATTGAATGATCCCAAAAATTTTGAACATGGCTGTATAACGACAAATAACACATATATAACAGTAGTTTGTTCATCCATCCCACCGCAGCACATATATTCGCAGAACCTACTTCACTACGGATGAATATTGAAGATATTCAAACTCCACTAATCATTAATAATTAATTTCAGTTGAGAAGTTACCTCGGTTGTTAAAATTAAGTGTTTAGGCCAAGGAAGGAACATCTGGTACACGTCCCTAACATATCTGAACTCTTCAAGTGGGACTGGGATTTCAGCGTCCTCTTGCAGGATTTCCGAAACCATGATCCGAGCATGTGAATCATCGTAATCCTGGCAGTGAACTTTGATCTCACCCACATGCTCGTACAAATACCCTCGGGCCACAATATTATCGATGTTGTCAGAGCAGAGATGTACTTGCTGAGTAAGGGCCGCATGGTCATCAAAATTGTATAGGATACCTTGGTCGTTGAGGGAAATGAACTCCTCAGCCGAACAGTTGAGATGCCCTGGTCAGGAACCTACAAATCATAAAATGCAAATTAGCAACGATTTCATTTGTGTAACTAAATAAATAACATTTGAAGTAATAGCATACCCAGCAGCCCTGACACGTCCAGGATGCTCTGGTGTCCCGAGCGCCTGCGTGAGGATATCGTTTTGGCCCTGGACCTGAATTTGTCCCTGACTAAGCTTCTCCTCTAATTGAGCCTAATGCACGCATATATTCAAGCAATTAGTATATGAATTATATACACTAACTCTAATTGAATTATATATTCAAGCAATTAGTATATGAATTAATATATACTTACTATCTTCTCGGCAATTTCCTTGTCGTAATCAGTGACAAGTTTTCTACTCTTGGTGCGAGATTTAATCCAAACACGGTGGCGGGGAGGATCTGCAACTTCGAGGTCCTTTTTCTACATAACGTTATAACAATGAAATGAGTACCAATTAAATTGTATAGCACATTATAGCACATTAAATTTTTAGTATTACTTACCACAGCTTCCCGTACGTTCACCATTCCACTCCGACCACTTCGATGTCTGGATTGAATTTTTGAGGAACGTTCACGTTGCACCTTACTCAATTCCTACAATGCCAAAAAAATACATTAGATACATGTACTTGTATTTAAGAGTTTATCTTAGTGTTAATATAATTAGCGTACCAGAAATTCAGGAGTTAGTCTACTTTCAACAAATTTGCACCAATCAGCAGCGTCGATCTCCGGGTGCTTTTCAGGGACTTGTGCCAGTCGTCCCAGATCATTCTCTTTCAACGCGGGCATTATGATGTCTTTTGTCATCCTATTCTTGAAGTCTTTCATTAACTTCCCAGCTAGGATGAGACAATCATGTTTGAAGGTGTCCGGCACAATGAACCCCGTCTATTTTGAAGGAAAACAAACACGGTTAGAGTCAACATTTGGAGTAATAGAAAAACAAATCAAAATTCTAACAAATAATAGCTTACCTGAATGTCTTTCCAAACTTTATTTTTCAGAGTCTGGTTGACTTCTTTCCAATTTTTATAAGCCAACCCTATTGTCTGCCGACATCTGACTCCCAGAGTGGATACGAGCTTCGCGTAGCTTTTTCCACAGTATTGACCTTTATCATTAACTTCGAGGGCCACTCTTTTGCCCTGATCCATTAGTTTTGATATTTCATTCATTTGCGTCGGCCCTCGTGTAGGTATTGTGGTTGGACACTCATTTTCTGCTCCCGAATCAGATCCTGATTCTGAGTTCGCCATGTCTACACCATTAACAAACAAACTTCAAAGTTAGCTACATATATAACAAGTAGTGTATATGAAATATTAAAAGCATAAACAAATTGTTAAGTATATTTAGACAACAGTCCTTAACTATTTATAAGAAAAGTATATACAGATAATTGCTCATACTTCTCACTCAGCTGCATTTGGTTAGTCGGAAGGAATCAAAACACAATAATAAGACTAAAAATAAGAATAGAATAAAATAAAATTTAAAATACTAGAAATAAAAATAAAAAAAATTTAGCGGTATCTTTTTTTTATTTCAAAAATAATCATTCTATTAGAATGATATTCTAATATTTTACAATATTACTAAACAAGAAAAAAAAATTAAAAATCAAATCTTTTTCATTCAATTATATTTCATTACCGGAACTTAAATATTCATAAAAGATATGATATAATAATTTGCACAGCTCGAAATCCGGAAAAAGGGCAAGTAATGGAACTTTTTAATAGAAAAACAGTGATACAAGTTCTAACATAATGGTTACATCCCTCTAATATATCTTTCTAATTTGCTGCCAATGCAGAATTTCCTCTCCTTCAACAGAATTACATTGGAAAGATTCTTCACTTCGTAGTCATGTATGCATGAGCATAAGTACATACTTACAAAAATTTGTAAAATACATTTTTGAGTATCACAAAGCACGTAACTTAATTATCTATATTTCTAGTCACAAACATTTTTGAGTATGTTCCAACAGTACATACTTACAAAAATTTGTAAAATACATTTAAAAAAAAATCAACTCTACTCAACTGAACATAAAGGATCGAAACCTTAAAACACTCTATGTAATGTAAATTAGCATAAGTATATTCTCGAAGTATTCGAAATCAATGAAGGATCAACATTACAATTTTATCACCTACCACATTCTTTTTTTATTTTAATTTATTTTTTCTAGATAAAATGACTTTCATTAACAACAATATATGTATATAAAGATAAGAAACAAAGTGTCCGAAATATCATAGAAATTGCACAAAGCGCATAGAAGTATAGCACAATTGTCAATACCAATAAGATAACATGCAATGTAACTAGATTATAAATTTCTAATGTAACTAACTAAGTCTCTCACACAATTTATTCATATTAATCTAAAAATTACTCAAATTTTCGTTTTACATTAGTTCATGTTATTAGGTTGTTTAGTTGATTATAATGTTGGTAAAATTAAAAAGTTTTCATAAATGTGAATATTATTATTTTTTATGTGACCTAACTTCTTATTACTATGTTATAATTAACTATATTATGAATGGTTTTAGTAAGATTTATCCTAATTCTACCGAAATTTCGGCAGCATAACTACTTTGTAATTGGACGTTCCCAAAAATTTTACAAGTGCCTAAAATAACAAACAAAACAGATAAACAATACAAAATTAATCCACCCATCCGACCGCAGTACATGTATTCGCAGAACCTACTTCACTACGGATGAATATTTAAGATATTCAAACTCAACTAACATGCATTGATAATTAATTATATATTAAGAAAAAGTTAGTAAAAGTATATACCTATAATTGCAAGCCCAAATACGCTACACACAAAATTATGCCGAACCCCTATAATATAAAGAAATACAACGAAATTACAAAATTAATTATTTCATAACTTATAACTAGTTATAAAAAATTGTAACAAATTACTTAGTTACTAAATTATACATACATATATATAATCAATTATATCTCACACTATTATCTCAAAAAAATAAAATTATATCACACACTAATTCCATTTTAAAATTTTTATTTCTAAACTAATGAAATCCCTCCAATGTCATTTTATTCACAATAAATATATATTGCAAAAAATATATAAAATACAATTATAAAATTTATTTTCATAAAAAATATACACACACTATATACACACACACAATATATACACACATTATATACAAATATTCAATAAAATATACAAATACATATATATACTAGGTATAAATTATTACCTAATAACCGCAATCCGACGACCACCGTAAAAAATCCCGACACTATACACATAAAACACAATAATATTACTAATAAAATAAAAAAACTCAAATAATAATTTACAAAAACAAAAAATAAAACAATATACATAATACAATAAGAATAGAAGCAATATTTATACCTTAAACGAGGTTGAGATTGAACAATTTCTCAACAAAAATGGGTGGCCGGATTTCACACCCAAAATTTACTATTTGGGTTCGGATGAAGCTTTTAGAGGCTAAAAAATCAGAACTTTTTAGGTGTAGGTTATTAAGTATCGAAAATGGAGGATTTTAAAAAAAAAATGGGCTGAAATGGTTGAGAAATGAGGGAGATAGGGTGGGGAGAAGGTGGTGGAGGCGAGGGTTTTGGCTGAGAAATAGGGTCTCTGGTTTTTCTGGGTTGATGAGTGAAGTGGGGAGGAAGAAGGAAGGTCGAGCAAAGGGATATACCCTGATCGACCCTATGGCGTCGGTTCCTTCATAGGAACCGACGGCATAGGGTACACGTGTCAGGTTTTCGTGTACCACATGCGTCGGTTCCTATGAAGGAACCGACGGCATAGGGTATTTCAGAAAAAAAAAAAAAAATTAATTTCCAACCGCCTCTAAATGGTATAATGCAATTTTATACCTACGGTTTTTATCAAAAAACCGCCTCTAAATGTCAATTTCGAACATACCGGGTATTTTTACACCCTTTAGCTTCCCTTTTTATAAATGGGGTTGAAAAAACTGCCTCTAAAGGCTAACATTGTAGTAGTGTGTGTTTATTTCATCGTTTTAGAAAGTTCATATTTAGGGTGTTAATCAACATACTTGTGACTACATCTAAGATCATGGTAAAATAATTTCCAACAACTGGTATCAGAGCCATGGTAATTGATTTACTTGCAAGAAATTTGGACTTTAAAACGATTGTTTGTTGTTTTTGGATGGTATCATGTTGTATTGAGTGTTATTTGATGATTGATTGGTGTTTGTGAATTTTTGTTAAAAATAATTGAATATCTGTTTCTGGAATTATTTTTACTGGATAGTATGGAAAAAATTAAGCAAGTTACTTTTTTATAGAACTCAATTTCGATTTAATTTGAATTAGTTATGATTTTTTGAAGATTCGAAAAAATCGGAGTTGTGCTGAAATTCTCATGCGCGCGCGGAAATCATGCTGATTTCCCAAACCGCAGAGAAACCTCGCCCATGCTCCTCACCTGCGCGCGCGGACGGGTATGCACAGCATCCCGTCCGTACAGCTCGCAATTTTTTCGTTTTTCTTCGTTTTTTCATGCTTTTTCATGGAATTAACTTCTGATTTTTTGTGTAGTTCTGTATTTATACTATTACTATTCCTAATTCAATTCTAATTATCATTATGAATTAATTTAATATTTTTTAAATTTAATTCAAGATATTAGTGTAATTTGAATTTGAAAATAGTTAATATCTATCTTATTTGCTTAATAATCTATCTTATTTTTAAATTTGATTATATCTTGTCTTATTTTTAAATTTAAGGTCAGATTTTAAATATTTTAAATTATTTTTTTTTTAAATAATTTGACCTTATTTAAATTTAAAATAAGATAACTATAATCATGTAATTTTAAAAAGATGTAAGACATTTTGCTAACTTTTAAATTTTGTTATTTTATTTATTTAAATTACATTTAAAATCTGAAAAAGATATTCATTTATCTTTTTTAATTTTTTATTCAATTTTTATTTATAAAATAACATTTAAATTTTAAAAGTAGTTAGCAAATTTTGAAATGATATTTAGGTTGGTTGAAACCTAATTTTTCAAAATTGTATGTTTAATTTTAAATTTAATTTTTTTTTAAATTTCGAATTTTTCAAATTTTTTTAAAATTTTTGAAAAATTTATTTATTTTTAATTAATTATTTTCGAAATTAATTATTTAATTTAAAATTAAATAAATCCTACATCCAACTATCCAGCTAACCTTGTTGCAGGAGTATGTGTTTTAGCTTATGTGTAAGTTTTCAAAACCTATTATTGCTTGATTGCAAATAGTCATGGTTAACTCGTTGAGAGATCCAATGATCTGATTTTAACTCATGGCTCCCTTGGTCAAGTTAATAATTTGTAACAGGTATATTTACAATCTTCTTTCATCTGTGTATGACCTAGCAACATGATAGGACCCATCCAAAGTGTGCTTGTGTGAGCCTATGTGAATAAAGTTTCCTAGATTTATCAGACATAGGGTTTTACTGATATGATAATCTACAACAGAGTTTACTTGCATTTGGAGAAGTGCTATGTTCTTTCCAGAGCATTGGTTAAAGTAAAGCTCAGGTTGGATGCATGGAGTATGCATCGGAAGGGACCGATATTGAACTTTGACTTAGATTTATTAAACTTACCGTAATATCTATTCAAGTCAATATCGCCTAGTTGATCCTAGATCAAATGATCTTAATCCTGATATGATTAGGCTCAATCTCGAGAGGCTATTCGTGTTCTTTGATTTGTTAGTTAAGCTTACTTTTAGGTCAGGGTGATACGTACATTTTGGGAACACGGTAGTGCAATTGAGTGGGAGCGCTATCATAAACATGGAATCTATAGCTTCTATCTGGCGAATAGTAAGCAAAGGATGATCTCCTTCGAGCTTGACCAAACGAACATAAATGGTGGAGTACTCATTTCACATAAGCTGAAATATCATTTATACGGGGTCAAGTGTTTTAAGGAATAAATACATTGTAGGGTGTAACGGTAATTTAATCCCTTTACAGTGTAGATCATTCATATAGAGGATCAGTGATCACATTAGGATTATAACAATCGATAACTAATGATGTGTCTATATGGTGGAACATATAGAGCATTCTATATAATTGAGAGTGCAATTCTAAGTTCTATGCGTGGATTCAACGAAGAATTAATAAGTTAGTGAATTTTAGTGCTAAATTCTTGATCTACTTATTGGAAGCTCGGTTATATAGACCCATGGTCCCCGCACTAGTTGAGATAATATTGCTTGTAAGACTCATATAATTGGTTTTGATTAATCAATTATAATTCTCAAATTAGACTATGTCTATTTGTGAAATTTTCACTAAGTAGGGGTGAAATTGTAAAGAAAGAGTTTTAGGGGCATATTTGTTAATTATGATACTTTGTATGGTTCAATTAATAAATATGATAAATGACAATATTTAATAATTATTTATAGTTATTAAATAGTTAGAATTGGCATTTAAATGGTTGAATTAGAAAACTGGCGTTTTTGAGAAAATCAGATGCAGAAAAGGTAAAACTCTGAAATTGCAAAAAGTGAGGCCCAAATCCACTAAGCATGGCCGACCACTTTTGTAGACAATTTAAACTGATATTTTCATTATTTTAATGCCAAATAATTCAAACCTAACCCTAGTGGAATGCTATAAATAGATAGTGAAGGCTTCAGGAAAATAACACTTCTGAATCAGAAAAACCTGAGCCTTCTCTCTCTTCCTTGGCCGTCACCCTCTCTCTCTCTCTTCTTCCTTCATATTTCGAACTTACCCTAGTGATTAGAGTAGTGCCCACACATAGCAAGCAATACCTCAATCATAGTGAGGAAGATTGTGAAGAAAGATCATCAGCAAAGGAGGTTTCAGCATCAAAGATTCAGGGAAAGAGATCCAGGTTCAGATATTGATAATGCTCTGCTACAGAAAGGAATCAAGGGCTAGATATCTGAACGGAAGGAGTCATTATATTCCGCTGCACCCAATGTAAGGTTTCCTAAACTTTATATGTGTTTATTTCATCGTTTTAGAAAGTTCATATTTAGGGTGTTAATCAACATACTTGTGACTACATCTAAGATCATGGTAAAATAATTTCCAACAACTGGTATCAGAGCCATGGTAATTGATTTACTTGCAAGAAATTTGGACTTTAAAACGATTGTTTGTTGTTTTTGGATGGTATCATGTTGTATTGAGTGTTATTTGATGATTGATTGGTGTTTGTGAATTTTTGTTAAAAATAATTGAATATCTGTTTCTGGAATTATTTTTATTGGATAGTATGGAAAAAATTAAGCAAGTTACTTTTTTATAGAACTCAATTTCGATTTAATTTGAATTAGTTATGATTTTTTGAAGATTCGAAAAAATCGGAGTTGTGCTGAAATTCTCATGTGTGCGCGGAAATCATGCTGATTTCCCAAACCGCCGAGAAACCTCGCCCATGCTCCTCACCTGCGCGCGCGGACGGGTATGCACAGCATCCCGTCCGTACAGCTCGCAATTTTTTCGTTTTTCTTCGTTTTTTCATGCTTTTTCATGGAATTAACTTCTGATTTTTTGTGTAGTTCTGTATTTATACTATTACTATTCCTAATTCAATTCTAATTATCATTATGAATTAATCTAATATTTTTTAAATTTAATTCAAGATATTAGTGTAATTTGAATTTGAAAATAGTTAATATCTATCTTATTTGCTTAATAATCTATCTTATTTTTAAATTTGATTATATCGTGTCTTATTTTTAAATTTAAGGTCAGATTTTAAATATTTTAAATTATTTTTTTTTAAAATAATTTGACCTTATTTAAATTTAAAATAAGATAACTATAATCATGTAATTTTAAAAAGATGTAAGATATTTTGCTAACTTTTAAATTTTGTTATTTTATTTATTTAAATTACATTTAAAATCTGAAAAAGATATTCATTTATCTTTTTTAATTTTTTATTCAATTTTTATTTATAAAATAACATTTAAATTTTAAAAGTAGTTAGCAAATTTTGAAATGATATTTAGGTTGGTTGAAACCTAATTTTTCAAAATTGTATGTTTAATTTTAAATTTAATTTTTTTTTAAATTTCGAATTTTTCAAATTTTTTTAAAATTTTCGAAAAATTTATTTATTTTTAATTAATTATTTTCGAAATTAATTATTTAATTTAAAATTAAATAAATCCTACATCCAACTATCCAGCTAACCTTGTTGCAGGAGTATGTGTTTTAGCTTATGTGTAAGTTTTCAAAACCTATTATTGCTTGATTGCAAATAGTCATGGTTAACTTGTTGAGAGATCCAATGATCTGATTTTAACTCATGGCTCCCTTGGTCAAGTTAATAATTTGTAACAGGTATATTTACAATCTTCTTTTATTTGTGTATGACCTAGCAACATGATAGGACCCATCCAAAGTGTGCTTGTGTGAGCCTATGTGTTTAATTTCATTATAGATGCATATAGGTTGTTGTTGCTAAATAAAATGTCATAGTTTTTGATAGATTTTATTTAGGCCCATTTAGTTTCGGGCTTATTTAATTAATAACAGTTGTTCATTTTAAGGTTAAATTCCTCTCTTTTGGGCCTTGTGTGAGAGTTGGGAGCCATAGTAGTGGGTACGACATACTGAACCCAGCACCCTCTCACATGAACCACCCCAATTGTGAAGGCCCATTTGCCTGATTTGAATAACTGTACTAGGTTAATTAAACTAGTTTAACCTAATAAAATTAATTAGCAACATAATTAATTTCATTTATTTTGAAATTAATTTAAGAAAATTATAGTTTAAAGAATTTTTTATTCTAAGCTAAACTATATGTATTTTCTTGTATTTAATAAAATATAGAATTGTAACCATCTAGATTCTTTCTGAAGCTTAATTTAAATTTTTCATTAAATATTCCTATTTAAGTTGATATTTAGTTATCTACAACTAACCAACTTAAATCTGAATATCTTTTGGATTTAAAATTTCAAAATTAAGTTGAGGAATTTTAGGCATTGGTTATTAAGATTCTTTAGATATTTTTTAAGTTAATATCTTTTCGAATATTAACTTAAAATGAAATATTTTAGAGATTTTTTTTAAGTTAATATCTTTTCGAATATTAACTTAAAATGAAATATTTTTAAATTAAGTGGTTACAACTTAATTTTTGATATTTAATTAAATTTAAATTTGAAAATATTTAAGTTCTAGATTTTTTCTAATACAACTTAAATTAGATATTTTTTCAAATTTTGTGGAAAAGATACTTAGTCAAATAAGATATTTTCTAGATAGTTATTTCTAGACTACTTATTATTTCTAATATTAAATAGGAAAATATTATACATTGTCAAATTAATTATTTGAATAATTAATTTTGGTACAATTTATTTTAAGTATATTTTTTCCTAGTATTAAACTAGAGATTAATAATTAAGTATTCTCTACACTTAATTATTTATTTCTTGAATTTAATACATTTAATTAATTTGAAAATTAAATATCTAAGTTGATTTTCATCATGATACTTAAATATTTCTTTTTCATGACACTTAATTAAATAGAAAATTATTTTTAGTTGAAATTTATTTTTTCAACTAAATTTAAATAATTTTCAAAATATATTTTTTCTTTATTTTATTAATCAAATTTCGAAATTGCATTTCTGAAATGCTAGAATTTCGAATTTTATTTGAAAAATAGATTAAAGTTGTAAATTATTTATTTTAATTTTGGACCAACTTAAATCAATGATTTTTTCATTTAATGATTAATTAAAATAAATGAAGTAAAATATATTTTTCTTTATTTTATTAATCAATTTTCGAAATTGCATTTCATAATGCAAGATGATTTTGAATTTATCTTGAAAAATAGATTAAGTTGTAAATTAATTATTTATTTTAATTAATTCTTGGATCAACTTAAATCAATGATTTTTTTCATTTATTGATTAATTTAAAATAAATTGAATTAAAGTATATTATTAGAAATTGAATTAATTAGTCAAAGGAAAATCTAGATAGATGATATTTTTGCTTGAAGTATTTTTCTAGTGTATTTAATTAAATAGAAAATTAATATCTAAGTTGATTTTCATCATCATACTTAAATATTTGAAATTTTCTTATATATTTAATTAAATAGGAAAATTATATTTTTTGTTGTAAATTAATTTTATTAATTAATTTTGGGCCAACATTAAATTAGAATAATTTTTCCAGGATTAATTTTTTATTTTAACATGCATTTTCGAAAATTGTGTCCTTGAATACTTTAATTTTTCGAAATGCAATATATATTTATAGAAATTAAATTTGAGTTGTAAATTAATTTAAATTAATTTTGTAACAACTTAAATTGAATACTTTTCTAAATATTTATTGGAAATTATTACTAAGATGGAAATAATTCATGTTATTTTCATATCCATCTAAGTAAAATTTATAAATATTAAATTAAAATTTATATTTAGAATTTTTCATTCTAAATTGGAAATTTAATTAATAAATATATATATTTAAAATAAATAGATTAAATAAAGAGAATCAAAGAAAATACAACTCTCTTTAAATAATGAGATTTATTATTAAGATATTCGATCTCCTCCATTGTGGGTTTTACACCGTGTTTGTTTTAGTGAGTAATCCTCCCTAATGGAGGAACGTTCATTAGCAATTTCGTACCGTTTAATCTCGAATGATAAGTAGTTTGTAAGTGTGTTGTATGGTATGGATCACCCTAATGGTGGCGACCATACTTGACTTGCAAATTATGAAACAATGGTGGAAGCTCATAAGATAGAATTGCCTTGACTCTCGCCTAAACGGGACAACGCTGAATTCCAATCTTGATCGAATGAAAGGTTGCTAGAATGTTTAACATTTTAGATGAGCTGACAACTCTATTCAATGGATGGTAGCTTTGACTCTCGCCTAAACGGGACACTGATATCAGTTTGTTGAAAACCTTGGAAATTATTTAGGATTGTAAGTTTTAGTATTTTCATTTGTCATTCCTACTTGCTATATGTTTAATAATTTCTGAATTGTGTATGAATTTATATTGAACCATGTTATTTTTTGTTATTAAGTTGTAGTTTAATTTCGAATCTTCATTGTTGGTCTAACTTGGCTTGTTTATCTAATGAGATAAATTCCTAGTGGATTTTCACCATTAGACATACATAATAGTGTTAGATCTCGAAAGATAAATATTGTATATGCGACATCTAGCTGTTCATCAATTGATGACACCTTAGACTAGTATTTTTACGATATGAAACAAGAAGATTGTATAAATAAGATTACTTTGACATTCTCTAATCGAAGCATCGTTGGATTCTTATTTATAAACGAAATTATCCTAATTCCTCTTAGCTTATTCATTTCGAATTAGTTCAGAATATATCATTGGATGAATGGTCTATAAATCATTTCATGTCACTCTATATTTTCTCTTAAGAAATTAAATGACGCATATGATTATAATCCCGAAATTCTATTCCCAATTGATATAAATCCTCAATCTTAGAAATCTCCTACTTGTATGGGCAAATCTAACTTAGAGTTAAATTAGTAGTGGTGGTCCAAGATAGAATTACTCATTATATTTGGTATAAATTTAAGTCTTTGACTTTAATTTTAGATTCCAAATAGAAATTTTCTTATATTTCTAATTCCAGAATACAATACAGTTACACTTTCTCAAGTGTTTAATATCCATCTTCTATTAATGGATTAAAACTGTATGGAATATAAGTTAGGTATTCTGTGACCAGGATCCACTTGCAGTATTCTAAGAACTCTTTAATGTAACTAAACCTATGTCATCAAAAGACACTACCACATTTTTTTTTCTCTATGGCATTTGTATCGTGTTCATAGTGGATTTGATAAGATCAATCTCTGCAAAGAGTTAATATGCCTATATCCACTGAAAGTAGTTCATCTCATTCGCAGATGGATGTACATTCAGGGGTGGATATGAGTTTTTCGTTGTATTCTTAAAACGATAACTCTAGATTATACCTTTTATTTAGCAAGAAATTTGAAATGTTTAAATATTTCATTAATTTCTAGCAATGGCTAAAACCATTAAGGTAAGTGGTTAAAGATCTTGCGAACTGATAGGGGTGGAGAAATAGTTAGTAGATATGCAGTTCAAAGATCATTAATTTGATTTTTGAATTATATCCAAACTTACCTCCCCAGAAATTTCGAGTTGCATGTTGATGATTAGTTACTAGTCGTTGCCTAATTCCTTCTATGGTAATACAATTTCAGAATGATGTAATGGTTGTATACTTAATGTAAATCATTACTAGATTCATGGATGACCTAATCAAAATCTTAAGAAAAGCTAGAACTGTTAACCATGGTTTGTTAGCTATTCTAAGTGATTAGGGGTGGACCATCCCATTGTCAATAGATAAGAAAGTGTTTGTTCAAACAAATACTACTTTTCTAAGATAATGACTAAGTCTCAAAACAAGTAGCAAATAAAGGAGATATTTTTCTTGATTCCAAAAGTGTTCTATCATCTTATATGACATATGATGATCCCACTACCTCTGTTGTCTTGTCACAACCGAAGAGATCAATACCATTTAATTTTCTTCGACATAATTCACGGTACCTTGTCGTAGTGGGAGAGTTTCTAGGAACTCGCCTTCTTATGACTTGGAAGACACTAGTGATTAAAATCCATTGTGAGTTTAAACAAGTAATGGATTGTCAAGATAAGAAACTAAGAAGAAAGCCAAAAGAACTATGGTTTAATCCATTCACATGGAATAACCTTAAGTTTTCTATTACAAGGACATAAAAGGAAATTTTCGTTTATAAGTCCATTCAATGGACTTAACAAAACTTCTTGTTCCTAGTATTATAGGTTTGAGTTTATCTAAACCTGTAGCTTGTGGTATACCTGGTAATTACTTACTCTAATGCAAGCAACTTACTTTAGTAAGATGCTAAAGCATTTTCTTTCTAATGGCAATCTATAGAAGCTTCACAACTTCTTAGGTATAGATTTTATTTATCTAAGGAAAAGTCTTAACTATTCCAGAAAAGATAAAGCCATGAAAGAATTTCTTATATCAACAGTGAGAGGTCTTAGATATGCTTTTGTATGCCTTAGACCAGACACCAGCTGTTGAGTGGGAGTAATGAGTAGGTATCAGATTAATCCAGGAGAAGAACATTGGAAGAAAATCAAGTAAATCCTAAGATTAAGAAGAGGAACTATATGTTAGTCTATAAGGGTGTGTTTAAAACTCTTAGACTACACAATATCAGATTTCGAAATTTGCCTTTGTGCTAGTAAATCTTTCTGATAAGATGGTGATTACTCTGGGGGTGGAATAGTGATTTTGGAGAAGTGTAAAAACCTATCTGAAGTCTCTAGCTCTACCAGATAGGGACTGAATGTTAAAGTTGCAGGAAAGGTACTTATTCAGTCTAAGGAAAGTTCTATACATTTTTGGCACCATTCCAAATTGCCTAAACTACTAGTGTTATTTCCTGATTAACCAAAAGTAGTTGCCAAAGATATAGAATCCAGAATCCCAAGAGAGTAGACATATAGAGAGGAATTTCACATTATCAATGATTTTGTGATTAAAGGAAGAGTAATGGTGGAGAAAAGGTTGTGTTTAATTCAACCTTTCAGATCCTATTACGAGGAGTTTACTACTACTACACTTGATTTGTATATCAAGGTGTTGAGATTATTTGAAACGCACTTTTTTGTTTTATATTAGTGCAAGTGGGAGTTTGTTGGGTTTTATGCCCTAAATAAAACTCATTTCAATATAATCAGATTTACTTATTAATATAGAACAGAAATAACATTTAATGTTGCATGGTTCACATGATTTATTTTATGATTATATGTACATAATGTATGAATTCATCTGAAACCCTTTTCACATACTTGATCCTGTTTATTGTGCTGTCAACACATTGGAAAGTAAACATAACTATGTGAATAAAGTTTCCTAGATTTATCAGACATAGGGTTTTACTGATATGATAATCTACAACAGAGTTTACTTGCATTTGGAGAAGTGCTATGTTCTTTCCAGAGCATTGGTTAAAGTAAAGCTCAGGTTGGATGCATGGAGTATGCATCGGAAGGGACCGATATTGAACTTTGACTTAGATTTATTAAACTTACCGTAATATCTATTCAAGTCAATATCGCCTAGTTGATCCTAGATCAAATGATCTTAATCCTGATATGATTAGGCTCAATCTCGAGAGGCTATTCGTGTTCTTTGATTTGTTAGTTAAGCCAACTTTTAGGTCAGGGTGATACGTACATTTTGGGAGCACAGTAGTGCAATTGAGTGTGAGCGCTATCATAAACATGGAATCTATAGCTTCTATCTGGCGAATAGTAAGCAAAGGATGATCTCCTTCGAGCTTGACCAAACGAACATAAATGGTGGAGTACTCATTTCACATAAGCTGAAATATCATTTATACGGGGTCAAGTATTTTAAGGAATAAATACATTGTAGGGTGTAACGGTAATTTAATCCCTTTACAGTGTAGATCATTCATATAGAGGATCAGTGATCACATTAGGATTATAACAATGGATAACTAATGATGTGTCTATATGGTGGAACATATAGAGCATTCTATATAACTGAGAGTGCAATTCTAAGTTCTATGCGTGGATTCAATGAAGAATTAATAAGTTAGTGAATTTTAGTGCTAAATTCTTGATCTACTTATTAGAAGCTCGGTTATATAGACCCATGGTCCCCGCACTAGTTGAGATAATATTGCTTGTAAGACTCATATAATTGGTTTTGATTAATCAATTATAATTCTCAAATTAGACTATGTTTATTTGTGAAATTTTCACTAAGTAAGGGTGAAATTGTAAAGAAAGAGTTTTAGGGGCATATTTGTTAATTATGATACTTTGTATGGTTCAATTAATAAATATGATAAATGACAATATTATTTAATAATTATTTATAGTTATTAAATAGTTAGAATTGGCATTTAAATGGTTGAATTAGAAAATTGGCGTTTTTGAGAAAATCAGATGCAGAAAAGGTAAAACTGCAAAATTGCAAAAAGTGAGGCCCAAATCCACTAAGCATGGCCGGCCACTTTTGTAGGCAATTTAAACTGATATTTTCATTATTTTAATGCCAAATAATTCAAACCTAACCCTAGTGGAATGCTATAAATAGATAGTGAAGGCTTCAGGAAAATAACACTTCTGAATCAGAAAAACCTGAGCCTTCTCTCTCTTCCTTGGCCGCCACCCTCTCTCTCTCTTCTTCCTTCATATTTCGAACTTACCCTAGTGATTAGAGTAGTGTCCACACACAGCAAGTAATACCTCAATCATAGTGAGGAAGATTGTGAAGAAAGATCATCAGCAAATGAGGTTTCAACATCAAAGATTCAGAGAAAGAGATCCAGGTTCAGATATTGATAATGCTCTGCTACAGAAAGGAATCAAGGGCTAGATATCTGAACGGAAGGAGTCATTATATTCTTCTGCACCCAATGTAAGATTTCCTAAACTTTATATGTGTTTATTTCATCATTTTAGAAAGCTCATATTTAGGGTGTTAATCAACATACTTGTGAGTAGATCTAAGATCTTGGTAAAATAATTTCCAACAAGCGCTCCCATTCAATTGTACTAACATGTTTCCAAAATGTACGTATCACCCTGACCAAAAAGTAGGCTTAACTAACAAATCAAACAACATGAATAACACTCGTGAGATTGAACCTAAGCATGTCAGGATTAAGATCTTTTGATCTAAGATCAACCAGTGATATTGACTTAGAAAGATACAACGGTAAGATTATAATATCTTTGCCAAGATCAATATCGGTCCCAGTCCAATGTATACTCCATACATCCGATACTGGTAAACTTTGTCAATGCCCTAGAAAGGACATAACATTTATCCAAGGTGTAAGTATACCTATCGCTGATTATCATGCCAGTCTAAATCCAATGAACTGACAAATCAGGGAATTAAACTTTTTGAACATATATAATCATGATTATATTCCATTGTGCTGACAACACTATAATCATGAACAAATACTTATGTTCTAGACTTAATAGAATCTATACATTAAATATAATCATGAAATAAATCATGTGTACCATGCAACATAAAATACGATTTTTGATCTTTATTAATTAGTAAATCTGATTATATTGAAATGAGTTTTATTTAGGGCACAAAACCCAACATAAATACCCTAAAATAAAATTTATATTTTGGCTCTAAAACATATACCATATATAGAACTTATCACAAGCTTTGAAACGATATATAGAACATCTTAAACGGACACCCGAGTGACAAGTTATGGCCAAAATATAATTTTCGATCGTGCTGACAAATACCAAAAATGACAAACCATTTGGTAAAACGATTAACCTTTTCCTCGTGTTTCCTGGAATATAATGGTTAACCGTTTATCCCAAACGGTGGACCATTTTGTTGCAGGAAATATGAACCCTAATTTTATTCCTCTCGACACTCCACCGAAACTTATCAAAATCATTCTAAACTTCACAAGACACATATATATATTATCCATACAATATAGTTTCAACATAGCAGAAATAAAAAATGAGTACTTAAACAAAAAGCACCATAAAAGCTCGAGGTTTGAGTTTTAAAAGCTCAAACTCAGTTTCTACTTCAAATTACCTCAAATCCAGCAAGTATGCACTAAAATCAGTCTCGTAGCAGCCCAGAAACAAAGCCACGAGATCATAGATTCCACAAACGTTCTAAAACACTAAGTCAACATATAAAATTTAAATTTTCAATTTAAAAAGAGAACCAATTCTTACCTCAAGTTCTTCATCTTTAATGATTCACTACCTAGCTGCTAACAGGGCTAGAAACACTAGGTTTGGCTAAGAAATTCAAAGAAAATTGGTGATGGTAATGGGAGGTTTTGTCGCATGAAGAGCAAGGGAGAGGGTTTCGTTTCTTTTTTTTTTTGTTTTTTTTTTCAAACCTTTAATATATATAAGATTGATTAATAATAATATTAAAATTTTATTAATAAAAGTTTTTTTGACATTTTTTAGCCACTAAAAAATTTCTAAACCTTAGGATATTTAGTCAACCCCGAGTATCCTAAAATACGTTGGCAATTCTATAATCAACTAATCTCAGTAATCCTAACAATATTACTAACTAAAGTTGTTGTGATATTTTTGATCTCTGATCGGGTCTCGAGGGTCGCGCGAACCTAAAAATATTTTTATTTCACAAATAGCTTACAATATATTCACATATTCCAAATAAATTTCCATAATTAATAAATTATGCTTATTTATCCACTTATGGTAAAATTTATAATTTATACTAAATTAGGCTAGCAGGATCATAATCCTACTCCTTACTACCTAATTAACCCATAATATATAATAAACCCTAATTATTCATAATTAGGTTTTTGGGATGTTACAACTATCCTCTCCTTATAGAAATTTTGTCTTCTAAATTTACCTGAACTATTTGGGTTACTGCTCCCGTATTTACGACTCCAACTCTTAAGTTACTTCTTCTATTTTGCCATTTTTCTACAACACTTTAACTAGTGGAATTGCCTTATTCCAAAGTACTTTCTCGTTCCAGTTCAAAATCTGGACGGGCTATTCCCCATATAATAAATCAAAATCATCATTGCGTAGAATATGGGTCAGATTTGATGCATACTTTCTCATCATGGAGATATGAAACACATTATACACTCCAGACAACACAGAAGTTAAAGCTAGCCTACTTACTTTAGTATCAAAACCTTCTTTCAGGTTACCCATCCTTCAAGAATACACATTGTACTATTTTTCCTTTAATCTCCATGGTTCTCAATAACCTTCTTTAACTTTTAATATCATAGACAAAGATATCAACTTTGGGATTTCACAAGATTTAACTATTCCTTCGTATGAACTCCATATCTTCATTTACTGTATAAATTGTTTGCATTGATAGAAAGCATATTAACTTGGCATGTCCAATTACTACTACTCGGTCAAAATCATAAGATCCCACAGTACATAATCCATAATTAAGTCTTTCTATCTTCTTATGGGATCTCTTAAGCTGATGTAATTTTACTAGTTGCTGATGTACTGATTTACTTATTAACAAGTTGAATGTTCGCTTCTGATAGATATCCAATTATAGCATTCCTTACTTCCCTCCACAAATATACACTCATCTCAATGCCTTGTAAATCTCTACTTATTAACACATTCCTTCCTCTTGATAATTTCTGGAACGACTGCTGATCCTGCATTCTAATACTAATCTTTCAAGCGTACTTTGTCCTCACTCGTACACTTTCCAATATGACTTCCCAAAATATTTCTCATCTTGAGATTACTCCAAGTTAAGTATGTTTAACTCTAAGGTAAGTTATGGTGGGTTATCGAAAAGTAGATGTGTTCTTGTCATTCCTAATTGTATTTCCTACTTTCATCCCTTCATTAGTTATATCTAATTTCCATCATTCCTTTTTTTCACCTCTTACAATTCCTTATCTGTATTATTTACTTAAACTTGAGGAGTCCCTATCTTGACATCAATTCGAACCTTGTTCATTTTAACTAATTTCAAACTGTATCGATTTTTCTTGAATTGACACAACTTTTAAATATTTTAATCATTTTTTACACATAATAACTGCTATAAAGTTAACTGATTCAATGCATATGATAAAAGCAATACTACTCGTACCGAGTACCCATAGCTAAACTGGGAGTATTCATTTCCTGATTCCTCAACTAACAATAATTAATCAAAGATCATACCTTGATCCTGAGATCCCATTCTTTCTTTAGTAAGGATCTTAATAATCTTCCCAAACATATCCAGAAATATACACACCTTAAGTACATTCTCAATTTTACTGACAATTCTTTGGTATGAATTGTTGGAAATATCTTACCAGGATCTAGATATACTACCATGTATGTTTCATTAACATCTTAATATGAATTCTAAAACAATGAAATAAACACATATAAAGTTTAGGAAACCTTACATTGGGTGCAGCGGAATATAATGACTCCTTCCGTTCAGATCTCTAGCCCTTGATTCCTTTCTGTAGCAGAGCATCACCAAGATCTGAACCTGGATCTATTTCTCTCCTTCCTTGATGCTGATTCTCCTTCTTGTTGATTGGATTCTTCACAATCTTCCACACTATGATTGAGATACCACTTGATGTGTGTGGGCACTCACTCATTCACTCAAGGTTTGAAATTATTGAAGAAGAAAAGAGAGGTATTGGTTTTGGCTATAGAGAAAAGAATAGGAGGCTCAACTTTCTGAAGACAAGGAATTTCATTTGACAGAGTTAAGTGTGAATGTGAGCCACCACTATCTATTTATAGGTAACCACCTAGGTTTAGGTTAGAATTATTTGGCATTAAAATAATAGAAAAATAAATAGTAAAATTCTACAAGTGTGGCCGGCCATAGGATAGTGGATTGGGCCCACTTTGCAATTTTACCATTTTGTCATTTTTCCATCCCATTTTCTCAAAAACGCCAATTTTCCAATTTAACCACTTAAATGCCAATTCCAACTATTTAATAACTAAAAATTAATTATTAAATAATATTGCCATTTAATATATTTATTAATTAGACATATAAAGTCTCTTAATTAATAAATAAAACCTAATATCTCTTTTCTTCACAATTTTGCCCTTGCTTAGTGAAAAATTCATAAACTAGACATAGTCTAATTTTAGAATTATAATTGATTAATTAAAATCAATTAACTGAGTCTTACAAGCAGTATGGTCTCAACTAGTATGGGGACCATGGGCTTATATAACTAAGCTTCCAATAAGCCGAACTGAATTTACCAAGTAAATTCCATAACTTATTAATTCCTTATTAAATCCACTCTTAGAACTTGCAATTGCACTCTCAATTATATAGAACGCTCTATATGTTCCACGATATAAATACGCTATTAATTATCCAGTGTTATAATCCTAATTTGATCAATGATCCTCTAATAGATGATCTACATAATATAGGGATTAAATTACCGTTACACCCTTCAATGTATTTTATCCTTAAAACACTTAGCTCCGTATAAATGATATTTCAGCAAAGTGAAATGAGTACTCAACCATTTATCTCTGTAGCCAAGCTCGAAGGAGATCATCGTTTCACTTCTAAATACCTATAGAAGTTATAGATTCCATATCTATGTTAACGCTCCCACTCAATTATACTATCATGTTCCCAAAATGTACGTATCACCCTGACCGAAAAGTAGGCTTAACTAACGAATCAAAGAACATGTATAATACTCTTGAGATTGAACCTAACCATATCAGGATTAAGATAATTTGATCTAGGATCAACTAGGTGATATTGAATTGAATAGATATTATGGTAAATTTTAACATATCTAATCAAAGTTCAATATCGGTCCCTTCCAATGTATACTCCATACATCCGATACTCGTAAACTTTGCCAATGCCCTGGAAAGGACATAACACTTATCCAAGGTGTAAGCATACCTATCGCTGATTACCATGCCAGTCTAAATCCAGTGAACTGACAAATCAGAGAATTAAACTTTCGAACATATTATCAAGATTATATTTCACTGTGCTGACGACACTATAATCATTGAAAAATCCATATGTTCTGGACTTAATAGAATTTATACATTATATATAATCATGAAATAAATCATGTGAACCATGCAACATAAAATATTATTTCTGATATTTATTAGTAAATGTGATTATATTGAAATGGGTTTTATTTAGGGCACAAAACCCAACAAACTCCCACTTGCACTAATATAAAATAAAAAGTGCATTTCAAATAATCTCAAAACCTTGATATTCAAATCAAGTGTAGTAGTAGTATACTCCTCGTAATAGGATATGACAGGTTGAATTAAACACAACCTTTCCTCCACCATTACATTTCCTTAATCACAAAATCTTTGATATTGTGAAATTCCTCTCTATATGTCTACTCTCTTGGGATACTGGATTCTATACTTTTGGAAACTACCTTTTGTGTTAGTCAGGAAGTAACACTAGTTGTTAATAAATGTTGGAACAGTGCCAAAAATGTATAGAACTTTCCTTAGACTGAATAAGTACTTTTCCTGCAACTTTAGCATTCAGTCTCTCTCTGGTAGACTTAGAGACTTCAGTTTGGTTTTTACACTTCTCCAAAATCACTACTCCACCCCCAGAGTAATCACCATCTCATCAGCAGACCCCTTCTAGAACTAAGGCAAGCCTAGAAATCTGATTTGGTGTAGTCTAAGAGTATTAAATAGACCATTATCGACTAACATATAGTTCATATTCTTAATCTTAAGATTTACTTGATTGTCTTCCAATGTTCCTTTCCTGGATTAATCTGATACCTACTCATTACTCCCACTCAACAGCAGGTGTCTGGTCTAAGGCATACTAAAGCATGTCTGAGACCTCTCACTGTTGATTTAAGGAATGGCTTTATCTTTTCTGGAATAGTTGAGACTTTTCCTTAGATAAAAACAATCTATGTCTAGAAGTTGAGAAGCTTCTATAGATTGCCATTAGAAAAGAAAATGTTTCAGCATCTTACTAAAGTAAGTTGCTTGCATTAGAGTAAGTAATTACTGTTGGAATTAATTTTACCAGGATCTCAGATCTACTCACAAGTATTTTGATTTAATAACCTAAATATGAACTTCTAAAACGATAAACAAAACACATAAAAGTTAAGAATAACTTACAGTGATGGCAGCGGAATTAAGTGTCTCCTTCCACTCAGATCTCTAACCCTTGATTCCTGTCTGTAGCAGAGTATAATCAAGATCTGAGTCCGAATGTCCTTCAGGGTGATGTGATCCTTCACAGTCTTCCAAACTATGATTGAGGTACTGAGTGATGTGTGTGGGCACTTCTCTCTCACAAAGGATCTCGAATTTTTCTCTCTTTTTCTCTCTTGATTTCGAGTGATACAAAGGCATTCAAATACATATCAAGAATAGAGAGAGGAGGCGGCTATATATAGGAAAGGGAAGATCTCACTTTCCAAATAAGTAGTTTCCTCTTTTACTGTGTAATTGATTAACTGCCTTATTTAGTGTGATCCACCACTTTCCTATTATTGCTAGGCTTTGATTAGCAATTACATGGCAATTAAAATTGAAAATAATAATTGGGAAACATGCAAAGAGGTGGCTGGCCATGATGTGTTATGGGCCTCACTTGGATTTTGCAGTTTTCTCAATTTTATTTCTATTTCTCCAAAAATGCCATTTTTCCAATTCTAACCATTTAAATGCCAAAACTAATTATTTAATAACTAAAATAGATTATTAAATAATATTGTCATTTAAAATAATTATTAATTAGACATGCAAAGTCTCTCAATTAATAATTAAACCTAGAAACCCTTTTATTTACAATTTCATCCTTAAACTGTGAGAATTCACAAATTAGACACAGTCTAACTTTTAGAATTATAATTGATTAATCATGAATCAATTATAGAATCTTACAAACAGTATAGTCTCAACTAGAATGGGGACCATGGATCTATATTGCCGAGCTTCCAATAAGTTGAACCGATTTACCAAGTAAATCCCTAACTTATTAATTCCTTGTTGAATCCACTCTTAGAACTTGGAATTGCACTCTCAGACTTATATAGAGCATATTATATGTTTCACGATATCCATATGCTATCTCATTTAATCATTGTTATAATCTTAATGTGATTAAAAGATCCTCTATATAGATGATTTACATCGAGATGGGACAAATTTACCGTTTACACCTCTCAATGTATTTTGCCCCTTAAAACACTTAGTTACCTGTAAATGATGTTTTAGTGATCTAATATATAGTCACTGAAACAAGAGCTCATCCATTTACTTCTATTTAACTAAGCTCGAAGGGAATCATCACTTGACTTCTATACACCAGTAGAAGCTATAGATTCCATATTTATGTTCAGCACTCCCACTCAGTTATGCTATCATGTTCCCAAAATATACGTATCACCCTGACCCAAAAGTAGGCTTAATTAATAAATCAAAGAACATGAATAGCACTCCTGAGATTGAGCCTGAGCATATCAGGATTTAGATTCTTTTAATCTAAGATCAACTTCTGATATTGACTTGGAAAGATACAACGGTAAGTTTATAATATCTTATCTAAGTTCAATATCGGTCCAATCCAATGTATACTCCGTACATTCGAAACTAGTATACTTTACCAATGTTCTGGAAAGAACATAACACTTACTCCAAGTGTAAGTATACTTTATCGCTGATTATCACATCAGTGTAAATCCAAAACACTGATGATCAGGGACTAAGTCTTTTGAATCATATAATCACAATCACATTCCACTGTATTGACAATACTGTAATTGTGAATGAATATATGTTCTGGATTTAACTAATTTTGTGTATATATTAAATATATATATTAAACCATAAACATGTAACATACATGTAAACATAAATCACTTCAAAATTCTATATTGATAACTAATCAGATTGTAATGGGTTTTATTTAGGGCACAAAACCCAACAAACTCCCACTTGCACTAACATAAAACAAGTTGTGCATTACAATCAATCTTTCGTCTCGATCCTCTGATCAAGTGTAGTATGTTTGAATCCATCCATATTTCTAGAACCAGGTTCATAAAACTTATGAGACATCCTTAACTATATGCTTTACTCATCAAGGGATACTGAAATCCTTACTGCCCATTAAGTACATCTGAATAAACAGAAGACATATCTCTCAAATTTAAAAATTTGGAATTGAGATAATGGAGTGTAGAATATTCTTCAGTAAAATAACTTTCTGGTAATTTTGAATTTACAAAGTTATATCTTTTCTGATGGAGCTTGAATTATTATAGACTGGTTTTTACACTCTTCTACAATAATTCCTCCACCCCCAGAGTAACCACAATCTCAAATTCTTAATGAGTTGGTGTGGATATTAGGATCACTAATGCATAGTTTCTTAATATCTAACATATAGGTCACTTTCATAAATCTTTCTTGATTGTCCCCTAATGTTCACCATTTGATTACATCTCAGATGACTCCCACTCAATAGTAGATGTCTGGTTAAATAATGCTTTTAACCTCTTATTATTGTTTTGAGGGATATCTCGTTGTGACTTATTATCTTAGTCTGAAACTGTAAGTTTCTCTAAAACTAGGTCAACAACATAGCAGTCTAGTATTTGAAGTGTAAAATACTTGCTAGAGATTAAGCAATCAAATCAAGATACCATAAAATGTTATGAGGATTAGAAATCTTGACTCAAGTCATTCGAATAGACTATGCAAGAATTCTTCTATCTTATTCTCATAATTCTGATAAGTCACCACCATTAGGGTGATCCATACTAAAATAAAACGCTTACAAATAGTACTTATCTTTCGAGATTCTACGGCGCTAACTTGCTAATGAACGTTCCTCCATTAGGGAGGATTACTCATTAAAACAATAGCTATGTAAAACTAACAATGGAGATCAAATATCCTAATAATAATAAAGCTCATTATTTAAAGTGTATTTTCTTCTAATATTTATTTTAATCAATTTATTTTAAATATATATTTATTTAATTAAAATTTTTAATTTAGAATGAAAAATTCTAAATATAAATTTTAATTTAATATTTATAAAATTATACTTAGATGGATATGAAAATAAAATGAATTATTTCCATCTTAGTAATAATTTTTCAATAAGTATTAAGAAAATTATTTAATTTAAGTTGTTTCAAAATTAATTTAAATTAATTTACAACTCAAATTTAATTTTCTATAAATATATATTGCATTTCGAAAAATTAAAGTATTTAAGAATACAATTTAAAAAAAAAAAGCTTTAAAATAAATTAAACATTACTAGAAAAATACTTCAAGCAAAAAAAAAAAAAAAATTCTATAGATTTTCCTTGACTAATTAATTCAATTTCTATTTATAATATATTTTAGTTCATTAATCAATAAATGAAAAAATTATAGATTTAAGTTGGTTCAAAAATTAATTAAAATAATTAATTTACAACTTTAATCTATTTTTCAAGAAAAATTCAAAAATATCTTGCATAATTAGATGCAATTTCGAAAATTAATTAATAAAAATAAAAAATATATTTTGAAAATTATTCAAATTTAAACTGTTATGAAATTTTAAAGAAAATTTCTAACTTAAAATAATTCTCTATTTTAATTAAATAACATGAAAATAATAATATTTAAGTATCAATATGAAAATCAACTTAGATATTTAAATTTTTAATTTAATTAAATGTATTAAATTCAAGAAATAAATAATTAAGTATAGAGGAGACTTAATTATTAGTTCTAGTTTAATACTAGGAAAATATACTTAACTTAGATTGTACCAAAATTAATTATTAAACAATTAATTTTACAATCTAAAATATTTTTCTAATTTAATATTAGAAAAAGTAACTAGTTCTAGAAATAACTATCTAGAATATATTTCAATTTAACTAAGTGTTTTTCTAAAATTTAAAAAAATATCTAATTTAAGTTGTTATAGAAAGAATCTAAAATATCCAACTTAAATATTTTTCAAATAAAATTTAATTAAATATCAAAAATTAAGTTGTAACCACCTAATTTGAAAAATATTCCATTTTAAGTTGATGTATATTTTAAAAAAATATCAACTTAAAAAAATATCTTAAGAATCTTCAATAACCAATTCTTAGAATTCCTCAACTTAATTTTGAAATTCAAAAGATATTCAAATTTAAGTTGATAAGTAAAAATTAGTTAGAAATAACTAATTTGCAACTTAAATAGGAATATTTAATGAAATAATTAAAATAAGCTTGAGAAAGAATCTAGTAAGTTATAATTCTATATTTAATTAAATACAAGAAAAATACAGATAGTTTATCTATAAATAATTTCATTAAACTAAGAGTGTTTTTCTTAAAATTAACTTTAAAATATTAAAATGAAATTTTTTTTCATATATTTTAAAAGTTAATTATGTTGCTAATCAATTTTATTAGGCTAAACTAATTTAATTAACCTAGTACAGTTATTCAAATCAGGCAAATGGGCCTTCATAGTTGGGGTTATTCATGTGAGGGAGAGCTGGGTTCAGTATGTCGTACCCACTACTATTGGCCCCCAACTCTCACACAAGGCCCAAAAGAGAGGAATTTAACCTTAAAATGAAAAACTGTTATTAATTAAATAGGCACAAAAACTAAATGGGCCTAAATAAAATCTATCATGGTGTGACATTTTATTTAGCAACAACCTATATGCATCTAAACATAAAGTAAACATATAGGCTCACACAGGCACACAGATTTAAATGGATCCTATCATGTTATTAGGTCATACACAGATGAAAGAAGAATGTAAAATTTACCTGTTACAAATTATTTACTTGACCTATTGACAATTGAATCATGGGTTAAAATCATATCATTGGATCTGTTAACAAGTTAACCATGACAATTTAGATCAAGCAATAATAGGTTTTATAAAACTTACACACAATCTAAAACACATACTCCTGCAACAAGTTGAATTGGATAGTTGGATGTATGATTTATTTAATTTTAAATTAATTAATTTATTAAATAAAATTTTGAAAAATAAATAAAAAAAATATATTTTCGGTTTTTAAAATAAATTTAAATAAATAAAAAAAATTTAAAATTACACCTACAATTTTGAAAAATTAGGTTTCAACTAACCTAAATATCATTTCAAAAAAAAAAAGCTAACCATCTTTTAAATTTCATGTTATTTTATAAATTAAATATTCAATAAAATAAAATGATAATTAAATATCCTTTTCTGATTATATAATTTAATTTAAATAAAAATAACAAGATTTAAAAATTAGCAAAATATCATATTTCTATTCAAAATATCATGATTATAGTAATCTTATTTTAAATTTAAATAAGGTCAAATAATTTAAAAATAGAATAATTTAAAAAATATTAATATCTGACCTTAAATTTAAAAATAAGATAAAATAATCAAATTTAAAAATAAGATAAAAAAAAAAATAAGCAAAAAAAGATAGATTTTTACTTATTTTCAAGTTCAAATTACACTAATATCTTAAATTAATTTTTTTAAAAAATAATTTATTTCTGATAATTAGATTTGAAATATGAAAAGTAAAAATCAAAATACAAAACTACACAAAAAATCGGAAGTTAATTCCATGAAACAGCATGAAAAATCGAAGAAAATCGAAAAAATTGTGAGCTGTACGGATGGTATGCAGTTGCATACCCATCCGCGCGCGTCACCAGGTGAGCAGCCGAGAAATCTCGGCGCCAGGAGGTCCCTACATGATTTCTGCGCGCGTAGGAGAGGGATTTAGACATCCCTGGGCGTGTTCCTCGGACAGCACCTTGTTCGAACATGCGCCTGACCGAGGGAATGGGTCATCCGCGCGCGTGGGTGGAGGTGATCACCCTATCTTTTTTCAAAACTTCAAAAAATCATAACTAATTCAAATAAAATCGAAATTAAGTTCTGCAAAAAAAGTAAATTGCTTAATTTTTTCCAAACTATCCAATAAAAATAATTCCAGAAACGAAAATTCAATTATTTTTCATAAATTTTACAAGCATCTATCAATCATCATATAACACACAGATCAACATGAAACCATCCAAATTAACACATATCATCGTTTTAATTCATATTTCATGAAAGTAAATCATTACCCCGACTCTGAGGCCAGATGTTGAAAATATTTTACCAGAATCTAGATTTACTACCATGTATGTTTCATTAACATCCTAATATGAATTCTAAAACAATGAAATAAACACATATAAAGTTTAGGAAACCTTACATTGGGTGCAGCGGAATATAATGACTCCTTCCGTTCAGATCTCTAGCCCTTGATTCCTTTCTGTAGCAGAGCATCACCAAGATCTGAACCTGGATCTCTTTCTCTCCTTCCTTGATGCTGATTCTCCTTCTTGTTGATTGGATTCTTCACAATCTTCCACACTATGATTGAGATACCACTTGATGTGTGTGGGCACTCACTCATTCACTCAAGGTTCGAAATTATTGAAGAAGAAAAGAGAGGTATTGGTTTTGGCTATAGAGAAAAGAGTAGGAGGCTCAACTTTCTGAAGACAAGAAATTTCATTTGACAGAGTTAAGTGTGAATGTGAGCCACCACTATCTATTTATAGGTAACCACCTAGGTTTAGGTTAGAATTATTTGGCATTAAAATAATAGAAAAATAGATAGTAAAATTCTACAAGTGTGGCCGGCCATAGGATAGTGGATTGGGCCCACTTTGCAATTTTGCCATTTTGTCATTTTTCCATCCCATTTTCTCAAAAACGCCAATTTTTTCAATTTAACCACTTAAATGCCAATTCCAATTATTTAATAACAAAAAATTAATTATTAAATAATATTGTCATTTAATATATTTATTAATTAGACATATAAAGTCTCTTAATTAATAAATAAAACCTAGTATCTCTTTTCTTCACAATTTTGCCCTTGCTTAGTGAAAAATTCATAAACTAGACATAGTCTAATTTCAGAATTATAATTGATTAATTAAAATCAATTAACTGAGTCTTACAAGAAGTATGGTCTCAACTAGTATGGGGACCATGGACCTATATAACCGAGCTTCCAATAAGCCGAACCGAGTTTACCAAGTAAATTCCCTAACTTATTAATTCCTTATTGAATCCATTCTTAGAACTTGGAATTGCACTCTCAATTATATAGAACGCTCTATATGTTCCACGATATAGATACGCTATTAATTGTCCATTGTTATAATCCTAATTTGATCAATGATCCTCTAATAGATGATCTACATAATATAGGGATTAAATTACCGTTACACCCTTCAATGTATTTTATCCTTAAAACACTTAGCTCCGTATAAATGATATTTCAGCGAAGTGAAATGAGTACTCAACCATTTATCTCTGTTTAGCCAAGCTCTAAGGAGATCATCGTTTCACTTCTAAATACCTATAGAAGTTATAAATTCCATATCTATGTTAGCGCTCCCACTCAATTATACTATCATGTTCCCAAAATGTACTTATCACCCTGACTGAAAAGTAGGATTAACTAACAAATCAAAGAACATGTATAATACTCTTGAGATCGAACCTAACCATATCAGGATTAAGATCATTTGATCTAGGATCAACTAGGTGATATTGAATTGAATATATATTACTATAAATTTTAACATATCTAATCAAAGTTCAATATCGGTCCCTTCCAATGTATACTCCATACATCCAATACTGGTAAACTTTGTCAATGCCCTGGAAAGGACATAACACTTATCCAAGGTGTAAGCATACCTATCGCTGATTACCATGCCAGTCTAAATCTAGTGAACTGACAAATCAGGGAATTAAACTTTCGAACATATTATCAAGATTATATTCCACTGTGTTGACGACACTATAATCATTAACAAATACATATGTTCTGGACTTAATAGAATTTATACATTATATATAATCATGAAATAAATCATGTGAACCATGCAACATAAAATGTTATTTCTGATCTTTATTAATAAATCTGATTATATTGAAATGGGTTTTATTTAGGGCACAAAACCCAACATGAATTATCATACTAACTTATGGTGAGTCCCCCGTTGACAAATACTTATTTATCGAAATCTAGGACTCTTGTATTCTTTTACCATCATTATCACTAGAGTTTCACCTTTCCAGTTTATACCTTACCATCACTATTTTGCAATCAATAATACTTTTATACTTAACCATCTACTATCAAACTCATATTATATTCACTTATACAAGTTATTGGTTATTAAAACAATCAACTCCATTATCTAATAAGATAACCAATGTTCACTTATCACTTGATAAAATGACCAATTACCCTTTTGTTGCCTAATAAGAATATCATGTTAATTTCACAATAGTTTCATAGAGTAATAACTCTATCACTCTCAATGTTACTTAATTAAGTAACCCAACATTTCTGGTCGTCCGAAAAGCAACCCATATATATACATTTTATTCTCTACATTCACTAGAAAAATTTACCTCACGTGAAGGAGATAATCAATTCTTTTACAGATAACAACGTACCTCATTCTCTTAACAATATAACATATGGTCTAATATCCTACCATGAAATAAATTTAAACTCAACCTTCCTTTCTAGGAAAGTATCTTCCATGTTCAAATCTCTTGGTAAGCTTATCAGTCTTATTTTTGTTCCAACGAAAACTTCAATACTCTAATACTTCTAACTGAGACCCACATCTAGAAGGTCATCTAAATTTCTCCTTTCAATAATCGGGGTTATAACCCCTACATCACTAAATACAGAGTAGAAACCTCCAAAAATCTCTCCAAGTGTTATTATTAATAACTAGTACTCTGTCAATCTCATTAATATACATCTCAATCACTTGAGTATATTTCCTTTATTCACAAGTTATGTGCTCTTCTATTTTCCAGATAAGCCTTACCTTTCCCATAATTTCTATGGATACTCCATATACAAGATTCTCCATCCATTTGAAATTTAAAAGTATTCTCCACATCAACATACCATTACTAACAATTTAGATAGTCTTATTTATCTTAGCAATATCAGTGCTCTTGCCATTACCTCCTTATAAATTATTAAGTGAGTTATTCTATAATTAGCATGGGTTCAATTTATGTTCATCAGAATCTATCCTATGCTATCTGAACATCTCTTTTGTAACACAAAATAACGCAACTCACTTATTCACAATCTGCAATTCACCTCAAATCCCAAATGGATACAATCATACTTATCTGTTGTTCCACCTCTAGGGTTTTAAACCACCTTCAGGGTAAGAAGATTCTATTTTCTAAACCACTTAAACAACTGTTCTTAACAATTTCTCATATTTCACGACCCACATAACATATCAAATACTCATCTTACTTTCCAACAAGTTTACTGCTTAATTAATATTTTAAGCTGTTTGTTTCATTAATTAGTTTACTGCATAACAACACACATCACTTCATGATCATGGTAGCGATAAATTACTATCTCTCCTATCATTCCTAAACAGTCAAAGTTTTCATCGGATCACACATATTTCCTCATGGGACTTGTACTCAATACTTTACTAATCATTGCTTCACACTGCTCATATTGCTTGAACAACATTAATACTAATAAATATTCCTCTATGTATCAATCAATCATATAGCTCTACTGGGCTATCTCTATTAATATCTACTCATAACATACTACAATCAACTTAACTCAGGCTTATTCTATATACATACTGGTAACGACATCAGATAACAATCAATCATATAACAAATAAATAATACTTACTACCAATGAGTCGAGCAAAGCCACGAGATCATAGATCCTCTAACCGTTCTAAAACACAAAGTCAATATACAAAACTTAACTTTTCAATTTGAAAAGAGAACCGATTCTTACCTCAAGTTCTTCCTCTTCAATGATTCACTACCTAGCTGCTAATAAGGTTAGAAACACTAGGTTCAGCTAAGAAATTCAAAGAAAATTAGTGATGGTGATGATAGGTTTCATCGCACAAAGAGCATGGAGAGGGTATCTTTTTTTTTTTTTTAAAAAAAAAACCTTTAACATATGATATAAAATTAAATAATAATAATAACAATACATATAATAATAATAAAGATAATGATAATAATAATAATATTACAATTTTATTAATAAAAGTTATTTTGACATTTCTTAGCCACTAAGAAATTTCTAACCTTAGGGTATTTAGTCAGCCCCGAGTACTCTAAAATACTCCGGTAATTCTATAAACAACTTATCTCAATAATCCCAACAATATCACTAACTAAAATTGTTGTGACATTGTTGGCCTTCGATCGATTCTCTAGGGTCTTTGGACCTGAAATTTTTTTTATTTCACAAATAACTTACATTATATCTATATATTCCCAATAAGTCTCCATAATTAATAAATTATGTTTAATTATCTACTTATAGCAAAATTTATAATTTATGTTAAATTAGGCTAGCAAGATCATAATCATACTCATTACTACCTAATTAACTCATAATATATAATAAACCCTAATTATTCATAATTAGGTTGTTGGGATATTACACCGAACCTCTACAAAAATAATGTGTCACTTTACTTTCTTGTTCTTATTGTGTACACGTGGTGATATCATACGACTTCGTTGTCGGTTGGCCAAATTTGAGATCAATATATAGGGACAAAATACCATCTTACATTTCAATGTATTTTATCCTTAAACACTTAGCTACTTGTAAATGATACTTTAGAAAACTAATGTAATTACCAAAATGAGCGATCTATCATTATTTCGTTTAGCCAAGCTCAAAAGAAACTATTGTTTCACTTCATAGAAGTTATAGATTCCATATCTATAATTAACGCTCCCACTCAGTTGCACTACCGAATTCTCAAGATGTAAGTATGGGCTAGTCCTACTAGTAAGCTGGTAACGAACAAGTCAAAGAACCCGTATAATACAATTAAGCTAAAACTTAACCATCTCAAGATTGAGATCAACTGATCTAAGAGCAACTAAGTGATATCGCCTTAAAAATTAAAGATATAATGGTAACTTTATGATATCTTTTTCACTATCAATATCGGTCGAGTTTGATGTATAGCTGATACATCCGATACAAGTTTACTTTGCTAATGCCTTAGAAAGGACATTCTAGTTATACAAGTGTAAGTAAACAATATCACTAATTATCACGTAAGTATAAATATACTGCACTGTTAAATCGTGAAACTAAATAGTTTGAAACAAATATTCATGTTTATTTTCTACTGTGTTGACAACATTATAATCGTGAATAACAACATGTTCAAAATTTAACAAAATTTATATATTAAACAATATATAATTATGAAAGGAATCATGTAAACCACGTAATATAAAATGATTTCTAATTTTTTATTAATTAGGAAATAAATTTATATTGAAATATATTTAATTTAAAGCTACAAATACTCAAAATACCGGAGAAAGGTTTACATTGCCATTGTAAATACTTGTTTGTATTTAAAAAAAGCCTTATGGAATATTTAAAAGGTTTATACAATTCATTTAATTATAAATAGAATTAAAGTAGAGATTTGTTTGAGATTTTTCCATTTTAAGAATGAGAAAAGAAGTAAAGTAGACCAAGAATAGCTTGCTAATAAGCTTGTTTAGTGATGTAATTGTTGTTTGTAGTGTTTGAATATTTGTGCAATAAATTTCTTACTTATTTATATATAAAAAAATTATTTAGGGCATAAAATTTTAACACACTTAAGTTAAGAGTGAGTGTATGTTTATATTCTTCTCTTTAATGGGTATTACTCATGTATGAGTATTTTATTCTTGACCATTGGATCAAATATCTAATTGTTGATATTTATAATCATTAATTAAATATTAAAAAATTAATATTTCCTATTTTGTTATTCTCTATATTCCTAAAATAGATAAAACTATTAATAGAAATAAAAAATTTATAAATGAAATTGTTATTTAAAAAATAAAACACACTAAAAAAAATTAGAAATTTTTACATCAAAAATATAAAATGATAATTTTATTTCCTAAATACCACTACACGGTAAACTAAACATTTATATCCTTCATCTTTATTTTATTACTATTTTACCACATGCACACTCTTCCCATGCATCAAACATCAATCAATCAACCATCCATCATTTTCCTTTCTTTTTTCCTTCTATTTTCCATTTCTTTTCAGTTTTTTTTTTTTAAAAAATTTAGTAACCTCCATTACACTCTTCCCATGCATCAAACATGTGTGTGATCACTATCAATCAATCAACCATCTATCATTTCCCTTTCTTTTTTTCTTTTTTTTTCCTTTTATTTTCCATTTATTTTCAGTTTTTTTTTTTAAAAAATTTAATAACCTCCATTGCTGAACATCTCCTCTCCACGATCCTCTACCATTTTCCCTCCTCTTTGTGTTCTTCAATTTTTCTTTAAATCCCAGTAACTGAATCCCATAATCGTTTTCCCTCTTTTTATTTCTTTCTCAATCCGTATATATATGGCTATTACCTGTTCTTCATCATCTCAATCCGTATATATATGGCTCAAGATGTTGCTGAAAAAAAAACGATAATATTGGTGGTGGTCTTCGAACTGAGCTTTGTTTACTGTTTCTTTTTAGTTTTCTCCTTTTTCTAGATTTTGTTGTATTTTGCATTTTTCTCAGTTTTGTGTATTTCGTTTGTGCTATTCTAGTTTTCCCCCATTTTTGAAATTTTTTCATATTCAACTTTTGTGGGTTTTGTGTTTATTTTTTTTTCTCATTTTGTAATAGTTTTTTCTTAGTTTTTTAATAGTGTAAACACCTTCTGTATGTATTTTTTTTAATATGTTTTTAATCTAGTTGTTTCCTGTCCATTTTTATATCATCAATGGGTAACAATGAGATTTATCATGGATGTTGATGTACTCAAAGAGTTCTTCCTGTATTTTAGTTTGTATACAGTTGTTTTGTAGTTTTATTATAGTTTTGCTACTTGCATATGTTATTTCATTATGAAACTAATATGCAACTATTTGCTCAAAAAACTTACTATGTATAACTACTATTTCTTATAGTCTCCGTTAAATTAAATTCCTGCATAATATATAAACTATCATAAAACGTTAATGCAACTATAAGGCAACCAAAACAAAAAAATAAACAGACTTATATGTAACTGGTTGTACCTTAATTCGATTTTATTCTTCTTATTGTGTTTTTAAAAAAATATATTTATATTGGAAACCAGTAATCAATCAAAATGCAACCGTATATAACGTAGATGTATTATTCATGAGGTTTTTTTTAAAAATTTTCACATCATATATTGTTTTGGATTTGGTGGGAGCTCCAGATCTGTTTGTTACAGATTTACGTTTCGTGCATATAGATTTTGATATTAAGGGGAGTTATTTTGATCGAATAAAACAGAAAACAAATGTGTAATTTCAGTTTCTTCACAGTTTTTCTAATTTTTTTTCGTCATTTTCTGTTTAGATCATTGCAGGTCTTATTTTCCAGTTGATTTAGCCAGAATTAATAGTTGTATTTTCCTCGTTTTGGTTTTTGCGGTTTTGAAACGATCGAGGTATTTTCATCTTCATGGTTCGCTCTGTACAGCTGAAGGCTTAGTGCATGTGGTATTTTTGTAAATATTTGTATGTGGACTGTATAAATGTTTAATGGGCCGGCCCAAAGTATTTTTGTAATTTTTTTTCTTTTTTGTATTTTTCTGTTTTTTTCCCAAAAAATTAACAAACTATTTTTTTTTTAATAAAAATCATTTTAAAGATTAAAAAGAAAAAAGTGTATATTTATCTTTTTTATAAAATTTATTCATACTAGAATTCTAAATTGCATTACTGAAAATAAAAAAAATAATAATTTTAAGCTTTAAACTGTAATACACATAAAATGTATAAGATTTTTTTTAAAACCTAAAATCTTTAATTTTATAATAATTAACAATTATTTATATGTTTTTATTTTTTTTTTTAAAATACTTGAGCTTACCAAATCTATAAGAACAAAACCAATGAAGAAAATTTTAACAAAAAAAAATGAAGGAAGAAAAAAGTGTCATAAACATTATTGAATAATGGCAATTGCCAACACAAGAAGTTCAGCACAAAAAATTATATTTGACCCCTAGACAAGATTATCATCTTCCAATCCTAAAAATATAAATAATGAACAACACCTCATTAGTTATTCTAGGAGAATGATTCATGGTAATATCAAAAAAATCATTGGATGGTAATAATATTTTTCTAACAATGATAGTCTAAGTAAGAACTAAGAAGTATTGTAGCGTTTTATTTTTAAGAATATGAATAATATTAAGACAATTGGATTCCACAATCAAGCTCCTATTCTTCTAATAAAAAAAAACACATTAATATACATGTAAATGATTTTTAGTTTTACAATAATAAATTATTAATAAACTCATAATTTCATAAAATAATAAAGTAGTAATTTTAATTAATTTTTAAAAATAATTTATAATTTTTTTTTTCAAATTATTAGTTGTAATTATTATTTCCAATTTTATAAGAAATAAATATAATTTTTTTTTAAAAAAATAATTTTTAGAAACTTGCCATAAAAAGGTTATTAGATTATTACCTTATTAATTTTTTTTTAGTTCGCATCAATAGGTATTACCCATTAAGAAGTGTTCCATATATTTTATTTATCTTCCTCAATTACTATTTTTATATATAATATATATGTGTTATAATATTTATTTAATCAATCTTTTATTTTTGTTTTATATTTTACAATAAAAGTATAATACATCATAATTTTTTTCCATTATAATAAAATATATTTTGTCGTCTTTAGTAATGAGATGAAATCAATGATTTATGAAATTAAATCTCTAAAGTCTTCACATCAATCGTACGTATTAACTAATAATACCGATCAAGTGATCAATCTTGACAATGTAGTGGAAGTTGATGAGAATAACTTACATAGAAATAAAATGTAGCTAATTCATCAGATTAAGAGTACTGATTTGCAACATTCACTTTAAATAATATTCATGTGTGTGCAGCAGTTGTTTAAGTTTCCAATATGTGTTTTGGTACTTTTCATTCCAATAAGTTTCCATTCATGAATGAATGGAATGAAAGGAATGAGCTGAAAATCGAAAGAGAAAGTTAAGTTAGAATGAGAGAAGTGATAGCTAGCAAGGGTTGTTTTTGTTTCTCATTTAGTTACTATCTATATATGTATAAATAGAGAAATATATAAAAAGTAATTAAGAGGAAAAGAAAAAGGATGGGGTGTTAGGAAAGAAGAGTTACACGAGGAGAGAAAGGGTGAGGATTCCGAGTGAGTGAAAGGATGATTACCATGTTTGGCAAAGGGGGAAAGAGGGAAGGAATCGTCCCATCCATACACATGCACTAACAAACAACTCTCCCTCTACCTATATATATAATTACTTTGTTGTTGGAAGTGACTTTTGAATTTTTCATTACACTTATTAGCTCATGTCTCTTTCCTTATTTCCCTCTTTGGCATTGCACCCACAAAAGAAGGAAATGGACGGCACTTCCTCTTTTATTCACTGTCTTTTCACTACTTTTTATATCTAATTCATTCAACCCCAATAAATAAATAATTTTTTTTTTATTTTTCTAAAAAAAAATAATTATCCTACAATAAAAACCCGAACCGCTTATGGTAATGGTACAATGTGAAAAACAAAATCTAAGTTATATAACTACATAAGCAGATAACTTCCTCTCGTGTGTTCATTAAATTAATTAGATATACTCATACACTAATCTCCACTCCATGACTTAATTTTTAGCTAATTCATAACTAGCTGTAAATTAATTAATTACTTGATTTACGTACCCTGTCCAACATTTTCAATCCAATAATGTGTATGTGTACTATATATACATTGTCTTAAGTAAAAAAAGTGTACTAAAAGACACTGCACGTATTAAAACACACTCATAAATTATTAACCCTGGCCCTTTTGACTGAAATAAAGAGAGATCTAAGTTCTAGTTGCACATGTAATGTGTGTGAGAGTTGAATTATTAAGAAGTATATATATAATATCATATTGTATAGATACAAATTATAATTGATGTACCGGCACGATCAAGTATAAGCTAGCTTTTGTTAATTCATCATAAATTAAACCCATTAATTAAGAAAACACTAAATATTTTCTGATCTGAATTTTATACAATTGTAATAGACAAGGGTATATTAGCTAGAGTGTTTACATATACATAATATAGTCTCTAAAATATCTATACAACTTCTGTGAAGGAAACAGAGAGTTCAAAACATATGTTTTCTATATATACTTGAATTCTATCACTACTAACAATTTACACAAATATATATTACAAATCATACATATGAATTATATGTCTTTCTCTAGATGATCTATGTCTCTCTTTTATACTTAGTATGGCATAATAAGGTTACTATTATTTTTAAAATTTGCTTTTGTAGCAGGGCTATGTAACAATCACATATTCCCACGCAATTAGCAAGAAAATGGTTTGTTTTTATATAAATATAGTCGCAGGAATAGCTAATAAAGCTGTTTACTTATAACTGTGGGGTCTGCAAAAACGCAGCTATATAGTAGTGCAGGGACAATGACCAGTATAGTAAGCCCTATATTTTTCTTTTTGACTCCATTCTTATATATATCTCAATTAATATGTATATATATATATATTAATTTAACTCATATTCGATCAGCCTCAGCCTCGTCCACTCTTATCATCACATGAAACCCTAATTAATTAATTAAAAAGCAGCTTCTCTGATCGATCTCTATGATCACCTTGGATTGCTACCATTATTTATTTGGGCAAACTCAGTAGCACCTTTCTCACTCTCACCATCTCATCAATATTCCTTCATAATATACTTTGAATAGTCTCATTTGTTTTGTGATCATCATGATGAACCAGGCGCACGAGGAGAAAGTGAACAACATGGAGTTCACTCCACCGTCCGATCATCTCTGCTACGTCCGATGCAACTTCTGTACCACCGTTCTTGCGGTAAACATATATAATCAATCCTACAACACAGATCAATTATGTATATATATATATCAATTATTGTTATATATTAAGTATATATATCTAATTAGCGCCTTTGGACCTCAATGCATGTATATATCGTAGTATAGTAATTGATATAAATCAAGATATATCAGTTAAACATTAAGGTATTGGTAAATATTGCAATTATTATTGGTGAGGAATATTACAAGTTACTTAGATTGTCAGAGAAATATCCCAACTTGTTTTTGTTTATTTATTATTGTTAATTGTTAGTTAGTGAATTAATAAGGATAAGCCAAAAAAAGAACTCATGTGATTTTTGTGTGTGGATAATCTCCAAAACGTGTGTATGTTTTGTTTTTTCTTATTTTAGTTGTAGTGATAAGAGAGAGATAGAGAAGGGTTTTATTAGATATGATTTTGGTACATGATGAGTTTATTTTATAAATTTATATTAACACAGTAACATATTATTTTATTCTATGGGGTGTACATGCTAGGTTGCTCTTCCATACAAGCGTTTCCTGGACACAGTGACAGTGAAATGTGGTCACTGCAGTAACCTTTCCTTTCTTAGCACCAGACCAACTCCACTCCAACCTCATCAATTTCTCGATCAATATCCCTTGATGACTCATCTTCCGGTTATTACTATTCTTAAGCTTCTACTTCTTCATCACCATTACACACACATTTATACTGATCTATATATATATATATAGAATGTATATCATTGTTTGTATACATCCACTTATTTTGTTAGATATATATAAATAAAATAAAAATTAAAGGAGTGAAATGCATGATATGAAGGGGTTTTGCAATAATGATCATTTGAGGAAGGGTTCATCATCAGGATCCAGCCCATCCAGTACCACGTCTGGCGATCCAATGTCCTCAACAGGAGCTCCCTTTGTTGTTAAACGTAAGGCTACTAATATGGTTACTATATATATATATGTGTAAATTTATATTTGGTACTTTGACAAATTATAAATTAAATATAAATATACATTATAATAATTGTTTTGCAGCTCCTGAGAAGAAGCACAGGCTACCTTCAGCTTACAATAGATTCATGAAGTAAGGAGATATTGAGAGAGACATTTTATTAAACTTATAAAACAATTAGTAACGTTAATGAATTGATTATATATGAACTTGTACTTAAGTTATAGTGTATATACATATTGTTATTATACCTGATATATTATATATATATGTCCCCCAGAGAGGAGATTCAACGCATCAAATCGGCCAATCCTGAGATTCCACATAGGGAAGCTTTCAGCGCTGCAGCCAAGAATGTAAGTTAATTGGACGTTCTATCAAATTTAAATATTGATGATATATCACAGATTCTTAAAAAGTATGTTTTTCCATGCAAATATACTGGTTCTACATGTATAATCTATTAATTAATAATTTTTAGTTTTTATATCACAATTAAGATATATACACTACACTGATCATCATAAAAATATCATGAGCACTCTCGTACTTTCAAATAATATAATATTATATATATAATATAATAAGTCTGGCTACTAACATCATATTTTAATCTAAAGTGGGCTAGGTACATTCCTCATCCGCCTGCTGGATCAGTTTCGGGAAGCAACAAAAGGGTATAATTTTTTTTTCTTTTTTTTTTTGATTAATTTGATTTTAATATAAATATTAATGATCTTTTCAATTGGCTCAGATTTTGCAGCAATGAGAAGTTGTCTTAAATCTCATCATTGCATGGAGATTCAAATAAATGGGACCATATATATATGTAATATATGTGGAGATCGAGCACTTTCAGCCCACAAGTTAACTAGCTAGGTTCATGAAGAGAGCACTGCATTTGATGTGTTTCTCAAATGTATGTTTTGGACTTTGGTTTTATGTTTTATTAATTTTCCTACTGAACTTAATCTTAGAGGTACTTTTATTGAAACTATTAATTAGCTTATTATTAATTCCCACTACTCTATTAATTAATTAAATAATATGGATGTGAAGTCTTGCTCTTTGCTCTTGTAAGTATCTCCATATATAGCTAGCTTCTTATGTTCATAATTATCAAAATCATACTCTCAAAATAGAATTGGATTAGTTTGTTTGATTATTAACTAAAAAAAATTCAAATAAATTAATTTCCTCATGAATTTAGGTTGAGAGTAAACACATATATTTTTTTTAATCAAGAAAGGAATTCATTAATAAAACAAACAAATTTAGCACTGGAGCCTCACATTTTAAATTTAGGTAAAAATGATTTGATAAAACTCAGCTCAATTTGTTATGAGTTAGAGTGCTTTCATTAAATACGCAATGCACATTACAAAAGGGGTGAGCCAAACGACTCTATCAGTTAGACACAATTGTCAAAGAAATATTTTAACAACTTGATATTCTAATGATTACACAATCACAGATTATAACAGAATTGGACATGTCAACAATCCGTGCCAATAATTTAAGAGGTGCTAGAGTAGTGTGCAAGGAAGGAACACAAGAATTGGGGACTGATTTGCTATTCCTTAACATCTCCCTTCAAATGAAAGGGTGAGATTCTCACACCAAGTATGTCAATGAGGAAAGTAAAAACAATAGTATTTGTATCTATGGCTATAATTTCGGTTACACCAATCCATATAAATTGTTAATATGTCACTTAAAAATCGAAGCAAATAGCTCTTTTCGTAGTAGTGTTGGCAGAATCACTCCTTGTAATGATGATATCATCTACAAAGATTAGCACAAGTTGAATACATTTTTCTTATTTGTAAAAGAATAATGAAGTGTTAGATTTAGATTTTCTAAAATTCCATTTCAACAAGGTATCTTTTAATTTATCAAACCATGTTCTAGGTGTTTGTTTCAAGCCATAGAATGATTTGTTCAGTTTGTAAACATAATCTTCTTTGCCTTTTTTCTCATAGCCTTGAGGTTGTACCATAAACACATTCTCTTCCAGAACTCCATTCAGAAAGGCATTATTAATTTCCAATTGCATTATGTCACAGTCTCTTGATATAGCAAAAGTGAGCACAATTCTCACAGTTGCAGCCTTTATTACTGGACTAAAAGTCTCACCATATTCAGTACCTAGTATTTAATGGAATCCTTTGGCCATAAGTCTGGATTTGTACCTTTGAAAGGTTACATCAGCATTCATCTTTACTCTAAAAACTCACTTAGGTTCATGTGACTTGAATAAGGAACCAACATCCATGTCTTGTTTCTTGTTAAAGCAACAACTTCATAATCCATAGCATTTGATCAGCCTGGATGTTGCAGGGCTGCTTCCACACTATAAGGTTTAGTATCATCAAGAGAAGTTGTCACATGGCTCAATAAATCCAAGGTTTAAATATGTAAGCCTTATCTCTAGTCACCATGGTGTTAGAGATATTATTACAATGGAAGATAAATCAAGGTATTACAACTCTATTGCAATATAATACAAGGACCAACAAAGAGATTAAATAAATATTACAGCAACATAATATACAATATATATACACTATATATATTATATATAAGAAATGTAGAAGAAGATAAGAACACATGTAATATAATATATATATATATAAGAGAATAATATATATGTATACACTCACTCACAACCTTGAGTGTAGATTAGTGGGGATCACCATGACTTGAACAAGGTATTACACCTTTGGCCAAAAGCTTATTTTTCCCCTATCTCTAAGCACTAAGGGAACTCTCTAGGAAATAGCTTTGGGAATTATCAAGCCTTTTAGGGTTTTCTAGCAAAGTGCTTTCTTGATAGAAAACTTCTCTTCTTACCCTCAAATGAGCACCATAGACCTCCTTTATATAGTGTTTAGGATATCACCATTTGAAATTCAAAATTCATAAGTCATAACCTCCATGAATGTTATGGACTCAATAAAGATATGTAACTCATGCACACCATAACTCCTATAGAGTTAAGAATTTCAAATTAAGATGTGTAACATCTTTTTGCACTCTTAATTTTGGTGATAATGGTGGAGGTTACTCATAGTAACAAGTAACTCCCCAAATATTACAAAAAGATGACAACTAATATACATTGTCATATGTTACATTTTATTAGTTTATTACATATATTTAATCTATATATTAAATTATTATAAATAATATAACACATGGGATGGGTGACTAGAGCAGGTGGATAAGCAGGCTATTGAACATCAGTAGTTGAGGATTGAGAGAATAGAGATGGTTGGTTCAGGAGCTTGAACATGAAACTGATCAAGGTTTATATCAGAACCATGATGATCATACTAGACAAAATCATAGTATATTTCCCATGCAATACCTAAAGAAAAACTGGAGGCAAGTGAGCCAGGGTCCTGTGAAGATGACAAAGGAGTTGTTGGATGTACTTCATGAAGTGCTTGAGTGTCAATATTAGCTGTAGAAGAGTAAGATTCATGATCTGAAATAGAAGTCCGTAGGAGTGACCAGAAGTAACTATGAATCACAATAAGTTAAGGAGCTTCAAAATTATTAAAAAAAACATTAGTACAAAACTGGGCATTCCTGTCACTCCTCAACATATTTTTTTGGAAACTATTGCTAATAAAATTAAATGAGTATTTTAAACTGTCAGGAAAAATTAGGTATTCCCGACAGCTTAGAACACTCACGAGGCTATCCGCGGCAATTTTTAAGAGTTTAATGCAATTTTTTAAATGAAGAATACCTGACGATTTTAAACCGTCGGGTGTTCCCCAACTATTATAAAGCTATAATTTTGATCTAGCAACTTCATTTTCTCTTGCCATGAAAGAAAACAAAAACCCTCTCTCTCTCTCTCTCTCTCTCTCTCTCTCTCTCTCTCTCTCTCTCTCTCTCTCTCTCTCTCTCTCTCTCTCTCTCTCTCTCTCTCTCTCTCTCTCTCTTGTTCTCTTAGACGAATGCCCTACCACAACCCACCACAACCACCTCTTGTTCTCACTCCCTCTTGTTCTCACTCTGTCCGTCTCTCGATCTCTCTCACTCCCTCACGATCTCTCAATCGATCTCTCCCTCTGCTGCCCCCGGCGATGCCACCTCCGCCGACCCTTACCGGTCTCGATCTCTATCTCACAAGGTATATATATAAATTTATTTATTTATTTAAATACTTATTTATTTATATTTATATATTTATTTATTTACATATACATTTATTTATGTATATGCTTAGGTAAAAAAATTAAAGTGTTTTAAAAAATTTAATGTGTATTAATGTTAGTTGTTATTATAAAAATTTTAATGTGTAAAAAATATTTGGAAAATAGTTTTAGAATAGAAAAGATTTAGGTTTAGCTAAAAAGTTTATTTATTTAATTTGTTATTGTAAAATTTAATTAGTTATTTTAATTTAGCCTTGGTAAAATTATAAATTTTTATTAGTAAAAATAATTGCATAATTTAGGTAAATAGATGTTTTAGTACAAGTTTAGTATAGTTATGGAAAAAAAGTTTACTATAATATAGGTAAAAAAAAGTTTACTTTAAGGTTTAATTTATATTTATGTAATAAATTTAATTTTAATTAGTTTGATTTAATTAATTAATTGTTAATTTTGTGTAGGTTTTTATTTGTGGTGATATTGTTTGAAAAATTTTGGGACGCTATATTAGAATTGGTAAGTGTTAACACAGATTTTTATTAACTAAAAAAATATTAGCATTTTTTGTAATAAATAAATTACAGAATTAATTATAGCAATAAATAGACATCAAGAAATTTTAAACGTGATTTTGAAGTTAACTCTTCATAATCCCCCAGTCCATCTTATTAGGGGTGATCTTTGGAATGCAAAATACAATAATATTAGTAGTAATAATATATTGATTTTTCTCTCTAGAGTGGTCGTTCCTTTTACCTTGGGTTTTGTCCCTATTTATAGATGTGTAGGGTGATAATTATTTCTTTAGAATCTATTCATTCATAATTACTAATGAAACGTGGACATTCCCCACGTTTCATTATTATGCATTTGAAATAATATTAAATAACTACTCTTTCGTCTTTATCATAGATTGTTATGCTAACTGTGTTGGATTATTCTTATTGAATATATATTATCCTTCTTTACTGTCTTTGTAGGGAAAATAATGAGTGTAGAGATACAATGCTTCTCGTAGTTCTCTCCTTTCATTTTGGAAGGTATTAGCTGTTATATTATTTATTATATAATATAATGTTTAAGATTAAAATTGTGATATGTTATATATATTATTACATATAATATAATTGGGAATTATATGCATGTAATAATCACAATATTATGTGATTGGGAGTTACATATAGTTGTAACATATAAGAGGTGGAGTTAATATTTTGTAACTTCCACATGATCACTAATTAAGTGTGTAAATAGTGGTTACACAACTTAATTTTTGAAATTCAAAAACTATAATTCAAATATAGTTGTTGGGGATTGAATTTTATCATTTATAATGTGTATAAGTGATATAAAATAAAGTGGGAATGGTTTGGAATATGTTGGAGTGTTATTTGCAAAAGCTGAAAAATTTAGTAACTAGTAACTAGTTACTATTTTTTTCAGCATTAATAGTATAACGTTTTTTGCTATTGGGATGGCTTTGAACAACTCCCATAACCTCTAAATCACCCATTTAATCCCATTTACACCCCATTAAGAAATGGTAACAGCCATTGGGTGTGTGATGTTTGAATTTCAAAGTTTGTGATCCTAAACACTATAAATAGAGGTCTTGGTTCACCCTTTGAGACATACTCTTCTCTTCTATCTTTCAAACACAAAGCTAGAGAGTTCTAAGGCTTGATAATTCCTAGAAGTATTTCCACAAAGCCCTAAGTGTTTCATAGAGGGGGAAATAATCTTCTTGGACAAAGGTGTAGAAACTTTGTTCAAGCTTTTGGTGATCCCCATCTCCACTTTGGGTGTTTGTTCTTCTTTCTTATTTTGTTCTATTCTCAAGTTTTATATTGTTTTCTTGTCCTCCTCTAAATTCTCCTATATATCATATATTTATATATTGATTATATAGTATTATATATATTTTATATACATACTATATATACTCTCTTTATATCTCTACTATATATCATCTATTATATATATATTCTATATCATATATATATATACTCTATTATATATATCCAATATCATATATATACTCTATTATATATATATTCTATATCATATATATATACACTATTATTTATATATGCTTTTATATAGTTTATATTTACTTGTATCTTTGAGTTTTGAGTTGTAACTCTTTTCTTTTATTTGTATTTTGTGCTTTGGGATTGTAACTCTTTATTTAATATATTGTCCTTGTAATATTTTGTTTAGAGTTGTAATTGTCTTAGTCTTTATTCATCTTATTTTTATTCTTCCATTGTAATCTCTCTATTTTTTCTAACAATCAAGAAGATTAATTTTTTTGTTTTCAATGGAAGGAGAAACTATCAAGATGATGAACCAAGACTTGGTGAGATTGGACCGCTTTGATGGCACCAATTTCACAAGGTGGCAAGACAAGGTGAGGTTCCTCCTAACCACACTCAAGATTGCCTATATTCTTGAGTCTACCTTGGAGCCCTTACCCGCACCTACCGACAAGGATACCGATGAGGTCAAGGCACAAAGGAAAAAGAGAGAAGATGACAATCTTCTATGTAGAGGACACATCCTCAACTCACTCTCGGATAGGCTTTATGACCTATACACCGACACTAAGGATGCCAAAGAAATTTGGGATCACCTTGAAAAGAAATTCAAGGCCGAGGAGGAAGGTACCAAGAAATTTTTAATTTCTCAATATTTTGATTTAAAATTTCTTGATGGTAAACCTCTTTTACCTCAAATTCATGAGTTGCAAGTTATTGTTAATAAATTAAAAGTGCTCAAAATTGAACTTCCCGAGGCATTCCAAGTTGGTGCAATAGTGGCAAAATTGCCACCATCTTGGAAGAATTATAGGAAGAGAATCCTTCATAAAAATGAGGATTACTCTTTGGAAGAAATCCAAAAACATATTCGAATCGAGGAGGAATCGATATGTAGGGATAAGCTTGTGGAGGGGTCTAATGAAGAGACTTCCAAAGCAAATGCAACTTCCAAAGTTCCTAATAAGAACAAGGGAAATACCAAAAAGGGTAATAACTTGGGTCCAAAGTCTAAACCAAACCAATTCAAAGGTGGAAAAGGTCCATGTTTTGTGTGTGGCAAACTTGGACACTATGCTAAGGATTGTAAGCATAGAAAAGACTTTAAGGGACCCAAAGTAAATGCTATCGAGGAGGATATCATTGCTACTCTTAGTGAGGTGAATTCCGTGCAAGGGAAAGTGAAGGGATGGTGGTATGATACATGTGCCACCGTTCATGTCACATATGACAAATCATTGTTCAAAACCTTTGAAGAGTCAAAGGGTAACCATGAGATCCAAATGGGCAATGAGGTCAAATCAAAGGTACTAGGCAAAGGTACCATTGATGTGTTTTTCACCTCTGGTAAAAAGTCACATTGGTGAATGTGCTTTATGTGCCCGACATGAATAGAAACTTGATTAGTGGTGACTTACTTGGAAAGCCCGGCATTAAGGCCGTTTATGAATCCGGTAAGCTCATACTTACCAAGTCTAATGTATTTTTGGGCAAGGGGTACTCTTGTGAGGGAATGGTGAAATTGTGCACCAATGATGTAACTTTTAATGTTAGCAATAATAAAGCTTCTAGTTCCACTTATATGATTGAGCATGATTCTTTATTTTTGTGGCATCTTAGATTAGCTCATATTGGTTTTTCTACTATGAAAAGAGTTAAAAAATGTGGCATGATTGATTGTGATATAAGGAATTATGGTAAATGTGAAACTTGTGTAAAAGCAAAGATGATTAAAAAACCTTTTCCAAATGTTGTGAGAAATTCAAAATTGTTAGATTTAATTCATAGTGATTTATGTGAATTAAATGGTATTCTAACTAGAGGTGGTAAAAGGTATTTTATTACTTTTATTGATGATTATAGTAGATATACTTATGTATATTTGTTAAAGCAAAAAGATAAGGCCTTTGGTGCTTTTAAGATTTTCAAAGCGGAGGTTGAAAATCAACTTAACATGAAAATAAAAGTGTTGAGAAGTGATAGAGGAGGTGAATACTTCTCTAATGAATTTACTCATTTTTGTGAGGAAAATGGTATAATTCATGAGAGTTCGGCACCACATACACCACAACAAAATGGTGTAGCCGAAAGGAAGAATAGAACATTTCTTGAAATGGTCAATTCTATGATAGTGTACTCTAAGTTGAACAACAACTTATGGGGGGAGGCACTTTTAACCGCATGTCATATTCTTAATAGAATACCTATGAAGAAAAATGACATGTCTCCATATGAGTTATGGAGAGGAAGAAAACCAAATATTGGTTACTTCAAAGTGTGGGGGTGTCTTGCTTATTGTAAGAAGACCGAACCAAATAGAACCAAGTTGGGTTCAAGGGCCATAAAATGTGCATTTGTTGGTTATGCCAACAATAGTAAGGCATATAGGCTATTGGATGTGGAATCCAATGTTGTAATTGAATCTAGAGAAGTAGAATTTTTTGAGAATAAGTTGTATGAGGACAACTCTCAAAATTCTACACCTCTAGGTGAGAATATTTTATATAAAAATAATTCTCAAGCTTCTACTTCTAAAAGAGGATCTCAAGAGGAGAATTCTGCTAAAGTTGTAGAACAACTCATTGAACCTAGGAGAGGTCAAAGGGTGAGAAAAGAGAAAAGTCTAAATAAGGTTGAAATAGATTCTCAATTAATTTCTTTCTATGTGGTAGAAGGAACTAGAGAAGAAGTAATAAGGAAAATTCCTTTAATACTTATTATTGAGGATGATCCTAAGACTTTTCTAGAAGCCATGCAATCTAGAGATAGTGCATTTTGGAGAGAAGCAGTTGATGATGAGATGGACTCAATTCTCTCCAATGACACCTATGAAGTTGTGGATCTTCCGCAAGGATGCAAAGCAATTGGGTGTAAGTGGATATTTAGAAAGAAATATCACACTGATGGCTCTATACAAACCTTTAAAGCTAGGTTAGTAGCTAAAGGTTTTAGGCAAAAGGAGGGTATTGATTATTTTGATACTTATGCTCCTGTTGCTAGAACAACTACCATAAGGGTGTTGTTTGCATTGGCTTCATTACACAACTTGTATGTTCATCAAATGGATGTAAAAACGGCATTCCTAAATGGTGACCTTGATGAGGAGGTCTATATGGAACAACCCGAGGGGTTTGTCTTACCAAACAATGAACATAAAGTGTGTAAGTTGAAGAAATCCTTATATGGATTAAAGCAAGCTCCGAAACAATGGCATGTCAAGTTTGACAATGCTATTCTTTCAAATGGCTTTAGGCATAATAATGGAGACAAGTGTTTGTATTCAAAAACTTGTAAAAATTATGTGATAATTGTTTGCCTATATGTGGATGACATGTTAATCCTTAGTGATAACATGAAAGGAATAGAAGAAACTAAGAGGTTTCTTTCTTCAGCTTTTAAAATGAAAGACCTTGGAGAAGTGGATACTATTTTGGGTATCAAAGTTACAAGGCATAGTGGGGGTTTTGCTTTAGGGCAAGCACACTATATTGAGAAAGTGTTGAATAAGTTTAGCCATATAAAGGTTAAAGAGGCCAACACACCATTCGATCATAGTAAACCACTAGTTAAAAATAGTGGTAGAGCAGTGGCTCAATTGGAGTATGCAAGTGCTATAGGGAGCTTTATGTACGCTTCCCAATGTACAAGGCCCGATATATCATTTGCGGTGAGTAAACTTAGTAGGTTTACTAGTAATCCAAGTGTGGATCATTGGAAGGCAATAGGGAGAGTTTTGGGTTATCTAAAGAAAACCAAAAACCTATGCCTTCACTACTCCAAATTTCCTTCAATTTTAGAAGGATATACTGATGCAAGTTGGATAGCCAACCTTGGGGATAATTTGTCCACAACTGGTTGGGTATTTACCCTAGGTGGAGGGGCGGTTTCTTGGGGGTCCAAGAAACAAACTTGCATTTCTCATTCCACAATGGAAGCGAAGTTTATAGCTCTACCACGGAAAGAGGCCGAATGGTTAAGAGATCTCTTAATTGAGATTCCAATTATTAAAGAGGATGTATCTACAATATCGATACATTGTGATAGCCAAGCAACATTGGCTAGAGCATATAGTGGAGTATATAATGGGAAGTCTAGACATATTAGTCTAAGACATGGATATGTAAGTGAGTTGATTCAAAGAGGAGTCATCTCAATATCCTATGTGAGATCAAGTGAAAACTTGGCGGATCCGTTTACGAAGCCACTAACTAGAGATTTAGTGGAAAAGACTTCTAAAGGGATGGGACTAAAACTCCCTAAACCGGTACACAATTGAGGGTAACCTATCTTAATACTAGTAACTTTACTAGTGTTAGGTTCAATAGGTAAGAACAAATCAATGTGTGAACAAATGTGATAAGTACTATATGTCCCATCCTATAAAGTTGTGAAGTACTTAGTGAGTTACCAATTTGAGGGTTAGACTTTTAAAAGTCTTTAATAGAATTCAGTTTGGAAAACAAGTATTTTGGTAACAAATACTGTAAGAATTCTACCTATATTGACCTGAGGGTGGTGCCGCCCTAAATGAGAAATAGGGAGTATATTTTCTCAACAAGGTAAATGAATGGAATGTGCACAAGGCCATTAACAGTGCAAAGCGAGACATGAGGTCTTGGGTGAACCTAGCAAAGGTGTGTGTGTCATTACCGTTTTATTATAAAGAAAAGTTGGTTCAATGCTTTGTCAACCAAATTTTCAATAAAATTTGTGATGATTACACTATGGTTAAGTTCAAGTTGAAAAACACTTAACTTTATGCACTTAAGAAAGGACTCTATAGAGAGTGTTGATTTATTCAATCAAAGTGGGGGATATATGAGATATTTGATTGATTAAATAAAGTGTTACAATGAGGTATCACAAATTTTAATCTAGTGGGGGAATGTTATATTATTTATTATATAATATAATGTTTAAGATTAAAATTGTGATATGTTATATATATTATTACATATAGTATAATTGGTAATTATATGCATGTAATAATCACAATATTATGTGATTGGGAGTTACATATAGTTGTAACATATAAGAGGTGGAGTTAATATTTTGTAACTTCCACATGATCACTAATTAAGTGTGTAAATAGTGGTTACACAACTTAATTTTTGAAATTCAAAAACTATAATTCAAATATAGTTGTTGGGGATTGAATTTTATCATTTATAATGTGTATAAGTGATATAAAATAAAGTGGGAATGGTTTGGAATATGTTGGAGTGTTATTTGCAAAAGCTGAAAAATTTAGTAACTAGTAACTAGTTACTATTTTTTTCAGCATTAATAGTATAACGTTTTTTGCTATTGGGATGGCTTTGAAAAACTCCCATAACCTCTAAATCACCCATTTAATCCCATTTACACCCCATTAAGAAATGGTAACAGCCATTGGGTGTGTGATGTTTGAATTTCAAAGTTTGTGATCCTAAACACTATAAATAGAGGTCTTGGTTCACCCTTTGAGACATACTCTTCTCTTCTATCTTTCAAACACAAAGCTAGAGAGTTCTAAGGCTTGATAATTCCTAGAAGTATTTCCACAAAGCCCTAAGTGTTTCATAGAGGGGGAAATAATCTTCTTGGACAAAGGTGTAGAAACTTTGTTCAAGCTTTTGGTGATCCCCATCTCCACTTTGGGTGTTTGTTCTTCTTTCTTATTTTGTTCTATTCTCAAGTTTTATATTGTTTTCTTGTCCTCCTCTAAATTCTCCTATATATCATATATTTATATATTGATTATATAGTATTATATATATTTTATATACATACTATATATACTCTCTTTATATCTCTACTATATATCATCTATTATATATATATTCTATATCATATATATATATATACTCTATTATATATATCCAATATCATATATATACTCTATTATATATATATTCTATATCATATATATATATACACTATTATTTATATATGCTTTTATATAGTTTATATTTACTTGTATCTTTGAGTTTTGAGTTGTAACTCTTTTCTTTTATTTGTATTTTGTGCTTTGGGATTGTAACTCTTTATTTAATATATTGTCCTTGTAATATTTTGTTTAGAGTTGTAATTGTCTTAGTCTTTATTCATCTTATTTTTATTCTTCCATTGTAATCTCTCTATTTTTTCTAACATTAGCGAGGTGGTTCCTTCAATGCTTAAAGAGCGAGATGAACGAATGTTGCAGTCATTCTTTGAACATACGAGTAGGTGGATCAGTTAGTTGCGAGCTCTTACTCACAAGTATGTGGGTCAATTAGTTGCGAGCTCTTACGAGTATGTGGGTCAATGAGTTGCAAGCTCTTTGTTTACTTGTCCTGAACAACTTTCATTATGTATTCTGTTCATCCCGAGATGGACTTGTTGTCTTACCAATCTTATTTGTTAATAGTTATTATTCTTATCTTGCTTTTGTCTATATGGTAGCAAGTTTAAATATTTCTATCAACTGTGATTCTTGAGGCGAGTTATTTATTGTGCACGAGTTATCAACTATGAATGCTAGATTATGGCATGAGCTTTGCCTGATTAGGCAATGTGACATATAGATGTTAGGCTAGACTATAAACTTGTTTGATTAGGAAATGTGATATATATGTGAATGTCAGGCTATGGCATGAATTTGCTTGAGTATGCAATGTGATATGTGGAAACTGGTATTCAGGTTGTGCCTGTGAGGCAACCGTTATAAATTCATGACTATAAACTAAAATTGTTGTTAGGTTTCTTCCTATCAGCGATCCTAATTAGGCATGGGCGGCAGTGACATGTGAGTGCCAAGCTATGGCACAGACTGAAACCGTTATTAAGTTTTTTCCTGTCAGTGATGCTTGTTTAGGCACACACGGCAGTGACATGTTAGTGTCGAGTTGGGGCACAGGCTCGCCTATTTAGGTGATGCATTCTTGTCGAGGATCCTGATTAGGCATGGGCGGCAGTGACATATAGGTGCCAGACTATGGCACAAGCTCGCCTAGCTAGGCGAAGCGATATATTGGTGGCAGGTTGTGGCAAAAGCTCGTCTGGTTAAACGATGCAATACATTGGTGCCTGATTGTGGTACGGACTCATCTGATTAGTTGATGAAACGACATTATGTATGATGCCAGATCATAATATGGAATTTCTTAATTAGGCAATGCAATATATGATTATTTTTATTTCCATGCATATGGCTAGTTATATTATCTAATTTTAAATGTTATTGTTTAATTATTCTATAATAGTGAATTGAATAATTAGTTATTCCATGTATTATCTCTTATTACTTTTCTTGCTGAGTCCTTGTGACTCACGGGTGCTCTGTGGTGCAGGTGAAGACAAAGAAAAGCTAGAACAGCCATGATGTGACAATTTTCTCCACCAATGTACATATTGACCCTACTGGCCTGCGAGCCAAGTTGGCAGGAGTTGTTATTGGGTTGTTTTTGCCATGTATTTTGATTTAGTATTTTGACTTTTTGTAAAAAAATGTACGACAGGGATTCCCAAAACATATATTAGTGTCTTTATGATGTCTGTTTTTAGCGTTTTATTTTAGTGAAATTTTTAATATTATAATAGATTTTAATAATTAATTATTTTATTAGTACTAAACTAGTTTATAAAATCACACATGTGGCGTACCTATAAGATAGGGCCATACTATAGAATTAACTCTAGAATTAGACAAATTAAAGGGAAGAGAATGATCTTTGCCAAATTGACAAGCATCACAAAAATTTCTCATTTTATTCTTGAAATTTTTTACATGACTCAATTCTATAACTTGATTTAATGCACGAGTTGATGGATGGCCTAAGTGCCTATGCCAAACAACAATCTTAGAAAGTGAACATCTACCAATACTAGAGTGATTAACACATTTGACTCTTGGAAATAACAGCCGTATTCAAAAGAAAACATAACTTGGTTTGAGTTTGATCAGACTTTGTGGAAAGAAAACATGAAAACTAAGATTGAAATTATTGATGTGGAACAGGCTGATATAATCCATTTGTAAGCACTCCTTAAATCACCACCCTCCTTGACATTTTTTCGTTCACTAAACAATAACCAGTATAAAATTCAATTAGTATATCATATAGCATATGGGAGCTGTTGGGTTTTGTGCCCTAAATAAAACCTATTTCAATATAATCAGATTTACTAATTAATAAAGATTAGAAATCATTCTATGTTACATGGTTCACATGATTTATTTCAAGATTATGTTTAATGTATAAATTCTATTAAGTCCAGAACATATATAAATATGTATATATTTGTTCATGATTATAGTTTCGTCAGCACAGTGGAATATTATCATGATTATATGTTCAAAAGTTTAATTTCCATAATTTGCCAGTTCACTGGATTTAGACTGGCATGATAATTAGCATAAGGTATACTTACACATTGGATAAGTGTTATGTCATTTCCAGGGCATTGGCAAAGTTTACCAGTATCAGATGTATGGAGTATACATTGGAAGGGACCGATATTGATCTTAGATAAGATATCATAAACTTACCGTTATATCTTTCTAAGTCAATATCAATAGTTGATCTTAGGTCTATGGATCCTAATCCTGATATGGTTAGGTTCAACTTAGTTGTATTATTTATGTTCTTCAATTTTTTCGTTAAAGTAGACCAATTGAATCTTCTCGTGACATACAAATTAAGGACATGGTAGTTCAATTGAGTGGGAGCGCTAAACATAGATATAGAATCTATAGCTTCTATAAGTATTTAGAAGTGAAACGATGATTTCCTTCGAGCTTGGCTAAATAGAGATAAATGATTGAGGCTTCATTTCAGTAATTATATTAGTTTACTGAAGTATCATTTATAGGTTGCTAAGTGTTTTAAGGATAAAATACATTGAAGGGTAGAACGGTAAATTTGTCCCTATTCAGTGTAGATCATCTATAGAGGATCCTTGACTATTAGGATTGTAACAATGGATAATCATAACGTATCTATATCGTGGTACATATAGAGAGTTCTATATAACTGAGAATGCTATTCAATTCCAAATCTATAGTGGTGCAAGGAAGAAATTAATAAGTTGAGAATTTACTTGGTGAATTCTAGATCTACTTATTGAAAGCTCAGTTATATAGGCCCATGGTCCCCTCACTAGTTGAGATAATACTGCTTGTAGACTCAGGTAATTGATTTTAATTAATCAATTATAATTCTAAAATTAGACTATGTCTTAATTAAGAATTTTCACTAAGCAAGGGCTTAATTGTGAAGAAAAGAGGTTTTGGGGTCAATTTGTTAATTAAGAAACTTTGTATGGTCTAATTAATAAGTTACATAAATGAAAATTTTATTTAGTAATTAATTATAATTATTAAATAAATAGTTTTGGTATTTATAGGATTGAATTAGAAAATATGGTAAAAGAAGAATAAGTGGTTGAAATAAAGTGGCAAAAATCTAACTAGAAATTGGTCCACTATTAGTGTACGACCATAAGTGAATTTTTGCCCAATATTTTATTCTTTTTTTAATCCATATAATTCAGCCCTAAGCCTTAGTTGAAACACTATAAAAAGAAATATGATACTCTCATCTCATTCGCTTGACAATTTGTCAAACTAATGTCAACTTGACTATTCAACCAGCCTAGATGAGAGAGTTCCTTCCTTAGTGATTTCACCTCCTTTATTGTTCTTCACTATTCGAACCTTGAGTGAAAGAGTGCCATGCTCACACATAGCAAGTCAAGTACTCAATCATAGTGAGTAAGATGGTGATAACCAAACCCGAAGGAGAGAAAGAGATCCAGGTTCAGATCTTGATAATGCTCTGCTACAGAAAAGAATCAAGGGCTAGAGATCTTGAACGGAAGGAGTCATTATATTCCGCTGCAATCAATGTAAGGTTTTCTTAAACCCTTATGTGTTTAATTTCATTGTTTTAGAGATATTCATATTTAGGATGTTAATTCAACATACTTGTTAGTAAATCTAGATCCTGGTAAAATATTCCCAACAGGAGCTACCGAGGTGAACAACAATTCTAAAAGGATGGTTGGAATCGAATGCAAACTCCTCCTCTTGGAGGATGAGGGCCTCCTAGATCATATAGCATTTGGGAGCTACCAAGGTGGCTAACACGTCTCCCAAGACGAAGCACTATAGATGACTGCTCCAGCACAGACGACAAAATGAACCTACCCCCAAAACGAGGATATCTTTGAGATTTGTCCTTACTTTTTTGACATCGTGCTTACCTATGGACGCTGATTGACGGTTAATCCTTGTGGTGTCCCATCAACCGTATAGAAGACAGGCCTTGTCTCACTAAACGCCTACTTTGGAGCTTACCCTTTCTACACATGAAATGCATCATTTCCTACACCTACGAACAAGGCCATTTAGAGCCTAGAGGTAAAGGAAAGACAAACATGAACTCTGATACTGTAAACATAATATGTTCTCTAGTAATAACAACACTATTTATCAATAAAAGTGGCTCATAAACTAAGGTTAATTAACACATGAATCACGTAAAACTACTCTTCTTTACTTGCGATTAATTTTCCTAAAACAAGATTAAGAAGTTGACAAAAATCTCGGCCAACAATATTCAATAGGAATTTTTTTTAAGTCAATAAACATAGGTAATAAATATTTATATAAAGAATTCAATGTTAAAACTAAAAGAAAAGAAATATTAAGGCCCCGTTCGGTAACCATTTTAAAAATGGTTTTTTGTTTTTTTTAATCAAAAATTTTAAAAACAAACAAAAATCATGTTCGGTAACTCCATTTCAATTTTTGCTTTTAAAATTAAAAAACAAAATGAAGTAAATTTTAAAAACAGATTTTGATGATTTTAAAAATTTTTAAAAACACTTTTTTCATTTTGCTTCTCTCTCTCGATCACTTCCTCAACTCAGAGTCTTCCATGGCTAGCTTCACCAGGTAAATCTTACTTTGCCATTAACAGACTACTCTTCTTTCTCTCACTTACAAACTCACACACACACACACACTCTCTCTCTCCTCTCTCAGTCTTGGTTTGAGTTTTGGTCCTCTTCTTCCGATTGATGTTGATGTTATTGTGCCCTAGATCTTGAGACTTGACTAAGTCAATAAGGGACGGGTTCTGGTTTCAGCTCTATTACTATTTTCCTTAAGATTCGAAGAGCACTCTAAGGTCCGACCATGCTGAATCAGGTATCTCTCTCTTGCGTTTCCTATTTTGGTTGTTTTGTGTATTGTTTTTGTTCATTATTATAATTGTATTTGGTTTTTATAATTATATATATTGTTAGAAATATATGTGAAATTCTGGGTTTTTGGTTGATTTGATTGCCTTTGGTTGATTTTGGTGTCTCATCTTTTATGGGTGGTTATTGTATCTGTTATCTTCCTCTTCTTCTTCAATTTCCATGTTCTCTTTTGGGTCATTAATCATATTCTCTCCAGCAATTGGGTTAGTCTTATTTTTTTGGGTTTTTTTTTTTATAGCTTTGATCTTTTCATAGCTATCGGGTTTTACCTTCATTTATAATGTTGTTGTAGTCGCTGAGGCAATTCATATACAATTGAACAAGGTTCTTGCCATATGGCAAGGGTATTTGTAACTAGCAATAGCTTGTAGGTATGTTAGAAAAATTGGATTCAGTTTGCATTATGGCGAGGCTCCAGAGACTTGTGTGGCAGAGTCAGACTTGTAGGTATCTTGTTGAAAAAGCAAAGTTGCTAGTAACCCAATACGTTACTTAGATTAATATAAGTGAAACACTAAATTTTATATTCTTGGTTTCTCAGACATTTTCCCATTCTCAAGTTTTCAAGTAGTCAACTCATTCATTCATTCATTTCTCCACTCCCTCTCATTGTTATCATTTAATGATCTTAGTTTATGATGTAAGTGCATGACCAGTGGTAGTAGAAAGTAGAAACCAATTAATTATAGATGTTGATAATTAAATGAGTGCAGTTGGGATTGTTGGATTTTTGTGTTACATATATAATTGGCTTGGCATTATATTTTCTGTAAACAATGCAATAATATCATATTCCTTTAGGATAAAATTAATAAAGTATTTTGAGAAGCATTTAATTAAGAGAAGATACCATATACTTATGCATTGAAAGGCCAGCAAATGGTTTAATCATTTGTGTATTCAGAACTGTGAGGTTGTTTGTTTCTAAGGAAAGTTCAGGAAATCTCAGCCAAGCATTTCTTGTGCCTTTCTCTTTGTGTGTGTGATCATAATTTCTACACTTGTAATGGAACATATTTATTCTATCTATTGTTAGTTTCTGACTCTAACTCAACTATACGAATCAATTCCTTACTGTTGCCTTGACAGTTAGTTAGTTGGGTAACTATTAGCCAACTGCCATGATGTTAATTTAAAATTAGTATAAATAGGTGTTTTAAGTATTGGTTGGATTTTAACTCATAATAATCACTCTGTTTCTGGCAAGTGGGTATTATGATTGGACAAGATTGATGAAATAATCTAATCTGTGAAGATGAAGTTCTGATTCATTTTGTTCATTAGTTTTTCTTTAAATAATATTTCTCCTGAAGTTCTGAGTCATAGCTGTGCAAGAGCAATGAGTTTCTTTTTTCTTATTTTTATAATATATTTAATAGTATGTATGATCTTAGCTAGCTTTTCTTCTTTTTTGTTTTCGTTCATAGTTATATAAATATTTGACTGAATATGGATCTGTGTTTTTTTCTATCTATTTCTATTGGCTATAAAGCTTCAAGATCAGTAGTTTTCAAGAGTTTTATCTCATAATAAAATTTTTTTTGATAGAAATATAAAATGAGAGAAAAAGAAACAAGTACTGAAATTGGCTTTAATGGCTGCTGCTACTTTAGAGAGAGATATATCATAGCAATGTGATAATAGCCTAGTCTGATGATACATATATATTAGATCATATCCTTTTGACACATCACCCCTTATATATGATCTTATCTCTATTATTGTATTGTATTATTAGGGTGACTTTTAGAATTGACATGAACTAAAAGTAGTTGAGTCAAAGTATAGTAAATAAAATTTACTATGAGTTGTTTATCTTTTATTTATCTTAATGTGGGTGGTTGTATAAGTTTCTAAGCTGTTTTGAATATTTTTAAGGACATAGGTGATTGCTTGTTGTGGAATTCATAATTTTATAAGAACAAATGCAGAAAGAAAACGTATATTTTGATGGAGATGAAGACATTCCTGAAGTACAAGATACTACTATACAAAGCACACATGAAACTTTAAATGATAGTGTTGAGTTAGCATTTCAAGAGATCAACTTCGTGAAATGGCTAATGTCCGTGATGAAATTGCTGATCATATATGGAGAGCAAATCGACGATGAATATAATAAGTGAAGATTATTAACAATTATAACTTTTTTAATAGTTTTCTTCAAGATTAGACAATTATTAGTTCATATTTTATTATGACATTGTCGGTTTTGTGTTATAGATAATGAGTTTCGTGATTTTAAATTACTTGAACTTTTTTAAGATGTTAATGAGTATTTTTTATTTGATTTTTTTTATAATTTTTATATATTTGTTTAAAAATAAAAATAAATGATATTCATAATTTTTTATTTAGAAAAAGAAGAAAAAATCAAAATTTATGTTTTTTGTTTTTAAAATTGAAAAATAAAAATGGTTACAGAACACACTTTTATATTCTGCTTTTAAAATTATAAAACAAATTGGTTACAGAACACACTTTTGTTTTCTGTTTTTAAAATTTAAAAACAAAAGTAGTTATAGAACACATTTTTGTTTTTTTTGTTTTTTTAAAAAAAAATTTAAAAACAAAAAATCTACTTTTACTTTTCTGCTTTTAAAATTAAAAAATAAAATTGTTACCAAACGCCACCTAAACTAATAATAAAGATCACCTATGACTCTAAGCAAACTAGAGAAGAAAGAAGTAATAAGAAGAATTCAAAATTATCTTATTAAATTTATATACAATATTAACAAAAAATTTAAAATAAATCCTAAAATATATTCTTATAAATTTCAAAATCAGCCAAAATATTAATTCATTAAAAGTGCTTTAAAATAAGAAATTTTTACATGAAAAATCCATTTTGCACACTTTATTACAAAATTACCCACACACGCCTATTACTACATTTTTACTTACAAAGTTATTTTTATTACACATTTACCACTTACTCATCATACCATGCATACACGTGTGCTCTCCCCATGCATCATCAATCAAATCATACTCTCTTCCCTCTCTTTTTTCATTTTCTTTTCATTTCATTTTCGATTCTTCATTTCTGTTTTCTAAGTTCATTTGAATTCAAGTAACCTCCATTAACCACCCATAATTTATCACGTTTTTCCCTCTTCTTTTTGGTTCATCCACGAATTTTCAACTTCCTCTTAGCCCACGATTTAGCAACTGTTTTTCCCTCTCTGTTTCAGTTTTTTTCAATCTTATTTATAGGATGGCAATCACTCGTTCATCTTCATCCCCTTCTCCAGTTCTCAAACAGAAATAAAAAATGGGCAAGAAATCGTTGGCCAACAAATCCAATGGTAAACGCCCAATCATTGAAGATTTTGATTCTGATTTTGAAGCTCCAATGCCCAAGCATGTGAGACCCCATTCTTCGAAGAAAACGAAGCTCAACTTGGAGGAGCACAGGGTTCCAGAAATTTCTGGGAAAAAATCTATTACACATGCTGAAGATCGGACTCAGGTTGGTTTTTAGTTTTATTTTCGTTTCCCCCTTTCCTTCATTTATACTTTACCCAGATTTTGGCGTTTTTATGTTCATTATGCTTTGTGTAATTTTAGGGTTTCATTTGCGCATTTTGTTTCATGTTTTTAAATTTTTTAGTTATTTATTGTTGGTTTTGAACATTTCATTTGATTCTGGTCTGGGTGTTGTTCTTTAATTTGGTTTTATTTTCTTTATTTTCAGTGTTTTTTTGTGCTTACAGGTTATGTGTGTTGTTTTCGTTTTTAGTGTTTTTAATCAGTCGTCTGTAGTTTCTTTTCAGTTTTTTAATAGTTTGTTAATGGTATGTTTTGATGTGTTTTCGATTTTCATTAGGTTTAGTTGTTTGCTGTTATATTTTAGATTTCAAAACGATTTTCAAATCTTTGCTCTATATTTTTCTATAGTTGTATATGTTTTGTAGTTTGTTTGTTGTTTTAATATAGTTTTATTGTTCTTTTTATACTGCATTTTTCGATTTCCTTTAGGGTTAGTTGTTTATTGTTTTTTTATGTTTCCAAACGATTTCAGATCTTTACTGTTTTTGTCTGTGTAGTTGTTTGTCATTGACAGTTTGTTTTTAGTTTGTTTGTAGTTGTATTACAGTTTTCATACTGTTTTATTTAGGATTTATAATTTATTTTGGCCTTTTTTGTTATGTTGCAGGTTTGGGACTGTAAATTTAGTCCTTCTGATTTTTACAGATCTAAGTGTGTATGCACCAGTGTTTATTCCGTGATAGATAATATTAAGAACACTTTATCTGTTAATTTGCTTTCTTTGTTTCGTCAAACTCAGTTTGGGCATTTTCTGGATATGCCTGAGTTTGTTTTTCATCCGCAAGTCGTACATAGTTTATTACTAAGGGAAGTTTTACAGCCCAATCCTAAAGAGTTTTGGGCTAAGGTTGCTGGCCGTTGCATACGGTTTAGTGCCGAAGAATTTTACCTGATTTCTGGTTTAGATTGTTTCGGTGATTGCAACAAGTTGTTGTTTTCACAGGAAACAAATCAATTGGTAGAAACATGTTTCCGTGGTGTAAAAACTATTGACCACAAAGCCATCGAGGATGCTTTTTTGGGTAGTCGGTGGGGTTTGGATGAGTCTATTAGTTTAAAAATGGCTGTTTTGTATTTCATTCAGTGTTTTCTTCTCAGCAATACTCCTGACAAAGAAGTGTCTAGGTTTGTTCTAGATGTAGTTGATAGCGGTCGGTGGGATGAGTATTGTTGGGGTAGGGAATCATTTGAATTGACAATTGACTCATTCAAAGGTAGGATCGAGCATGGGATCATTATGAAAAATAGAAAGGCAGAGAAGGGAGGCCAATATGATGGCTGGTATAGGGCATTGGGATGTCCTTGGGTTTTCACGGTTTGGTTTTATGAATGCTGTCCTGCAATGGTGAACTCTTTCTGTAAGAGAGTTTCATCTTCTATTCCCAGGATTCTGAACTGGAGCAACACCATCGTCACCAAAAATCCAACCCTTCGAGACTTGAAGGGCAAGATTTTTGATTTACCTTTGGAGAAGGTAATTTACAGTTTCTTTACTGTTTTTTTTACTGTTTCTTTTCAGTTTTATTTATGTTGTTATTTTTTAGTTTTTCCAATTGTTTTAATTTTTTTCATATTATGTTTGATTATGCTGTTCAGTTGAAGATAAAAAACATGCGTCCTACTGATGAAGAGAGGCAGCAGCTTCAACTTGACGGTTTATTTCTCGATGAATCTATTGATGAACGTGGTGTAGCGAAGCAATCCTTCGAGGGTGGGTCATCTTCAAAGAAGTCTGATTCAGCAGATATTGATTGGATGAAATCTAAGCTGGAGATGCTCATTTCGAATCAATCATCATTGGCCGAGGACTTCATTTCATTGAGGTGTTTTGCTGATTTTAATTTCAAATCCGTAATGACTGTAATTAAGGATATCCAAGAGAAGGTTAATGCCATTCATCGTCGTCCTTCTGATGAGGTATTTATTCTTATTTTATTGTTTAGGTTTTTTTATATTTTTTTTTTTAAAGTTTCTTTACTGTTTTATTTAAGTTTCATTTATGTTGGTTGATACAGGGAAAGTCATCGGATGAATTAGTAACTCAAGATTCTGATGATGATGCTGCTGATGATGATGATGATGATGATGATGATGCCGAGGATGATGAGAAGCAATTGCCTGATCCAAAAAATATTGATTCCGACTCCGACGATGGTGGTGAGTTGGTTAAAGTTGGTGGGGATGCTGACAAGGCTGTTACTGCTGTTCCTTCTGCTGATGTGAATCCATCTGAGGATGTTGGAGGGAGTGATAAAAATGTTAAGGATGTTGAGAAGCCGAAGGGCGATGAGTCTCGATTGAAGGGGGACGATTTCTTTGATGGGTTGAGCCACCTTGAAATAGATGATGATCAAGTTGTGTTGGCTGGCTTGGAGGCTGTTGCTAAAATCCATGTAAGTTTACTTTTAATTGTTTTCAAAAAAACTAGGTTTCTTTTTGGTTGCTCATTAGTTTCTAGTATGTTTTGCAACTGTTTTAATGCATTCTTTCTTTTTTAGGTCCCCGCACCCAATCCAGATGTTGTTGGTGAAAAGTCAGATGCCCTTCATACTGATGAAGAAACTGAGGACACTGTCTCTGATACACCTCTGTTGGATAAGAGGAAGCGTGCTCCGGCCTTGAAATCTCCATTTGTTGATTTCGGGTCTGCTGATGTCGGGAGCACTCCAATGGAGCTTATGTCCTCAGGTTCTCAATCAGTTGGGGATGATAGGGATTTCAAAATGGTGACTTATGTGAAGGGCCTTTATGCTCTTAATGATGCTTTTGCTGATCCCGTATCTACCGAGATTGAGGCAAAATTTGACGCTTGGATTGGTGAAGGATTGCTTAAACATCCTAGGTGACTGTTTTTATTAAATCTGTTTTTGTATTATGTTTTTTATTTCAGTTTTATTCCTTTTTTAATGCTATTTTTTTGTTGTTTGTTTGTTGTTGTAGGCATTATAATTGTTATGAAGACGGCGCAAAGAAATTTACCCCGGGTTTTAGGCTAGGTGTTGATTATGTTGAGGATAAAACTTGGTTTTATCATTTGGCCACATGCGACATGTTTATGAACGACTCGGTAAAGTTTCCAATTTATATTGTAGTTATGGTAGTTTGTTTTCAGTTGCTTTATAAATGTTTTTTAGTTTTGATACTGCATTTCAGTTTTTTTACAGTTGTTCAACCTTTTCATTTGTGTTTCTGTGTTGTTTTTTTTCTCAAAGATATGAACACCATATTCTATTACCTTCGGAAAAAGGTAAGTATTCTTCCGCTGTGACGTTGAATTTCGCAACTACTGATTGTCTTTTTGATGATTCCATCCAAGCATTGTACCACAAATTTAACAAGGCCAAGTCAATGAAGACTAAGATGTCACACATTCACGCTGCCCACCCAATAGCGCATTACATCCGAGGTATGCGCATTCCCTGTTCCAAGCCTTGGTATGAAGCCGATCATGTGCTATTCATCATCAATTTAAGAAGGGAAAGTCATTGGGTTTTTGGGCGTCTTGACTTGAACGAAGGGACGTTGTTTCTGTACAATTCTTTGAGGACCGCGAAGATGAATGCCGCAGCTAGGAATGCGATGAAGGCTTATTCCGTGTTGCTGCCTTTGTTTTTCGATTTACTTGGGTTCTGGAAGAATAGAGCACAAGCTCCTGCCTCGCTTTCGACCCTACTGGCTCCATTCGGTAATCGTGGAGCTTAGTGGTCTTGCGTCTCGAGAAGAAGTGAGTGTTTCTTTTAAGTTTCTTTTATGTTGTTTTTTAGTTTCTAAACTTGTTTACTTTTTCTTTCTGTTTTTTTATAGTGATTGCGGGGCATATGTTGCTGCCTTTGCTGAATTCTTTATCCACGGAAAGGATGTCCCTGCAGACTTTGACATCGAAGTTTATCGTACCCGACTTGCTTCACTTTTCTTCTCGTACGGACAAAGGAAAATTGACGAAAGCATTGACAGCGAGGATGAGAAGCAAAGCAAGTCTTCTAAGGCATCTAAATTGAAGAAATAGGATCTTTTAATTTGGTGGCTCTTTTCTGTTATTTGTTGAATCTATTTCCAGACAATTTTTAGTGTTGTTGTTTCAATGTACGTATTATATTTGATTTTATACTATGTACCTGGTTTAAAACTTTTAGGATATTTGACATTTACTCCTTATAATATCTTTATTGTATAGGTTTGTATTTCCCAAAGTTGTTTGTTTTTTTTAATTGTTCAAGTTCTTATATACGGTCGCACAACTATAGAGAAACTATTAACCAACTGAATACAAACTATGTTTTCATTTTTCCTAAATTGTGCTATGAATGTATTTTTATTCTTCGTATTCCATTAATCCTTTTCCCTTTATTCAAGTTATGTTTTATCAATTATTGACTGACTGCCTTTAAAACTGTAAAGAAGAAGTCATTCCGGTACTTAATATTTTACAAAGGGTCGCAACTGTAACAAAACGATTTTGAAACTATTAAAAAACTGTACCAAATTTCATAAAAATAAAATCCCATGTATTTAGAACATCACAGATCAACCTGTTTGAATTTGCACACAAAATTAAACAATTCAAATATTTCATATGTATCTATTTTATTGCTTGATTGTTGCATGTCTTTCGATTGTGTCCGTGTTGTCCACATTTGCCGCACCTGTTATGTTTTTTTGTATCCCATTCAGATAAAAACCTTCGTTTCCTTGGTCTTCCAGATCTTATTTTTTGGTTTGGTGGCAGAGCAATGATATCTTTTATGTTTTGTGGCACATCCCAAGTTGTGTGATTGTGTACCGGATATGTTGAGCCGCTGTATGTTTCAAGCCATGTTCGCGTGGTGTAATAACCCGAATAGTAGTTGTAAACATTCAAGTTCATCTCTTTTATAACAGCAAGCGCATGAGCACACGGTAACTCATCAAGTTGGAATCTGTTGCAACTGCATGTTTTCTCCTTGAGGTTGATGACCCGTGATCTGGTTAGTTCAATGACTTTGAACATGGTCTCGTTTATTGGTTTTACCTGCGGATTAAGTGTAAAACTGTTAATTGTTAGGCTAAAATTAGTCTAAGATTCGGGTCGTATTTCGGTTAGTTTTCACTCTTTGTTTCTAGTTTTAGGGCTATATTACGCTTGATTCTTTTGTTTCAGGTCCTCGGGCATTTAAAGAAAGTATGTACAAGAATTGAGGAAAAATGGTGAAAGAATCGAGAAGAAAAACCAAAATTGGTGTCGTCGCTCGTTCCCGTCGCGACGGGGAATTTGCCAGTCGCGACGGGAACTGGCAGAAAGTTTCAAAAAAATTCGAAGTTGAACTCCCGTCGCGACGGGGGCTTTGCCAGTCGCGACGGGGACCCTTATGACGGGATTTTTGGGCAATTTCGTAATTTCACGAATTTTAAAGTTGAGACTTGGTTTAAATAGTGAGAGTTCGTGAAAATTAGGGGGGATTCAGAATTGGAACCCTAGAAACAAAGGAGGAGGCTAGAAGAGGGGCTTGTGGCGACCCGGATCAATTGCTTCAACTAGTTCTTTCTTTTCTCTTTAATTTTTCTATGTTCTTTTCTATTTCAATGTTAATTATGGATTTGATTATGGATGTTTTGAACTAAACTCCTATTTAGGGAGAATGATGAATGTTGTTTAAGTTTTTCCTAGTTAATGAATAATTGCCATTCCTCCATCTTGATTGTGAACACTATTCATATTTGTGTTTAATTTCCATGTGCAAGATTGATCACCTTTTACATGTTTTATGATCTCAATTCGAAATCTGAAAAGTGAGAATTGAGAATGCTAAAATTGGATAGTCTAGGTTTTGATGTGAAACGAAAGTATTTACATAGCCTTTGTGACATTTAGATTATTGCTTAATGCTGATTTCATGTTAATTTAATTAAGAGATTAATTAGAGAGCATGAGATTTAGAACCTAGAAGATCTGAAAAGAGCTAGGTTAATTTATAATCTGTCATTCACTTCAAGAGAAGGATAGCAATTAGACATTAACATTGGTAACTTAACAAATGTGATTCGTCTCCCTATTCTCTCATCTTGATTAATATTCACTTGTTTCTTTAAGTTTCTTGAATTTCTTTCTTCCTTTTTTAATCATAAATACTTTTGATTTGCCAAATAGAATTATAAGTATAGTTTAGTAGTAATTAATCCAATTCCCTGTGGTTCGACCTCACTTGCGTGAGTATACTACTTGATTGCGTGCACTTGCGTAGTAATTAATAATTTTCGCAACAAGTTTTTGGCGCCGTTGTCGGGGAATTGTATAAAGATTGATATTACATAAAATTATACTAACTTCTACTTTGGTTAATTCTTTTTGCTTATTTCTAATCTGTTTCTTTTAGATTAAATTTTGTAATATTATTAAAAATTAAATTTTTTTTCTAATTTGGTTTTTCTTTTTATTTTTAGTATTAATTTTGTTGTTTCAAATTATTATCTTTTAATTACTAATTTAGTTTTATTTTTTATTTTTTAATTTTACTAATGTTGTACTTATGAGTTTGACCTGCAAGATAAATCCAGATGCTATATCTTGAGGATTTTGCCCAACAACACAATGAATCATTCTATTCTGCTTGGAGGAGATTTAAAGAGCTTGGAGACAGATGTTATCCCACTTTCTCAAGTGGATGTTTTACGTGGCTCTTTTATAATGGACTTGATGATGAAACAAAAATTTGGGTGGATTATGGAGCAGAGGTTACTGGAGAGCCTTTGTTAAGGAGAGGCCATGAAGCAATAAATCTGTTGAATGATATGGCAGATTTTGATTATGATTGGCATTGGAATCCATCACTTCAAGGTTGGAGTCATCAATACCCTCCTTATTGTCCAAACTCACCCCAACCAATTGAAGAAGAGGAGGATCTACTATCACTTTCAAAAGAGATTAATCGCTTGGCGGACATGGTAAAAGCTCTATGTGATAATTTAATGGTGCAGGATTCAGAGAGTTTTAAGGATAATAGCTCAAATAACGAAAGTTATGAGAGTAGTTTGAATATAGTAGAAGCACCATCAGATGAATACATAGAAGAGACTGAGCCTAGAATTGAAGAGAAAGAATCCTTTGAAGTGGTTGAAAATTTGGATACATTGGAAGCTTGCTCAACAAATGATGAACTCAATTTGGTGAATGAAGAAACATCCATCCTCAATGATGAAATTATTGAAGATCAAATCACAGTCAAGGATGTGGATGGTCATGAGGAAACTGAACAACCAATTGAGAGGTTATTTGAGAAAAGCAAGAAAGAGGTGCCATTGGTGGTAGAAGAATCACTTGTAGTTGTTGATTTGAGGTTGTCAACACCACTATATTATGAACCACCAATGGACCCTTATTTTCTACTAATGTCGCATTCTCCATATTGTATTCTCTTCGAGTTACCAAAGGCTTCTCCCCAAACACATCATCCAAAGTCTTATGTTGTTGGTGCTGACTTTTGTTCAAACTCATCGCTTGCCAAGCTTGAAGGCAAGTATAACAACAATTTTCAAGTTTTCTTGCATGACGCTTATTACGGGCGTCAACCGCTTGTTGATGTGGCGTTCAGGTAAGTCCTTCTCACCTTGAATATTATATCACATTGGGGACAATGTGAATCTTTAGTTTGGGGGGAGGGATTTAAAAAAATTTATTTTCTGCACTTTTAATTTTCTGCTTTAATTTTCTATTTTAGTTAGGAATGGGCAATAAGCTAGAAGATAATTGTGTGCTGCTGATTAGTGTGATGTGTTCTGAAATTGTAAAATAACTGTGTGCTTGATTCTGTTAACTCTTTGGATTAGTTTGGATGCTTAGAAACCTATTTTTATCTGCAAATATTCAATCTGTGAAAATTGATATAATTGTTTTACTATGGTTTGTGGTAAGATTGACAGGATAGCTTAGAACTTGCATGTTTATTCTCTTGAGACGAAATCCTTGATAATGTTCAATTGGAATATGATTTAGGCATTTGTTGGATAGTTTGAGCCTTTCAAGCCTACCGTAATCAGATGTATCCCTAGTTAACCTTTTGAGCCTGAACTTGTTATATTTTTCACCCATCGATTTGAAAAAATTGCAACCACACTATTAGTTTTTCTTCACCCTGTTATCCATGATATCATAAGCTACATAATTAGTTTGGGGGAGGAGAAACATTTAGTGTGAAGAAATAGTGAGAGTGAGAAAAACTTGTAAGATTGAGAAGAAGAAAAAAAATTGTGTAATTCAATGTCACTGAAAAGAAAAAAAAATGAAATATGAAAAAAAAAACACAATAAAAAGTAAAAATATGTGTGAAAAAAAAAAAGCAAAAAATTTCAGTGATGTTGAAAAATAATAGAGACGTCTTCTATCAATCTTGGTAAATCTGGGAATATTATGGGATCTTAGAAAAAGAAAAGTAAGAAGCTTGCGGGTTCTGTTTGTGTGCTTATGATATCTTGAGCCAAAAATTGACTTTTGCCTATCCCTGAATATCTGAGCCATATTATCTAAAGCCTTGAAAAGACCTAATGATTCCAAAGAATACTGTCAACATTAGTGGAGAAAGGTAAGCATGCAAGCTTATGAGTTATCAGGCTGTGGAACTGTTAGAAAGAGTAAAACTTTTATAACAATGTTTCACATTTGAATAAATTTTTGCAGTTGTACATAGTGTTATAAACTGAGCATCTAAATTAATTGTTAGAGTTGGTAGAATTGAAATTCTAGTTTGCGCAATAGAAGAGAACAACACATGAGGCAGTAGTGTTATGATTATCTGATAGCGTAGTTAGTAGATTAGTAGTTAGTAGTATTTATCTTACTCGAGGGCGAGTAAGAATCTAGTTTGGGGGAATTTGTTAGGCTAAAATTAGTCTAAGATTCGGGTCGTATTTCGGTTAGTTTTCACTCTTTGTTTCTAGTTTTAGGGCTATATTACGCTTGATTCTTTTGTTTCAGGTCCTCGGGCATTTAAAGAAAGTATGTACAAGAATTGAGGAAAAATGGTGAAAGAATCGAGAAGAAAAACCAAAATTGGTGTCGCTGCCTGTTCCCGTCGCGACGGGGAATTTGCCAGTCGCGACGGGAACTGGCAGAAAGTTTCAAAAAAATTCGAAGTTGAACTCCCGTCGCGACGGGGGCTTTGCCAGTCGCGACGAGGACCCTTATGACGGGATTTTTGGGCAATTTCGTAATTTCACGAATTTTAAAGTTGAGACTTGGTTTAAATAGTGAGAGTTCGTGAAAATTAGGGGGGATTCAGAATTGGAACCCTAGAAACAAAGGAGGAGGCTAGAAGAGGGGCTTGTGGCGACCCGGATCAATTGCTTCAACTAGTTCTTTCTTTTCTCTTTAATTTTTCTATGTTCTTTTCTATTTCAATGTTAATTATGGATTTGATTATGGATGTTTTGAACTAAACTCCTATTTAGGGAGAATGATGAATGTTGTTTAAGTTTTTCCTAGTTAATGAATAATTGTCATTCCTCCATCTTGATTGTGAACACTATTCATATTTGTGTTTAATTTCCATGTGCAAGATTGATCACCTTTTACATGTTTTATGATCTCAATTCGAAATCTGAAAAGTGAGAATTGAGAATGCTAAAATTGGATAGTCTAGGTTTTGATGTGAAACGAAAGTATTTACATAGCCTTTGTGACATTTAGATTATTGCTTAATGCTGATTTCATGTTAATTTAATTAAGAGATTAATTAGAGAGCATGAGATTTAGAACCTAGAAGATCTGAAAAGAGCTAGGTTAATTTATAATCTGTCATTCACTTCAAGAGAAGGATAGCAATTAGACATTAACATTGGTAACTTAACAACAGGATTCGTCTCCCTATTCTCTCATCTTGATTAATATTCACTTGTTTCTTTAAGTTTCTTGAATTTCTTTCTTCCTTTTTTAATCATAAATACTTTTGATTTGCCAAATAGAATTATAAGTATAGTTTAGTAGTAATTAATCCAATTCCCTGTGGTTCGACCTCACTTGCGTGAGTATACTACTTGATTGCGTGCACTTGCGTAGTAATTAATAATTTTCGCAACATTAATATGTATAACAACGAAAAACAAACTATAAAGAAACTATAATGCAACTAAAATATTAAACATGTCATTACATTTTCTGTCAATGATTCCACAAAGTTGTCGACTAATTTCTTTTCTGCTGTAGGTGTTAAAAATGTTGTTGTTTTCTGTGCTTTTTTCCTGTTTGTGTATGTCCATTGTTGAATCAATGCTCTCAATGACTCCATCAGTGTTGTGATTGGTAGCTCTCTAGCTGCCAAGTTTGCTGCATTTAGAGATTCAGCAATGTTTGAAGTCATAGTTGAATACCTGTTGTTTTTGCAGTGGTATCTTGACCATTTGTGGTATCCAACTTGTTGTAAATATGGTCTTACACGGATGTCCAAGCTGTCCAACTCGCTCATATGGTATTCAAATTTCCTCTCTGTGTATGCTCTGGCTGCAGCGAAGAATGGTTTATCCAGCTTGCTTGCATTCTTCTTGAAGGTTGCTTTTAGGTTGCTTAATAGGTGGTATACACAATAGCAATGTGTGATTTCTGGAAATACTTGACAAGCTGCCTTACTTATGCTCTCATGTCTATCTGAGATCAAGCACTGTTCCTCTCTAATCCCATATGTTTCTCTCACTTTTGTGAAAAACCATTGCCATGAGTTGTTGTTTTCTGAATCCACAACAGAAAAAGCTAGTGGAAAAATGTGCCCATTTGCATCCTGTGTACAAGCAGAGAGCAGTGTACCTCCATATGTTGATTTAAGGAAAGTTCCGTCAACAACTATTATAGGTTTGCATTTCTTCCATCCTTTTATTGATGCATCCAAAGGCGACAAACAAGTACTTGAAGCCGTTGTCATCCTCTGTGTCCATGTGCACTATTGTTCCGGGATTAGTTTATTGCAACATGTGCAAAAACCTACAAGAACTTTGTATGATTCGTTGGCTTTTCCTCGTAATTCTTCTTGCGCGTGCTCTTTGCTTCTCCATGCTTTCATGTAGTTCATTCGACCCCATACTTGTGTTTCATTTCTCCTCTGATGTCTTGTGGCGTTTGAGTTGTTTTTATGTTGGTGAACCGTGGCTTGATGTAGTTTCCAATCAATTTCGTTGTAGCTTGTCTCTTGTCGGCAAATCTGATGTTTAGATCACAAGTGTGTATCATCTTTCTGCCGTACTTTCGAATGATGAATGACTTTGTTGGCCCGTTTCTGGATGCTGTTAGTGCCCACTTGCATTTTGGATCCAAACAACAAATCTTGTATGTTCTTGCACATGATTTTTTAACTCTGAATTGGAAGTTGTTCCTAATTGCATAGAAACCAAGCACACTCTGCAGTGTTTCTTTGTCTTTGTATATTTGTGCTTCTTCTATTTCGGATGATGCGGATCCGTGATTAGTAGTTCGTCATAATCTGTGATTTCGGTTCCTTTTTTCTCGTTGTTTTCCGGTTGCTCAACCATTTCCTCTCGCCACAAGTTTTGCATAGTCCATGAAGTCAAAACTTTCTCCCCCAAATTCCGCATCGTTGCTTCAATTATATGTTGTTGATTTGTTGAGTCTTCTGTTGTTGCTGCATTGTATTCGATTGGTTGGAAGGCGCTTGTATGTGTAATTAATGAATTGTCATTTCCAAAGAATGATGCATCGATGGTTGTTGTTGGGTTGTTGATGACATTCACACACATTGGGTATGTTGTGAAGTCGGGGTCTTTCAGTTTGAGTTGTATGTAGAAATGCAGGCTTTGATCATCCTTTATCCTCAATGGTTGGTATCCTTCCTTCACTTGATATTTCAGTTGCAAAACAGTGTTTTCTTGGTTGCACTCCAGGGCATCTTTGAGTTTCTGTTGCAAATCTTCATAGTTACAATTGGCAGAAATGTAGTGTCCACTGGCTTCATAATTTTCATAATTCATTCGATCATCGAATTGTCCATTGTAGAAGACTAGGAATGGAATGTCTTTCCTTTCCTGTGTTTTTGCAATGGTTATTAGTCCGAGCCAACGAATTTTAAAACTGGTTTGATTATGTTATGAAATAGAGTACAAACTTACTTCTATCTCTGTTCCTTTGTTCAAGCATTGTATTTCCTGTCCTGATTCCTGATTTTGCCATTTTTTGGTTGTTAATAAACTACAAAGAAACGAGAATAAAACTATTAAGAAACTTCATTTAAATTTTGGGAAACTAACCATTTCTCAAACTGTTCTGTCCTCTATCTTTTCCACAATAAATTCCTGCAAAAACACAGGATGAAACTATTATTAAATGATTATGCAACTGTAAACCAACTTAAAAACCACAATTCTATCCCCAAAATTACATAGTTCTTACTCATTGTCATTTTTCATCATGTTTATTCGAATCAGATCGATTTACAACTATTATAAAACTAATTTGCTACCATTAACATAAATCTTACCTTGTATATATGCTAGCTCTTGGTACTTGTCATTTGACACTTCTTCATGATTTCTAAACCATTTTTAAACGATAATGCAACTGTAAGCCAACGCAAAAAAAATTAAAATACGTTATTAGTATCCCTTGGTTCCTTAATCAGAATCAGTTCTTGTTTATTGGTTTTACCATATGAATTTCCTGTTGCACACCATAGAATCAACCAGAATGCAACTAAAAATGCCGTGTATCATTGTTGAAAAAAAATTTCAGTTCATACCTTTTTTTTTTGGATTTGAGGGGGAGCTCCAGATCTGTTCAATACAGATTTACATTGCTTCAATCTGAATTTTCGACGCTCGTTTGAGTGATATTGCACTATAAAAACCGAAATCAAATGTTGAATTTCAGTTTCTCCACGGTTGTCCTGCTCTTTTTTTTTTTTTAAATTTCTGTTTAGATCGTTGGATTTGTTCGTTTCCTATTGAAATTCGACGGGATTTACAGTTGTTTTACGTTCGATCTGGTTTCATTCTGGTTGCGTGGCCGACTGCATCGATGGAGCTTCATTCATCCTCTCCGTTTGTGACGTGCGGCTGAAGGTAAGGGCAAGTGGTATTTTTGTAATATTTTCCTTTTGGGCTGTACAAATGTTCATTGGGCCGGCCCACAATATTGTTGTAATATTTTTCCCTTTTTAGAATATTCCTGTTTTTTTCCCTTAAAATAATATAAGAGAAAATTAAAAATAAATTCTAATAAATTTATTGATTTTATGTTTTGAAAAAAAAAAAAATTATTTACATCCCAAAATTTTATAAACACAACCCATTTTATTATTTTCATTTCATATTAAATATATTTTAAAATTTATACTCACTTTTTCTTAGATTTTCTTTTTATTTTAAATATAAAAAGAAAATCATTATATGTGAATGTCAGAGTCTCGTGATACGCAAGAGGATAGGCTGAGAACTGTGCAATCTCACATCGCCTAAAGAAGGTCAAGTATGATGATTCTGAGACTGTGTAGGTATGCGACTGCACAATTGAAGAGGGTTTAAATGAAATGATTAGTACTACCTATATCATCAAGGTGCATCTTATTTTTGGTGGACCATCACTTGAGAACTCCAAAGTTAAGTGTGCTTGACCTAGAGTAATATTGGGATGGTGAGCTCATGAGAACTTTTTTCAAGTTGCATGCAAGTGAGGACAAAGCACGCTAAAAATATTCATGTTGGTTTGCAAGGTTAGTCGTCATTCCAAATAGCAGCCAAAGGGACGTACCCTTGTATAAGAGTCATTATTAGTATTTGAGATGATGCCAAATAAAGGCTCGAAGCGAGAGCATTACACTGTTTATATAATTTTTTTTATTTTTAAAAAAAAAATCACCTTTACAACTTATTTTTCTTTATATTTTATCTTTTATAGTTTTACACTAAATTTATATTTTTATAATTCATTTTTACGGTAATCTCTTTCTTCACATCTTATGTTGTTATTTTTTCTTCCTCAGACGCTCCCTACCATGGGAAATGAAGCTTAAATTAAAATTGAACTCGCAGTACATATTACAATCCTAAATCATGATCAAACCATACATTGCAATCTAGCCCCTTTCTTCTTCCTCCTCAGAGTTATTCTCTATTCTCTGTTCTTTGAGACCATCACATGAAGCTTCCATTGATTTTCAAAACGAAACTGAAGTTGCAATCAATATCGCAACCCAAACACAAAACTACCACGAGAAGCATCCATTGATTTCCTAAACAAAACTAAATAGTCGCAACTGATATATTGTAACCCAAATCGCAACTCTAAATCACCATTAAACCATATCGCAATCTTGGTCATGCAAAGTCGTAACCTAAATTGCAACTTAAATCGCAACTCTGAATCACCATCAAATTATATCACAATCTTAACTATGACCTCGTTACAACTCAAATCGTAATTTTTCTTCTTTTTTCTCTCAGATACCCTTTGATTGATAACCGTAATTTTGTAAAAAGAAATTGTATTATGCAAAAACTTTTAAGTACAACAGTATTAATAAAAAAAAATACATTTTCGATATTACAATAGAAAAATTATATAAAAACACATACGATATTTTATTACTATAATAAAAATGGAAAAAATATAAATTATTTATAAAAATATAAATAAATAAATAAATAAATTTTTTTTTTTAATATTGGGAGCTTATATAACTTTTTGGGATGCAAATATAATGTTCTTTTTAAAAATCAACCAAAAGAATATAGGTTTATTAAATATAAGCATAATTGTTCCATAGAATCTATACTAGTGGCACAATTTTATTCCTTTGTATATAATGAGAGCTCTCATACTATACATACTATCATGCTTTGTTACTGAAAAAATTGTATACAAGTCTTCACTTTTCAATGTCGTGAGCATACTTGCTAATATTTTGTAACATGAAACAATTGATAAAATGGCATCAATTTTATAATCATTTTACACTTTCACTTAGTTTTGATAATTTTTTGCAAATAGCTTCTGTCTAATAATTTGACCACCTATCATAATTGTTGGACCATATATGTCTTGGGGTGTTCGATGTCATTTTGTATAAGATTATTATAAGTTAAAGTGCGAAATCACCTTAAAAGAAAGGTCATTATGCCAAAGGATTAAATCTCTAATTATGTTGAATAATGAATCTGCTAGCTTGATCATATCCAGAAAGTGTGCTACTAGACAAACGTTTCTCCACTACAAATATAAAGTGTTCCAAATTCACATCAAATCAATTCTTCTTTTCTTTAAAAAAAAAAAAAATCAATGCTTCTATTTGCTTTTGACCAGTGCCCACTCATACCATAGAAGACTCTCTATGTGAATAAGACAAAGGGGCTTTTTTTTAAAAAATAAATAATAATAATTTTATTTGTACCCTTATATTATTCGCAAGTTGGTTTCTAAACTTTATATTTCGGTAAATTGATCTCTAAACTATATAAGTTTTGACAAGTTAATCTTCAAATTTTATTTGTTGGCAAAGTAGTTCCCAAATTTTTATTTTCTTAAAAACATAAAGTCTTCACTCTTAAATGATGATATTTTTATTTATTTTTTTATTTTTGTATTAATTTTAAATATTTTTATATTAATATATTATCAAATTAAATAAATATATTTTTTTATTTATATATTTTTTAAATATGCCAAAAAAAATAACAATTGAAAAAAAGCTTAAATAATAAAACTATTATTTTTTTTTATAAACGGTCAAAGTAAATAAAATTTTAAAATTTATTTTTCACTTATGTTTCGTGGCAAATTCATAAAATTATAAAATTTTACCAGTATTGAATCAAAATTTAAGTAATCAATAAATGTATACAATTAAAAAATTATTAAAATTTTAATACTACATATTCAAAAATTAATAATAAAATATACTATAAATACTAAAAATATAAAAATATAAGGGGACTAAAATTCTCTCTAACGATTATATGAATTCGCTAGTATTTATACTCTTTATTTTCTTATTAATAATACATATGAATAAACTATATTTTATATATTTTCTTAAAAAAAATAAATATTATAATAATATATCTATTATATGAATACTTAAAAATAAAAATAAAATTATTTGAATTTAACACAAAAAATAAATTAAAGTATGTAAAATAAATAAAAATGAATAAAAATGTAAGAGTGGAGACTTAATGTTGCTAAAAAAATAAAAATTTAGGAACCAACTAACTAAAACGTATTTAGTTTGGGGGCTAACTTGGGACTAACTTACTAAAATTTATATAATTTAAAGAACTGCTGTACAAATAAGTCAAATTAGGATTTTTTTTTTCCCCCAAACTTTCACATATACTAAATTATGCTCCTTGAACTTTTTTGGCCGTTAAAATTCCCCCTGAATTATTGAGATTGTTAGATTTAAGGACTTTTGTTTAATTTCATTCAATTTTACTATTTCAGTGATTGTTTATGTACTAAACCATGCTCCCCAGACATTGATATCTACTAAATCATGCCCCTCAAACTTTGATATGTACTAAATCATGCCCCCTGAACTTTCATCCATTTTAGAATTTGTTTACTAAAATTAGATAAAAGTCTTTAAATCTAACCATCTCAATAGTTCAAGGAAAATTTTTAACAGCAAAAAAAGTTCAGTCATGTCAAAATTCGGGGAAAAAAATCTAATTAGCCTTATATAAATGAAGTAAACTAATCTCTTTTTTGTTTTTGATAAAAAATAAACAAATCTTAAAATGGCATGCCAAGACATGGAATTGTATGAAACAAAAAGATTAATAAACTAGAAAAAGGAAAAAATAAAATAAAAAAATCAAGTATTTTGAAAAGGCGTCATTAGTGACGAGTGATGGCAACAAATTCCATAGGAGACAGGTTGGGCTCCTGCGTGCGGACAGAAGTTAATGCACAACTTCTTTTCTCTTATTTTATAGCTAATATTGAAATATACATTGACAACACCAAGAAGAAGATTTCTCTTTATGACCAAGTTGTTAGTTATTATCCTTTGGGGTCCTCAAATTATATCATCAAAATGATTCCTAGGACACTTTGATGAATGATACTACATCTTCATTTTTCTTTTAATACATGTCTTTTAAACAGCTAATTACAGATCACAAACTAGTAAGCACGCTATATTGGTGGATCAAAGCAATGAATTAGCTGGCCACTATTGACTAATAACTATACTTTTTGCTTCTATTGGAAAGAAATTAAGGTCCATAGGTATACCCAACATTCCCCAAAAAGTTAAGGTCTGCTTTTGGTTAAAAATACTTGGACTATTGGATGATTTATATAGTGGAAACTTTAAGATAGGAAAAGATATAGTATCATATAGGATAAATAAGTCCTAAAGACCAAGGAAATAAACTAAAGCAGTAGTGTGACAGGCTTTAACATAGAATATTAACGAATAATAGCGCCTTGCATTGGCTTGCCTAGTTGCCTCTGATCAATTTGGCACATTGAGTTCTAAAAAAAAAAATAGGCAACAAATGCCAAGGGAGTATTTTTTTTTTTTTTTATCAACATGCCAAGAGAGTTGTAACTATGTGATTCAACATTAGGAAAATGTCTAGGTCAGCATAAGATATTTTGCCAGTAAGGTGAATAAAGGTACTTATAAGATAGTAAAATTATCTTAATCATCTCAATATAGATAAGCAAAAACAGGATGTCGCTTTTGTAAATTTCATTTCTGCAAAGGAAAAAAAAAGTCACTACAGGTAGCATCTAAAGCTACAGCCTCCCTTTTTTCTTTTTTTTCTTTTTTTTTTTTTTATATATTGCACCAATGAAGTTAGTTTAGGAAATCTGATGGAGTCCACAACAAACTATCTCCAATTAACCTGCACCAACATTATTGATTTTTATTTGATCAGTACAACTGTCTAAAAGGAATTTACAAAGATGCAACGTAGAAACAGAGATACAAAAATCAATGATTCTCCCTCAGCCCATAATTTACATAGACTATTAATACTATATCTTTCATTTGTTAGTTTGAGTGGAATATTGTACTAAATCCTTGTACACCAATCAGACTTGCATTGGCTTAAATCTTTTCAAGCTTTGTTCAAAGCAGCTAACCTATATGAAAAATAGTTCGGAAGAAGTGTATGGTCTACGTACCTCTTGCTTTCGCATTCTTTAAGCAGTTTGGAAACAGCAGAAGTCTTCATTTTCCTGCTTTACTGGTATAAAATTTCTCTGATGTTCCACCCTTTGAAGATGGGATGACAATTGAAGCAAATCGACCGTTGATTCATGTTCAGGCGAAAGAGAATACTTGGTATCAAAACAGTCAGAATTTCGCGAACTCCTATCTGCAGCTTCAAAGTCAGCAGCGTGATTGGATTCAGTAAACACTGCAGATTCAAACTGGTCTACTCCCATGGAATTCGTCCCGCAAGAATAGAATCCATTTTGTCCATGCCTTTCCATTGATCTTAACCTCAGAGGTTTTTCTGAAAGTTGACCAGCTGTTTGATGGGCACCTGGAATAATCATGGGACTTTCGTTTGGAATTCCTGCTGAGTGGCTTGAGAAGTTGTGTGATTGAACTGACAGAAGAGAGAGAGCACAAGCGGAGTTTGAGGCCCCATATGGTTTGTGAATGGTTGCTGCTGTATGAAAACTATAGTCGTCATTTTCCAATGAAGGAACTCCAGAAGAATGAGGATGGATTAAAGATTTCGAAAACATTTGGGTACTCTTGACAGGTGCTGTTAACTGGGGACTGTAAATAGGCTCCTCTTCAAACTTGATGTGTCCAAACTGGTTAGCTTGTTCGTATTTTTCAGGAGACAGAATGACACCTGGAAGTATATCAGAAAATACAAACGGTGTTCGCTTTTGCAAGGACGCTCCAAGATATCTGGTGCCTGCTGCAGCCAGAAATGTTAGAAAATGGCATCCCTTTCAGGGGAGGCCAAAAAGAGGTATAGTTATTAGAAGCACATAAATGCAACTAATTAAGAAACAGTCAACCCAAGGAGGAAAGCCAGCAACTCAATCTTCAAAAAACTATTGAAAACATAGAAAAATAGCTCATTACAAATGAAGGGTGGAGATGAAATAAAGTAGCTCCAACTACAGGTTTAATCTTAAACTCAAACAATCCTTCTCTTCCCATCTACTTTTAGCATTATATGAGCACGACTTTTTGCTTTAAGCAAAAAAGCTTGTCCATAATATTGATAAAAACCATAGCAAAATGCATGGCTCATTAGACATGCAACCTTTAAACTGCTCCGCACTCTTATATTTTACAACTTCCACAATTATATTCATGATAAATCAATTATTAGAGAGCCGGAAAGGAACTCCAATGGTGGCTGATGTGGCCACTAACTTTTCTCTGTAATAGAAGGAAAGTCTCTAGTGTATGTTAGTGACTTTCTAATTTAAGGTAGGTAGCAAGTTATATTCAAGCAAAAATAAAAAGTGTCAATAGTAATACTAATAATCATCTCCCCCACCTCTTCTCAATGTCCCTTTAACTTATGAAATCAATTTAGGATTGTTAATACAAAAAATGAAAAAATATGTATTTTATGTGGGGCTTGGCTTACCACTCACCAGTCAAGTTCTACTTGAATTAAGTAATGCACAAAAATAAGTGATATGACTGGTCTAAGATTTGGCAATCTTAGAATGTCACCCAGTTCATTTTCTCCACTAAACAATTATCACATTCATTAGCTAAGGAGTATTCAGTCCACACAATGCCACATCACAATCCCATTGAGAATGTATTAATAAAAAATATGAAGCATTTGTAAAATACAGAGCTATATGGCAAGGATATTGACATTAGTACAAAAGCAGTGAAGTCTTCCTGAGCTAGGTAGGACTTATAACAATGATCAGAAATAAAAACCAGAGTTCAGAGTTGAAATGCCGATATTAAATTATAGTACCAAATTTAATAAAAATGGAAGTTGTCAGTATGCAGGTGATAAATGAACTGTAATAACTTTTAGAAGTGTTTTCGAGAAAGGGACATGAGTCTATCAAGTGGGAACAAGCAACACTCATACCTTGATAAGCATTTGAAAACTTATGTGGTTTGTCAGAGAGACCATCCAATTGAGGCTTCCTTCGACGTTCATTATGCCCTGCTAAGCGCCTACGGCAACTGCGCTTGCCATCATCAAATTCTGCTAGTAGATGAAACCTAATTTACAGAAAAATCATATAAATGCTTAATATACTGAACTCAGGCATACAATGAACTTTGAATGAGAAAGCTTTATATAGCATCTTAACACAAGTAGACTTCTTAAATTGCCAATCAGAAAAGAAAAAAGAAAAGATTACACAGCACAGAAGCAGCAGATGAAGATGCCTTTATACAATACAACCCAACCAACCAACCGACACAGGTAGACTTATTATATCATGGTAAACTGAAATGATTCAATCTAAAGAGTTTCATACAACTACTACACCTTCTCATAGTTTATTTAAGCCTTAGCAAATCATGATCTCATAAAGAAAGGACTCAAATTTCAATCAGCAATGAAAAGAAAAAACATTTCATTTATTCCATCGTCTAATCCTTGGTGCATTGAAGTGGGAAAGGGTTAAATGGAATATTTTCAACTTTTTGTACACAACTATTCAAAGTTTCCACTTTTTCTGGGATTTTAAATAATTCACCCTAAAGGGAAGTCAATCTCTTGCTGCTCATGGTAAACAGGTCAAAATAACCTTGAAAGGAACATTCTTGCGGAATCATCCTAGATACATATATAAATATGTAAACATAATGAAACTATGATAAGCCAAAATAAGGGGATGATTATAACAATAGAAAATTAAAAGAATAAAAAATAAATATGTCAAGAGAGAGAGAGAGCGAGAGACCTGCTGCACTGCTGGCAAAACCTTTGCTCGATGCCATTAACAATGACTTTGGAGGTCTTGGAGTGAACATCACAAACTTTATGCTTCTTATGGTAATCTTTTGAGGTACTAAGATCCATATTACAACCATGAACTTGACAAAAGGGAGTTTGAGAATATGAACCCCTTACCCGGGCTCTCTTGACAACCAAGGAAGGAGATGAAACTGTCTTATCTTTTGAATGTTCATTGTTCTGTGAGTTTCTACAATCACCGAACCTACCTAGCTTCAAAGCAATCAATGGTGAATCTTGGCTATTAGATTCCATAAAAGAGCTCGAAACCTTAGAGTTTGAACCAGATTCATCTTCAACAAGTGATGAGTTGGGTGAAATCAAGCAAGCAGGAGAGGCTGCTCTGTGAATGGAGCCATTACCCACCTCACCACCACCACCACATAACATTTCCAGTCCTTGGCTATTCTGAATAGTTTTTCTCAACATCTCAGGGAAACCCAACTCCATGTATTCCAAGCTCTCCACTGATTCTCTACCAGGAACGAGCCCATTTTCGCATTGAATTAACGCTTTTCTGTTTCTTGAAAATGCATCAGACCAATCTATGTCGTCAGAAAACAAAAGGGCTTTGCCTTCCGCAGCGAAATTCCAAGACTCCATTGATGTGTATCAGAATCCCAAGTTGCAGAGACTAAGGAAATCAATGACAGAACACGCCTATCAACCAAGAAATTCGAATAAGAGAACCTCAGCGTTACTCTAAAGGAATTAAATTTAAAGCAAAGTACAAAACTTGTTTTAAAAATATATATCAAAATCAGGAACCAAAAACGCATGAGTACATACGTGAAAATACTACTTATCATAATATGTATGTGTATATATGGGCACACACAAAAATTAGTAACAGTCGTATATCTACAAAGACTGAAAGGGAAAAGAAAAACCCATAAATCATGAAATTATAAATGTTCCAAAATAGACGAATTGATGTTCCATCTGATATGCTACTAACATGTCATATGTGGGTTAAGTGGCAATTCAAAGATAGAACAAAAATGGGTAAAAATCATGCTTTTATTGGCTTAAGAGAAACCAAAAATAATAAATGAAAGCTTTAAACTTTTTTTTTCTTCCTATTTGCCAAAAAGATTTAAAAAATAAAAATAAAAATAATGAACAGAAGAAAATGCATAGTTTTTTTTTTAATAAATAAAAAAAAAAAAAGTTATATCCTTTTTGGCTAGTCAGCTTTCCGAGCAAACAAACAGAGCTTAACATGTAAAACAAGCCGAAATTTTGAACACCCAAGCCCAGAAAAATGGTGAGACGAAGAGAAAGGAAAAAAAAGAACCCATTTACAATAAAAGAAATCACAGAAAGGAAAACCCATTTTTCAATTTTCTGAAATGGAAGTCAAGATCACATTGATAGACACGCATACATACTTGGTTTGGTTGGTAAGAAAGTGCAGGAAAATAAAAGCAATCGTTTTAGCAGGCTTTCTCGGGAACCCAAAGTGAAGAACTTTAAAAGAAAAGGGGGTGAGTGAAAATGAAATGGAATGGGGGAGGGGAAGGAAGAAGGTGATGGTGGGTTTTGATTTTGAAGAGCAGAGGTAACTAAAAAGTGAGACAAGGAAAGAGAAAGTAGGAAATAGAGTATAGAATGGGAATGGAATGGGGTTATTTTTGTGAGGTCGAAGCAGATACACTGTGACTCCTGTGATGAGTCAACATGATTTCCACTACCCCCTGTCCAAAAGCATGTCCAGGTCTTTTGTAGCTTTTGAGGGACTTTTTATGAAATTCCATTTATGGACACCCACTCCCATCTCTCTCTTTTCCAACAAACTACATTTTAATTCAAATGTTGAAATATACTAACTTTTTATCTACTTAATAATAGTAACTATCATTCATAAGCAATCATATTCAATATCTTTTCTATAATAATTGTTACAAGGTACTAGTAGTATCTAGCATTTCTCAACATGTTGTATTGTAATTGAATAGCGATACTCCCTAAAAGTTATAACATTCAATTATATGAGATCTGATATTTAATTGGACCAATAGTATAACATATAAGAATGTGTTAAGTATTACTGGTACTTTTTAGCATTTCTCTTTCTATAAACTATAAAATGCTCCGATTTTTATTTTTAGCTAACTTATCTTCAATATGCAACTCCCTCCCTCATCACACTTGGCTATACAAGGCTGCTCGACAAAATCTACTACAGTCAAGATGAGAGCTGAAAAGTCTCTATCCAACCAGATGTTCAAACACGGATTTGAGGAGTAAGTATTATTCCAAATTTTATCCATCTGACGTGGTATGTCCACGTAAACCAAAACTAAGGACGTGTGGAGTACAGTCTTGTTAATAGCAGGACAAAGTCTTCTTACAAGGCATGACAGAATCGTAAAGCAACAAGAAAGAGGAGTTAAGCAAGACATTAAGAAGCTGCACAACCATGTTCGGCCGGTCAAAGAGAGTACATAGTGTTGGGTTTTGTGCCCTAAATAAAACCAATTTCAATATAATTAGATTTACTAACTAATAAAGATCATAAATTGCTTTTATGTTGCATGGTTCACATGATTTATTTCATGATTAAGTTTAATGTATAAATTCTATTAAGTTTAATGATAATATATGTTCAAAAGTTTTATTCCCATGATTTGTTTGTCAGTTCACTGGATTTAGACTGACATAATCGGCGATAAGGTATACTTACACATTGGATAAGTGTTATGTAAGACCATGGTCCTATATATCTGAGCTTCCAATAAGTAGACCATGGTCCACATACTAGTTGAGACAACACTACTCGCAGTACATAAACTTATATTCATACTCAGTTGTTTGATTTTGATTAATCAATTATAATTCTAAAATTAGACTATGTCTAGTTTATGAATTTTTCACTAAGCAAGGGCAAAACTGTAAAGAAAGAGTTTTTAGGGTATATTTGTTAATTACGAGATTTCGATTAGTCTAATTAATAAATATATTAAATGACAATATTATTTAATAATTAATTTTAGTTATTAAATAGTTGAAATTGACATTTAAATGGTTGAATTTGAAAATTGGCATTTCTGAGAAAATGAGATGTAGAAATGATAAAACAACAAATTGCAAAAGTGGGGCCCAATATCCATAGCCTTGGCCGGCCACTTATGTAGGATTTATCATTTAATATTTTCATTATTTTAATGCCAAATAATTCAAACCTAACCCTAGGTGGCATACTATAAATAGGTAGTGATGGTTTCAGGAAAAGATGATGCATCTTATTCCTTCAGAGAAAAACCTGAGTGCCTTCTACCTAACCTAGCCACCACCTCTCTTTCCCTCTTCTTCATTATTGAATCGAACCCCTTGAGTGATAGAGTAGTGCCCACACACATCAAGTGGTAGCTCAATCATAGTGTGGAAGATCGTGAAGAATCTAGATTCAACAGAAGGACATTCAGATTCAGATCTTGGTAATACTCTGCAACCGAAAGGATACAAGGGTTAGAGATCTGAGTGGAAAGAGACATATTATTCCGCTGCACCCAATGTAAGGTTTCTCATACTTTATATGTGTTTATTTATAATCGTTTTAGAAGTTCATATTTAGGATGTTAAACAACATACTTGTGAGTAGATCTAAGATCCTGGTAAAATAATTCCAACAGTTAGGTGGATATAATCTTTTATCCCCTCTTGATTGATGTGATTCCTCATAAAATAGCCGTCACTAGCCTTATTAATCACAGCGTAATAGCTGTAAAAGAGGGGTTACGCCGTCAGTCATATCGTTTATGGTAGTTTCAATACGTTTTCCCCCATGCGGCATTAAATGCGAGGTGATTGTTCAATAGAGTCTGGTACCTCTCGGAGCTGTCTTAGCATGGCCTTGGCCTTCGAGAGTACAAAGATCCTTCTCATATCTTCTCCGGGAGTTATCCTCTCAGAGGCACTCCTCTGTTGCCCAAGACTTGGTTGATTTCTTTAAGAGCTGATCCCCTCAACTCCACGTGTCGTCTTCATACTAGTCCACGTATTTTGGGCAAAATTAAGGGCAACAGTAGCTAAGTGTTTTAAGGATAAAATGTTAGAGATTTTATTACAATGGAAGAAAATCAAGATATTACAACTCTATTGTAATACAATACAAGGACCAACAAAGAGATTAAATAAATATTACAACAACATAATATACAATATATATACTCTATATATATTATATATAAGAAATGTAGAAGAAAATAAGAACACATGTAAAATAAAATATATATATATAACAAGAGAATAATACATATACACTCACTCACAACTTTGAGTGTAGATTAGTGGGGATCACCATGACTTGAACAAGGTATTACACCTTTGTCCAAAAGCTTATTTCCCCTATCTCTAAGCACTAAGGGAACTCTCTAGGAAATAGTTTTGAGAATTATCAAGCCTTTTAGGGTTTTCTAGCAAAGTACTTTCTTGATAGAAAACTTCATCTCTTACTTTCAAATGAGCACCATAGACCTCCTTTATATAGTGTTTAGGATATCACCATTTGAAATTCAAAATTCATAAGTCATAACATCCATGGATGTTATGGACTCAATAAAGATATGTAACTCATGCACACCATAACTCCTATAGAGTTAAGAATTTCAAATTAAGATGTGTAACATCTTTTTACACTCTTAATGTTGGTGATGGTGGAGGTTACTCATAGTAACAAGTAACTCCCCAAATGTTACAAAAAGATGACAACTAATATACATTGTCATATGTTACATTTTATTAGTTTATTACATATATTTAATCTATATATTATATTATTATAAATAATATAACATAAAATACATTGAAGGGTAGAATGGTAAATTTGTCCCTATTTAGTGTAAATCATCTATAGAGGATCCTTGACTATTAGGATTGTAACAAATGGATAATCATAACGTATCTATATCGTGGTACATATAGAGTGTTCTATATAATTGAGAGTGCTATTCAAGATTCTTGATCGTGAATATCTGAATAGGACGAACCGCTCCGTGGATATCTTTGCTTCGGAACAAAACGATTAGAATTAGTCGGTCAACTGGAATGTGTATTATCCATATTGGGGATCTTTCAATTGAGAAGATCTGTCGACCTGAATATCTATTATATAATTTTTTATTATATATTTTTTTTATTTTCTAAAAATAATCTACTCCATTCGACTAGTTCCGGGTTTGAGTCCCGGGCAACCCATTATACTTAATATTTTGAAATCTTATGTTTTGGGCCGATACAATAAGAACTGCTTATTTATGTCATGATATGACATAAAAGTTAGGAATCAACTTATATAATAGACTGGATCCCCTAAGGTATTGAGCAGCGGTGTAGCATCAGATCCCAAAGATAGTAAGCCTTTTCCTTCTTATAATTTTAAGAATTATAAAGGAAAGTCTTTTTCAAGAATTCTATATAAATTTATATATGAAACCGAGATAGTTACCTGTTTATAAAACTCTAATGATAGTGGAAATGCCTATACTTTATGAAGGTGGGAGAAAAGAGAAAACTGATTAACTTATTGACTAAGTTAGTAAGCAAAATTTAAGTTTGAAACTCATAAGTCCCTCGCACCAAAACAAAAAAAAATAAATAAAGAAATAGTTAATGATACAATCAACCAATGAATTATGACTTACTTATCCCATCGCTCAAATTTATTCAGTTTAAAGTAACTAAGAACCCTGAATTGAAATAAAATAAAAATATTCGTGAAGTATCAGAACTACTTCAATATCTTTTTTTTTGTTTTTTAATTCTTATCCACGTAATTTTGTGAATCCGTACCACTCATAATGATACTATGAGCGATTTAGGGAGTCCCCAAGATATGTTTTCAGATACCGCTATACAATTACAACCTGTCTTTGCTCAATGGATACAAAACACCCATACTTTAGCACCTGGCGCAACAGCCCCTGGTGCAACAACAAGTACCAGTTTGACTTGAGGAGGTGGTGATTTAGTGGCTGTGGGCGGCAAAGTTGCTTTGTTACCTATTCCATTAGGAACCGCAGATTTTTTGGTCCATCACATTCATGCATTTACGATTCATGTGACGGTATTGATACTTCTGAAAGGTGTTCTATTTGCTCGTAGCTCGCGTTTGATACCAGATAAAGCAAATCTTAGTTTTCGTTTCCCTTGTAAACCAGGACTAGAGTTACGGGCTCGATGACTTGTAATGAAATAGAAATAAAAAATTATGACTAGAGTTACGAGCTCGATAACTTTTAATGGAATAGAACTGATACATGATAGGAATATTAGTATCGTATAGAGTCGACGAATGAAGTGAATTCATTTAAAAATTCACAGACGAGCAAGAGCAAATGGCAAAAAAAAAAAAAAAACATTTATTTCCCTTTTATATCTTCACCTATAGTATTTTAGCCTTGGTGGATCTCTCTTATTTACATTTAATAAATGTCTAGAATCTTGGGTTAATAAGTGGTAGAATACTAGGTCCTCCAAAATTTTATTTAAATAATTAAAATAAAAATAGTCTTTCTTTTATCTCCCGTCTTCGACAGCTCAAGACTCTCAGCCCTCGGGTTCTCTATATTTGATCTTGGAATCTGAATGTTAGGTTGTGATTAATAAGATTTTTGGGCAAGACTCTGCTAATTTCTACTTGGGTACCCAATTTTAATGATATTTTCATTTGATGTGTCCTTTTATTTATTGCTCTTGTTCTGTTAATGATATTACCCATACTTCAGCTTAAACTAAAAGGGAAATTTCAATTTTTGACCCTAATAATACAACCTATATCAAAATTTATACCCCTTTATAATTTGTACAAATTTATTCCTATAATTTTAAAAGTTTCCTAAAATACCCCCTAAATTAAAAATTCCCTCTCTCAGACGTTCCCTCTCTCTTTCTGACGCTCCCTCTCTCTCTCGCTCTTCACGATCACGAACCCCCCCCCCCCACATTTCCCTCTCTCAGACGTTCCCTCTCTCTCTCATTCTCTCTGTTTTCCTCACGAGCACGAACCACAACCCACAAGCCCTCACGAACCCACAACCCGCTCCCACACTCACGAACCCACAAACCAGACTTCCCCTCTCTCTCTCTCTCTCTCTCTGTTCTCCTCACGAGCACGAACCCACAACCCCTCACGAACCACGACGAGGACGATCCAGGACCACGACGACGACGAAGCACTGAACTTCACTGAAGTGAACCATTGAACCACGAAAAGGTAAGTTTTTTTCTGTTTAAATTTTAGAAATTTCAATGCGAATTTGTGTATGTGCTTCAGATTTTGTGTGTTTTAGATTGTATATGCGAATTTAGATGTCAATAGTTGCATGTTGTATGTGTTGGATATGTTTCAATGGTGTTTTCTGTGTTTTTACTTAGTTGTCGATGAAATGTCGATAGGATGTCGATAGGATGTCGATATGTGTAGGTATCTGGTGCTTGAACATTGTTGTCGACAGGTTATCGACGTAATGTCGACTACTTGTCGATGGTTTTACCATTGTTTTGATGTTGTGTAGTTTTGCCCTAGAATGTCGACAATTTGTCGACTGTATGTCGATAGTTTTGTCGATAATAAGTTGCAGTTCATTCTTTTGCAAGTTTACTGTTAGGATGTCGACAATTTGTCAATCGTATGTCGACAGTTTGTCGATTATAAGTCCCAGTTCATTTTGTTGGTATAATGTCGACGATTTGTCGACTGTATGTCGATAACTTGTCGATGTTGGTAGTTTGTCACTGCTCTTATGGTAATGTCGATAGAATGTCGATTGTATGTCGACTGTTTATCGACCGGTTATGAATGTTTGTTAATGTCGACAGAATGTCGACATGATGTCGATGTTATGTCGACATTTCTTAACTTTTTTGACATTTAAATTTGTTTGGTTTTTGTTTTTTCAGATGGCTCCCAGACTCATTATTCCAAAGGCACCGAGCATTTCACGGCCGCGTCACATATAGGGGCACTTTGGAATTTTTGCCAAAATTAAAGCTCGGTTTGAGGAGTTCAACCTTAACAACACGGCGAAGGAAAGCCGTTTCGGGAGCTTCGGAATGCCGTACCACCGACATTCTCCTCGGTGTTATTTCACCGATGCTCCACAAAATGAAAGTGGATGCTCGGGAGGAGTTGAGGATGAGGTTTTATGTTGGTCGGAAGGAGGTCCGATTCGAGTCTTGGAGTTTGCACTCATTACGGGTTTGGACTTCTCCTCGGGGCCAACAGAAGAGGAGAAGGCCGCGCAGTCGCGCGCTCGGGGTCGGACCGACCGATCAACAAATATTTCAGCGGTCGATAGTGTGAAGACGAAGCACTCCAACTTCGGTTCACAACCGCGTAACCCGGAAGACTTGTACAAGCTCGGCTTGTGCTTGTTTGTGGAGTCAGTGCTTCTGGGCCGCGAGGCCAACGCGCTGATCACGCCTCACATCATTAGATATGTGGAAGACCTCGAGTTCTTCTTCCGGATTCCTTGGGGGAAGCACTCATTCGCCAGACTCATGCACTCGCTTCAGAAAGACATGTTGAAACAGAAGGCCAACTACGAGAAGAAGGCCGAGTTCGGATGTTCGGCACGAGTGCAAATACACGGCATATGGCTTCGCACTGCGGTCCAATATTGGGCGTACGAGGCCATTTTGGAGGTTGGCAAGAGGTATGGCACGAACCACGGGATTCGGTTCCCCGGGATGCTTAGCCGGACGAGCAAAGGCGATATTGGGAAGAAAGACGTCGCCGCATTATTTTCTAGACGGGTATGATTTTCACTTATGTTACGAATAATTATTTAACATAAATGCTTGTAATAAATGCTAAATGGTTTTATTTTGATATTTGTTAAACCATAAACGAGAATGCGGAAGTGGTGAAGGGGCTCCTTCCACGGACGGAGGAGGAGGCATTTGTGAGGACAATTTCTTACGATGGTGTGGAGAACACGGTTGATGATGCCGTGGATGACACGGAGGCCGAGGCGAGTAGTCAGGTACCAGAGACTCAGGTCCCAGACACTCAGGAAAGAGACACTCAGGTACCAATTTTTGGAACTTTTTTTTATGTCTTCATTTTTTATTATTTTTGTTTTGTGATATTTGTTACATTGTGGAATTATCGTATGCTTACCGTATTTTTTTGATATATATTTTTTCGGCCACGCGGTTCGAACCTCGGCCCGGTGCACCATCTTCATCGGGCGTTCGGGGTGCCGAGTACACCGATTTAGTGGCTCGGTTGGATAGGATCGAGGTGACACTCGGGGTACGTATCTTTGCTCGGGCCGAGCCGAAGAAGGCATACGAGACCGGCCATGTAGAGCCGAAGGGTGGTCGAACGTAATTATGGAGCGGCTCGGACACATATTGGCCATGTTGAATCGTCCGCCAACGACGGCTTCGGCACGGAGGCCCCGGCGGATCCATCTACCCCACCACCACCGCTTCACCCCCGGTAGAAGAGGATGAGGTCTTCCCCGACGATTACGATCCTTATGAGGGAGCTCCAGCGACTCCGATCGAGGCACAACCTCTTATCCATGTACATGACACCGAGTCGCAGGGTGAGATTCTGTCCATAGAGGCACAACCTGCAGTGGTTAAGAGTCGGAAGAGGAAGAGAAAGCCTCCGTATGGTTCGGTGACTATACGGAGATGAAGAGGAGACATAGGCCATCTTCGACTTTTGATCCCCCGGAGCCACCGGGACGAGAAATTGTTAACCACTTTCCGAAAGTGGTGTGTTGGACTCATTCCGAACCACCGACTTCGGGATTTGAGAAGTGGTGATTACGGTCCGGGATTCTTTTGGATAATGCTCACACCAAAGGAATGGCTTACGGATGACGTAAGTAAAGTATTTTATAATATTACTTCACTTTACAACTTTATGTGCAATTAATATATTTTTTTGTGTAACCTGACATTTCCGTTTATATGCAGCATATAGATGCAGCAATGCATATGTTGAGGAGGCGACGCACCGACTATCCACTGACATTTCCTCAGAAGGGTATCATTCTCTCCACATTCGTGACCGCCATGATCAGCAGTGCATGGACGAGCCACAAGGGTCCGAGGAAAAACTTTAAATGGGAGGAATATATCCCGGACTACCGCACGGGGTTTCATAAGGTATTGTTTTAGTAAGATTTTAAATGTTAATTGTTTGGGAAGATTATTATGGTTTGTTAATTGTTTCGTTGTTCTCGTAATTACGGTCCCAAGTCTTTGAGAGATGGAGGGGTAACGAGTTTATTTACTTCGTTACGCACCTTCCCACGGCAAGACACTGGGTCACAGTTGAAGTGGACATAGAGCTGTGGAAAATTAATGTCTACGACTGTGATTCCAGCGTCTGTCATTGGACCGCCATGGAACCCATCTTGAAGGTTTGGTCAGAACTGCTGCCCTCGCTAATCCTTGCAACCGGGGAATTTCCACATAACAACCAGATCATGGCGTTAGCTAACGGTGACATCGCGGTGCTTCCAAAAATGCACGCGAGTCGAGCCACTCACGACTTAGTTCCGAAGTCAGCAACCAGTACATAGCGATAAAAAAGTACTATAGTATTAAAATATGTTTTACGTTAGACTGACTTTACATTTTATTTTGCATTTAGTGGTGATTGTGGCGTGTATTCCATTGAGTATGTGGAGCATCTCATGATGCAGCGTGGATTGACCGATGTGACGCCGAGACGGATAGCCATGTTTCGTCAACGGTGGTGTGTCGATTTATTTTACCAAAATGTCGGTGATTATATTTTTAATTATTGGGACATTGTATATTTTGTGTAATTAACATTACAGTTATGTATATATAGATTTTCTTTTCGTTCAAATTTTGATAATTATACGTGGTTTCAAATATAAAATATCAACATTATTCAACAAAAATAACTATTAAACCTAAAAATAATTAAAATATTTGAAAAATATTCAACCTCAACAAAAATAAATATGACAAAATATGCGTCATTACAATATATCAAATTTCCCAACGAATACGTACAAGACGCCTCAGATGCGGGCTTTGCATGTTGCTCTGTTGTGGCACGGAGCACCACGGCGAGCTGCGGTTTCGTGGTACGTAACCTTTTTTATCACCGGACGGAAACGGTTCTCCCGTCTTCTTCCGGCGTTGCTTTTTCTTGGACGACCTACGGGCTTCTTTTCCACAGTACCCCAACTTTCATATTCTTGATGTGTTACGGGAGAACCCAATCATCCTCGTCACCAGCGAGATTGATGGTATCATCGTAAATCTTCCTCCACGTTTCTTTTGAATAATAAGGTGAGCAAAGCGTGTACACACTTGTGTTCGTTTTCAATGCCGCGGCACATGCATGAAGGCAAGGGAGTTTCAATAACGTGAACACGCCGCAGGTGCATGTTTTTTCAACTAGATTCACATCACCACCTCTTTCACCGTTAGGTCCCCTACCAACGTTATACAAATTGGCTCCATTTCGTTGGACGCGCCTGTACCTTGCATTTTCATGAATTTTTGCCAAGTTTTTTTCGAAGAGCGTGGCCAAAGGGGTGGCACATTTGTCAGCATTTTCGAGGCGATCGGCGAACCACGATTGGAGTGTGAACCACGATAAATTCAACCAAAGTAGTTATTGGATATTTCCTGAACTCTTCTGTGACACTATTGAAGCTTTCAGCAGCGTTGCTCGTCATGATGTTGTATCTATCGCCCAAACAATAAGGGTGAGCCCACTTCTCAAACCCTATACTCTCCACATATGCAGCGATGGCCGGATTCATCTTTCTAAGCTTCTCGAACTCTCTATCGCATTCAGTCTTCGACCATGCGTAAGCAACATTATATATTTGGTTGTGAAAAGCATCGGATCTTGAATTTGGCGTTCACGTTCATAACAATGTGGTGATAGCATGCACAGTGGACTGCTTCGGGAAAAACGAGTTCAACAGCATGATCAATGCTTTGATGCCTATCTGACACAAACACTAAGTTCTCAACCACGCCAATTGCTACCCTCAACTTTGTAAGAAATACGTCCAGGAGTCGTTATTCTCACCGTCAACGATACCATAAGCAACCGCAACAATTGGTTGTTCGCATCGTATGCCACGGCAACTAACATTATACCGCCGTACTTCGTCTTCAAGAAGGTGCCATCGATACTCAAAACGGGACGACAAAAAGAAAAGCCCCTTCTACATGCACCGAGTGATATACAACAGTACTTGAACCGCTCATCCTCTAAGTACAAGTCAGTAATGGTACCTGGATTCTTCTGTTCCAGCATGTACAAGTACCCAGGAAGCTTCATGTATGAAAACTCAGGCGTACCCCTAGCATACGTAAGTCCCATCTCCCTGCACCTCCACGCCTTCACATAACTCATACTGATACCGTAGTTGTCAAACATGTCCCTCTGTATGTCTTTAGCCTTGTACTTAGTTCCGTCTTGGGTGTACTTCCCCTTAATAAGGTGGCCAACTACCCATGGTGCTGCTTGACGGTGATCTGAACGTCTCGCATTCAAGTTACATGTGTGTTCATTGTGAAATACAGTGACCTCAAAGTTGTCAGAATGCATCTTCTTCCTCCCCCTCAATCTCCATTTACAATGCGGAGCCTTGCATGTAACGTACAACACATCAGGGGATGACTTCTTCACAATCCACTCGAAATTGTTATTAAGGGCAAACCTACCCACAACTTGTCTCAGTTCTTCCTTGTTTTCATAAAAATTACCAAGCTCTATCACCCCTGCTTCCTTACTTTGTAAACAAGTAGTTAGCTCATGATTTTCCATTATATCTTCCTTTGTCCACATGGGAGCTTTGAACTTGGTACAAACTTCGAAAGAGGAGAACGTTGAGAACGTTGCATGACGAGCATGTTCTTCGGTTACGCACGGTCGACTCTTGCTAGTTCCGGGTGTAGTGCGATTTTCACTACGAGGTTGTCGTTCTCGCTGTGTACCTTGGTTACTCGGTACACACTCTAACCTCAACGATGGTCCCGCTACGGCTTCATCGACTGCCAAATCATGTTCATCGTCCATATTCAAATCTACAATAGGATCGTTATTGTAGAAGGGTGTATCGAACTCTTCAAACTGATGAAATCCTGTCGCTTCTTGTTCTTGCCCTACATTGGTCGGAACATCAGAATTGGTCGGAACCTCTAAATTGGCCGGAACCTCCTCATTCACACCAATCCCAACATCTGTTTCGGGAACGCAAGACCCTACCACACTCCGAGGGAGAGGATTAGTAGGCGGCGTAGGCTCCGAATTCCCAACTTTTCTCACCTTGGTCACGAATAATGGCATAAACTCTGTATTTGACATTGTTGCCCTCATCTCTAAAAACGTTCTCAGTTGGCGTTCTCTCTTAATAACCTCTGGCGCAACCATTTTTCCCTTCATGTACAAGGAACAAATCTCCAACTTTAAATCATACGCTACGGATCAACTTCCAACTCTTCATATAAAATTTGTCGCAGTTCTTGTAGGGTTGTCTCGGTTGTAATGTCAACGTCAAGGGCTATTTGCTTTGTAGATCCAATTATAATTCTCACATAACCAAACACCATCGTACGATACAACAAGGAACACTTTGTCTCCTGCAATTGCAAACCAAAAAAACAAGGTGAGTAAAGGAAAAAACACCAAAAAAAATAAACATCGACATCCCATCGATATCAATAGACATAATGTCGAGAAGCACAATACCAGAAATTAGGGCACTGATTGTCGACATTGTGTCGACATAATATCGACATACAATCGACAAAAAAACAACCATGCTCGTCATCGACATACTATCGACATACCATCGACATTATATCGACAATAGAAACGGTTGCACATTAAATGTTAATAAATTTTACATACGTTCCCAACAACCCTTCTCAACTGAAACGTTGCATGTCAGACACGTGTCCTATCGACAACATATCGACATGAAGTCGACATGTCGTCGACAAATGTGGTAGCAGTGACACTAAATTGGCATGTTGTCGATAAGATGTCGACATAGTATCGACATTCTGTCGATAAATACGCCATTTCATGCGTTTTTCCCTGTACAGTTACGCATTTAATGACCATTAAATTTTCATACATTCCCAACATTTTTACTGCTCTATAAAAGCAAAGGGAAATCTTATTCATAAGTGCTCTTGTATTCTACCTATCTCTTACTCTTAAAAATTTTCTCTTATTCTCTTAAGTTTCAAATATGGCCCCAAGAAAGAACGGCAAATACCCAATCCTAACTCCTGAGGAGCTGAAGCAGGAGGATGATGTTGGCGAAGTTACTCCTGCAATGCAGAAAGTTTTGGACGCCGCTCGAGCTTTCGAAAGAGAGCGAAACGGTAACGAGTTCAGGTTCATGCAACTTGAAAGAGAATTTGCAAAAACTGGCGAATGGCCGGCTCCACCACCTGGGTTCCCCGAAGGATGCCGTCGTTGCAAACTGGGCATCTTCAACGGTAAACCGGTGAAGCCTGGAACATTATGCAAGTATTGCAAGGCTCACCCACAAGCCAAAGAATTTAAAAAAAAATAATTTCTTATGTTATGGTTTGTGGGTTTTATTTAATGTTTTTTTTTTTAATTTTTATGAACTTTTATTTTCTGTTTTTTTTTTTTATGTTTTTTTTTTTGTTATTTTTAATGAAGTTTATTTTCTGTCAATGTTATGTTTATGTTTTATCTACGGTATTTTTCCATTGCATCGATATTTTGTCGACATGATGTCGACAAAATATCGATAACTTCTCAAAAACAACAAAAAATGCTTGTTGTCGACATTCTGTCGACAAACATGTCGACAAAATGTCGACAAATAGTTAATCCCAAAGTTGGTTGCATGATGTCGATAACATGTCGACATCATGTCGACATAACGTCGATAATGGTCGTCACTGGCCTTTCCTCCATAATCATCGACAAACCATCGACATTTCATCGACATATCATCGATAACACTGGAAAACCCAGAAATCGACTGAAAACCAGATCTGCCAGATCTCAACAATTTCAGACCAAAAAACAGCAGTTCCAACAATAAACACACGTATAACAATTTTAAACTACATAAAGTCAAACAAAATGTTTAAAATGCAACTTACCCATTATAATGGTGTAAGATTCTTGAGTGATGTTGTATTGTGCTTCGGTTTTCCACCAACACCCACCGAGAAAACAACCATGCAACAGCAAATAATATCGTGTGGGACGGATTTCAGCTTCGGTTTTTCATAAATTTTTCAAATTTTTTCCTAGAGAGAGAGTGGTGCACGAGAGAGAGAGGGAAGAGGGAAGAGAGAGAGAGAGAAATACACTTTCAGATTTTAGCTTTTGTTTTTTATTTTTTTTTTTAAAAAAAAGGGTAAAATGGGAAGTTCATGTAATTAATGGACTAAATTTGTACAAATTATAAAGGGGTATAAATTTTGATATAGGTTGTATTATTAGGGTCAAAAATTGAAATTTCCCAACTAAAAATGCTTTAAGTCAACATCAATTATTTGTTTCTCCGACTTTGTGTATTCGACTTTTCATAATGGCGGATCCCAATCGATTAAAAATTTCTATTTAAAATACATCTTAGGAAATCGCATAACTATAATTAAAAATAATTAGAATCAATTCTTAAATTATGTCTCCTCCAATTATTAGAGAGCTAACTATATAAGAAACTGCCAAGAGAATTTAAAATAGGGAGTACATATAATGTAAGCCACACTTAAAAACAATTCTTGTTTGGATTTTGTATTGGTATTGATGGGTATCCTTTACCAACCCACTAAGCAGTTTGTGATTGATTATCAAAAGCCTACTAATCAGGGCTACAACCAGAATGGTATGCCATGCTGGGATGTTGGCACTTGGCAATGCCATGTCCTATGTGGTTCATTTTATCAAAGTTAAGCATAACTTTGATGTGTGTGCGCCACTTTTTTTTATTTGTTTTGTGAATTATATACCATATAGGCATTAGGCACTAGGCAGGGCCATATGACTGAAACTCACTGTGTCCCTCAACTTATCATAACACTATTTACCATGATTTGATGTATTTATTTTTACAAAAAAATTTTACTTATAATAAATGAATTTTATTTAGAGTAATTTGCGGTATAAATACTTAAATTTATTTTCCAGTTATAATTTAATACTTAAGTTAAAATTTTGGCGGCATACATACCTTCCGTTACACTTTCAGACATTTTGTAGGTACCTCGTTGTTATCTTGCACTGTACACCAAATGGCATGCCACATCATCTTATTAAATAGTTACCTAATATTAACTATTAAAGTAAAAATTTAATTTGATTTAAAAAATATATTTACATGAAATTAATTTATTGTTATAAATATTAATAATTATGTGGATGTCCAAATCTTTTATTTATTACCATTAATTGTAATCAACATTCATCTTTTTCTTAGTTTCTTTTTTTCCTAGTTTCTTAATATCTCACTCTTGTATTTGTATAAATAGGGGTTCACCCCATTGGAATAAACAACTCAGAAATTCTCATTCACTTTCTCTTTCTCTCTTCATCTTCTTCTTCTTTCTTCTCATCTACTTTATATTATATTATATTATTTTATAACACGTTATCAGCATGAGTCTCTGCCAAGCTTCAAGCATGAGTCTCTGCCCAAGCTTCAAGCATGAGTCTCTATCCAAGTCCCAATGTAAGTATCTTGTTAAAGTTCTTGAATTGTTTCAAAGTCAAAATACACTAAATATATATTTATATATATACTCCTCTGACTGAAACAATTTCAAGAATCATTTGGTTTCTTTTTTCTTTTTATCTATATATCTATATATTATATATGTATGTATATATTTTTATATATTTATTATTGATTTCATATATATATATATATAATGGTCTTATCATTCATAATATTTACAATATATGTGTGCCTATGATATGATAGAGAAAATTTATATAAATTATACATATATTCAGAAGATTGTGTATCATCGATAAAATATTGCATATATCCTAAAGATTATGTTTCATCGATAAAATATTGCATATATCTTAAAGATTATGCATCATCGATAAAATATTGCATATATCTTGAAGATTATGCATCATCGATAAAATATTGCATATATCCTGAAGATTATGCATCATCGATAAAATATTGCATATATCCTGAAGATTATGCATCCTCGATAAAATATTGCATACATCCTGATGATTATGCGTCCTCAATAAAATCTTGCATATATCCTGAAGATTATGCAAACGTAATATTCATTATATAGTTGATGAATATATAATGAAAGAGATGAATACATATTTATATATATGTTCTTGTATTCTTTGAGGACAATGAAAAATAATCTAATATCGATATAGATTTTGACAAATATTTTCTGAAGTAAATGTTTTATATTTATCGAAGAAAAAAAATGATTGTATTTATGTGAATACAACTAAAGAATCATTAAAAATGATTATTATTGATGCAATTTTATAGTAGGTTTTGAATACCCAAAAAGAATGTTAAAAAAATTGCATTGAAACATTAAAGTATAAGAATAACAATGAGCATGACTAATGTTATTTAAATACATGAGGCAGTATTTATTGCTCATCATTCCCTGCAGAGAATGATACGAATTGAAGTCAATCACTTTTAAAGATTCCTCGTATTAGTCATGTTATTATACATTGTTATTACTTGCAATGTTGGAAATTATTGAATCTGACATATGTTAAAGATTAAATTTTGCATACATCTTGGAGACTATGCAAAAATTGCATTCATATATTCTTTGAAATATCGTAAAAGAAATTGTTGAATAATTTCTTATATTTTTTATGGATGAACAAGTAATAAATTTTTAAGAAATTTATAATAATGTTCTACTTGTTCAACGTCATTCCCCGAAGTGAATGTAATGATTTTAAATAATCAATGACATTATTTACTACTCAAATATTTCCAGAAAAAGTGGAAACAACTAAAAGATGAGATACCACACATAATCAAAGTGCATGAAATTTATATATCATGTGTGGAATTTAATAATAATGGTCGCGTACCTGTAGTACGGACATACTTATAATCAAGATAAAAGTATACTTGATTATTTAATAGAATGTGAATTGTACAAACTTATTGTACATTTAGAATATTTAAATATCATTACCTAAAGAGAATGAATAGACATGAAATTCTATTTCAAAGAATATAGATTTCACATATATTGGCAATGCCAGAAGTAAATTAATATATACATATTTTATTATTTCTTGAAATCAATAGTTTCAAACTATTGTTGGTGCAAAATATGTGTATATATATAGTTACTATATAATTTAGTTTGCATATTCCCAAAAGTGGATATATAATTTACTAATATTTGTTAGTGATCTAATATAATCAAAGTGATAAAGAATCACAAAATAATTATTTGAAAAGCTTCCTAAAGAAGTCTTACATAAAATTGCTACTTAGAGTAGTAAAATATATTTGTATGTACCTAGATGTATAACTTTTATCTAGTTATGAAAGTATAATAAGAAATAACTTATTATATGTACTGGTTGTACATTTAAATATATAATATATCAAGTCATGATAATTAGACTGATGAATAGTCTATTAATAAATTAGACGACTTGTTAAAAAGATACCACGAAACATGAATGATATATATTATGGTTATATCTATTTGACCATTATAACAACATGATGAAGTTGTCATGTACATTTTATATTATACACATCATTGAATTGATGATAGTGATTCCTGAAGAAATATAAAGTTTGATAAACATAATAGTGACTCCTGAAGAGTGTATATGTTTTGGAGAATAATATAATTATATTATTCGTGTATATAAAAATGAAACTTGTAATGATTATGTTGTAATGAATTTACATTACCTTTTGAAAGTTTCATTGAAATACAAATTATAGTGAACTTGAAGTTCATGAATTGAATTTTTTGACATGATCAATCATATGCAATAAATTGTCAAAGAATTTGACTAAATTTTGTTGAAGAACCAGAAGATTCTTCTCATTGTTAATTTATAAGGCTCAAAAGAAGAATGTGCATATATTTGCACATAGAAAATATTTAAATTATATTTCTTTAACAATCTTGAGCCATTGTTAGATTTTTATTGCATAGTTTCTTATCGATGTGATAAGATTATATGATCATGCATTTACAAAATGTGTAAATTTATGTATTTCTAATTATACATGTATGGCTTATTCTTAGAAATGAATTAAGTTCATACAGATTGAACTTAAAACTGAAGTTTATTGAACCTGAAGTTCAATGTCATATAGTATATATGAGTTTAAACAAATATTGATTCATTGTGATATACTGAAATCCCTACAGGTATATTAATATTATTAGATATCACAATTTCTTAAAATTCTCTCGATCAGGGGGAGAGAAGCAGTTGGGATCGATGATAATTTTTTAAAAATGATCCTTGCACAAAGTATAAGAACGATATAGTTCAAAATGATATATACCAACTGCAAATCAATATTACTCAAAGTTGAGATAGAATGAGTTGAAAACGCCTGAAGCGTAAATGAACAATATAGAAATTATTAGTAAATGTTCATTTGATTTGTCCTGAAGTTGTTAAATCTAGAGGTACTCATGGAGATACCTTTATGTTATAAAGTATTAAAATGATAACCGTGATGAAAACGGTACTCGAAGAGACTCCCAAGAGAAGTTAGACATAACACATTTAATCATAATTGAATCCCTAAAGTGATTCGTTATAGGTACCTATAAATGATAAACATATTTGAAAATATGTAATTTAAAGAGATCTCTATAAGTTATGTCAATATGGGAGGAAATTATCATTTATTGAAATTTTTGTCGACAATAAATATTGAATGTGTGCATATGCAATAAACTAACATGAGATAGCAAGGATCATTGTATTAGATTTGTCGAGAATTATCGACATACATTTTGATTTTTGGCCAAAATATTATGACGCAATCCAGGCAAATTTACTCACATAAAGTGAAGTAAGACCTGTAGGGTGTGCAAATAAATATTTCTAATGAGAAATTTGCATATATGTATTTGTACATAATGAATTGTTGTACAAAGTTTGCATAGACATGAGATTGATTGAAGTAAGGCTTAAATATTGAGAAAATATAATCATGATTTGATTATAGCCTGGAATATATTTTATGAGGATTTATAAGCGTCACATAAATGTTGCAACAAAAGGTTATTCATTTGGAGCTCCTAATATAGTGAGAATTTGAAATAAGCCTTATCTAAAAATTCTAGAAGAATTTAATACATGTCTTAAGTGATATAAATTCTAAGTCGCGCGCACTATATGACAAAGATCTTTGTATGAAATAAAGACATGTAAGTAAATTATTGTTTGAAAAATACGTATGGTTGTCTATGCAGTATAAATACGTAAATTATACGTTGTGATAGACTCTTGAAGAGTTTTTGATTAATTGCAAAACAAACTTTTATTTCTTTTGTATTTCGAGAAATATTAATGTATAAAGTTTGTTCATTAGTATTGAAGTCCTGAAGTACTTCATATGTATCAAGAATTATAGATATATGATCATTTGATATGGAAATTAAGATCATAAAACAAGATGGAATAAATATATGGTCTTGGAGTACCATCATTGTCACAAATGAAAATTTGTAGTACCATTAATGTGTTATGTTCATATCTACTTGAAATTTTAAATTTTCATATGAACAAAGTTGTGTACACACATGAATGATACAATTAGTTGGATAAAGACTAATGTTCCACGAACCCCTCATCTATAATTTAGAAGTCCATGCATACTCTGGAAGAGTTATAGAAAATATATGATCAAATATTATATATGGTGATATATTAAAAGTGATAACAATAATCTTATGAGATTTATTATCACCAAAAGAATTATGGAGCATATGTGCATGAGGGGGAGACATATTCATGTTGCACTCTTTTTCCCTTAGCTCAGGTTTTGTCCCACTGGGTTTTCCTGGCAAGGTTTTTAACGAGGCAACTTGCAAATAATTATGAATATGAAATATACATTGTACTCTTTTTTCCTAGCTCAGATTTTGTCCCACTGGGTTTTTCTGGCAAGATTTTTAATGAGTCAGTTATAAATCATGTTAACATACTTGCATTTTATGAAGCAAGTAGAGAATGTGTGTGAGTGATATCATTGACATAGCATATTTGGGAAACATATGAATTGCACTCAATAAAGAAGTATCAACCCAAGCAATTCTCTATGGATAATACTGCTTGTATCGCTCAACTAAAAGGAGGGTACATTAAAGGAGATAGAGTTAGAACACATTTCACGAAATTCTTCTTTATACGCTTCAAGAAAATACATATTGGTGTTCAACATATTTAATCAAGTGTCAATCTTGTAAACTTATTCACAAAGTTATTACCAACATTAACATTTGAGAAGACGGCAGATAAGATCGAAATTCGTCGATTAGAAGATCTCCACAAATGCCTAAATGAGGGGGAGTTAGTTTACACTATACTCTTTTTCCTTTGATCAAGTTTTCAGCAAGATTTTTAATAAGGCAGTTATTATGGACATCCAAGGGGGAGTGTTATAAATATTAATAATTATGTGGATGTCCAAATCTTTTATTTATTACCATTAATTGTAATCAACATTCATCTTTTTCTTAGTTTCCTTTTTTCTTAGTTTCTTAATATCTCACTCTTGTATTTGTATAAATAGGGGTTCACCCCATTTGAATAAACAACTCAGAAATTCTCATTCACTTTCTCTTTCTCTCTTCATCTTCTTCTTCTTTCTTCTCATCTACTTTATATTATATTATATTATTTTATAACATTTATAATGTAATCTAAAATTAAATAATAAAAAATATTAACTAATAAAAAATATTTAAACTGTCCTAAAAAAAAAAACAGAAACAAAACCTAGTTAGAGAATGTATCATTCACTGAAATCCCAGAATGACCCTAGAATCAAATAAGAAATGGTTAATTTAATTGAACATAGAGAGTCAAGTCAACCATGTGCACATCTGGGTATTCAAAATTTACACAAGAAAAGCAATTCACTTAAATTCAGACAAAGATCGAATGACACAAATTTGATTTTCAGAACACATTTTAACATCACAAAAAACAACCAATACATACATATATAAACATAATTTAGGTGCCGTTTGGTAACACTTTTTTAATCAGTTTTCTGTTTTAAAATTGAAAAATTAAAAATATTTTTCAAAAACATGTTCTATAAAACTGTTTTTACTTTTCAATTTTTTAATTGAGAATCAAAATTTTAAAAACAAAAAAAAAAAAATCACTTTCAATATTTTTTTAAACACTTTTTTTTTCTTAATCAATATCTTGGACTTCAATCATGACCCGGACCCAAATCCCCCCACGGTCCTGGGGCTGAACCCGGCCTCTGACTAGAACCCAAATCCGACCTCGAACCTAGACCCGACGTAAATAAAATCAAAAAATAAAAAATGAAAATAAACTTTACAGAACATACTTGATTTCTGTTTTTAAAATTGAAAAACAAAAGTGGTTACAGAACGCATTTTTGTTTTTCAAAAGCAAAATTTTTAAAAACAAAAATTTTACTTTTATTTTGTGATTAAAAAATTAGAAAACAAAAGTGTTACCAAACGGCACCTTAATTTATGAAAATAATAAAAGAGAACCCATAAGAGTCGTTAAAAGGTGTGATATATAAAACTAAATGAAATGGAGATGGAGAAACTCATCAAAAAAAAAAATGAAATGGAGAAAGATGGAAGATTTAGATAGAGGGAGACAGAAGAAGGTGAGACTGAATATATGAGTTGGGTAGACTGAATATCCACGGGACGAGCCATCAGCGCCGGGGAGAGAGGGAGCAGGCTGAGAAAAATGGGGCGATGGGTATGTACCGTCGCTGGCCGTGGTCGGAGAAAATGAACCTCGAACGTACTGTCGCTGCTAGCTGGTTGCCGTGGTCGGAGAAGATGGTCTCACCAGAAGCTGATGGGTCGTGCCGTCATCGTCGGAGAAGAACCTCCAGCCGCCACTTTTTTCTCTCTCCCCGACTCTGGTGCTACACTCTTAGGGTTTTGTTTTTGTTTTTTTTAGGACAGTTTAAATGTTTTTTATAAGTTAATATTTTTTATTATTTAATTTCAGATTAAATTATAAATTAATTTTATGTAAATATTTTTTTTAAATCAAATTAAAATTTTACTTTAATAGTTAATATTAAGTGGCTATTTAATAAGATGACGTGTCATTATTTTAAATGATGTGGCATGTCATCTGGTGTTCAGTGTGCAAGTCAACAGCAAGGTACCTACAGAATGTCTGAAAGTGTAACGGAAGGTCTTTATGCCGCCAAAATTTTAACTTATGTATTTAATTGCAATTGGAAGATAAATTTAAATATTTATGCCGCAAATTACTCTTTTATTTATCTACTAGTAAAGGAATATGCCTTCCCCTTTTGATATTGAAACAAAGTTGAGCTTTTGGTTGGATTATATTTAATTGTGTTAAACAAATATACAGCCAAATGTACTAAAATATACACAAACACTAAAATTCAAGACTAAGATGAAAAATTAACTGGGTAAAAATATCTTTTCTTTTTAAGTTAGAGAAAAAAAATGATTCATACTTAAAAATGTATATAAATTAATATTAAATATTTTTTCACACATATTTTGTAAGTATTATTATAAAATAAAATATTAAAATTAACCACACACTGAAAAGAAAATGTATGATACATATATAATAAGTAAATTAAAAATATGTAATGTTATATATATACTAGTAACGCTACACGTAGGATGTAAAATATTGATATTATAATAATTTACTTCATAGTAATTTAAGGTGACAAAATTTCTAATGTTGCAACATGATAGTAGCTTTTAAAGTTACGACTAACATATCCATTTTAAGTTGTAATGGAACTTAAAAAGTGTTCCCAAGTTATGGCCTATTTATTTATGTATTCATTGCATCTATGGAGCTTCCAAAAGTGGAAGCCTATGGTATAGTATTCCAACAAGTGGCCTATTTATATATATATTCCATCATAGAACTTTGAAAATAACGAGCAATAAAAGAGCAAGCCAATTTAGAAGAGAAGCACAACCAAGCTTTCTACTGCATCTAATCTTTCATTAGAAGCCTTGTGGTTCTTTTCATCTTCATCAGTAGCTTCATATTTCTTCTTTTCATTGTCAGCTGTAATTTTAAGTTTTTTTAAGAAGAGTCAAAAGTGGAGTTGGATTAGGATGGGAAGTTGAAGCATTAGAGATTAATTCTTCAATTGAGACTGGAGTTGTATTAAGGAATGAAGTGATGTTGAATTTCCATCCTTCACTTGAATCTTGTTTTATTGCCTTGATGTAAGCTGTTATCTCTTTGTTGTCATGGAGTTCAAGAAGTTCTTTAGGAATGCTGTCACTTGCCAATAAAATAGCAATTCAATTTATTAGTAAGAGAATATTTAAAATAATAAGTAGACTATTTTGCCTTAAGTAAAAAGATATTTGTGAATTGAGTAAAAAAACCTTAATTTTGGTATCAATCAGTATTGTTACATTACATGAGAATAATGTTTCTACAATTTCCCCAAATACAGTTGTTGTTGGCCAGGCTAATGAATCAGTAAATTCAACATCTATGCTGCATCTGCAAGACATTAGTAAAAATATAATTTAAAAAGAGAAGCAACTTAAGAAATTAATTTCATTGCACAAAATGTACATTGTATAGATTAAAGTAAAGTGCTACATTTGTATAGATTAGAACAAAGTGGTTTTTTTCTAGAGAAAGAATGATACTATTTGAGTCCTTCGTATCAATATTTTTTTCTTTCCTCTTTCCCTTATTGTATATACTTATGTGTGTCTATCTAGCAAAAGCATCCTCCATACATATATATAATATATTCAATATTCATTTACATGGAAGGCCACGTTTTTACAAGGATACTTACAGTTACATTGTATCCTGTACAATACAATATATACAGATGATTAATCAAATATAAAGTTTATATATCAATTGCTCTCATTTCACCGTGTTACACTTTTTATGTGGCCATATGATATCACATTTATCATTGCATGATATAGGTACAAAAGGTTTTAATAATTAATTACCAGGAGCTTCAATTTGTCTGTAATTTTTAATCTCACACATTTGGATCCTGAAAATCCTTCCATGCATGAAAAACAATACAATCCAAGAGCACAGTCTCCATCACTTGAGCATTCATCTAGCAACTACAAAAACGAAAATTATGTAGTCAGAAGAACTATAGTATATAGTATCTAGTAATATATCTTTATATATAGTTTTATTTGTTTATATTCATTAATAAAGATTTCAGTTGCAATGAGATTAAATCTATAAACCTTTATAACAATGAATATGAAAAATAGAGCAACTACGACGATAACAAAGCTTGGCTGAAAACCCATTTGAAGAGAACTAAAGGGTTGAAATTGATTTTGGAGTTTGAAATTGGCTAGTTTATTATTTTGTTTTTTCGAAAAAGTCCAAGTTTGAGTTTTGATTTTTGTCTGAAAAAACAAAGAGGAAACTCTCCATATGGGAAGGGAATAGCAGAAAAAGAAAAAAAATTCAAATCGTGCAACTAGAATAAAAGAAACCTACATTATAATGAAGCAAACAACACTGATGCTTATTCTAAATCAGAAAAAGGACATTTCTGCCCTCAGCTTACCGGGGTTTCAGGCGGAGAATTTTTCTCGGATTTAGCAGACTTTCCCTCTTCATCATTTCCCATAGTCCATTACCGACCTGGATTGTTGCAAATACAAAAATTTCTTGATAGATGAATCACACTATTATACAGATATTTTAAAGCCCAACCTAGCTTCCTACATCAAATGGTACACATGTCAAATTGTAACCAGAAAAACAACTCGAACAACTTTTTCTAAAAGAGCAAGACCCTTTTCTTCTTGATGTTTTCTTAAATGAAAGAGGTTATGAAAAAAGAATAAAACAAAAGATAACATGACCAAAACCCCTAAATAAATAAGGTAATTATCAAAATACTACTTTACACAAAATTAGATAAACAACTTCACAAAATCTAGAGAAAAATAAAATTGTCTCTTACCTCCTTGAAGACCAAATCAACCAACTTCACAGAACCAGAAAGCAGAAGCTCACAAAGGGGATGCAAAGATAAGGAAGAGAGAGAGAGAGCTTAACAAACCTGATATCAAAAGGATCTTTAACTGAGTTCTTTCAATTCAAAAAAAAAAAAAAAAAAAAAAAACACACATGCAACACAACTTACCACACTTGTCATTGAATAGTTGACAGGTGTTATCTCATTAAAAATTATAAGTAAATAAATAATTAATATGAGTTATGAAAAGCCCACGCATGCAACACCTTACCACACTTGTCATTGAATAATTAACAGGTGTTGTTTAAGTTATAGGTAAATAAATAATTAAGAAGGGTTATTTTTGTAAATAGACTATGAAAAGCCCAAATTGAACTATTCTCCTTTTTATAAAGGTTTATAGATAAAGCTAAATTGTAAAATGATTCTAAATTTAGTAACGGAAATATTTAAATTTTTAATTAGTTAAATCGTTAAATATACTGAATTAGTTAATAAAATTATAAAAATATATTTACTACATATTAACTTTTATTTTTTTAAAAAAATTATATATTACATAAATTAAGATATAAATTTTTTAGTTTTATATTGTAACAAAAATAAATAAATATATTAGATCATAAATATATATAACAATATAAATTAATATAATGTAGTAATAAATTATATACCACAAAAAAAATTATAATAATGATAAACTTAATATATTAATACTCAAAGAATATATAAATTATGCTAACAAAATTATATATACAACTATTAAAAGTATACGAAAAAATTTATAAATAATCATTATATATAATAAAATAAAAACTAACATCATTTAAATAAATGATATACTATACACAAAAACAAACATATATCACACAACAAAATATGTATACCTACAATAAAAAATAAAATAAAATAAAATAATATAATAATATAAAAAAAAATTGCACAAACTAATTAACAAAATTATATATAGCCATAAAATAATTATACCATACTTACAAAATTATATACAATCTTTATATATAATAAAATAAAAACTAAACATGATCTAAAATAAAATGATATACTACACAATAAAACTTATATGCCATATAAAAAAAATATATACCTTACAAAATTACAATAGAAATATATATATAATAACAATAAATAAAAATAAATATATACATATAACATGCTAATAAAATTATATGTCACGTTAATAAAAGTACAATAGAAAACATAACTTAAATGTATCATTTTAGAAAAATGATATATCATATAACAAAAAATACATATACTATTCACCAAAATATATATCCTAATAATAATAATTAAAAGAAAACATATTACTAATATATATACTAACTAATATTATATATCATAATTATAATATATATATATCATGATAACAAAATTATATATCATTATTAAATATAATAAAATAGAAACTAATTAAATATTATTTAAAATAAATAATATACCTCACAATTAAACTATATAAAAATAATAATTAAATATATGTAGCATGCCAATAAAATTGTATATTTACATTAAAATATTTGTATTATGTGAATAAAATGATATACCATTATTATACATAAAATAAAAAATAAATATCATATAAAAATAATAATATACCATACTACAAAACAAAAATATACTCTACAACAAAATATATATACCAACAACCCACAACAACCTATAAAAAATTAAAAAAATCGATATAACTTTAAAATTAAAAAAGATTTTAAAAAAATTAATATAAATATACTATGATCTTTAAGTAATTTGTTTCTAATTCTAAAAAAAAATATGAAAAATAAAATATTAAGAGCATGCTTGGTATTGTTTTCTGTTTTTTTGTTTTCAAAAAATTATTTTTAGAAATGAGAACAAAAAATAGTTTTTGAAGTTTTTAAAAACAAATCATGTTTGGTTAATGTTTTTTAAAAACAATATTGACTAAAAGTGAATTTGGTTTTTAAAACAGAAAACAACATTTTGTTGTTTTCAAAATTCTTGTTTTTTTGTAACTTTGTGCATGTTTGGCATCATAACTAAAAAACTGTTTTTTGTTTTTAAAAACAGAAAATTGTTTTTAAAAATAATTTGGCTTGTTTGGCCTTGTTTTTTAAAAACAGTTTTCAGAAAACAAAGTTACAAAAAACAAGAATTTTGAAAACAACAAAATGTTGTTTTCTGTTTTAAAAACCAATTCACTTTAGGTCAATATTGTTTTTAAAAATCACTAACCAAACGTGACTTGTGTTTTAAAAACTTCAAAAACTATTTTTTGTTCTCATTTCTAAAAACAATTTTTTAAAACAAAAAACAGAAAACAATACCAAACATGCTCTTTGTTTTCTGAAAACTGTTTTCAAAAAACAAGTCTAAACAAGCCAAATTGTTTTCAAAAAACAATTTTCTGTTTTTAAAAACAAAAAACTGTTTTTTAATTATGATGCCAAACATGCACTAATTTTTTTATGTAGCAAAAGATAATATAAGTAATAAATAGTGCAAAAGATTTCTCTATGACTTTTGAAATAAGGACATTTACTTATAAAGTGCTATAATTTAAGACCATTTATTATAATTTCTTAAAAAAAAATCATTTCATAACTACGATTTTTTTTTTTAATAAAAATACACTTGTACAAGATTTAATTTTTTGTACCGATTATAGATTTTTTTTTTTTTTTTTTTTTTTTTTTATATATACTGATAATTAATTCGCATTGTTGTATTTTCAAGTTATTTTCTTATGTTTTTCTTGGTTGATTTCATGTTAATTTTTTTTGTTGATTTTATATAATTTTGGAAAACTTTATAAAATTGTAATTTTAAAAAAAATAAAAAATTAAAAAATGAAAAAGAAAAATGTAGAACGATAATACTGTAAATATGTTTTGACCGTATAAATATTAAATTGTGCTAAAATTATATATAATTTGTACAAGAGTAAATACATTTTGGATTCTGTGTTTTGCAAAAGTTACCAATTAGACTCTCTATTTTGTTAAATTACAAAATAAACCATATATTTTCTAAAATAGTAAAAAAGGACCCTGAGCTCAATTTTTAACAATTTTATTTTTTAATATAATCAACTTTAAGACAATTTCTAACACGGACAGATACAGAAAATGTAACAAGTTTTATCATAACATCTTTAGAATAGATTATTATTAAGTTTTATTTTGACAAAAAATTAGTTCAGGGTTCTATTTGTACAATTTTAGAAAATACATGGTCTTTTTTGTCATTTAACAAAACAGAAGGTCTAATTGATAATTTTTATAAAACACAGGATCTAAAATGGTATTTACCTTTTTGTACAAAATTTTAAATATTTGTACACATTATAGACTTTCTTTATATATATATAAATACAGATTATATTCACATTCTTGTATTTTCAATTTCTTTTGTTATTTTTTATGTTGTTTTTTTGGTTAATTTCATGCTATTTTTTGTTGATTTTATATAATTTTTATAGAACTTTGTAAAATTGTAATTTAAAAATAAAAAATTGAAAAATTAAAAAGAATAATTGTAATAATGTAAAAAGATTATAATGTATATATATTTTGCCGTATAATATTAAATTGTGCAAAAATTGTATGTAAAAATCCCCTTAAAAAATAACATAAATGACAACAAAGTAATATTTTTTTGTGATAAAATTCTTTGAAACAATGAACATTTTAATTTTGTATGGGCCTTATCTATTAACCAAATTGAGAATCTAAAGAGGAGATCTTAATTGGATATATTGGCCCAAAGCTAGACGTGGAGTTGGGTCAAGTTCCATGTGGATTCAGATATGGGCTTTTAGAGTACTAGTAGGGAAATTTATAAAAATACTGGAATATGGATTAACTTTTACAAAAATACTGTCACACGGAATTTTTTTCAAAAATACTGTGTTTTTATAAAACACCAGTAAAACACAAAGCAGAACAACTCAAAACAACAGTAGAACACCTAAAAAAACTAGTAGAACACCAGTGAAAACTTAACACAGTATACTGCAGTATGAAACTTATAAAAAAACACAGTAAAAAAGTAAAAAATACCGTCAGGCAGTATTTTTGTAAAAAATTGGCAAAAGTTAGTATACCATGTAAATTTCCCTACTATTATTCGAAGAATTCGGTAAAGAAACTTCTCAAAAATAGGTACTTAATATTGTGTTTTAGTAAAAAAAAAAAAAACTTAAAAACAACTAAGAAAACTAAAAAGTAACTCTAAAACAACGTATCACATAATATAAAAATAATTAAAAAGATAACTACAAAATTATATAAAAATAACAAAACATTGATCTAATTGCAACATGGAAAATAATATTAACTCATCAATATATTTTTGTATAACGACTTTTTATAACTTACTTTTGACAACTTTATTTATCTTTTCGTACTACTATATTATCTTTTTCATGAAATTTGTTGTTACTTCATACTTTTAATTTTTTTTTTCTCTTTTTCCTTTTTGAGTTTGTAATAGTTAAAATCACAATTTATAAAAATTAGTTTTAGTTGTTTATGTGAGTAACAGAGTTGTGTTATGAGTTTGTATTTGGATGAATTAGTTGTTATTTGCCAGGATTTTTGAAAATTGGTTATAAAATAATTAATCTTAAGAAAGTAATAACTAAGAAAACTAAGATTTTACGTGGTTCAGGTGTTAATGAGTCTTAGTCCACAAGTTTACATTATTGAGCTAGAAAAGCTTCAAATTATCGTTACACAAATATTTTTTCCGTAGTTGAAGAATCTTAATTTTGAGCTCTTAGTAGCAGAAAAGTCATTTCTTAACCGATCCCTTTGCACGAAGGGACCATGTCCTATTTATAGGGTAGAGCTAAGTATGGATGAAGTCAAACCCAGTAAGGTTTAGAGGTGTCAACTAGGCCCACTGATGGGGTAAAATATAATATATATTGACTTTGTGCCAACTGGGTGAGGCCTAATTCATGAGATAACGGTTGTTTGTATGAGTGGGGACCAATTATGATGCCATGTGTCGCGAGCTGCTTTGTTTATGCCGAGAAATATTAGCACTACAAGAAATGTCACTTTTACCAACACAGTTCGCTACTACCTTTACCAGCGCATTTCACAAACTGCGCTGGCAAAAAGGTCAAAGTTTTACCAGCGCACATTCGCAGTGACTTTTACCAGCGCATTTACGCGCTGGGAAAAGTCATTTTTGCCAGCACTTTTCATTTTGTGCTGACAAAAGTTCTAATACCAACGTTGATTTTCTAACTTCTTTTGCCAACACATCAGAAGTAAATTCCATTTTACCAGCGCAATACCAAACTTTTTGTGCTGGCAAAAGTGACATTTCTTGTAGTGTAGAGAATATGGTACATACCTAGTTGGATTATAAGCATCCTCACTTTTAGGCACATACCCTACAAAAGTATTAGTTTCTTCGTTCCTTCCTTTTGGCTTTTGATTATCACCACTATAAATTCCTTAAACGTGTTGTTCCAGAAATATGGGGTCTTTGAGAACCCATTGGTTCTTTCCCAGGACGATGTGTAGTTTCTTTAGGACGACTTCCATCATTTTGATAATGATCGGCCATGGATAGATTTTTATTTGTAAGGAGAGATTTTTCTGAGTTTTATCACGCAGACTCTTAATGAGAGCACTAAACTGTTAACGTAGATTTTTATTAACCAATAATAAGCCTTTTCGTAATAAATTTAACACAGAAATAATAAGAAACAAATAAAGTATAAATAACAGCAGATATTTTTACGTGGTTTTACAGTTAAATCTGCATACTCCACGAGACTATCTTATTCAAGATAGTTTTTGAGTATCAGATACAATATACGATGATTGTATATATCTTTCTCTCTAGAATTCTCTGTCCCTTTTTCTTTGGAATTCGACCCTATTTATAGAAATATAGGTTGACAATTATTTACATGAATATATTTGAAATGTAACCGTTCATGAAATGTGGACAATTCCCACGTTTCATTTTAAACACATGTGGGATAATATAGAATAAGTGCTTAACTGCTTGTTATTCTTATCCTTATAGATGGTCAATGATGATTTAGACAATTGTATCTCGCTTATCCCTGAGTTATTATCCTTGTCTAGTATAATGTGGAAAAAACGCTAAGTGTTAATAGCTGATTCACCTTGTCAAGTTTCTTTAGAATAGCGAGACGGTTGTCTCACTATTTGTAATCTGAGTCTGCTTTGCATAACTGTACTCATTCCTTCGAATAAATGAATTATCTTCTTGAGTCTGTGTACTCTGAGACAGGCATGTGTCTCGTCAGTATAAGTTTTAATAGTCCTCTATCTTATCTCGCTTAAGACTGCATAGTCAACGAGTTATGAATATTTTCTATTAATCCTTTATTTAACGAGTTATTATTTTTCTTCGCATTAAATGATATAATTTCAGTATATCAGGTGGTTCATATTCCACTTTATGACACATGTCACCTTCTGAAGTGAAGCCAAATTTTGGGTATAACATCAAGTTTTTCTTATAACATACTAATAAAATAAACTACTAAAGCAATAAAAGCTTACTGAACCGTGAGTCGAGCTTATCTCTAATGATGATTGTACATGTTGTGACAATCTTCAGAAGACAACTTGGCGGTTTTGATACCAAATTGTAACACCCTACTAGCTTAGGCGTGTTATCGTGATTTTATATAAACTGTGCAATCTGTTGCTAATCAGCTGGTTTATTGAAAATCGTGATTTATTAAAACTTTTATTTTATTACTCTTTAAATGAAAATAAATATCTTTTACATGACTGAGATCCCATATTTAAATTATTTACAAATGTAATACAAAATATTTGATTTCCTAGCGACCATTTAAAATATAGCTTGCTCTCCCAATGATCGTATGCTCCATGTTTAACCGCCCCGACATGTACAATCTTTATCTACTCGCTCTCACGGCTGCTCAGCCATAGCTCTGCCCTTACCTACACATGTAAACAATAACTGTGAGTCGAGAGACTCAGTAAGAAAAGCATAATAATAACCATAAATATAACCAGATTGCAATTAGGCACTCATATTCCCAATTGTAATCAAATCCCCGCACCCTCGGCAGTACTCCCCACACCCAAGGCGGTACTAAGTCAAGAAAGTTCAAATGGCAACACTATTGATCACAATATCAGCCTATACTCAATATGCTAGTCATACTCTAGTCGTACCGATCTGATAGTGTCTAATAGTACTTAAGTCAAACATACATTCATCGATATCTAATATAATTCTAAATATATACTGATATTGCTATTCTAATGTAATCTAACAGGCTTAAGAAACATGTACGCTAAACATGTAAACGCATATGCATATCATTATACTAATCTTACCTTGTTTCCAAATTCAGGTGTGCCGGTCAACCTGAGTGGAACAGCTGCTCGACGATTTATAGGCCCGTAAATCACAATATTCGTAAACTGATGAGTGACGCGCAAGATCATATTTCAGGGACTTCAAATCGAAACTAAAAGTTTTTCTATCGATGGATAACATGGAAATACTCTAAATATCACAAAATTGGAAAAAACTAGGGTTCCCTAAAATGTCCCAACCGGTAGACAAGTTCTCCAACTGGAAGACCGATTCTATGGGGTGTCTTGGGGACTAACCGGGATTCCGATTCCTACATGTCCCATTGAAATGGTCGACCGGTTCAGTGCAAGAAATACTAAAAACACCACCAACACCAATTCGACCCCAATTTGCGCAAAAACTTCCAGAACACCTATACAAGCCATAATGAATCATTTCCAACACTACAAGAAATGTAACTTTTACCAGCACAGTTCGCTACTGCACTGGTAAAAGTAACTTTTACCGGCGCATTTCGCAAACTGCATTGGCAAAAAGGTCAAAGTTTTACCAGCGTACATTTGTAGTGGCTAAAATCTTTTACCAGCGCATTTAGGCGCTGGGAAAAATCATTTTTGCCAGAGCTTTTCATTATGCGCTGGCAAAAGTTCTAATACCAACGTTAATTTGCCAACCCCTTTTGCCAACACATCAAAAGTAAATTCTATTTTACCAGCGCAATACCAAACTTTTGCAAGTACTAAAACTTCATAATACATAAAAATTTATAAATCACAATTGTTGAACCAAGTTTGAAGTCATAAACTCAAACATGGTCGACACCACACACAAGCCTCAAATTCACATCAAGCAAGCATACACAACCTTAAAAAAACTTAGAAAGCTACACTAAAGTCCATCCAACCTAAAGAGCAACTATCACAACAAATTGCATGCTTGAACTGTGGTTTCTTGATGATTCTTCTAAGGCTGAAAATAGGGAAAGAGAAAGAGAAAGGAAGAAGGTCGTTTTTTTATTATTTTATTTTTTTTATTTTTTCATCTTTCTCACTTAATTGTCTAAGTAAATCTAATACAAAACTTAATTTAATTAACTCAACATTGGCCAGCCAGCTGCCAACACAAGAAAAAGCCACTTAATGACAAGGTCAAAATGACCAAAATTCCCCCTACACACAACTAAAGGGTAAAATGACATAGGGGTAAAATAGTTTAAAACTAAAATCCCGACATTCGAAATGTCTATCTAATTTGCCCCGCTATTACTAAAATACTAAACTTTATGAAAATGTGATTTTATCAGCCGAACGTCGTGTTCCAATGTTGCGGAACATAAAATATGAAAAACATGAAATTTCATATATAACATAAATAATACACCTAGAATTCAAATATATCTACATAAATTCATAAATCATGATTAGAAATCTAATTTATGAATTAAATCCTAATTATTTGCTAATTTCCATATTAAAATTAAGCGGTCTTTACACAATTGGTTATGTGGACTCAGATTTTGCTAGAGATCTAGATTCAAGAAGATCTCAAACAAGATCTCAAACAGGTTTTGTTTTTCAACTTTGTGGTGTAGCTGGAAAATAAATATTCAAACTACAGTAGCAATGTCTACAACCGAGGCAGCATATATGGCATGTACTGAAGCAATTAAAGGGCCATCTTGCTTAAGACACGGTGAGAGAACTAAGCATCAACAAGAAGACTATCATAGTATTCTGCGACAGCCACAACGCACTATACCTCAGCAAGAATTAAATATTTCATGAAAGGACCAAACACATTGATAAGATGTCAGCTGATTAAAATCCAGCTGACATGTTTACTAAAGCTCTTCCAACAGCAAAGTTCAAGCACTGTTTGGCTTTGCTACAGATCACAATAATATATGATTTCTATGCTGAATACTCATTGTTATTGGCTACATTAACTGTCTAAGTGGAGATTTGTAAGTGTTAGACTGTTAATTCATATAGTTAAATCTGGATCAGGGTTTGTCCAAGATTGTATATTGCTAAAAGTCCTCTGTTAACAGTGATTTGTATTTATTAACAAACAATCAATAAAGGAATCATATTCTTTCTAAGTTGTGTTCTTGTATGTTTGTGACTTAATTGTGTTGTTCTGGCAATCATATCTGGTTTAGAAGATTAGTGTGTCAAGGTCGAACCCAACAATAGTGCTAATGATTTTGTATATTTTGAGCTAATTACTTATACTTTCGGTATGATTATAAGTTGAAGGATTGTTGATAACTCGTATATTCATCAATATCATGAGAGGCCCACACTAGTGATTTAATATTTTGATAATAGATATAAACTTGTGTAAGTCATCATAAATTTCTTTTGCTGGTTTGTCACTTTAATACAAGGAGACATGACTTATTGATTATGTGCTTTACATTGATGGTTTAACTAATTTATTAGATGCTAGAACTCCATGCAAACACATGTTTAATTATATGTATTATCTATTTATTTATGAACTAGCATTAAATTAATTAATAATGTCCCATGAAATGATTGATTATTACTTATCGCCATCTCTCATGGTGTGTGAGACAATGCATAATTTGTTTCTCCACTACCGAAATAACAAGTATATATCTAGATAGCTAGTGGGAAAATCTTATATCTCTGGCAGAGAAATATAAAAATATATATAAAACAGTACAAGGAGTGGTATATATTATAGTACTTCTGAATATTAATGATTTATACTAATGGTACTTCTCATATTCCATCATATCCTCCATGACATATTTCCAAAAGAGAAGAAAAAAGAGAGACAAACAAACACTCCAAACTGTACACATTACATATACGTACAGAGAAAACACAAAATATAAATAAAGCAAAAAATAAAAGTACTCTCCACAGAAAAAAGAAACAAATGATCAAAGATGATCAGAATAAATTTAAAACAAAAAAATGATCCTTCTCGATCTCTCAACCTAGCTCTAGCTTCCTAAAACAGGAATTAATAATAATAATCAGTAAGATGACAATTTAAACCATCATCAAATTAACATCATATATATATATTATATTGTTTTATACAGCAATAATTTCAATTACTATATTATTATATAATTATATATTGGAAATTGGTGCGGATGATATTGAACCTCTCTTGATGGTATCCATGTTGGTAGTTTCATAAACTGGTAGACCACTGGAATAGCAACCCAGGTCATAGTTCTGCAACTCAAACAGATCAGAACTGGAGTCACTATCTCCACCATCATCATCTTCCTCGTTTATATCATCATCAAATTTTCTCAATACAGCAATTACTTTTTTCTCAGACTGATGAAACTTGATGTTACTAACTAAATTATCTTTCTGAATAGACGAGGATGATGATGACAATGCGTTTGATCCCTTACCATTATTCTTGACCATGTTCTCCTTCTGATCATGATCATGATCTTGCTGAGACGACAACAAGTCCTTTACAGCTTGATGATGATCACTATCATTTTGGTGATGAGCTTTATTGCTGTTGTTGTTGTTGCTGAACTTGGACAAAGTTGAAAGTAGTTGCTTGTGATTATCCGAAAAGCTTCTGAAATTCTTGGTGGGAGTTGATTGGGCAATATAAGGAGGAGGTGTTCTAAAACCCGAGCTTGAAGAGTTATAAGAATACAAAGAAGAAGCTTTTGAATCTGTAGTCGTAGTAGTAGTTGTAGTGCTCCCAAAGTGGCTTATGCTACTCCTTCTTTTTCTTCTTCCTCCGCCTCCGCTTTGATCATCCTGATCGTAATCTTTCGAGGACAAAGCATTAGATTTGGATTTTATTTTCTTCTTCGATGAGGATTGGTTAAAAAGGGAGTTCAAGAAGCTGGCCAGTCTCCCACCTGGGGAGCTTGGCTGCTTATACTTCTTCTCTTTGATCATTTGCTTCTCCATCATTACCACCCCATGATGATGGTGATGATGAAGAGCATGGTGATCATGATGATCATGGTGATTGTTAAGATTAAGTAGGCTTCTTCTAGGCATGTCTAGGCTTATTCTTCCTCCTGATGAGGATCCTCTAGTACTGCTACTATTGGTACTCCAATAAGCTCTGCTGTGATGATCTTGATCCTTACTACTGCTACTACTACTGCTACATATCTTCTGGTTGAATGACGTGGTGCCACATGATTCGTTGTATCCGGAGAAGTACCTCGCCGCCTCGAACACGTCGAGCTCCCCGGAGTCATTCCTCTTATGGAATGATTTTTTGAAGAGTTTTTCTGGATCTGCTGGGTTGAGTGAACCTGCCAAAGACATGGTTGATGATGATAGCTTTTTTATTTTTTTTTTGTTAATTATTTTTTGAAAGTGTAATGTTTGATACAACACTTGTTTGAAATATTAAGTCACAAATATATGGGGTGAAGGGTATTTATTCTATGGAAGAAGGAATACGGATATGTAAATTAGTTGGATTTGTGAGATGATGATGATATAGAGAGAGAGAGACAGAGACACAGAGATAGAGAGATAGAGATTGTAATAATGGGGGGTTTTGAAATGATTGAGCGTAGTGGGAAGCTAGCTTTATATTAATAATAATATTCAATTTATTTACATATTTGTTATTGTTGTATTTATGTTTAATTATGTAATTGTAGAAGATTTTGGAGGTTTTTGGCAGGGACCTACTTGATGTTAATATGTGCTTTTTAAGCTATACACATCAAGAAAAACAGTGGGGTATACATTAATACAAGTGAAACAATGAAAGCTTCTTCTTTTTCTTTTGAACATTTCCTATTTTATTTTATGTTATATCTTTTATTCATATATGGATGCTTTGACAACTAGAGGTTTATGTTGGGCATGGTGCAGGGGGGCACAAGATAGATTGTGCTTTTCCTTGGATTCTAGGGCTTCTAGTTTGTATTCATGGAAAATTTTGATAGCTCTCAAGTGGATGTTGGCCATGTTCTATGGCCTATATATGAGAAGCTATACATATATGAACGCATCTACTACACTAGCTGACGTTAATTTATATTGTGTATAAATATATACATATTTATTGAATATATATGTGTGGTGGATATTAGACATCCAAACTAATTTCTTTCCATTTCATTAATATTTTTTTTTGGGGGGGAGGGGAAGAGAGAGAAAAGGAGTGAGTATACTTTACTAAGCTTTAAAATCACTCTTTAATTGAAAAAAAGGTAATTGTTATAACCCACTGCACTCAATTACTCGGTTAGATTTAGTGATTTACCATGGCCCAGTAATATTTGGTTGCCTCCTTCTAGGTGGAGCTTCATTTTCATGTGGTAATTATATAATTACATATCTTCAATTAGCAACCAAAAGTTGGCAATTTATGTCCAACAAATTTATAAATATGAGTGTGTGTGTGTGTGTCAAATGTGATCTTTACTTCCTAGAATCTCGAAAACTTGAGAGATAAACACTATGCTCTTTTTCTCTCTCAAAAAAAAAAAAAAAAAATTATGTAAAGAAAAGATAAACTATATATACAAGAAATTTTGAGCTTGCCCCAATTTTAAAAGCAGTAATCAAGCAATCAGTAGCTAGAATAATCCAAATGACATATGAATAAAGCTAATAATTAATTAACATCAGTTGGTACATGTAATCCCAGTTAGTCCTATTGTTTTACCAGAATTATTTGTTTCAAATGACTGAAATAATAATTAAATGAGTGGATCAACCTGAACTACACTGACAGCACATATTTTTTATTTTTTTTTTTGATTAATTTTGGAAATCCATCCTTAGTCTTTATCATGCATGCGCTTTCAAATAAACCAAACAAAATAAGAAAAAATAATTATAATATAATAAAGAAAAATCTGAAAAATTATATTTGAGAACTTCTAAACAAGTACTAAATAAACTTAAGTCACACCAAAAATAATTGAGCAGTGACCCATTAATTTAAAGCTTAAAAGAATAGACACATATCTAAACAACTTTCTTTTTCTTCTTTTTATTAGAGAGAGACCATTGGGGCAGTCAATGTGTTTGGCCCATCAAAATAGAGTCCCCATTCCTTGTTGTCGGGACAGTGAAATGTGTGGTGTCTCACACCACTCGTGCATTGATAAATAGATTTTGTTCAATCCTATATTAATTTTCACCCTAATTAGTTAAAATCTCTAATTTACTATAAGTACGTACCACGATATTATTATATCATCAGTCTGACTTACATATATATAGTAACAACGTAATCAAATTGTATTGCTGTAGCTTTCTCGTATATATATTTCCTATAATTAGATCATTAGTCCAGAGTCCTCTTATTGTTGATGATGATAGTTTCTTAAAGACCATCTAGGCATGGTCAATTTTTTCTACACATAATAATCATACGTATATACATATATGAATATATATTGTGGAAAACAAATTATGGTCCCCTCACTACTACTTCTGCACTTTGATTTGGAACCATAAACACAACTCTCAGCACACTTCAAGCTCAAAATTTTCTCAATATAGTATCATTTTCAGCATTCATTTCTACCAAATCTGCTGTCACAACCAAGCCGAGTCTTCTATTACTAATAGCACGAGTGGTATTTAAGGAAACTTTGTTATCAACTAATGAAAACTAGAAGAAAGAAAAAAATAAATGTGATCGAATATGTTCGTATTTATTTTAGGCCACCTGCATATCCATATGCATTTTTCGGGAAAAAAATGGACCAGTTTGACTAAAAAAAAATAAGAACATAAAAAAAGATTGAGCCAGTATCCAAAGTCAACAAAACGCCAAACATAATCAACAAATGATTAATAAAACATCATGTTATCTCGAGAGAAATTACTTTATCTTCAAGTTACATGATTATTTCATTAATTACTGTGTTAATCAATACTTTCACCAAACATGGGCCAAAGCATTTTAGACTAAGAGGAACAAAACCAACTAATAATAAACCCATCAAGCAGAATTTGCAGGGAGACATAAAATTTTATGTATTTATATAAACAGAGATAATAATGTATACATAATATTAGTAGCTGCATGCTGTCATTTATTATCATATGTGGAAAGCTAGGCATATTTGGAAAATGAAGTTCCTACAATTGTAGCTACTCTTGCTGCTATTTAAAAAGGATGTTTTCAGAGAGTTTATGTAAAATCTAAAACATATATATAAGATTAGTAGTATAGATAATGATTTGTTCTTATATACTTGTAAAGTGGACTGAGTTGATGTCCTTTGAATTGTAATTTTTCTCATGTAATACAATTATCATAACTTACTAAATTAAAAAAAAGGTATACAAAATTGTACAAGCGGATCAAAATATTATTACTAGTACATATAAGTATACATTAAAATGTATGATATGGCCAGGCATCTGAATTCTGAAGTAGTTGATTATTTTTATTAGGGCCTACATATAATAACAAAATAAAGGCTCCAAATTAAAGAAATATACTCCACAGGACATCTCTAAATAAGTTTGGCCCGTTAGGAGAAGTGTATGGATCAGATTATATATAATGGCTTGTCATATTCTTGTCGCCACACTTCAATTTTTTTTTTTTTTGGGGAGGGGGCTTATATAGATATAGCTAGAAAGATATACATGTAATATTGTATGATATGATCATACATGAAGAAGTAGATAATGTTTAGTTGCTTTCTTTTATTTTACACCATGCACTCTAAAAGTCACCTTTCATGGCCATCGTTTTCCCATTAGTCCCATCTATATATTTGTTGTTTGGTTTATGTATTCATGTTTTCAGTGATCTTTTCTTTTATAGCTATATACTTCATATGGCTCACTCTAAAACACTCAAACTTACGGTTGCATAAATTATTGTTATATAATATTATAATGCGATACTGAATCACTGGGACTTAGATTCCACCCGATTCTATGATAATTGAATAAATCTTGTTTTCTTTTCCTTATAACTAAAACATATATTTATATATAAAGAAGCCAATAAGTGATAATTTTTTCTATATTATTAAAATACTATTTTTTTTTCTTAATCAATCAGGCCTCCTTTTGTTTTTCTTCTCAATCAATCAGGCCTCCTTTTGTTATTCTTTTTCAAGAATTAAGTTTATTTCATAAGGCTACAAACTTGATATATTTTCTAAAGTTTGTCTCTACTTATTAAATGTAGGTGTGTTTGTGGTGCGGGCCATGGGATTTTTTCCTATTCTTTTTGTTAAAAAAAATAAAGCGAACATATAATTTTCGTAATTCTTAAATCGCAACAAAACCTATAAAAATACAGTGTGATGTGGAAGCGAATCATCTAGCCTATCTAAGTTTTGCTATTTACAAAAATATTAGAAACAAATGAAAGTTTTGATATATATAATTGTGCCGAATATGATTTTTTTTTTTTTTTTAAAAAAAAAACTTAAAAATATGGGACAAATGATAAAAAATAAGAGAAAATACCGTAAAAAACATAAAAATACATATATAAATTCTAATTCTATATAATCAAAACTAATTTCTCGATGAAGTGTTATACCCAAAATTCGGCTGGTACTTCAGAGGATGACACGTGTCAACTTTGGGGAATACGAATCAACAAATATAATGACAATTATATTAAAAATCATCAAATGGAATAACTCATTAAATGCAGAGTTAGTAGAGCATATCTATAACTCACTGACTGTATAGCCTTAAGCGAGACGAAGATGTACAAACTATTGATTCACGTATTGACTAGAAACCATTTCGCGTCAGAGGACATAATCGCAGGAATGACATCTATAATACATAGCGAGGCACCTACCTCGTTAGGTGTAGAGAGGCGCTGACAAGACGAATTGGCTGTCAGAACACTTAACGTATAATATACATTATACTAACTAAGTGTAATAGCTTGAAGGACATGGATAACGAATAGCGAGACATCCATCTCGCTATAAGAAGGCATACTCCTGGTAAACTTCAGCTCGCTGCCGGGGTTATTGTTGCTATTGAGAACCCCCAAGACATGATTGTCCAGCTTGCAAGGTCTTATGGTCAAAGAACAGTTCTTAAATTTACTCAGTACACTGATGCTCATACCATTGCTGGAAGACTTATGAATAAACCAAGTTATTCATGTACTAAGCGAGATGCCCCGGCGAGATACACTTAGTAGCGTGTCTTACTCCACATCAACGTTGATCCTTTAAAAGCTGTTTATATCATAGTTGTGTGATATTCAAATAATAACTGCATTCACTTACGTGGAGCGTAATTAAGGCCCATAATTTTGGGAAAATATTGTTGTGGAATTCGAATTTGAATGTAATTAACTGCTAACCTAAGTTACTATAAATAGGGGCAGATTATACAGAAAAAGGGACGAAAAATTCTTGAGAGAAAAAAGTGTTGGAAATATTTTACCAAGATCTAGATTTACTAACAAGTATGTTTCATTAACACCCTAATATGAATTTCTAAAACAATGAAATAAACACATAAGGGTTTAAGAAAACCTTACATTGATTGTAGCGGAATATAATGACTCCTTCCGTTCAGATCTCTAACCCTTGATTCCTTTCTGTAGTAGAGCATTATCAAGATCTGAACCTGGATCTCTTTCTCTCCTTCTTGAGCTCGATTCTCCTTCTTGTTGATTGGGTTCTTCACAATCTTCCACACTATGATTGAGATACCACTTGATGTGTGTGGGCACTCACTCTATCACTCTGTTAGGCTAAAATTAGTCTAAGTTTCGGGTCATATTTTCGGTTAGTTTTCACTCTTTGTTTCTAATTTTTAGGGCTATTTTGCGCTTGATTCTTTTGTTTCAGGTCCTCGGGTGTTTAAAGAAAGTATGTACAAGAATTGAGGACAAGTGGTGAAAGAATCGAGAAGAAAAACCAAAAATTGTGTCGCTACCTGTTCCAATCGCGATGGGAAACATGCCAGTCGCGACGGGAACTGGCAGAGAAAATCTCGAAGTTTCAAAGTTTAACCCCGTCGCAACGGGGGCATTGCCAGTCGCGACGGGGACCCCAGTGACGGGATTTTTGGGCAGTCTCGTAATTTCACGAATTTTAAGTTGAGACCTGGTTTAAATAGTGAGAGTTCGTGAAAATTAGGGATTATTCAGATTTGGAGCCCTAGAAACAAAGGAGGAGGCTAGAAGAGCGGCTTGTGCCGACCCGGATCAATTGCTTCAACTAGTTCTTTCTCTTCTCTTTAATTTTTCTATGCTATTTTCTGTTTCAATGTTAATTATGAATTTAATTATGGATGTTTTGAACTAAACTCCTATTTAGGGAGAATGATGAATGTTGTTTTAAGTTTTTCCTAGTTAATGAATAATTGCCATTCCTCAATCTTGATTGTGAAATTATCTATATTTGTGCTTAATTCCATGTGTAAGATTGATCATCTTTTACATGTTTTATGATCTCAATTCAAAATCTGACAAGTGAGAATTGAGAATGCTAAAATTGGATAATCTAGGTTCTGATGTGAAACGAAAGTATTTGCATAGCCTTTGTGACATTTAGATTATTGCTTAATGCTGATTTCATGTTAGTTTTATTAAGAGATTAGTTAAAGAGCATGTGATTTAGAACCTAAAAGATCTGAAAAGAGTTAGGTTAATTTATAATCTGTCATTCACTTCAAGAAAAGGATAGCAATCAGGCATTAACGATTGGTAAACTGACAACAGGATTCTTCTCCCTAATCTCTCATCTTGATTAATATTCACTTGTTTCTTTAAGTTTTTGATTTAATTTTATTCTGTTTTAATCTTGAAAATTATCGATTTGCCAAATAGAATCATAAGTATAATTTAGTGGTAGTTAATCCAATTCCCTGTGGTTCGACCTCACTTGCGTGAGTTTACTACTTGATTACGTACACTTGTGTACTATCATTAATTTTCGTAACAAGTTTTTGGCGCCGTTGCCGGGGAATTGTATAAAGATTAATATTACATAAAATTATACTAACTTCTACTTTGGTTAATTTTTTTTTTTTGCTTATTTCTAATCTGTTTCTTTTAGATTAAATTTTGTAATATTATTAAAAATTAAATTTTGTTCTAATTTGGTTTTTCTTTTTAGTTTTAGTATTAATTTTGTTGTTTCTAATTTTTATCTTTTTAGTACTAATTTAGTTTTTTTTTTTTTTTAATTTTACCAATGTTTTACTTATGAGTTTGACCTACAAGATAATATCCAGATGCTATATCTTGAGGATTTTATCCAACAACACAATGAACCATACTATTCTGCTTGGAGGAGATTTAAAGAGCTTGGAGAGAGATGTTATCCCACTTTCTCAAGTGGATGTTTTACATGGCTCTTTTATAATGGACTTAACGATGAAACAAGAAGCTGGGTTGATTATGGAGCAGAGGCAACTGGAGCGCCTCTATTAATGAGAGGCTATGATGTAATAAATTTGTTGAATTATATGGCAGATTTTGATTACGACTGGCATTGGGATCCATCACTTCAGGGTTGGAGTCATCAATACCCACCTTATTGCCCAAATTCATCCCAACAAACTGAAAAAGAGGAGCAACTACTATCACTTCTACAATCACTTCCAGGAGAGATTAATCGCTTAACTGACATGGTGAGATCCTTATGTGATAATTCAATGACTCATGATTCAAAATATAATAACTCCAATGATGAAAGTTATGAGAGTTGTTGGTACAATGAAGAAGGGTCATTATTTGAATACAAGGAAGATAATGAGCCTACAATTGAAGATCAAGATCCTTGTGAAGAGGAAATCATTGAATATGAAATCACAAGTGAGGGTATGGATAGCCAAGTAGAGAGTGAGCAACAAGAAGAAGGGTTGTTAGATGAAAGTGTAGAAACTGTGACATTGGAGGATGAAGAAGAACATGGCATCATTGATTCGACTTCATCAATGATATTGACTGATAAACCACAAATGAATCCATATAGTTCATCTACATCATATTATATCCTCTACGAGCTACGAAAGGCTTCTCCCCAAGCACATCATCCAAAGTCTTATGTTGTTGGTGCTAATTTTAGTTCAAACTCATCACTTGCCAAGCTTGAAGGCAAGTACAACAACAATTTTCAAGTTGTCTTGCATGACGCTTATTACGGGCGTCAATCGCTTGTTGATGTGGCGCTCAGGTAAGTTTCCTTTCCTTTTTCTTTAATGTCACATTATGGACAATGTGAATCTTTAGTTTGGGGGGAGGGATTTAAAAAAATTTATTTTCTGCATTTTTAATTTTTTGCTTTAATTTTTTGTTTTTAGTTAGGAATGGGCAAAAAGTTAGAGGATAATTGTGTGCTGCTGTTTATTGTAATGTGCTATGAAATTGCAAAATAACTGTGTGCTTAATTCTGTTAACTCTTTGGATTAGTTTGGATGCTTGTATAACATGTGTAAGAATGCAATTTGATGATCTGTGAAATATGTTATAATTGTTTTACTATGGTTTGTGGTAAGATTGACTGGATAGCTTAGAACTTGCATGTCTTATTCTTTTGAGGCGAAATCCTTGACAACATTCAATAGGAATATGATTTAGGCATTTGTTGGATAGTTTGAGCCTTTCAAGCCTACCATGAAATGATTATCCTTAGTTAACCCTCTTGAGCCTAAACTTGTTTTGTTCTTCACCTATTGAACCGAAATATGTATCCACACTATTAATTTTGTCCTCACTATTTTATCAATGATATCATAAGCTATACAATTAGTTTGGGGGAGCAAAATACATGGTGTGAGAGAAGATAGAAAAAAAAAAGAAACTTGCAAGATTGAGAAAAAAAAAAGAGATATTTGGTAAGATCAATATCACTGAAAGAAAAAGAGAAAAATAATGAAAAAAAAAGAAAAAAGAAACTTGATTCAAGAAAAAAAAATAATAAAATTCAGTGATGTTGGGAAAAGAAAAAAAATAATTTTTTCTCAATCATGGTTAGTTGTGGGAACACTTTGGGAAATTTGAAATTAGAAGAAGCTTGTGGGTTATTTTTGTGCTTATGATATCTTTAGCCAAAATTGTTTTTTATTTTCCAAATATCTAAGTCATACTTTCTAAACCTCAAAAAGCCCTATTGATTCCGAAAGGATGTTGTCAACATTAGTGGAGAGAGGTAAGCATGCAAGCATATGAGTTATCGGGTAGTGGAATGGTTGGAAAGAGTAAAACCATTATAACATTATTTCGGTTGTGAAGTCATCTTGTGTTTGTGCAGTATGTGACAAATTGAGCAGCTAAATTAATTGTTAGAGTTGGTAGAATTGAAATTTTAGTTTGAGCAATGGAAGAGAACAGCACATGAGCAGTAGTATTGTGATTATCTCTTAGCGTAGTTAGTAGATTAGTAGTTAGTAGTATTTATCTTACTCGAGGGCGAGTAAGAATCTAGTTTGGGGGAATTTGTTAGGCTAAAATTAGTCTAAGTTTCGGGTCATATTTTTGGTTAGTTTTCACTCTTTGTTTCTAGTTTTTAGGGCTATTTTACGCTTGATTCTTTTGTTTCAGGTCCTCAGGTGTTTAAAGAAAGTATGTACAAGAATTGAGGACAAGAGGTGAAAGAATCGAGAAGAAAAACCAAAAATTGTGTCGGTGCCTGTTCCAGTCGCGACGGGAAACATGCCAGTTGCGACGGGAACTGGCAGAGAAAATCTCGAAGTTTCAAAGTTTAACCCCGTCGCGACGGGGGCATTGCCAGTCGCGACGGGGACCCCAGTGACGGGATTTTTCGGCAGTCTCGTAATTTCACGAATTTTTAAGTTGAGACTTGGTTTAAATAGTGAGAGTTCGTGAAAATTAGGGATTATTCAGATTTGGAGCCCTAGAAACAAAGGAGGAGGCTAGAAGAGCGGCTTGTGGCGACCCGGATCAATTGCTTCAACTAGTTCTTTCTCTTCTCTTTAATTTTTCTATGCTATTTTCTGTTTCAATGTTAATTATGAATTTGATTATGGATGTTTTGAACTAAACTCCTATTTAGGGAGAATGATGAATGCCGTTTTAAGTTTTTCCTAGTTAATGAATAATTGCCATTCCTCAATCTTGATTGTGAAATTATCTATATTTGTGCTTAATTCCATGTGTAAGATTGATCACCTTTTACATGTTTTATGATCTCAATTCAAAATCTAAAAAGTGAGAACTGAGAATGCTAAAATTGGATAATCTAGGTTCTGATGTGAAACGAAAGTATTTGCATAGCCTTTGTGACATTTAGATTATTGCTTAATGCTGATTTCATGTTAGTTTAATTAAGAGAGTAGTTAAAGAGCATGTGATTTAGAACCTAAAAGATCTGAAAAGAGTTAGGTTAATTTATAATCTGTCATTCACTTCAAGAAAAGGATAGCAATCAGGCATTAACGATTGGTAAACTGACAACAAGATTCTTCTCCCTAATCTGTCATCTTGATTAATATTCACTTGTTTCTTAAAGTTTTTGATTTAATTTTATTCTGTTTTAATCTTGAAAATTATCGATTTGCCAAATAGAATCATAAGTATAATTTAGTGGTAGTTAATCTAATTCCCTGTGGTTCGACCTCACTTGCGTGAGTTTACTACTTGATTACGTACACTTGCGTACTATCATTAATTTTCGAAACACACTCAAGGTATCAAAATTTTAAGAAGAAAAGAGAAGGAATGGTGGTTCGGCCTAAGGAAAAGAATAGGAGGCTCAATTTTCTAAAGGCAAGAAATTTCATCTAATTTTAAGTGTGAGCCATCACTATCTATTTATAGGTAACCACCTAGGTTTAGGTTAGATTTAATTAGCATTAAAATAATAGAAAAATAAAAGGTAAATTACACAAGTGTGGCCGGCCTTAGGATGTTATTGGGCCCCACTTTACAATTTTTCCATTTTGTCATTTTTCTATCCCATTTTCTCAAAAATGCCAATTTTCTAATTTAACCACTTAAATGCCAATTCCAATTATTTAATAACTAAAAATTAATTATTAAATAATATTATCATTTAATATATTTATTAATTAGACTAATCAAAGTCTCTTAATTAACAAATAAAGCCTAGAATCTCTTTTCTTCACAATTTTGCCATTCCTTAGTGAAAATTCATAAACTAGACATAATCTAATTTTAGAATTATAATTGATTAATTAAAATCAATTATCTGAGTCTTACAAGCAGTATGGTCTCAACTAGTATGGGGACCATGGGCCTATATAACCGAGCTTCCAATAAGCAGACCCAGAATTTACCAGGTAAATTCACTGACTTATTAATTCCTTGTTGCATCCACGCATAGAACTTGGAATTGCACTCTCAGTCATATAGAGCGCTCTATATGTTCCACGATATAGATACACTATTAATTATCCATTGTTATAATCCCAATAATCAATGATCCTCCATAGATGATCTACATTGCATAGGGATAAAATTACTGTTACACCCTTTCAATGTATTTTATCCTTAAAACACTTGCCACCTATAAATGATATTATAGTGAATTAATATAGTCACTAAAATGAACATTATCTCATTCATCTCTATTTAGCAAGCTCGAAGGAAATCATTGTTTCACTTTTAAATACCTATAGAAGCTATAGATTCCATATCTATTATTAGCGCTCCCACTCAATTGCACTATCATGTTCCCAAAATGTACGTATCACCCTGGCCAAAAAGTAGGCTTAACTAACAAATCAAAGAACATGTATAATACTCTTGAGATCGAACCTAACCATATTAGGATTAAGATCATTTGATCTAGGATCAACTAGGTGATATTGAATAGATATTACGATAAATTTATCATATCTAATCAAAGTTCAATATCCGTCCCTTCCAATGTATACTCCATACATCCAATACTGGTAAACTTTGCCAATGCTCTGGAAAGGACATAACACTTATCCAAGGTGTAAGCATACCTATCGCTGATTATCATGCTAGTCTAAATCCATTGAACTGACGAATCAGAGAATTAAACTTTTGAACATATAAACATGATTATATTCCACTGTGCTGACAACACTATAATCATAAACAAATACATATGTTCTGGACTTAATAGAATTTATACATTAAATAATCATGAAATAAATCATGTTAACCATGCAACATAAAATGTTATTTCTGATCTTTATTAAATAGATATGATTATATTGAAATGGGTTTTATTTAGGGCACAAAACCCAACTAAAAGAACCCTAGTTCTGTATCAGAAAATTCTTAATAAAATTGACTCGTGGAGTATGCAGAGTTAACTACAAAACCACGTAAAAAACCTGGTGTTATTTATGTTTTTGTTATTCTTTCTTGAATTTTCTATAATTTTTGTGCTAAACCTATCACGAAAATAGGCTCATTATCGTTAACGAAAATTTGCATTAACAGTTTGGTGCTATCATTAAGAGCCTACGTGAAAAAAGCTCAGAAAAATCCCTCCTAACCAAAGAAGAGATTTTTTCTCCATGGCTGACAATGGGGAAAACGTTAACACTCATTCTGAAGAAACTACTCACCGTCCTTGAAAGGAGCCGGCGGGCTCACGGAGGCCACCCAACTCACGAACAACACATTCAACACGATCCACACGCTCAAGGTGGAGCCAACGTGATGGTGACAAAAACCCAGAAACTGGGAATGAAGAACCCAACGCAAATGCTGGCGGTTCTCCTAGGAGTGAGGGTGCCTATGACCCCGCCAGATATGTACCGTTTGTTGGGTTAGAAAATCGCCAACTCCAGCGACGTTTTGAGGAGGAAAACTAATGAAACGCTGAGTTGGAACGAGAGGCAGCAACAACTAGGGCGACTCAAAAAAACAACGCACAAAACCAACCTGATCATGGAGTGAGGAGGCCACGAGGTAGACCTCGCAGCTCACGAACCAGGAGGAAGGAGACAGCTCAGGAGGACCCTCAGAATGCTCAGGAAGAACAACCTGGGGAAACAGAGGATGCACCTGAAGATGAACAACCAGATGACCAGGCACCTCATCAAGAAGTGCCATGTAGACCCTAGGGATTTACAACCCAGGGGAATGTAAATTGTGATTTACCAGAATCCTCTCGCAAGAATGCCAGTAGAAGGCAACCCCAGACAAGGGAACAGGAAATCCCTCGTGGTAATGAGAGAGATCTTGGGACTCAAACTAGGGCAAGTGGGTTGACCCCGAGACAATGTCAATATCCTTCTCGCACTGATAGGGAAGGGGCTAATACAAACCCTAGTAGAGGGCATGTATCAACCCATTCCCAAAGGAGAAGGACGATGCGTGATGAGGCAAGTTCTAGCTCGGGACATACAAGAACACGAGATCATAGTCGCTCTACGCGAGGAGGAGATAGAACTTGTCGTAGTAATGATCGAGAGAGTACGGGCACAACTAGAACTGAAAGTTACTCAAGGACGAGGTCTGTAAGTAACTATGATCCACAACGGTCGGATCTTCGTGAGCAATTGAACCAGAAAAAACCTAACCTACGTCAACAACTCAATCAGAAGCAAGAGGATCCTATCTAATTGCGAATCATTGAGTTGGAGGACAAATTCAGGAGATATCAAGATGGGGAGTATGGGAAGCTGCCTGGATACGACTCGGATGAAGAGCCCGAGCGTTTCCATCCAAACATTATGAGCGCTGAATTCCCCCAGGGATTTAAAAGCCCCCACGTGTTGTGGTACGATGGGACTACGGATCTGGTAGCTAACAGCAAATGAAGAAGTGACATTTCAAGCAGCATGAAATTCCTCAAGGTATGTGATTGCAAAATAAAGTATCACGCCAAGGTGTTTAAGTTTTGTTTTGTAACACCATACTAGTTTAGGCGAGTTATCGTGATTTTAATACTATCTATGCAATCCATTGCTAATCAACGGGTTTTTATTAAAAACGTGACTAATTAAAACTTTACATAATTAACCTTTAAATAAAAATAAATAATCTTTGCATAATTCAAGATCTTGTATTTAAAATATTTACAACCATATTACAAAATATTAATTAAAAAATTTGTTGCCTAGCAACTATTCAAAATAAAGTCTGCTATCCTGAAGATCGTATGCTCCAAGTCTAACCACCTCGACATGTACAATCTTCATCTGCTCGAACTCACTACTGATTAGCCTTAGTTTTGCCCTTACATACACATGCAACAGTAACTGTGAGTAGACAGACTCAGTAAGAAAAGTAAATCATAACATAAACTTAAACTTGATTACAACTAGGAACCCATACACCCAATCACAACCCTATCCTGCGTCCCACGTGTACTGAGTCAAGAACGTTCATACGGCATTACTATTGACCATAATATCAGTCTACACTCAGTACTCTAGTCATGCCGATGTGATAACGTCAATCAATAATTAGCCAAACATATACTATCTAATTCAGTGCATCTCTATGTATACTAATATTGCTACTATAATATGTTATCTATCTGGCATTCATAAACATGCACGCTAAATATGTAATCACATATGCATATCATTATACTAGTCTTACCTCGATTCTCGATTCAGGTATACCGGTCAACCTGAGTGGAACTGCTGCTCGATGATTTACAGGCCCCTAAGTAACAATATACGCAAAACTAATAAGTGATGAATCCATATTTGTCTTATAAATATGATCAATTAATGTATTAATATTATTAAATTGATTCTTTAAATTATTGATTAGTGTGATTTTAATTTTTTAAGCTATTTTAAGACTATTCATGCATTTAGAGTCTTTCAGAGGGATTTTAGCATATTTTGGTGGAAAATAGTAGAAGCCGGCAAGCTCAGTTTTACAAGGCAGAACTTAATTACAAATTTAGACAATCTTAGAAGTAGACCTGGACTTAGAGCTCAACATAAAAGCTTTAGATCTCGTTCTTAGCTTTCCAAAAAATCTTGAATCGTCTAATTCCGAGTAACATATCAATAGTTATGGCAAAAATACTATTGGTCGTCGTAGTAGAAAATTTCTGAAAAACAAAAAAGACAAAAAGATAGCAAAAAAAAAAAAAAAAAGATAACTTTTCAAGTAGAGTTGGGATTTTCTTTTTTTTTTTTGTACTTTAAATTTTAAATATTTTTAGTATCTTTTATGTAACTTTATTAGCCTATACAAACACATTATTATTAGTGTTTTTAGTAGGTTTTAAGAGTTAAGAAAACCTCAGAAACTCTTAATTAGCAGAGAATTCTAAAACTACAAATGAGAGAGAGAGAGAGAGAGAGAGAGAGAGAGAGAGAGAGAGAGAGAGAGAGAGAGAGAGAGAGAGAGAGAGAGAGAGAGAGAGAGAGAGAGAGAGAGAGAGAGAGAGAGAGAGAGAGAGAGAGAGAGAGAGAGAGAGAGAGAGAGCAAGGTAGAGATGGAGATCGGCTTTGAAGTGTTCTTCATTCTAGTTCTTTTCCTCTCCTTATACTCTTACTAAATATTATGATTTTCGTTATAATATCTAGTTCAGAGTAGTTTTTTTTAGTTAAGAGTTATTTGAAAACCAGAGACATAAATTCTTAATTTCATTATTAAATGTTAATTTCTAGTTTCCATTATATATGACCATTAAATTAGGTTTTACTTTAATCTACCGTCGTCTTAGGATTACTATTCACCTAATAGTCTAGGATTCTAAGTGTTTGTGATAAATTACAATTTTAATTGTGATGAAGAATAGAACCTAGGTTAAATGAACTATATGCATCATTGATTTGTTACCTAGATTAGTCTGTCTCCATAAATCTCAAAATTTTATCTAAGTTAAATAAATTGCATGTTTCATAGATTTACTGCTTAGGTAAAAGAGTTAATTATTGAGCGCTTCGCCTTGATTACATACAATAGGGAGATTGGGATAATTGACTGCTTTAGCAATATTTGGGAGATTAATAGTTTGATTAAAAACTGAAAATTACATTCTTTAATAGGAACTAGGAATGATTGTTGAGGATGGCGAATAACTTTTAACTAGTTTCTCATATTGTAGTCTTTCTTTAAACTTGTTTTCTTTTTATTTTTATTATTGCTATTTTATTCTAATCATCAAAACCCCTTCTCTAATTCTAGTTACTAATTTGTGAATAATTTAATAAACATAGCTCTTGTGGGATCGACCCTTACTTACAATTATACGAAAATAATTAGAGGTATTGAAATTAAAATATTAGTAACTTTGTTGTGGCTTACGACACACATTAAATTTTTGGCGACGTTGTTGGGGACTATTGTTTTATTTTATTATTCATATTTAATTTTCTTTACTAACTTGATTTACTTTTATAGTCTCAGGTGTACATGTCTAGCGCAGAAGATACTAAAGAGAGACTTTCAAGGGTTAAACAATATGTTGAGTCGTCATCTGCTTCTCGATCTTCAAAGGTTTAAACCAACAATCCACTCTTTCAACCTCTTGGTCCCGTCAAACAGCCACTATCAACTGATCCCGAGTCAGATTCTGACGACTTGGTTTTTTCACTCTTTTTTTGGGCATTAAAATCTATAGAGATAGAAAGCGGAGAATATTAGCACTTTCTCAAGAAACTTATATAAATAAGGTGCTCTGAGAGCTGGTAACCAACTTCACTACTAAAATAAAGAAACTGGCTAAGTGGTGTCCAAATATCACTTATAGGAATCAAAAATATCCCTGACACGTTTTCCTACTTAGCCAATGTCCAGGTTGACTATGCATGTAAAATTGGGTGCTGGATGTTAACCTAGGCGTTGGGTTGAGGACAACCTTTAGTAAAATAGCCATAACTCACTCGATAGTGATCCAATTGACGCAATTTAACTTGTGTTTTGAAAATATTTCAATGATCTATCAAGTCATGCCACACAATCTAATTTCAATTTTGATGTTATCAACTCTAAATTTCCCTCTCAAGATTTTACGAATTTAAGCTACAACTTACCCGAAGCAGGTCATGCAGACACAAATCAAGCTTTAAAAATTGACCACCGATCTCTGGAGTCAATTTCACTATTAGATCATTATCAGCGGTCAACATTAGCCTAAATTTATTTTTCCATATTTCTTGGAGTATTTTATTATTATTTTAATAGGACCTCCTTCCCTATAAAAGGAGAGCTTCAGAAAGTCATTTTTAAGTTCAAAAAAGTTCCCATATGGTCAGAGCATCTCTCTCTAGAAATTAGAGTATCCAAACTTAGCCATTTTTCTATAATCCATCTAGTGAGAAAATAAAACTCGAAGTAGACGTAGCTCCATTATTGTTGAAGTGCAGGGAGTGAACTGCTATAAATCGTTGTGTCTCTCTTATTTATACCTAACTTAAAATACATTCTCGCCAATCTAGCGAGCGGATGTGGCCAGACATCTGTGTCTAGATTTCTGCGTTAACAAGCTCCTTAGTCCTGAAGTACCATAACTAAGTGCAATAGGAGCTCTAATGTATCTTGGTAACTACATAAGACCTTATATAGCTTTCTCTATCAATTTGTTAGCTAGATTTAGTTCTACTCAAATATATAGACATTTTACAGGGATTAAGCACATACTTTGCTATCATTAGGGTACTGTACTATTTATAAAGGACTATTCTATTCTAATAATTGTGGACCACAGTTCATTGTCTACGTAGATGCAGGATATTTATCTTATCCACATAAGATTAGATCTCAAACAAAGTATTTGTTCACTTGTGGTGACACTACTATATCTTGGAGGTCAACAAAGCAATCTCTGCTGGCTACTTCCTCAAATCATGCTGAGATACTTGCAATTTACGAGAAAAGTCGAGAATTCATATGGTTAAGATCAATGAAACAACAAATTTGAAGAACATGTGGATTAACATCCAATAAAGAAGTACCAACAGTTTTTAATGAAGATAGTGCTGCTTGCATCACTTATTTAAAAAAGGGTACATTAAAGAAGATAGAACTAAATACATTTACCTAAATTCTTCTATACACACAATCTTTAAGAGAAGGACGATTTCGATGTTCAACAAATTTGATCAAGTGATAATCTTATAGACTTATTCACAAAGTTATTACCAACATCAACTTTTGAGAAAATAGTTCACAAGATTTGAATCTGTCGCTTCAAAGATCTCCAAGAATGGCAACATGAGCCAGAGTAATTTCATAATGCACTCGTTTTCTCTAGATCAAGTTTTGTTCCACTGGGTTTTCTCGGTGAGGTTTTTAATGAGGTAGTTATTATAGACTTACACGAGGGAGTGTTATAAATAATAGATATTTGCAGATGTCCAAATCACTTCAAATTAGTTACCATTAATTGTAATTGTTATGCCCTTTTCTTTAGTTTCTAAATCTATAGCTCGTATAAATTGAGAATCACCACATTGAAATATCATGCTCAAAAAATTTTCTCTTCTCTATTTTCTTTCTTTAAATTATATTATTTTATAATACTTTGTGTATAATTGTTACATTTTAACTGACATATAACATGATTAAGTATATTTTATGTGAAGTGGCCAAAATTTTGTCCATTTTGGTAAAAGCTCCTAATTCTATTGGCTTCGAGCCTAGATGTCTTGAACCCACTAAAACTCAGCAAGTAATGTTCTCAGTGGCGAGACATTATGGGACAGGGCCTTAAATTGTCCCCCATTGTACCCAAAAAGTCGTAAGTATTGAACATATCTGATGGTAGGTGTAGCCTTCAATTGGTTGCCTGTCTCAGGACGATTTCTACTTCTACTACTAGCTAAGCTAATAACCTACTACATCATATCCCTACTAAGGTTTTTATTTTCTATTATTTATTTATTCGAATTAAATTTAAAAAAGAAAGAAAATATTAAAGGATGAGATAAGATAAGAGATATGGACATGTGGATCCGATATTCCAAGGTTCATCGAATACAGCTTCCAAACATGATCATAAAACACAGAGGAAAATAAAAAGATTGCTTTTTAAGTATATAACTAGGGTAGTCTACATTTTGATCATTGATGTATTATATAATTAATATAGTATATATGTGTATAAAAATCACATGTGATTCAAGTTTCAGAGACAAGGTCATCCACAGATATAAAATATTTATGTCTTCCTATAATAATATACGTGGCCATTTTAGCTTCACACATAGTGGCATCGTTTCTAAAGCAATTCTATCTTCTGGAAAAGGCAAACTTTTCAAGGCTTTGTATCATTCAAAAGAAGAAATTAAGAAAAAAAATCTAATTCTGAAAGATGGGTAGTTTTGGGTGAGAAATATCATTGTGCGTACGAGTAGTTTAATCACTTGAGAAACAAATTACATCCCATCTTTCCAACAACGTACATCACCATGTCTTGTAGTTTATTCATTTTATGAAACATAATCTTGATTTGCTTTAAAGTGCTTACCAGGGTGTTATTCTTGTGCTATGTTCCCAGCTTTGTAGTTTTATCATTATTATTGGATCACTGCGTTTCATGCTATAATTAATTAGAGATAAGGCTCAAAGATATCTGATATTTTTCTGTATCACTTTATCATATGTGGCTGAGCATTTTGGTCAGTTTTCTTATCGCCAAAATTTTAATAATAGATCGTTGCATTACACCATGGAATGGGAATAACATGAGATAGTGATCCGACCGACCGAAAGATATTTCTGAATTGAGACGTTAAAAAAATCATTGGCAGTCTAAAGTTCATTATCAGTACTTTTTTTTATGAAGGTGAAAATTGACTTTACATAATTTAGTCACATTTCCCTAATATATATAGAAGAATTACCAATAAATGGTTACTAAATAAATTTAACTATAAATATTAATTTTAAAAATATCAAACTATCGAATTTTGATCTAATAACGAATAATGAAATCACAAATTTGAATTTCTATGCTTAATTTTAACTACTTAATTAAAAAAAATATCAAAAAAATATCTCTTTTTACACTATATCAAAAATATGTTCATACAAAAATATTTAACTCAAACTCAACTTTTTCTTTTCAAATTTTTCTTGCTAAAAAAACATTTTTTTTAATGTTTTTTTAGTGATGGAACAATCTCAGCCCATATGATATAAAAATGAGAGATTTTTTTTTTTAATTAGATAGAAAAATTAAGCATAAAAACTCAAAATTTTCTAATTTTACCCATTCATGGGTAATACCCATTAATAATGAAAATAATAATTAGAAAATGCTTGAACAAGTGGCCGACCATGGTGTTAATGGGCCTCACTTGGCTTTTGCAGTTTTCACAATTTTCATTTCTATTTTCTCAAAAACGCCAATTTTCCAATTCTAACCATTTAAATGCCAAAACTAATTATTTAATAACTAAAATAGATTATTAAATAATATTTTCATTTATCATAATTATTAATTAGACATATAGAGTCTCTTAATTAATAAATAAACCTAGAATCTCTTTTCTTTACAATTTCAACCCTACTTAGTTAAAATTCACAGGCAGTATGGTCTAAGTTTAGAATTATAATTAATTAAACATAAATCAATTATTGAGTCTTACAAGCAGTATGGTCTCAACTAGAATGGGGACCATGGATCTATATGACTGAGCTTCCAATAAGCCGAACCGAATTTACCAAGTAAATTCCCTAACTTATTAATTCCTTGTTGAATCCACTCTTAGAACTTGGAACTGCACTCTCAGACTTATATAGAGCGTTCTATATGTTCCACGATATAGATACGCTATCTCATTTAACCATCGTTATGATCTTAATTTGATCAAAGATCCTCTATATAGATGATTTACACCGAGAAGGGATAAATTTACCGTTTCACCCCTCAATGTATTTGGCCTCTTAAAATACTTAGCTACTTGTAAATGATGTTTTAGTGATCTAAGATATAGTCACTGAAACAAGAGGTCATCCATTTACTTCTATTTAGCTAAGCTCGAAGGGAATCATCACTTGACTTCTATACACCAGTAGAAGCTATAGATTCCATATTTATGTTCAGCGCTCCCACTCAGTCATACTATAATGTTCCCAAAATATACGTATCACCCTGACCCAAAAGTAGGCTTAACTAATAAATCAAAGAACATGAATAGCACTCCTGAGATTGAGCCTAAGCATATCAGGATTTAGATTCTTTTCATCTAAGATCAACTAGTGATATTGACTTGGAAAGATACAACGGTAAGTTTATAATATCTTGACTAACTTCAATATCAGTCTAGTCCAATGTATACTCCATACATTTGAAACTAGTATACTTTACCAATGTCCTGGAAAGAACATAACACTTACTCCAAGTGTAAGTATACTTCATCGCTGATTATCACATCAGTGTAAATCCAAAACACTGATGAAACAGGGACTTAGTCTTTTGAATCATATAATCACAATCACATTCCACTGTGTTAACAATACTGTAATTGTGAATAAATATATATGTTCGGGACTTAACTGATTTTGTGCATATATTAAATATATATATTAAACTATAAGCATGTAAAATACATGTTAACATAAATCACTTCAAATCTCTTAAATTGATAACTAATCAGATTGTAATGGGTTTTATTTAGGGCACAAAACCCAACATTGCCCTTACAACACCTAGGGGCAACAACTACATGAAACAATCAAATTTTGCTTCAAAGCATCAATCAACGAGGCTAAATATGAAGCCATGATAGCTGGCCTGAGGCTGCCACATGAAGTATAGGTTGAGCACCTAGACATATTAAGCGATCTTAACTAGTTGTGAATCAAGTCTTGGGTGAATACACATCTAGAGGTGATGAAATGGTCGCCGAATTGTGAAAATTTAGAGACTTAGTAAGTCAGCTCAAAGGTTACATGATCAATCAGAACCCCACAGAATAGTTAGCCACAGTAGATGCACCTGCCCGCCTATCGAGCAGTACCATAGCTGACAAAGCAAACCTAGTGCCCATCTTGTTCATAAAAGAACTAAGCATTGTTGTCCCAAAAGAGGTCAACATGCTGGATGGCACACCAACATGGATGACACCTATCGTAGAGCTTACCTTCAAACTAGAGCCTTGCTAGAAGACAAAAACGAGGCTAGCAAACTAAGAAGAAAAGTTGCTGGGTACCTGATCCTAGAAAGGATAATGTGCAGATGGAGTTTTTATATCCCTCTCTTAAGGTGCGTCACCAAAGCCAAAGTTGAACGAATTATGATAGAAATGCATGAACGCTTCTGCGACAATCATGCTCAGTAGTAAAGCTTGTCAAAAAAGATGCTCCGACAGGGGTACTTTTGGCCAACGATGATCGAAGACTCGATGGACTATGTCAAAAAATGTGACAAGTGCCAGAGATTTTTGAACATACTAAGAGCTCCACTTACTATGCTTACGACGATGCAGTCTCCTTGGCCCTTTGCAGTGTGGGGGATACACCTAATTTGTCAACTACCAAACGAAAAAGGAGGGGTACAGTTTGCTTTCATCGCAATAGACTACTTCACCAAATGGATAGAAGCTGAACCCCTAGCGAAAATCGCCTCCGAGAAGTTCCTTAACTTTGTTGTCAAGAACATCATATCCTGGTTCGACCTTCCCTAAAAGATTGTGTCAAACAACGACAAATAGTTTGACAGTGACATGTTCACTGATTTCTGCAACAGACATGGAATCATCAAGAGCTTCTCTATCATGACCCGTCTTTAAGAAAATGGAGAGGTTGAAGTTGTCCACAAAGCCCTCAAGGACACCCTCAAGAAGTGCCTTGATGAGGAAAAAGGCAACTGGCCAGATTTGCTCCTATGGTCCTATGGTCACATAGGACAATCGAGAATACAGCCACTGGGAAAACTCCATTAAATATAGCTTATGGCTACGAGGCAATATTGCATGTAAAGCTAGTACCATTAACTCACAGAAGAAGAACCTATGACCAACAAACAAACAACACCTTGCTGGGTGAGTCCCTTGACGAAGTAGGAGAATGAAGAGAACAAGCCAACCTAAAGTTGTAGGTGTTAGGTTTTATGCCCTAAATAAAACTCCATTTTAATGTAATCTATTTTATTCAACATTCATAAAGAAACAGAAGTATTTTTCATTCATTTGTGTATGTTTTGGTTCACTTTATCAATTGCTTGTCTATTTGATTTATAAATTCATCTTAAACCCTTTTCACATACTTGATCATGTTTATTGTGCTGTCATCACATTGGAAAGTAAACATGACTATGTGAATAAAGTTTCCTAGATTTATCAGACACAGGGTTTTACTGATATGATAATCTACACCAAGAGTTTACTTGTATTTGGAGAAATACTATGTTCTTTCCAGAACATTGGTTAAAGTAAAGCTCAGGTTGGATGCATGGAGTATGCATCGGAAGGGACCGATATTGAACTTTGACTTAGATTTAATTAAACTTACCGTAAAATCTATTCAAGTCAATATCGCCAAGTTGATCTTAGATCAAGTGATCTTAATCCTGTTATGATTAGGCTCAATCTGAAGAGGCTATTCGTGTTCCTTGAATTGTTAGTTAAGCCTACTTTTAGGTCAGGGTGATACGCACTTTTTGGGAACACGGTAGTGCAATTGAGTGGGAGCGCTAGCATAAACATGGAATCTATAGCTTCTATCTGGCAAATAGTAAGCAAAGGATGATCTCCTTCGAGCTTGACCAAACGAAAATAAATGGTGGAGATCTCATTTCACATAAGCTGAAATATCATTTATACGGGGTCAAGTGTTTTAAGGATAAAATACATAGTAGGGTGTTACGGTAATCTAATCCCTTTACAGTGTAGATCATTCATATAGAGGATCATTGATCAAATTAGGATTATAACAATGGATAACTAATGATGTGTCTATATGGTGGAACATATAGAGCATTCTATATACTGAGAGTGCAATTCTAAGTTCTATGCGTGGATTCAACAAAGAATTAATAAGTTAGTGAATTTTAGTGCTAAATTCTTGATCTACTTATTGGAAGCTCGGTTATATAGACCCATGGTCCCCGCACTAGTTGAGATAATATTGTTTGTAAGACTCATGTAATTGGTTTTGATTAATCAATTATAACTCACAAGTTAGACTATGTCTATTTGTGAAATTTTCACTAAGTAAGGGCGAAATTGTAAAGAAAGAGTTAATAGGGGCATATTTGTTAATTATGATACTTTGTATGGTTCAATTAATAAATATGATAAATGATAATATTATTTAATAATTATTTATAGTTATTAAATAGATAGAATTGGCATTTAAATGGTTGAATTAGGAAATTGGCATTTTTGAGAAAATCAGATACAAAAGGTGTTAAAATTGCAAAATTGCAAAAAGCAAGGCCCAATCCACTAAGCCATGGCCGGCCACCTTTGTAGGCTTTTTAAGTTGATATTTTCATTATTTTAATGCCAAATAATTCAAACCTAACCCTAGTGGAATGCTATAAATAGATAGTGAAGGCTTCAGGAAAATTACACTTTATACTTTCTGAATCAGAAAAACCTGAGCCTCCTCTCTTCCTTAGCCGCCACTCTCTCTCTTCTTCCTTCATATTTCGAACTTACCCTAGTGATTAGAGTAGTGCCCACACACAGCAAGCAATACCTCAATCATAGTGAGGAAGATCGTGAAGAAAGATCATCAGCAAAGGAGATTCAGCATCAAGGATTCAGAGAAAGAGATCCAGGTTCAGATCTTGATAATACTCGCTACGTAAAGGATACAAGGGTTAGAGATCTGAACGGAAGGAGTCATTTAATTCGCTGCACCCAATGTAAGGTTTCTTAAACTTTATATGTGTTTAATTTATCGTTTTAGAAAGATCTTATTTAGGATGTTAATAAACATACTTGTGAGTAGATCTAAGATCCTGGTAAAATAATTTCCAACAACTGGTATCAGAGCCATGGTAATTGATTTACTTGCAAGAAATTTGGACTTTAAAACGATTATTTGTCTGTTTTTGGATGGTATCATGTTGTATTGAGTGTTATTTGATGATTGATTGATGTTTGTCAATTTTCTTGAAAAATAATTGCGATTATGTTTCTGGAATTATTTTTATTGGATAGTATGGAAAAAATTAAGCAAGTTACTTTTTTACAGAACTCAATTTCGATTTAATTTGAATTAGTTATGATTTTTTGAAGATTTGAAAAAAAATCGGGGTGTGCTGAAATTTTCCTGCGATCGCGAAAACTGTCCGTACAGCTCACAATTTTTTCGTTTTTCTTCGATTTTTCATGCATTTTCATGGAATTAACTTCCGATTTTTTGTGTAGTTCTATATTTATACTATTACTATTCCTAATTCAATTCTAATTATCATTTTGAATTAATTTAATATTTTTTAAATTTAATTCAAGATATTAGTGTAATTTGAATTGGAAAATAGTTAGTATCTATCTTTTTGCTTAATAATCTATCTTATTTTAAAATTTGATTATATCTTATCTTATTTTAAATTTAAAATAAGATAACTATAATCATGTAATTTTTAAATGATATAAGATATTTTGCTAATTTTTAAATTTTGTTATTTTATTTATTTAAATTACATTTAAAATTTGGAAAAGATATTCATTTATCTTTTCTAATTTTTTATTTATAAAATAACATTTAAAATTTAAAAGTAGTTAGCAAAATTTTTGAAATGATATTTAGGTTGGTTGAAACCTAATTTTTTCAAAATTGTAGGTTTAATTTTAAATTTAAATATTTAATCAAATTTCGAATTTTTTTTTATTTTTCAATTTTTTTTTTAAATTTTCGAAAATTTATTTTTATTTAATTAATTATTTTCGAAATTAATTATTTAATTTAAAATTAAATAAATCCTACATCCAACTATCCAACTAACCTTGTTGCAGGAGTGTGTGTTTTAGCTTGTGTGTAAGTTTTCAAAACCTATTATTACTTGATTGCAAATAGCCATGGTTACTTTTTGCCAGATCTAATGATCTGATGGCTCCCTTGGTCAAGATAATAATTTGTAACAGGTATATTTACAAACTTCTTTCATCTGTGTATGACTTAGCAACATGATAGGACCCATCCAAAGTGTGCCTGTGTGAGCCTAGGTGTTTAATTTGATTATAGATGTATATAGGTTGTTGTTGCTAAAATAAATTATCATAGTTCTTGATAGAATTTATTTAGGCCCATTTAGTTTTTGGGCTTATTCAATTAATAACAGTTGTTCTTATTAAGGTTAAATTCCTCTCTTTTGGGCCTTGTGTGAGAGTTGGGAGCCATAGAAGTGGGTACGACATACTGAACCCAGCACCCCCTCACATGAACCACCCCAATTGTGAAGGCCCATTTGCCTGATTTGAATGACTGTACTAGGTTAATTACATTAGTTTAACCTAATTAAAATTGATTAACAACATAATTAATTTCATTTATTTTGAAATTAATTTAGAAAATCATAGTTTAAAGAATTTTATATTCTAAGCTAAACTATATGTATTTTCTTGTATTTAATTAAATATAGAATTATAACCATCTAGATTCTTTCTGAAGCTTAATTTAAATTTTTCATTAAATATTCCTATTTAAGTTGATATTTAGTTATTTACAACTAACCAACTTAAATCTGAATATCTTTTGGATTTAAAATTTCAAAATTAAGTTAAGGAATTTTAGGCATTGGTTATTAAGATTCTTTAGATATTTTTAAGTTAATATCTTTTCGAATATTAACTTAAAATGGAATATTTTAGATATTTTTTAGGTTAATATCTTATCGAATATTAACTTAAAATGGAATATCTTCAAATTAAGTGGTTACAACTTAATTTTAAATTTAATTAAATCTGATTTGAAAGATATTTAAGTTGATTTTTAAGATTCTTTTAAAACAACTTAAACAAGAAACTTTCAAATTTGTTCCATTTAATATTCAAATTTATTTTTTGAATTTAATTAATAATTGAAAATTAATTAAAGTTGATTTTTTATTTAAATCAACTTTGATTTGTAATTTTTCATTATTATATTATGGAACTTGTTCGATATTTATTTGAATTTATTTTTCAAATTTAAATAATAATTGAAAATTAATTAAAGTTGATTTTTTATTTAAACCAACTTTAATTTGTAATTTTTCATTATTATAATATCGAATTAAAATGATTATACAAAATACATATAATATTTTTTAAATAATGAGCTTTTAATCAAGAGACATTCGATCTCCATTGTGGGTTTTTCACCGCGTTTATTTTAGTGAGTAATCCTCCCTAATGGAGGAACGTTCATTAGCAATTTCGCACCGTTTAACCTCGCATGATAAGTAGTTTGTAAGTGTTTTGTATGGTATAGATCACCCTAATGGTGGCGACCATACTTGACTTGCAAATTATGAAACAATGGTGGAAGCTCATAAGATAGAATTGCCTTGACTCTCGCCTAAACGGGACAACGCTGAATTCCAATCTTGATCGAATAAAAGGTTGCTAGAATGGTTATCATTTTAGATGAGCTGACAACTCTATTAAATTGATGATGCTTTGACTCTCGCCTAAACGGGACACTGTATCAGTTTGTTGAGTTACCTTGGAAAATAAACTATGTTAGATTTAGTATTTCTATAACATATGTCATTACTTGTTATTTTCTAAACTGTGTATGAATTTATGAGCCAAAACCTTACTTCTGTTTTATTGATGTGTTGTAGTGTCATTATGAATAACCCTCACCCTGATCCTCTCCTAGTTACTATCTTAGCAAAAGAACTCTATAGTGTGAAAATGCATCCTGGTAGTTGCATTAACTCGCACCTGTTGATGATGAATCTGAAGTTCCAAAAGGCAAATCTACTAGGAATTGATTTATCAAGAGAACAATGGGTCCAACTTATCCTTAATAGTCTTCCTCCGGAGTATAATGAATTTGTTATCTCTTACATGATCAACAATTCTAACTCCTCCGACATGGACAAGCTCGAAGCAGAATTACGAGCCCATGAACGGAACTTGATTGCAATGCGTCCCCCTGGGTTTGCAATCAATAATCGAAGGAAAAGGACTAGGTATGAAGGATCTAGCAAAACTGCTTCTTCAAATACAATTATCAAACATAATCTTCTATGTTCGAATTGTAATGAAAAGGGACATCATGAAGAACGATGTCCCAGGCTTCTAAACAATTCAAACGAAGGTAATGTTTTTGTCTTTGAATCATGTGTTTTAGAGAACGACAAATCCATCTGGATTGTTGATTCTGGGTCTACTAACCATGTATGTTCTTCACTTGCTGCTTGAAACTTGGGAAAATCGCTTCCAGGAGAGTTAAAGCTTAAAGTTGGCAATGGCGAATTAGTATCGGTCAAAGCTAGAGGAAAAGCCCGCATCAAGTTTCAACAAAGATTTTTAATTTTAGAAAATGTTTTATTTATTCCAAACTTTAGTAGAAACTTGATTAGTGTCTCATGTTTGCAAACACAATCTTATATATTGAATTTTTCGAGTACAAATTGTTCAATTTCTCGTAATGGATTTCAAATATGTGTTGCTATGATGGAACAAGGGCTTTATGTTTTAAGACCGAGTACTCAAATCTCACTAAATAGTGAACTTTTCAAAGGTAGCTAGACCTAGAAACCTAAAAAGAAAAGAGATTGATAATGATGATCAAACTTATCTATGGCATTTACGTTTAGGTCATATAGGCTTTGATAGACTCAATAGGCTCACCAAAGACGGTCCATTGAAAAATGTCGTCTTAGGTGAACCGCCCATGCGAGTCCCGCCTAGAAGGAAAAATGACTAAACGTTCTTTCTCGCAAAGGGAGAGCGTGCCAAAATCCCTTTAGGGTTAGTGCATTCCGATGTACTCGGACCTTTGAATGTCAAAGCCCGAGGTGGTTATGAGTATTTTGTCACTTTCATTGACGATTTCTCTAGATATAGTTTTCTTTACCTAATGCAAAAGAAATCTGAAACGTTTGAAAAGTTTCAAAAGTTTCATGCTTTGGCCCAAAACCAATTAGGTAAATCATTAAAGATCTTGCGAACTGATACGGGTGGACAATATATGGATATGCAGTTCAAAGATCATTTAATTGAACTTGGAATTGAATCCCAATACACTGCCCCAAGCACTCCACAACAAAATGGAGTTGCAGAAAGAAGAAATCGCACTCTTTTGGAAATGGTTAGGTCTATGATGAGTTATTCAACTCTGTCTACGTCCTTCTGGGGATATGCTATACAGATGGCAAATGACATTCTAAATGTTGTTCCATCTAAAGCAGTCCCTAAGACACCCGTCGAACTTTGGAGTGGTCGAACACCTAGTTTACGCCATTACAGAATTTGGAGGTGCCCTGCTCATGTCTTAAGAAAGAAAGAAGGCAAACTTGAATCACGTACCGAAGTATGCATGTTTGTCGGAAATTCTAAAGAGACTAGGGGTGGACTATTTTATAGTCACAAGGATAACAAAGTGTTTGTTTCTACAAATGCTACTTTCCTTGAAGAGAACTATATTGAAGACTACAAACCGAAAAGTAAAGTTGTTCTAGAGGAATTTCTATCAGATATAAGTCCTTCCAATGTTCCGTCCTCTTCCACTCGTGAAGAAGACAATCCCACTCCCTCAGTTGAACAAACTGAGAAATCTACTACTAAAGTTTCTGTTCAGAAAACAACCGTACCTCGTCGTAGTGGGAGGGTTTCAACAAAACCTGCTCGTTATGGCTTGGATGGTGAAATCAATATGGTCGTAGGTGACGGTATTGATGACAATCCATTAACCTATAAACAGGCAATGGCTAGTCCGCAACGGAAACGATGGTCAGCCGGCATAGATTCAGAAATGGATTCCATGAAAAAGAACAAAGTCTGGGAATATGTAGACGCACCTGACGACTATCATCCGATAGGATGCAAGTGGGTTTACAAGAAGAAAAGAGGAGCTGGAGGCGAAGTCGAAACTTTTAAAGCTAGACTTGTAGCCAAGGGTTATACCCAAAGAGAAGGCGTGGAATATGAGGAAACTTGTAGTCCTGTTGCCATGCTCAAATCCATCCGAATTCTTCTCTCCATAGCTGCTGCTTTCGATTATGAAATCTGGAAAATGGATGTCAAGACTGCCTTCCTTAATGGGATACTTGAAGAAACCATCTATATGGAGCAACCAGAAGGTTATGTTCTTCAGGCGGGGAAAAGAAAGTTTGCAAGTTAAACAGGTCTATCTATGGACTTAAGCAAGCTTCTCGCTCATGGAACAAAAGGTTTGATGAAATCATCAAGACCTACGGCTTTCTTCAGAATGAAGATGAACCTTGTGTTTACCAACTCAAGAAAGACCAAATAGTAGTATTCTTGGTCCTTTATGTTGATGACATTTTGATCATTGGAAACAATTTCAAGAAAATGACTCACATCAAGGAATGGCTCAACACTCAATTCGATATGAAAGATTTGGGTGAAGCAGCCTATGTTCTTGGTATTCAGATTATCAGAAACCGGAAGAACAGATCTCTTGCTCTCTCTCAAACAACCTACATAGACGAAGTCTTAGAGAGATTCTTCATGAACAACGCCAATGGGGCAAACATGCCTTCTAGATATGGTATTCGTCTATCTAAGGAACAGTCACCGGCTGATCCTCAAGAGATAGAGGACATGGCGAAAATTCCCTATGCCTCTTCATTTGGAAGTCTAATGTATGCAATGTTATGCACTAGACTTGACATCTGTTATGCTATTGGAATCGTGAACAGGTATCAGTCTAATCCAGGACAAGAACATTGGAATGCAGTTAAGTATATTCTGAAATACTTAAAGAGTACAAGGAATCTTGTGTTAGTCTACAAGGGTGGTGCTTTAAATCCCATAGGCTACACTGATTCAGATTTCCAGGCAAGTCTTGAAGACAGGAAATCTACATCTGGGATGGTGTTTACTCTTGGGGGTGGAGCAGTGGTTTGGAGAAGTGCTAAACAAATCGCGATATCGGACTCAACTATGGAAGCTGAATACATAGCAGCAGCCGAAGCTGCTAAAGAACTTGTCTGGCTAAGAAAGTTCTTAACCAGCATAGGTGTTGTTCCTGGAATGGAAAAGCCTCTGGTACTACTCTGTGATAACAATGGAGCAATAGCAAACAGTAAAGAACCTCGAAGCCACAAGAGAAGCAAACACATTGAAAAGAAGTATCACATTATCAGAGAATACGTGGCAAGAGGGGATGTACTAGTTGAGAAAGTTGACACAGAGGACAACCTAGCTAATCCATTTACCAAAGTCCTGGCCGTGACAGCCTTTGAAAAGCACCGTCAGAATTTAGGATTAATTGATATGTACTAATTAGTTTTATATTAGTGCAAGTGGGAGTTTGTTAGGTTTTATGCCCTAAATAAAACTCCATTTCAATGTAATCTATTTTATTCAACATCAATAAAGAAACAGAAGTATTTTTCATTCATTTGTGTATGTTTTGGTTCACTTTATCAATTGCTTGTCTATTTGATTTATAAATTCATCTTAAACCCTTTTCACATACTTGATCATGTTTATTGTCTTTGTCATCACATTGGAAAGTAAACATGACTATGTGAATAAAGTTTCCTAGATTTATCAGACACAGGGTTTTACTGATATGATAATCTACAACAAGAGTTTACTTGTATTTGGAGAAATACTATGTTCTTTCCAGAACATTGGTTAAAGTAAAGCTCAGGTTGGATGCATGGAGTATGCATCGGAAGGGACCGATATTGAACTTTGACTTAGATTTAATTAAACTTACCGTAAAATCTATTCAAGTCAATATTGCCAAGTTGATCTTAGATCAAGTGATCTTAATCCTGTTATGATTAGGCTCAATCTCAAGAGGCTATTCGTGTTCCTTGAATTGTTAGTTAAACCTACTTTTAGGTCAGGGTGATACGTACTTTTTGGGAACACGGTAGTGCAATTGAGTGGGAGCGCTAGCATAAACATGGAATCTATAGCTTCTATCTGGCGAATAGTAAGCAAAGGATGATCTCCTTCGAGCTTGACCAAACGAAAATAAATGGTGGAGATCTCATTTCACATAAGCTGAAATATCATTTATACGGGGTCAAGTGTTTTAAGGATAAAATACATAGTAGGGTGTTACGGTAATCTAATCCCTTTACAGTGTAGATCATTCATATAGAGGATCATTGATCAAATTAGGATTATAACAATGGATAACTAATGATGTGTCTATATGGTGGAACATATAGAGCATTCTATATACTGAGAGTGCAATTCTAAGTTCTATGCGTGGATTCAACAAAGAATTAATAAGTTAGTGAATTTTAGTGCTAAATTCTTGATCTACTTATTGGAAGCTCGGTTATATAGACCCATGGTCCCCGCACTAGTTGAGATAATATTGTTTGTAAGACTCATGTAATTGGTTTTGATTAATCAATTATAACTCACAAGTTAGACTATGTCTATTTGTGAAATTTTCACTAAGTAAGGGCGAAATTGTAAAGAAAGAGTTAATAGGGGCATATTTGTTAATTATGATACTTTGTATGGTTCAATTAATAAATATGATAAATGATAATATTATTTAATAATTATTTATAGTTATTAAATAGATAGAATTGGCATTTAAATGGTTGAATTAGGAAATTGGCATTTTTGAGAAAATCAGATACAAAAGGTGTTAAAATTGCAAAATTGCAAAAAGCAAGGCCCAATCCACTAAGCCATGGCCGGCCACCTTTGTAGGCTTTTTAAGTTGATATTTTCATTATTTTAATGCCAAATAATTCAAACCTAACCCTAGTGGAATGCTATAAATAGATAGTGAAGGCTTCAGGAAAATTACACTTTATACTTTCTGAATCAGAAAAACCTGAGCCTCCTCTCTCTTCCTTAGCCACCACTCTCTCTCTCTTCTTCCTTCATATTTCGAACTTACCCTAGTGATTAGAGTAGTGCCCACACACAGCAAGCAATACCTCAATCATAGTGAGGAAGATCGTGAAGAAAGATCATCAGCAAAGGAGATTCAGCATCAAGGATTCAGAGAAAGAGATCCAGGTTCAGATCTTGATAATACTCTGCTACAGAAAGGATACAAGGGTTAGAGATCTGAACGGAAGGAGTCATTTAATTCTGCTGCACCCAATGTAAGGTTTCTTAAACTTTATATGTGTTTAATTTATCGTTTTAGAAAGATCTTATTTAGGATGTTAATAAACATACTTGTGAGTAGATCTAAGATCCTGGTAAAATAATTTCCAACAACTGGTATCAGAGCCATGGTAATTGATTTACTTGCAAGAAATTTGGACTTTAAAACGATTATTTGTCTGTTTTTGGATGGTATCATGTTGTATTGAGTGTTATTTGATGATTGATTGATGTTTGTCAATTTTCTTGAAAAATAATTGCGATTATGTTTCTGGAATTATTTTTATTGGATAGTATGGAAAAAATTAAGCAAGTTACTTTTTTACAGAACTCAATTTCGATTTAATTTGAATTAGTTATGATTTTTTGAAGATTTGAAAAAAAATCGGGGTGTGCTGAAATTTTCCTGCGATCGCGAAAACTGTCCGTACAGCTCACAATTTTTTCGTTTTTCTTCGATTTTTCATGCATTTTCATGGAATTAACTTCCGATTTTTTGTGTAGTTCTATATTTATACTATTACTATTCCTAATTCAATTCTAATTATCATTTTGAATTAATTTAATATTTTTTAAATTTAATTCAAGATATTAGTGTAATTTGAATTGGAAAATAGTTAGTATCTATCTTTTTGCTTAATAATCTATCTTATTTTAAAATTTGATTATATCTTATCTTATTTTAAATTTAAAATAAGATAACTATAATCATGTAATTTTTAAATGATATAAGATATTTTGCTAATTTTTAAATTTTGTTATTTTATTTATTTAAATTACATTTAAAATTTGGAAAAGATATTCATTTATCTTTTCTAATTTTTTATTTATAAAATAACATTTAAAATTTAAAAGTAGTTAGCAAAATTTTTGAAATGATATTTAGGTTGGTTGAAACCTAATTTTTTCAAAATTGTAGGTTTAATTTTAAATTTAAATATTTAATCAAATTTCGAATTTTTTTTTATTTTTCAATTTTTTTTTTAAATTTTCGAAAATTTATTTTTATTTAATTAATTATTTTCGAAATTAATTATTTAATTTAAAATTAAATAAATCCTACATCCAACTATCCAACTAACCTTGTTGCAGGAGTGTGTGTTTTAGCTTGTGTGTAAGTTTTCAAAACCTATTATTACTTGATTGCAAATAGCCATGGTTACTTTTTGCCAGATCTAATGATCTGATGGCTCCCTTGGTCAAGATAATAATTTGTAACAGGTATATTTACAAACTTCTTTCATCTGTGTATGACTTAGCAACATGATAGGACCCATCCAAAGTGTGCCTGTGTGAGCCTAGGTGTTTAATTTGATTATAGATGTATATAGGTTGTTGTTGCTAAAATAAATTATCATAGTTCTTGATAGAATTTATTTAGGCCCATTTAGTTTTTGGGCTTATTCAATTAATAACAGTTGTTCTTATTAAGGTTAAATTCCTCTCTTTTGGGCCTTGTGTGAGAGTTGGGAGCCATAGAAGTGGGTACGACATACTGAACCCAGCACCCCCTCACATGAACCACCCCAATTGTGAAGGCCCATTTGCCTGATTTGAATGACTGTACTAGGTTAATTACATTAGTTTAACCTAATTAAAATTGATTAACAACATAATTAATTTCATTTATTTTGAAATTAATTTAGAAAATCATAGTTTAAAGAATTTTATATTCTAAGCTAAACTATATGTATTTTCTTGTATTTAATTAAATATAGAATTATAACCATCTAGATTCTTTCTGAAGCTTAATTTAAATTTTTCATTAAATATTCCTATTTAAGTTGATATTTAGTTATTTACAACTAACCAACTTAAATCTGAATATCTTTTGGATTTAAAATTTCAAAATTAAGTTAAGGAATTTTAGGCATTGGTTATTAAGATTCTTTAGATATTTTTAAGTTAATATCTTTTCGAATATTAACTTAAAATGGAATATTTTAGATATTTTTTAGGTTAATATCTTATCGAATATTAACTTAAAATGGAATATCTTCAAATTAAGTGGTTACAACTTAATTTTAAATTTAATTAAATCTGATTTGAAAGATATTTAAGTTGATTTTTAAGATTCTTTTAAAACAACTTAAACAAGAAACTTTCAAATTTGTTCCATTTAATATTCAAATTTATTTTTTGAATTTAATTAATAATTGAAAATTAATTAAAGTTGATTTTTTATTTAAATCAACTTTGATTTGTAATTTTTCATTATTATATTATGGAACTTGTTCGATATTTATTTGAATTTATTTTTCAAATTTAAATAATAATTGAAAATTAATTAAAGTTGATTTTTTATTTAAACCAACTTTAATTTGTAATTTTTCATTATTATAATATCGAATTAAAATGATTATACAAAATACATATAATATTTTTTAAATAATGAGCTTTTAATCAAGAGACATTCGATCTCCATTGTGGGTTTTTCACCGCGTTTATTTTAGTGAGTAATCCTCCCTAATGGAGGAACGTTCATTAGCAATTTCGCACCGTTTAACCTCGCATGATAAGTAGTTTGTAAGTGTTTTGTATGGTATAGATCACCCTAATGGTGGCGACCATACTTGACTTGCAAATTATGAAACAATGGTGGAAGCTCATAAGATAGAATTGCCTTGACTCTCGCCTAAACGGGACAACGCTGAATTCCAATCTTGATCGAATAAAAGGTTGCTAGAATGGTTATCATTTTAGATGAGCTGACAACTCTATTAAATTGATGATGCTTTGACTCTCGCCTAAACGGGACACTGTATCAGTTTGTTGAGTTACCTTGGAAAATAAACTATGTTAGATTTAGTATTTCTATAACATATGTCATTACTTGTTATTTTCTAAACTGTGTATGAATTTATGAGCCAAAACCTTACTTCTGTTTTATTGATGTGTTGTAGTGTCATTATGAATAACCCTCACCCTGATCCTCTCCTAGTTACTATCTTAGCAAAAGAACTCTATAGTGTGAAAATGCATCCTGGTAGTTGCATTAACTCGCACCTGTTGATGATGAATCTGAAGTTCCAAAAGGCAAATCTACTAGGAATTGATTTATCAAGAGAACAATGGGTCCAACTTATCCTTAATAGTCTTCCTCCGGAGTATAATGAATTTGTTATCTCTTACATGATCAACAATTCTAACTCCTCCGACATGGACAAGCTCGAAGCAGAATTACGAGCCCATGAACGGAACTTGATTGCAATGCGTCCCCCTGGGTTTGCAATCAATAATCGAAGGAAAAGGACTAGGTATGAAGGATCTAGCAAAACTGCTTCTTCAAATACAATTATCAAACATAATCTTCTATGTTCGAATTGTAATGAAAAGGGACATCATGAAGAACGATGTCCCAGGCTTCTAAACAATTCAAACGAAGGTAATGTTTTTGTCTTTGAATCATGTGTTTTAGAGAACGACAAATCCATCTGGATTGTTGATTCTGGGTCTACTAACCATGTATGTTCTTCATCAGCTTGCTTGAAACTTGGGAAAATCTGCTTCCAGGAGAGTTAAAGCTTAAAGTTGGCAATGGCGAATTAGTATCGGTCAAAGCTAGAGGAAAAGCCCGCATCAAGTTTCAACAAAGATTTTTAATTTTAGAAAATGTTTTATTTATTCCAAACTTTAGTAGAAACTTGATTAGTGTCTCATGTTTGCAAACACAATCTTATATATTGAATTTTTCGAGTACAAATTGTTCAATTTCTCGTAATGGATTTCAAATATGTGTTGCTATGATGGAACAAGGGCTTTATGTTTTAAGACCGAGTACTCAAATCTCACTAAATAGTGAACTTTTCAGTGTAGCTAGACCTAGAAACCTAAAAAGAAAAGAGATTGATAATGATGATCAAACTTATCTATGGCATTTACGTTTAGGTCATATAGGCTTTGATAGACTCAATAGGCTCACCAAAGACGGTCCATTGAAAAATGTCGTCTTAGGTGAACTGCCAGTATGCGAGTCCTGCCTAGAAGGAAAAATGACTAAACGTTCTTTCTCTGCAAAGGGAGAGCGTGCCAAAATCCCTTTAGGGTTAGTGCATTCCGATGTCTGCGGACCTTTGAATGTCAAAGCCCGAGGTGGTTATGAGTATTTTGTCACTTTCATTGACGATTTCTCTAGATATAGTTTTCTTTACCTAATGCAAAAGAAATCTGAAACGTTTGAAAAGTTTCAAAAGTTTCATGCTTTGGCCCAAAACCAATTAGGTAAATCATTAAAGATCTTGCGAACTGATACGGGTGGACAATATATGGATATGCAGTTCAAAGATCATTTAATTGAACTTGGAATTGAATCCCAATACACTGCCCCAAGCACTCCACAACAAAATGGAGTTGCAGAAAGAAGAAATCGCACTCTTTTGGAAATGGTTAGGTCTATGATGAGTTATTCAACTCTGTCTACGTCCTTCTGGGGATATGCTATACAGATGGCAAATGACATTCTAAATGTTGTTCCATCTAAAGCAGTCCCTAAGACACCCGTCGAACTTTGGAGTGGTCGAACACCTAGTTTACGCCATTACAGAATTTGGAGGTGCCCTGCTCATGTCTTAAGAAAGAAAGAAGGCAAACTTGAATCACGTACCGAAGTATGCATGTTTGTCGGAAATTCTAAAGAGACTAGGGGTGGACTATTTTATAGTCACAAGGATAACAAAGTGTTTGTTTCTACAAATGCTACTTTCCTTGAAGAGAACTATATTGAAGACTACAAACCGAAAAGTAAAGTTGTTCTAGAGGAATTTCTATCAGATATAAGTCCTTCCAATGTTCCGTCCTCTTCCACTCGTGAAGAAGACAATCCCACTCCCTCAGTTGAACAAACTGAGAAATCTACTACTAAAGTTTCTGTTCAGAAAACAACCGTACCTCGTCGTAGTGGGAGGGTTTCAACAAAACCTGCTCGTTATGGCTTGGATGGTGAAATCAATATGGTCGTAGGTGACGGTATTGATGACAATCCATTAACCTATAAACAGGCAATGGCTAGTCCGCAACGGAAACGATGGTCAGCCGGCATAGATTCAGAAATGGATTCCATGAAAAAGAACAAAGTCTGGGAATATGTAGACGCACCTGACGACTATCATCCGATAGGATGCAAGTGGGTTTACAAGAAGAAAAGAGGAGCTGGAGGCGAAGTCGAAACTTTTAAAGCTAGACTTGTAGCCAAGGGTTATACCCAAAGAGAAGGCGTGGAATATGAGGAAACTTGTAGTCCTGTTGCCATGCTCAAATCCATCCGAATTCTTCTCTCCATAGCTGCTGCTTTCGATTATGAAATCTGGAAAATGGATGTCAAGACTGCCTTCCTTAATGGGATACTTGAAGAAACCATCTATATGGAGCAACCAAGGTTATGTTCTTCCCGGCGGGAAAAGAAAGTTTGCAAGTTAAACAGGTCTATCTATGGACTTAAGCAAGCTTCTCGCTCATGGAACAAAAGGTTTGATGAAATCATCAAGACCTACGGCTTTCTTCAGAATGAAGATGAACCTTGTGTTTACCAACTCAAGGAAGACCAAATAGTAGTATTCTTGGTCCTTTATGTTGATGACATTTTGATCATTGGAAACAATTTCAAGAAAATGACTCACATCAAGGAATGGCTCAACACTCAATTCGATATGAAAGATTTGGGTGAAGCAGCCTATGTTCTTGGTATTCAGATTATCGTAAACCGAAGAACGAGATCTCTTGCTCTCTCTCAAACAACCTACATAGACGAAGTCTTAGAGAGATTCTTCATGAACAACGCCAATGGGGCAAACATGCCTTCTAGATATGGTATTCGTCTATCTAAGGAACAAATCCTACGTATCCTCAAGAGATAGAGGACATGGCGAAAATTCCCTATGCCTCTTCATTTGGAAGTCTAATGTATGCAATGTTATGCACTAGACTTGACATCTGTTATGCTATTGGAATCGTGAACAGGTATCAGTCTAATCCAGGACAAGAACATTGGAATGCAGTTAAGTATATTCTGAAATACTTAAAGAGTACAAGGAATCTTGTGTTAGTCTACAAGGGTGGTGCTTTAAATCCCATAGGCTACACTGATTCAGATTTCCAGGCAAGTCTTGAAGACAGGAAATCTACATCTGGGATGGTGTTTACTCTTGGGGGTGGAGCAGTGGTTTGGAGAAGTGCTAAACAAATCGCGATATCGGACTCAACTATGGAAGCTGAATACATAGCGACGGCGAAGCTGCTAAAGAACTTGTCTGGCTAAGAAAGTTCTTAACCAGCATAGGTGTTGTTCCTGGAATGGAAAAGCCTCTGGTACTACTCTGTGATAACAATGGAGCAATAGCAAACAGTAAAGAACCTCGAAGCCACAAGAGAAGCAAACACATTGAAAAGAAGTATCACATTATCAGAGAATACGTGGCAAGAGGGGATGTACTAGTTGAGAAAGTTGACACAGAGGACAACCTAGCTAATCCATTTACCAAAGTCCTGGCCGTGACAGCCTTTGAAAAGCACCGTCAGAATTTAGGATTAATTGATATGTACTAATTAGTTTTATATTAGTGCAAGTGGGAGTTTGTTAGGTTTTATGCCCTAAATAAAACTCCATTTCAATGTAATCTATTTTATTCAACATCAATAAAGAAACAGAAGTATTTTTCATTCATTTGTGTATGTTTTGGTTCACTTTATCAATTGCTTGTCTATTTGATTTATAAATTCATCTTAAACCCTTTTCACATACTTGATCATGTTTATTGTGCTGTCATCACATTGGAAAGTAAACATGACTATGTGAATAAAGTTTCCTAGATTTATCAGACACAGGGTTTTACTGATATGATAATCTACAACAAGAGTTTACTTGTATTTGGAGAAATACTATGTTCTTTCCAGAACATTGGTTAAAGTAAAGCTCAGGTTGGATGCATGGAGTATGCATCGGAAGGGACCGATATTGAACTTTGACTTAGATTTAATTAAACTTACCGTAAAATCTATTCAAGTCAATATTGCCAAGTTGATCTTAGATCAAGTGATCTTAATCCTGTTATGATTAGGCTCAATCTCAAGAGGCTATTCGTGTTCCTTGAATTGTTAGTTAAACCTACTTTTAGGTCAGGGTGATACGTACTTTTTGGGAACACGGTAGTGCAATTGAGTGGGAGCGCTAGCATAAACATGGAATCTATAGCTTCTATCTGGCGAATAGTAAGCAAAGGATGATCTCCTTCGAGCTTGACCAAACGAAAATAAATGGTGGAGATCTCATTTCACATAAGCTGAAATATCATTTATACGGGGTCAAGTGTTTTAAGGATAAAATACATAGTAGGGTGTTACAGTAATCTAATCCCTTTACAGTGTAGATCATTCATATAGAGGATCATTGATCAAATTAGGATTATAACAATGGATAACTAATGATGTGTCTATATGGTGGAACATATAGAGCATTCTATATACTGAGAGTGCAATTCTAAGTTCTATGCGTGGATTCAACAAAGAATTAATAAGTTAGTGAATTTTAGTGCTAAATTCTTGATCTACTTATTGGAAGCTCGGTTATATAGACCCATGGTCCCCGCACTAGTTGAGATAATATTGTTTGTAAGACTCATGTAATTGGTTTTGATTAATCAATTATAATTCACAAGTTAGACTATGTCTATTTGTGAAATTTTCACTAAGTAAGGGCGAAATTGTAAAGAAAGAGTTAATAGGGGCATATTTGTTAATTATGATACTTTGTATGGTTCAATTAATAAATATGATAAATGACAATATTATTTAATAATTATTTATAGTTATTAAATAGTTAGAATTGGCATTTAAATGGTTGAATTAGGAAATTGGCATTTTTGAGAAAATCAGATACAAAAGGTGTTAAAATTACAAAATTGCAAAAAGCAAGGCCCAATCCACTAAGCCATGGCCGGCCACCTTTGTAGGATTTTTAAGTTGATATTTTCATTATTTTAATGCCAAATAATTCAAACCTAACCCTAGTGGAATGCTATAAATAGATAGTGAAGGCTTCAGGAAAATTACACTTTATACTTTATGAATCAGAAAAACCTGAGCCTCCTCTCTCTTCCTTAGCCGCCACTCTCTCTCTCTTCTTCCTTCATATTTCGAACTTACCCTAGTGATTAGAGTAGTGCCCACACACAGCAAGCAATACCTCAATCATAGTGAGGAAGATCGTGAAGAAAGATCATCAGCAAAGGAGATTCAGCATCAAGGATTCAGAGAAAGAGATCCAAGTTCAGATCTTGATAATACTCTGCTACAGAAAGGATACAAGGGTTAGAGATCTGAACGGAAGGAGTCATTTAATTCTGCTGCACCCAATGTAAGGTTTCTTAAACTTTATATGTGTTTAATTTATCGTTTTAGAAAGTTCTTATTTAGGATGTTAATAAACATACTTGTGAGTAGATCTAAGATCCTGGTAAAATAATTTCCAACAGTAGGCCTACCAGCAAAAGATAGCAAGGCACTTCAACAAACATGTCAAGAGCAGAAATTTTTTCATAGAAGACATGGTGCTTTGAATAGTGTTCCTAAACACTAAAGACTCTGCAGCAGGAGTGTTTAGGCCTAACTGGAAAGGCCCTTATCAAGTTACAGAAATAACTAGTAAGGAATCCTACAAGCTGGGAAGGTACAACGATAACATGGAGCTCGTTCTCCTATCAAGATACCGGAATAGAGAGCCCCTTCGCAAATACTACCAATAACTAGCTTATAGAAGTCTACTCCAAAGTAGCAGTTCTATCTACTCAACATTAAAGTACTAAAAATGCTAGCACCCACGACCCTTCTTGGGCGTGGTCTCCCACTGTTCTTCAACAGTGGTCTCGGCTTTAGTAGGTGAGTACGAGTAGCCACTTGACATCTAGAAGCTAAATTTGTGCAATATAGGCTTCTATATTCAATTTATGTAGTTGCACAACAGCAATGACCAATTATTGAATACTTGCCATATTTACATTCTATTTATTGTGTTTATGAACCAGTTGATCACATATTAACTTTTCAAAGTTATTCTATTAGTTCCAAATGCGTACTATGGTACCCTCACAAGACAGTACCCATGCAAAGTCTGTGAAACATGGTGAATAGCAAGTGACCAAGACTCTTGTCTGCAAGGTCACTTGGGGGGCACCCATACGGTACAACACATCAAACTAGCATAAAGAACTTATGTAGAGAAATTTTAGCACTTAGTATTAAATACTAAACTTGCCTCTAAGTCGTGCAAGTATACATCGGCTTGGCAAAGTAAATCCAGACCCATACTTGTCAAGACCATAATAAGATAGCAATGATTAAAGACTACCTGGTCAGTCAAACAATCCATGATGAAAAAGCAACATGATCAAACACCAGTAGTGTTCAAAAACAGAGGGCTTATGTCCAAAGATACGAACATGAAGATCCTAGGGCTAAAAAATAAAGTAATGTTCTAAAAAGGCCTCAGGCCACATAGGATATGAAATAATGTTCTAAAAAGGCTTTAAGCCACATAGGACATAAAGTTTCAAAAAGGCCATATAGGCCACACGGAACGCAATGTGACTAATGTTCCTAAACTAAAATGCCATAGGCCTTACAAAAGCCACAGACTATACAGAACTTGAAAACATAGTCTATATAATACAAACATGATGCTGAATACTAATAAAAATTCTATTTACATGTGTGTAGGGGCATAAACAGCTAAATATGGAGCCGCGTGATTAAGAGCCATTGAGTCCAGGCCGGCCCCATCATCATCATTTTAGTCGACCTGGTGGGAAACATCCAGGCTGACCACCTCCTCCACTTGTGGGTCGGCCAACACTTTGCCATGGGTACCCAATGATGACCCCTCTCGATAAGCAGCAGTATGGTCGGTCTCCTTTTAGCACTCAAATAATGCCTTCCCATAAGCTAATGTTCTCTCCACAAAGGCCAAAATACCCATGTAGGGAAAATCAGATCGAGGGTTGTGCAGGCAAAACTCGTAAGTAAGTTCGGAGGATAGGTCAATGTAATCTTCCTTAATGGCCTACTGGCCATCAAGAGCCTCCTGTAACATTCTTCTTGTGATCCTCAAGATTGGGTTACAACCCAAAGATGAGAGCAGCCTGGTTGGTTTTCTTGCTGTTCCTGACACTCAGCATAATCTCCAACCCAGAGACCATTCTCTACTTCTCTAAAAGAAGGACCTCCAACTCGAAATTGGCTTTGTCTTTTGGGGCAAGGGATGCCTCCAAGACATTCACATGCTCCTGAAAAGCATCTACAGAACCATTGAGTCATCACGAGTTGAGCTCAACTTCATCAGGGCCTGAAAACAGAGAAAAACAACATTAGTGTCAAATAGTCAACTTTGGCCGGCTAGTGCCCTCCTTAGACTGCTAAGGCCGACCAGACCCCTATATGAATGCCCAAGGACAGCTAGTCACATGCAAGAAGCACCATGGCTGGCAAGCCTATATAGTGCCAAGAAGATGAAGAAAACTAAAAGCATAACTCACTTGTCACATGCAAAAAGATGAAGAAGGCAAGCCAGCCACATGCAAGAAACACCATGGTTGGTCGACAAGCTAAACTATAGGCTACCAGGTAGGTCAAAGCCTTGGTGTAGGGGGACGCAGTGATGGTCCACTAGTATCTGCACTGTGCGAGGTCCTGACCACCTTGGCCCTCACTCGTCTAGTAGTCTCATCCGAAAGCCCACCTACAAGACCTCTCAGCCTGGAAGAGATGTCTGCAAAAGGAAAGTAGCAAAGTCAGAACGCATTCAAAAATATTTTGTACAAGAATAAAAGTATGGTGTTATGAACAATCAAATACCATCATCATCAGAAGAAGCGCTATCAGACCTCACAACTATAGCCTTGTCCTTGCCCCTAGATGTAGGCACAGGGCATGTAGGTCTATCAGAAATTGGCCCTCTAGGCTTGATACGAAGGGAGGCATCACCTACTTGACCCCCATAGACCAGGCGCCTACAAACACCTCTTTCTTTCCTCTGCAGACTCTGTAAAATATGAGACAATGGTATTTATTAATCATCCAAGTTAGGGCCTTGCCCATCTCCATGGCAGGCCACATCAATAGCTGGCTCTCTCGCAACCCTAGGAGCAGGAGCGTATAAGCCATACATCTAGAAGTTGTCCACATTGTTCAACCAAATAATGTTTCTCTTTTTAGCCGACAATGAAAGGATGTGATTCACTCTATTCCTTATTTCCAAAGTAGGGGTGGAATGTTTGAAGAGCGGCACAAACTGAAATTCATGGTGCATTTGCAGTTAGTGTCGCCCATCCATTGGTGACCTAGCTGGCTGAAATAAAAATAGTCAGTTCTGCTCTGCTTCAGCCAGACTAACTCAAAATAACACCCAATCTCATAAGGGGTATGCGGCGAATAACATAGCTCCCTATACAAGACAAACATCACCGACAGATACTTAATGCTCTTTGGCATGAGCTGTGTTGGGCACATTCTAAAGAAAGTTGTGACGTCCAAAAAGTATTGATGGAGTGGCAACACCGCCCCATGTTCTATGTGGTGCCCCGACCATGCCAACAGGCTCAAAAGGGGCATGTGCACTCTATAGTTCCTACAAGGAATTTAGTAATGGACACCCCCTAGTAGGCCATTAGTAAGGATCTTATCAAAGACATCATTATAGAGAGCAGAAGCAGGTGAAACCCAGCTTATCTTAGGTAGTTTCACATCCAATATTGCGGCACAGGAGACTGTTCTAGGACATTATCTAGTCCTAGTACTGAAGGCACACCACGACCAAGTTTGAACGATTGGCCACATTAGCCTCAGGTACAGTACCTACAGATTACACTAAGAAGGAAAAGTACCTAGGTGAGCTTAATGCCAAGATCCATCATGATTTAACAATTACAACCGATGATGCTATCCCATATGCACTGATTGTACAGAAGGCTTTTCGAGCCGAAGGTGCAGTACAGTTTTTGCATGAGCCCCGAGGGACTCAAGGTTCCTGTGGTGTCAGTGCTCCACCTCCTTCTAGTTTGGGTAGGACTAGTAGTGATTCAATTTTCGATTCAAAAAGGAAGGCTCCTTTCACACCAAGCAATTCTACGGGAACCATCGTTAGAGTAGTGGTCGTCAAGGTGGATTTACGTACCCAGAATGTCCTCGTTGTAAAAAACATCACTTGGGAGAATGTGATAAGAATGCCTGCTTCCAGTGTTGTAAGATGAGACACTTTAAGAGGGAGAGCCCTCAGTTGACTAGGGGAGAGCCAAATAAGGAGTTCATATCCACTCTTGCTTGGGTATTTACCATTACAAGTCAGATTTTTATAAATAAATCCTATTTTACTTTATTGTTTGACTCAGGGGCTACACACTCTTATGTGGCATCAAGAGTAATTGATAAACTAGGTAGGCCCTGTTATAGTTATGAATTAGGTTTCAGAACCCTTTTACCTAGTGGGGAGTTAGTTATCTCTAGGAGGTGGATTAAGGTTGTACCGATTACAGTGGATGAAATGGAGTTAAGTACTGATCTTATCGAGTTATCTTTAGCAGACTTTGATATCATTTTGGAGATGGAATTCTTATCAAAGTATGCAACTAGTATTGTCTGCATAAGAAAGATGGTAACTTTTCAACCGGTAGGTGAGAAACCATTTGTATTTGTGGGAAGAGTTCAAGGCTCTCGAATTCCAATCACATCGCTATTGAGAGCTAGAGACTTATTACAAGATGGGTATATAGGTTATTTAGTAGTAGTGATTGATACCATTAGACTCGAAACAGTTGGGCCTAAATATGTGAGAGTGGTTAAAGAGTTTCTAGATGTGTTTCTTGAGAAATTACTTAGTTTACAACCCCAACATGAAATAGATTTTGCTATTGATCTGATACTGGGAGCAGAGCCTGTTTCTAAAGCACCATATAGGATGGCTCTATCTAAATTTAAGGAATTGAAAGATCATCTTCAGGATATGTTAGACATTTGATTTACTCGACACAATTTATTCACATGGGGAGCTCTGGTATTGTTTGTCAAGAAGAAGGATGGATCCCTTCAAATGCATGTGTATCGATTATCGGGAGTTGAAAAATCTTCCAGTGAAGAACAAGTATCCATTTCCAAGAATCGATGACTTGTTTGATCACCTTCAAGGGAAGACAATCTTCTCTAAGATGGATCTTTGGTTAGGGTATCATCAGTTGAGAATTCGAGAGGAAGACATTCCGAAGACTGCATTTCGTATGAGGTACGAACATTATGAGTTTCTAGTTATGTCTTTTGGATTGACTAATGCTCCAACAGCCTTTATGGATCTTATGAATAGAGTGTTCAGGGATTTCCTTGATAAATTTGTCATAGTGTTTATCGATGACATCCTTGTATACTCTTAGTCGGAAGCAAAACATGAGCAACATCTTCGAATGGTCTTACAATGACTTAGAGAAAACAAACTTTATGCTAAGTTTAAGAAGTGTGAGTTCTGGTTATCCCAAGTATCCTTTTTAGGTCATATTGTCGGTGAAAATGGTATTATGATCGATCCGGGAAAGATTGAATCAGTTAGAGATTGGCCGAGACCAAAGACAATTTATGAGGTTAGAAGCTTTATTGGTTTAGCTGGATACTGTCGTCGTTTCGTAGAGGATTTTTCTAAGATCTCCATGCCATTGCCAGAATTGACTAAGAAGAACCAATAGTTTGTGTGGTCTGATAAGTGTGAAGCCAGTTTCCATGAACGAAAGAAGCGACTAGTCACAGCACCGGTGTTAGCCTTACCATCAGATAAAGAAAAGTATGTGGTATACTGTGATGCATCTACAAAGGATTTAGGGTCTGTCCTGATGCAGGATGACTATAAAGACCGATTAGCTTTAATTTGGAAATTAGCAGATAATTAGGGCTTTATTATGAAGATTATTTATTAATACGGAATTAATTATTTATGATGATTTATTTGAATTGAGAATGTATTTTTATGTCACATATAGAAATTTCATAATTTTGCATATTTTGTGCCCGACAATTTTGGAACCCGGTGTATGGCTATTAGAATCACATCTTAGTATTTTTAGTAGCGGGACAATTGTTTTGACATTGGGAATGTCGGGAATAGTCGGGATATTAGAATTTTCCAAAAATACCCCTTAAAGCCATTTTATGACTTTTAGTGTGGGAGGGGCAAAAAGGTCATTTTGCCCCATAAGCTTTTGTCTTTTTGTGGATTTAATTAGATAAGTATAATCAGGTTTTTAATATTCACTACAAGAAAATAGGGTCTTTATCTACAAATTATAAGTGTGGGTAAAAGTAATAGAAATGTAGGTAAATATCTTTACCTACAAATAATCAAATAATTTTTGTTTGTAGACAAAAGATTGTGGAGAAAGATTTTTGCCTACAATTATTCATATTTGTAGATAAAATATTTAATGGACCCCACATAACGAGTTGGCACTAATGACTCAATGTATGACATGGTGAGTGACGTGGTAGCCACATAAGATGAAATATGGCACATTCCTATTTATCCATGTGGCACACTAATTAGATCATACTTGATATTTGAAATGGATTATATGGCCCTCAATGATTAATTTTAATATTTTTTTTATATTTTTATTAATAATTATTATAAAAAGTGAAACATAACATATTAACATCACTAAAAAAAAACTAAAGTATATCATTTATTCACTATAGAGATCCTTTACCAAAAAAAAAAAAAAAACGAATATTGAAAACACTGATAATATACATTTCTTACAGTATACAACCCAAAACTTACTAGAAACATTAATCACACAACACTTTTAAAAATAATCTTGGTGCTCGAGTGTTCTTGGTGCGCTTTTTATTTCTTAAGTCTAAACGACACTTTAGATTGGAGACTAACATCGAACTTGACCATTTCCTGCCAAAAAGAAAAAAATAATAAAATAGATATTAGAAATCTTAATAATAAAATTTATCAGTGCATTTAAAACAACAACATGTTAAAGTTAAATAGTACCTACCATGTTTAGAGCGTAACATCTCATGAAATTAATTTCCATACATTACAAATGTGATAAGACTTTCTTGAGCTCGTTTTTTTCTATAAGTTAGCTGTGGAGGGACAATTAGTGATCTCTAGAGAATTACAGTTATACACAAGATTTTAAGAAGAGAATAATACTGTAATCATAGTTTTAAGTGATCTACACTACTATAAACAAAAAATAAGAAATTCCATGATTACCTACTGCCTTAAAAAGAACATGAAATGAGGTTTTGTACTTTTTTATCCTTATGCAAAACAACCACCTACTAATTATTAAAAAAAAGTAAAATTAATATTAAGAGAACAAGTAGCCAAGCTTCTTTTTTTTTTTAGTTAAATCACATATAAATATCAATAGATAACCAAAATAGTAGAAAATGAAATCAACATATAAAATAAAATACAGAGTATTAGCTAACTTCTAATAAGTGATTCTTTTAACATTATTTACTTGAAATATTAGCTAAGTTTCTGGACTTAAAATTGAAAAATTTATATGCAAAAAGAAACCTGTAGGAAATTATGCAGTCCGAAACTGCCCCTACACCCTACACCCCAACAGTAAAAAAACCAGGGGTAAAAATGTCTTTCTCCCTTTGTGCGGATCACAAAAGAATATTCCCTTGTAGGAAATTATGCAGTTCGAAAGTGCCCCTACACCCAACACCCCAACAGTCAAAAACCAGGGGTAAAAATGTCTTTCTCCCTTTGTACGGATCACAAGGGAATATTCCCTTTTCAAAACCAGATATTCCTTTTCAAAGCCCTACTGCCTTTTATGACAGTATAAAAGCCTCCCCTTTTTTTGGTGATGAAAACCCTAGCAACAAAATCACTCTTCTTCAAAGCTAGAAGCCAAAAATACTTCAGCCTCCCTCTCCATCTTGTTTTCTTCTATCTTAGAAACCCTAGCAGCCGCCCCTCATCTCCTCCTACTTCAAGCTTTGTATTGCAGTAGCCTCCTTCTTTTCTTCCTCCTTTCTTCTTCAAGCTACAACAGTAGCTTCAATGGCCGACTTCTTGTTTTCCTTCAAACCTGCAACACACATACAAAACCGAGAGACAAAATAGTAGCAACAAAGATCTAAAATGATCTTCGTTGGTTTTAGAAGATAAAAGCCGAAAAAACACAACAAAAAATAAAGAAGAACACTACAGATTTGATTTCGGAGTTCCCCTTAAAATCAAGGGTACATCTCCGTCAAGCTTCCCTCAAAGACGCTTGAATCTCCACTATGAATGTCAAAGCCGGATTACAAGTTCATGGATATTCCATGCTACAAACCAGCAGGTAATCTCAACATTTTTCCTCTCCTTTCTTCACTTTATTTCTCTTGGTTTATCTTACAATATCTCTCACTAACTCTCTATATTTTTCTCTCTTGTCTCTGAGGGTGATTACAAAAGAAAACACTGCTGCCTTTTTCTCTCTACAGGAGCCGAATACCACACTTGTGAAAGTGGAAGGTTGTACATCGATTTACATTGTTGTTGTTGGCTGTTATTGTGCTTGTTTCTGAGCTGAGAAATAGTTGTAATCTGTTGTTGATATTTTCCTTGTAAAGCTGAAAGTTTGTTAGAGTCTTGAGATATTTATTTACTTCTTTATATTGTAAAGAAATAAAAGATCTAGGCCTATGAAAACAGAACCGACAACTCTATGAGTTATAATGGTCTGTTGAGGCTTTGTAAAAGGTCTTATTTATTTTTCCTTGTAACTTAATTTATGAGATATTTAGTATGGGAAGTTATCCAACAATTTCCACCTAAATTTCCATACTAACAGTCCCAAAAGATCTTTGCCTTTTGCTGTATTTAATTACTTGTTGCTGTCTTTGAGGGTCATTGCTTGATTATGTGTCCATTTACCATCCTGTGTCAACTCCCAACAGGTTCATACAATGTTTGAACTTGTTGAGAGTCACCACCTTAGTTCCCATATCTGCTGGGTTCTCCTCAGTAGGAACTTTTTCCACTTGTATCTCACCTTGAGTCACCTTGTCCCTTATAAAGTGGTACTTAATCTCTATATGTTTAGTCCGGTCATGGAACACAGGGTTCCTACACAAGTGTACACAACTTTGACTGTCTGAGTACACTCTAGGAACCTACTTAAGTAACTTGATCTCTGTCAAGAGTCCTTTCATCCATATGGCTTCCTTAATAGCTTCTGTGGTTGATATGTACTCCGATTCTGTTGTTGAAAGTGCAACCACAGGTTGGAGTTGGGCTTTCCAACTCACACAGTTTCCTCCTAGTAGAAACATGTAAGATGAAGTAGACTTTCTACTGTCTCTATCCCCAGCATAGTCGGCATCGCTGTATCCTTCTATGTTGGTGCTGAACTTTTGTTGCTTGTAGATGAGTCCAACCTTAGGTGTCCCTACTAGGTACCTGAAAACCCATTTCATTGCAAGCCAATGAATCTTTCCTGGGTTTGCCATGTATTTGCTCAAGGTACTTATGGCAAAGGCCAGATCTGGCCTTGTACAAACCATCAAGTACATAATAGTCCCAACAGCACTTGAGTAAGGCACTTTACTCATTGCTTCCTTCTCTGCTTCAGTCTCAGGACATTGTTCCTTTGTTAAAGTGTACTGGCTAGTTATTGGTTGAGAAGTTTTCTTTGAATCTTTCGTTGAAAACTTCTCTATAATCTTTTGAATGTAGTCCTCTTGTGTCAAGAATAGTTTTCCCAACTTTCTGTCCCTCTTTATAGTGATACCCAGTATCTTAGATGCTATTCCCAAGTCTTTCATCTCGAACTCTGTCTTGAGTTGCCTCTTCATCTCATCCACTTGAGATCTCTCCTTGCTTATAATAAGCATGTCATCTACATAAAGTAACAAGTAGATGACCGTATTGATGTCAGTTCCCTTGTGATAGAAAGATGCATCATAGTAACTCCTTGAAAAACCTTGTTTCATCATAAAGGTGTCAAACCTTTTATTCCACTGCCTAGGGGATTGCTTGAGTCCATACAAGGACTTAACCAGTTTACAAACATGGTTCGATTTTCCTTTCTCTACATACCCTTCTGGCTGGGTCATCTATAGTTCTTCTTCCAATTCCCCATGGAGAAAGGCAGTGGTAACATCCATCTGATCTATCTCCATGTCAAACTGTGTAGCTAAGCTTAGGACCACTCTAATCATTTTATACTTCACCACCGGAGAGAAAATCTCATTGAAATCGATACCTTCTTTTTGTGTGAAGCCTTTAGCGACTAGCCTAGCCTTGTACCTTATAGGCTCATTTTTAGATCTTCTTTCCTTGTGCTTGAACAACCATTTACAAGACACAATACTTTTACCCTTGGGTCTTGGTACCACAATCCAAGTCTTATTCTTCTTGAGAGATCCCATCTCATCATCCATGGCCTTATTCCACTCCTTAGAATTCTTTCCATTAACTGCCTCATTATAAGTCTTGGGTTCCATATCATCCATTTCCAAATCTGTTAGAAGAGCATAAACCAATTATTCACTCCAAATGTTGTAGCTGTATTTCTGATTAGGCTTCGGAGTCCTCTTAGATCTATCCCTTGTCAACTGATAGTTTGTAAGGTCCTCTTCGGTGTCTTCATCCCTGATCTCTTGTTGAGCATCAGTTCCTCCCCCTTGACCATTGTTCATGGGCTGCTGGTTTTGGTTAGGTTCCACCTGAACCATTCCCGGTGTCTCTCCATTTTGTTCCACCTGATTAGAACCTGTTTTAACTTCTAGGTTTGTACCTGCAGGGTTAGTATCTTCCATTCCTGCACTAGACTTTTCCTTAGGTAAACAAGGAAAAATATTTTCTTGGAATATAACATCTCTACTATTCATAGTTTTAAATCCCCTTTTTCCTTTACCTAAAGTCTATACCCTTTTACCCCTTCGGGGTACCCTAAGAAAACACACTTTAAAGCCCTAGGTTCAAGTTTTCCTATGCTTTGATGTGCATAAGCAGCACATCCAAAAACTTTCAAATGAGAAAGGTTTAGAGGTTTACTTGACCATTTCTCCTCGGGAGTTTTACCTTCAGTTGCTCTTGATTGGCTTCTATTGATTAGGTGAACTGCTGTCAAGGCAACTTCTCCCCAAAATCCTTGAGATAATCCTGACTGAAGTAGCATACATCTTACTTTGTTCAGTATGGAGCGGTTCATTCTTTCAGCCACCCCGTTTTGCTGAGGTGTAATCCTCACTGTTCTATGTCGCTGCAAGCCATTTTCTTTAGAATAGAGGTCAAATTCATTGTTACAAAATTCCAAACCATTATCAGTTCTTAAAGTTTTCAGCTTTTCATTAGTTAAGTTCTCAACCAATAATTTCCAATGTTTGAATTTTGTAAAAGCATCATTTTTATTCTTAAGTAGATATATCCATACTTTCCTAGAATAATCATCTACTATAGATAAAAAATAAGAACAGCCACCATGAGTACTGATTTTTTTAGGACCCCATAAATCAGAATGTACATACTCAAGTATTCTTTTAGAGTTGTGAGTACCTGTTGTGAACTTTAATCTGTGATGCTTTCCAAGTATGCAATGTTCACAAAAATCTAGTTTACTCACTTTATCCTTACCCAACAGTTGTTGCTCACTCATGAGTTGCAAGCCTCTCTAACTTATATGCCCTAATCTTCTGTGCCATAGAGTAGCTATCTCATCTTCTTTGTCGTTGTGAGTTGTAATGTTACAGCTTGAAATAGGAGAGCCTTGTAGGTAGTAAAGTCCACCATTTTTGATTCCTTTCATGATTGTTAGTGCTCCTCTACTAAGCTTCATATGACCTGCCTCTACCTTACTCACAATACCCAAATCATCAAGCACACTAATAGAAATTAGATTTCTAGAGAGATTAGGCACATACCTCACTGCTGTTAGGGTTCTTACTATCCCATCATACATTTTAAATCTGATAGATCCCGACCCTTTAATCTCACAGGTCTGATTGTTTCCTACGATCACTTTTCCTCCTTTAGATTCCCTGTAATCAAACATATAACTTTTGTCATTAGTCATATGAAAGGTACAACCTGAATCTAAAATCCAATCATCTTTAAAAGATGATGCAGCAATGTATACTTCACCACTATCAATACTTTCATAACCATCACCATAATTAGCTTGGTTATTTTTAGAAAAATTAGGTCTATAGTTAGAATTTTCTCCCTGTCCTTTATATTTATTTGGTTTGCCTTTGTTTAGAAAATAGCAATCTCTCTTGAAATGCCCTGGCTTGCCACAGTTGTAGTATCCCGTAGGATCAGAGGGTTCTTTTGAGTTTGATCTTCCCTTGTTGTGACTCTTTCCTTTGTGGTGATCTCTGCTGTGACTTTTACTTTTGTAGTGTCCATGTTTTCTTTGATTTGGTCTCCCTCTACTGAAGTTTACTTCTCCATTAGAACCTCCATGCTTCTCATTCTTGATCTCCAAGTCCTTTGACTTCAAGGCTGAAATCACTTCTTCTAAAGTAATTTTTGTCCTACCATATTTAATGGCATTCTTCACTTCTTTGTAGGATTCAGGTAATGAGTTTAAGATGATGATGGCTTGGTTCTCATCACTTAATGCCTCATTTTCACCAGAATTAGCCAATTTAATATCTTCTTTGTCAACTAACCTGATAATAGCATCAGACAAATTAAAAATGATTAAACCAGTAGCAGTTTCAAGAAGTTCTTCTTGTGTAGATTTAGAAGTATTTTCTGGCCATTCTATAGGTTCACTAAGAACCCTAAGTAATTTGTTATGAGCAAGAAAAGCTCTAATCTTCTTCCTCCAAATCCTATAGTCCTCCGATCCATCAAACTTGTCAACATCCACTCTAATATTACTCATGTTTAATTATTATAACAAGATAATAAAAGCAAGAATGTAACAAGACAAAGTTTAGGTTAGAGTTTTCCTCTTTATCAATTTCTTGATAATTTCAGATTTGGCTTCTTCAATGTTTTGATGATCTTTCTTGTTTCTTGACGTTGTTTCCAGGTGTTGTTGAATCTTCTTGCTTCCCCGAGCTCTGATACCACTGTAGGAAATTATGCAGTCTGAAACTGCCCCTACACCCAACACCCCAACAGTCAAAAACCAGGGGTAAAAATGTCTTTCTCCCTTTGTGAGGATCACAAGGGAATATTCCCTTTTCAAAAACCAAATATTCCTTTTCAAAGCTCTACTGCCTTTTATGGCAGTATAAAAGCCTCCCCTTTTTTTGTTGATGAAAACCCTAGCAACAAAATCACTCTTCTTCAAAGCTAGTAGCCGAAAACACTTCAGCCTCCCTCTCCATCTTGTTTTCTTCTTTCTTAAAAACCCTAGCAGCCGCCCCTCATCTTCTCCTCCTTCAAGCTTTGTATTGCAGCAGCCTCCTTCTTTTCTTCCTCCTTTCTTCTTCAAGCTACAGCAGTAGCTTCAATGGTCGACTTCTTGTTTCCCTTCAAACCTGCAACACATATACAAAACCGAGAGACAAAATAGTAGCAACAAAGATCTAAAATGATCTTTGTTGGTTTTAGAAGATAAAAGCCAAAAAAAACACAACAGAAAAATAAAGAAGAACACTACAGATTTGATTTCGGAGTTCCGCTTAAAATCAAGGGTACATCTCCGTCAAGCTTCCCTCAAAGACGCTTGAATCTCCACTAAGAATGTCAAAGCCGGATTACTAGTTCATGGAGATTCCATGCTATAAACCAGCTAGTAATCTCAACATTTTTCCTCTCCTTTCTTCACTTTATTTCTCTTGGTTTATCTTACAATATCTCTCACTAACTCTCTCTATTTTTCTCTCTTGTTTCTGAGGGTGATTACAAAAGAAAACACTACTGCCCTTTTCTCTCTACATGAGCTGAATACCACACTTGTGAAAGTGGAAGGTTGTACTGTTGGGTTTTATGCCCTAAATAAAACTCATTTCAATATAATCAGATTTACTTATTAATATAGATCAGAAATAACATTTAATGTTGCATGGTTCACATGATTTATTTCATGATTATATGTACATAATGTATAAATTCATCTGAAACCCTTTTCACATACTTGATCATGTTTATTGTGCCGTCAACACATTGGAAAGTAAACATGACTATGTGAATAAAGTTTCCTAGATTTATCAGACATAGGGTTTTACTGATATGATAATCTACAATAGAGTTTACTTGCATTTGAAGAAATGCTATGTTCTTTCCAGAGCATTGGTTAAAGTAAAGCTCAGGTTGGATGCATGGAGTATGCATCGGAAGGGACCGATATTGAACTTTGACTTAGATTTAATCAAACTTATCGTAAAATCTATTCAAGTCAATATCGCCAAGTTGATCCTAGATCAAATGTTCTTAATCCTGTTATGATTAGGCTCAATCTTGAAAGGCTATTCGTGTTCTTTGATTTGTTAGTTAAGCCTACTTTTAGGTCAGGGTGATACGTACATTTTGGGAACACGGTAGTGCAATTGAGTGGGAGCGCTAGCATAAACATGGAATCTATAGCTTCTATCTGGCGAATAGTAAGCAAAGGATGATCTCCTTCGAGCTTGACCAAACGAACATAAATGGTGGAGTACTCATTTCACATAAGCTGAAATATCATTTATACGGGGTCAAGTGTTTTAAGGAATAAATACATTGTAGGGTGTAACGGTAATTTAATCCCTTTACAGTGTAGATCATTCATATAGAGGATCATTGATCACATTAGGATTATAACAATGGATAACTAATGATGTGTCTATATGGTGGAATATATAGAGCATTCTATATACTGAGAGTGCAATTCTAAGTTCTATGCGTGGATTCAACGAAGAATTAATAAGTTAGTGAATTTTAGTGCTAAATTCTTGATCTACTTATTGGAAGCTCGGTTATATAGACCCATGGTCCCCCCATTAGTTGAGATAATATTGCTTGTAAGACTCATGTAATTGGTTTTGATTAATCAATTATAATTCACAAATTAGACTATGTCTATTTGTGAAATTTTTCACTAAGTAAGGGCGAAATTGTAAAGAAAGAGTTTATAGGGGCATATTTGTTAATTATGATACTTTGTATGGTTCAATTAATAAATATGATAAATGACAATATTATTTAATAATTATTTATAGTTATTAAATAGTTAGAATTGGCATTTAAATGGTTGAATTAGGAAATTGGCATTTTTGAGAAAATCAGATACAAAAGGTGTTAAAATTGCAAAATTGCAAAACCCAAGGCCCAATCCACTAAGGCATGGCCGGCCACCTATTGTGTGTGTTTTAAATTGATTTTTTCATTATTTTAATGCCATATAATTCAAACCTAACCCTAGTGGAATGCTATAAATAGATAGTGAAGGCTTCAGAAAAATAAGACTTTTCTTCTGACACTTTCTGAATCAGAAAAACTGAGCCTTCTCTCTCCCTATCTTTAGCTACCACTTCTTCTTTCTTCTTCCTTTGAATTTCGAAATCCTTAGTGATTAGAGTAGTGCCCACACACATCAAGTGATACCTCAATCATAGTGAGGAAGATCGTGAAGAAAGACTTTCAGCAAGAAGGAGTTTCAGCATCAAAGATTCAGAGAAAGAGATCCAGGTTCAGATATTGATAATGCTCTGCTACAGAAAGGAATCAAGGGCTAGATATCTGAACGGAAGGAGTCATATTATTCCGCTGCACCCAATGTAAGGTTTCCTAAACTTTATATGTGTTTAATTTATCGTTTTAGAAAGTTCTTATTTAGGATGTTAATAAACATACTTGTGAGTAGATCTAAGATCCTGGTAAAATAAATTCCAACATGTACATCTATTTATATTGTTGTTGTTGGCTGTTATTGTATTTGTTTCTGAGCTGAGAAATAGTTGTAATGTGTTGTTGATATTTTCCTTGTAAAGCTGAAAGTTTGTTAAAGTCTTGATATATTTATTTACTTCTTTATATTGTAAAGAAATAAAAGATCTAGGCCTATGAAAATAGAACCGAAAACTCTATGAGTTATAATGGTCTGTTGAGACTTTGAAAAAGGTCTTATTTATTTTTCCTTGTAACTTATTTTATGAGATAGTTAGTATGGGAATTTATCCAACAAAACCAATATGATTAATTTATGTAAGAGTATTTGATATACAATTGACTTCAAAAGTGATCACTTGAAAAATATAAAATTGACATATACTAAATAATTCACAAGACACAACATGAAGTGGACAAACACATACATGGATGACCACTCAAAATCAAGCACATACTAGGAAAATATCTTTTTTATCTGCCCCAAAAGTAGATTGAAGCACAAAAATTACAATATAACTCAAAATAAATCACTGAGGCATTTCACTGAACACTTGATATACAACTCGTCAAAAGACCATGAGTAATCCAATTCTTTCAGTACATGCCCCAAAATTTAATAATAATCCAGAACAATAATATTTGAATCTCTTTAAAATTCACACAAGGTGAATAATATCAAGCTTATCAATATATATATTAACTAGATCAATTTTTTAATCACAACTGTGTACTTTTAGCTAAAAAAATATATATATCCCTGTAAAAGTTACAATCAGCTAGAATATCTAATTCATAAAATTCTTATTCACCTTTAGGCAATGCTTACTTATTAGTAACCATGGCAAGATCTCCATCACCTTTCCGTCGACCTTTGTCCCACGTCAAACCCAGCCCCAATAGTTATCATCATCCCCATTCCTCATAAACCTACATAGATAGATATATAAATTTTTATGTATATATATATATTTATATATATATATATATAGAGAGAGAGAGAGAGAGAGAGAGCTCGCACTTCAAATTTTTGGCACGAGATGTAGTCAGGTGACATCTCAGAAAAGCAAAACTGAAAAAGCTCTGGGTCAAAACTTTGGCCCTTGAATTTGATGGAAAAAGCTTCAAAGGGTAGGGAGGCGACTGATGAAGAACAAAACATAATCAAATAAGATGTCAGGGTTAGATAACATATTGCATGTTACTGTGACTTGTCAAATTTTTTTGCCATGTAGGCTTTATGACATTATTAATTGTAAAACAAATAAAAATTAATGTAGAACCTACAAAAATTTGGTGGGAAATTTGGCTCCAAAAATTTTAATTAAATTTTGTCCACTATGTTTGGAGGTAAAACTATTTACATAGAAATTTATCAGTAGGAATCATAAATAACTCAGTGTGATAATAATTCCCAATATATTTTACCTACAAATAGTCTGAATTCTAAAATATTCGTATGTAAGGTATATATTTACTTACAAATATATATATTTGTAGAGAAAAAATGTTTAGATAAAGAACATATTTCTTGTAGTGATTGTTTTGGCTGAGATTGATTTAGTAAAACCAATCTTTTATTTCATTTATTCAAAAAAATAGAAATTTTGAAAAAAAAAAAGATAGCATCTCTCTCTTTAAACTCTCTCTCCCCCTCTCTCTCTCTCTCTCTCTCTCTCTCTCTCTCTCTCTCTCTCTCTCTTCTCTCTCTCTCTCTCTCTCTCTCTCTCTCTCTCTCTCTCTCTCTCTCTCTCTCTCTCTCTCTCCTTTTTCCCTTAGAAACCAGCTAGGGTTTTTGGATTTGTTACTTCATCTAGGGATTTCAAGCAAGTTCTTTGTGATTTCAATTCAAGGTAAGTCTCTAAGCAACTTCCTCCTTAGTTCTTAAGCTTCAAGTTGTGAATCTTTGCATGATTTTGATTTTAAAGAGTTGTGGTTGCTGTTATTAATTGTTATTGTTTTCTGTGATGGTATTATGTTTAGATATGTTGTTTTAAGCATGAATTAGGGGCTGTATGTAGGTTTAACCAAGCTTTGAGTTTTAGAACTCAACCTTGAAGCATTAATGGTGAAATTCGTTTCTATGTATGGGTAGTTGCTTTATCACTTGCAATATGTTTATTGGGGTGTGAAATGCAGGTCTAGAAAGTTTAGTTGGATTTGGAAACGATTTCGTTAGGGTTTGAAGCTTTGTTGGTTTTCTGGGTAAAACCGGCTAACCGGTTTTACACTGCTTGTAAAACTGGTTACCTGGATTTTGCAGCAGGGAAAACTGATTTTTCAGCTTGTCGTTTCGTGTCAACTTTAGGTTTCTAATTGGTGGATTCCCTACTAGTTTGGGATATTACCATATTAAGTTGAAGTGGATAGGGTTTTGGTTTTAAACCTTAGTCCCGGTTGTGATTTAGCGAGTCACTTATGTGTGTTGTTATCGATGTGATATAGGAGCCTATAATTCGCCGAACAGTTGTTCCACTCAGGTTGACTGGCACACCTGAATTCGGAATTGAGGTAAGATTAGTATAATATCATGCATATGTTATTACATGTTTAGCGTACATGTGTTATTGCCTGTTAGATTACATTGATAGCAGTAATAGTATACGTAGAGTTGTACTGATTACTGATAAATGTATGTTGGCTGAAATACTGATCGATACTGTCACATCAATATGGCTAGAGTACGACTAGCATATTGAGTATAGGCTGACATTATGGTCGATAGTATTGTCGTAAGAACGTTCTAGACTCAGTACCCTATGGGACACGGGGATTAGGGTTATGATTGGGTGTATGGGCGCCAGGTTATAACCCGGGTTACTTGTATGTTTATGTTATGCTTTTCTTACTGAGTCTGTCGACTCACAGTGTTATCTTTATGTGTAGGTAAGGGTAACACTAAAGTTGAGGAGCCGTGAATACGAGCAGATGAGGATTGTACATGTCGGGGCAGTTAGGCTTGGAGCATACGATCTTTGGGACATCGAGGCTTTTGTTGTATACTCGCTAGGCGACAAACTTTTGATTATATGTATAGCCAAATTTTGTAAAGTATTTTGTAAACGAGATTCCAAAATATTATATATGTAATACTCTAAGTTTTTAATTAAATAAGCAAATTTTAATTATTCACGATTTTCAATGACCTCGTTGATTAGCAACGAGCTACACAGTATGTTTAAAATCACGTTAACACGCCTATGCTAGTTAGGGTGTTACAATTTGGTATCAAAGTCGCCAGGTTGTCTTCCGAAGATCGTCACGACATGTACAATTATCATCGGTAGTCAGCTCGTTTCACGGTTCAGTAAGCTTTTATTGCTTAGTACTTTATTTTCTATAGTATTATCTAAGAATAGCCTGTTAGGAAGCATGTTAGTAGCCTGATAGTAAAATAGGCGCATGTTTATAATTTCTAAATAAGCGGCATTAGTAAGTTTCTCTTTGATCACAATCTGACCAGACTAGCTCTTGGTTACACAGGCTGTTCAGATTAGTAAGGACGCCAGGCGAAATACCAGCAGCCAGGGCAATTCGGTTGGATCTGATGCTGGTCAGGGAGCTCAGATTCCCCTAAATGTCCATGGCCGAGGTAGAGGTCTTAGGGGCAGGGCATGTGGCCGGGATGATGTTAATCCGCCACAGGTTGCCCAAGCTGCTCAGGATGCCCAAAATTGGGAAAATAGGTTTGCATCAATGCAGGCTAGGATCAATGAACAAGATAATGAAATTCGACGGTTGAGACAGCAGGGTGCTCCTGCAGTGCCTGCTCTAGAAATTCCAGTGGCACCTGCCCCTGCTGTCCAGGCCGAACCAGTGGCGACAGTGAATGGGATGGAACCCCTGTATGAAAGGTTCCGCAAGCAAGCACCTCCAGTTTTTTTGGGAGGCCCGGATGTCATGAAAGTCAAGCAATGGCTAATAGTGATTACTAGAATCCTGAACTTTATGGGCATCACCGGTAACGATACGATGGTCTGTGCCACCTTTCAATTTCAAGAAGATGCATTGGTCTTATGGGACATGGTGTCTATGATTCATGATGTCACGACAATGACCTGGGAAAAGTTCCAGGAAATTTTCAATGCTAAGTATTACAATGAAGCAGTTAGAAGTGCTACGAGAAAAGAATTCACTCATTTGACTCAGAAAGAAAATATGAGTGTTAGTGAGTACACAACACAATTTGACCGTTTGGCGAGATTGGCCTTGGGAATTGTGCCAACTGACTTCAGTAAGAAAGAAAAACACCTGGATGGATTAAATGCGAAGATAAGACATTACTTGATGATTACTACTGACGACGAAACCACCTATGCTGAAATGGTGGATAAGGCACTGCGAGCTAAGGGCGCAGTGGGATGCACGATAGAGTCTGGTGGGACTCCGATTGTTGGCGGGGCTCCTACCCCTCCTGCATGAGGTTTTAGCAGGGAGGTAGTGGTTCAGCCATAGATCAGAAAAGAAAGGCATCCACTGCAACCAGTGGCTTGGGTCAAAACAAGAGGTTCCAAGGGAACCAGGGTCGAGGAAATCGCCAGGGTGGCATCGAAACCCGATACACTTACCCAGAGTGCCCCAATTGTAAAAACCACCATCTGGGGGAGTGTAATGGGCAGGGATGCTTTCAGTGTGGCATGGCAGGGCATTACAAAAGAGATTGCCCCAGCTTAGAACTGAGGCACCGAAGACTGCAGTGAAACCCACTCCAGCTAGGGTGTTTGCGATAACTCAGGCTGATGCAGAAGCCAGCCCTTCGGTAGTAACTGGTCAGCTCTCAGTCAACATCTCTTATTTCTCTGTGTTATTTGACTCTGGGGCAACTCGTTCGTATGTGACAGCCAAAATTTTTAGTAAATTGGATAGACCGCATGATAGTTATGAATCAGGGTTTGGAACCCTACTGCCTGGTGGAGAGTTAGTTATCTCCAAAAGGTGGATTAGGTCTATGCCGATCAAAATAGAAGATAGAGAGTTGAGTGCTGATTTGATAGAGATGAATTTAGTGGATTTTGATATTATTCTGGGAATGGATGTAACGTCCCCGCTTCAAGCCTCTATTGGGCCCTTACACCCACGGACTAATGGCTCTTATACACGGGTACGCCACTCAGGCTGCTTCCTGGATTGATGACTGACCCTACAGACCAACACGAGTGTTTCCAGCGTGCTTTGTCCTCACTCACACGGATCCTGGGAAAACTTCCCAAGAGGTCACCCATCCTGAAATTGCTCTAGGCCAAGCACGCTTAACTATGTAGTTCTTTCGAGATGGGCTACCGAAAAACAAGATGCACCTTGTTGATATAGGTAGTACCAATCAATCCATTTGAGCTCTCTTGAACTGTGTAGTCCCATACCTACACAGTCTCAGAATCATCCCACTTGACCTTCCCCAGGCGATGTGGGATTGCACAGCTTACCCGATATTTCCCCTTACGGATCACGGGACTACTGACTGTCACAATCAAACCCCCTTACGGCGTCCGACGTCCTCGTCGACCACACTTCCAGCTGGGTCAAGGCTCTGATACCATTTAAAGAGATTCCATGTTTATTTCCAAGTGCCACGGAAAAAGTATCTATCGATGAGTAACAACTATGAAACTGCAAGAATGACACCGTAGCTTTACAGTGGAATAAAAAAGAGAGAGAGAGAGTAAGATTTTAGTCTGTAATAACATTCAATGAGAGAACGGGAATAATTAAAGAGAAGTTTGCATAAGATCTTTTACCCTACTCTTTGTGTTTGTTATTTTTGTATTATATAATGTGTTCTCAAGTGACATGTAAGGATGTTCATGAGAGAATGAATAGTATTACTCTTGATGGCATGTAAGGATGTTCATTAGAGAATAAATAGTTTAACTCTTAATGACATGTAAGGATGTTCATAAGAGAAGAAATTTTTATAAAATTACGAGCATGTTATTGCAAAACTTATGTATTTAAAGCATGTATATGTACGTTATTGTAATGGAGTACATTTTGGTATTTAAGTAATGTATAGAGAAATAATAATACTTAATTAAGTTGTGTATATTTTATGTGTTATGGATTGACCGATAAGACATAGGTTAAATGCATGTTTATTGGGTCCATATATATGGTAGATAATGAGGTAATGCAGTAAGTGGTGAAAGACATGAAGACTCAACACCCCGAGTGTTGGTAAGTTAAATTTCGAGGACGAAATTTCTTTTAAGGAGGGTAGAATGTAATATCAAGATTAAAATAGTATTTTTTTTTCTCTCCTTGGGATATTAATTGTGTGAGGATAATTATCTTATATATTTGTGTTGTTAGTGAGTTGAGATTATTGTACCAATTTTCTAGAGAGAGTTAAAGTTATATTAACTACGAAAGTAAAATACTATGGTATTTTTACAAGGTAGGTAATCATTTAATTAAAGCCCAATATGAAAGTTTATTAGGGTTTTATAAATTATTTAGTGGATTTTAATTAATGGTATAACTGATATCAAATAACATTATTATAGAATTAATGTTAAAAATTCGTAGGTTTGGATAAATTCGCAGGATTAAAAACTGTTTTACTAAAATGATCATATCTGGAGTTCTAGAGCTCGTATTGAGGTGATTTAAGTGGAGTTAGAAAGATAATTCAGAGATCTATTAATTATGTAGAAATAGATTTATCGTAATTTTAACTTTATTGGGGTCAAAATTAAGCTACAAAGTGACGACCTGTTAAGTTTAGTATAGAAACCCTAAGTTTTAAAATTCAAATTTAAAACTTATATCTAACAAATAAGATTTTTATTTATTATTCTATTTAGAATTAAATTAGCATCAGATTATAGGGGTTATTTTATTATTTTCTTTTATAGGTTTAATTAGATTATAAAACCTAAATCTATCACATTCTTGATACGTAATATGCAGAGCCTCTAACCCTGAGAAAAATAAAACTCAATCTCAATCTCTTTCTTTCAGCCTGAACACAATTCTAGCCTGAACACAATTCTTAGAGAAGACACTCATAAAATCCTATACCCTACAAGTTATTCATCTCGCTATCTATCAAATATTTATAATGTTCCTTCTTGTTTCGTTCTCTTCGCCAAACAACACTCATGATTTTCATCAACATAAGATTGAGATCATCATCACCATTCTAATAATCTGAGATTTCAAGATCTAGCACTGATTAAGAAGAGTCATCAAGAGGTAAGAGAGTTCTTCCACTTATTGTTGTGAACTTTTAGGTTAAACTATGAAATCTCGTTTTTTATTTTTTTCTCAAAATTATTGTCTTAGTAAAATAGTCATATCTCTCTCAATATTGATCTATTTCCAGCGATTTTTGTATCGTTGGAAAGCTGATTTGATGATCTAAAATTTTTATGAAGAAACTATTCACCATTTCGGTGATATTCTATGTCGAAAATTATCATCTTTCTGATATTGTTGTAAATCGTTTTTTTCATATTCTTAGAAAAAGTACTTTCACTTAAAATACCATAACTCTCTCAATTCTCATCCATTTTTAATGATCTATATATGGTCTCAAAGCTTATTCGATTTCCCATAAGTTTTATGAAGGAACATTTTGTTAATTCGGAGTTATACTATGTCGAAAAGTTATTTTCCTTCTGTATTATTTGCTTCGTTTCTTGAATCTTGTTCTTCCAAAACTGTTTTGGTAAAATTGCAATATCTCTTTCAATATAATTCCGATTTTGAAGATTTTGGTATCATTGGAAAGGGAATTTAATTTCCTAAAACTTTCATGAGGGTGTTATCTTCTAGTTCTGAACCTTTCAATACAAAAAGTTTGTATTTTTTCTAAGTCGTATAATTCGTTACTCTATATTTCTTCTCAGAAATAGTTTCAGTAAAACAATCATAACTCCCTCAGTTTTAATCCATTTTTAATGATCTTTATATCATTGGAAAGATAATAGAATTTCCTATAATTTTTTTGAGGACAACTTTTACTGAATTGCTGTAGTTGTTGGTCAAAAATAGTGATCTTTCTGCTGTACTGTAAGAGTACGAATTTTAATATTAGGGCCTTGACCCATGTCTTATTATAGGTAGTAGTGACGAGATAACAAGTCTTAAGCAGCGGGATTCGAGGTAAGGAAATTAAGTAGTTTTTATGTGTTGAACTGCATAATTTAAATTATTTGTCTATTGAAATATTATTTGTGATGTATTATTATGAATGTGTGTATAGTACTGAGAATGTGTGGTGTGGACACAATATGGGTTTGTGAATCGAAATATATTATGGTTGGTACGATTTGTATGTTGTATGTTGTATGATGTATGTGGTGTGTTGTATGCTGTATGTTGTATGTTGTATGTTGTATGCTAACGTCTCAGGTACAAATGAGGGGCCATGGTGGGGTATGATACGGGGTAAGGCCGTTGAATGTAGAGATACCCTACCCTACATTTGTCTGATTCATGTATGACATTGTTATGGTGGGGTATGATACAGTGATGTACTGTTGAATATAGAGATACCCTATCCTATAACAATGGTAGGGCTACATAGGCCCAGGTTATTATATGGGCAGATTAGGCCCAGGATATTGTAGGGCCAGGCTAGGCCCAGGTGATGTAAGTAATGGCTATGATATGCCAATGTTATGGTAAAGACATGATATGATTGAAATAATTTTTATATGTTATTGTTATGATTGTGTTATGAGTATGATGTCAGGGTTGTGATCCCTACATATATGTAATGGTTTCGTTTAGTACAAATATATGGTATATGATATAGCTTTCCATATCTGGAGTTATTTAAATTACAATTATGAGCTAAGGCATATAATTTTGTTAAGACTGGATACGTTAATGTTATAAAGAATCGTATTATTGTGAATTTTAAGATATGTTTACTGTATTGAATGCTATTGTATGTTAAGCATTTCCTTACTGGGCTTTTAGCTCACCCCCTTACTTTCCCCCTACAGGCAATAGACAGGAAACATTGAATGTAAGTTTGATGAGTTGGGTCAGTTCTGGTATGTATACTGCGAGGGGCTATGGACGAGCAAACGGTCTAGAACGCCGGTGGAGCCTTGGTTTTGTTTTTTTTTTTTATATAGTAAAGTAATCTGAGCTCAGTGGGATGTTACAAGTTTATTTATTTATTTTTTTTTTTTTGTACTCAACTACTTATTTTATTTTTAATATGAATGATCATTCACCTTTTTGCATATTTATTGTAAAACCCACTGTGTATTTCCAAACATCTTTGAATCTTTTTAATTAATGCATCAAAAATAGTATTTTGTAAAATAAGGCAAAATATTGGGGCGTTACAATGGATTTCTTGTCCAAGTACTCAACCAGTATTGACTGTAAGAGGAAGATGGTAATCTTCCAACCAGAGGGTGAAGAACCATTTGTCTTTGTCGGTTCGGTTCAGGGGTCTCGGATTCCAATAATTTCAGTGTTAACAGCTAGGGAATTGTTACGAGCGGGATGTCTTGGGTTTTTAGCCGTGGCATTAGATACCACTCGGTCTGACTCTGTTCGGCCAAAAGACATCAAGGTGGTTCGGGATTTTCTAGATGTTTTTCCCGACGAACTTCCGGGTTTACCACCTCAGAGAGAAATTGATTTTGTTATTGACTTGACACCTAAAGCAGATTCGGTTTCCAAGGCTCCCTACAGAATGGCTCCAGCAGAACTTAAAGAATTGAAAATTCGAATCCAGGGGTTTCTTGACATAGGGTTTTCTCGACCCAGTGTGTCACCCTAGGGAGCTCCAGTATTGTTTGTTAAGAAGAAGGATGGATCTTTGCGGATGTGCATTGATTACCGGGAATCGAATAAACTAACAGTCAAGAATAAATATCCTTTACCTAGGATCGACGATCCTTTTAATCAACTTCAGGGGAAGATCCTCTTTTCAAAGATTGATCTACGATCGGGCTATCATTAGTTGAGAATCCGAGAGGAGGATATCCCAAAGACAGCTTTCCGCACTAGGTATGGACATTATGAATTTTTGGTTATGTCTTTTGGACTGACCAATGCTCCTGCAGCTTTTATGGATTTGATGAATATGGTATTCAAGGATTTCCTCGATATTTGTGTTATTGCATTTATCGATGACATCCTTGTGTACTCTCAGTTAGAAGAGGAGCATGAGCAACATCTCCGGATGGTTCTGCAGCGACTTCGAGAACATAAGTTGTATGCCAAATTCAAGAAGTGCGACTTTTGGTTGTCTCAGGTGTCTTTTCTTGGACACATTGTTAGTAAAGATGGGATCAAAGTGGATCCAGGAAAGATAGAAACCGTCAGGGATCGGCCAAGACTGAAAACAGTGACAGAAGTTAGAAGTTTCTTGGGTTTGGATGGCTACTATCATCGGTTCGTTGAAGGATTTTCTAAAATTTCAACACCCTTAACCGAACTCACCAAAAAGAATCAGCGTTTTGTATGGACGAATAAGTGTGAATAAAGTTTTCAGGAACTAAAGCAGAGGTTAATTACAGCTCTAGTGTTAGCTCTGCCTTCTGACAAAGAGAAGTTTGTAGTTTATTGTGATGCATCTAGACAGGGTCTGGGGTGTGTTCTGATGCAGGCCGAACGGGTTATTGCCTATGCCTCCCGTCAATTGAAAGATTACGAATAGCGATACCCGACTCATGACCTAGAACTTACCGCAATAGTGTTTCCTTTAAAGATTTGGCAGCATTATCTCTATGGAGAGAGGTGTGAAATTTACACTAACCATAAAAGTCTCAAATATTTTTATACTGAGAAAGATTTGAATATGAGACAGAGGCGTTGGTTAGAGTTGGTTAAGGATTACGATTGTGAGATCCTTTATCATCCTGGGAAAGCCAATGTAGTGGCTGATGCCCTGAGCTGAAAGGGTCCCGGGCCACTAGCTAACATGGTTCAAATTTTGTCTCAGTTAGCAGAAGATATGGTCAGATCAAGCATCGAGTTTTTTGTAGGTAAACTTCATAACTTGACGCTACAATCCGATATGTTAGAGCATATTAAAGTTACTCAGCTTATTGATCAAGAGCTAATAAAAATCAGAGAAGATGTTTCAGCTGGTCAATCCAAAGACTTTACAGTGTCGGATAGTGGAATGCTGTTGTTTAAGACCGGAGTCTGTGTTCCTAATAGTGTGGAACTTAGAAATGAAATTCTCGAAGAGGCTCATACCACTCCATATTCCTTGCATCCCGGCACCACCAAGATGTATCAAGATCTTAAACCCTACTTCTGGTGGAGCAGAATGAAGAAGAATGTGGTAGAATTCGTATCGAGATGACTAACTTGTCAGCAGATTAAGGCTGAACATCAGAGACCAACAGGGTTGTTGCAGCCTTTAACCCTACCTGAATGGAAGTGGGAAGATATCACAATGGACTTTGTGGTTGGATTACCTAGAACCATGGGTTTATTTGATTCAATTTGGGTAGTGGTAGACCGATTTACAAAGTCTGCTCACTTTCTAACAGTTAAAACAACCTTCTCAGTGGATCAGTATGCAAATCTGTATGTTAAAGAGATTGTGAGACTGCATGGTGTGCCAAAATCCATAGTTTCGGATAGAGATCCGAAGTTCACTTCAAAATTTTGGCAGAGTTTGCAACGGGCTATGGGTACAAAACAGAAGTTCAGTACAGCTTTCCATCCTCAGACAGATGGACAGTCTAAACTGACGATTCAGATACTAGAAGATATGTTACGAGCCTGTGTTATGGATTTTGAAGGCTCCTAGAGAAGTACCTACCGTTGATGGAGTTCTCGTACAATAATAGCTACCAAAGTACGATAAGGATGGCTCCCTATGAACTGTTATATGGCAGAAAGTGTAGGTCTCCCATTCACTGGGATGAGACAGGAGAGAGGAAATATCTAGGTCCGGGATCAGTGCAACAAACTAATGAAGCGATTGAGAAGATTAAAGCCAGAATGCTTGCTTTGCAGAGCAAACAAAAGAGTTATGCAGATCTCAAACGTAGCGATATAGAATTTCAAGTAGGGGACCATGTGTTCCTACGGGTGTCTCCTATGAAGGGGATCAAGCATTTCGGGAAAAGAGGCAAGTTATGCCCTAGATTTACAGGACTTTCAAGATTCTAGAGAAGGTTGGACAAGTGGCATACCGATTAGCTTTGCCTCCAGCTCTTTCAGCAGTTCACTACGTATTCCATGTCTCGATGTTAAGAAAATACGTTTCAGACCCGACTCATGTACTTAGCTATGAGAATCTTGAGCAGCAACCAGATATGTCTTATGAAGAACAACCAGTTCAGATCCTTGACATAAAGGATAAGGTTCTTCGGAACAAGACCATAGCTCTTGTCAAAGTACTCTGGAGAAATAGCAAGGTGTAGGAAGCCACCTTGGAGTTAGAATCAGACATGAGAGCTTAATATCCAGAGTTGTTCAGGTTAGATTTCGAGGACGAAATCCTTTTAAGGGGGGGATAATTGTAAAGACCGCTTAGCTTCAATTTGGAAATTAGCAGATAATTAGGGCTTTATTATGAAGAATATATATTAATATGAAATTAATTATTTATGATGATTTATTTGAATTCAGAATGTATTTTTATGTCACATATAAAAATTTCATAATTTTGCATATTTTGTGCCCGACAACTTTGGAACGCGGTGTATGGCTATTAGAATCACATCTTAGTATTTTTAGTAGCGAGACAATAGTTTAGACATTTGGAATGACGGGAATAGTCGGGATTTTAGAATTTTCCAAAAATACCCCTTAATGCCATTTTATAACTTTTAGTGTGGGATGGGGCAAAATGGTCATTTTGCCCCATAAGCTTTTGTTTTTTTTTTGTGGATTTAATCAGGCTTTAATATTGTTTTGGCGTAGATTGATTTAGTAACACCAATCTTTTATTTCATTTATTCAAAAAAAATAGAAATTTTGAAAAAAAAAAAAGATAGCATCTCTCTCTTTAAACTCTCTCTCTCTCTCTCTCTCTCTCTCTCTCTCTCTCTCTCTCTCTCTCTCTCTCTCTCTCTCTCTCTCTCTCTCTCTCTCTCTCGTTTTTCCCTTAGATACCAGCAAGGGTTTGTGGATTTGTTACTTCATCTAGGGATTTCAAGCAAGTTCTTTGTGATTTCAATTCAAGGTAAGTATCTAAGCAACTTCCTCCTTAGTTCTTAAGCTTCAAGTTGTGAATCTTTGCATGATTTGATTTTAAAGAGTTGTGGTTGCTGTTATTAATTGTTTTTGTTTTCTGTGATGGTATTATGTTTAGATATGTTGTTTTAAGCATGAAGTAGGGCTTTTATGTAGGTTTAACCAAGCTTTGAGTTTTAGAAATCAATCTTGAAGCTTTAATGGTGAAATTCGTTTCTGTGTATGGGTAGTTACTTTATCACTTGGAATATGTTTATTGGGGTGTGAAATGCAGGTCTGGAAAGTTTGGTTGGATTTGGAAACGATTTGGTTAGGGTTTGAAGCTTTGTTGGTTTTCTGGGTAAAACCGGCTAACCGATTTTACACTACTTGTAAGACTGGTGACCCGAATTTTGCAGTAGGGAAAATCAGTTTTTTAGCTTGTCGTTTCGTGTCAGTTTTAGGTTTCTAGTTGGTTGACTCCCTGCTAGTTTGGGATATTACCATATTAAGTTGCAGTGGATAGGGTTTTGGTTTTAAACCTTAGTCCCGGTTGTGATTTAGCGAGTCACTTATGTGTGTTGTTATCGATGTGATTTTAGGAGCCTATAATTTGCCGAGCAGTTGTTCCACTCAGGTTGACCAGCACTTCTGAATTCACAATTGAGGTTAGATTAGTATAATATCATGCATATTTTATTACATGTTTAGTGTGCATGTTTTTTATGCCTGTTAGATTACATTGATAGCAGTAATAGTATACATAGAGTTGTATCGATTACTGATAAATGTATGTTAACGTTGGCTAAAATACTGATCGATGCTGTCACATCAATATGGCTAGAGTATGACTAGCATAGTGAGTATAGGCTGACATTATGGTCAGTAGTATTGTCGTATGAACATTCTAGACTCAGTACCGTGTGGGACACGGGGATTAGGGTTATGATCAGGTGTATGAGCGCCAGGTTATAACCCATGTTACTTGTATGTTTATGTTATGCTTTTCTTACTGAGTCTGTCGACTCACAGTGCTATCTTTATGTGTAGGTAAGGGCAAGGCTAAAGTTGAGGAGGCGTGAGTACGGGCAAATGAGGATTGTACATGTCGGGGCGGTTAGGCCTGTAGCGTACGATCTTTGGGACATCGAGACTTTTGTTGTATAGTCGCTAGGCGACAAACTTTTGATTATATGTATAGCAAACTTCTGTAAAGTATTTTGTAAACGGGGTCCTGAAATATTATATATGTTATACTTTAAGTTTTTAATTAAATAAGAAAATTTTAATTATTCACGATTTTCAATAACCTCGTTGATTAGCAACGAGTTGCACAGTATGTTTAAAATCACGTTAACAGGCCTATGCGAGTTAGGGTGTTACACTGACATGGTCATTTCTTATGCTTCTTTTTAGCTAAAGGAGTATGGGTAACATTACCCAACATATGATTTGGAACTTCCAGCAGTGGTGTTCGCATTAAAAATTTGGCGACACTACCTTTATGGGGAAAAATGTGAAATTTATACTGACCACAAGAGTCTTAAGTATTTATTTAATTAGAAAGATCTAAATATGAGACAAAGACGGTGGTTAGAGTTAGTCAAGGACTACAATTGCAAGATTCTTTATCATCATGGAAAAGCCAATATAGTGGCCGATGCCTTGAGTAGGAAGGGCCCTGGACAAGTTTTTCGTACCAAGATAATTTCTCCCCAGTTAGCCACTGACATGGTCAACACAGGTATTGAGTTTGTGGTGGGCAAACTTAGTAACTTGACACTCCATTCTGATGTAATAGAAAGAATCAAGTGTGCCCAACTGGAAGATCCTAAGTTAATCGAAACTCAAGTCGAAGTCGTAGCTGGACATGTTAAGGACTTCACGGTTTCTGATACTTGTATGCTACTTTATAAGGATCGAGTTTGTGTTCCAAACGATAGTGGGCTTAAGAAAGAGATGATAGATGAAGCTCACACCACTCCATATTCATTACATCCGGGTACCACCAAGATGTATCAAGATTTGAAACCCTATTATTGGTGGTGCATTATGAAGAGGGATGTGGTAGATTATGTGTCAAGGTGTTTGACTTGTCAACTTATCAAGGCTGAACATCAAAAACTGACAGGGTTACTACAGCCTTTGACACTTCGTGAGTAGAAATGGGAAGATGTCACCATGGATTTTATTTTTGGATTACCTAGAACTATCGGAATGTATGATTCAGTTTGGCTAATTGTGGATCGTTTCACAAAGTCAGCACACTTTTTGCCAGTGAAAACCACCTTTATAGTGGATCAGTATGCAAAGTTGTATGTTAAGGAGATAGTGTGTTTCCATGGAGCTCCAAAATCCATAGTTTCAGATAGAGATCCAAAATTAACTTCCAAATTTTGGCAAAGTCTCCAGATGTCCATGGGTATGAAGCTGAAGTTTAGTACAACTTTTCACCCCTAGACAGATGGTCAGTCTGAAAGAACAAATCAAATTCTGGAGGACATGTTACGAGCCTGTGTGTTAGATTTTTAAGGTTCGTGGAGTAAGTACCTACCATTAATAGAATTTTCTTATAACAACAACTATCAGAGTATAATAGGGATGGCTCCCTATGAGTTGTTTGTGGTAGGAAGTGTCGATCACCTATTCACTAGGAAGAAACTGGAGAAAGAAGGTATTTGGGTCCTGAGTTAGTTCAAAAGACCAGTGATGCAATCGAAAAGATCAAGGCATGGATGCTTACCCCGAAAGTAGGCAAGAGAGTTATGCTAATCCTAAGCATCGAGAGATAGAGTTTCAGGTAGGAGAACATGTTTTCTTACAGATTTCACCAATGAAGAGTGTAAAATGCTTTGGAAAGAGGGGCAAGTTAAGTCATAGGTTCATAGGGCCATTTGAAATACTCAAGAAGGTTGGACAAGTAGCGTAACGATTAGCTTTACCTCCAGCATTGTCAGCAGTGCACAATGTTTTTCACGTATCAATGTTTAGGAAGTATGTATCTAATCAAACCCATGGCTTGAGTTATGATACCCTAGAGTTTGCACCATATCTATCCTATGGGGAACAACCAATTCAGATCCTCGATAGGAAGCACAAAGTTTTACGGAACAAGACTATCACCATAGTCAAGGTACTTTGGAAGAATAGCAAGGCGGAAGAGGCCACTTGGGAGTTAGAGTCTGAAATGAGGACTCAATATCCAGAGTTATTTAGGTTAGATTTCAGGGAGAAAATCCTTTTAACGGGGGGATAGTTGGAATGTCCATTATACTTAGACATGGGATTAGTGGGACACTTAGCACTAATTAATATGACTATATGATTATTTATGTATTTAATGCTTTATAGACCCTATTTTTATGAAAATATGTGTTATGATTATTATTTCTCAATTCCGGAGATTTTATTGAATTATATGTGTGATATGCATGCTATCTGTGAATTTTAATATTTTTACATTTTTATGCCCGGTAACAATGGAAAAGGGTCGAATGGCAATTTTAGTCACATAGATAAAAAAATTTATCAAGTATTTTACGAGGAAATATTATTGGATATCTTAGAATATCGAGGTTTAACAAAATAGCAGAATTGGACCATTTGACCTCTAGGGTTATGAGATAACTTTACGGGGAAACAAGGGCATTTTAGTCTTTTTACCCTAAGAGCTTAGTAACTCTTTTTGGAAGGGATAGGTGATTGTGGCTCATCCTTTTGAGGATGACCAGCTGCTTAGGAAGCAAACAAAAAGTAAAAGCAAAATAAAAAGGAACCAAAAAGAAAAAGCAAAGTCAAAAGCGAAAAAGAAAAGTCAAAAAATACAAAATCACCTTCTCCTTCTCCCTCTACTTCATGGCTTCTGAACCAGGGCCAAAACTCACTGTTTTCCACAACTTTCAAGCCTCTTCCTATGTGGAATTCATCAAGGAGTTCAACCCCTAGTTCCTCCAAACTTCTAAGGTAAAACCTAACCTAAAATTTATTGGTTTTCTAGGGTTATTATTAGTTTTCAGTGGCTGTTTATAATAGAACATGTTGAATAAGTTTAGGAAGGTTATGAACTGATTATTAAGGTTATTTAGGACGGTTTTGAAGTGGTTTGAATTGTTTTAGGTGGTTGTAGCAAAAGTTATACACGTTTGAGTTCAAAGAACTCAAACTTAACTTGGTTGTGATAACTTGAATTTTGTTGGGAACTGGGTTAATGTTTCCGCAAGAAATATATTTATTATGATGTTTTTAGGTTCTCTACAAAGTTTGGTAAAGTTTGGATCAGGATTGGATGAGTTATGGGATTTCCAATCTCGGACAGGAAGGTTTTGGGCCATCTGATTTAGGTAGTTTTAGGACGGCCATTTATTTTGATTTTTTTTTAGAATTTTTTTGGGATTTCTTCATGAAAAATGTTCATTGTGATGCTTTTAGATACCCTGCAAAATTTTGTAAGGTTTGGCTTAGAATTTTAGGAGTTATGGAAGTTTTAAAATGGGATAGTGGAGTTTTAGGCCATCCAATTTAGGCAAAATTTGGGGGTCCATCTTAAGATTTTTCCTAGGATTCTGATTGAGTGTTTTGTCAATACCTAGGTTACTGCCATGATATCTATCAATAGAAAAAAATTTAGTTGTTAATTTATGTCCTCGAAAGTGTTAGGGCAACACTTATTGGTTTTTTAGAAAATATGACTTAGGGCCTTCGATTACCAGCATTTATTTCCACTGAGGTTGATCGGAACACCTGAAATCAAAATTTAGGTAAGACTAGTATAACACATACATATGTACATGTTTATGTTTGCTACATGTATGACATATCCGTTAGAACGATAGTTGGTGTATATATGATTGCATCTTGATATCGTGAATGTATGTGTTTGGCCATTAAAGAAGTATGAACCAATGCTACCAACACTAGTACACCAGATTACTGAGTGCATGTGGTATTATGGTTGGTTATCCTTTCAAAATCATGAACTAGTGCTACCAACACTAGTACACTAGAGCACTGAGTGCATGTGGTATTTAGCTAGTTGTACTTATAGTATGGATTGATGCTACCAACACTAGTACGACTAGAGTACTGAGTGTATGTGGTATTATGGTCAAGAACGTTTGAGACTCAATTATACATGTTTGCATGGTTTATGACTTGTTGATAGGTGTATGGGCACTTAGTCGTAGGTTGCCTATATATTTATGTTTTATGCTTTTCTTACTGAGTATGTCGACTCACAGATGCTATGTTATGTGCAGGTAAAGGCAAAGTTATTGTTGAACGACAGTGATTTTTGAGCTAGATGAAGATTGTATATATCGAGACAGTTCGACCTGGAATGTTGGATCTTCGAGACAACTAGGGCTCACGATTTTGTAGTAATTGTGCGATATCTTTTGATTATGTAAAGTTGAAAAATGTAAATATGGGATCCCAGATTTTATAAATGTAATACAGTATATGTTTATTTATTAATGTTTAAATTTTATCACTTTTGAAAAACCCTTTGATTAGCAAAAAGGTTGCACAATAGTTTTGAAAAGCATTGATTAGCACGCCTAAACTAGTAGGGTGTTACACTTGTAGTTTGTGGGTGTTTGCCTTTGCTGTATTTCTTGCTAGGTTTTGAATAAAATTTCCTTTTGTTCAAAAAAAAAAAAAAACAATGATTACCTTGAAACTTCTTATTGGGACGCGTGGTTGGTGGATCATTGGGTCTTCTCTTTCGATCATTGGTGTCAAAACCCATACCGGGACAAAAATTGGAAAAAAGCTTCCAAGAATCTTTTCAAATGTTGCCCTTCATTCGAATTTGATCTTCAGCACCCTTATTAGCAAGGGCTAATTCAACCACTTCAGCATTAGATCAAACAACCCATGGTTATTTAGCAGCCATAATTATTACCCAAGCAATATGTTCTTCTAAGCCTCGGCTAAACTTTGCCTTTCTATCAACCTCAGTTGCTACTTCGTCATAAGTAAATTTAGCCAGTCAATCAAATTTTGTGGCATATTCAATCACTGTCATACTACCCTAAACTGGTTGTATGAATTCTTCTACCTTAGCAACCCGAATAAAATTCATTGTAATATTTCTCATAGTGTAAAGTTCGGAACGTATCCCAAGTCATAGTATTTATGTGATGACCTTCCCACAAAATATGGTCATCCTCCTGCAACATTAATATGGCACAACCAACCAGATCGTTACCCTTGACTAAAAAAAGTCGAAGATATATGTTATCATACTCATCCACTGTTCCGCCTTCTGTGGATTAGAACCACCATCAAACAGTGGCGGGTTTTGCTTCCTGAACTCTCTAATCTAATTTCCTTGCTATTGTATTGTCTCATTCATTGCATCATACATTTTCTTCCAGTTTTGTGGTGGTGGAGGATTCATATCCTCACCACCAGCCTTGAGCCAAGAAAGCTTTCGATTAAGCCTACCAAATCACCTCAGGTGCGTAGTATATATATTCCTATTCATAATTCCCATTATGCATTTCTATATAAGCAGTTACTCAAAATAGATAAGCAAGTAGCACTTACTATACCATGAGTCAAACTAGTCTTTACAATAAATGTACATATCAAGCCAGTCTTCAGGACTTTTAAACCTTGATTGTTCTGATACAATATTGTAACGTCCTAACTTGTAAAGGCTCCATCTCTGTGCTTTTATAAATTAGTTTACAATAATAAACTAGCTTTGTAAAGGAAACTGTGGTTTAATAAAAAGTTGACTAATTACTTTTCTAAGTATAACTTACATTGTTTAAAAAGTTACTGAGTTCGGGGATCCTCATGTTATAAACTTTTACTAAAGTACCGCAAAATCATTTCATTACAAAATATTTATACTAAACCAAAATATTGTGAAACCATCGTCCTATTAACAAAGCACAGTATGTTGGCGGAGCTGGTACGTACATTCGCAGAAAAATTTCTAAATCATGGTTCATCTACTTTTTCTTTTTTCCTACTTACACCACAAAGTACCTGTGAGTCACAAAGACTCAGTAAGAAAAACGAGACACACAAATTCATGTACAAAGTATAACAATAAGGAATAACAGTCATATACTCACACATATAATCAGACAGATCATTCCATTATGACATAATACTAATAATTGAATTATTTTTCTAATAAGACATTCCTGATACTTCATAAAATATTCGCTAACTCTCATTTCCAAATGAGACAGTTAATGTCACTATCGTTACCTAATGAGGCAATCGATAAGTAAGAAGCCAAACAGCGGTTTCAAGATAGAGTTGTAACTCTTATGTAATACTGGTAATTACCGTAACTTAATTAGCCATGCAATGTGGTACAATTGACTTTTCTTATCTCAAATCTAAATTCAGGTGTGCGGGCCAACCAAAGTGGAACAATTCTCTACAATCTTGGGCCCTATATCATGACAACGGTAAACTGGTAAATAACTCAATTAATCCTGCTTTAGGACTTAAACTCAAAATAAAAAAATTTTCTATCCATAAATAGCATGGCAATACCCTAAATATCGATAAAACACAAAAATCTAGGCGTTGGAAAACACCCCAAATGGTTCACCATTTACTAGGTTTCAACCCTGGGAAAATGGTTCATCGTCTAAAAATGGTTAACAGTTTTTCCCTACATAAATGGCTAAACTTAGTTTTTCAAACACAACTCCTTCTAAACTTAAGCAAACTCAACCAAACTTCATAGATCAGCTTAAAATCATTAATAGAACAACTCCAAACACTCAAAATCAAGAGTTATCTCAAAATTACAAAACTACCCTTAAAGTTCAAACTTTAGTTCCATGAACTCAAGCTTGAGGCTTTCACTGAAACAACAGTCATAACTATTAGAATCAAACATAAATAACCTAAATTAAGCTTGAAAATAGATTCTAACCAACACTATCCATACAGAACCAAACTCAAGCAAAACCCATAAAAAATCTAAATTTTCTTTTAAGAATCAAAGAAAATAAAAGATTAAACTTACCTTGATATTCTCCACAAAATTGCCTTATCCTTGAACAAGAATCCCTACTGAACTGAGATAAAAATCTGTTAGAAACTAGGTCTTTTTCTTTTGGCTTCTAAGGCTTTCGAGAGGGAGAAAGAAAAGAGTGAAGAGGATGATGTTGATTATTCTAAAAAAATTAGTTAATAAATCAAATCCTAACTTAACTAAACTCAGCCTAACTAGAATTTCCACCAAAGACAAAATCCTAAAAAAATATACAAAACGTCCATAATACCCTTAACTTAGCTCTTAAGTTAACTCTAAGGCTAGGGGTAAATTGGTCATAACAATTACCCCGACAACACAAATATCTACTAAAATATTCCAAAAATATTAAATCTCATAATTATTACTGTTGTAACATCTTTGGCTAATCCATCAGGTTTCCACATTTGTCGCACCCTAAAATATTTATTTTATAAATGGCACATATAATACTAATATATTCTAATAAAATCTCTGGAATTTACAAATTACACATACTTATTTATTCTTTTAATAATCTCCAATTAATACATAATTAGCTTTGTAAGATTAGAATCTTACCCATTATGCCCTAAATACTCATATAATTTCATATTAAATAAAATAAGCTTAAGTAAACATAATTTCTTTTGGGTTTTTTTCTATTTTGGGTTAATATTACTTTAAATAAATATTTATACTACTACAAGAAAAAATAAATATTTATATAGTTTATTAATTTCAAATATAATATTTTTAAAGTTTGTTATTTAGAAAAAATACGGTAGAAAAACTCCCCTAAATATGCAAGGAGAAGTGTGATACGCATGTGGCTATGTGGGCGAGTGAGGGACAAAGCCTTAGAGTTTCCTGACGCTCAGAAACTGTAGCGTCAGAACACAGCAGTAGTTGCAACGTGGCGAATTCGGACAAAGTGAATTTCAATGTGTAGAGCTTCTTTTCTCGACGCAAAACAACTAAACAACAACACAAAAATAACTAGAAAACAACTTAACCATAACATATAAATCAATTAAAGTTTATCATATTATGCAAACAAAAATAAATTTATAAGACAAAAACTTCAAAAAATACAATACGGAAAAAACTTAATACAAATGAATAAACAACACGATAACAATTCTATTTTAATATAAAAATTAATTGAGCATAAACACTTATGTCAACTTAAAAAATAAAATAAAAACAACATACAAATAAAAAAAACATATATATATACATTTATTTCTCTTAGTTAAACAACTAAATAACAAAAAAAAAAAAAAGTGCATAAACTCCGCTACAATATGCAGATTACATAGGCATTAAAATAACTCTAAAAAAATAAAAAATATCACTAATGTATAAAATAAAATAAACATGTATATATAGATATATTCATTTTTGTTTGATTGAATAACTAAATAACAAAAAATTAACAACTCTATAATATAATACACAAGTTAAATAGGCATGAAAACAACTCCATGAATTGCATCAGATCCAAGAAAAAAAATACACGGATAATCTATAAAATAAATTTAAAAAAAACTACATAATACTTGTACACCAACTCTAAAATATATCTACACATTAAAAAAATAAATATATACTTATTTTTCTCTTTGTTATACAGCCTAATAATAACAAGAAAACAACATAATAACAATTCTATTTTGATATGAAAATTAATTGGACATCAATACTTGCGTAAAGTTAAAAATAAAAAATAAAAACAACACACAAATTATAAAAAAATATGTATATATATATTTCTCTAATTGGTTAAACAACTATATAATAATAAAAAGAACTGCATAAAAAATTAATTTCAATATGCAAATTACATAGGCATAAAAATAATTCTAAGAAATTAAAAAATACCACTAATGTATAAAATACATTTAAAATCAACTACAAAACACATTTATACTAACTCAATAATATATGTACCCATAAAAAGCTAAAGATATACTTATTTTTCTCTTAGTCAACCAACTTAATAACAACGAATAAACAACACGATAATAATTTTATTTTAATATAAAATTAATTCGCCATGAACACATTGTGTCAACTAAAAATTAAATAAAAACAACACACAAATAATCTTAAAAATAAAACACGACTACAAAAGAATTGTACATTAATTACTCAAAAATATATGTATCCAACAAAAACTAAACATATACTCATTTGGTATAATTTGATTTAAAATTTTGAATTAGAATATTTTTTATTCACTTGAATTACTAGGGATTAGTAATAAGCTAGTTAGAGTTGTGTAAAATGCTCAAAAATACATATCTAAAAAATACATTAATTTCTAAAAAAAAAATAACTGTATCTAAAATTTTAATAAAATGAGTGTGATATATTTTTATTTTAAATAATTTTGTACGAAAAATAATTTTGCCGCACATTATAAAAAAATAGGAAAGAAGAAAATACTATTTTTAAAAATTAAATAGTAAATTTTTAATGTAAAAACAATATTATTAGTTGGTCAATATAAAATAACATTTTGTTGGTCAAACAAAAATATAATTTGATATTACTTTTAATATTGTTTGACAACATAAAAAAAACGTAAGAACAAAAGAAAATTAATTTTAATAAAATAAAAATAAGTACAAATCACTTATATAAACACAACAAAAAAATATATCAAAAATAATCTAAAATATAAATCAAAACAACAGCAAAACAACTGGACAACCTCTCAAAATATGTCTGAAAAACTAAATATATACTCATATATATTTTCTCTTTTACATAACTCAATTACAATTAAGAAACAACTAGACAACAGCACTACTTTAATATGTAAATTAACTAAATATCAATTTCAATAAATCAAAAGCAGCAACAAATTACTTATACAACACCATGATACAACAAAAAAATATAAAAAATAAATTAAAATATACATTAAAATAATTGCACAACAACTTAAAATCACCTACAAAACAACTAGATAACTACTCAAAAATATATCTAAAAAACTAAATATATACTCATTTTGTTTATCTTTTTTGGACAACTCAAGTACAATTAAAAAAATAAGTAGACAACAACACAGCTTTAATATGTAAGTTAGCTAAATATCAACATATTTTGTTGACAACCTAAAAGACGTAAGAACAACATATAATTTATCTCAATAAAACAAAAACAACTACAAATCACTGATACCATGACAAATAAACATATACTCAATTTGATCTTAACTGAACAACTAAATCTCCATGTACAAATAATGAATAATAACCTGACTTTAATATGGAATTAAAATAATTAACCATCAACACATTGGGTCAACTCAGAAAAAAAAAAAAAGTAAAAAGTAAAACAACACACAAATAATCTAGAAAAAAAAAATACTTAAAAATAACTATAATGGAGATTTTTTGTGTCCTAGATTAAGTGATAAGTATTTTTTTTTTTTTTTCAAGTGGGGGTGGGAGCTGAAAGGTGAGTACTATTGAATTAGCTTAATAAATTTTTAAATGCCTGTGGATGCAAATAAATTTAATGTAATATTTCAAATACAATAACTTGGACCCAAATCATTTTTTAGCATATAAATTTATATTTTAAAACTATAAATAATAATAATAATAATAATCAACTATAGAATACTAAAAGTGGATAGGGCCTCCACTTCTATATGCTTTTTATGGTGCTTAGTCATTTGAGATTCAGCCTTCTCATAAAAAAAAATATATTTTTAGAAGTAAGAAGGCTTGTTTTGTCAATTACAGTTAGCTTCGAAGGTTAAAAGAGATTTTTTACCCATAACAAGAACAACTTTGGAGTTTTTTTCTTAGCTTTTTTGAAAAAAAAAAAATAGGAAAAGGGGAAGCTGAACTAGAACTAGTTACAACTATAGGTTGGAAACATTGTATGTGAAATGGGTATATATTAACTATATAAAGTGATTTTTTTAAAAAAAATAATAAAAAAAAGGAGAAGAAGAAGTTGATATGACCTAATTGTAGAGGATAATTGTGTTGAGAGAAAGAATGTACGTAGAAAATGAACAAGAAAACAATGAGTAGGGAGAGAGAGATAGACAAAAATATTCATGCAAGTCCAAATCGTAAAATATAATTAATAAAAATTTGAAAAGTACTATTGATGAAAATAATGAATTGTACAAAAAAAAAAAATACCGTACAAATAAAAATGCAAAATACATTATATTTTAGTCATGAGTGGTAAATTTCCCATTTCTTTTTGGGGATATTACACGGTAAGTGTGGGAATGACAATGGCGACTAGTGGTTGGGGTTAGTATTTATTGAGGCTTGGCTTATAAAGAAGATCTTTAGAAGCTTATTAATTTTTTTTTTGGATGTTTTCTTTACAGATGATATACTTTTCGTAAGATTTTCGAATTATTGTTGTTGTTTGTATAGTGTGAATATGAGATTGTTTGTATTATTGTTTTTTGTTGGTGTGTATATGAGATAATCTCATATTTGAGATATATCTTAGATCCATAAATATATGTACTTTTTTAATGTGATGGTTTAAAACCATCGGCTATAGTGCCAGTTATTGCTGATTATTTCAATAGCCAGCTAGAGCATTTCCCAATGATTTTCCATTTATACCTATTCCACATAGTTTTGAGACAGTCGGATAGGCGCCAATCATAGACATTGATGACAATACCATACTCAATTATTTTTAATAGTCCAAAAATCTCATTTTTTTTCAATAGTGAGCTCAATCTTAATCCTCCAGTACCTTCCCATCTAATTCAGTTACAAAGTTGTAGGGCTAGTTATTAATTGTATATTGGGTGTGTTCTATTTTATTAATAGACTGAAATAAAATTGACATAAAGTGAGATATAAGCAATATGATATAAATACAATATAAATGGAATAAATGAAAAATAAATATCAAGTTTAGAATTCAAATATGATGCATGAGCGCATTTAAAAAACATTGAATAATTTAGAAATTTCAAATTATCCAATTATTAAAGTTCCACCTTAGTGTTGATCAAATTAATATCGAATTGCAACACCCTGATACTTAGACGCACTATAGTAATTTTCTATTAACGTGCCACCTTTGCTCATCAAAGGATTTTCCTAAAAAATTGTGCTAATTTAGACTATTAAACTTTATAAACATGTATATATCTACTTAAATTGGGATCCCGTGTTTAAACTTTTACAATCTTTATCAAAATACTTTTACAATCCTTATCAAAATACTTTTACAAACATGTCGCACAGCAACTACAAAATACAACCCAAGTTGTCCCGAGACTGAACACTTCAAGTTGCGCCATCTTGACATGAGTCATCTGTTGGGTTTTATGCCCTAAATAAAACTCTTTACAATCTGATTAGTTATCAATATAAGAAATTTGAAGTGATTGATGTTTGCATGAATTTTACATGCTAATGGTTTAATATGTTTAATATGTTTATTACATTCATACACACAAAATCAGTTAAATCCAGATCATATGTTTATTCACAATTACAGTATCGTCAACACAGTGGAATGTGATTGTGATCATATGAATCAAAAGTTTTGGTCCCTGTTTCATCAGTGTTATTGGATTTACACTAATGTGATAATCAGCGATGATGTGTACTTACACTTGGAGTAAGTGTTATGTTCTTTCCAGGACATTAGTAAAGTATACTAGTTTCGAATGTATGGAGTATACATTGGACTGAACCGATATTGCAACTAAGTTAAGATATTACAAACTTACCGTTATACATATCTTTCCAAGTCAATATCAGTAGTTGATCTTAAGATTAAAAGAATCTAAATCCTGATATGCTTAGGCTCAACTCAGGAGTGCTATTCATGTTCTTAGATTTATTAGTTAAGCCTACTTTCGGGTCAGGGTGATACGTATATTTCGAGAACATGATAGTATGATTGAGTGGGAGTGCTGAACATAAATATGGAATCTATAGCTTCTACTGGTGTATAGAAGTCAAGTGATGATTCCCTTCGAGCTTAGCAAATAGAAGTAAATGGATGAGCTCTTGTTTAACTGACTAATTATTAGATCACTAAACACCATTTACAGGTAGCTAAGTGTTTTAAGGGGCAAAATACATTGAGGGGTGAGAACGGTAAAGAAATCCCATCTCGATGTAAATTATCTATATAGACGATCTTTAAATCACAATAAGATTATAACAATGGTTAAATGAGATAGTATATTGATATCGTGAAACATACAATATGCTCTATATAAGTCTGAGAGTGCAATTCTAAGTTCTAAGAGTGGATTCAACGAAGAATTAATAAGTAAGAATTTACTTGGTAAATTTGGTTCACTTATTGGAAGCTCAGCATATAGATCCATGGTCCCCATTCTAGTTGAGAACATTCTGCTTGTAAGACTCATTAATTGATTCGTGATTGATCAATTATAATTCTAAAGTTAGACTATGTCTAATTTTATGAATTTTCACTAAGCAGGGGTGAAATTGTAAAGAAAAGAGTTTCTAGGTTTATTTATTTATTAATGGACTTTTTATGTCTAATTAATAATTAAATTAAATGACAATATTATTTAATAATCTATTTTAGTTATTAAATAATTAGTTTTGGCATTTAAAAGGTTAGAATTGGAAAATTGGCGTTTTTGAGAAAATAGAGATAAAATTTGATAAAACTGCAAAATCAAGTCAGGCCCATTAAACACCATATGGCCGGCCACTTAGATGAAGTTTTTCAAATTAATATTTTCATTATTTTAATGCCAAATAATTTTAAACCTAGACCTAGTAGTTGCCTATAAATAGAAAGTGATGGCTCAGTCAAAACATAAGTTTTCAGATCATCTTTCTGACAGAAATTTCTCTCTTCAGAAAAACTGAGCCTTCCCCACTTTCTACACCTTGGCCGAAACCCTCTCTCTTTTCTCCTTCATCAATTTCGACCCTAGTGAAAGAGTGAGTGCCCACACACAGCAAGCAGTAACTCAATCATAGATTGGAAGACTGTGAAGAATCAAAACTTGAAGAAGAAGGACATTCGGGCTCAGATCTTGATTATACTCTGCTACAGAAAGGAATCAAGGGTTAGAGATCTGAGTGGAAGGAGACATTAATTCCGCTGCATCAATGTAAGGTTTTCTTAACTTTATATGTGTTTATTTATCGTTTTAGAAAGTTCATATTTAGGGTGTTTAAACAACATACTTGTGAGTAGATCTAAGATCCTTGCTTGTAAAATAATATCCAACAACTGGCCTCAGAGCCATGGTAATTGATTTACTTACATGAAATTTGGACTTTAAAACGATTGTTTGTTTGTTTTTGGATGGTATCATGTTGTATTGAGTGTTATTTGATGATTGATTGATGTTTGTGATTTTTCGTGAAACATAATTGCGATTCTGTTTCTGGAATTATTTTTATTGGATAGTATGGAAAAAATTAAGCAAGTTAGCCTTTTACAGAACTCAATTTGGATTTTATTTGAATTAGTTATGAATTTTTGAAGATTTGAAAAAATCGAGTACATCTTTGAAATTTTCCTGCGATCGCAAAACTGTCCGTATAGTTCACAATTTTTTCGTTTTTCTTTGATTTTTCATGCTTTTTCATGGAATTAACTTCCGATTTTTTGTATAGTTTTGTATATATACTATTACTATTCCTAATTCAATTCTAATTATCATTTTGAATTAATTTAATATTTTTTAAATTTAATTCAAGATATTAGTGTAATTTGAATTTGAATAGAAATAGTATCTATCTTCTTGCTTAAATATCTATCTTATTTTTAAATTTGATTATATCTTCTTTTTTTTTTTTAAATTTAAGGTCAGATTTTATAAGATATTTATAAAATCTTTTAAGATATTTTTAAGATATCTTATCTTTTAAGATATTTTTAATTATATCTTATCTTTTAAGATATTTTTTTTTAAAATTAAATTTTTTTAGATTTTTTTGACCTTATTTAAATTTAAAATAAGATATTTATAATCATGTAATTTTAAATAGATGTAAGATATTTTGCTAACTTTTAAATTTTGTTATTTTATTTATTTAAATTAAATTTAAAATCTGAAAAGATATTTCATTTATCTTTTCTAATTTTTATTTTTAAAATAACATTTAATTTTTAAAAGTAGTTAGCAAATTTTTTTGAAATGATATTTAGGTTGGTTGAAACTTAATTTTTCAAAAAGTAGGTTTAATTTTAAATTTCGAAATTTAAATTATTTTATTTCCAAAATTAAAATATTTTTTTTAAAATTTTATTTTTTCGAAAATTAAAATATTTTTTATTTAATTATTTATTTTTCGAAATTATTTATTTAAAATTAAATAAATCCTACTTCCAACTATCCAGCTAACCTTGTTGCAGGAGTATGTGGTTTTAACTTGTGTGTAAGTTTTTCAAAACCTATTATTACTTGATTGCAAATAGCCATGGTTACTTTTTGACAGATCTAATGATCTGATGGCTCCCTTGGTCAAGTTAATAATTTGTAACAGGTAAATTTTACAATCTTCTTTCATCTGTGTATGACCTAGCAACATGATAGGATCCATCCAAAGTGTGCCTGTGTGAGCCTATATGTTTATTTTGTTTTAATATAGATACATATAGGTTGTTGCTAAATAAAATGTCACACCATGATAGATTTTATTTAGGTCCATTTAGTTATTGGACCTATTCAATTAATAACAGTTATTCATTTTAAGGTTAAATTCCTCTCTTTTGGGCCTTGTGTGAGAGTTGGGAGCCATAGAAGTGGGTATGACATACTGAACCCAACACCCCCTCACATGAACTACCCCAATTGTGAGGGCCCATTTGCCTGATTTTAATAACTGTACTAGGTTGATTATATTAGTTTGACCTAATAAAATTGAATTAGCAACATAATTAACTTTTAAAATATATGAAATTTATTTTCATTTTAATATTTTAAAGTTAATTTTAAGAAAAACACTTTTAGTTTAGATATTATTTCTAGACAAACTATTTGTATTTTTCTTGTATTTAATTAAATATAGAATTTTAACTAACTAAGATTATTTCTGGAGCTTATTTAATTAAATATTACTATTTAAGTTATAAATTAGTTATAACAACTGATTTTTCTTATCTAACTTAAATTTGAATATTTGATTTAAATTTTAAATCAAGTTGAGGAATCCTAGGCATTAGTTATTAAAGATTCTTAAGATATTTTTTAAGTTAATATCTTTTCAAATATTAACTTAAAATGGAATATTTTAGATATTTTTTGGTTAATATCTTTTCAAATATTAACTTTATAAAGATATCTTCAAATTAAGTGGTTACAACTTAATTTTTGATATTTAATTAAATCTAAATTTGAAATTATTTAAGTTTTAGATTTTTTCTATCTAACTTAAATTAGATATTTTTCAAATTTTTGAAAAGATACTTAGTCAAATAAGATATTTTCTAGATAGTAATTTCTAGACTATTTATTATTTCTAATATTTAAATAGGAAAATTATACTTTGTGAAATTAATTATTTAAATAATTAATTTTGGTACAATTTTATTAAGTATATTTTTCCTAGTATTAAATAGAAATTAATAATTAAGCTTTCTCTACACTTAATTATTTCTTGAATTTAATACATTTAATTAACTTGAAGAATCTAAATATCTAAGTTGATTTTCATCATGATACTTAAATATTTATTGATTTTTCATGACACTTAATTAAATAGAAAATTATTTTTAGGTTGAAATTTAATTTTTCAACTTAAATTTAAATAATTTTCAATATATATATTTTTCTTTATTTTATTAATCAATTTCGAAATTTGCATTTTATTTATGCAATATTTTTCGAATTTTTATTTTGAAAAATAGATTGAGTTGTAAATTAATTATTTATTTAAATTAATTCTTGGACCAACAACAATCAATGATTTTTTCATTTAATTGATTAATTTAAAATAAATGAATTTAAAATATATATATATATTATTAGAAATTGTATTAACTAGTCAAAAGAATATCTAGATAGGTGATATTTTTGCTTGAAGTATTTCTTTTCTATTTTTATTATTTTCGAAAATTGTGTTTTTATATACTTTAAATTTTCGAACCCAATAAATATATTCTCAAAGGAAATTTTTTAAGTTGCTAATTATTTATTTAATTCAACTTAAATTAATTTCCTTAATATTTATATTTAAGATTATTACTAAGATGGAAATAATTAATTTTATTTCAATCACCATCTAAGAATAATTTTATAAATATTATATTAAATTCTTATTTTGAATTTCAATTCTTAATTTAGAATTTAATGAGATTTATTTATTAGAATAATAAAGAAAATACATTTTAAATAATGAGCTTTATTATTATTAAGATATTCGATCTCCATTGTGGGTTTTACACCGCGTTTGTTTTAGTGAGTAATCCTCCCTAATGGAGGAACGTTCATTAGCAATTTCGCACCGTCTAATCTCGCATGATAAGTGGTTTGTAAGTGTTTTATATGGTATAGATCACCCTAATGGTGGCGACCATATTTGACTTGCAAATTGCGAAACAATGGTAGAAGCTCATAAGATAGAATAGCCTTGACTCTCGCTTAAACGGGACAACGCTGGATTTCAATCTTGATCGAATAAAAGGTTGCTAGAATGTTTAACATTTTAGATGAGCTGACAACTCTATTCAATGGATGGTAGCTTTGACTCTCGCCTAAACGGGACACTGATATCAGTTTGTTGAAAACCTTGGAAATTATTTAGGATTGAATTTTTTAAGTATTTTCTCACATCATTCCTACTTGTTATGTGCTTATAATTTCTGAATTGATTTTGTGTGTTAAACCATTATTAATTTCTATTTGTTGATTTCTATTATTTTGTAGTATCCTGTATTATCAAAATGAATCCCATGTTATCACTGTTGACTGAAAATAAGCTGAATGGATCTAACTTTAATAAATGGAATGAGAACATTAATATTGCTCTCATAGGAGAAAGTGCCTTGTTTGTTTTAACTGAGCCGTCACCTGAAGTGCCTGGGGATAATGCATCCAAAGCTGTGAAAGAAAAGTATGAGCGTTGGCAGAAAGCAAATGACAAAGCTCTATACTTTATGCTTTCTAGCATGGTTGACACCCTTAAAACTCGGTTTTCTAAAACCGAGAAGGCTGCTGAAGTTATGACGAAGTTAAATGAGCTATTCGGTAAGGCATCGCTTCAGTCACGCTCTGACGCGACTAAGAAGTACATTAATGCACGGATGGAACCTCATCAAAACGTGCGTGACCATGTTCTCCTCATGTCCAGTTATTTCCAAGAAGCCCAGGATCATGGTGCTGAAATGGACAGTGCTACTCAAGTTAGTCTTCTCTTGAATAGCCTGACTCCAGCATTTCTACCATATACATCAAATTATGTCATGAATAAGAAGGAAATTGACTTTCATGAATTAGTCAATGACCTTCAAACTTATGAAAATTTGATTGGAGGACCCAAGAAGAAAGGGAGTAAACCTCATAATCCTGGTACTGGTAATGGGACGATGAAACCTGAAGCAAATGTTGCCTCTGCTTCAAAACCCAAATCGAAGAAGAAGTGGAAGAACACCAAGAAGCAAACAAAAGCCATGAAAAAGGCTGCTCCTTCTGGTGATGCTACACTTAAAGGAAAGTGTTTCCACTGCAATAAGAAAGGTCATTGGAAACCCCAGTGTCCTAAACTTCTTGCAAAGAAACAAGGTATTTCAAATTATAAACTTTAAGAGTTTAGTGAATTGTTATCCAATTGGATTTATGATTCTGGACTAACTTTGTTTATTTGTTTTCTTCTTCTAATAGGCCAAGCTACTTGAACTCAATTGAGTTGGATCAGAAAGCTGGACCAAAGGGTGAAATCGTCCAGATGAAGATGAAGCTCTTCAATTTATTTTTGAATTAATTGTTTTAGTTTAAAGACAATTCAGATTTCAAATTTTAGTTAGGGATATTTATCCCTGTTTCTCTCATATTGTTGCAATACATTTTTTTTAATATTAATAAAGTTTTTTTTTTCGAAATTCCCTATTGCAATTAATGAGATTGAGCTTCATTTAATTTTATCTTCATCAATTATTACCACATTATATTTGTATGTTTGTATGTGTAAGTGTTTTTATTATTGATGCAAATTCTATAATATTTACAACTCTTCATATAGTTATATTATATAAACACTAGAAATTATGTCTATGTTTATCAATAATTGTTAATTCTCATACAATTATTAAGAATTTGTTTAATAAAAGGATCTTATGATCTGATAGGGGTGGAGAAAAGTTAAGAAAACTATGCAGTTCAACGATCTTTTATATCTAATGAACTCTAGATAGTATTCAACTCCACATAAACTCTATCACACTTAGAGAATCATGATCTTTACAACCTTTAGGGGTGGATCATAATCTCTATATACTTAGGGCTGGAGGTTATCCACAGGTACCCTATATGTATATTCTTAGGGGTGGAGTCTATTCCACAATTCCCTATGTAACACATATCTTCTTTAAACATGGAAGTAATATAACGAGTCAGCTATTGTCAATATAAATTCTTGATCTTGATTGTATGTTCCATTTCGATTTTACTGTTGTAAGTAAAAGTTTGATACCTTTGAAAGTTCTTTGTTAAAGTTTCACACTACCTTAATTGAGTGGGAGAATTTTAAAGTTCTACACCCATCTTCATTAGGTTGATACTTGTGATAGGTACTTAAGAACACTACTGAAAAGCAAATCTAACCATTCACATGGATAGGTATAGCTTATCAGAATTATGAGAATAAGATAAAGAACTCTAGTTCAGTCCATTCGAATGACTTGAACCAAGAATTCTTAATCCTCATAAAATTTTATGGTATCTTAATTTTGATTACTTTATCTCTAGCATGTATTTTTCACTTCAAATACTAGTCTGCTATGTTGCTGACTTAGTCTTGACTTAAAGTTTCAGACTAATACAAAAGTCACAACTAGGTAACTCTCTAAACAATCAGAGGTTAAAAGTATTATTTAACCAGACATCTGCTATTGAGTGGGAGCTATCTGAGATGTAATCAAATAGGGAACATTAGAAGATATTTAAGAAGGATTTATGAAAGTGATCTATATGTTAGATATTAAGGAACTGTGTATCAGTTGTCTTTGTATCACACCATCTAATTTCGAAATTCTTAAGATGGTGCTTACTTTGGGGGTGGAGGAATTATTGTATAATAATTCAAGCTCTACCAGAGAAGAATTATAACTTTGTGTATTCGAAATCCAAGAAAGTTATATCACTGAAGAAAAGTCTACACTGTATTATCTCAATTACATATTTTAAAATATGAGAGATATGTCTTCGTTAATCTCGTATGTACTTTTAAAACAAGAAAGATTTCGGTATCCCTTGATAAGTAAAGCATATAGTAAAGGATTTTTCATAAGTGTATTTATGAACTAGTTTCCGAAGTTTGGGTGGATTCAAATATACTACACTTGATCTCGAAGATCAAGACATCAGATTGACCTATTTGCACAGTTTGTTTTATATTAGTGCAAGTGGGAGTTTGTTGGGTTTTATGCCCTAAATAAAACTCTTTACAATCTGATTACTTATCAATATAAGAAATTTGAAGTGATTGATGTTTGCATGAATTTTACATGCTAATGGTTTAATATGTTTAATATGTTTATTACATTCATACACACAAAATCAGTTAAATCCAGATCATATGTTTATTCACAATTACAGGATCGTCAACACAGTGGAATGTGATTGTGATCATATGAATCAAAAGTTTTGGTCCCCGTTTCATCGTTGTTATTGGATTTACACTAATGTGATAATCAGCGATGATGTGTACTTACACTTGGAGTAAGTGTTATGTTCTTTCCAGGACATTAGTAAAGTATACTAGTTTCGAATGTATGGAGTATACATTGGACTGGACCGATATTGCAACTAAGTTAAGATATTACAAACTTACCGTTATACATATCTTTCCAAGTCAATATCAGTAGTTGATCTTAAGATTAAAAGAATCTAAATCCTGATATGCTTAGGCTCAACTCAGGAGTGCTATTCATGTTCTTAGATTTATTAGTTAAGCCTACTTTCGGGTCAGGGTGATACGTATATTTCGAGAACATGATAGTATGATTGAGTGGGAGTGTTGAACATAAATATGGAATCTATAGCTTCTACTGGTGTATAGAAGTCAAGTGATGATTCCCTTCGAGCTTAGCAAATAGAAGTAAATGGATGAGCTCTTGTTTAACTGACTAATTATTAGATCACTAAACACCATTTACAGGTAGCTAAGTGTTTTAAGGGGCAAAATACATTGAGGGGTGAGAACGGTAAAGAAATCCCATCTCGATGTAAATCATCTATATAGAGGATCTTTAAATCACAATAAGATTATAACAATGGTTAAATGAGATAGTATATTGATATCGTGAAACATACAATATGCTCTATATAAGTCTGAGAGTGCAATTCTAAGTTCTAAGAGTGGATTCAATGAAGAATTAATAAGTAGGAATTTACTTGGTAAATTTGGTTCACTTATTGGAAGCTCAGCATATAGATCCATGGTCCCCATTCTAGTTGAGAACATTCTGCTTGTAAGACTCATTAATTGATTCGTGATTGATCAATTATAATTCTAAAGTTAGACTATGTCTAATTTTATGAATTTTCACTAAGCAGGGGTGAAATTGTAAAGAAAAGAGTTTCTAGGTTTATTTATTTATTAATGGACTTTTTATGTCTAATTAATAATTAAATTAAATGACAATATTATTTAATAATCTATTTTAGTTATTAAATAATTAGTTTTGGCATTTAAAAGGTTAGAATTGGAAAATTGGCGTTTTTGAGAAAATAGAGATAAAATTTGATAAAACTGCAAAATCAAGTCAGGCCCATTAAACACCATATGGCCGGCCACTTAGATGAAGTTTTTCAAATTAATATTTTCATTATTTTAATGCCAAATAATTCTAAACCTAGACCTAGTAGTTGCCTATAAATAGAAAGTGATGGCTCAGTCAAAACATAAGTTTTCAGATCATCTTTCTGACAGAAATTTCTCTCTTCAGAAAAACTGAGCCTTCCCCACTTTCTACACCTTGGCCGAAACCCTCTCTCTTTTCTCCTTCATCAATTTCGACCCTAGTGAAAGAGTGAGTGCCCACACACAGCAAGCAGTAACTCAATCATAGATTGGAAGACTGTGAAGGATCAAAACTTGAAGAAGAAGGACATTCGGGCTCAGATCTTGATTATACTCTGCTACAGAAAGGAATCAAGGGTTAGAGATCTGAGTGGAAGGAGACATTAATTCCGCTGCATCAATGTAAGGTTTTCTTAACTTTATATGTGTTTATTTATCGTTTTAGAAAGTTCATATTTAGGGTGTTTAAACAACATACTTGTGAGTAGATCTAAGATCCTGGTAAAATAATATCCAACATCATCCTCCAAGCCCGGAACTCATTCCTATTCAATTTTTACCTTTCCTTTACCTACACACGGAAGTAATATCTTTGAGTCGACAGACTCAATAAGAAAAGCACATAACATATAATATAATACCAACTTGCATCTAGGCGCCCGTACACCTATCCATAAGACTTATCAGATAAGTAAGAACATTCTTTACTATCATACGACCACTGTACTACTGTACAAGTGTTGGTAGGGTTTTCCCCGTACCTCAAGCACCCCTAAGTGTTATACCACATACACTGCGTACATGTCTGTACTAGTGTTGGTAACAACATACTGGACTCTTTAAACATCGTACATTGTACCAACACACTGAGTACCGCTACCGTACTAGTGTTGGTAGTGTGCAAATTAAAAATAGCATGCATTAATTAATATACATACTCATATAAAATACATTCTATGCTAGTTTTACCTTGTTTCCGAATTCATGTGTGTTGGCCGACTTGAACAGAAAGTAACATGCTGGATGGATGCCCTATGTCACATTTACACAGATGGGTAAATAACATGCTAAAACTCGAATTGGGGACCTAAACTCACAATTATAAGTTTTTCTATCAATAACTAGCATGGAAATATTCTAATTATCGAGGAAACAACAAACTAAGGCTCTAAAAATAACACAAACCAACAAAATGGATTTTTTAGGAATCCTGCCCCTGATCCAGTTAACTGGTTCTACAGGACCTGTAGAGCCAATTAACCGGTTTGCACTAGGTAACCCAAAAAAGTTCAAAACTTGCCCAATTTGTGTCCAAACTAAACCAAACCTTCAAGATCACCTATAACAAAATTAAAGAATAATTTCCAACCAGAAACAATAACAATTTTCCAGAATTTCAAAATACCATTGTTGATCCAAGTTTGAGTTCCTAGAACTCAAACTTGCTCAACCCAAAAATCAAACACCAATACTAGACGATTCAGACTTAAAACAACTCCACTAAACAATAGAAAACAACCAAGTCACTACCCTAACTCGAACAGTAGCAGAATCACAACTTAACATGCTTGAACTAACCAAACAACTTAAAAACTCAACAAGAAGAAGCTAGGGCTCTTATCTTATGATTACCCTACTTGATTCCAAATAAATCTCCATAAGATTACTTTAAAAAAATCCCAATCTAACTGTTGGTTTGTGCTTGGGTCGAAGGGAAGAGAGAGAGAGCAAGGTAATATCTCTAAGTTTTCTTAAATTAATTAAATCCAATAATACTTAGGATTTTAGGTTGAATCAAATAAAGATGCCCAACTGCCAATCTCATATGCAGCCACGTAAACCTTAGTGCAAAATTCCTAAAATGCCCCTCTTACTTCCAACTTAAGCAATTATTAACCTAGGGGTAAAATGGTCCAAAACCATAACCCCGCTTAAACCTAGTATTCATAATATCTCAAATAGTTATCCCACTAAGAATAGGTTCTAAACTTACCCATGTGACTTTAACGGCCAACCATTGCATTTTTCGTCATCACTGAGAAAAAATCATCAAAATTGTATAATTCATAATTAGCATAAATATTATTAAAATCTAGGAATATTATTTATGCTAATTATAAATTATACAATTTTTATGATTTTTGCTCAACGATGATAAAAAATGCGATTGTTGGCCGTTATAGTCACATGGATAAGTTTAGAACCTATTCGTAGTGGGACAAATATTTGAGATATTATGAATACCGGATTTATGTTGGGTTATGGTTTTAGACCATTTTACCCCTAGGTTTATAATTACTTAAATAGTAAGTAAGATGGGAATTTTGAGAATTTTGCACTAAGGTTTAAGTGGCTGCTGGTGAGGTTGGCAGCTGGCCATCTTGATTTGATTCAACCTAAACACCTAAATAATACTCTTAGAGTTTAATAAAATCTCTAAAATTGAGAAACTAAAACTCTAGTGCCCATTTCTAAAAATGGAACCCACAAAAATTATAAAACTACAATAATTAATGCTAATTGCCTTTACTAATCTAAAATCTAACATGCGATCATTACACGAATAATCTATGATACATGTTCTTGTCTTTATTAATTGTAATTAGAATAAATTTTATTTTCTTTACAAAATAAAGTACCGCTTGTTTTGTCAAGTTATGTCCCCAAGCATAAAACAATCACAACTATTGGTTTACCCTTCTTGGAAATGTAGCTTATATCCCCCTTTGTTCCTAAGGCATAACCTAGGAAAATTCCCTTCCCGGATCTAGGTTCTAGCTTGTCAATAGATTGATGTTCATATGCTATACACCCAAAAGTTCTTAAATGCATTAGGTTGGGGGTTCTATTGTACCATATTTCGTTAGGTGTTTTTAAGTTTGTCACTCTATTTGGGCTTCTGTTTATAAGGTAGGTGGCGGTTGCTATAGCTTCCACCTAAAATGGTTTTTCTAATCCAGAACTGAACAGTAAACATGTAACTTGTTCACAGGGTTCAGTTCATCTTTTTAGCAATACCATTTTGCTTTGGGGTCTTCACTACGGTTCTATGCCTAGTGATTCCGAATTCTTGACACAATTTGTCAAATTCAAAGTTAATAAAATCCAACCCATTATATGTTGTAAAGTTCTTAATTTTAAGTTCTGTTTGGTTTTCCACTTGAGTTTTCCAAATTCTAAACTATTCCCGGCACTCATCCTTAGTTGCTAGCAAGTAGGTCCAAACACACCTACTATAGTTATCAACTATTGAATGAAAGTATTGCTTAACGGAGTGAGTATGCACCTTGTATGGTTCCCAAAGATTAGCGTGCACATAATCAAGTATCTTCTTAGTTGTGTGCCTTACTGGAGTGAATTTTAGCTTATATTGTTTCCGTAAAATACAAGCTTCACAAAATGGTAAGACACAAGAATCTAAATTTTAAATGATACCTTATTTGCGGTTCTTTCAGACCTTGTTCACTGATATGTCCAAGTTTGTGAAGCCACGGTTGCATACCTGATTCTAGCCCTTTCACCATCCATGCTTCTTTGGCTACGAAAGTTTCTCCTTGGACAACGTATAAACCATTGATCTTTTCACATTTCATCACTATTAAGGAACCTTTGGTGATCCTCAAGCTTTCGTGCATGTACTTATATTCGTATCCTTCATCTTCAAGTGCACCCAGGGATATGAGGTTTTTTCTAAGCTCCAGATGTGCCTTACATTCATCAGCACCTTGATTCCACCATCATATTGTTTGATGGCAACCTTCTCTATTCCAATGATCTTGCATGAATGATCATTACCTATTAGAACATTACCTCCATTAATTGATTTATAATCAAAAACTGACTCTCGACTCGGGCACATGTGATAATTGCATCCAGAGTCAAGAATCCACTCCCTTTTCATTGAGGACTCTGAGATAGAGAACAACTCTTCATCCGTGGAGCAGTATCATTATCCTCCGTGATTGCAGCAAAATCCTTCCCATGGTGATGATGTCAGCTGTCTTTCCTACCTCCATTGTGAGGTTTATTGAAGCCTTGTTGCTCCTTGTACTTCTTGCAAAATCTTCTCAAGTGTCCAGACCTTCCATAGAAGTAACACTTCCTTTTTTTCTTCTCTCTGGAATTCGATCTTGATTGAGAGTGATGGTTTTTACTCTTAGAACTTCCTTTTGTGGGCGATCTTCCTATTGCCAAGTGCACTTCTTCTTTCTTGGATTCTTTCTCCAATTGTAGTTCGAAATCTTTCAACTTTAGTGCGAAAAGAACATCATCCAATGCAATTACGTCTCTACCATAATTGATGGCTGCATTGACTTCTTGATACACAAATGGGGTTATCTTAACAAAATGATAGTCTGTCTTTCTTCATCAACCTTGTGACTTATGTTAGCTAATCCCACAATAATGTCATTAAATCAATCAATATTATCATCTAAAGAAAGGGAAGAAATCATTTTAAACCTGTATAACCTTTCTAGCAAATTAATCTAGCTAGCAATTGATAGCTTTAAGTATAGTTCTTCCAACTTGTTCCAAACCTTTTTAATCGTCTTCTCTGCGATGATTTTTCTATGAACACTGTTGGATAGATAAATGATGATTCTTTAGTGTGCCATCTCCTCCATTTCTACTCTTTTCTCTGGTTTCTTCTCGGCCAAAAGCTTCTCATCTCCAAGAACCTTGGATACCTTTTGGCGCACTAGGATTTCTTTCAAATTTTTTCTCCATAGTGCAAAATCTCCTATTCAATCAAATTTCTCCAATTGGAATCTCACCATTGATGACATTAAAGTTTCTTCAAGAACACTTGCAAAAAAAATCTTAATTCTGTGTTCTTGATTGATTACTATCTATTTGTTGGAAAGTTACAATTAAAGGTGCAGAACCAAATCAACTAAACGTTAAAAAAATCAAACTATTAACAATGAAAAGATTTACAAATCACAAATAATAATTGGAGAAAACAAAGATGAACAGAGTAAGGGAAACAATAAAACAAATAAGGCAAAAAATAAAAAAATCAACACCAAGATATATATTTATTCAAGTTTGATAGATTGATGTGATCTATGGCTACTCTAGTTTATGGCTTACCACCAAATCATTTTTACTGATTGAGAAAGTATAGGTACAATACAGTCGTGATCGACTCTCAAAATGTTTTAACTCTCACACTCTTACCCAAGAACCTTCTTCGTCTATAGATTATTCTTCTCAAAAAACCAAAACCCAATCTCTCTCCTTTCTCTGTACCTCTAAATATTTTCTCTCTCTAACTCTCAATCTCAATCTGATCATTATCTTCAAATGATAAGTGTTGGTAAAATTTATAGGCCTTAGGATCAAGATCCTAAAGTCGGTGGTTGCAAGAATCAAAGTTGTTAAGTTAATTAGGCGATAAATAACTTAACCAACTCTCCTTTGAGCGAGGTTTCCATGTTAGCGTAAGTAGGAGTGCATCCTAGAGCAAGTATGAGGGCTTCCAGAGTCACGGTCCAGGCACTTGCTGAAGGTCCTTCATGGATAGGAAAGAGCTAGCTAAAGTCGACTATCCAGAAGTACCTTCTAGGAAGAGCATCTAACCATCCAGAACTCCTTTCCGGAGGAGGGCTTGCTTTCCTAGACACCTTTCTCGGAAGAGCAGGAAAGCCTTCCACGAGCTGCATCCATGAGTCCACAACTTTTCAGGAATGATAAGAAATCTTTTCATTTAAAGGAACTATACCTCATATTGGGATAGGCCAATTTTCTTGTAGTGAATTGGATACATTACATATATTTTTTTTTCTATATTTTATTAATAAATTTAATCTTCTTATTTGCCAAGATGTAAGAAATTAATGGAGCGGTGGAGGCTCTAGCTATTTGGAACTCAGTAATGTTTAAATAGTTCAATTTTATTTTTTTGATAATGTATTTTAGGGTTTCCTGTGTTTGGTTCTCTAGAAATGTTTACAATAATCTATAAGAGTGTAATATAGACTTAAGAATTGTTTATTTTTACGTGTATTAATTTTATATAATTTCTACAAAATATTCTCACATAATTTCCTTTTTCAATCATTTTTATGTGTGTAATTTAAAGATAGACTTTAATATATATTTCATCAAATGATAATATAAAATTTGAGTTAAAAATATGTAAATAAATAACATTAATATTAATACTCCAAACCAAATTTATAATATTGATTATTTATAAAAATAGAGATTATTAATATCGAGTTTAAATAAAGAAGAAAATTTATCACATTTCATGTGGAGCAAAACTGAATGTGATAAAGTATCTTAACAAGTCCTATCATTGGACATGAAAAATACTCATTTAATGACATATCTTTAATGGTCATGGGTGACCCTTTTTATAGTAGTTATTAGAGGAAGAAGGTGCGCCCCACTAATAATTCCGCTCCTAATATTTTTTTATTTATTTATTTATTTTTTTTTTTTTGACAAGCCAAATTCAGATATTGGTTAGTGTTACTAAACATAAGGGTCATGGATGAGACCTCAGTCTTTAACAAATTCATTAATCAACACCTTGTTGATACATCCCAGTGGCACAAGCTCAAGATTGTGGAGGATTTTGTGGTGTTATGATCGATCACTTGCCAAGCTCAAAACTGATGATAGTTTTGTTAGTTACAAGTCAATTAGTTCAAAATGTATATAAGTGTGTCCCAGTGTCTAAGTTTTCAGTTAATGTGGAGCACTAGAAAGTTAAGAAGTTGATTGTTTGAGTTACTTTGTGTTCCTAGATTCTTGGATATCCAAGTTGTAATATCCGAGTTGAGATATATATTCAATACAATACATTCATTTATGTTATATTTTGTGTTTCTTTCTTCTTGATTGATTGAGTTATTGGAGCAAGGTGGGATTAAGTTTACTTGATCTTGACATTAATGTGATGTATTTTATCGCAACAGTATAGTTAAATATATATCACAAGTAATTACTGTTTTTTGCTTACCAAGGAAATTATTGCCTTTTTTTTAAACATTCGAGAAAGAGCCAGTACAGTCCCTTAAGACGACCTAGACTCCTCATGTTGTTGTTCTTTGATTTTTTTTTTTTTTTTTTTTTTTTTTTTTTTTTTTTTGTAACTTAAGGGGGAAAATCGTTTTAGAATAGGATTGATGTACTTGGGTAACTTCTAATGATACTCTCGGAACCTGATATTTAATTAAACCAATAGCGATATTGACACGTAAAAGGGTGTTTGGTACTACTGATGTCTTTTAGCATTTCACTAAAATTAATAAACAAGAGCATTATTATAAGTTACCAAGAGTATTTAGTACTATATAATTGACGTTTTATTATTAATTAGCAATAATTTTTTTAAATTAATAACCATATAATATTAAAAAAAATCCTAGAAGTTAGTAATAGATTTTAACAATTCTCAATAAAAAAAATAATAGGAAGAGTTCGTACTATATTTTTAAGAGTAACTAAGGAGTTCGTACTGATATTTTCAAAACAAGAGTTCGTACAGATATTGTTAACGCCAGGGAAGGCATAATAAGATTGAGCAAAAGAAAGTAAAGCTTAAGATTCCCATCGCCAGTACCATACTCAGTTCGACACGTATACAGCAGCCCTTAAAGGCAGGAATGTAAACGACTACAACTGCGTGTATTTAAAAAAGTTAATTATTTTTATTATTATTATTATTGTATACTGACATTATTTTTGAATTGATCAAAGGATTGAAACTGCTTTTCTTGTGGTGATGTTACTTACGTGTGTGATGATATAGACAGTACTATATCTTTTCTGACTTCTTACATATATAAACAAACTACTAATAAGACAACTTGACCTCACAAAAAGAACAAACAAAGCAACCAGCATTACAAAAAACGGTGACCTATAGTGAGAATTTTTTAATCAAAACATATTTTTTTTAATTAAATGTGATTTTTAATCATCACAAAAAATTTATTTTGTAATTAAAACATAAAATTTAAATACAAATTATTATTAATTTAGTTTTACTAACAACGAATATTATGACTTAAAACATATATAGTGACACCAAATTGTAATTTTTGTAATTAATAAAAACACACCTTTTACTCATAATATAAGAATGATGATAATTTATAATTAGTTACAATTTTTTTCACTTTTAATCATAAATTTTATTGTGACTAAAAGTAAAATTTTTAATAGCGCATGTTGTGTAGTAGTAAAGTTGGTTTTGTTTGGATTAAGTGTTCGAATTTGATAACAATTCAATTGTAAGGAATTATGTTTATTCTTTTGGGAGAAAATTTTGTTGTGGAAGTGTTATCTTTAATAGAATGAAAATCCTCATGGGATACATACTCATAATTTAATTAAAGCAGAATAAGGCATAAGACTACTATAGTTGATACCTAGATCAAACATTATCAAAGCTACGAAGAGGTGGTGAAGGCAGTATTTACACCGAATGGTTGCCTTACTATTAGAAAAAAAAACAATAGGACAAATATAATTTTTTTTATATATATATAAAAAAAAACTAATTAATGAAAATAATAATAGTAAACCTACCAAGTACCCATAGTAATATTTGCTTCTTGTCTCTCTGTTCTTTTTGGAAAATTAAATATCTATGCTAATGTTATGGTATACGGTAGGTAAGAGAGGATTAGAAAACTTTAACCTAAAGGCCGGATAAGAAAAAGGCATAAGGCTTATACAAGAAACTATATTTATATATATAGTAGTTTAGCATATCAAGCTTACTATATACATTTAAATTCATAATTTGGCTATATAGAAATATATATTTTTATATTTGAATATGGGTAGGGGAAAGGTGGAACTGAAGAGGATTGAAAACAAGATAAATCGACAAGTGACCTTTGCTAAAAGAAGGAATGGTTTGCTGAAGAAGGCTTATGAGCTCTCCGTTTTATGTGATGCTGAGGTTGCTCTAATAATCTTTTCTGCTCGAGGCAAACTCTTTGAGTTTTGCAGCGGCCCTAGGTATATATATTTTCTTCACCCATATATATATCATGATTTTTTATATTAAGTATGTGAAAGATTTTTTATTTTATTAAAACGAATATGGCCCCGGGTAATATCGTTATCTACTGATTTTAAGGAATTTTTGTGGCTTGAAGACTAGTAATTCTTTATACAAAGCTGATCGATCACCCAGATCAGGAACTCAGAATTTTTTCTAGGTTATAAAATCAATTCTGGTTTTTCTAAAAGTATATATCCTTTTAATTTATATTATATATGCATCTATAATGCATGTTTTAAACAGTTTTTTTTCACGGGATTGTTAAGGTGTTAGGATCGAGATAAGCAGAATATTCGCTCGAAGGAAACAAAAAAAAAAAAAAAAGCCCCATTTGGCCCTAAAGCTGCAAAACTTATTTTATCGCGACTTCTGCTTTTTCGTAAATATAATTTCAGTATATTTTTTGTTTTGGCAAGTAACCGATACGCCTATCGATCTCTCTCTTAATCTACTTTACGTTATATTCGGTCGGTTACTAAATTTTTACATATTCTGACACACAATATCTGTAGTTATATTTAAATCAATTATATATGTGCTACGTATATAAAAATTATATGTACAGGATCATATATGTATATAGAATGTGATATATATATATATATATTTATATATACTAATGTATTTTGGGTATATTATATGCTCTGGGGTAAATGTCTTTAGCTGCGCGTGGACGGGGACTTATAGAAAGTACTGGCGATGATTGTCATCACTGGTGCTTTTATACATAATGAAATTTGTTCCGATCGTGACCACACCCATTAATAAGTATCTAATAGTTCTAACAAAATAACAATGTATAAAAATAATATAAAAACTAATTAATAACTTTACAAGCTTCACCTGCCCTAGAAACTCATTCTAGGCGCCTAGTGCTTAGATTCCTCGAACCAGAGTAATAACTTTCACTATTTTCAAATATGTACCTTACAAATATACAAACAATAATGTAAACAATACACTCTTTTAAATCCTTACCCATACCAACCAAGACTCTTGATTGGAGATACAAGATTCCCTTGTGTGAATGATGAGCTCTCTTCAACACTTTTCTTCAATCTGAACTCCCTTCAGATCTGGTGATGAAGATGATACTGAAATTCTTTCAGTCTGAACTCAACATCATCAAGCTCTGATCTGCAACTTTGGATCAATACCACCAAGCTCAAGATCACCTGCCATGGAACATAAAGACGAAACAAGAAGAAAGAAACGTAATCCCTAATCTCCGATTAAAAAGCTTTTCTCAACATAATACCAAGAAGTTATAATTATGCCCAGCTAAACCAAGAATCCCGAAATAGATAGCTGTTACCATCTAAACAATTAAAACCCAAAATATCTTTGCTTATGTACACTAACAGTACAAACTCCAGACAACACACTACGAATCCCAGACGCAACTGTACATAATTTGTCACTACATAATATACTGGTTCTTACAGACACTAGTTTGGATTCTCATAATTTGCAGGTTATCTCCACCTACTCTAACTAAAAAAATTAAAGAATTAAAATTTAACATATGAATTTTAACCCTCATCAGTAAGAAACTAAAAATTACATGCATATGCTATCTTCTTTTTTTTTTTTTATTTTTTATTTTTTGATGAAAGTGTTTTTCATTACTTAAAACTTTTTTGTACAAACAAATAGCATTCTCCATGAAAAGGAGAAACCTATACAAGAATAATCTTTACAAGGTGTCTTACCATTTTTTATCACTAATGGTTGTTTTCTTTGGCCATGTACATGTGATTCTATTTTTAGAAATATCTTTTACTTTGATAACTATACTATCTATACTTGTTGTTGAGTTTTGCCACAAAACATCATTTCTAGCATGCCAACATTGTATACAAGAGCTGCAATGACAGCAGATAATATCATTTTTTAACCTTGCTAACCTTAACTTTTCGGATCAATCTTACAATTCGATGAAGGGAATTGGCAGCCATCTTTCAATTAAGCCATTCTTTGATCTTCTTCAAGCAGCCCAAAGAAAAGGGACATTCGAAAAAGAGGTCCTGCACTATTTCTTCATTAGCATTGCAGAAAAAACACCTTGTATTTTTGACTGGTTTATACAGCTGCAATCTATCCTTTTTCTTGAGTCTATTCAGCATGGTAAGCCAAAAAAATAAAACTATGTTTAGGTAAGTTTAGTCGGCTCCAAACTATAGAACTCCAATCAACTTTGCTAGTGAAAAGGTTGAAGAGCATGAAAGCCAACAACCACTTTGTAGCTGTCATTTGAAGCTTGATTCATGTCAAACAACTATTTTGCTCTATCCTTTATAGCTACCATTTTGTGGGAATACAAGTTGGTTGTTGGAGTGGTCTTATAAGACCACCAATTCTCCTCCTTTATCTACACATTGTACACCCACTTCACCCATATGTTGTCCTTCTTTTTAGCAATGGCCCAAACGTACTTGAACATAGCTGCCATATTCCAATCTGAAATGCTTCTAAAACCCAAACCTCCTGAAAATTTAGTGAAGCAAATTGTGCTCCAGGCAATTACTGTTGAACCTGTAAGTATATGATTTCCATTCCTCAAGAAACTATGACAAATAGATTCTATTTCCAACACAATCTTCTTTGGCAAAAGCATGACTTGACACCAGTAGGAATGAATGGCCATCAACATTGAGTTGATGAGCACCACTCTCCCTGAAAAAGACAAGTTTCGGGTACTCCAACTTCTTATTCTTGCCACCATTTTTTCAACTAAGGTACCACACTCTGCTGTTGAGATTCTCGTAGGACATATTGGAACACCTAAGTACTTGAAAGGTAAATCGTGTTTCTTGAATCACGAAGCATCAAGAACTCTTTGAACCTTATAGTCACTCATATTATTGCAATAAAAGACAGTTTTAGATGGGTTAGGAAATAAACCTGAAGTTTGTGAAAATAATTTGAGCCTTGGAGCATGAGGTAGATGCTTTTGGAATTTCCATTGCAAAAGAGTAGTACATCATCCGCAAAGGTCAAATGATTTAGCTTCAAGTCACCACATCATGAAACATAAAGTCTTACCTCTTCCTAATTTTCTGCATGATGCGGGAGAGATATTCCATGCCTAAGACAGAAAGAAGCGGAGACATCAGATCTCCTTGTCTCAACCCTCTCTTGGATTCAAAAAATCCATGTAAATAGCCATTAAACATCAAAGAGAACTGAGGAATTCTCACACAAGTCATAATCAACTTAATAAATTTTGGAGGGAACTGAAAAGCGTAAAGCATCTCTTCAATAAAATCTCATTCATGAATAGTTTCATATGCGTTTTGGACGTCCAATTTGAGCATACAGTTTGCTTTTCTAAACTTCCTTCCATAGTGTCGGATAAGCTTTTGGCAAATCATAATGTTGTGACCAATAAATCTACCTTGAACAAATCTTCCTTAATTTTGAGCAATTAAACTAGGAAGGACAGTTTTTGAGCCTTGCGCAAATCAACTTTGTAGCAGCCTTGTAAAGTATATTGCAACACGCAATAGGTCGATAGTCTCTAACCAGGTTTGGGCACTTAGTCTTGGGAATAAGCATCAAAACCGTGCATGTTATCTTCATTTACTATATTTGTTCTGCAATATATTCATTTTCTTTGTTTATTATAATCTTCATAATGTTAGAGAGTCTTATATATATTAATGATATGTAAAACATAATTAATATGTACAATTTATAAACTTATTATACTATTAATAAGTTTTGAGATAGAACAATCTACTTATATCCTATTTATCTAATTTCTAAACCAAACTTCCAACATGGGCGCCCACAAGAAAACCTCCTAACATGAATTTGATTTAATCCAAAAATATTCACTACAAAAAATTATTAGTTTTAGTGACAACTTTTTGGTCACAACATTAATTTTTTGTGACAAAATATGACTTTTAGTAACAACAAAAAATTATTTGTGACTAAAATATAGCATTTAGGCACAAGTTGTTACTAATTTAGTTTTAGTCACAAAAAGTATTGTGACTAAAAATACATTTAGTCACATTAAATTATAATTTTTGTGACTAATACATTTAGTCACGGACCTTTTAGTCACAACATATGAATAATAATTTATAGTTAGTCACAATTTTTTTTATTTTTAGTCACAAGTTTTGTTGTGACCAAAAGTAAGATTTTTTGTAGTGATTGATTCAAAATGTAGAATTAAAAAAGTCATTTGCCATTAGGGTATATAATATGAATCAAAATGAGCCATTAATTTCAGACTGATATGTTCAAAATTTTGGCAAGTAAAAATTAAACTATCATCTGCATATATAGATGATAATAAGCATTTCCATATATATTATATTAATATATAATGTTTAAAAATTTAATACCCTAAATAAGCCCTTTATTCATCCTCTCAACTACGTGTAGATACCTTTCAGCAAACTTTTCTCTAGATGCTTTCTTTTAAGAAACTACCCCCAGTTCTCCACCGGTCAAACCAAACACACTGCGCGCATTAATAATATATGTGAAATATGCTAATTAGATATATAGTCTTCTATAATTAGAAGTAATAACATTTTAAATTTGTTTAATCATTATTACATTACGTTATTAAGTTATCATTAAACACACTAATTAATTATCACTGTCACACTATCTATAATAATATTTTCTTCATTCACTTCCTCATTTTCTGTCAATATGTGCGGGCAACGATATATTAATTGCATCACAGTGACAAAACCACAACTAATAAATACTACATTGTGTTTCAATAATAGTCATACAGTGAAAGCTTTAACATACGCATGGTCGTCTTTCAAGAATTCAAGTTAGAGGAACAATAATCACATGTACCCTGCTGCATTATGAATTAATTTATTGTGATAAATAAATTGTCATGTTTTATGGTAGTTTAATTTGGAAAGAGATATAAAAATATTTGTGTTAAGAAGAATAGTGTACAGTAGAAATAACATGTGACTAGTAGTATAACTAGAAAGTTCTATATATAGTCCTTCGAGTCAGAAAAAAAAGTTCTACTGTAAATATACTAGAAATATTTATAAATTTATAAGTTGTTAAACTATTATCTGTAGTGTAAAACATATTATGTTAATTTCACATAGTAATTAATGTATCCCAACTTCAAAATATGAACAGTTTATTTTTAGTTAGTTGGTCTTTTAATGATACAGCAGCCATATAATGAGTAGTGTTTTATGTGATTATATTCACATAGAATAAATAGTAGAGTATTATCTATATAACAGTTATATCTGCCGATCCGTACCGTAGCTATACTGACTGTATATAAAAAAAATAATGTAATATGACACTAATTACTTTTTGTTAGTTTTATGTACAGAATTTATACATTCAGCATCTCGATCGAGTCGTATAGATATATATATATATATATATATAAATATCTGTCTACTATTATCATTTTAGTATGAGTCCATGGACAGCAACATATAGCTTAATTATGCTAGTTTTAAACTAATTTATAACGTGTATTATTTTATTAAATATTTTTCAGCATCACCAAGACACTTGAGAGGTATGAAAAATGCTGCTATGCAGAACAGGAAAGCAAACTACTATCAGGAAAGGACATAGAGGTACGTACATATACTTACATGCATATGTATTTTTTTTTCAAAAAAAAAATAGCTAGAGTATTCCTTTCCCCTAATTAATCAGTGAAATATTTTTCTAAACATACTATTAATTTTAGGAAAGTTTCAAAAAATTTATGGTGGCAAAAATAACATTAGAACAGCTTTTATTGTATTAACGAGAGCCTAATTTTTTCTACTCATCAAATATAAGTTAGAGATGTATTCAATAAAATATATATTTATATATATATATATAAAAAAGATTCTCTAACTTAATATATACAATATGTACTTATACATCTGTGATATAATAATAATAGTAGGGATATGTGCACATAATGGTAATTATATAAGTTATTATTTTTATTTAGACTGGATCTCTATATTTGTGTATAATTTATAGGTACACACATCATTATTCCTTCTAACCCGATCCTATAATTTGTTAATATATATATGTATCGTTTTCGTGAGGTAGTATAACTTTATGATATATATATTTTTTTTTTTGATAAGTTAACTTTATGATATTTATTATTGTCTCTATATATATGTACCCGTATGCTGTACTATTATCAGAATTTAGAAATTAATGCTATTTATTTATAACACCCCAATTTCAAGTGGTCATTATCATACATACAGAGTACCTATCAAGAGTATCTAAAGCTGAAAGAAAAAGTTGAACACCTTCGACGTACACAGAGGTAATTCAAACTCTTATGAGGAATTTATTATCTGGTTTGGATTTTTGCAAATGACAATCATGTAAACCTAAGTTTTTTTCAGGAAGATTTATATCCTTGTATATATTTAAACTAAATGCATGAGAGGTAATTCAACTTTTATATATGGTTTATAACTAATTTAAATACGTGTTTGAGTTTAAAATTTTCTTAATATCAGTCTTGTCAACTAAAGTCCACCAAATAAACCCTTACACTAAATAATTCCTTATCTTTTTATATCAAACTAATTAATATACATATATATATATATGTGTGTGTGTTTGGAGCTCTCATTAATTATGGTAGTATCATAAGCGCGCCTTTCCATATTTTTCTAAATGAATAGTTTGGATAAATTGTTGTATCATTATCTTCTTTTATCATATATATATGAAATTATGAATGTAAAAGTTTTTTGATATCAGAATATTTAAGTAAAATTCCCTCACAAGGGGCAATAGCAAAAACAGTAAAATAAATAAATAAATTGAAGGATAATAGAATTGAGGTTTCCATATAATTTCTTACTCACAAAAACTTTGCTGTTGGCTACAGTAAATATATATAAACATCGGAAATTTTTATATATTATATTATTTTTAATCAATAGATTATGGCGTCATTATTTTTGTCTTTATAGCACTAAAATTATAATCTAGTATACCAAATTAAACATTGCGCCAGTTTTCTGAATTTATTGAATAATTTTAATTTATTTTAATCAGTATATAAGTTTTTGTTTTTCGTACGTATATAATACACTTTTCAATCTTCAGGAATTAGAAAGTTGATACCGACTGTAAGTATAAAATGATATGCAAAATCAAATTGTATATTTTCTTGCAAGAAATTCTTGATTTGTGTTTTGGAAAAGGCTTCATTAATACCTTCTCAAATACTGGCTATTCTTTTTATTAGCAATAGCTTTCTTAATTAATATGAAGATAATTTTCTTAAAAAAACAATATATGTATATATTGTCCATACATCACATCCTACCCTACCCTATTTTAAAACAAAAATTATGTGCAATTGTTTTTTCTTTTTTCTATGAAAGGAGGTTGTTTTTCAATCATGTGAAAAATTACAAGTCATTTTTTGACTTAAAAAGTATAAATATACGATGCATTCAATGATGTTTTGTGTATTGTTTATACATTCAAGGAAGCTTATAAAATAGAACTCACTCATTTGCATTTGTTCATCCCATCACAACTACCACAAGTTATTCCAAAAATAAAGTGTGAGGCTCTTGAGAGAAAAATAGAGAGAATACATCTTAGTATTAGCAATCCATCGAGAGAGAGAAAACAAGAAAACAGAGGAAGAAAAAAATGGAACAGAATTTTTATTAATGTTCAAATCTGTTACAGCATACAAATGAGTTACTTAATTATAGTAGCTTTAGTTAGTCAATCACAACTAACCAACTCTATGATACCAACTCACTAATAACTAGCTAATACAAAGCTTAACTAACTTGATATACTCCTCCTCAAGATGGGCAATATGTATTCTTCAATCCCATTTTGTCTTTAATATACTTGAACTGCGTAGGGAATAGAGATTTAGTTAGTATATATCTGCTAGTTGCTCCTTGGAAGCCACATGAACAATCTTAATAATCCCTTCTTGGACCTTTCTCTCACCAAATGTCGGTCTATCTCTACGTGCTTTGTCCTTTCATGGAAAACCGGGTTTGTTGCAATATGCTGTGCTGATTTGTTATCACAATACAACAATGTTGGTCCATTGTGATCAACCTTGAGTTCTTTTAGAATAGACAAGAGCCACACAATTTCACAAGTTGTATTTGCCATTGCCCTATACTCTGCCTCTGCAGAAGAACTTGAAATCGTGTGTTATTTCTTACTTCTCCGTGATATGATTGAATCCCCTATGAAAATAGAAAAACCTGTTGTTGATCTTTTCGTGTCTGGGCAAGCAGCCCAATCCAAGTCTGTGTAGGCTCTTAGTTTTACTTCAGAATCAGGAGCAAAATAAATTCCTCGTCCAGGATTTGCTTTCACATATTGAAGGACTCTAACTGCTGCATTCATGTGAGTAGCACGAGGGACAGCAAGGAATTGACTCAGTGTATTTACTGAGTATGAAATGCCTAGCCTTGTTATGGTGAAACACTGAAGTTTTCCCACGATTCTTCTGTATAAAGTTGGATCTGCCAACTTTTCCTTTTTATCTTATCCAAGCTTAAAATTGGCTTCCATAGGTGTGTTCATAGGTATACATCCAAGGTGTCCCAAGTCCTCAAGAAGTTGTAAGGCATATAGTCTCTGTGATACAAAAAATGACTTTCTCTAATCTAGTTATTTCCAGCCCAAAAAGAACTTAAGATTCCCTAAATTTCTTAGTTTGAATCGGGCATTTAACCCGATTTTCAATGCCTCCAACTGTTGTAGATCATTGCTAACAATAATGACATCATCAACATAGACCAAAAAGAATATGAAGTGATTGGATGTATTGCTTTATAAACAATGAGTGATCAGTAGCTGAGTGATGAAAGCCCTCATCAAACAAGGTAGTGGAAAACTTTGCAAACCACTCTCTCAAAGCTTATTTTAAACCATACAATGACTTCTTTAGCTTGCAAACAGGGTTGTGTGGAAGCTCCCCCTTAGGTTTATAACCTTGAGGAAGAGTCATGTACACATATTCTATGAGATCACCATGCAAAAATGCATTGTTTACATCCAACTTATGTACATACCAGCCTTTAATTGCAGCAAAAGCAATAACACGTTTGACAGTCACAAGCTTAGTAAATGGTGCAAAAGTATTAGCGTAGTCAATCCCCTCCTGTTGGTTGGACCCTTTAGCAACCAACCGAGCCTTGAGTCTCTCAACACTCCCATTAGTATTCAGCTTGATTTTGTATACACACATACAACCAATAACATGCTATCCTTCAGGTAAAGAAACCACAATCCAAGTATCATTGTTTTCAAGAGCATCTATCTTAGTATCCATGGCATTATCCCACTCAGGGATACCATGTGCTTGGCTAAAAAGTTGAGGCTCAAACAAACTCGAAATGGCCAAGACAGTAGCTCTGAAAGTAGGTGACAACCTATGATAAGACACAACCTCAGACAAGGGATATATAAAGAGTAACAGATTTGCCCTGAAAAGATGGAGTAAAAGCATTAGCAGCCAAGAAACAAAGATAGTCATTTAAGTATGATGGCTTATGAGTTGATCTTCCTGTTCTAGTAACAACAAAAGGACCAGGGACTTGTTCAGACTCAATAACAGCAGCAGGAACTTGGTCAGTAGGAGTTACTGGATTAGAAACCTGTTCAGGTAAAATAACATGGGCAGGATCCTGCGCTGGTGTAGAATTATGTGCAAATTCAGGTTCAGGATAGTTAGGGGTATAATGAGAAAGGACATGAACCTGGGAGAAAAAGTTATCATATGTTGTAGGAAGATGTTTAGAAGTAACAAAAGGAAAGATATATATGTTCATGAATTGAACATCTCTGGGATGGAAAAGCTTGTTTGTGTTCAAGGAAGTAACTTGTAGGCTTTCATTCCTAGTGGATAACCAAGAAAAATGCAAGGAGCAACTCTAGGGGCAAACTTAGATCTTGATTGACTCAAGGTAAATACACAGGCAAGACAGCCAAATGCCTTTAAATGATCATATGGATGTTGTTTGGAATGAACAATGGCACAAGGTGATTTATTTTTGAGATTACGTGTGGGTGTCCTATTGATTAAATAGGTAGCTGTAGCAACACATTCTCCCCATAGCATAAGGGAATATGAGATTGAAACAAGAGAGCCCTAGCAACACTGAGAAGATGTTGATGCTTCTTTTCAACCACAGAATTTTGCTGTGGTCTTTGGACACATGAGTGATGATGCACAATCCCTAGTTTACAAAACAATTCATTAAATTGCAGTTCCTTAGCATTATCAGATCTAAATCCTTTAATAACTTTGCCAAACTGAGTTTGAACAAGTTGAATAAACTGGGAAAATGATAGATTGTGCATCAAATTTCTATTTGATGAGATTGATCAAGGTATACCTAAAACAATCATCAACAATTGCGATGAAATATTTATAGCCCTAAGTTGTCAAAGTACTGTAGGGACCCCAGATGTCAACATGAATAAGATCAAAACAATTCTTGGCAATATTATGATTAGAAATGAATGGTAACTTCCTTTCTTTAGCATAGTGACAGATTGAGCAATGGAATAAAGAATTGGAATTAGAATGAAAACTCAAATCTTTATTTAATGGGTGAATTTTTACACAAGAAGGATGTCCATCCATACCACAATGTGTGCAATTGTACTTGGATCGAAAAGGCTGTACAACACCAACAAATTGTCCAGTAGAGTTGTTGGATGAATTTTCAGCATCACTAGACACACCTGATCCAACAAATCCAAATGTTAGGTTCCTTTGTCTTTCTTCTTGATCGACTGAAGCATAGGCTTTGTTAATAGTGGGAAGAGGATCTCTCATTAGAATCTAAGATCTGACATTGCTGAAAGAATTATTTAATCCAACTAGAAACTCAAGAAGTCGATCCTCTTCTTGATATTCAAGTATAACCTTCATAACACCACAACTAGAAACAGGTTGTGGTTTATATTCACGAATCTTATCCCATGAGACTTCAATCAAGTCAAATAGGTAGTAACATTGCTTGATCCTTGTGTGAGATTCTGCATAATCTTTTTAGCTTCAAATATTCTTGGAGCATTTTCTTATTAAACCTTTCATGTAGTTCAGACCAAATTTCAGCCGCATTATCGAGGTACATAATGCTATCAGCAATGTCTCCAAAAATTGCATGAAGTATCCATGATATTACAGTAGTATTACACCTGCACCACGCATCATAATGATCGTGTTCCTCATCTGGCTGAGGAAACTTGTCATTAACAAACTTTATTTTGTTTCGCGCAACAAGAGCAATCATCATACCTTTTCCAAGTACTGTAATTCTCACTCTCTGTCAGAATCTTAGGTACTAGTATCGCAACTGGATTATCAACATTGGAGAGGAAGAAAGGATTTGAAAGATCATTTGCAGTCCTAGATCGTGAATTTTCACCAAGAACAGAGTATTGATTCGATTCATTCGATTTGTTAACAATATCGCGAGTGTTTCGAGTTTGAGCTCCACCACTGCGCGCCATAGGAAGAAAACTAGAGAATCAACAGAACAAAAAGAAGAAAGATGATGAAGAAGACCACACAGCAATAGTGGCTCTGATATTATATGAGCAATCCATCGTGAGAGAAAACAGAGGAAGAAGAAAATGGAACAAATTTTTTATTAATGTTCAAATATGTTACAGCATGCAAATGAGCTACTTATAGTAGCTTGAGTTAGTTACATCTCAACTAACCAACTCTATGATACCAACTAACTAATAACTCACTAACACAAAGCTTTACTAACTTGATACTTAGTTAGAGGAATTTTAGAGTGAGAAAATGAGAGCTCGTACAAAATTGTGAGAAATATTTTGTAAAGAGATAGTGAGATTACCACACTATTGAGTGTGAGAGTTTTGAGTGTATTCGTCAAGTATTTGTCAATACTTGAGAGTATAGTATTGTTTACCCATTTTATTGTTATAACAAAAGGTTTACCGTACTTTTTATTTTCCACGAGATAATTTTTGGGAAGCATTTAGTGCTTTGATTGTTATTTATAAAGGACTATTTGCATTGGAAGATATCCAAAAATTCTAAATATTCTCTGTGATGGCAGCTTTGACTAATGTTTCACATCAAAAAAGAATTTTGGAGTCCCCATTGTATTTTCCTGCAAATATTTATCTTGAAGGGGAATTGAAATATTTTCCATTATTCCCAACAACTTGTGTCAGATTATCAAGGTTGGAAGCTCTACTTATGAAGTAGCGTTGGTTATACGCACAACGTAAGTAGAAATGTATGGGAAACTAGAATTTAAGTAGTCCACTTGTGACTCTCTATGTCTTTCTTAGGAACTCACTTATAAGAGTGATTCCGTCTAGAAGCCTATCCAAACCTATGCTTTGTTGATAGGATTTTGATATATATATATATATACATGGTCTTTCCTAGGAATCACCTAGCCAGTACAAAGTTTTGTGAGACTCAAGAAACATGATGGGCGAAAAATTGGATATTGAGAAGTTCAGTGACAACGGTAATTTTTCCCTCTTATAAAGGAGGATGAAGGATCTCCTTATTCAGCAAAAGGTCTACAAGGCATTATCCAGCCAAGAGAAAAGCCTAGTATGATGAAGGTTAAGATTGGGAGGAGATAGATGAGATCGCATGTAGTACAATTCGTCTAAATCTATCAGATATCATCTTGAAAAATATAGATTCGAAAGAGTACAAGATTGCTAAAGAAATCTAAGAGACTTTTTAGAGAATTTATACATGTCCAAGAATCTTTCTAACAAGTTCTACTTGTGGAAGGAACTGTACTAGATGTGGGAGCAAGACAATGTGGATATGCTCCATCATTTGAGTAATTTCAATGGCATGATATTCTCAAATGATAAGGTTCAAAGGGAAGTTTAGGGATGAGGAAAAAAATTGTGTTGATAATAGAAACACTTCCTCCATCTTATGATCACCTTATCACCACTCTTACTAATTGGAAGGACAAGTTGGAGTATAAAATCATTATAGTGGCTTTGGTTTTATTTGAAAAGCAAAAGAATGAGGGAGGTGTGTAATCTCAAGCCCTTATTTTAAAAAATATGGGGAGAAGCCAAACAAAGAACGTAGGAAAGGAAATGATAATTAATTCCATAGGCAGATCAAATTCCAGAACTAGAATTGAGGGTTGCATTCAATGTGACAAGTTGGATCATATTAAGAAAATTCATAGGATTTTGAAGTAAAAAATTCAAGAGGCCAGCAAAGAAGAAAAACAATGGTGACAGCAACACAGCTACGAATGCCACTATAGAAGAAGATATGATGAGAGTGATTGTTAATGAATGTTTAGAGATGATATCACTGAGTAGGTGGTAGATTCAGGAGCTTCTTTTCACATCACTTTCAATTAACAGATGTGTTACCACATACAATGATGGTGACTTTTAAAATGTGAAGATGGGTAATTTTGCATGCCCCAAAATTATTCAAATGAATGTAAACTATCATTTAACATTGAAGAATGTGAGGTATGTTTTGTATTTTCGTCTTAATCTTATCTCTTTACATGCCTTAGATGAGCATGGGTACGAAAGCTACTTTGAAAACAAGAATTGGAAAATTTGTAAAGTGTCAATGATTGTTGCAAGAGAAAAGCTATGTTGTTTCTTGTATGGGAAAGCTTGGAACAATGTATAAATGTAGTAGACGGTACTTCACAAAATTTATGGCACAACGACTTGACCATATAAGTGAAAGGGTTTGTAACTACTCGCAAAGAAGTTCCTTTTATTGGAGAAAGGTACTCTATATGATCCTTGTGAGCATTGCTTGAAGCAAGATAGGGTCTTATTTAAGAGTTCCTCTACTAAGAAAAATGAGGTACTGGATCGAGTTTACTCTAACGTCTGTGGTCCCATTAAAGTTAAATCCTTGAAATGAGCAAAGTATTTTTTAACATTTATAGATGATGCATCAAGAAAGGTTTGTGTCTATATGCTAAAGATGAAAGACCAAGTGCTTGGATTTTTCAACAATTTCATGATATGGTAGAAAGAGAAATCGGAAAGCTATTAAAGTGTCTTAGAACAAACAATGAAAGTAAATACGCTTCTCATGAGTTTAGAAATTATTACTCTAAACATGGGATTCAATATGAAAAGACGGTACCTATAACTCCTCAATATAATGGTGTAGCAGAATGAATGAATCATACCATTATAGAAAGGATCAGATGCTTGATGAGATCATTCAAAGTACCAAGACCATTTTGGGGAGCAGCAATACAGGCTGCATGTTATCTTTTTAATAGATCTCTATTAATTCCATTAAAGTTTTATATTCTAGAAAGAGTATGGACAAGGAAATATGTGTCATACTCACACTTGAAGGTGTTTAGATGCAAGGCATTCATGCACGTACTAAATGAACAAAGGTTCAAACTTGACGATAAAGCAGTTCCATGTATCTTCATAATGATTTGGGTATAGGCTTAGGGATCCAGTTAACACGAAGGTCATAAGAAGCAAAGATATGGTCTTTTATGAAGATTAAATAATTGAAGGTGCGAGAGAAGAAAAGAGTCAACCATAAAAGGTTGACACTAAGTTATTTCCTCCAAAACAATAATGGTCAAACTATGAATTACAAGAAGTTGTTGAGATGTCCCATAGTGATGATAGTGATGCTGAAGAAGATGTACCAACACAAGAAAACATCAATCAGGGGGAGCAATGAGTACCAGCAACCAGAAAATGAGGGATCTCACAGTTGGTTAACTAGAAGACTAATTAAATACAAAAGATATCTATAGTTGGAGTACATTCTTCTAACTGATAAGGGGCAGCCAGAGAATTACCAAAATGTAGTGGCTCATAAATACAAATACAAGTGGATAGGTTCCATGAAGGACGAGATGAATTCCCTTACGATGAACAACACCTATAAGTTGGTGAAACTTCCAAAAGGCAAGAAGGCCCTAAGGAATAAATTGTGTTTAGATTAAATGATGATGGACATGGAAACTTGGTAAAGTACAAAGACTGATTAGTTGCCAAGGGTTTTGGTAAAATAAGAGGGATTGATTTTGATGAAATACTTTTGACAGTAGTGAAAATATCATTAATCAGAATAATCTTTGGACTAGTAGTGAGTCTAGATCTTGACTTTTAACAGATGGATGTAAAGACTAAATTTATTCATGGAGATTTAGAAGAACAAATTTACATGCAACAATTTGAAGGTTTTGAGGTGAAAGAGAAAGAACATCTTTTTTGTAGAGTGTGTAGACAGGCTCCACGACAATGGTAAAGAAGTTTGATTCATTCATGATGGTATTGGAGCTATAAGAGATTAGCGGCAGATTCATATGTCTTCATAAGGAAATTTCCTAATGAGGAATTTTTTGTCTTATTAATATATGTGAATGACATGTTAATAGTTTCTCAAGATGGTAAGATGATAAGTTAGCTGAAGAAAGAACTATCAGGGGTCTTCGATATGAAAGACTTGGGGGCAGCCAAACAAATCCTAGGAATGAAAATAATTCTTGATAGGCCTTCTAAAAAATTATGCTTTTCACAGGAGAACTATGTTCAGTGAATACTTGAGAGGTTCAACATGAAAGGTGCAAAGCTAGTTTCTTCACAACTTGGTGGCCATTTCAAACTCATCAAGAGTCAGGTCCTTCCTTTGAAGAAGAAAAGAGGAAATTGTTGGTTATTCCTTACTCTTCACCGATTGGAAGCCTGATGTACACAATGGTTTGTATGAGATCGAATATTACTTATGCAGTGGGAGTCATAAGTTATTTTCTTGTAAATTCAGGCAAACTACTTTGGGAAACTATAAAATAGATTTTCAAATATCTCAGAGGGACATAAAATATATTTTTGAGCTTCGAGAAAGGAGAACAAATCTTGGAAGGTTATGCAGATGCACATATGGCCAATGATCTTGACGGTAAAAAGTATACATCTTGATATATGTTCACTTTTCTAGGGGGAGTTTGATCATGGAAGTCAAAGTTGCAAAAGTGTATTTGCTTTATCTACCACAGAAAGAGAGTATATTGCTCTAGAAGAATTTGGAAAAGAAATGTTATGGCTAAAGAATTTTCTCCAAGAATTGGGTTTGAAAGAAGAAAGGTATGTGATTCATTGCGACAGTCAGAGTGCAATTGACCTAAGCAAGAATGCTACTTACCACTATAGAACGAACCACATTGAGTCAGATATCATTGGACTTATGATGCACTTGAAAAGAAGCTATTCCAAGTGCAAAAAAATCCTCAACATAAGCTTGACTTGTCTTTGGATGATTTCTCGATGATGAAGACACGACCAATTCTTCCACATAGATTGAAAAGGTGAGAGAATTGATGGGTAATGGTTATTTTTTAACCACGGGAAACTTCAAATTGTAATTTTTGTACTTAAGGTATAGATAAATTTTGAACCATACATTTAATGCAAGGTTGATTTTTTGTATATTACTCATACATCCAAGGAGGCCTATAAAAAGAGCTCAATCCTTTGCATTTTTTTATCCCATCACAAGCTATTCCAAGAGTGAAGTGTGAGACTCTTGAGAGAATAATAGAGAGAATACCTCTTAGTGAGAGAAATCTAACCGAGAGAGAAAAAGAGAGTTCCTTAAAATTGTGAGAAATATTTTGTAGAGAGATGGTGAAATTGCCACACTAGTCATGAGTGTGAGATTTTTGATTGTATACCACAAGTATTTATCAAAACTTGAGAGTATAATATTGTGTACCCATTATTGTTATTATAGTTGAAAGTTCACCTTGATTTTTATTTGCCAATAGATAATTTCTTGAGGGCATTTACTGCTTTGATTATGATTCATAAAATGCTATTTACATTGGAAGAAATCTAAAAATTTTAAATATGTTGTGGGATTGTAGTTCTGACTGATCATTTATATCAAAAAAAAATTTTAGAGACTCCATTATATTTTCTTAGAAATATTTTTCCTGAAGGGAAACTTGAATTTTATCCATTATTCCCAACAATAGACACACACTGTGTCCATATTTCAAATAATTTATGACAATATACTAGTAGAGCCCCTACTTAAACATACTCCTATAATTCTATTTAGGAATATTCTCGGGGAGGATTTGGAGCATTTGGGACTGAATGAAATTCAACAGCTTGAGCAAAAATTGGACATGTCATTGAAGAAAATAAGATCAACTAAGGTACATACATACAATTATTGTTGAAAAATTAAATAGTTTATTTTGTTGCCATAATATTGGGGTCAAAAAATATTTACTAAAATTCTTTTGTTTAATTCATATGTACAATAAATTAATTGTTAATCATAGTAAAATGGATAATTTACATACAGTTGAACATTTATTGCATTTTATTCTGAAAATTGACGTGCAAAATTCTTTATATAAGTCTACTGTTATTTTTATATCACTATTGAATTTAATTGTACCGCTAGTCATTGGCATTAATTTTGTAATTGAAGTATTTATTTTTTTACTTTAAAACGATCGAAGGAATTTTAACATTGGACAAAGAAAAAGATCTTTTATTTTTTAATTATTTTTGAAGTAGGGCATTGGATGTTGTGAAAATAGAAATAATAATTAATAAACTATATTATATTTTTTTTAATAAAAAATTATTATTATTAATGTGAGATTTATCATTATTTTGTTATTTACTTTATTATTTTAAAACAATTTAAAAATATATATTATTTTATTAATTTTATTGTAATTCTTGATCTCTATTATGCACAATTTATTATTTATCTATTTATTTTCAATATTGTAAAACTTACTCCAATGAAACTAAGAGTTACTTTATTTGTGTTAAAAAATAATACAATCACAACATACTCTTCAAGTGATCAATTTAAAATGTAGAAAACAAGTGTTTTTTCATCATTGCTTACAAAAAAATTTGAAAACCGCCCAAACCGAATAACCCGCCCAAACCGAACCGAAAAAACTGATAAAAATTACAAACCGAAATAACCCGAAAAAATTACAACCTGCCCAATCTGTTTATTGGGCGGGTTGAAAATAAGTCCAACTCGCCCTATTAAACCGAATAACCCGACCAACCCAACTTTGATTTTTTTTTTTGTACTTTTTAGTTTTTATTATATATAACATAAACGATTAAATATATAATAATATAAAAATATATACTTAACTGTTAGTTTCAAAGTCATATATATTGTGTTGTGCTTTGGTGGAATTTGATATTTTTAATTTATCTTCTTAATTTTTATTGACTTTGAAACCAAAAAAAAAAAAAAAAGGTTTGGCCGGGTTAACCCGACCAAACCGCCCAAACCGTTAGTCGGTTTACAATTTTTCTTTTAAAAAATTGGCCGGTTGCACTTAAGTTTTAGCAACCCGAACTTTAAATAAGGTTAGAAAATATATAGGATAAACCGCCCAAACCAACCGATGTACAACCCTACTAATTATACTGATTAGTCAATTCTTTTCAAAAAATTATTTTCGTTAACAATGTTTAGTTTAAAGTAAGGAGATTGGTTTACATTATATATGAGAAGTAACTTTGCAGTTGCTTTTTAATTTATTCAAATAAAATTTTAATTAAATAATTTAAAATTTTGATGTTATTCTTTGTTATGATTTTTAAGTAATTTATAAGTTTCTTATTTATATATATATATATATATATATTCTTTTTATTGAATTTTTCATAAAACTAATTATTAAATATAAAAGTTAAAGAAAATATAATTCAGAGAGAAATAAATGAAGAGAACACTCAGAGTTTTTACGTAGTTGGGGAATTAACGAGCTGTAGTCCAAGTGTCAATATAATTAATTATTTTGCTAGTAAAGCTTAAGGGATGACAGTAAGTATGTGCATTCTACTCTTTGCCTGAGCAAGTATACCAAGAATTTCTAACCCTTTGCATGAAGGATTTGTTTAGTATTTATAGTGTACATGTAGAGGTCCTTCTAGTCACCCTTTTTCCTCCAATGGGGAGTTTACAAATAATATATTCACTTTTTTATTTTTGAAAGATTGTTTAAATAATTCACTTTGGGCTTATCTGATGAAGCCCGACACATAACACACCTTGTGTATGCTGACGTGGAGGCCTTATCATGTAGTTAGTTATTCATACCGCATCCTATTTATGGGTAATCAATGACACATTAATTACCTGATTTTAAATTATCCAGTTTCCCTTTTTAGTAAGATCTTATTCTATATCTAAGATTTTGGGAAAATTATGCTTCCGGATTTGTAAAGAGGACCTCTTCTAAATAAACAAAGACATACCATTTCAGATGTTGACTCAGCTTGACGAAACCTCGCCTAAGTGATTAGTATTGATGTTTTCTAAGAAGGCAGAGTAGATCTTGGGCTTGGCCCAATTTATGTTATTTGGGTCCACTGATGGGCCTTAAGCTTATGTTTAAAATCCACATGTCCCATGCTGAAAACACGGGTAACAAATTGAAACAGTTATAATCCACAGATATGAGTGAGTACAATATATTATTGACCTAAAAATCCTTTTAGCAAGAATTTTTTTGTCATGATGAGAAACAAAAGTTGAACATTGAAAAGATCTAATCTAATACTCTAGAAGGAAGGGTAAAGTCTCGCCACACGTGGAGCACAGTCAAAAAGGAACCCCATTTTCACACCTTGGGTGCATCACAAGAAATATATGGGTCATGCCCCCCGTGTCGCACCATTAGATCACTAAGGAAAATATGAGGGGCCTAGCTTTCATGCATGGCATCGCACAACATTGGTCATGAAGAGAGATGAAGCTCACTTCTGCATGGTGTTGTGTCGCACGAACCACCAGCGAGATGGGAGGCTGACAATGTCTCGCTCCCTAACACCATCCTAATCCTCTGCATCGTTTCATGCCACACCAGCCTTATGTAAGACAAGGATCTCACCTCTTACTGACGTGATGCATGAGTACTATTTGGAGGAGACCATATACAACACGTCTTTCTCACCTTAGGCCCACTTCCCTTAATGTAGTTCGTCAAGAGGTTCTATGATGCCAAAGTCCGTAAGGCATACACAAGCTTGGATGAGAGATGTGTGGAGGATAGGTCAAAAACACGACCACAACGCCTACAAAAGATGTGACAAAAGAGTGGATGTACAAGGATGTACCTACAGTACAAGGTATTTAGAACATGATCTCGAGTATCAATACAACCTGACACTCTACAACAACTATCTGAATTTCACTACTCTGACTTTTGTTTGAAGCCATTTTCCATATAGTACATGGTCCCCTAAGATGCTAAGGCATTCAAGGCATCTCTTGCACATTGAAGTTAACTTGGACGATAAGAAACTAATTATCACTACAACATAAAGGACCAATAGCGGCGGGCCCCTCGGCCGCTATTGGTCCACAATCTGGCCGCTAAAGGGCAATAGCGGCGGACCTCGGCCGCTATTGGTCCGCCGCTATTGCTTGGCCGCTATTAATAGTATTAGCGGCCAAAAACGTGGTCCGCCGCTAATACTATTAATAGCGGCGGAGCAATAGCGGCGGGACCCCGCCGCTATTGCCCTGTGTCAGTTTCGTGTTTCGAGACTGACACAGGGCAATAGCGGCGGGGTCCCGCCGCTATTGCTCCGCCGCTACAACACCCCAAAATAAAAAAAAAATAATAATTATTTTTAAAAATTTATTTATATATTAATCCTATATATATATAAATAAATAATTAAATATTTAATAAATAAATCTAATTAATATAATTAAAACAATTTAATAAAATTTATTAATAATTCAAAATTGTCTCCAAAGTAATTAACTTTAACATATTAATCCTAATAAAATATTGTCTCAAAATTAAACTAAATTATTACAAAACATAAATAAATTATTCATTAACATCTTCATTCAAGTCTCTAATTATGAAGTCTTGATCTGGATTATTTTCGGTACGAGTCCCCGAAGCCCGTGGCGGAGAAGGCACATACGCTTGGTCTGATGATAAACCCAGCGTCAAATTACCGAGCTCAGCTTGGTTGAAAATGGGAGTTGAAAAAAATTGGTTCTCCTGCGATGAACTCCCAAATAATCCAAAATCAGCAAAGTTCGAGCCGAGCGGAGGAGACTCTGACGGTGTTCGGTATAAGAACTGATTTCCCATTGGCGGAGCAGACTGTTGTTGCTGCTGAGGAAACTGCTGAGGAAAAGATTGGGGTTGCTGCTGCAAAAAATTTTCAAATTGCTGCTGTGACAAATTTTGGAATTGTTGTTGCGAGGAAGGCTGAAATTGTGGTTGCGAAGGAGGTTGTTGTTGCTGTTCCGGAGGAGCGGCATGACTCTGAGAAGACGAACCACCGTGCGATCGCGATCGGCGTACGTTTGAATGAAATTGTCAAAGCGTGGGTTAAATATTTGGGCACGTTGTTCGGGCGTCAAATTACCCCCAAGTGGCACGCATACCGAGAATATATCTGCCACAGTGCTCATCATTTCAGTAGTTGGTTGGGGAGGCACCGTTGATTGAGTTTGAGGGATTGGTTTCTTTCCTTTGCCCTTGAGCCTTTTACCCACGCCTCTTTGATAGTCAGATCTTTGGCCTAGAACTATTTCCATAACGTCAAACTGATAACCGCATCGTATTCGGATTCGGTCCGCATCGCTCCGGGATTGTCGTTCCGCCGCTTCCTATCAAGCTCCTTGATCAGTTCCTCCTATTTAAATCAAAATTATTAGAATATGTAATTAATATAAAATATAAATTTTAATAATAAATCATTTTAATCACTTACATAATCTTTTGCAGCTAATTCATTAACGAAAGTTCCAGACGGTTTTTTCACATGGATCTCCTTCCATGCTTCAACTACATGCTCTCCAGGAGGACCCCCCTATACAAATATAAACAATTAAATTAGTTTATTATAAGAAAAAAATATTATTAACTATTAAAGAATTTTTTTTTATGAAACATTTAACAATTAAAGAATTAATACATACCATTCCGTGGCGAATGGACGCCAACGATTTTGTGCCTTGCGTTGTTGGATATTTCATTAGTTGCCGATTCGATTTATTTTTAGTTGAACGATTCAAAAATGCCTCGCTAACGAACAATTCGCAAACCGGTTTCCAAGTCTCGGTATTCAAGTAGTCAGGGGGGAATTTGAGAACTGTGTCCCAATCTTCTGGTTTTTTGTAATGTTGTTTGAAATGCTTGTGTCTGAGTGTCTTTCGCTCACTATACCGCTCCGCCATCACCGAATATAAAGTCCCCATAAGTAGGTCTCGATGGGGATTCCCATCGATATCAAAGTAGTACTATGTGATAAAAGTAATTTAAAGTTATGTTAATTTATAAATGAGGACATAAAATTATTACAACTTTTAATAATTAAAAATCACTCACTCTAATTCGATTGAGCACTTGATCCTTGTATTGTTGGGGTACATCAGAAAAATTTAGATGACCACCCGGGCACAACATGCTTACTTGTTGGCCAAGAAATCGAACATAATTGCTTGCTTCAGTGCCGACAACTTTGCCTGTTTCAAGATCTACCTCCACCGGTAAGGGCTTACCAGCATCTCTCCTTTTTTTTTCGAGATTAGCGTTTGCGGCAACCCCACGACCCTTTCTGACCGGAGGTGGAACTATATATATTCGAGGGAAAAATAATTTTATTAGTAAATCATACATTCACTATTTATATTCAGAACAATTGTAGATTTGAAAAAATATGAAAACCTGCTTCGCAAGACGACGGTACCCTAGAAGGATCAGGGGGATCCCTGCCATCACCATCACCACCGTGGTATGTCGCTAACGTAGCTGACATTTTACTTTACTTTGAAGACGGAAAAAAATGTAAGAATTCACAAATGTGAAACACATAATTGAAATATCACACAAATGTTAATGCGAAAGAAATTAAATAGTCCTTTAATTGTCAAAAAATTTAGTAACAAATGTTTACAAAATAAAAGTTACACTGAAGAATCACTATCATTTCCATCATTCACTAAGTTTACATTTTCATCCTCCACATGTTCAACTAGTAAATCATCTACTTCTTCAGCAACATAATTTTCATCAAGTTCATTATTCTCTATGTCAGAATCCACTAACTGATCGGACGATTCAACAATTACTGGAGGTTCTTTCGATTGCATAATCAACTCTCCAAGATCAACCGTCAACACAAAATTGGCAGAGTTAGAATCACTAACAACATCTACATCAGTCTCATCTTCGTTGTCAGTAATGTCCCAAATTTGTCGATGGCTAATATCTTCAACAACCTTCCAATCGCGACCTCTGAGTGGATCTTCAAGATAGAAAACTTGCTTCGCCAGGTTAGCAAGGATGTACGGTTCATCTTGATACCAATATCCACGAGTATTTATACTAGTTATATTATTTTTAGTGATTGTCTTCTTTCTTAATGGATTAGTGTTATACCATTTACATTCAAACAATGACACTGTATATGCACCAATATAAGATATAGTGATTACATTTGCAAGTGTGCCGTAATAATTAAACCCTTCAGTTCCAGCAACAGTAACACCACTATTTTGTGTCTTCCGCTTTTGGTCTCGCTTTGATGCAATAAACCGAACACCATTCACTACACAACCTTCGTAAAATGTTGCTAAGTAATCGGACCCGGAAGCGAGAGCGAGTAACTCATCACCATTTTGTAAAGTTCCAAGCTTGTGCAACTCATATATCTAAATACATAAAATGTATTAATATGAGAGGAATATAAATGATTGAATTAAAACTTTACAATTTTGTCGTTATACCTTCTTATGAAACCACGGACGGAAAGTTTGCCTATGCAAGACATCGTGATTACCATTAGGATATTCATGCCTGATCTTGTCCAAATGTTCACTGTAAAGTATGATAATGTCAAGATACGATAGAGGGAGATAGAAAATAAAAACTAAAAATTTAATAAAATAATTTATAAAAATGTAACAAACTTACTCTAAGTAAGCTTGGATTTCAGGAGAATTTTGAAGAATGTACCACTCAGCTTTTTCACGACTGATATGATCAAGAGGCTTGATAAGTCCGCTAGTTAAAGGACGAGATTGAGAATTAAAAACTGAGAGATAGCGACAAACAGAAGGCGCATCTTCATTTCGATCAAGCTGATTAAATCTTGTTTCACACCCTTTAAAGTACATTGAACAAAAGGTTACTGCCTCATCAGCAACATAACCTTCTGCAATTGACCCTTCAAGACGTGCCTTATTTCCCACATAATTCTTCAATTTTGTCATGTACCTTTCAAAAGGATACATCCATCTCATAAAGACCTGGCCACCCAATATCGCTTCTTCAGGCAAATGCAATACCAAGTGTATCATTATGTCAAAAAAAGCTGGAGGAAAAATCAATTCCATCTTGCACAATAACAGAATTAAATTATTTTGAGCATCCTCCATATCTTTTACATTTAGAGTTCTAGAGCATAACTGTCGAAAAAAATTACACAACTGAGTAATAGTTGTTGCAGTGTCACGAGGTAGAAATTTACGGACACCAACCGCTAGTACTCGCTGCATAATGACATGACAATCGTGGGATTTTAACCCAATAATGTTAGACTCATCTGGAGAAACTTTGCTCTTTAAATTTGAACAGAAGCCATCGCGAAACTTTATTCCTTTAACAAACTGACAAAAAAGTTGTCTTTTCTCACGAGTCAAAACATAAGGAGCATGCGGTTTCATTAGCCTCCCATTCCCATCTTCATAAATCCACAACGATTCCCTAATACCCATCTTCTTTAAATCATGGCGCGCATTGGTTGCGTCCTTTGATTTATCATTATCCAAGATGGTTCCTAGGAGACTATCACACACATTCTTCTCAACATGCATGACATCAATGTTGTGTTTTAAAATATTCGTGCTCCAATACTCCAACTCGTAGAAAATACTTTTTTTCCTCCAATTACAATTTTCTGCAACTCTTCTACGTTTCACGCCCCCAAAATTTTCATGATGTCCGGGAATTTGGGGTTCGAGAGCATTAACTTGTGATAATATTTCTTCACAAGTAAATCGTCTTGGAGGAGGTCTTCTTTCAACTTTACCATCAAATCGAGTATCCCTTCTCATTGCATGGTTACTTGGCAAGAACCTTCGATGACCAACATATGATGTCTTCCCGATCACTCGAATGGACGTCGTGTCTTCATTACAAGTAGGGCAAGCTTTGTAACCTTGACCACTCCACCTGCAAAGCTACTACGAGCAGGAAAATCATTCACTGTCCACAAAAGCGCAGCACGCATGGTGAACATCGAGTTGGTCGAACTATCTCTCGTTGCTACCCCATTATTCCACAACTCCTTTAATTCATCTACCAAAGGTCTTAAAAATATATCCATGTCTTTACCTGGAGATTTTGCACCAGGAATTAGGGTAGAGAGCAAAAAATAATTATCTTTCATACATAACCAAGGTGGTAGATTATAGTTAGCCAACACCACTGGCCACATGCTGTATGCAAGACTCATGTTGCCAAATGGATTAAATCCATCAGCAGCTAACCCAAGTCGAACATTTCTTGGGTCCCTTGCAAACTCCGGGATGTTTTGCATCAAAGTCTTTCCAAGCTAAACCATCGACCGGTGTCGCAACACCCCATCATCTTTTGATTTTCCAGTATGATGCCATATCATGCTTTTCGCTGTAATCCTCGAACTATATAATCTTTTAAGTCGAGGTGTCAACGGAAAGTATCGCATGACTTTGCAAGGAACTTTTTTTCCTTTCCCGTTCTCGGAAGTAACCCAACAACTAGTTCCGCAAACTGGACAAGCCTCCTTGGATGCATTCTCCTTATAAAATAAGCAACAATTATACAAACAGACATCGATATTATCATAACCCAAGCCTAATTTCTTCAATCTCTTTTTTGCCTCGTAGTAAGTTGATGGAATATTATTTTCCTTCGGAAACGCAAACTTTAAAAGCTTCAATAATTCTTCAAAGATGTTATTAGGAATTTTCCCCCTAACTTTTAAATGCAATAGCTTTGCTAAAAAGTTAAGAGATGAAATCCAATCACAACCGGGATACAATTCAGCTTCAATTTCCTCAAATAAGTCATCAAATTGTGGGTTTGTGGTTGGTTGTTCATCTTCTCCTTGTGGTTCCTCAATTGTCGAGGGAAAGAAGTCTTCTAAAATAGGAATCATTTCATCCTCTGATTCAACATCGGCAACTGCTACATCAACGACGGCATCCTCAGGCTCCCCGTGATAAATCCACTTCTCATATCCTTGCATAAAACCTCGATCAAATACGTGTGCTCTAACCCTATCTATTTTTTCAAACCTACTATTTATACATCTCACACAAGGACATCGTATTCGTCCATCACAATCCTTATGTTCTGATGCCATTGCTAAAAAGGCTTGTAGACCATTCCAAAATTCATGGCAACCACGATTTCTGATTTTGGTCCAAGACTTATCGATTGTCGCCATCTACAATTTCGACGACAAATGAAGTATTAAATATTTAAATTTTTGTAAAGTCTTATGAAATTTTATGAGTACAAATTTTATGATATATTTTTAAATATAATTATAAATATGAATTATTATTGTTCTTTATTATTAATTTTTAAATTTTTGTAAAGTCTTATGAAATTTTATGAGTACAAAAGTTATGATATATTTTTTTAAATATAATTATAAATATGAATTATTATTGTTCTTTATTATTAATTTTTAAATTTTTGTAAAGTCTTATGAAATTTTATGAATACAAATTTTATGATATATTTTTAAATATAATTATAAATATGAATTATTATTATTGTTCTTTATTATTAATTTTTAAATTTTTGTAAAGTCTTATGAAATTTTATGAATACAAATTTTATGATATATTTTTAAATATAATTATAAATATGAATTATTATTGTACTTTATTATTAATTTTTGAATTTTTGTAAAGTCTTATGAAATTTTATGAGTACAAATTTTATGATATATTTTTAAATATAATTCTAAATATGAATTATTATTGTTCTTTATTATTATTAATTTTTAAAATTTTGTGTTATTTTTATTATTCATAAAAAAATAAATTTATTTTCTAAATTTAAATAAATATAAAATAATTAAATTTTAAATGAATTATTATTTTTTGAAACTTAAAATTAGTTATCAAAATTTAAACTAATTATATTATAAAAAAATTCATTTTACATATTACACTATAAAAATTCATTAAATTACTAAATTTTAAATTTTAAATTTTTAAATTTTCGAATTATTTATCATTTATATAAAAATAAATTTATTTTCTAAATTAAAATAAATATAAAATAATTAATTTTTACCACCTTAAAAATACATAAAATTCCATTAACATATTTTTTCTTAAAAACTTACATAAAAATTTAATAATTTAATTACAATTTTTATTAAAATTAAAAAAATTATTTTTATTTAACTTTTTAATTTTTAATATTCAAATTTTTATGTAATATTATACTTTTTTAATTTTTTTCATTATTTTTTTTTCTTTATTTAAAAAATAATAAATTACAAAACTTAACACCTAAAATTATACCAAATAATTTTTTAACTATTTATTATGATAATACTAGATATTAAACATACCCGATAAAATAAATTAAATCAAATAAAAATTATAATATAACAACAAAAATAACAAAAATAAATACTTTTAATTCCAACAAATAAATTAAAAAAGTAAAAAAAATTACAACAATAAAATAAATATATAAATTTTACAAAATATATTTATTTAGTATATACACTCACTAAAATTATATATATTAAATTTACATATATATAAACATAAAAAACATATATTATATATATAATATACAAAAAAAAATACATTATATTTTAAAAATATATCTTATTAATATATATATATATACAGTGAAAATATATACTAATATAAAACAATTAATGTACAAATAAAATATATTTATCCCCAAATAAAACATAAAAAATATATATATACAGTGAATATATATATATATATACAGAAATATATATATAGTTAATATATAAATAAATAAAATAATAAATACCCAAATAAATTATATAAATACACAGAAGATATATATATATCAATTAATATGTATATATAAATATATATAGACAGAAATATATATATATACAGTTAATATATAAATAAATAAAATAATAAATACTTAAATAAATATATATATATATTAATAAAATATATATATACAAAAAATAAAAAATTAATACCCAAATAATGTATACATATACACATATTATTAATTATACACCCAAATACACATTATACATATACAGATCTATCACAAAAACAAAAAAAAATCCGATCTAAACATAAATATATACCCAGATTATAAATCAAAATGTGCATACAAATACAAATCTAAAACCTAAAACTATAAGATTACAATATGCATACAAATACAAATACCCAGATTATAAGATTAAAAAAAAAAAAAACTTACTAAAAAGCGTCGGGAGTGCGTGGGGATGTACTGTTGGTGCGTCGGGAGTGCGTCGGGATGGTGGTGCGCCGGGGTGGTGGTGCGCCGAGTGGGGTGCTTCGGGGTGGGGCTGATGGTGGGGAAGGATCGGATTTTGGGGGGAAGAGGGATTTAAGGGTTTTGAATTTTGAAATGGAAAGAAAAATTGGAGAAGTGTGGCTGATGGGGGTATTTATAATATGTGTAGCGGCGGACTATTAGCGGCGGGGGTCCGTCGCTAATAGTATCAAAATTAAAAAAAAAAAAATACTATTAGCGGCGGACCTCCGCCGCTAATAGTTTGCCGCTAATAGTTTGAAATACATGAGCGGGAATTATCCCGCCCATTTATTAGCGGCGGAGTATTAGCGGCGGTGTCCGCCGCTAATACTAATAGCGGCGGGCCCGCCGCTACTAGTATTAGCGGCGGAGCAATTGCGGCGGACTGCCAACCGCTAATGCTATTCAAAAAAAAAAAAAAATTTTGGCCAACTATTAGCGGCGGACCCCACCCTCTGCCGCTAATACCCCTATTATTAGCGGCGGAGAGTGCCCGCCGCTAATAACTCCGCCGCTATTGGGTTTAATTGTTGTAGTGTATGACGAAGAAGAAGGCGAGGTCATCCTAGACGGAGGGCACCATGGAAAACATCTCGATGGAGAAAGTGGGGGAGGAAACAACCTTAATGATTACAACCAATATAAAGGACCCATTAGCAGGTGTTACACCTATAACTCCAGTCATCGGGGAAGAAAACTAAGCCCAGGTGATGGAAGTACATATAGACACGAAATTCGGGGCTAGTGTCTTGCTAACAACCCTCACCAGAAACAATTGAAGGCCACAATATTGTCCATCTTTGATATGGTACCCCCTACTATGAGTCCCACAAGATCCAAGTACATCGCATCACTGACCCGACAAAGAAAAATGGTTTTACTCAGTATTGTGGAGGCAATGAATTACCTAAGGTGGAAAAACCAAAGGTTGGAAGAAACAATTGCATACATGCAAGAAGTTCTAAATGACCTTTTACACGGATATTGAGATGCTCCCTTGTATAAGCGTAATGCCAAATGAGCTGAGAACCTTAAGGTTAGGCTAGAGTAATATCTGAATCGTCCACAATAACATGCCTCAATCTTGTCCACGAAGTGGTGCGGCCATGCAATGCCAACTTTAGACCTACTGGAGGCGAAATGTCTCAGTCCAACCCCAGAGGACCTTGGCGAAGGCCACTCCCCAATATTTGAGGGACAAACTAAATGGAAAATCATAAAGGCATACGTCACCCATTGCGCCTTAAAAAAGTGGAGATAGGAAAAAGTCCACACCTCAAGGCCTCCAGAATGAACAAAACAGGAAAAGAAAGAAGTTAAACAAAAAATGGAGGATTTATGTAAGAAAGTTTCCTTAGTTGCATCGGAGGAATGTAGCTGCGACGATGACAAATTAAATGAGAAATCACCATTAACAAGAGAGATCCAGGCTGGACCACTCCTTCTCAACTTCAAAGAGCCAAACTTCTCATCATATGATGGAACGACAGATCAAAAATACCACTTAGATGCCTTTAACGAACTGATGACTATGAAAAGGGTCTCAAGAAAAGCAAGGTGCTAATGTTTGACAATGGAAGGTGCAACATGTCAGTGGTTCAAATGCCTGACTCTCAGCTTTGACTCATTATGGAAGCAACTCACTAATTGCTAGCCTAGCACTATGCCTCGTCAGACTATACCATCCAGCACAAGTATAGCTAATGTCAAACAAGGAGAGAATGAAAGCTTGAAGAACTACATCAAGTGCTTCAACACAGATGCCATAAAAGTAGGGCGACTGACCAAGGATGAACAGATAATTGCCATAGTGGATGGTGTATAACCCAAGGGAAAGATGTGGAACAATATGCTTAAAAGAGAGCTAAATGACCTCAAGGATTTTAATGAAAGGGCAAAAAAGTACATTTGGGTGGAAGACAGACATGAAAACATGAAGTTTAGATGGAAGGACCCCCCCCCCCCAAGAAGGCATTCAAATTTTGAGTACCTAAAGAAACTAGGGGAAAGTAAGGCTTTGAGAGGAGAAGAGATGACATGAATAAGAGGCCAAAGTGAGGGGAAGGTTTGTGTCATCTATGATACACCCACTTTATGAAATTGGCTAATTCAAGCGAACACATCTTCTTGACAAATGACACTAATTTCCCATCAAAACACCTATAAGGATTGATAGATTTAGGAGGGATGCCAACAAATTCTATAGATTCCATAAGCACTTTAGACAAAAAACTAATGAATGTTCCCACCTCAAGATTGAAATGGAGGAGCTCATATGAAGAGGATACTTAGATGAATATCGTCGAGAGAACCAGTGAAATGAAGAACAAGAGTAAGGGCAGTGGCAACAACATCGTGAAGAAGCACCACAGGTGCAAGGAGAAGTAAGAATGATATTTTGGGTGGCCTAGGCTAGGAGGAGACTCCTAAGAGAGTAAGGATAGGTACGCCATTGAGGGAAAACAAGCCCAATACACCATGAGCGTACACAAAAGGCACCAAAATTTTTTAAGGTAGCAGATGCCCCATCACATTCAATGAAGAAGATGCCATTGGTGTCCATTTCCCACACAATGAACCACTAGTATATATAGTGCAATTGGAAAACATGAGATGTCACAAATTATTTATAGCTCAATACATCATGAGCCTAGACAAAAGGCACTACAAAATTTTAAGGTAGAAGATGCCCCGTCACATTCAATGAAGAAGATACCATTGGTGTCCATTTCCCACACAATGAACCACTAGTATATATAGTGCAATTGGAAAACATGAGATCCCAAAAAGTATTTACAGTGTAACGTCCCGACTTCAAGCCTCAATTGGGCCTTCCCCACGAATTTATGGCTTTTATACACGAGTATGTCTCGCTGACCGCTTCCTAGTCTAATGACTAGCCCTATAGACCAACACAAGTGTTTCAAGCATACTTTGTCCTCACTCGCACGCTTCCTAGAAAAACTTCTTAGGAGGTCACTAATCGTGAATTACCACAAGTCAAGCATGCTTAACTATGGAGTTCTTTCATGATGGGCTACCAAAAAACAACATGCACCTTATTAATATAGGTAGTACAAATAAATCCATTTAATTCCATTGTAACTATGTAGTCCCATGCCTACACAATCTCATAATCATAACACTTGACCTTCCTTAGGTGATGTGTGATTACACAGCTTACCTAGTATCTTCCCTTACAAATTACGAGACTACTGACAGCCACAATCAACACCGTTATAGGGTCTAACATCCTTGTCGACAATTTGGCTTGGTCAAGGCTTTAATACTATTTGTAACGTCCCCACTTTAAGCCTCCAATTGGCCTTCCCAACAGATTATGGCACTTAGACACGAGTACGCCACTCTGGCTGCTTCCTGGACTGATGACTAGCCCTACAAACCAACACGAGTATTTCTAGCGTGGTTTTTTCTCACTCACACGCTTCTTGGAAAAACTTCCCATGAGGTCACCCATCTTGAAATTACGCTAGTTTAAGCACGCTTAACTGCAGAATTATTTCGTGATGGGCTACCAGAATATAAGATGCACCTCGGTAATATAGATAGTACAATTAATCCATTTAATCCCTCTTCAGGTGTACTCCCATACCTACATAGTCTCATAGTCATAACACTTGACTTTCCTCAAGGGATGTGGGTAATTTGTGTAATCCCAGATCGCCTGGGGAAAGTTAAGTATGAAAAGACTCGAATACAAGATAGACTACTAGCTGTCACAGATAGACTATGGCAGCTCTGTTGACCTATTGTATAAAAAGACCCTTGAGAAGATGGGGCTAGGCCTGCAACACTTGAAATCAAGAAAAACCCCCATTTATGGCTTCACGAGAGACTCTATCCTTCTGTTGGGCATGATAGGACTAGCATTCACAAGGGGAGAGAAACCGCATAAAACAACCATAATGGCAATTTTAATTGTGGTAGATTTCTCTGTTGCTTTCAATGTCATACTGGGCATACCTTCCCTGAATCGATTCAATGTTGTGACCTCAGCTTATCACCTAGCCATGGAATTCCTAACAACTGAAGGATTAACCATGATGAAGGGAAAGCAGAAAAGGCAAGAGAATGCTACAACACTTCTTTGAACATTTCCATAAAACTTAGGGTGGACATGACTATGATAATGAGTGAAGAAAGCCGACAATGAAGATGCATGACCAACCTACAAAAAATGTGAAAAAAGCACCCATTAGCAAAAATCTTAGAGAAAAGGCAGTGAAACCATTTACTTAAATGTCGTCAAGTCTCCATACATGAAAGAGGTGAAGTACCAATGAAAGAGGTGAATCAAGGACTGTACTAATGACAATTTCCAATACTAGTAGTAAATATTTCAAATTTCTATTTCATTCAAATGAGTAACACCTATCAAGAAGGGGTATCCTCGATGAGCTTCAACCCATGCATACAGAGTTACTCAGAGTAGTTATCAATGGTATGTTAGTATATATGTATTACATCTACATCTCCTACGTTACTATCATCCTCACATTTCTATATTTCAAACGAAATCAGCAGTCATAGTATTGAAGAATGTCTTAATTGTCATAGTATTGAAGAATGTCTTAAGTGTCCATCATAATAAATAGCGCTACACATTTGGGAGAAAGAGGAGGTAAGAATAAAAAAAAAATCTTGCACGCACAAGGACTAGCTACCCTTAGTCACGAAAAGTATAAAAGATGCTTTAAGAAATTCCTTACCCCCAATGCAGATAAAAAACTAGGCCTGAGGCGCCTAAAAATATGAGGGTGTTGAAAGACGCTCAAGAAAAATAGTACCATAAAATGAGGACACTTCTCGAAAAATTCTTAAAAGCAGGCACAAAACTATCAATAAACATAAAAGGTTGAGATAGATTCATGGAACTAACACTCCATAATTAAACAAGCAAGAAGAGAGAGACAAGAACCAGAAAGCCCATAGTCCTCATGACAAAAAATGACAAACCCAAAGAGAGAGATCTGGCTAAAAGAGCCCATACTCGCTCATCGAAAGAGTTGCACAAGATTGATGACCCTCGTAAAGGAAAAGAGTCATAAAAAAAAAAACATAGCAAAGTCCAGTACAACAATTTTAGAGTTGACACAAACAGCCTCGGAGCACAAGTGGCCAGTAAGGAAGAAAAAACATAGATAGCCCCAAAGGATGACAATGTGTAAAGAAAGAAGTCTTTTTCTCTAAAAAAATAAATATTTTAGTCACCCAATGAGAATAATAAAAGATAGCTCAAGCCCAACGACCTCATGGAAAACAACACGAACAACTTCACAAGGGGATGGAGGGCCACAAGTGGATCATCTATTAGACACCCTTTCAACAGCAAAAGGATAGGTTGGGGTAGCACTTTCAAATATTTTATAAGGTTTTGTCGAAGGTCAAAGCCTCCTAAGTGCGAGCGCTCTCCTCTTGACCATGAAAGTATTCATCTAAGTCATAAACCAAGTAATCTAAATGCTCTACTTCCTTCTCAAGCATCTTTTTAGATCTTTACACTATTTTGAGAGGATGGAGGGTGTCGTTTCTCTCTCGGATAGCTGACTCAGCAACCTTTAAGGCCTCGGCAAGTGCACTTTCAGACCAATTCTTGACTTCACACAAAAAGGTCACCTTCTTTTCTACTACCTCCTTCTTTTACTCAACAATAAGAAACTTGGTCGAAAGCTTTTCAACACAAGAAGAATGGCATTGTACACTCAAGAAAGCCTATTCCAAAACCATGTCCTTTTTTCCCTCGTATCAGTCTTGTCATTCTAAGGATATTGGGACCCTAGTGGAGGATATGAAGAGTTGGCTTGGAGACCCTTAAGGTGGTATGAGCCATGATTGAGGCTTGCAAATAATATAGCAAAAGATAGAATCAGTTTTGTATAAAAATATAAAGAACAAACATAAGAAACTCTACGAAGAAGAAAAAGGTTGATAGCATGCCATAAAAAAAATTCTATCCCAACTGACTATTTGGACTAATGAAGTACATACATCCACATCAGTACAACCTTGGAGCCATTTCCAATTATCTTTTTCATAGTTGGACATAGTGTTACTAATGTCTTGGGAGGATTGAGGAAATAGAGTATGTGCAAAGGAAGGTTCCCCTTGGGCAAGATATGGAATAGATCTTGAAGAGTATCTCGAAGGAAGGGAAGCATAGGTTGCTACCGACACTTGAAAAAAATCTTGAGGATCATTAATCACTATCAGATCCGGGGGCTCCAGACTGATCTCCTTAGGAGGACTCATGTACATGTTAGAGTTCTAGTGACCTTGATATTGTAGAGACCTAAAGTGTTAAGGAGAAATTACTTCCACATTTTGAGCCCACAAAATATCATCACCCAAAAACTCAGAAAGTGGCCAGGGCATGACATGAAAAGCAGAACTTGAGGATCTTCACTAAACATTATCCAAAACCTCAAGGGAGAAGCCATCATCAGAGTACTAGAAGAAGCACCTAACGACTCCCCCTTTGTCAGCTGAGACATGGGGGGAGGGATTTCTTCAACAAATTAGATGCCTTGGTTACAACTCTTTCAAAGTTGAATGACGAGGAGATCAAACCTCATCCTTAGTAGAACAAGTTTTTGATAAAGAGGCAACATCTGCCTTAGTCTCGTGAGCTGCTCTTTGACTATTCACTTCTTTGAAAGAGGCAGTTGGGATCACGACCTCAACGTCAGTGTTATTAGAACCATCGTCGTAATAGTCAACGAGAGAAGGATCTTCTCCTGCCTCTTTGGATAGTAGAGTTTTGTGTATGTTTTTCAAAGTGATCTTGCTCTTTCAATCAGTGAGGCCATACTTCTTCAAATTGGAGGGTGTCAAAAGGTTGGCACACATCTGGTCCTCTAGAGGCACGCCAAAGAGCTTCTGTGGCCCCTTTGCGAAGAATTTTGTTGACAACTTTGATATGTCTCTAACCTCTTAAAGGAAACTTTCAAACAATCATGTCAAGAGCAAAGTATAATATAGAAAATGAAGATCAATGAAAAAAACTTACTCGCGATCATGAAAAGCTCCTGCTCCACTTAGGCACACAATCAATAAAGAAGAAGTATGTCCCCCAATGCCTTGTGTTAGATACACACCTAATAATTGTGGGCATTTTTAGAGAATCCTTTTGAAGAAAGAAAGTACCTCATTAACCTTTGTTAATGGAAAGGGGATACACATAGTGGACCTCTTTTGGCACAGGCTCACGATTAGGTATACCCTTGTACGCCAAGTAAAGGCAAGTAGATGCTAACCAACTATTTAGGTGGAGCTGAAGAGAAGCAATACAAATCTAGTTGATCATGTTCGTAAAGAACCTATGGAGAGGTAGGTTAATCCCTGCCTTCAAGACATCATTGTTAAAGGTGAATGTTCCCTCAAGGGGAAGAGAAGCCCACCAAATAGGCTTTGTAGGCATAATCACTACATGCACTCAATTGTAGTAGATGCTTTTGAGTTTCTTGATTCGCTTAGGGGACAACTCTCTAAGAACATTGTCCTACAAAAAAATTGGTGTTAAGATGCATCGCGGGGAGTGCAGCATGCCTCATGGTTTTCCTAAAGGACGTGTCCGCACAACATTTCAAGTTTTTCATCCTATGTGCAGTAGTCTTGTGAGATGAACTGAGAATCACAAGACCAATATTTTTAGAAGGCTGCCTGGGGGTTGAAATAAGCCCGTAAAGGATCCCTCAAAAGACCCTCACCGAAGGGTAGAAGAATGAAGGAAAACCAATCTCGAAGCTAGGATGGCCCCTCCCAGGTGAGCTTTTGTGAGAAGGCAGTTACGCTGGACTGGTGATGGGAACATGGGGCATAAACTTCTCCAAGGTCTCCACTCTCACCTTAAGGACCAAATATGAATATCATAGTTGGTCTAAGTGCATTAAGGTATCAATAAATATAAGATGACCACCCAATTCAATGGAGACTATGTTAGCTCGAGTTCTCTCAAGTAGTTCCTTTTGCTCACATAATAACTCTAAGTGAGTTATCAGAGCCTCCCTTAATCTATGGTAGATCATGAAGTGATCCTCAACCCAATCATCTGAGTCAAATGACAAAATATCCATTGGGACAAGTCAATTAGGAATTGAGCTACTAGCCTCAAAAGACATGGGAAAGAAGCATAGTAGTAACACTAAAAGCCTACAGGTAACAAGTAGAGTGGGAGTCAAGGAAGTTTCAGAATTAAGTATACGAATAGGTAGAGTTACATAAATCCTACTTTTCTCACATCCACTTGCTACCCAAGAGAATGAGGCCTAAAGGAAAGGTTACCATGAAGGGCCATCACTAGAAGGGTAAACCAATAAGTGACCCATATGAGGAGCGAGGGTTAACATGGGAAGAAATTCGGGTCCCCAAAACCCATGCACATGAATGCATGAAAAAAAAAACTTCTTGCCAAAGATGATCTGGGTTGGAATCAAACTCGAGACTTTAGCTCCTTTGCCAAAGACTTAAAGTTAAATCTTCTACCACTAAGCTAAAGTAAAATGTGTGAATGAAACACTCGATACCACAAAGTTGTATTTATAGTAACAAGGAAGAAGATTCTCAATCCTTTAATCAAAGGGCAATCAATAGTGGAGATTAACACACTTGCTTGCATCAAGATCCATGATGTCAATGAATGGTCCATACTCTCCCAAAAAGATACTACTAGGATCATGGATGATGTGTTTCTTGAAAGGTTGAAGCATGGAGTAGTAAAACATAAAGAGTACAAGAGTACACAAGAACACTTGAAAAGTGCACTCATAAACTCATGGGCATTTTACCCACAAATTCTTTGAGTAAGGATTTCAAATTCATGAAGAGAAATAAAAGTTAAGCAGTGAATAGATATAATCTTACTCTTTGGGGAAGGGTACAATCTCACCATTCAGAGATTATGGTCATAAAGGGACCCTATTTTTCTCACATTGGGTGCATCATGGGAAATATAAGGGTCATACCCCCTTTTGTCGTGCCATTAGATAACCAAGGAAAATGAGGGGCCTCGCTTTTGTGCATGGCACCGCGCCACATGGGTCACAAAAGCAAGACAGGGCTTGTTTCCGTGCATGGTATATCTTGCTCCCCTACATTATTCAACACCACATAGACCATTTGTGCGATAAGGATCTCACCTCTTAGTGAGAAGATGCATGACCCTTTAGGGGAGATCCCATGCAAGTTGTCTTTCTCACCTCAACCCTACTCCCCTCAAAGTGGACCTTCAAGAGGCACCGTGAGGATAGGTCTGCAAGCACACCCATGACGCAAACAAAAGATGAGACGAAAGAGTGGAGGTACAAGGATGTACCTACGATATAAGGTAGTGGGAGCATGATCCCAGGTGTCAGTATAACCTGATACCCAACCACCACTACTTTAATTCTAATGCTCGAACATTTTTTTCAAAGCCATTTTCTAGATAGTACATGGTCCCTTTAGGGGGCCACTTTGAGCATCTCAAATGCAACAAATGAAAATTGGAGCCCCCTATAAATACCTCTTCACTACACTTGAGAAGGAGTCGGTACCTTGTATGTGGAAGAGCTGTGATTTGAATACAACATTCATTTAATACTTTTCATACTTACTCTTCACTTAATCTCGAATCAGCCTCTACTACTTACTCTCATTTTCTCATACTTATCTAAGTCAATTATAACTCATTATTTCTTACTATAACATTGTTGACGAGTTCTTGCTGTTAATATATATATTGTAATTTCCTTATAAATAATTTATGATACATTATAAAATTTGAAATATTTGCTTAATATGGTAGCTCATTATATTATATGATAATTTATTAATTTTTAAAGTAAACGTGAAGGTTACTAATGTATAACATAATAACTAATTTGTATATCAACATGCTTATAAATAAATTTTAAAAGTAACTAACAGTTATTACAAACAATATGATATAAAAATAAAAGAAGAATATACATACAAAATAGATAAAAAATAGCAAGGACAAAGCCCCCTCTAAAAGTACAATCACTTGAAACACAAGATATATTTGGAAGAGTATGATCAACCTTATTTGTAGATTTTTTAACAAAATATAAAATAAAATTATTTAAAGAAGATAACATATCTTTGATATCTTTAATAAATAGACAATAAGGTAAAATAATAGTAATATCACTATAAGTAGCATGAAACTGATTAGCACAATCAGTCTCCACAACCACGTAATTTCACCTCTTGATTTTAATCCAACTAAGTGCTTCTTTCAATCACATTATTTCAGCCATATCAGGTGAAACTTTACCCTCCTAACTACCATACTTAGCTTCAATTAATCATCTACTAGAGTCACGGGCAAGGAAATCGTAACTAAACTAACCCTCTGTTGCAAAAATAACATCATCAACGTTGACCTTAATCGTTTCTTCTGCTGGTTTATTCCACAGTACAACCATAATATGAGTCAAATGTCCATTTAAAACTAGATTAGTGTCTTTACTTTGTACTATTAACCATTGATCAAGTGTAGTAGTTGCCAATGTTATCACATTATGTACCAAAGGATTAATCTTGTTCCACACCACTTCAATTCAAATTCGCCAAACCGCCCAACATAACAAGCATATTCTCCTCGTCATTTCTTTTGATTTCATCTACATATATGAAAGGACCAGTCAGCAAACACCCCCCAACTTCCTATTGGTTTCCTCACATGAGCCTTATTCCAAAATTCTTAAACAAATGAGCACTAAAATAATATATCTAAACCGGTTTTAGGTTCGCCAAGACATAATCGACAAATTGAATAAAAGTGCACCTATATCATTTATAGATGACTTCTAGCAGGTAAAGAGATAGTGGATGGATGCCAAAGTTTGCATTTTGCTGGTATTTTCAGGTTCCACAACTTCCTCCAAAAATGCTATTGTAATTTGTGTCCCACTTTTTAAGCTCTTGAAGAATATTATAGGCAAACCTAATTAAATAATACCCTTGCATTTCTTTACTCCAATACAACCATTCTTCTTCACTGAATATGTGAAAGGTGTTTGCATGATGAGATTAAGATCTCTTTCCAAGAAAACATCTTTCAACAGAACCTCATCCCACTCACGATTGTCAAACTTCATTAGGCTCTATACTGGTTGATTAAGTAGCATTCGATGTTGAGTATGCACATATGGATCAACATCATTTCGTAACCAGAGGTTTATTAATATATCCACTTCAAAACCTAACCCTATTAATCTTTCCCCACCTTGTCTAAGTAATGGCTGAGATTCTAAAATAGATCTCTAGACATAACTATGATTACCACCAAATTTTGTTGTCATAAAAAACCGGTAGGATAGTATCTAGCTCTAAATAACTTCCCTACCATGCTCTCACTATTTTGAATAAGGCACCAAGCTTATTTGCTTAATAAAAATGAATTAAGATCTCAAAGATTTCTAAACCCCATGCCCCCTTGACTTTTATAAATAGTCATTTTATGTGAACTCATCCAATGAATAGTATCCTCTTTGAATTAGAGCTTCCCCAGCAAAATTAACTCATCATTTGTTGTTAATCATGACACATATCCTATGAAAGAAGAAATACATTCATTGCTTCATTCGATAAAGCCTGAACTACCTTCTTAATGAGTCTTTCCTTACCATCTCAAGACAATAGCTATCAATCCCATTTTTGTATTTACTTTCTCACCATTTCCTTAAAAATACCCAATAACTCACTCTTCTTTCTTCCTAACATACATAGCAATCTTAAATAGTTGTTGTTCTCACCAAACTCTTTAATATCCATCAATGAGAAAAAACCATTTCATTTAGTCATATCTATATTTGTACAAAAAATATGGAAGATTTGGCAAAATTGAGTGGACTGAAGCAACTCAAAAACACTAAATAATTTTATCACATCTGTAGTAGCCTTACAATATAAACAACTATCATTGGTGAAAAGCATATGAAAGATTACTAGGGGCCCCTAGTCACCTTACATTCATGAATCAATCCTCTCATCTCATAAGCTGAATTAGGGGTGAGAAATCTTCTACACAAATCAAGGATAAGTATGGTGAAATTGGATCACCCTGTCGAACCCCCTTATTAGAACAATTGGCCCTAACACAAACCTTCCCCTCATACCCTTATGTAAAACTATTGAAAGGCACTGCTAAACTATTTGAAACTGTTTCTACTAAAAACCCATGCACCTTAACATTGCTAAAATGAAAGGTCATTCAACTCTATCATACGCGTTACTCATATCCAACTTAAGAGTCATATAACCCTCTTTCCCTTTATGCTTCCTCTACAAATAATGCAAGACTTTAAAAGAGACCATGATGTTATCTGTGTTCAAATGGCAAGATATGAAAGTACTTTGAACTCTAAAATTATACCATGAAGTAAATGATTTAACCGATTAGCAAGGACCTTAGACACCACTCTAAACAACACACTACATAGAAAAATTTATTGTAAATCTCCCATTGTTTTTGGATTTTTATTATTTGGAATTAGGACCACTTTAGTATCATTAAGTCTCTTCAGAAGAACATCTGTGAGGAAAACATTATGAGCCCCCGAAACCATATCTTTACCAACAATATTTCTGATGAAAGGCTTGATTCATACCATCAAGTCTTGGTGATTTATCAATATGTTTTTTTTGAAAGAGTGCATACTTTACCTCCTCTGTTTAATCAATACTTGGTTCTCGATGTTTGTAATATAAGGGTTTATTAATTCCACAATCACTTCCTAGGTAGATTTTGAGGCTTGGAAAATATTATTAAAGTAATTGAGCAATATTAGATAAACTATTTCTCCAATCTACCCAATTTCTATCTTCCCTTTGTAACAAATTAAACTGATAATTTCTACGTCGAGCACTAGCAGTAGCATGAAAGTACTTATTGTTTTGATTTATGGCTTTCAACCAAAGTTTTTTGATCTTTTTTTTTCCTAAAAACATCCCATTGATGAAAGACTTCAAATAACAGCTACCTTTGCTCCTAGTATAACTAGATCCCCTCTTCATCAATTTTGTGTTTCAAACTCTTGAACTTCTTGTTATATTCTTTATACAATCTTTGAATTTTCTATTGGTTTTTTACACCATTCCCGAAGCTCCTCTCAACAAAAATAAATTTTATCTTGTATCAGTACATCCATATGAGTATCTAAAATATTTTGGATAGTTTGTTCACACATTGGGTTACTAATACAAGAATTTTCAAACCAAAATTTTGAGATTCGTGAAGTAGGTAATATAAATTATAGCTATAACAGTTTAGTTGTATGATCTGAAAAAGAGATTTCCAAGTTAAATAATTTGGCAAGAGGCTATAATGTAAGCCAATCAAGATTTACTGATGCTCTATCCAACTGAATATCCACCTATGACACTTTACCCTTATCCGTCTCCCAAGTATATTTATACCCTGTAAATTCCATACAAATCAGACTAAAATCTAGAAAGACATGTTGAAACCCTTCCACCAACCAATTCAAATAAGGCTAGCCACCTTGTTTATCTCCATGGCTAACTATAGTGTTGAAATCCCCTATCATGGCAAACACCTTTTAACATGAAGCTATCTTAACAAATTCCAAGTCTCTCTTCATATAGTTTGGTTTGGTTCACCATAAACCCATGTTTGCTGATATGAACTATATCCTTCAGTAGTAATTAATAAATCAACATAATTGCGTGAATAACCCAAAAGATGAACTTCCTCATCAAACCTCTAGAGAATTTTTAAACCCCCTATCTGACCTTGAGCATCAGTTATAAAACAACCTTCAAATCCCAATTGATGCTTAATGGATTCAATATTTACGTTATAACATAATGTTTAACATAAAAAAAATAAAATTAGGCTTCTTTTGAACAGAAAGTTCTTTTAGGAACTGAATAGCTCGTCGGTTTCAAAGCCTATGACAGTTCTACGACAATCAATAATCTAGCAAAGCCCTACCTTAAAGGCCCACCTCTAATGCATGTTTTGAATTTTCAATTGTACAGTGAAGTGAAACCTCCTCTTCATAGCCTAATAAACTTTCCATACCCCCATCACCCTGATTGTTGGGCCTACCTCTTTTTTATCTTTAATTATAAAACCCTTTTGTTTTACAAAATAAACATGCCCACTCCTTCCTTTTCTCTAGAAGTATAAAATGAATTTCATTAACTTCCTAACTTTACACCCCCACAATTTATTACTTGTTCCTCAAATTCTATCTTGACTCTTTCCCATAATGAGATCACGATCACCTTGATTTGTACCAATTCTTCATTCATAATTTTATTACCATTAGAATCTCATCAATTTACGATATTTGTATGATCCATGTCTGGCAAATAACTGACCTACTCTGGCAACTAAACACATATTTTTGTCCGCAAATATTTTTCTCTGATTAAATGATTCTACCTGTGAGGTTACACTTTAATCGAGGAGCCATAAGGATTCACAATCTTCTTAATTGGATTTTCAAATAAACTTGGTAAAAACTTTTGTCAGGCCCCATTAATCCACTCATATAAATGAATGTCAGAATATTCTCATATTTCAAATAAGCCTAGAACTCGTCACTTCTTTCTTGTTGTATATATCTTCATTCTCCTTCAGAAAGGTTTATGGATATTAATTGTAACACGAATCCTGAAAAATCCCTCCAAATACTAATAAAATTATTTTTATTAGTTTCAGCAAAAACACCAAGTTAATTACCAATATTTGTTATTACCCTTTCAGACATGAATCCTTGTTGTAGTTCAAAAATTTGTACCAAAATATCCAACATATCAATAACAACAGGTCGTGAATTCTTACCTCCTTTTAATCGTTTGATCAAAAACTATTTCCAATTATAGATCCATGGACTATCTACAATGACTATCCCAATATCAATTTCATAGCAAATCAATAAGTATGGATGATGTTCTAACATCTATATAAAAGCCTCCTTTAACTAGTTTCCATAAAGAAGTCAATTGGTGTTTCTTAGTGTCGAAATCAATAGCACCTTTCGTCAAAATCTACCCCACTAAACACATTCTCATATCCACACCCTCAGACCACTGAAATGATTGATAAGAAACTACATCCTCTTCTTCATCTTTAAAACGAATATTATCATATTGTGATTTTAAATTTGATACCCCTCGATTACTAGAAACTACATTATTAAAAGAAGAATCAAAGGATACAACACTAAAAAAACTTATTTAAGAAAAAAACTATGTCAAAAGACAAGACTTTATATTTAGCCTTTTATTAAGAAAAAATTCTAATTATTTTTTCATAGGTGTCATATATTTAACAAATATTTAATTGGATATTTATTAATACATCTAAAGAAATATATTTAAATAATTTATGAACATATATAGCTAGCAAGTAAGGATTGTAATGAATAAAGTCATCGAGTAAGCACTATACATTAAATAATGGTAAAATGAAATTATTTTCATTAATTTATTTTGCAGAATGAGCATATGATTGATGAATTTTCTCATCTTCGAGGGCAGGTACATGTATTTTTCATTCTTTGTGTATATATATATATATATATTTAAATGCTATGTTTGTGGATGAGTACTATATTTTCAATACTATTGACTCATTACAAAGGTTTGAGTAATTTGCAGGAAGAAATGTTGATGGAAGAAAACAACAATTTAAAAAATAAGGTATGTTTTAATTCCCTAACCTATACCTAGTTGTATGATAAAATTAATTATGAGTGAGAAACCTCAAAGAAAAACAAATAGACCTTTAAAGCTCACAGCCAAAATATAGCGGAGAAAAATAGGTATGTTTCCCAAAAAAAAAAATGAACAAAAAAAATTAGGAGTATATTATCCCTCTTCTATATGAAATATTCTTAGTAGTGGACCCTTCATGCTAAAATGATTGGACTATAGACTCCTTACTTATTAATTGCCATCCAAATGATTTTCCAGCCTAATCTTTTTAATATTCATATACGTTGTAATGATTTAGGACCACTCGTAAATTTGTGATAAAACTCAATGATTTATAATGCCAAAAAATGGCCATGTTAGGATTTATAATAAACTGAAGGAACATAAAATATCTCAAAACCTAATCATGTTACTAAAAATGCTTTAATATAAAAACTGTAAATCATGAAATCCTTGTTAAATGAATAGAAAATGATGAATACGAGAGTGAAAGCACTAACCTCAAACCATGAATAGAGATTGCACCGAAGGTTTTGATCTTCAAATAATACAATATTTTTATGTACTTTTCTTTGACGAGGAAAGATAGAATACAAGAATCTTATTGTTTCTTGGGGACCACTACTTACGTATATAGAAAGATTATAAAATTAGTTTTGGGTATTTGTAATTTAATTCTTAATGAAATTTTAAATTAACTTATAGAATCTTCTACACATTATTTTCATGATAATTTAATAACCTTTATTACTTATACCATAATTGATCACTTAATTTTGTATCACTCTTTATTAAGCATTATACATTATACATATTTGCCAACAAATATAATTTTTCTCTTACAATCTGCCAACAATGTTACAACATCTTGATATTTACATACTTGACATTACATTAGACTCATAGTTGAAGCGTAGGTACATTTTTGCATATCTTGAATTTCAAGTAACTTTTAAGGTGTTAATTAAGATTGAATTTCTCTCCTTTTAACAGCATGAGTAGCACCTGGTCTACAATCTTGCTTGCCAAACTTTTTTAGTACTTTAGTGATATTGCTCTTTTGTAATAATCCAAGAATACCTCGAGAATGGTCTCGATGTATCTGAATTTCCAAAACAAAAGAGGCATCCCTAAAATCTTTCATCTCAAAATACTTATATAGAAATCTCTTAATTTCGTGTGATAAACATATATCATTAGTGAATAGTAATATGTCATCGACATATACAACAAGGAATATATACTCACTCCCACTAAATTAGTGATATACACAATATTTATCTCAAAACCAAAAGAGATAACTACTTGATGAAACTTGTGATACCATTCATGTGAAGCTTAGATTTTTTCATTTTACAAACCATATTCTTTGGTTCACGTAACAAAAAGTAGTTTTTTTTGTTTCACCATATAATTTTTTCTCATCAGTATCACCATAGAGATATATTACATCCATCTAATGTAACTCAAGATTAAGATGAGCAGAAAGTTCCATTATCATCTAAAAAGAGTCTTTCGATGAAAGTGAAGAAAAAACCTCTATAATCAATGCTTTCTTTTATAGTATATCCTTTAGCTACAAGATCTGCCTTACACCTCTCCACATTAACATTTGTATCCCTCTTTGATTTAAATATCCCTTTACAACCAATTAATTTTACAATTTCGAGTAATTGGACAAATTTCTAAACTTTATTGTCTTGCATATAGTATATACTCTTCAACAAATAAACTTTTTAGAGTTAGAACTTTTTGCAGCCTAAAGAAAGTCGATTGAATAATATTCCATTGTCACATTATTTTTTTTTTTGAAGAAATATAATACAATCATCTAAAATTACTTCTTACTTCTCTTGTGGATTATCTTAATGGCTCTTGTTCTTAAACATGTTGAGTTTGTTCTTCTAGAACAATTACCTCATGTTCAAATGGGGGGTTTGTTTAACATATATTGTGTTGTTGAGGTTTCATATTTATTTCCTTATATAAATGATATGTGGAGAAGCTTGAAAAATTTCAAAATGATAGTTGCAATCGCGTTTTAATTCAATTACTCAAAATAAATGTGTCTAATCTTATTTATCCCGAAACTCCACATCTTCAAATAATGTTGCAGTTCCCGTCTCAAAAATATTTCAAATTGTGGCTTATACCCCTAAGATCATTAAGAATAGGCAATAAAGTAGTTGCTCACTATTTTTGAGTCAAATTTCTTTTCATGTGGCTTATATGCTCTTTCTTGAAGTGGACATCCCTAAATGTCAAAACTGTTTTAGGCTAGGATTTTGACCTGTCAAAAGCACATAAGGTGTTTTGTAACTGTCTTAGTTGGTATCCTATTAAGAATGTGAGTTGTTGTCTTTAACACATCTCCCCAAAGAGTAACATATCCTAAAGAGTCCCATTTTGTCATTAATGTAAAACACTCAAGCAACTAATAATATCTCAACAGCTAATCATGCTACTAAAAGTGCTTTATTATGAAAACTTAAATCATATTTCTATAAATTAAACCTTTGCTAAATAAAAAAAGATGATGAACACGAGAGTGGAAGCACTAACCTGAAACCATTAATAGAATTTGCATAGATAGTTTTGATCTTCAAACAATATACTATTATTTGATGTATTTTTCTCTAATAGGGAAGAAGAGAATACAAGAACCCCAGTGCTTTTTAGAGACAACTACATATTTATAGAGCGATTATAAAATAAGCTTTTTTTTATGAATAGGAATCATTATATTGTTCAACTTCTAAATATATTAACCAACCACGTACAACCATATCCCAAAAAAATTCAAAAACTATACACAATTTTTGACATAACAAATTAAACCAATCTCTATCTATTGTATGAGCTTTTTTATTACAAGAGTAATCATAACTTGTATATCATTTTCAACCATCTATAATGTGTTAATTATATGCCATATTATATGGTACCAATATACATCATTCCCAACTCTCTAAATGTGGTAGAGTAAAGTCGCAAGAGTAACATACATGATACTCCTCTTAGTAGCACTCATCTTCTTTGCTTTATGAATCCACCTAATTAATTAGAATAAATCCACAGAAGCACATTTTTATCCCATTCAACACTTAACTTCCTACAAACAAGTCTTCCTATACTGACAATAAAAAAATAAATGACTTATGCTCTCATTATCAACAACACATAAAAGACAAATTTGATCAATTAGAGGATCAAACTTTTTTATTTGTTCTCTTGTTTGAAGATGCTACAACCTTACAAACCAAAAGACCATTTTATGCTTCGTGATACTCAATCCATCCTAAACCACCTTATGACCCACATCAAGAGATTGCTAAAAAAAATAAGTCATGGCCACTTTTAAAGCTATACCTAGGTCAAAAAGTGTGGCAAATCAATCTTGGCCCTAAAAACATCCTTGACATCAACTAATCTCTTTTAATACCAGCTACATTCAGTTGGTGGCTAGTATTCCAATCCATTACTGTCCATCAAGTAAACGCTATTAATCCCTTTAATAAATAATGAATCCTTTTTGGTGGCAATTTCCTACACATACTTCCCGATTGCAGCCATATTTCAATCAAGGACCTTCCGAAAGCCTAAACCTCATGTATTCTTTGGCAAACAAGCATTTTTCCTAGCCACTAAACCTGGTCAGTAGTGTCGGCTGGGCCTTTCCAAAGACAAGCCCTAAAATTGGCTTGTACATCCTTTAACAAATTCTTTGGGATGATCATTATTTGAGCCCAATACGAGTGTATAGTTAAAAAAAACAGAGTTGATAAGTGTAACTCTTCCCATGTAATAAGATAAGTTTCTCAAACACAACACTCGGATTTAACCAACAATTTTCTCAAGGATGCCATTACATTCACTAGCTGATATTTTCTTTGAACAAATGGGAATGCTAAGGTACCTGAAAGGATGATAGGCTCTTGTGTATCTTGAGAGATCAAGCATTCAGTTGACTTCAAATTCATGCATTCCACTACTATAAATCTCTAATTTTTCTTCTTTTGGCAGTAGCCCAGAAGTTGAAGAAAATGACTTTAAACCCTTCAACATTAGCAAAATTGAGACAAAATCACCATGGGAAAATAAAAGGAAATCATTCGCAAAACACATGTGATTCAATTTTAAAGTAGGCATCTATATGGAATTTAAAACCTTATCAAGAACCCACTTCCTTCAGTATTCTATACATGTATTCCATGCCTAGAACAAACAATAGAAGAGACATCAAATCTCCTTGTCTCAAATCCTTTTAATTTCACCATTAATTAATAAGGAGAATTTGGGGGTTTTGATACATGCCATAATAAGATCAATGAATTTTCAAGGAAAATGAAAATTAACAAACATTTCTTCAATGAATCCTCATTCAATGGTGCCATATGCTTTCCTCAAGTCAGTTTTAATCATGCAGCTAAACTTGCAATTCTTCCTTTCATAGTGCCTAATGAGGTCTTGAAAAACCATAATATTGTGAGCTATATATCGCCCATTAAAAAATTGACCTTGGTTCTCCGTGACAATTTTAGGGATGAAATTCCTTAGTCTTGAACAAATGACTTTAGTAGCAGCCTTATAGATCACTTTACAATAAGAAATTGGTGAGAAGTCTTTAACACTATCTGGACATTTGATTTTAGGGATGAGTGTAATGTTTGTTTTATTGATTTCTTTAAGAATCTTCCTCGTGCTTAGGAAATTATTCATAGCCTTTTTGACATCTTCTACCACCAGCTCTGAATTATCATGATAGAATGAACGCCCAAACCCATTTGGACCAGGAGCCTTCATACCAGGTTTGGAAAAAATGGCATCTTTCACTTCTTGTAAAGTGAATAGCTACTGTAGAACTTGAATGTGCTCCGATGAAAGTACAGGACCAACACGCACAACCGATTGGAACACCTTATGTCTATTGCTCATTGAAGTCCCAAACAAGTTCTGATAGTAATCAAAGAAAGCTTGTTGAATCTCCTCTGCATTATCAAGGCAAATATCACTCTCATCCCTGATAGAGTTAAATATGTTTGAGTTCTCCTGGATTTCAAAGAAGCATGAAAATGGAAGTATTCTCATCGTCATGTTTTACCCAATTCATTTTTACCTTTTGAGCTAATAACAAATTGTGAGCTTTATGGTAATGAGAATACTTATCTCGTGCCATTTGTTCTCGTTCTATCAAGTCTCTATTCTTAGGATCTCTATCCAACTCTTCCTAGATAGCTAACATAACTTGTTTAGCTTGCATATTAGCCTTGTGAATCTCATTAAACTCATCCATGGTTATAGTTTGGAGCACTTTCTCAAGCCTTTACAAACACCCCACCAATTGATACATAGGAGAACCTACAGTAGGGGCCATCCAACTTATCCTAATCTCTTCTTGATAATTTCTTGTTCTTGCCCACATGCTTAAGTATCTAATGGCTCCCTTCAGGAGCTTGAATCTTTATAGAAAGGAAATGAGGATAGGACTATGATCAAAGTCCCCTTTCAGAAGAAAAAGTTCTTCTAAATTCAAGAAAGAAACTATCCATTTTGAGCTCACCAATGCACACGATCAATGTTAGAGAAAACTCTCTCATTAGGCTGCTACTTGTTATTCCAAGTAAAGAATCATCCTGAATATTTCAATTCATCTATTTGACAATGGATCACACATTCCTTAAACCTATTAGATGGCTTCTTGTGGTTCCTTCTATCAGCTCTTTCATCATAATTCAAAATCTCATTAAAGTCACCTACTATCATCCATGGTTCTTCATTTCCATTCTTAAGGCCTTTCAAATCTTTCCAAAGCATATCTCTTTCCACTTCCTCATTAAAGTCATGCATACACAAAAGTAATATGGAACTTTACTGACTTCTAATTTTTTAAGCAATACAATGAATGAATTGACTTGTACACATTCTTATATATAGAATACATACAAGGATTTAAAGCCATAATTATTCTCCATTTATCTAACCAAGGGTTATTATTAGTGAAATACCAACAAGGAAATAACTTTAAATAAAGCTCACCCATATTCTTATTCTTTACTTTGGTTTTGAGCAAACTAACCAAATCAACATTCTTTGAGTGTATTAATTGCCTAGTGTCTCAATGCTTGTGCTGGCTGTTAAACCCCGCAAACATTCTAAACTAGAATTCTATCCATTTGACGTAGAAGGATCTCCCCCATATCTAGTCTTAACTATCTCTTAATCATTTAAGCTTAATTTGTTCCTAGAATAGCAAATTGATTATTTATTTTTGTTCCAACCACATCTTGTTGTTGTACTTTCTTCCCTTTTTCCACCACCTGAAATCCATCTTCATCCAGCACTGGTTCCATGGACCTCACTTCTGCTTCTTCCTTTTGAACCCAAGTTTGTTTCGTTTCATTTTTATTCGTATCTTTATTTTCATGATCCATATCCGAACATATCTTGCATATAATAGGGATTCATTCATACTTCGCACCCAATTCAACATCTTGATCCAATTTATCAATAAATGAAATTTCGTTGGAAAGTCTTGAGCAAGGCTCGCCTCAATCAAGATTCTTGGGAATAAAAGTCTGTCTCTATACTTGGTGTTGTCGTGCACATGAATTGGGTTCCCAATTTCTCCAAGAATTTTGAACTATGAAGGCTCTCCCCAGTACTTGATATCTAATCCCCTCACCTTGATCCACGTTAGAACATAATCAATTTTCCCTGTAGTGAAATCCTCAAATGTATTCCACAGTTTCATAATAAAGGGTTTCTTATCAAAGAAAATGAAACCGTTGGATATATTTTACTAGGATCTAGATTTACTACCATGCATGTTTCATTAACAGCCTAATATGAATTCTAAAACAATAAAATAAACACATAAGAGTTTAAGAAAACCTTACATTGGTTGCAGCAGAATATAATGACTCCTTCCGTTCTGATCTCTAGCCCTTGATTCCTTTCTGTAGCAGAGCATCACCAAGATCTGAACCGGGATCTCTTTCTCTCCTTCCTTTGATGCTGAATCTCCTTCTTGTTGGTTGATTTTCCACAGTCTTACACACTATGATTGAGATACCACTTGATGTGTGTGGGCACTCACTCATTCACTCAAGGATTTCGAAATTTAGAGAAGAAAAGAAGAGAGAAGGTGGTGGCTAGAAATTTTGTGTGAAGGAATGAGATGTATCATCTTTTTCCTGAAGCCATCACTACCTATTTATAGGTAACCACCTAAGTTTAAGTTAGAATTATTTGGCATTAAAATAATGAAAAAATAAATGATAAAAGCCTACAATAGTGGTCGGCCTGGGCTTTGGATAATGGGCCTCACTTATGCGATTTTGCTGTTTTATCATTTTTGCATCTCATTTTCTCAAAAACGCCAATTTTCAAATTCAACCATTTAAATGCCAATTCTAATTATTTAATAACTAAAATTAATTATTAAATAATATTGTCATTTAATATATTTATTAATTAGACATATAAAGTCTCTTAATTAATAAATAAACCTAAAATCTCTTTTCTTTACGATTTCGCCCTTGTTTAGTGAAAATTCACAAAGTAGACATAGTCTAACTTTAGAATTATAATTGATTAATCAAAATCAATTAACTGAGTCTTACAAGCAGTATGGTCTCAACTAGTATGGGGACCATGGGTCTATATATCCGAGCTTTCAATAAGCAAATCAAGAATTTATATATTAAACTCACTGACTTATTAATTCTTCGTTGAATCCACGCATAGAACTTAGAATTGCATTCTCAGTATATAGAACGCTCTATATGTTCCACGATATAGACACGTCATTAGTTATCAATTGTTATAATCCTAATGTGATCAATGACCCTCTAATAGATGATCTACATTGAAAAGGCACTAAGGTACCGTTACACCTTCAATGTATTTTATCCTTAAAACACTTAGCTCCGTAAAAATGATATTTCAGCGAAGTGAAATGAGATCTCCACCATTTATCTCTGTTTAGCCAAGCTCGAAGGATATCATCGTTTGACTTCTAAATTCCTATAGAAGTTATAGACTCCATATTTATGTTAGCGCTCCCACTCAATTATACTATCATGTTCCCAAAATGTACGTATCACCCTGACCCAAAAGTAGGCTTAACTAACAAATCAAAGAACATGTATAATACTCTTGAGATCGAACCTAAACATATCAGAATTAAGATCATTTGATCTAGGATCAACAGGTGATATTGAATTGAATAGATATTACGGTAAATTTTAATATATCTAATCAAAGTTCAATATCGGTCCCTTCTGATGTATACTCCATACATCCGATGTTGGTAAACTTTGCCAATGCCTTGGAAAGGACATAACACTTATCCAAGGTGTAAGAATACATATCGCTGTTTATCATGTCAGTCTAAATCCAGTGAACTGACAAATCAGGGAATAAACTTTCGAACATATAATTAAGATTATATTCTACTGTGTTGACAACACTATAATCATTAACAAATTGATATGTTCTGGACTTAAATAGAATTCATACATTATGTACATATAATCATGAAATAAATCATGTGAACCATGCAACATAAAATGTTATTTCTGATCTTTATTAATAAGTAAATCCGATTATATTGAAATGAGTTTTATTTAAAGCATAAAACCCAACAGAAACCTCCATCAAGCACTTTGTCCCCCTGCGCCAAGTTTTTTAATTTTATAATGAATATACCATGAGAAAGCATACCAACCTTAATCTCTTTATCTTTCCATAATCTTCTCACAAACCTGTCAAGCACACTTATGGGTGGATTTGTAGTAGCAACATACCCAACAATCGAAGGCTATCAGTAGGTCACCTTATCTTCAATCTCTGTTGGAAGGATTTTCACTTTTGTTGTCCTCTATTTAGGTAACTCCTCAGCTTCCTAAGATTCATCATAGCAACAATTGAGTTTCTTTACTAGATGCTCAAATTCCAAGATGAGTTGAGTCATCTTCTTCCCTAACTCAACATCATGTGCTGTGCTGTTAGCTAGACTCAACCAATATAAGAAATCCTTCTAAATCTCACTCTACTGACGAATGATCTCCTACAATTGTTGAAGTGAATGAATTTTCCCCGAAATCGCTTCCTCTTCTTTTCTTTTCACTTGGATCTTCAACTCTAAAATCCCTAAAATTGTATCTAAGGATCTCATTTGTATGACTCTATCCGAATAAGAAGGCCCTGTCTTCTTATTGTTGGCCTTCCATGTATCTTTCCCCACATTTCTTTTTCCTTTAGCTATTGTCATCGTTGTTTCCATCGAAAGAAACGAAGGAAGAGAGAAAAAAGATTCAAAAAGGTATTTTATAAATTAACTTATGCTATCTACACAATATTTTCATGACAATTCATTACCCTTCAATACTTAGATGTCATTATACATTATATATATCTTACCACAAAAGGAATTTTAATCTAATATATGTTTGAAATATTTTGTTGCACTTGTGATTACTTTTTTTCATACTCTTGGTAACAAATTGCTTGAACAATATTTTTGGCACTAGAAACTATACAATATTTTCAAAATTCAGAAGTGGAACCTCATCAACACAATTACATATGTAGCCACAATATTTTGTATTCTTTCAAAACTAGATCACCTTAATTGGCTTTAGAATAATTAATTTATAACGAGTTCGCAAATAAACTCTATCTCTGAACAATTTTTGGATCACAAAATGGAAGCAAGAATGATGCCAACTTCGGTTCATTCCAAGAATAGATCTATTTTCAAAGATGCATTATGCCTTTTTTTTCTACTAGTGAACATGTTGAAGAGGATGACCTAATCATGTATATTCACAATGGTCTTTGTTCAAAATATGTAGTCTATGATGGTTAATGTAACGCCTTTGCTTTAAGCCTCCAATGGGCAGCCACCCACAAACTTATTAGTTTAATACGTTTGTGTTTGTTTTTGATTACGTGCAGTAGAAGGGTGTTGGAGAGGAGAATACTAAAAAATTTATATAAATCTAATTTTCATGAATTCAGTAAGGCTCTAGAAAACCATAACAAGAACGAGATATGATAGATCTAATAGAGGATAAAATAAATAACTATTATTTGTGCATACTGCTGATACAGTCCGAATTCACCACGAGCAAGTTCTTCTTTTCTTTGAATGCTTCCAAAATTCTATAACTACTTGTCTTCCAAACTATGGCAGTTTAGAAAGATCAAATAGGACGAGTGGTCTCCTTTTTCAATGGTAAATTAGATCACACTTTGGAAGCTCAGATGATGAGTGTGAGATCTTTTTAGTGAAATAAAGAACACAAAGATTGTGTTCTTCACTATAGCAAGCAACGCACCAAGGGAAAGAGATAAAGAGAATTCTCTTAATTTCGATCAATTTTTTTACAGTGAATAACTTAACCCTTTTTCAGTTCTGTCAAGTCTTTATTTATAAAGTTTAATAAGTGACAAGCAAGCAAACCCTCTACTTGTCTTAGGGTTAATCTTGGGGGCTATCACACATATATAAAGATCAATACAGTAATAATGTTTAAAAAAAAAATAAAGAAAAGAACAATATCATTATACCACTGGAAATAATATTAAGTGGAAACAATATTGTGATTAAAAATTTCATGAACTACTAAAAAAATTTGTGAATAAAAGTATTAATTATAATTTTTTTTAACTAAATGTACTTGTAAATTAGTAACAATTATTTTATATTTAATATAATATTTTAGTAACAAGTAATATTTTATTGTGACTTAAAATGATATTCGTTCACGAAAAAATATTTATATTGTGAATAGACAAAATATATATAGCACCATTTTTTAAATGACATACTAAATTGTAGTTAGTAGGCTTTCCATTAATTTGCAATAATAAATATGTATAGTTTAACTGTCGTTATAGTAGGCTTGAATCTTTGAATCCTTTTTTCTGCACCTTAAAATTAACAAATTTATGAAAACTAGTACCTACTATATATCAATATGTATCATCATATAAAAAATTGTGCTGTAGTTTTTGTAAGTGTCAAAAATAGAGATATCGATCCTTACCTATAAATACAAAAATGTTGTCCTTAATATAAGATTTTCGTATACATCTATCTATGTATTATGGTGTTTTAGGTATAAGATTTGAATCGCATATCTTACTCTATAACATTTCATTCTATTACTCTCTTAACATACTTCATCTATTATATCTAGTAGTTTCCAATATTCATAAGTCAAGTCTTAGCTTTATAAAGATTCTAATTAAATACTCATTGTTTCAAAATTTTCGTATTGTGCACAGTTGGAGGAAATTTGTGGATTGTTTGGTAAACAAGGTGATGATCATGGGCAGCACAATGTTTCATATACCCACCAATCAGCTGAGCAAGTGCAACTCAATTTAGAGCCTTTGCGACACAATAATACTACTATTGCATTGCAGATCGGGTACGTAATAAGAATCTTTCTCTTCATCTCATAGAGATAGTATTTCTCTATACAATAATTTTGTGTCTTCTGGTTAATTAAGTTGTCGTCAATATTATTTGAATACAGTAGCTACGATGGTACTGCTAATTCAAGAATGATGAGTGGTCGTAGAGAAAATGTGGGTGCAGCCCCTTCAATGAAAAATTTGATGGCTTTCAATTCAGAAGACCACGAATGTTTTGATCTTTAGGCCCTTACCGATGGAGCTAGCATTACTTTTTATATACTATCCGTTTCATGTCTTCTTAATTAATATTATGTATTGTTCGTAAAAGAGAGCACAGCTATCTTTAGCTACTCATTGAGAATTACATATATGTTAAAAGATTTAAATATTATTATACAATATATATGCATTTATTTATGTTATCTATGTAGTGTGGAGTCATTTCATCATGAAGTAGTACTCTTACATTTTGAGGGTAAGTTTTGATGATAAGTTTAACTTTTAAATAAGGTCTAACAATTTTGCTGAAAAAAAAAAAATCTAAAATCTACCAGTATGTATATCAGGTCAGACCTGAAATAAAGTGGGCCATAAGAAAAAAAAAAATTTTTGGACCCTTATGTTAGAAAAAATATGGTATTTTTCAAAGTCAGTAAGAAAAATATATAATTTTAAAAAGGGAAAAAAAAAATTTGGACCCTTGAGCTAGGTAAGCCCTAGGCACAGGCCTAGCCCGCCTATGCCCAGGGTCGGGCCTGATGTATATGTATAAGGGATATTTACACACGGTACTGTTTTTTTTATAAAACTTTCTTTTTTACTGTTACACGCATATATTTTCTTTTTTACTGTATAATCTACATATTGCATACTGAATTAGTATAAAGGTTTTTCCCTTTTATGCTTTTTGTCACTTCAAGATATGTTTTTTTTATTATTTTTTTTAAAAAAAAATAATAAAAGTTGATGGAAAAATCGATTGTCACGTCAGTGACATATATATATTTTTTTTTTTAAAAAAAAACTAATTATGAAAGTTTTATTGTATTTAATAGTAAAAAAGTTTTGATGTGATGGTGTTGTCATTTTGTGAATTTTTTTTTTTTTTTAAAAAAAAAAAAAACTAATCATGAAGAGCTTGATATACATCTTCCTAGTTTCTACACATTATCTTTTTCTTTTTAAGTATAATAGCTTTTATTACTTATTTTTCATTGTATTTGAGCTCTCTCTCTACTATTCACCTTCTTCTTCATTTATTTTCTTTTTTTTTTCTCAAATCTATAATATTACCCAAATAAAAAGCTATCTCTCTCCTTTTGTAGTATGTAACTAAATAAAAACAGCATGTGAAGGAGGTAGAAGAAGAATGAGAAAGATGAGAGTGTGGTTCTGTGTGTGTGAGAGAGATGGAGAGCTTGCTCTGTGATGAACTTCTTGTAGAAATCTTTCAGAAACTCCTACTAAGTTCATGTCATTCAGTCTCTTTGGTCTCAAAGCGTTGGCTCCATCTCTACCGTACTTCTAAGGCCACCAGCTTTCTCCAACTTACTCTTTCGGTTACTGGTTTATTTTGGTATTGTTTTATTATTGTTTTATGGTTGTTTTAATGTTGTTTTCTTTCATTTTTTTATCATATTTTCCAAATATTATTGTATTGCTCTATTTTTAATAGTAATAGGAAAATAATGAAATTTGTATGTAAGTTATTTTATTCAGTATTATATGCTCCAATATATATGCTCGGTTTTCCTCTATTGTTTCAGTATTGCTTTTTAGTTGTTCTGATTCTTTTCATTTTTGATGTCTTCTCCTGTATGTTCTCTTGTTGTGCCCTAGCTCCCTACATTTGCTGTATTTGTTATGTTGTTTATTTTTCCAGCCAGCTTCCATCCTCATTTTTTTTGGTCTTCTAGATTTCACCATTTCAATGGAATGTAAGACTATTACTGTCCATAATTCTTTCATTCTAGTTACCCTCAAACAAATATTCAGTGGTTGGTTTAACCTGTGTAATTTAAAACTAACATTTGTTAAACACACAAAACAACAGTAGAACAACCCAAAAACAATATTAGAAAAACTATGACAGCCTCAATATTAATAGTTTTAATATTTCTGCTTCATCTCACCATATTTAATGGTTGTTTTTCGGATGTTTTGGTGTTGCTGTTGTGGTTCTGTATGTTGGTGTGAAAGATGGAGACCTCATTTTTTTATTTTTGGTATTTACAGTGTAAAAGAAAAAAAAAAGAAGTCTCAAGGCAGTATAAAAGTTATTTTTGCCGTATGACAGTATTTTTGTAAAAATTAGGTCAAAATTCAGTATTTTTGTAAGTTTCCCAATGTATAAAGGTATAGTGGGGTCCAAAAAATTTTATGGTATTTTCATTTATACTTTTATAAATGATTTTTTTTTCCTTTACACTTTTATAGTTAGTTTTTATTCATTATAAAAATAGATACATCATAACCTTAAAATAAAATTAGCATAATATATTGAAATCAAAATAATTTTTACAAAATAGAAACAACATAATCTCGAAATAGAAATGGTATAACCTCAAAAGGAAATAACTTTTATAAAAATAAAAAAATATATAAAAAAAAAAACGTAAAAATGAAAAAAATAAAAAATGTTGTATATATAGAAATTCTCCTAAAATCTTTACTCTTTCTTGTTTCTTTGAGTAAAATATTATAATATTCGTGTTACAAATATAAGGGAAAAGAAATATTACAGCTTAACCATAATTTTTGATTTATATACATACACATGTTTATTATAATTATTTAGAATATCATTCCTTTTTTTTAAAAAAAATTTAAATTATATTTAAGATGTAAAATGGGAATTAAAAAGTAATTTAAAATTTCTCTTTTTAGTTATTTTAATTCTTGAAGATTTTTTAGACATGCCATATCTGGATTCTGTACAATTATTATGGTTAAAAGATGTATAAAATGTACTCTCAATAGTTGCCCAATATCTAATATGACTTGGACTAGACCCCGGTTCCAAGGTTGACATGTCACTAGGCCTTGTGCCCTAGGATGACATGTAACTTGGTTCGCATATGGTTTAGCTCTTCAAATTCAAATTTTTCTCAGGATATTCTTCTTAAAATTTTCAAAAAGGGGTAGGAGACCTCGTTCGCAATCTTGAAGCATAGAAGTATTAGGAAGGTGCCTAGAAAGCACCCAACGCCCAAGTTGAAACCTGGATTTTTGTGCTAGATTCTACTTATTAGAATTCAATTCTGTTTTGAGCATTCAATTATTTTTTTTTTGTAGTAAAAAAGACCTTCAACCTTTTATAGATCAAATTCACACTTTGATGTTTCACCCTTTCAATACGGTGGGATATCTACAAAATCAGGGAGTTTCGAGTCTTCTCGATCTCACAAAAAAACCACATCTTTGAGAACTGGTGAACAACTTCACAAGAACACTAAATATGAACAAGTGATGTCAACACATTACTTAGGCATCAAAAAATACAAGTCTAGCATATTTTAGCACTCACTGGGTGTCCAGGTTGATGTTATAACGTCAACCTTGATGTTGGGTGTAAACCTGGGTGCTGGGTTATTAACCTGGTCGCATGGTGTTGCAATCTTCAGTAAAATAACCTTAACTCACTCAATATCGATTCGATTGATGCGATTCAACGTGTTTTTCAAAGCTATTTTAATGATCTATCAAGTCATGTCTCATATCCACATAAAAATTCTATAAACTTTGAGTGAAAAATTCGTCCTAAATAAAGTTACAATTTTTCTTGCAAATAACCTGAAAAGGATCCGAGTGACGAGATTCAAAGTCCAAAAACTAATGATATTCAGCAAGATTAAATTTTCACCATTGGATCATTATCAATCATCATCAATTGCTAAGATCATCCCGAACTAAATTTTTTATATTTTTTGTATTTTTTAATTATTATTTAATAGGACCTCCTTCCCTGTAAATGAAGAGATCCTATAACTCATTTTTCACATTCCGAAAAGTCTTTACAAAATTAGAGCGTCTTTGTCTAGCATTTGGAGCCCAACACTTTAAAAATTCTTTGTGATTCTCGTGACAAATAAAAACTCGAAGTATATGTAGCTCCATTAGCGTTGTGTCACGGGGAGTGAACTACTACATATTTCTTGTGTCTCTCTTACTTATACTTAAATCTCATTACATTCTCGCCAATCAGTTGAGAGAGTGTGGCTAGATATTTGTTTTCAGATTTCTGCGTCAATATCTTGGTACTTTCATTGAGAGCCACAACTCGTGACTCTTAACAAGATGGTGTTTGAATATATTTTACTAGGCTCTAGATTTACTAACAAGTATGTTTCATTAACATCCTAATATAAATTTCTAAAACAATGAAATTAAACACATATAAAGTTTTAGAAAACCATACATTGGGTGCAGCGGAATAATATGTCTCCTTCCACTCAGATCTCTAACCCTTGTATCCTCTCTATCGTAGGGTATCACCAAGATCTGAGCCCGAATGTCCTTCTCTTCAATCTGGATTCTTCACAATCTTCCACACTATGATTCAGATACCACTTGATGTCTGTGGGAACTCACTCTATCACTCAAGGGTTCGAAAATTTGAAGAAGAAAAGAGAGGGGTATAGGTTCGGCTATCACTATAGAGTAGGAGGCTCAATTTTATCTGAAGACAAGAAATTTCATTCACATCATCTGTTAAGTGTGAGGCATCACTATCTATTTATAGGTAACCACTAGGTTTAGGTTAGGAATTATTAAGCATTAAAATAATAAAAATATTAAGTGAAAAAACCTCATAATCCAATTCTAACAATTTAAATGCCAAAACTAATTATTTAATAATTAAAATTAATTATCAAATAAAATTGTCATTTAATATATTTATTAATTAGACATAACAAAGTCTTCAAATTAATAAATAAAACCTAGAATCTCTTTTCTTCACATTTAGCCCTTGCTTAGTGAAAATTCATAAACTAGACATAGTCTAATTTTATAATTATAATTGATTAATTAAAATCAATTATCTGAGTCTTACAAGCAGTATGGTGTCAACTAGTATGGGGACCATGGGCCTATACAACTGAGCTTCCAATAGGCTGAACTAGAATTTACCAAGTAAATTCCCTAACTTATTAATTCCTTATTGCATCCACTTATAGAACTTGGAATTGCACTCTCAGTCATATAGGATGCTCTATATGTTCCACCATATAGATACGCTATCAACATTTAACCATCGTTATAATCTCAATAATCAAAGATCCTCTATAGATGATTTACACCGAGTAGGAATAAATTTACTGTTTCACTCCTCAATATATTTTATCCTTAAAACACTTACCTTCCTGTAAAGGATATTTTAGTGAAATATAATCACTGAAATAAGAGCTCTTCCATTTACCTCTATTAAGCCAAGCTCGAAGGAAATCATCTTTTCACTTCTAAATACCTATAGAAGCTATAGATTCCATATCTATGTTTAGCGCTCCCACTCAATCATGCTATCATGTTCCCAAAAGGTACGTATCACCCTGACCAGAAAGTAGGTTTAACTAACAAATCAAAGAACATGAATAGCACTCCTGAGATTGAACCTAATCATATCAGGATTAAGATCTTTTGATCTAAGATCAACTAGTGATATTGACTTAGAAAGATACAACGGTAAGATTATAATATCTTAACCAAGATTAATATTAGTCCAGTCCAATGTATACTCCATACATTTGAAACTAGTATACTTTGCCAATGTTCTGGAAAGAACATAACACTTATTCAAAGTGTAAGTACACTTCATCGCTAATTATTACATCAGTGTAAATCCAATGCACTGATGAAACATGGACTTTGTCTTTTGAAGCATATAATCACAATCACATTCCACTGTGTTGACATCACTGTAACTGTAAATGACTATATGTTCTGAACTTAGCAGATTTTGTATATATTAAACCATAAACATGAAAACTACATGTAAACATAAATGACTTCTAATCTTTCATTGATAAGAAATCAGATTAGATTGAAATGGGTTTCATTTAGGGCATAAAATCCCAACAAACTCCCACTTGCACTAACATAAAACAAGTTGTGCATTTCAATCTATCTATTGTCTTGATTTTCAGATCAAGTGTAATATATTTGACTCAACCCAAATTTTTGGAACTGTGTTCATAAAACATTATGCAACATTATTTGCTATATGGATTACTTATCAAGGGATACTGAATTCCTTACTGTTTATTAAGTAAATCTAAATAAACAGAAGACATATCTCTCATTCTTTTTAAAGAATAAAATAGTGATAACACAGTGTAGAATTTTCTTCAGTTGAATAACTTTCTGGTAATTTCGAATTTACAAAGTTATATATCTTCACTCATGGAGCTTGAATTATTATAAATGAGTTTTAACACTCTTTTAGAATAACTCATCCACCCCAAGAGTAACCATCATCTCGGATTCTTTATGAGTTGGTGTAGATATAAGGATTTATAATATATACATCTCTAGTACATCAAACATATAGGTCACTTTCATAAATATTTCTTGATTGTCCCTTAATGTTCCTTGTTTGATTACATCTCTGATAGCTCCCACTCAACAGTAGGAGTCTGGTTAAATTCATACATAGAAGTACATTTAACCTCTTACTATTGTTTTGAGGCATATCTAGTTGTGACATATTATTTTTAGTCTTAAACAGTAAGTTCCTTTTAGACTAAGTCATCAACATAGCAATCTAGTATTTTAACTTGAGTGTTAAATACTTGCTTGAGATTAAAGTAATCAATAGAGATACCATAAAACATTTCATGAGAATTAAGAATTTTCGCCTAAGTCACTCGAATAGACTATACAAGAATTCTACGATCTTATTCTCATAATTCTGACAAGCTATTTCTATCCATATAAATGGTTAGATTTACTTTCTCAGTAGTGTTCTAAAGTTCCTATCACAAGTGTCAACCAAATAAAGATGGGTTAAGAATTTTAAAATTCTCCCACTCAAATAAGGTAGTGTGATACAATGTCAAAGAACTTTATTAATATCAATTTCTATTACAACAATAATATATTAATTGGAACATAAATCAAGATCAAGAATATATTCTGAAAATTTGCTAATTCATCACATTTACATCCATGTTTAAAAATATGTGTGACAAAGAGTACTGTGGTGTATTGAATATAGTCTAGAGTTCAAAATGAACTTCATAATTCAATAGTATAGTCCACCCCTAAGTATGTAGAGATTATGATCCACCCTTAAGGGATATAGAGATCATGGTACATCTCTTAGTGATATAGAGATCATGTGGAGTTATAAATATAATCCAGAGTTCAATAGATATAAAAGATCGTTGAACTGCATATTATTCTTAACTTTTCCACCCCTATCAGATCAAAGGATCTTTTTATTAAACAAATTCTTAATAATTGTTTTAGATTAACAATTATTCATAAACATGGAATTTAAATTCTGAGTGTTTATGTAGTATAACTCTTTGCAAAGTTGAATATACTATAGAATTTGTATCAATCATAAAATACATACACATATAAACTTTAAAACATATAAATATAATTGGTACTAGCATACACAAGATAAAGTAAATGAAGCTCAATTCATAAATGTAATTCATTTTTCAAAATAGAAAACTTTATTATAAAATTCTCCAAAATAAAAGGAATTGTTTGCAACAATATGAAAAATATGGAATAAAAATCCCATACTAATAATTGAAATCCAAATTATTCTTAAACTGAAACAATTAATTCAAAAATAATAAAAGAAGATTTCGAGCTTCATCTTCATCTTGGACTATCTCCACCCATCTGTCCAACCATCTGATTCAACTCGCTAAGATAGCATCTGAGTTTAAGCAGCTGGAGCTAAAATAAGAAGTTAAACAAACAAACATGGTTAGTAGGTCCAAAATTAATAATCGAAGTGGATAATAATTCTCTAAAACACATGAGTTTATAGAAAAAGAAATACCTTGTTTCTTTGCTAGAAATTTAGGGCATTGGGGTTTCTAGTGGCCATTTTCATTGCAATAGAAGCATTTTCCTTTTGGTATATCACCAGTAGTAGAAGCCTTTTTCTTTTTAACTGTTTTCACAGCTTCAACAGGCTTCTTGCTATTCTTCCACTTCTTCTTGTTCTTGGGTTTGGAAGTAGAGGCAAAGTTTGGCTCAGCCTTAGCCGCCCCATTAGCATTCCCATAATTATCAGCTTTAGATCCCTTTTTCTATTGTCCTCCAATTAAATTTTCAAATGTCTGAAGGTCGTTAACCAACTCGTGAAAGTCTTGTTCCTTCTTATTCATGACATAATTTGAAGTGTAAGGCAGAAAGGCTGGAGTCAGACTATTCAAGATTAGACTCACTTGAGTTGTCTGATCCATAACAACTCCATGATTCTTAGCTTCCTAGAAATAACTTGGCAGTTGGAGAAGGTGATCACGCACGTTCTGATGAGGATTCATCCGTGCATTGATGAAATTCCTTGTCGCTTCAAAGCGAGATTGGATTGATGCCATCTCGAATATAGTTCAGTAAACTGGTTCATGATTTCTGCAACCGTGTTAGTGTTTGCAAATCTTGTTTTCAAGGTGTCAACCAAGATGGAAAGCATGAAGTATCGAGCTTTGTTGTTGGCATTCTGCCAACGCTCGTACTTCTCCTTTACAACTTTGGTTGCATTATCACCCGGCTGCTCATGAGACGGTTCTGTTAACACAAACAGGGCATTTTCAGCAATGAGAGAAATGTTAATGTTCTCTCTCCATTTGGGAAAGTTAGATCCATTCAGTTTATTATCAGTCAACAGTGACACCATGGGGTTGGCATTGTCATGTTGGATACTACAAATAACAATAAATAGAAATCAAGTAAGGTTCAACACAAAATTTCATTCAAAAATTATTAGCGCATAGCAAGTAGGAATGACAAGCGAAAATACTAAAACATACAATCCTAAATAATTTCCAAGGTTTTCAACAAACTGATATCAGTGTCCCGTTTAGGCGAGAGTCAAAGCTACCATCCATTGAAAAGAGTTGTCATCTCATCCAAAATGACAAACATTCTAGCAACCTTTTATTCGATCAAGATGAGAATCCATCGTTGTCCCATTTAGGCGAGAGTCAAGGCTATTTTAACTTATGAGCTTCTACCATTGTTTCATACTTTTGCAAGCCTTACTAATAGTCGCTACCATTAGGGTGATCCATACTAAAAATAAAATTCTTACAAATAGTAGTTATCTTTCAAGATTCTACGACGTTAAATTGATAATGAACGTTCCTCCATTAGGGACGATTACTCACTAAAACAATAATTATGTAGAACCAACAAAGGAGATCGAATACCCTAATAATAATAAAGCTCATTATTTAAAATATATTTTCTTTTAATATTTATTTCAATCTATGTATTTTAAATATATATTTATTTAATTAAAATTTTAAATTTAGAATAAAATTCTAAATATAAATTCTAATTTAATATTTATAAAATTATACTTAGATGGATATGAAAATAAAATGAATTATTTCCATCTTAGTAATAATTTTTCAATAAATATTTAGAAAATTATTCAATTTAAAGTTGTATCAAAATTAATTAAATTAATTTACAACTCAAATTTAATTTTCTATAAATATATATTGCATTTCGAAAAATTAAAGTATATAAGAATATAATTTTCGAAAATGCTCTAAAATAAAATAAAAATAAATCGTGAAAAATTATTCTAATTTTATGTTGGTCCAAAATTAATTAATAAAAATTAATTTTCAACTAAAATATAATTTTCCTATTTATTTAAATATAAAGAAAAATTCTAATATTTAAGCATCATGATGATAATTAACTTAAATATTAATTTTTCTATTTAATTAAAAATATTACTAGAAAAATACTTCAAGCAAAACAAATAACATCCATCTAGACTTTCATTGACTAATTAATTTATTTTCTAATTATAATATATTTTAGTTCATTTATTTTTATTTAATCATTAAATGAAAAAATCATTGATTTAAGTTGATCCAAAATTAATTAAAATAAATAATTAACTTTCAACTTTAATCTATTTTTTAAAAAAAAAAATTCAAAATTTCTTGCATCATAAATGTAATTTCGACAATAATGATTAACAAAATAAAATAAAATATAGTTTTGAAAATTATTCAAATTTAAGTTGTTAAAAAAATCTCCAACTTAAAATAATTTTCTATTTAATTAAATTTCATAAAAATAATAATATTTAAGTATGATGATGAAAATCAACTTAAATATTTAATCTTCAATTTAATTAAATGTATTAAATACAAGAATTAAATAATTAAGTATAAAAGAAACTTAATTGTTAATTCTAATTTAATACTAGGAAAATATTTTTAAATTAAGTTGATCCAAAATTAATTAAAATAAATAATTAATTTTCAACTTAAAATATTTTTCTAATTCAATATTAAACAAAATAACTAGTACTAGAAATAACTATCTAGAATATATTTCAATTAACTAAGTGTTTTTCTAAAATTAACTTTAAAATACTAAATGAAAAATAAATTTCATATATTTTAAAAGTTAATTATGTTGCTAATTCAATTTTAAATTAGGTTAGACTAATATAATTAACCTAATACAATTATTTAAATAAGGTAAATGGGCCTTCACAATTGGGGTGGTTCATGTGAGGGAGGGCCGGGTTCAGTATGTCGTACCCACTGCTATTGGCCCCCTAACTCTCACACAAGGCCTAAAGGAGATGAATTTAACCATTAAATAAATAATTGTTATTAATTGAATAAGACCAATTCTTATTTTCCCTAAATAAAATTACCTAAGTAAAATTTTATTTTAACAACCTAGTCCATTTACTTAGTAAAACTTAAATGGGATTCCTATATGCATCTAAGCCCAATAGCAAACATACAGGCTCACACAGGTCAAATGATTTGGATGGGCCCTATCATGTTACTAGGTTTACACAGATGAAAGAAATTGTAAAATTTACCTGTTACAAATTATTTATAAGATCTATTGACAATTGGACTATGATTAAAATCCGATCATTGGATCTGTCAACAAGTTAATCATAGCAATTTAGATCAAATAAATAATAGGTTTGCAAAAAATATCTTGAATTTTAAATTTAGATATTCCTAATGTTATATTCTTAGTCTTATAATTTAATAAATTTAAATTTTCAAAATAAACTATTTGAAAAATAAGATATTTTTATATGGTTATAATATTTTCAATTTTATTAAAAATAATAAAATAAAATAAGTTTGGAAAAATTTATGGTTAAAATTTCTATTCAAACCTAAACTAACAAATTTTTCAAATTTCATGTTATTTTTGCGAATATAATTTTAATAAAAAAAATGTCTATTAAGATAAAATGTTGAAACTAACATATTCCTAATCTTATAATTTTAATTAATAAAATAAATTTTAAAAATTACAAATTTGAAAAAAAAAATGATATGGTTAGCAAACTTTGAAATTTGAACAAGATTATTTTTAAAGATAATATTTTAATATCAAAGTAAGATCATTCAAATTTAATATAAAATATGTAATATCTGATCTTATAATTAAAATAAAATAATTTAAAATTTCAAAATTAACCATAAGGCTCTTTTTGTGAGAAATCAAATTTTCAAAAGCCAAAGCCTACTAATATCTAAAACTAATTTTAATTAACTAAAAAAAATTAATTTTATTCTGGAAATTAGATTTTTAATTGAAAATTCAGATTCTACACAAAATTCTACCAAAAATTGGCTTTTGTTTCAATGAAAAACAATTTTTGAATCAAAAGATATGAAGAAAACAAGTATGCACTGCGCGCGCGGAAAAGGGAGAGTTGGCCGAGATAGAGGCTGCAAGCAGCCTCATTTGACTGAGGGACATGGGCGTGAGCAGCCATTCAGACAAGCGCTGTGTCAAAGAAACCTCGGTCAGCGCCTTGTCTGAACGAGCGGCTGTCCGAGCGTCCCAAAGCCTCGTGCACGCGTGTGTGTGCATTCAAATCCTGATATTTTCGTTTAAATTCAAAACATCATAACTAATTCATAAATAATCTAAATTAGGTTCTGTAAAAGCCTAAATTTATTAATTATTCGTCTACTTTTAAGAAAAAATAATTCTAGATCGAAATAAAAAACATTTCAGTAACATACATTGTGATTTCTAAACTATCATCACATAAGCACATAAACCACATGCCATCCAAATCAATACAAATCATCGTCTTAATTCATATTTCATGAAAGTAAATCATTACCATGGCTCTGAGGCCAGTTGTTGGAATATGTTTTACCAGGATCTAGATTTACTAATAAGTATGTTTCATTAGCATCCTAATATGAATTTCTAAAACAATGAAATTAAACACATATAAAGTTTCAGAAAACTATACATTCGGTGCAGCGGAATAATATGTCTCCTTCCACTCAGATCTCTAACCCTTGTATCTTGTCTGTCGCAAATATCACCAAGATCTGAGCCGAATGTCCTTCTCTTCAATCTGGATTCTTCACAATCTTCCACATTATGATTGAGATACCACTTGATGTGTGTGGGCACTCACTCTATCACTCAAGGGTTCAAAAATTTGAAGAAGAAAAGAGAGGGGTATAGGTTCGGCTATCACTATAGAGTAGGAGGCTCAATTTTATCTGAAGACAAGAAATTTCATTCACATCATCTATTAAGTGTGAGCCATCACTATCTATTTATAGGTAACCACTAGGTTTAGGTTAGGAATTATTAGGCATTAAAATAATAAAAATATTAAGTGAACAAAACCTTATAATCCAATTCTGATCATTTAAATGTCAAAATTAATTATTTAATAATTAAAATTAATTATCAAATAAAATTATCATTTAATATATTTATTAATTAGACATAATAAAGTCTTCCAATTAATAAATAAAACCTAGAATCTTTTTTCTTCACATTTAGCCCTTGCTTAGTGAAAATTCATAAACTAGACATAGTCTAATTTTGGAATTATAATTGATTAATTAAAATCAATTATCTGAGTCTTACAAGCAGTATGGTGTCAACTAGTATGGGGACCATGGGCCTATACAACTGAGCTTCCAATAGGCTGAACTAGAATTTACCAAGTAAATTCCCTAACTTATTAATTCCTTGTTGCATCCACTCATAGAACTTGGAATTGCACTCTCAGTCATATAGAACGCTCTATATGTTCCACCATCTAGATACGCTATCAACATTTAACCATCGTTATAATCGCAATAATCAAGGATCCTCTATAGATGATTTACACTGAGTAGGAATAAATTTACCGTTTCACTCATCAATGTATTTTATCCTTAAAACACTTAGCTTCCTGTAAATGATATTTTAGTGAAATATAATCACTGAAATACGAGCTCTTCCATTTACCTTTATTAAGCCAAGCTCGAAGAAAATCATCGTTTCAGTTCTAAATACCTATAGAAGCTATATATTCCCTATCTATGTTTAGCGCTCCCACTCAATCATGCTATCATGTTCCCAAAATGTACGTATCACCCTGACCAGAAAGTAGGTTTAACTAACAAATCAAAGAACATGAATAACACTCCTGAGATTGAACCTAAGCATATCAGGATTAAGGTCTTTTGCTCTAAGATCAACTAGTGATATTGACTTAGAAAGATACAACGGTAAGATTATAATATCCAATATCGGTCCAGTCTAATGTATACTCCACACATTCAAAACTAGTATACTTTGCCAATGTTCTGGAAAGAACATAACACTTATTCAAAGTGTAAGTACACTTCATCGCTGATTATCACATCACTGTAAATCTAATGCACTGATGAAAGAGGGACTTTGTCTTTTGAAGCATATAATCACAATCACATTCCACTGTGTTGACATCACTGTAATTGTAAATGACTATATGTTCTAGACTTAACAGATTTTGTATATATTAAACCATAAACATGAAAACTACATGTAAACATAAATGACTTCTAATCATTCATTGATAACAAATCAGATTAGATTGAAATGGGTTTTATTTAGGGCATAAAATCCCAACAGATGGTTGCCACAAGATCAAGAAGTGTTGAAAGTGAAACTACTGGCCAACTCACTTGAGGCGCACCTATCACTTAAACTGGTGATGGGACAACACCTGCATCTCAGATGTTAGGTGGAGGCCTCAGAATAAGCTTCATGACTCATATCCCAAGGCCACCAAATGTAGGTACTGAAACTAGTGACCAAATTCCAACCGGGGAGCCACATGTGGAACTAGAAGAACCAAGGAGGTCGATCCTCAAGTTGAAAGCTTAGCAAACTATTGCTAGTCTACAACAACATCTGTGATTCTCTCTCGACAAGCAACATGAACAGATTCAAACCTATTTCATTGACGAGTGATGAATTATAAACAATCAACATGTTGAACAAGAGCAAGAAAGAGCAAATCTTGCTAAAAGAATCCGAGAGACCTATAAATCCAGCAATGGAAGGGCTCCTCCGGCAATTTTTTTTGCTAGAGCTGGATACAACCCTCGTCTGCCAACCCACGTAGGGATAAGCACGCAAGGGGAAACCCTCCGTGCGCTTGGTACGTCTGCCAATCCTGGTAGCCATACTGCTCAGCGTGCAGCAGGTGCAACAACCTCTACATAACAACAATCTTTAGAGCATCTTAATGTATCTTTATATTTATTATGTTTTTTTTTCACATAACAACAATCTGTGCAGCAACCTCTACATAACAACAATCTTTAGAGAAACCTCTACATAACAACAATCTTTAGAGAAACCTCTACATAACAACAATCTTTAGTTATATTGATTCTAGAGATAATACCATGCATATCATAGGTGAAAACCTTATGATTTCTACCTATGGCTCTCTTTGAATGTTACAATGGTGAGAATAATGTGTTGTAGATCAATAACTGATGAGTTCTTGAGAAGGACTTAAGAAGATATGACTTAGTGTAAAGGTGGCATGAATGAAGTATAATACTTGAGAGAGAGAGAGAGAGAGGATTTCACATGTAGCTCAAGCCTTTCTATTCAAATGGATTGACTTAGGGAATGAGAGAGACCTAATGCCCTTTATATAATGTAGATCTTACAAAAGATTTGATTCAAGTAGGTAAAGATATCCCTTTAAAATAGGAATATTTACATCTTTTTATCTATTATTTAAGTTACAAAAGAGGATAACTAAATCCTTAAAAAATAGGACTAATATCTCAAGGACAAACCCCTATTTTTGTGGGTTGTTGGGCTTGTCTCACAATTTTGCTCAGTTGGTCAGAGTTGTGCACATAGGTTGGTCGACCAACCCTATTTTTAAGGGTCTGGCCGGCCTATGACCTTCTATGGACGGCAAGGTATTGCTCGTGTAATCTCACTATTTGCCTGCCAGCTTTCCACGTGCTTTCCAGCAACTACAAGAAAAATTACTTTTGTCAGTGAGTTTCCTTGTCAATAAAAGTATATATACGTTGGCGGTATAGTTTTGCCGGTGAGTTTTGGCGGTGCCAAAATATGTGAACAATGATTCGTCGGCATAACGTATTTTCTCAACGAATCACCTTAAGTCACCGATAAAACTATTTATACCGGTAAATTAAGTGGCCGACATAAGCTTCTTGTCGGCAATGTGTTATTGGATGAGGGGTGTATGACAAAGTTTAGCCAGTGAGTTATTTCAAAGACAAAACTTTGGTGCCAAATTTGCACCTAATTTTTATTTACCTGCAAAAGTTTTGTTGGCACATTATTTTGCTGGCAAAACTTCACGAATAAAAAATTATTTTAATTTTGCTGTCGCTATATAGTTCATTGGCAAATTTTTTTTTAAAAAAAAATTATATTTATAATAAAATAAAAATCAAATTTTGAAAGATAATAACAAATAAATATAATTTGACATTTATGTTATAATTATAAAACTATTTATATTGCCTAAATTTAAATAAATGTATTGTTAGTTTATAAAAATTAATACTATTTACACTGCAAACTAAAAAATAAAACTACAAGTCCACAGCATCGTCATCGTTATCGTCATCACCGAGAGGGACAGTCAGTGAACAAGACCCAGTGCCATGTGGCCGAAATAATGGAATTGTTGAAATCAAAGGCATTGGGGGCATGTTGAATCCTAGAATGGTGCCGGCCAGCTGCATCATTTGCTATTGAAACACGCTCATGATTTGATCCTGTGTTTGCATCAATTGTTGCTGCCACTCGTTCCATGCTTCCTGCTCTTCCATCGTTTACTTCAGGGCCTCATATTGCTCCTGGGTGACAGTGGGTTGCTCAGAGGGACCTGCCCTGAGAATTGCCATCTTTGCCCCCGTCCTATGTCTCGGCAAATGGCCCATCCCTCCCAAGTGGTGTGACCGCTCACCCTGCACCTATGTCATAACATGCAATTGTTGTGTGTGTTCATCACGCTTGTTGTCCTTGCAGTGGAACTTTGCAAAAGTGTCCACAGCATTGGGAAGTTCCCCTGTCTTGGGATCTGTTTTTTTTATACAATATAAAAATTAGAAATATATTATTCAAAAGGCATAAATTTTTAAACAAATATGCTGACAACATCATACCCCGCTCGCGATGTGGCAAACTATGGTCCCATCAACCTTGAATCTTCATCTGCCTTCGATTTTTTGCATTTTGTTTGGCTCTTGCCTGTAATTTAATTTAAATTTATTGTTAGTAAAATGATAAAAAAATCATTAGTTAATGGATATTTAATTTTATAACTTTTAATTTATACCTGTTGTTTTGGGTCTTTCTAGCATGCAATAACCTCTACCCACACCTCCGGCGTCACCACATCTTGACGTGATTACTTAGCTACTTCCACCTCTCCATATTTTTTAATATTCCTCTTTCATGCTTTTTTCAAATTTGCTCTCCAGTCACATAGCCCTTTTGACATTGATTTAAGAACGTAATCCTCGAACATAGGATTGCCAATTGGGAACTCAAACTTGTTTTTTAAAAAAATAAACAATGAAGTCATACATATTTGTTTTTTTTATAATGGTTTTGTTTGATCTATTGTAATAAAAATTTGAAAGTTACTATAATTTTGTCCCAAATAGTCTGAATGACTATCTCTTCAACATCCTACAACTCAAACTTGTTCAAAGGAATGGTATTGCGAACAAGAAACTTGATGTAGTTGTTAAACTTATTGCCATAGTCTTCTATCGGACCCGAGTCCCCTTATGAAATTTAAATTTCAATTCTGTCCCGCAGGTTACTTGACCGGTTCTTGTTCAATATTTTTGTCCTTGTACTATTCCCTAACTCTCATTTTCTTACTATTGCTTACACCTGCATTAGTCATTCTAAACATATAAGCTAGGAATAATTAATTAATCAACCTATTAAAAAAAGGAACATCTATTTGATTTAATAAACAGTGGGTTTAAATATTATAATATTTTAAAGTCTACAAGTTATCATAATCATCATCATAATCATTAACAGTTACATTATTTTCATGATCACTATCACTAGTGTCTTCATCACAACTCTAAACAATAAAATCATCTAAATCTTTATGGTGAGGCTACTCACAGTCCCTACTAGTCACTTCAATTCGGTCGACATCATCACGGGCATATTCGACATCGCCCAGTAGTGAATGTTAAATGACTAACTGGATTCCCAAAGAGTTTCTTTCTTATATAGTCTTGGTCTCATCATTGTCCTTATCTAGGAATTCCTGAAATTGTGGGGGTGTAAACATTGACAAGCTTCTAATTTAAATCTGAGAAATCTCGTGGAAAGACCGCTTAGCTCCATTTTAGAATTAGCAAATAATTAGGGTTTAATTATGAAACATGAATAATAATTATGATTTATCATTTTATGGTGATTTATTTAAATTAAGAGTGTATTATATATGTCATATATGAAATTTAATATTTTTCCATGTTTCGTGCTAGGCAACATTGGAACGCAGTATTTGGCCATTAGAATTACATTTTAGTATTTTAGTAGTAGTTGGGCAACTTAGTTAGACATTGCGAATGTTGGGTTTTACTTGAGGGGTTAGAAATGACCATTTTATCCCTAGACCATTGTATTAGTTAAGCTTATGGGGAGGGATATTTTTGTCATTTCCCCTTGGGAGTGGTGTCTGCTTTTTAAAGTGGCATCTGGCAACTATTGATTTAATTAAGTTGGGTTTACTTTCATTTTTAGAAAATATAGAAACTAGAAAGAAAAAGAAAATTTTACAGAAAACCATCTTTTCCTCTTTCTCTCTTGTTCGAATCCTCAAGGACTAACAGCAATTGGGGTGTTATTTTGCTACAAATTAGAGTATTTAGAAAGCTTTTAGTGATCTCAATTCAAGGTAAACCCATAAGCCTTTCTTTAAATGATTTCATAAGTTATAAGTTATACTTTTATGCAAGATTTTGGACTTAGGGATGCTATTGTTATGTTCTATTTTTAGTTGGGTATTATGATGTTATTATGGTGTTAATTGAGCTGTTTTGGTGTTGATTAGTGGCTTGGTGTGATGTTTAGACAAGGTTTGAGCTTTAGAGCTCAAGCTTTGATCATTAATGGTGATTTTTGTATTTGTGGGTATTCTTTGGTTTTATTGCATGAAATATGTTCATTGAGGTATAATTAGCAGGTCTAGAGGTTATGGTGAAGTTTGGGATTGATTTGAGGTTGTGGAGTGAGTTTATTGGGTGTAACCTGCACTAAACCAGTCGACCGGTTGGTCCCCAGGAAACCCCACAAAACAGGAATTCTGGTTGGGAACTAGTCTACCAGTTGGGGCATTTTTGGGAACCTTAGAGCATGTTTGGTATTGTTTTCTGTTTTTTTGTTTTCAAAAAATTGTTTTTAGAAATGAGAAAAAAAAAATAGTTTTTGAAGTTTTTAAAAACAAGTCATGTTTGGTTAGTGTTTTTTTAAAAAAAATATTGACTAAAAGTGAATTTGTTTCTAAAACAGAAAACAACATTTTGTTGTTTTCAAAATTCTTATTTTTTGTAACTTTGTTTTCTGAAAACTGTTTTCAAAAAACAAGGCCAAACAAGCCAAATTGTTTTCAAAAACAATTTTCTGTTTTTAAAAACAAAAAATTGATTTTTAGTTATGATGCCAAACATACACTTAGTTTTTCCCATTTTTACAATATTTAGAGTATTTCCATGTTATTCATCGATAGAAAAACTTTTAGTTTCAAGTTTAAGTCCCTGAAAAAGTGATTTAGCGTGTCACTCACCAGTTTTATGAATAATGTGATTGAGGGGCGTGTAATTCGTCGAGCAACTGTTCCACTCAAGTTAGCCGACACACCTGAATTCAAAAACGAGATAAGATTAGTATAATATTATGCATATGTATTTTCATGTTTAGCGTGCATGTTTATTATGCTTGTTAGATTACATCGATGGCAGTATTAATATACGTAGAGTTATATTGGGTACTGATATATAGATGTATGTTTGGCTCAGATATTGATTGATGTTGTCACATCAGTATGGTTAGAGTATGACCAGCATACTGAGTATAGGCTGGCATTATGGTCGATAGTATTTTCGTACGAATGTTCTTGACTCAGCATCGTGTTTGACTCGGGGATAGGATTATGAATGGTGCATGCGCGCCTGATTATAATTTGGGTTAAAGCTATGTTATTGTTTATACTTTTCTTACTGAGTCTGTCGACTCATAGTTATTGTTTACATGTGTAGGTAAGGACAAGGCTAAGGTTGAGTAGCTGTGAGAGCGAGCAGATGGAGATTGTACATGTTAGGACAGTTAAGCCTAGAGCATCGTTAACATGCCTAAACAAGTAAGTGTTACAATTTGGTATCAAAGCCACCAGGTTGTCTTCCAAAGATCGTCACGACATGTACAATCATCATTAGCCATCAGCTCGACTCACGGTTGAGTAAGCGTATATTGCTTTAGTAGTTTATTTAAATAGTATGTTTTAAGAAAAGCCTAATAAGAAACATGTTAGTGGCCTGATAGTTGATTAGGCGCATGTTTTAAATTTTCAAAATAAGCTGTAATTAGTAAGTTATTATTGATCACAATCTAACCAGACTAGCTCTTGGTTACGCAGGCTATTCTAGTAGTATGGATGTAGGCGAAATACCAAGAGTCAGGATAACTCGGTGAGGTCCAGTGGTGTTCAGGGAGCTCAGTTTCCCACGAATGTTTGTGGCTGAAGTAGAGGCCCTAGAGGGAGGGTATGTAGTCGGGGCGATGTTAACCACCTGCAGGCTGCTAAGGAATGGGAAAATAGGTTCCGCAAGCAGGCACCTCGAGTTTTTCTGGGAGGTCCTAATGTGATGAAAGTCGAGCAGTGGCTGACGGACATTACTAGAATCTTTAATTTGATGGGCATCACTGGCAATGACAAAATGGCATGTGCCACATTTCAGTTCAGGAGGATGCCTTGGTTTGGTGGGACATGGTGTCCCTGACTTGTTATGTTACTACTATGACATGGGAAAAGTTCCAGGAGTTGTTCAACGCAAAGTACTACAACGAAGCGGTCGGAAGTGCAAAAAGAAAAGAATTTACCCAGTTGACCCAAAATGAGAATATGAGTGTTACTAAATACATAACTCAATTTGATTGATTAGCTAGGTTGGCCTCGAGAATTTTTCCAACTTATTTCATTAAGAAACAAAAGTACCTTAATGGATTAAATTCGAAGATAAGATATGATCTTATGATTACCACTGACGACAACGCTACCTATGTCGACATGGTGGGAAAAGCACTCCGAGCTGAGTGTGCAATTGAGTGCAGTCAGGAGTCTCGAGGAACTCAGGTCGTTGGGGAGCCCCTACTCCTCCTACCCCTAGTTTTGGAAGGGGTGGTAGTGGCTCGACCACTGATCAGAAATGGAAGGCACCATTTGCACCCAGTTGCTCAGGTTAGAATAAGTTGTTCTGGGGGAACTACGGTCGAAGAAATTGACAGGGTGCTTCTGAAACTCGATACACTTACTCAGAATGCCCCAGTTGTAAAAAGCATCACCTGGGTGAGTGTAGAGGGCAAGGGTGTTTCCAGTGTTGGTTGCCAAGAGACTACCCACAGCTTAAGAAAGAAGGAAAGAAGAACAGAAGACAACTGAAAATCCCACTTCAGCAAGGGTGTTTGCTCTAACTCAGGCAGATGTAGAGGCTAGCCCCTCTGTTTTCACAGGTAAGCTCTCGGTCAACAACTCTTACTTTTCTGTATTGTTTGACTCTAGGGCCACTCACTCTTATATGGCAGTAAGGATTTTTAGTAAGTTGCAAAGATGAACTGGAGGAGTATAATAGTCCCTTGTTTGGATTGCTTTTGAGATACCTCAGGAGATGATGAACTGCTTGTACGTGAGGTGTGTGAGGGGCAGCCATGAATTGGCTCAAATAATTTACAGCGTAGGTGATATTAGGTCTCGAGAGTGTCAAATACAGTAGTCGACCAATAAGTTGTCGATAAGGAGAAGAGTTTTCAAGTGATTCTCCTTTGTCATTGTCTAACTTGGTCTTAAGATCCATAGGAGTCTTACTTGGTTTGTTGCCCATATATCATTTATCCTCTAAGAGTTGAAGGGTATATTTACATTGAGAGATGAAAAGATCATCATGAGTGCCAATAATCTCAAAATTGAGGAAGTATTTAAGAGTGCCAAGGGCCTTGAGCATGAATTGTTGATGCAAAGAAGTTTGTAATTGATGTAAAATGGAGATGTTTAGGCCTGTAATTATGATATCATCAACATAAACGAGTAAGGCAATGAAGGTGTGGTGCCTCTTGTGAAGAGGGTGTAATCAGCTTGAGATTGTGTGAATCCTTCATGCAAAAGAGCATCCGAGAGCTTCTTGTACCACTGTCGAAAGGACTGCTTTAAACCATAGAATTATCAGTGCAATTTGCATACTAAGTTGTGTTCTGCATTAAGAGAGGATGGACGAGTTAGTCCTTTATGTAGTGTCATGTAGAACTCTTCATTAAGATCTCCGTTTAAGAAGGCATTGTTGATATCAATTTGTAAGGTATGCCAATTTTCAATAGAAGTTATAGCTAATAACAATTTTAAGGTAACTATTTTAGCAACAGGAGAGAAAGTATAAAGTAATCAAGGCCTTCTTGTTACGTGTAACCTTGAGCAACAATATGGGTCTTGTACCATGCTATGGATTCCTCATTGTTATACTTTATTTTGTATACCTAACAACAACCAATTCTCGCTTTCTGGGTGGCAAAGGAACGATTGTCAAAGTCTTGTTGGCAATAAGAGCTTTAAGTTTGAATTGCATGGCATTGAGCCAATGGTCGAATTGAATGGCCTGCTGGTATGTTTGGGGTTCTTTATGAGAAGGCACTGCATAAATAAAATTAGCTTTGTGACTATCAGATAGGTTAGAATAATTGATAAATTTATCAATGTAGTGTGGTGTGGAAGATTTTTTCTGAATTGTAGAATAACATTCAAAATCACGACGGTAGCTTGGAGGATGTGAGTTTTTGTGAGATCTCCTTAAAGCAATTGGAGGAGTGTCATTTGGTGGGGAATGTGTACTGTAGCAATAGGAGAAGAATCAAATGGGCTATTGTCTGTGTGAGTTTCAGGGGTAATATCTGGCACCTGAGGAACATGGATTAGCAGCGCTGCATTGTCTAAGGGATAATTAGAAACAGTTGTGTTAGAAACAAAATGACTAGGAATAATAATTTGAGAAAAAGGGTCAGTTGTGGAACCATCCATGTTTAAGGTGTAAAAAAAAATATTTTCATGAAATACCACATTTCTAGAAATAAAGAATTGATGGTTATTGATGTCGTAAGGTTTGTAGCCCTTTACCCCTTGGGGATATCTTATGAAGACACAAGTTCTTGCACGAGAAGCATACTTAAGCCTATGAGAAGTCAAAGTAAAAGCAAATGCTAGGCAGCCAAATGATTTGAGATTATCATATTGGAGTACCTCCTAAAATAACAATTCATAAGGGATTTTATTTTATAAAACGGGTGTAGGAACCCTATTAATCAAATAAGTGGCAGCAAGAACACATTAAGACAAGAATTTAATCAAAATTTTTGCTTGAAAAAATAGAGTCCAAACAACATTTAACAGATGCTGATGTTTTCGTTTAACTACTACATTTTGTTCGGGTATTTCAACACAATAAAAATCATTCATAATCCTATGTTTAGAGAATAAATCCTTAAAAACTAATTCTGGTGCATTGTTGGATCTGAAAGTTTTGAAATGCATTCGAATTGAGTTTGAATATAAGCAAGAAAACAACGAATTATGGTAAAAGCCTCTAATTTATTATTGTTGCAACAAATGATTCATTATTAGGCTCAACAACTTCTGTCGTCCCAAATAATACTTTTAGTATCACTACAAAAAAATTTAGTTTTAGTCACAATAAAATTTGTGACTAAAAGTGAAAAAATTGTGACTAATTATAAATTATTATTCCTATGTTGTGACTAAATGTTCCGTGGCTAAAAGTATTAGTCACAAAAATTACAATTTGTTGTGACTAATGTACTTTAGTCATAATACTTGTTGTAAAGACCGCTTAGCTTTAATTTAGAAACTAGCATATAATTAGGGCTTAATTATGAAAATTATTTATTAGTATTGAATTAATTATTTATGGTGATTTATTTAAATTCAGAATGCATTTTATATGTCATATATGAAATTTCATAATTTTTGTATATTCAGTGCCCCTCAACATTGGAACGCGGTGTTTGGCTAAGAATCACATCTTAGAATTTTTGGTATATCGGGCCAATATAGTTAGACATTGGGAATGTCGGGAATAGTCGGGATTTTAGAATTTCCCAAAATACCCCTATGTGTTATTTATGCCCTTTTAGTGTGGGAGGGGCAAAATGGTTATTTTGTCCCATAAGTTTTTTGTCATTTTGTGGATTTAGATTAATTTAATAGTCTGATTTTAATGGGTTAATATATGCTGAATATATGAGATAAACCATAGATTTTACTCATTTTATTAAAAAATCAAGATTTTTTAAAAAAAGAAGGAAACTCCCTCTCTTTCTCAACTCTCTCTCTCTCTCTCTCTCTCTCTCTCTCTCTCTCTCTCTCTCTCTCTCTCTCTCTCTCTCTCTCTCTCTCTCTCTCTCTCTCTCTCTCTCTAGAAATCCCTAGGGCAGCTAGGGTTCTTGTTTTTCTTCTTCAATTCTGTGGTTTCTTGTAAGATTGTAGCGATTCCAAGCTCTAGGTAAGTTTCTAATGCTTTCCTCTTTGATTTCTTAGGTTTTAAGTTTTTGATTTATGCATGCCTTGTGAGTTTTTGCTACTATAGTTATTGTTGTTGTTTGAATTGTTCTGGAGTTTAAATATGGTTAGAAATGTTGAGTTTGGCTTGTTTTAATGGCTGGTTTATTGTTTGAGCAAGCTTTGAGTTTTAGAACTCAAGCTTGGCTCTTTAATGGTGAAATTCACTTCTGAGCTTTGATTGCTGTTTTGTTGCTTAGAAATAGTTTATTGGGATATAATATGCATGTCTACAAAGTTAGGTTGAGTTTGGAAACGATTTGGTTAGGGTTTGGAGCTTTTTGTTTTTTCTGGGTAAAACCGGTTACCTAGATTTTGCAGCAGGGAAACCCAAAAATTCAGCTTGTTGTTTCGCGTCAGTTTCAGGTTTTTAGTTGGTTGATTCCCTGTTAGTTTAGGGTATTGCCATATTAAGTTGCAGTAGATGGGTTTTTGATTTAAAACCTAACTCTCGGTTGTGATTTAGCGAGTCACTTATGCGTGTTATTATCGATGTGATTTAGGAGCCTATAATTCTCCGAGCAGTTGTTCTACCCAGGTTGACCGGCACACCTGAATTCGGAATCGAGGTAAGATTAGTATAATGTCATGCATATGTTATTACATGTTTAGCGTACATGTTTTTATGCCTATTAGATTACATTGATAGTAGTAATAGTATACATAGAGTTGTACTGAATACTGATAAATGTATGTTAGCTAAAATACTGGTCGATGTTGTCACATCAATATGGCTAGAGTATGACTAACATATTGAGGACAGACTGACATTATGGTCGATAGTATTGTCTTATGAATGCTCTAGACTCAATATTATGTGGGACACGGGGATTAGGGTTATGATCTGGTGTAGGTGCCAGGTTATAACCCGGGTTATTTGTATGTTATCTGTCATGCTTTTCTTACTCATGAGTCTTTCGACTCACAGTGCTATCTTCATGTGTAGGTAAGTGCAAGGCTAAGGCTGAGGAGCCATGAGTACGAGCAGGTGAAGATTGTACATGTAGGGGCGGTTAGGCCTGGAGCGTACGATCTTTGGGACATCGAGGCTTTTGCTGTGTAGTCGCTGGGCGACAAACTTTTGTTTATGTGTATAGCAAACTTTTAAAAAGTATTTTGTAAATGAGATCCCGTAATTTTATATATGTAATGCTTTAAGTTTTTAATTAAATAAGCATAAATTTTAATTATTCACGATTTTCAATAACCTCGTTGACTAGCAACGAGCTACACAGTATGTTTAAAATCACGCTAACACGCCTATGCTAGTTAGGTTGTTACACTTGTTGTGACTAAAACTAAATTAGTGACAACTTGTAACTAAATCCTATATTTTAGTCATAAGTAACATTTTGCTGTGACTAAAAGTCATATTTAATCACAAAAAAATTATGTTATGAGTAAAAAGTTGTCACTAAAAGTAGTCGTTTTTTGTTACTATAATCGTGAATTTCAATACTAAATTATCTCTATATGGTGTAGTATTTATTATAAATTGTATTATTTTTGCAAATATTCTCTACTTTTATAAAGTTTTCCTATGTAATCTTGATCCATAAATTTATTTATATTAATATAATTCCAATTTTTTATACTAAATAAAACATAATTTTTACAACTTTCCCGCGTGTGCTCTCTGCTAGGGCTTGATCGGAGTTATCATTTTCCCTCGGCAACGAAGGGACTCCGGTTAACCGGACTGTGTGGAATCACCTGCCATGGAGGAATTGCTTGCCAAAACTACTCAACTTCATGTCTCAGATGAAGAAGAGTGGGAGATCGACAAGAGCTTGTCTTCGACGATTGCAAGATTCAATCTTAGGGGGCGTCTGGTGTCGAAAGCCGACCATAGCAGGGGGTTTCTCAAGAAGGTTCTGGGACGTATTTGGCGACTAAAGGAGACAGAATGGGATGTAAAGATTCAGGACAAACATGATACAGGTATGTTCCTATCCTTTTCCTTTGTGTCCGAACATACTCAATCAAGAATACTAGCTAAGATGCCATGGTATTTATCTAATGGGCTACTGATTTTGGGGAAGATGGTGAATACTAATGAATCTTGGAAAAATGATCTTACAATATTCCCGATTTGGGGCAGAATACTAGGGGTACCTACAGATCTCTTGACGGCAAAGAACACCATGAGACTTGCATCAATGGCAGGGGCTGTGATTTCAATTCAAAATTCCGATGTGTCCAGAATGGTAACAAACGGATTCTTTCGCTTTCAAGTGTGGATGTCGATTAATAAACCAGTTTGGCCTGGGTATTTACTTCCGTGTGGGGATTCAAAATGTTGGGTTGCTTGCAAATATGAAGAACTCCCCTTTATGTGTTTTCGATGCGGGAAAATTGGACACAATCAAAAAGAATGCTCTTTAGAATATACAGAAATTGAAGGGGCAGATGGTGTGCGCGCGAAGGCTTACGGAATGTGGTTGAAAGTGGACAATGAACAGAGGGATGGGTTTCATGACAGCCAAAAAGAACCGAGAAAGGAAGTGCAGCAAGGGATCAAAGATAATCAAAAAATAAGTCTCCCAAACCAAGGCTTGAAAGTGGCCAATTCCTTTACTCCTTTGGTCGATGAAATGGAGACAGGGAAGTATGTTTCACATGGGAATCTCTTGCTAAACAATTCAGAAATGATAAGAGGTGAAAATAGCAAGACGAATGAACATTGTGGGGCACAAACACCAACTCATGAGACCGAACTGAGGGGAAATCTGGAAAGGGATGAAGCACAACACAAAGGAAAGAGAAGAATGGTAGAAACACAAGCAGGAATGGGGTATGGGAAACTCCAAAAAACAGATATTTCGGCTAATGATTCCCTTGGACAGCCACAACTATTCGATGTCCCAATCGCCTTTGCTAAGGAGGGTGATGATTTCTATGGAGGATCTTCCTTTAACTTGGGATCGGGTAAACATAGTATATCAAAGGAACAGCGAAGAAAGGTGGCGGTAAAGAAGGACACAAAGAATAGGAAGAGAAAAGTGGGTACCATACCGGTTGAAGTTTCTCAGGCAAGAGATTCAACAACGGGACAGAACGAGGAAGAGGCGAACTCTGCTGGGCAGAGTCGCCTACAATCATGAAACTCTTACTTTGGAACGTTCAAGGTTTGGGGAGCCCTTGGACGGTCCGTACGCTAAAATCCCTTGTGAATCGGTGGGATCCGGAGTTGGTTTTCATTTCAGAATCTCGGTTGAAGAAAGGAAAAGCGGAGGCTTTGAGGGTGTCCTTGGGCTATGATGGCTGTTTTGTTGTGGAAGCCCATGGGAAAAGTGGGGGGCTAATTTTACTTTGGTCTAACATGGTGGATTGCAATATCATGTCCTTTTCATCTTTCCATATTGATTCTTTCATTCGGAAAGAGGAAGGACAATGGTGGCGTTTCACGGGTTTTTACGGTGATCCGGATCCAACTCAAAGGTGTGAATCGTGGAAACTCCTCGCAAGAATAGGAAGGATGTATTCGGGGCCTTGGGTGATAGGGGGAGACTTCAATGAGATCTTAAGAAACAAGGAAAAGCTGGGTGGGCAACCAAAGCCAGGTTATTTGATCAACAACTTCAGAATGGCTCTAAATGGAAGCAATCTTTGAGAGGTGGAGTATGAGGGCAGCGAGTATACTTGGTGCAATGGAAGGAAGAACGAGCTGATTTTTGAAAGATTAGACCGTGTATGTGGCAATCTGGAGTGGTTTGATCTTTTCCCGAAAGCTAAAGTCAATCACCTAGATCGGGTAAGTTCAGATCACTGCCCTCTCCTCCTTCATTGCTTGTTTAAACATCATGAGAATGAGAATGGGGCTCGCTGGCACTCTCGGTTTCATTTTGAGCATGCTTGGGCTGATGAGGAAAAGTGTACGGAAATAGTGACGGAGAGTTGGGACAAGGGGGGCAGTTGTAACACGGCTATGGCATTGAGGGATAAGTTGGCTTGTTGTGGAAAGGCTCTTCAAAAGTGGAATAAGAGTAGAAAGGCCGAAATGAAACATAGGCTGAAGGAGTACGAAGAGAAAATAACAATCCTATCTAGAAGTACAAATAACAAGGATTGGCAATATTTAAAAGATCTTGAGCAGAAAAATAATGTTCTCCTTGATAAAGAAGAGAAGTTTTGGCGGCAACGAAGCCGTGCAATTTGGTTAAAAGAAGGGGATCGAAATACCAAATATTTTCATAGGAAGGCCAACACCCGAAAGAGGAAAAATACCATCTTGGGTCTACTAGACAGCAATGGAAAATGGGTACATGGTAACAAAATGGTGGGTCAAGTGGCTTGTCTCTACTTCCAGCAACTTTTTACATCAAATTCAGCAAGCATCGCTGACTTGGAGGAGTTCCAACGCATAGTTCCGAATAAGATTTCCCGAGAAACGAATGAGTACCTCAAAGCGCCCTTTACAAAGGAAGATGTCCATGCAGCAATGAGAAACATACACCCTCACAAGGCTCCTGGAAGTGATGGGATGCCTGGACTTTTCTACCGTCTTTATTGGCCAAAAATTGGTGAGGAAGTCACCAAAGTGTGTTTGGGAATTCTTAATGAAGGTAGACCACTTAATGAAATTAATGACACCTTGATCTGCCTTATTCCAAAGATTGAAAAGCCTACCCGAATGGCTAACTTTCGCCCCATCAGTCTATGCAACGTGATTTACAAAATTGTGGCCAAATGTCTTGCGGGGAGGATGAAACATAGCCTAGCTCAAGCTATTTCGGAAGAGCAAAGTGCCTTTGTGGGGGGAAGATTGATTCAAGACAATGCCATCATAGGATTTGAAAGCCTCCATTGCATGAAGAAAAGGAGATTCGGGAATGGGCGGAAAATGGCTCTAAAATTGGACATGTCGAAGGCGTATGATAGGGTTGAGTGGGGTTTCCTTATCACCATGATGAGAGGTCTCGGTTATGAGGAAGATTGGATTGAGAAGATCATGAGGTGTGTCACTAGTGTATCCTTCTCGGTACTAATCAATGGTGAAAGGATAGGGAAATTTACTCCTACCCGTGGCCTTAGGCAAGGGGATTCTCTATCTCCTTACCTCTTTCTCATTTGTTCCGAAGGCCTCTCTTGTCTTATCCAAGAGGCCGAGAGAGCTGGTAATATCCATGGGGTTCGGTTTGGCAAGGAAGGGGTTAAAGTATCTCATCTCTTCTTCGCGGATGATAGTTTTGTGTTCCTAGAAGGGAATGAAGCGGAGTGTGATACAATGTCGAGTATTTTACAGCGCTACTCTAGACTTTCAGGCCAACAAATTAATCTTGAGAAGTCAGAAGTTAGCATGGGCAGCCGAATCTCAAGCCAATTGGGTAACTACCTTGCTAATAGATTGGGAGTATCTCTTGTTGGTCAACACACAAAATATTTGGGGCTGCCTAGTTTCATTGGGAGGCGAAAGAAAGAGGTGTTTGAGATGATTAAAGGCAAGGTTTGGAATAAGCTTAAGAGTTGGAAATCCACGATGTTCTCCCAAGCCGGTAAAGAAATACTAATAAAAGCCGTGATCCAAGCCATCCCTAGCTACTCAATGAGTTGTTTCCGCCTCCCAAAAAAACTAATCCATAGCCTTCATTCATTAGCTGCCAACTTCTGGTGGGGGGATACAAAAGAAAATAAAAAGATCCATTGGAGCACGTGGGCTAAGTTGTGCAAGCCGAAAGAGGAAGGAGGCTTAGGCTTTCGAAGCCTAACGGAGTTTAATCAAGCTCTTTGGCCAAGCAAGGGTGGCGGTTAATTCACCATCCCCATTCTCTCTTGGCAAGAGTTTTGAAACACAGTTATTACCCTAACTCTTCCTTTCTGCAGGCTAAGTGTCAACCGGGGGCATCGAGTATTTGGCAAGGAATAACTTGGGGTCGCCAAATAATAGTTGAAGGAGCCCGGTGGAGAGTGGGAAATGGAAGAACGGTTAGAATTTGGGAAGACAAGTGGATCCCGAGGCCAAATGACACCATCACTTATCGCCACACAGATTTAGCCCCTAATACAACAATTCACAAGTTGCTAACCGAGGAGGGTGATTGGAAGACGGACATGATTCATGCTTACTTTCACAAAGACGATATCCCTTGGATCTTAGGTACACCCGTGGACATTCAAGAGGAAGATGTTTTAACTTGGCCTCTCTCTTCTAAAGGTCATTACTTGGTGAAGAGTGGTTATAGAGTAGCCCGAGAGCTTAATGTTTGTCCCACTAGATGTTCGAACATGGACCAAATTAAAGCTTGGTGGAAAATGTGGTGGCACCTCCAACTCCCTCCCCGAATCAAGTTATTTGGTTGGAAGCTTTGTCATAATTGGCTCCCGGCTAAATCTAACTTGATCCATAGGGGAATGCAAATTGATCCGGTTTGTCACTTATGTGGTACTTATGTGGAATCGCTTCCCCATGCGATATGGAGTTGTGCCAAGGCTAAAGAGGTTTGGAAGCTTTTACCTTATTACTCTCGTATTTGTAAGTACAAAGGTGGATCTATGTTTGACTTTCTTGTGGAGATAAAACACCACTTGTCTATAGATGAGTTTGAAGAGGTAATTAAAATTAGTTGGGCCATTTGGGAGAATAGAAACCGGTTGTGGAACCACTTACCTACTATGAAGGGTGAGAGACTAATTGAATGGGTGCTTAATAGCTACCCCAAGCCTACAACTATCACTGTTGATCACTGCAGCAACATCTCACACCAGAAGGACAGATTACACGGCTGGCAGGCCCCCCCCGAAGGTGTTTACTGTGTTTATTGCGATGCAGCGTTGTTTCCAGGGACAGTAGGCGTTGGTTTGGGGTTCAGATGGACAGATTGGAAGGCCAAAATTCAGGCAGCAGGTATGTGCTTTCTCCCTCATTGCAGTTCGGTAACCATTGCAGAAGCTGAAGCAATATTGGCTGCCTTGACGAGCTGCCGGATTGACACCAACAACCAGTTTGAAGTGCGCACGGACTGTAAGCAGTTAGTGGATGAGTTCAATGGTGGGAGCGATTCCCTCACAATGGACAGATCGGTTATTAATAAGATCAAGCGCCACCAAAGGTTTCCCCGTTGTACAAAGCTCAAATTTGTGTATAGGAAAGATAATGAAATTGCACATATGTTAGCTAAGAGAAGCCTTGAGTACCATTTGACTCAATCCTTTCTCATTTCTTTTCCAGAGTGGTTAGCTAAGTTTTGTGAAGCTAGCCTCTTTTATTCTTTGTAGTTTGAGCTTTGATTAATAAAGTTTCTTTTCAAAAAGAAAAAAAAAAAAATTTATTTATATTAATATATTATCTAATTTTTTAAATTATTCAAGAAGTGATATAGCGACACGCAGAAATAGTACCTAGCGACAAATAATATGCATTTTCTTCAGCATTAAAAATTGTGACGTACTCTTGGACATCAAGCATGCATGAAGTAACAATTCTTGTACTGTAAATCTCTTTTAATAATAAATATATATATTACATAGTAATTACTTAATCTTTTCTTGTAGAGGAATGTGTGGTGATAATATAGGACAACAAGGATGACTTTTAAACCATATCCAATATATTCCCAAGGTATATAATTGCCGCCCCACGTCGGCTGACAACGAATTTAAAAACTTTTATTATTGTTTCACACGTCTTCAACAATATTGATGGTTCTTAATATAACTGTGTTCTTATATGCTTCATATTAATTGTTTAATTGGAACACATAAATAAATAGTTGTGACAATTGTCCATTGTTAAAGTAATTTTTGTCGCTTAAATTTAGGTCATTTTGCTTCAAAAAACGAAAATAAACAAACAAATTTTAGGCCATCACAATATATTTATGCATTGATGATTTGCCATAAAATAGCACAGTTGCTTTAATATTATTGGAAATTTAGAATACGAAAATGATTGATGCATAGTCATGAAACCATGTTGCATTAATAATATATAGCGGGAAAATTGTCAATTTTGAGTACCTAGTTACTAGATTATCTATGTATGTATACATATGTATATCTTTATATCATACCTTTTAAATAGTTATTATATAGTGATATTTCTTAATAATATTATATTAAATTATGTGCAATAGCTATACTTAATTACATTAATGTAATTATAACCATATATAATATATATTACTTGGTGCTTAGTCTCTTCTAGCATTTCTCTTAGTTAATTATAGAGGATTTTACTTGACAAAATGAAACCATGTGATATGTTTGGCCACTAATAGAAGAATATTTATCTTTGGACAAGGACATTTAACTACCCTAACTGCTTTACTTAACTGTCAGTTATGACAGTTAGGATCGGGTCCTGAAACAAAGGCTATAAATAGCCAACTGCTGAAGCATTCGAGCAGCAATGCTTTGGGAAATATTTGAGAGCTAGATTAGTGTATGATAAAGAGAGTTTTGGTGAGATGAGTTGTTGTGTAATTGAAGCTTTGCTTCATGAGTGAATGTGTTAAAGAACACTTTGTAAACAACTTGTAATCTTCTCTTCTAGCATCAATAAAGACAAAGCCATTGGGGCTGTTCTGGCCGAGGAGTAGGCAAGTGATTCTTAATCACTTGTTCGAACCTCATAAATTCATTGTGTTTGATTTCTTTCTTTTACTTCTATTGCTTTTAATTGATTAACTATTCTTGCTTAACTCTGGTTTTTGTTACTGGTTTTGTTACTGGTTTTTAATTGCATTAAGTTCACAGCTGCATTGTTTAATTTCAATTGTTTAGTTCTGTTCTTGATCAAATTCTTTGTATTGTGTTGTTTGCGAGGTGATTGATCATGCATTGATCACATCAAATGTAATCAGAGCTCAGTCGAAGGGAATCATCAAAGAACTGAATCAAGGACATCAAGAACATCAAGAAAAGGACAAAGAACTAATCTCCAATGGCTTCTGCTCGGTTTGAAGTTGACAAGTTCAATGGGACAAATGACTTTGGTCTATGGAGAATTAAAATGAAGGCATTCCTAGTACATCAAGGAATCTCAGAGGCCATTGATCGAGATGAGCTTGCTGCTCTTGGAGATGACAATAAGAAAATCAAAGAAATTCAGAACAAGGCACACAGTGCCATTCTGTTGAGTATGGGAGATGAAGTTCTCAGGGAGGTGTCAAATGAGGACACTGCAGTAGGGTTATGGGAAAGGTTGGCATCGATTTATTTGAAGAAATCATTGGCCAACAAGCTCTACCTGAAGAAGAAGCTGTACACGATGAGAATGGATGAATCAAAAGATCTGAGGAAGCATCTTGATGAGTTTAATCGAATAATCTTGGATCTGAGCAACGTTGGTGTCAAGATAGAAGATGAAGATCAAGGAATTCTACTGCTTAGCACATTACCAAAGAGTTATGAACACTTTGTGGACACAATTCTTTATGGAAAAGAGTCTTTGTCTATGATAGAGGTCAAATCTGCACTGAATTCCAAAGAAATTCAGAAAAGAAATGAAGATAGATCGAATCGCTATGGTGAAGGTTTATTTGTCAGAGGCAGATCTGAAACCAGAGATAACAAAGGTGGATATCACAAATCAAATCACAAGAACAAACAGTATAAAGGTTCAAGTCAGTCACACAAAACAAAGACTAATTCCAAAGCTGGAAAACAGTGTTACTATTGTAAGAAAGAGGTACATTTCAGAGATGAATGCAGGGCATTGAAGGCTAAACTACAAAGAGACAAAATCAAAAATAGAGGAGATGCTGGTGTGGTAACAGATGGTTATGAATCAGCTGATGTCCTGGTAGTTTCTAGTCAAGAATCAGGTGATTCTTGGATACTCGACTCAGGATGCTCATTTCACATGACACCAAGAAGAGACCTATTCGACAATTTCAAGAAACTGGATGGTGGATCAGTGCTACTAGGTGACAACAAAGCTTGCAAAGTTGCTGGAATTGGAACTGTGAAACTCAAGCTGCATGACAATCAGATCAGAAGCATACATGAAGTCAGGTATGTTCCAGATTTAAAAAGAAACTTGCTTTCCATTGGTGAATTGATTGAGAAGGGTCATACTATAAAGATTGACAGCTCTTTCAAAGTCATGAAAGGCTCATTGATAGTCATGAAGGAGAACTCAAGAATGGAATTTATTATCTCAAAGGAAAGACTATCATTGGTGAAAATGACATGGTTGTTAAGGGGCCTGACATGGAAAGTACTAGGGTATGGCACCTCAGGCTAGGTCATGTTAGTGAAAGAGGTATGAATGAACTTGAAAAACAAGGCATTCTCAAGGGCAAATTGGGAGAGAAGTTGGAGTTCTGTGATGACTGTGTTTATGGCAAATGCTGCAAGCTGAAATTCTCACCAGGAAAACGCACAACAAAAGGAAAATTGGATTACATACATTCTGATCTTTGGGGGGCTTCCAGAACAAAAACACTTGGGGGTGCAAGCTACTTCATGAGTATAATTGATGACTATACTAGGAAAGTTTGGGTTTTCTTACTCAAAACTAAGAATGAGGCCTTTAACACTTTTGTCACATGGAAAAGACTCATTGAAAACAAAACTGGGAGGAAAATAAAGAAACTTAGGACAGATAATGAACTAGAGTTCTGCTCTGATGAGTTCACTAGGTTTTGTCAATTAGAAGGAATTGATAGACACAAAACTGTTGTGAAGAATCCACAACAAAATGGACTTGCTAAAAGGATGAATAGGACTCTATTGGAAAGAGTGAGGTGCATGCTCAAAGGTGCTGCACTTGACAAGAAATTCTGGGGTGAGGCATTGAAAACTGCATGCTACTTGATAAATAGGTGTCCTTCAACAGCTCTAAAGTTCAAAACACCTCAAGAATACTGGACTGGACATGTCCCTACTGTTGAACACCTCAAGGTGTTTGGTTGCACAGCCTTTGCACATACCAGACAGGACAAACTAGAGCCAAGGGCTCTCAAGTGTTTGTTCCTTGGTTACCCTGAAGGGGTAAAAGGATACAAACTGTGGTGCTTAGAAGATGGGCATAGAAAGTGTATAATTAGTAGAGATGTTGTTTTCAAAGAGCATGAAATGGCTATGAAAACAAATCTTACTAACAACAGAGAAACTGACAAGGAGACAACTGATCTAGAAATGCTAAATGTCAGAGAAGAAACTAATGGTTCTGATCAGGTGGATACTCAAGAGCACTCATACTCAGAGATTGATGAGCATGCAACTGAGGAAGAAAGCTTGCCAGATGATTCACAAGAATACCTACTGGTTAGAGACAGAGAAAGAAGACAAATCAAACCACCAGAGAGATTTTGCTTTGCTGACTGCACAACTTTTGCTCTTGCATCAGCAGAAGAGATTGACACTACAGTCCCTAGTACATATCAGGAAGCAATCAACTCAAGAAATAAAAGGAAATGGCTTGCTGCAATTAATGAAGAAATGAGTTCTCTACACAAGAACAAGACTTAGAAAACTGTGACAAGATCACCAGGGCAGAAATTGATAGGCTGCAAATGGATTTTTAGGGAAAAGGAAGGACTACCAGGTGAAGAAATCAGATTTAAAGCTAGGCTAGTTGCAGCGGGATTCAATCAAAGAGAAGGTGTTGATTTCAATGACATTTTCTCTCCTGTGGTTAGACAAACATCTATAAGGATCATGATGACTAAAGTGGCCAAGTTTAACCTAGAAATGGATCAAATGGATGTGAAGAAAGCATTCATACATGGGAAACTTGAAGAACAAATATACATAGAAGAACCAGATGGATTCAAAAGTAACAAACCAAACCAGGTATGTCTTCTACAGAAATCTCTTTATGGTCTCAAACAAGCTCCAAGGCAATGGAACTTGAGATTTCATGAATTTATGATGAGCATTGGGTATAACAGAAGCAACTGTGATCCATGTGTATATTACAACAATGAACCAATCTGGTTACTGTTGTATGTGGATGACATACTGATAATTGGTGAGAAGAGACAGGCTATTGACAAGTTAAAGCAAAATCTAAGTGCTGAATTTGAAATGAAGGATCTTGGTGAAGCTAAGAGAATACTTGGGATTGACAGCAAAAGAACTAGACCTGAAAGACTTTCATTATCTCAAAAGGGTTACATTCAGAAATTGATAGACAAGTTCTGTATGAATGAGGCCAAGTCTGTTAGCACTCCACTAGCTCAGCATTTCAAGCTAACTCAAAACCAGTCACCTAAAACAGAGGAAGAAAAGATATACATGGATTCCATGCCCGATGCCTCTTGTGTTGGAAGCCTCATGTACTGCATGGTGTGCACTAGGCCTGACTTAGCCTATGCACTCATCATGGTCAGTAGATTCATAGCAGACCCTGGCAAGGAACACTGGTCTGCTATGAAATGGATACTTAGATACCTGAAGGGGTCTATGGACATTGGACTTGTCTATGATAACAAATTCCAAGATGGAATTGAAGTGAATGGTTATGTTGACTCTGATTATGCAGGAAGTATAGATACAAGAAGATCTATAACCGGTTATGCATTCACAGTCCTAGGTGGATGCATCAGTTGGAAATCCAATTTGCAAAAGGTTGTAGCTCTGTCATCAACTGAAGCAGAGTACATGGCAGCCACTGAGGCTATTAAGGAAGCAATTTGGCTCAAGGGATTCACTAATGAACTAGGGTTCAAATCAGAAAACATAACAGTGCACTGTGATAATCAGAGTGCACTACATTTGATGAAGAATGCTATGTTTCATGAGAGATCAAAACACATAGATATCAAGCTTCACTTCATAAGGGATCATTACTGAACAAGAGATTAGTGTGAAGAAGATTGGAACAAAAGAGAACCCTGCAGATATGATGACAAAGTATGTAAGTTTAGCTAAGTTTAGGCTTTGACTAGATTTGCTAAACATCCTCAATTGCTAAGTGAGGATTCAAGACCAGTTCAGCCCTTATATTCATTCATTTCTTCTATTAATGACCAAGGTGGATAATTGATATGTTTGGCCACTAATAGAAGAATATTCATCTTTGGACAAGGACATTTAACTTCCCTAACTGCTTTACCTAACTGTCAGTTATGACAGTTAGGATCGGGTCCTGAAACAAAGGCTATAAATAGCCAACTGCTGAAGCATTCCAGCAGCAATGCTTTGGGAAATATTTGAGAGCTAGATTAGTGTATGATAAAGAGAGTTTTGGTGAGATGAGTTGTTGTGTAATTGAAGCTTTGCTTCATGAGTGAATGTGTCAAAGAACACTTTGTAAACAACTTGTAATCTTCTCTTCTAGCATCAATAAAGACAAAGCCATTGGGGCTGTTCTGGCCGAGGAGTAGGCAAGTGATTCTTAATCACTTGTTCGAACCTGTAAATTCATTGTGTTTGATTTCTTTCTTTTACTTCTATTGCTTTTAATTGATTAACTATTCTTGCTCAACTCTGGTTTTTTTTTTTACTGGTTCTGTTACTGGTTTTTAATTGCATTTAGTTCACAGCTGCATTGTTTAATTTCAATTGTTTATTTATGTTCTTGATCAAATTCTTTGTATTGTGTTGTTTGCGAGGTGATTGATCATGCATTGATCACGTCACCATGTTTCTAGATTATGAATCATGTATATATAAATATATATTTTAAATGATCTTTGTTTATTGATTATTATTAATTACTAGTGGTGTCAAAAATTATCTTAAAAATATCTTTTAAATGATTAACGATATTTTATGATAATTATTAAATTAAATATTATAAAATCCAATAATTAATTACACTTTTAACAATATAATTTATTATCTTAGTGCTGTTTTAGCATTTTTCTTAATTTAACCATAGAGGATCGTACTCGACAAAAAGGTATTGAGTGATCAGGCAATTCGATCAGTCCATGGTTCTAATTCTTTTGAGAACCACAAATCTTGTCCCCCTATAAATCATACATTTGTTGTTGGGTCTTCACGTACGTGTTTTCCAATAACGCACTAGAACTGATCAAATATAATGTAATTACAAACAAAGAAAAAAAAAAACAATAAGACCCAATATACATATCTGACCAATTTCTACTAACATAGAATAATCAATTCACTTTTTAATAAAATCAATTTTTGCCCCTTTGGTTTCTTTCAATTTTATTTAGACTTGACGATTGACACGTAGTGGTTTTTTGTTTTTTTCAAAAAGATAAAAATAATCACGAGATTAAGAAAAGCAGTAAGTAATTGAATGTAGTTAGGCAATGTTTTCACAAATATTACAAGTAATTATTGTCATTTCTTTTAAACATTTGCAATGAAATTAGCGTGCATGGAATCAACAAAAAATTGGATCGGCATGCCATGTGATTGTGGGGTCCAGAAACTTGAAGTCCAATTCTTTTTTAATTATCTCCACATCAATATTTACACAAACAAAGCACAAAGCTAGCTAAGTACACAGTAAAGCAGCTGCAATTTTTTGTGGACAGTACATATTTATATATCTATATTTATATACATGAAATTACAAACAACAAATGAGAAATTCAAAGATTGATTAACAAAAAATATTAGAGTTTTTAATAAATATGATCGTATGTGCTGCATGCATAATACTATTATAACCACACTTATTCAACATTGAAGTTAAAGTTTAAGTCCTGTTAAGGTAATTAAATAAAAAGGAAAACATCAAATAATAAATAACAAATATGAAAGTAATAAAATATTCTGGTGGCTAATTAAGTAGAGTTCTTTGAAGACATAATTTAACTAAAATTTTCTTGTAATAAGATGTTAATTTTTTTAAGGGGAATACCATATGGATGTTTGTACGTCACTGATTATTTATTGATCTACTATTATAGCTAGAATTTAATGAACAATAATAAACGTTTTTAAAGAGTAAAGAGTACATAATGATATCGTTAAAGGAAGGGAAGGTATAAGATTGAGGAAGAAAGTAAAAAATGAGGTTATTCGAAATGGCAAGAGGGTCCCATCACCATTCTTATATCGACACGTACATGGCCCTAAATGACAGGAATGTATAGGACTAGACTTGTCGTACTAAATCATTTTGTAGTAAATGAGTTTTAAAATAATCTTATCAGAACTAAAAAAGATTTATAATAAAAGATCAAAGGAAACTTTTTTATTAATGTGATCTTACGTGATGATTTAGTCAGAAAAACTGAGATTAATTACTAATAGTATAACTATATATATGACATCTCTTTATATATCAGCAACTATCAATAGGACACATTTCATTACATAAAAAAATCCTATACCAATAGGACAAAACAGAATTTAGTAACTTTGTTTTTCCTTCTACTCTCTCTCTCTCTCTTCTCAAAATAAAATTATCTATTATACATAAATATATGCGTTGGTTAGGGTAAAAGTACGGCTGGGATAAGTAAAAGAGGATTGGAAACTTTACCCTAAAGAGGAGGAAGAAGAAGGAAGAAGGGGGAATATATAAGGAACTATATTTTATATATATAGTAGTTTTGCAGTAGAAGATTGGTGGTGTTAATTAATATATATATTTCATACTTAATTTGGAAATATATATACTATTTTTTATTTTGAAAGAACTATATAATATATATTTTATATATGGGAAGAGGAAAGGTGGAACTGAAGAGGATTGAAAACAAGATAAATCGACAAGTGACCTTTGCTAAAAGAAGGAATGGGTTGCTTAAGAAGGCTTATGAGCTCTCCGTTTTATGTGATGCTGAAGTCGCTCTTATCATTTTCTCAGCTCGAGGCAAGCTCTATGAGTTTTGCAGCGGTCCTAGGTATTGATATTTACATATCTATACATTCATTTTTTAAAAAAAATATATATCTTCTGGTTTTTCAATCTTTGTGCTCCCCGCGGAGATAAGTTTTCTTATAAGTGATTCTACGTTTTAGGAATTAATCTGTTCGATCTGAAGATAAGAACTTCTCTCAGTTCCCAATTTTGTCATCCATCGTATATCAACTCAGATGATTTTGTTTTTCTTCCATCTTTCCCAATTATATATATATATAGATAAATTAATTCTAGTCAAGAGAGGAAAGACAACATATATAATTTTTAAGACAGCTTTGAACATGTGGTTTTTCCACCAAGCTAGGTTGAGAAATTACATATAAAATATTGGTTGTCGATTGCGAAGAACTACCTTTATATTTTTAAAATTTCATTTATATTGATGTTTAAATCGAGATCAGAAGAATATATTCGTTCCAAAGACAAAAAAGAAAATATTACCCATTTGGCCCTAAAACTTCAAAACATATTTTTCCTACTCCACCATTTATATAATTTCACTTTCATTATCATGATCATGATTTTTGACAAGTGACCCATATCTTCATATGAATCTCTCTCTTCTACTTTGGCATACGGTATTCCGAATTTGAGTGTGCTCAGCAATTTCATTATAGATATATATATAATAGCAGCCGATTTACTAAAAAAACAGATATATATATATATACATATATATATATCAACATGCACAATATCTTATTAGTTATCAAATCAATAAGTATGCATCTGTACCAAGAATATATGCTAATATATATACATATACATAGTTTGGAAGAATGAAATTTTGTGATGTAATTGACATGCTGAAAATAAAAACTGCTCAATAATTGAACTGCTTGACCATGGTTATTTTTTTTTTTCTTTAGAATAATTAGTTACAATTCGTAGTGAACATGGAGTTTATGTGATGATCATTTTACCATTTTGTGTATATAATTAAATCTGATTGGCTAATTAAAAACTAATCGTACGTTAAACGATATCTACTTTAGAAGAATTGGACCGAATAAGAAATTGAATTCTATTAATTAGTTATTAGATGGTATAATGATAAATGATTTCTTAATGCCAATATAATTAATTTGATTACTCTTTTGACTTTGTACATCAAGGGGATTTATTGTTTTGTCTATATAATGTATTAGTTCAAATTACCATCATCACATTTCATTTGTTATTCTCATAGGAATAAATATGATTAGTAAATCTACTCAACAATATATTATATACATGTACTTAATTATATACATCAGGTTGTTAAAGTCGTGATGACTTTTGACTTTATGGTTATATATACTATATATATTTCAATTTCTTAGATAGTACGTACTAAATTGTGTTTCAATCGTAAGCATATAGGCATAACAATATAATAACTAAAAGCTTAATTACTTGCATTGGTTTAGAAGTATAACAAATTAAGCAGTCATGACAGTATCTATAATTAACTGAACCATTCAATATATATATATATATACTACTTAAATGTAAGTGTTCTGAGTATATACGGACAAGAGTTAACATAGATATTACTTCGACTATTAGGTCAATTATCCGAGCGTAATATACTGAGAATAATACTAGTTTCATTTTGTTAACTTTGAGTTGAAAGTTTTAACTTCGAGTAGTCAATTTTCAGGGATTTATATTTGATCAAATATTTATTAGGTACTTGTTCAGCGACATATATATATATAATATATGTATATTTTTATATAGTATATATACAGTACAGTCGTTTGTCATCGCTTTTTGTATCAGACATGACAGTAGTGTGGGAAGAAATACTTGTATTATTGTTTGTTTTTAAACTATATGTGTATGTTTTTTTTTTTTGATTAGTTTTTCATCATAATAATTAATCGAGACATTTTTGTTTATTCAAGCATCACCAAGACGCTTGAGAGGTATGACAGATGCAGCTATGGAGCACAGGAAGGAAAACTGGCTGGAAACGACACAGAGGTACGCCGTACCATTATACTTGAAGTGATATATCACTATCGTTAATTAATAACTAGTTTATACGTAGAAAGAAACAAAAGAACAGAAAAATGCTTCTCGACCATGGGGGTACTATTAATTAAATTTATCAGTAATGGCATATAAATATGTGATCGACATTTTCTCTCATAAAGAGGAGGTACAAATTCTAATTTCCGTCCCAATAAAAAAAATTAATGTAATGTATATAGGTATGTATTAATTTTTGGCATATAATATATGTTAAACTCCATGAAAGACCTCATTATCTTTATTGATATATATACAGAGCATCTATCAAGAGTATCTCAAGCTGAAAGCAAAAGTTGAGGTTCTTAGACGAACGCAGAGGTATGTTATTCAACACTTATTAAATAAACTCATTATATATATGTATATAAAAGAAAGTATGGAGCTTCGATTTTAGTATCAATACACGCTTGTTTGGTGTTTGGATTTTTCTAAACAAAAAATTTGCCAGCGAAAAAGAAAACTGAGAAATTTCATGTAATTTTCTCTTTTTCTAATAATACATATGCTTGCAAAATTAGCTTTTTAACATTTAATTATTTAAATCTGGTATTTCTTTTTTTAAGTTTGAAAAAAAAAAAAGATATTTCTATTTTTTTTTTTAAATCACCAAAAATTCCTGTGTTTGATCTATATATCTATATAAAAATATATATAATAAGCACTGAGTATAACGCCATTTTTGTTCAGGAATCTTCTCGGGGAGGATTTAGAGCATTTGGGACTAAAGGAGATTCAACAGCTTGAGCAAAAACTTGACTCGTCATTGAAGCAAATCAGGTCAACTAAGGTACATAGCATGAAGCTCCAACTTTTTCATTTTTTATTTTGAAAGAAGCTTAAAGCTCCAGCTTATTGATTACAATAATTGGAATTTAGAATTATATATAGATATCTATGGACTTATGGAGTGAGAGGGGAGAGCGGGTGAAATTCAACTTATTGTTTATAATTAACATATATTTCTATAATTTTTTTTTGCTGGAAATATATTTATATAATAAAGTATATAATAAAATGGAGAACGACGGAAAATATAACTATATATAATTTCAATATTCAATTTTTTCTATACGGTTAGCATATAATTGTATAGATATATTGACTCATGTCTAATTAATTATAATATGCTAGGACCTTGTAAAATTAGTGACTGCAATCCTGTTAAATTTTGCATCTAATTAAAAAACATTAAGTGGATTAATTATTGTCAAGTGGATTTGCATCTAATTAAAAAACTTTATTTAATGCAATCCTGTTAAATTTAGTAAAATAGATAATGAACGAATTAAACAAATGAGTGAGAACAGATTGCGTTTGCATGTTTCGTTTAGATGGGCTTCCCCCACTAGAAAACTATATGTGTACCTTTAGTGCATTCTTTTCAGTTTTGCCTCATGAAAAAATATAAATTTAATTTTGTTTAATAATATAACAGTGTCCAATATAATTATTTAAAACTATTAAAGGAGCTAAATTGAGTTTATTTAATCTGTTTGTTACACACGTAGGCCGGCAACTATTCTAAATTTCTCCTAAATAGTAAAAATTAGAATTTACCAAAACATATCTATTAATTAGGAGTTCAATCAATAAAGAATTTTCAAAATATATTCCATATTATTTGTTATTGAGAGGCTTTATCAGTAAAGTATTATGTTGAAGCATTCGAAGAAACGAATACATCGATGTAATATAGGAATGTTGATATTGTAACCGTTATATGGACATGTATAATACGTTATTTGGTTTCCATATTTTATTTACGTTATTGGGTTTAATTAGTATATTTTAAATTTATAATTATTATCAAAATAAAACTGTTAATATTTTATAAGGTGTCACCTTATTTATGGTGATGGTCGTATGTTGGGCATTACTGGTGAATAGTAATATTCTTATTATTTTCAATGAAAGTAGTCATTGAATAAAATAATATTAAAAAACATTCTTAGTTAAAACGATGATGCCATAATGTTAAATACAATTTACTGGTTATTTCTGCAATTTACTAATAAGTGTACATATACATTAGTACATTACATATGTACCTACCATGGCTATATAGGACAACCAGCTTTTCCCTTCATCAGAATTAATTCTGTCATATATAAAATTTGAACGGATTCATGCATCTTGCATATATATACAATACTGTACAAAGTAACAAATCATAAAAAACCTGTTAACCAATTCTGCTGACCAGTACTTGTAATAAATATTCTGCCACACGAGCATTATTTGACGCAACAAACGAAATTTACATTCATTGATTTTGGCATACTATTTAAACTTCCCATGTTCATTTTTAAATTAGCATCATACTATTCTAATATAAATGAATATTTTTTTAAAAAATTATATATATTTATTTATTTTTGAGATAATATGTTTTGAAAATATCACTTTTTATTATAGGATGATATTTATAGTATAGAGCAATGATCAATTGAAATGTTTCATATATTTGACTAAAAGATTTAATTTTTGATAGGAAGGGTACTAGTACTGCAGGTCAACTTAACTAATTTATGTATATATGATGCAACAGCGAGGCCGTACGCTTGTTTTACATTCAGATTTCTTTATAAAATGAAGTACGTACGGATAATAAAGCTATAGTTATTAATTATACTAAAAGGTGTAATACTTGACCATAAACCATATATCTTTTAAGAAATTTTAGAAAAGACTAACACTATGTTTGGTAGGAGGGAGAGTTGGGTAGATGGAGAAGAGAAGAGGAGAGAGATGGGAGGAGACAACAAATTCACTTGTTTGGCAAGAGAGATTGGGGGAGGGGAGGGGAGGGAAGGAATATAGTTAGATGGAGAGTAAATCCTTCTAAATCCTTAATTTAAAATTCTTACATAAATGTAAGAATTCACACATTCCTCATTAATTATTTAAAATTACAAATATACTTTCAAAATATATTATTAAAAAATTACAAATAATATAATAATTTTATAAATAAATACTCTTCATCTTTCTATCATTTCCCTTCCACCAAACACCTTAAAACATTACTGCTCTCCTCTCCCTCCTTTTTATTCTACATCCTCTCTACCAACTCTCCATCCTCCGTATTCTCCATCTTTCCTATATTTTATTTCTTATCACAATAAATGTTTCCATCTTAATTAATCTAAACAAATCACGATTGCTATTACATATAGTGGTGCTCAATAATATTTTATAATATTATTAAATTAAATTATATTAGATTTAATACTAATTGTACCAAATGACATATTAAAGCTTAAATATTATTAGGCAAGAATTTCTTTTGGCATTTTTTATTTAGTAATTAGCTAGTTTGAAAAAGCGTGCCTAAGTGTAGTAACTTCAAATTGATCTACCTAATAAATTCTCAAATCTTATATTACCCTAAAAACTAAGTTGTTCTTACCTAAATAGTTTGTAAAACTAGTAACAAACTACCTACAGAATAGGTTGATGTTGAAACAAATATATGTTTATTCTTAACAACTTAAATTTTTGGCATATATAAATTATATTTTTAGTTACTTCGGAAAGTAAATAATAATGAAAATCTACGAAGTAAATGTGTCACAATGAAAGTATATACATCTATACATTATAGGTACTTCGATTTAGTTATTAACATGAGCAAACAATTATAGGAAAATTAAATAAAATTATTTATTTGGATTATTTCTAACTTTTTTTATAGAAATAAAAATTATATAAAATATTCTTATTTATTTCAGATTGTAAAAACAAATATTGTAGATATATGTATATACATATATAGATGAGACTTGGGAGATATATATATAATCTATATCTACTCATCATTCTAAACCAATATAAATATGTTCAACTTTTAACAAATACATAAACCAAAATTTAATTAATTAATTGGAACAAAAACAATCTTTACAAAGTTAGTCCGAAAAATTACCAAGCATGCCATAAATACTGCAGGCAGGGGTACTGGTGGCAGTAATTTATGAACAGTAAACATTCTAACAAATTAACTGTTATAAAGTCATCCAAATAGAACTACATATACATTAAATGTAAAATACGTACAGACCTTTTATTGAATGGTGCTATTGTTTGTCGAAGTAATGATTTTCTGATTCATAAAAAAATGTAAAATACGTTAATATGGATTTTTCTTTCAATGATTTTATTGCAGACACAGCATATGATTGATGAGCTTTCTCTTCTTCGGGGGAAGGTACTTATCTCTTTCTTATATATATGTAATAATGTGTGTTAATAATATGTGCGATCAAATTATTATTATTATACATATAAATAATGTTAGTTAGTTTTGGAAAGAGTATTATATATATGTAGGTGCTTATGTAAGCATATCGAAGTCCTTGGTCAATTAATTAATTTTTTCTAATCAAGGAGACTCATTATTATGGTTTAATCAATTTGTAGGAAGAGACATTGCTTGAAGAAAACAATGAATTGAAAAAGAAGGTATATTTCAATTCTCAGACCTCGCTATAAGCCTATAAGATATAGCTATATATAACAATGAGAGAGCTATAGAAACTAGAAAGAGAGAAAGAAAGAGTTGTGAATAAATTGGCTCATCGCCAAGCTAACTAAGAAGCCTATTATCGAAAATATATCTATAACTATTTTATGAACCTTGAAACTACAAGATTAATATGTTTGAAATTTTTTAAAATTGGGATAAATGTAAGTATATATGTATATAAATGAACCAGCAACCAGAAACTGGCAGGAACATGAAATGATAATCAGGAGAGATCAGAGAGATTAACAAATACTTCCTTAAATATTATGTAGCTATTCGTAACCTTACTTAGTTATTTCTGTAGTACATTTGTAAGTGAACTCATTTCAACATTCTTCTTTTGCAGTACCATGCAATGCATCTTTGGCTTTATTTTATTTATTTTTTTTAGTGACCGTTGCAGTCGCGTGTGACCTTCTTTTATTGAACTTATATAAAAATTACTGTATATTCTTATATTTGTAGTGTTCCTCAAAAGAGTCGCCTATATTGCATATGTATATTTATATATATATATATATCTACATATATATGAGCGTGCAGCCACTTTAGCTTTCGGGCTGTTTACCAAAAGGAGACTAAATACCAATGCTTGACAATTATATTTATATATATATAGGTACTTGATCTAAAAACAAAAAATAATAAATATTATGTTAAAGATCAACACCTACTCTACAAGTATCTAGAACTTTCTATCATTTTGGTAATATTATAGAATTTTCTAGAATCATAGAGAGTAGTAGTCATTAGAAGTTTCAAGAATATTTTAGTAACACAATTAGTTAGAATTATCTAGAATATTATAGTTGGTTTCTTTTGAGTAGTATAAATAGGGGTCATGGGTCTTCAAGTTGTGCATCCAACAAGAGTGTTCAAAGTGTGTTCAAAAGAGTGAGAGTGTGTTCTAAAGTGTCCCTAAAATCTTTCAAAAGTGTGAGTTATACACAAGTGTGTAGTAAAGGTGTCTAGTGATAAAATAAAGAGTGAGTGCTTGGTGTGTATTGTGGTCAAGTTAAAGTGTTCAAGTCTTGGTGTAATTGCTTTTTCAATAATAAAGTAATTACGTTTTTCACGTGTTGTGGTGTTCAACAAGTGGTATCAGAGCCGGATCGAGTTCGTTCCGAAAGAGTCCTTTGTTGAGTTTCTTAGAGTGATCGTGTGTGGTTTAGTACTATAGAGTTTGCACGATGGGTGACCTTCAAGTGGTCGGCGGAATTAAGAAACTTAACAACCAAAATTACAACACGTGGTCGATGCACATGGAGGCATATCTCCAAGGCCAAGACTTATGGGAGATCGTTGGTGGCAATGAAGTCACACAACCGGAGGATGTATCCGCTTTAAAGAAATGGAAGATTAAAGCGGGCAAAGCCATGTTTGCGATTCGGACCACAGTCGAAGATGAGATGTTGGAGCACATCAGGCCGGCGAAGACACCGAAGGAAGCATGGGATACTTTTGCATCGTTGTTCACCAAGAAGAATGATACAAGATTACAAATTTTCTGGAGAATGAGCTTCTCTCAATCAGGCAGCGCGACATGACGATCAACCAATACTTTACCAAGGTAAAATCTCTTTGTCGCGAAATCTCTACATTAGACTCTGGTGCTGGCATGTCAGATGCTAGAATTAGAAGAATTATTATTCATGGATTAAGGCCAGAATATAGAACTTTTATTGCTGCAATACAAGGTTGGCCAAGCCAACCTTCTCTTGTTGAGTTAGAAAACTTGCTAGTCGACCAAGAAGCGTTAGCTAAGCAAACGTCTGGAGTCTCATTAAAGAGTGATGAAGAAGCACTCTTTAGTAGAGATAAGAAAGGACGACCCCGACCAAATACTAGTAGAAATACTAGAAAACATGATGACAAGGATAGTCATCATGGGAGCTCCCAAACAGGGGGAGCTCAGAATAAAGACAAACGGGGTGGTCAATCAAAGAATAACAATAAATTTGATGGAAAATGCTACAACTGTGGCAAGTATGGCCACATGGCTAAAAGTTGTTGGTTCAAGAAGAAAACTGCAGAAGGCAATGCAGCCACATCAAATGCAGAAAGAACAAGCGATGAAGAATGGGACGCAGAAGCATCATTCGCAGTGGAGGAAGAAGAATTAGCTTTGACAGCTTCTGTTCCAGGAAAGATCGACTACAATAACGATTGGATAGTCGACTGCGTCGCTCAAATCATATGACAGGAGATGAAGAGAAGCTGCAAGATATGACAGAATATAAAGGTGGTCGCGTTGTGGTGACAGCCAACAACTCAAGATTACCGATCGCGCACATCGGTAAAACAACAATCATCCCGAGATTCAGCCCAAAAGAAGTTTCACTCCAGGATGTCTACCATGTACCTGGGATGAAGAAAAACTTGCTATCAGTGGCGCAACTTACGGCGACAGGTCACCATGTCGTATTCGGTCCTCAAGATGTCAAGATCTACCAAGATCTTGAAATCTCTGGAACACCGATGATGAGAGGACGACGCTTAGAGTCTGTCTATGTAATGTCAGCAGAGTCCGCTTATGTAGACAAGACTCGGAAGAATGAAACAACAGATTTGTGGCATGCAAGGCTAGGACATGTTAGTTATCATAAACTCAAGGTGATGATGAAGAAGTCTATGCTGAAAGGTCTTCCTCAACTTGAGGTCAGAACAGAGACTATATGTGCTGGCTGCCAATACGGTAAGGCGCATCAATTACCGTATGAAGATTCAAAGTTCAAAGCTAAAGCACCATTGGAGCTGGTCCATTCTGACGTGTTTGGGCGAGTCAAACAACCATCAATCAGCGGCATGCGGTACATGGTTACATTCATCGACGACTTCTCAAGGTACGTATGGGTTTTCTTTATGAAAGAAAAATCCGAAACTTTTTTAAAATTTAAAGAGTTTAAAGAAATAGTAGAAGGAGAAGTCGGCAAGAAGATCCAATGTCTCCGAACAGACAGCGGTGGCGAATATACCTCAGATGAATTTTCTGAGTATCTTCGAGAATGCCGCATACGCCATCAATTCACATGTGCAAATACGCCACAACAGAATGGAATAGCCGAGAGGAAGAATCGCCATCTTGCAGAAACATGTCGAAGCATGCTACATGCAAAGAATGTTCCAGGGAGATTTTGGGCTGAAGGTATGAAGACAGCCGCTCATGTAATCAATAGGCTTCCCCAGGCTAAGTTAGGGTTCGTTTCACCCTTTGAAAAACTGTGGGCTTGTAAACCTGCAGTAAGTCACTTTCGAGTATTTGGGTGTGTGTGCTACGTATTCGTGCCAAGCCACCTACGTAGCAAATTTGACAAGAAGGCGATACGATGTATCTTTGTGGGATACGACAGCCAACGAAAAGGGTGGAGATGTTGCGACCCTACAACTGGAAAGTGTTATACATCAAGGAATGTGGTCTTCGATGAGGCATCATCATGGTGGTCATCGCAAAAGGAAGCATTACCAGATTCTAGAGAAATGGAAGATGAATTGCAGAAGAAAATGGGGGAGCAAATTGTTGAGTTACCTATAACACAAGATACAGATGAAGAAGAAAACAGCGAGGATGAGGCACCTCAGAATCCCTGGCAAACAGGGGTGCATCAAAGAGAAGGAGATGATGATAGTCAACCAGAACTTCGGAGATCAACAAGAGCGCGAAAGCCAAATCCAAAATATGCTAATGCTGCTGTAGCTGAAGAAGAAAAGTTCAAAGAACCAGAGTCATATGAAGAGGCATACCAAAACTCCAAGTGGCTAGGAGCTATGAAAGAAGAAATACGTGCGCTAGCAAAGAATCAGACTTGGGAGTTGGTACCAAAGCCGAAGGAAGTGAAACCCATTTCGTGCAAATGGGTCTACAAGGTAAAAACTCGTCCTGATGGTTCAATTGAGAGATACAAGGCTCGGTTAGTTGCTCGAGGATTCTCTCAACAATATGGGCTAGATTATGACGAGACATTTAGCCCAGTCGCTAAAATTACAACAGTGCGAGTTCTGTTAGCACTTGCAGCTAGTAAAGACTGGAGGCTATGGCAGATGGATGTGAAGAATGCCTTTCTACATGGAGAACTGGATCGAGAGATATACATGGTGCAACCAAGAGGATTTGAGGATAAAGCACATCCTGACTATGTTTGCAAACTGAAAAAGGCGCTCTATGGATTAAAGCAAGCTCCACGAGCATGGTATGGAAAGATTGCTGAGTTTTTAGTAGAAAGCGGATATTCCATGGCACATGCAGATTCAAGCTTATTCGTCAAAGTAAAGGAAGCAAAGATCGCGATTGTTCGGTATATGTCGATGATCTCATTATCACTGGAGATGATGATGCAGAAATTTATCAAACAAAAGAGAACCTATCAGTACGCTTTCAAATGAAGGAGCTTGGAGAATTGAAACACTTCCTTGGATTAGAAGTTGATCGAACTGAGGAAGGCTTATTTCTCTGTCAACAAAAGTATGCTAAAGATTTGCTGCAAAGATTTGGAATGCTCGAGTGCAAGCCCATCTCAACACCTATGGAAGCCAATGCTAAGCTATGTGCTCATGCTGGGAAGGACTTGCAAGATGGAGCAATGTATCGACAACCGGTGGGAAGTCTAATCTACCTTACATTGACTCGACCGTATATTTCTTATGCGGTTGGAGTAGTAAGTCGATATATGCAGCAGCCAAAGAAGCCACATTTGGAAGTAGTACGACGAATACTGAGGTATGTCAAAGATACCATTAACTATGGTCTCTTCTATAAGAAAGGGGATGAGGTTAAGATCATTGGCTACTGCGATGCTGATTATGCTGGAGATCATGATACCCGACGATCAACTACTGGGTATGTATTCAAGATTGGATCTGGAGTAGTGTCTTGGTGTAGCAAAAGGCAACCAACAAGTTGTCTTTGTCAACCACGAAGCGAGTATAGAGCGAAGGCAATGGCGGCTCAAGAGAGTACGTGGTTGATGCAACTAATGAAGGATCTACACCAATCTACAGATTCTCGCAAGGCCACTATATTGTGACAATCGACCGCTATTCGTCTAGCAGAGAATCCGGTATTTCATGCTCGAACAAAGCATGTGGAGGTGCATTACCATTTTCTCAGGGAGAAAGTACTTCAAGAAGAATTAGAGATGCACCAAGTGAAGAGCGAAGATCAAGTAGCAGACTTATTCACTAAAGGACTTAGCACAACGCGATTTCAGAAGCTGAGAGACCAACTCAGTATGAAGAGTTGGTGTTGAGGGGGAGTGTTAAAGATCAACACCTACTCTACAAGTATCTAGAACTTTCTATCATTTTGGTAATATTATAGAATTTTCTAGAATCATAGAGAGTAGTAGTCATTAGAAGTTTCAAGAATATTTTAGTAACACAATTAGTTAGAATTATCTAGAATATTATAGTTGGTTTCTTTTGAGTAGTATAAATAGGGGTCATGGGTCTTCAAGTTGTGCATCCAACAAGAGTGTTCAAAGTGTGTTCAAAAGAGTGAGAGTGTGTTCTAAAGTGTCCCTAAAATCTTTCAAAAGTGTGAGTTATACACAAGTGTGTAGTAAAGGTGTCTAGTGATAAAATAAAGAGTGAGTGCTTGGTGTGTATTGTGGTCAAGTTAAAGTGTTCAAGTCTTGGTGTAATTGCTTTTTCAATAATAAAGTAATTACGTTTTTCACGTGTTGTGGTGTTCAACATATTATACATACATAATTCATAAGCTATTTGATCTATACATATACCAACTGTAATATTATATATATGGATAGATATACATATAAATATTGGGTTTACGTTTGTTTTCCCATTCGTTCAACACTTAGAGAAGTCTACAATATTAGTTGTTGGGTCATTCACTCTGATTCCTTGTAATTTTTCATATTGTTGAGCAGTTGGAGAAAATTTGTGGTTTGATTCCTGAGCAGGAAAGTGAAAATGGGGACCAAAATGTTGGATGTACCCACCATCCAACTCAGCCAGTGGAACTCAGTTTTGAGCATTTGCGATGCAATAATAATAGTGGCTACAATAATATTAATACAAATAATACTACTTCTACTATTGCATTGCAGATCGGGTACTTACCTATATCATATTCTCTCTCGTCTTTATAAATATATTTATATACAATCTATTTATCTAATTTATTTCCTTTTAATTTTTTTTTCATCGATATATATAGCTACGGTGGTACTGTTAATTCAGGAATAAGAGGCCAAGAAAATATGGGTGCAGCCCATTCAATGCAAAATTTGATGGCTTGTAATTCAGTGGACCGCGGATGTTTTGATCTCTAAAAGCCCTATACCTACTAGTATCAATTTTACACTTTGTCTTGTTTTTTTGTTCCTTGTCTCCTTACTATAATGTTTTGTTCTTAAAAGGGGAGGCGACAAATAAACTGTTTCTAGTTTGTGTACTATATAGCTATCTTCTGCTATTGGAACTATATATATTAAAAAAAATTCTATGAATAGTCAAATTATATTTATATATATTGCTCTCTAGTTAGTTAGACATGTATTATTCATGATAATACTTTACAGTACATGTCTAAATATCATTTAAAATCGTTAACTTTTATAAATAATAAACCATTTGGAACTCTACTTTTTACTCTTGAGTTCCTGGAAGTGGACTTTTTACACATGCGATTAGGTTCAGTGAGAAATTCACTACCAAACATGTTTACTACAACCAATTCGCACCTTCAGATACGAAGGAGATATCTATATAGTATGATAATAAATCAAATACATCTATTATAAACCATCAAACCAATCTCAATTCCTCCTTATAATGTTTCTTGGCATTACACAAGTAACTCACTTCTTAACTAACCATTTCGTCTGCTACAGTAGTTGTTGCATGTTAACATCATTTGAATTCTAAATTTTATCATTTCTAACATACCAAATTTAATACACTATAAAGCTGCCACAGCAGTAGAGAAAACTTGTTTCTTAAACTTGCTTTGTCTTGATCTTTCAAAGTAGACCTTCTAAAGAGCCTGTTTCTGCATTCCAATCCAGCCACCTCTTCACCTAGGAAAGACAGTTGATCGTAACAGAACAATCAAAAAATAAATGGTCCTTTGTTTCAGCTGCAGTGTTGCAGAGTATATACATTAGATCATCTATTATTTTGAACTTATATAATCTCTCTCATTTTTAATTTATTTTGGATGGCCAACCAAAGCACAAAGCTAGGCTTTGGAATGTTTATACTACACCATACCTCTTTACTCCAATGGAAGTGTTCTTGAGATGGATTCAGCATTTTATAACCAACTGCAATGTAGTATCTTTCCCCAGAAAATTGTACTGGGTACCTACAATCTGCCTTACTCTGTCTTTGGCTTCAACAATCTTTTTATAATACCAGCTATTGTTGGATGGAGCATTGTAACCCCACCAATTAGTTTGCTTGATATATACACTGTGTATTCATTTGATCCATAGATTGTCCTTCTTATTGGTTATTGACAACACATGCTTTATGATAGATGCTATGTTCCAGTCTGATATGTTCAAAAATCCCAAGCCTTCTGCTTTTTTTGATTTGCAAAGTGTGTCCCAAGCTACATTTCCTAAACCATCCATGTGACTCTACCCTTTCCAAAGAAAGCATCTGCAAACATTCGTACTAGGATTTAAAAAGTTCCAAACTCAATTTCTAACTCAAAATCTCCTCAAATTCAACAAGTAAACACAAAACCTAGTTCTATAACTACCCAAGAAAAATTCTATATGGTCAAAATCTCCGTAACTATTTTAAATCATAGAATCACTACATAAAATTAATCGTATTCAACTTAAAATGAAACAAATCCTTACCTTAAGCTCTCCCTCTTCAATAATTTTCTATCCCGCTACTACCGGAGCTTGAATCGCTAGGTTTTAAGTTGAAAATCAAAAAAAATGAATAGAGAGGGATAAGGTTTTCGTCGAACCGATGATTTCATCTTCGTTTTTCAATTTATGTTTTAAAACATATATATGGAGATAAAAGTTAATAATAATAATATATAATATAATATTAATAATAATGTTCATAAAATGTTTATTATTAATAGTTATCTTATGATTTCTTAACCACTAAAAAATCTTTAATTTTAGTCTATTTGACCAACTCTAAGTACCCTAAAATATCCCGATATTTCTAAAATTAACTTATTCTATAATCCCATCAATATTTCTACCAAAACTATTGTTACATTTTTATTCTCCAATCGGGTATCCAGGGTTGCCAAACTTGAAAATATTTTATCTCACCAATATCTTATATTTTAGTCACATATTTCAAATAAATCTTCGTAACTATTAAAATATGCTTATTTATCCACTTTCGGATCTTCAGGGTCGTCGAACTTGAAAATCTTTTTATTTCACAAATAACTTACATTATATGGATATATTTCAAATAAATCTTCATAATTAATAAATTATATATACTTATTTATCTACTTATTGAAAAAAATAAAGACTTGCTGAAATAAATTAGTAGGATCATAATCCCACTAATTGTCTTATTTACTTATAATGTATAATAAATCATTAATAATTCTTTTTTAGGCCTATCGGAATATTAGAGTCAGATTCATGGCTCCCATTTTCATTTTGGGATTATTATCAATATCTGTTAAGTCGGGGCCCTTTTCCCACTAGGCAAGCTCTTTAGTGGCACGTGTGTTCGTCTAAAATTTGAGATAATAATGTCTTTACCATACCATATAGGGTAAGATTGTGATGAATGATTGTTTAGAAAAAGAATTATTTAACTAATTAAAATAATTTTATGTTTAACAAATACGAAATAGTTCAATCTACGAATTATTTATTTATCAATTAAACAATAATTTTTTGAGTATTCAAAAATTAGTCTAAAATCTATTAGGGCATGTCTCTAGTACATAACAGATAACACCATGTTGCTACTAGTAAAGCACGACCCTACATTGGCATAATTGATGTAATTTAATTCTATATTTTTTTTATTGCAGTACTGTTCATTGTTATTATAGTGATTCTCGATATGTTTTGTAGGTAGAGATATTGAATTATTTACAATAGTAGTAAAACTAAGTTTAAATTGCCATGCTACACATGATTTTTTTTTTCTTTTTTGTATATACATTTGTAAAAGTAATTCTCTTGAACATTGTACTTTTTGTAATGTAAAATATATTTCAAATTTTTGAAAAAACTTAGGACATTCACTATTACTATAATAAATACTTTCATGCAAAGAAAAAGTTAGGAATTAAAGGGCTCTTGTATAAATTTGGGAAAGTTGGTGTACCATAGACTTGTACGCACCTAAATTATGCACCAAATTAAATATTACTTAAAAAAAATGTGTCCTATCTAAAATAAATATAATTTGTCGCAAAACAACTAGGGTTGTACTATATTAATTAAATTAAGTGGTCATATATGATTCATCTTAGGGCATGCTAAACCAAAGCATACATAAAACTGGAAACATAAGGACGAAAGGGTATGGGGGTCGTCTAGAGATGGGCTATAAAGGAAGCACATGGGGGATGGAATGGAGAAAGAAAGGTAGTTATAACAGCTGGGTGGGTCATAGTTATATATGTATTTATATGGTCTGCCTAGTGCCTATTCGCTCATAATTATTTTACCAGTACAGTACTACTTCTACAAAAAAAGGCATTTTTAGTTTTGGTCTAAATTGTCCTTTCATTTCGAAAACCAAGTGTATTTGGGAAATAAGCATTCCAACATTAGTTTTTATATATATATAAATATATATTTATATATATTTTGGTATTTTTTTCATTCTTATATATATATTTTTACAGAAATATTAAATTTTGAGTAAAAGTTTACATTTATACTGTCACATAGCTAAAGTTATAACTTATAACTGTTTTGACTTTTGTTTTTGTCTTTTATACTGTAAATATCGCAAATAAAAAACGAGGCATCAATCTTCCACACAATGGAAAGAACTACCATAGCAATACCCGAACAACCGAACAACCGAAAAATAACCATTAATTTCGGCCAGATGAAGTAAACGTATTAAAACCATTAATACTGGAGCTGTCATGTTGTTTCTAATATTATTTTTGAGTTGTTCCACTGCTGTTTCGTATGTTCAGTAAATGTTGCTTTCAAATTACACAAGTTTAACAAACCACAGAATATTTATTTGAGGTAACCAGAATGAAAGAATCATAGACAGTAGACCTCAAAGAGAGAACCTGCACGTGCAACAGGTTACTTCACAAACTCTGTTAGATTACTACACCAAGAAAAATTTGCTAGCAACTTATGACGGAACAATGTACCAAATAGAACACCAAAGTGAGTGGGATATACCAGAAAATGCGAAAGATGTGATAGTCTTACTTCCCATTGAAAGGGTAAAATCTTGAAGACAAAAAAAAAAAAAAAAGGATGAATGTTGGCTGGAAAATTTATAGCCCTTGATTTAATCCAATGACTCAAATTAACTCTTGAAAACTACACTATAATTAATATATTTTTTTATTTATAATTAATCTTGAATATTATTAATTGTGTTTTCAACTAACGAACTCCAAACCTAATAATTTTATTTTATTTTATTTCTATTTAAAATTTAATTATAATTATATATATTTTTTATTTCAAATTTACGTAAAAAAATATTTTAATTAAATTTATTTTTAAAACAATAATTATACTTATAAAAATTATAATATATTAAACTTATAATAATTTTATAATAATCACTCTTAAAATAATTAAAATGTCATGAGTTCAATACTTTAAAAGTAATATTTTCTTTTCTTTTCTTTACTTATATTTAATTTAAGATTTCAATTAATTTAATAGTTTTAAAATTCTATCATATTATATTAATTAATTTTATTTTTCAAGATTATAATGTTCAATGTATTTAAAATTTTTAGATATAAAATTAATTATTTACATCAATTACATCATTTATAAAATCATGCCTGAACTAGTAAATAATATACATTCATTCCTAGTATGCTTATTCTTCAACTTAGTTCAAGGTAAATCTTCAATGTATTTAAAATTTTTAGATATTGAATTATTTATTTATTTTAATTACACTATCTATATAAAGCATGCATGAACTAGTTAGTAGTGCACATTTTTATCATAATTATATTTTTTTCTCAATAATCAAAAAAATATATTTTTTTGGATCACAACATCAATAACATTAGCAAGGTATGTATTTTTTTATTCATATATGTATATAATATTATTGTATCATTATTATTTTTTTTATTTTGTGTACAACTTATTTTTCTTTTGATTTTTCTATTTTTTAGATGTCTTCTAATGAAGATTGGATGGCTGCACCAAAAACGCACAGTTTTATCTCTCCTGTCTCGTGGTACCAAACATGTCTTCTGGGTACAAATTACTGAAGGCAGAAGGCTTTACGATAGCAGAACCAAGATATGTCATGGAAGGACATATCCAGGTGGGATTGGCCCACTTCTCCTTTGCTGAGGGTCCCACTGATAGGTCTGCGGTGCTGACCTGGAGTCCACGTGTCCAATACCAAAAACGTGAATAATAGTTACAATTTGGTTCGCACGTCATCAAGGCCGAAATTTGGGATAACAATTATATTGTGCAATTATTATATTTTATTGTATACAAAAATTATAAAATTTTAAAAACCAAAGTGTATTAGAGGTTTCCATAATAATAAGTTTAATTAATATACTATCATAAAAATTTAAAATAGTTTACTTCTCTATACAATCTTAATGTATCGACGAGTAGGGCTGAGTATCGGTCGGTTTTTTTACAAATAAAAATCCGAATTTCAGTTTTCGGTTTGGATTGGTTCAATCCAAAAACTGACCGACCAATCCAGAAACATCCTTAAAATCGACCAATGTGAATTGCGGTTTGGTTGGTTCAAACCGCCAAAACCGATTTTTTTTTTTTGTAAAATATAGTCAAATTTATTTTTTATGTTTGAGATTTTGATTATGACTGTTGTGAGCATTGTTTAGTTTGATTCAGTTTACATTTCTTATTGAATTGTATTTTTCTCCTATAAATACTTGTTTCAAAGTTCATTCAATCCATTTTATTAGTTTTATTTTGTTCGAACCTCATAAATTCATTGTGTTTGATTTCTTTCTTTTACTTCTATTGCTTTTAATTGATTAACTATTCTTGCTTAACTCTGGTTTTTGTTACTGGTTTTGTTACTGGTTTTTAATTGCATTAAGTTCACAGCTGCATTGTTTAATTTCAATTGTTTAGTTCTGTTCTTGATCAAATTCTTTGTATTGTGTTGTTTGCGAGGTGATTGATCATGCATTGATCACATCAAATGTAATCAGAGCTCAGTCGAAGGGAATCATCAAAGAACTGAATCAAGGACATCAAGAACATCAAGAAAAGGACAAAGAACTAATCTCCAATGGCTTCTGCTCGGTTTGAAGTTGACAAGTTCAATGGGACAAATGACTTTGGTCTATGGAGAATTAAAATGAAGGCATTCCTAGTACATCAAGGAATCTCAGAGGCCATTGATCGAGATGAGCTTGCTGCTCTTGGAGATGACAATAAGAAAATCAAAGAAATTCAGAACAAGGCACACAGTGCCATTCTGTTGAGTATGGGAGATGAAGTTCTCAGGGAGGTGTCAAATGAGGACACTGCAGTAGGGTTATGGGAAAGGTTGGCATCGATTTATTTGAAGAAATCATTGGCCAACAAGCTCTACCTGAAGAAGAAGCTGTACACGATGAGAATGGATGAATCAAAAGATCTGAGGAAGCATCTTGATGAGTTTAATCGAATAATCTTGGATCTGAGCAACGTTGGTGTCAAGATAGAAGATGAAGATCAAGGAATTCTACTGCTTAGCACATTACCAAAGAGTTATGAACACTTTGTGGACACAATTCTTTATGGAAAAGAGTCTTTGTCTATGATAGAGGTCAAATCTGCACTGAATTCCAAAGAAATTCAGAAAAGAAATGAAGATAGATCGAATCGCTATGGTGAAGGTTTATTTGTCAGAGGCAGATCTGAAACCAGAGATAACAAAGGTGGATATCACAAATCAAATCACAAGAACAAACAGTATAAAGGTTCAAGTCAGTCACACAAAACAAAGACTAATTCCAAAGCTGGAAAACAGTGTTACTATTGTAAGAAAGAGGGACATTTCAGAGATGAATGCAGGGCATTGAAGGCTAAACTACAAAGAGACAAAAGCAAAGACAGAGGAGATGCTAGTGTGGTAACTGATGGTTATGAATCAACTGATGTCTTGGTAGTTTCTAGTCAAGAATCAGGTGAATCTTGGATACTTGACTCAGGGTGCTCATTCCACATGACACCAAGAAGAGACTTGTTTGACAGTTTCAAGAAGTTAGATGGTGGATCAGTGCTATTAGGTGACAACAAAGCTTGCAAAGATGCTGGAATTCGAACTGTGAAACTCAAGCTGCATGACAATCAGATCAGAAGCATACATGAAGTCAGGTATGTTCCAGATTTAAAAAGAAACTTGCTTTCCATTGGTGAATTGATTGAGAAGGGTCATACTATAAAGATTGACAGCTCTTTCAAAGTCATGAAAGGCTCATTGATAGTCATGAAGGAGAACTCAAGAATGGAATTTATTATCTCAAAGGAAAGACTATCATTGGTGAAAATGACATGGTTGTTAAGGGGCCTGACATGGAAAGTACTAGGGTATGGCACCTCAGGCTAGGTCATGTTAGTGAAAGAGGTATGAATGAACTTGAAAAACAAGGCATTCTCAAGGGCAAATTGGGAGAGAAGTTGGAGTTCTGTGATGACTGTGTTTATGGCAAATGCTGCAAGCTGAAATTCTCACCAGGAAAACGCACAACAAAAGGAAAATTGGATTACATACATTCTGATCTTTGGGGGGCTTCCAGAACAAAAACACTTGGGGGTGCAAGCTACTTCATGAGTATAATTGATGACTATACTAGGAAAGTTTGGGTTTTCTTACTCAAAACTAAGAATGAGGCCTTTAACACTTTTGTCACATGGAAAAGACTCATTGAAAACCAAACTGGGAGGAAAATAAAGAAACTTAGGATAGATAATGGACTAGAGTTATGTTCTGATGAGTTCACTAGGTTTTGTCAATTAGAAGGAATTGATAGACACAAAATAGTTGTAAAGAATCCATAACAAAATGGACTTGCGCTGAAAGGATGAATAGGACTCTACTGGAAAGAGTGAGGTGCATGCTCAAAGGTGCTGCACTTGACAAGAAATTCTGGGGTGAGGCATTGAAAACTGCATGCTACTTGATAAATAGGTGTCCTTCAACAGCTCTAAAGTTCAAAACACCTCAAGAATACTGGACTGGACATGTCCCTACTGTTGAACACCTCAAGGTGTTTGGTTGCACAGCCTTTGCACATACCAGACAAGACAAACTAGAGCCAAGGGCTCTCAAGTGTTTGTTCCTTGGTTACCCTGAAGGGGTAAAAGGATACAAACTGTGGTGCTTAGAAGATGGGCATAGAAAGTGTATAATTAGTAGAGATGTTGTTTTCAAAGAGCATGAAATGGCTATGAAAACAAATCTTACTAACAACAGAGAAACTGACAAGGAGACAACTGATCTAGAAATGCTAAATGTCAGAGAAGAAACTAATGGTTCTGATCAGGTGGATACTCAAGAGCACTCATACTCAGAGATTGATGAGCATGCAACTGAGGAAGAAAGCTTGCCAGATGATTCACAAGAATACCTACTGGTTAGAGACAGAGAAAGAAGACAAATCAAACCACCAGAGAGATTTTGCTTTGCTGACTGCACAACTTTTGCTCTTGCATCAGCAGAAGAGATTGACACTACAGTCCCTAGTACATATCAGGAAGCAATCAACTCAAGAAATAAAAGGAAATGGCTTGCTGCAATTAATGAAGAAATGAGTTCTCTACACAAGAACAAGACTTAGAAAACTGTGACAAGATCACCAGGGCAGAAATTGATAGGCTGCAAATGGATTTTTAGGGAAAAGGAAGGACTACCAGGTGAAGAAATCAGATTTAAAGCTAGGCTAGTTGCAGCGGGATTCAATCAAAGAGAAGGTGTTGATTTCAATGACATTTTCTCTCCTGTGGTTAGACAAACATCTATAAGGATCATGATGACTAAAGTGGCCAAGTTTAACCTAGAAATGGATCAAATGGATGTGAAGAAAGCATTCATACATGGGAAACTTGAAGAACAAATATACATAAAAGAACCAGATGGATTCAAAAGTAACAAACCAAACCAGGTATGTCTTCTACAGAAATCTCTTTATGGTCTCAAACAAGCTCCAAGGCAATGGAACTTGAGATTTCATGAATTTATGATGAGCATTGGGTATAACAGAAGCAACTGTGATCCATGTGTATATTACAACAATGAACCAATCTGGTTACTGTTGTATGTGGATGACATACTGATAATTGGTGAGAAGAGACAGGCTATTGACAAGTTAAAGCAAAATCTAAGTGCTGAATTTGAAATGAAGGATCTTGGTGAAGCTAAGAGAATACTTGGGATTGACAGCAAAAGAACTAGACCTGAAAGACTTTCATTATCTCAAAAGGGTTACATTCAGAAATTGATAGACAAGTTCTGTATGAATGAGGCCAAGTCTGTTAGCACTCCACTAGCTCAGCATTTCAAGCTAACTCAAAACCAGTCACCTAAAACAGAGGAAGAAAAGATATACATGGATTCCATGCCCGATGCCTCTTGTGTTGGAAGCCTCATGTACTGCATGGTGTGCACTAGGCCTGACTTAGCCTATGCACTCATCATGGTCAGTAGATTCATAGCAGACCCTGGCAAGGAACACTGGTCTGCTGTGAAATGGATACTTAGAAACCTGAAGGGGTCTATGGACATTGGACTTGTCTATAATAACAAATTCCAAGATGGAATTGAAGTGAATGGATATGTTGACTCTGATTATGCAGGAAGTATAGATACAAGAAGGTCCATAACCGGTTATGCATTCACAGTCCTAGGTGGATGTATCAGTTGGAAATCCAATCTGCAAAAGGTTGTAGCTCTGTCATCAACTGAAGCAAAGTACATGGCAGCCACTGAGGCTATTAAGGAAGCAATTTGGCTCAAGGGATTCACAAATGAACTAGGGTTCAAATCAGAAAACATAACAGTGCACTGTGATAATCAGAGTGCACTACATTTGATGAAGAATGCTATGTTTCATGAGAGATCAAAACACATAGATATCAAGCTTCACTTCATAAGGGATCATTACTGAACAAGAGATTAGTGTGAAGAAGATTGGAACAAAAGAGAACCCCGGATATGATGACAAAGTATGTAAGTTTAGCTAAGTTTAGGCTTTGCCTAGACTTGCTAAACATCCTCAATTGCTAAGTAAGGATTCAAGGTTAGTTCAACCCTTATCTTCATTCATTTTCTTCTATTAATGACCAAGGTGGATAATTGATATGTTTGGCCACTAATAGAAGAATATTCATCTTTGGACAAGGACATTTAACTTCCCTAACTGCTTTACCTAACTGTCAGTTATGACAGTTAGGATCGGGTCCTGAAACAAAGGCTATAAATAGCCAACTGCTGAAGCATTCCAGCAGCAATGCTTTGGGAAATATTTGAGAGCTAGATTAGTGTATGATAAAGAGAGTTTTGGTGAGATGAGTTGTTGTGTAATTGAAGCTTTGCTTCATGAGTGAATGTGTCAAAGAACACTTTGTAAACAACTTGTAATCTTCTCTTCTAGCATCAATAAAGACAAAGCCATTGGGGGTACATTCGTAGGAGTAGGCAAGTGATTCTTAATCACTTGTTCGAACCTGTAAATTCATTGTGTTTGATTTCTTTCTTTTACTTCTATTGCTTTTAATTGATTAACTATTCTTGCTCAACTCTGGTTTTTTTTTTTTGCGGTTCTCATTCGGTTTTTAATTGCATTTAGTTCACAGCTGCATTGTTTAATTTCAATTGTTTATTTATGTTCTTGATCAAATTCTTTGTATTGTGTTGTTTGCGAGGTGATTGATCATGCATTGATCACGTCACCATGTTTCTAGATTATGAATCATGTATATATAAATATATATTTTAAATGATCTTTGTTTATTGATTATTATTAATTACTAGTGGTGTCAAAAATTATCTTAAAAATATCTTTTAAATGATTAACGATATTTTATGATAATTATTAAATTAAATATTATAAAATCCAATAATTAATTACACTTTTAACAATATAATTTATTATCTTAGTGCTGTTTTAGCATTTTTCTTAATTTAACCATAGAGGATCGTACTCGACAAAAAGGTATTGAGTGATCAGGCAATTCGATCAGTCCATGGTTCTAATTCTTTTGAGAACCACAAATCTTGTCCCCCTATAAATCATACATTTGTTGTTGGGTCTTCACGTACGTGTTTTCCAATAACGCACTAGAACTGATCAAATATAATGTAATTACAAACAAAGAAAAAAAAAAACAATAAGACCCAATATACATATCTGACCAATTTCTACTAACATAGAATAATCAATTCACTTTTTAATAAAATCAATTTTTGCCCCTTTGGTTTCTTTCAATTTTATTTAGACTTGACGATTGACACGTAGTGGTTTTTTGTTTTTTTCAAAAAGATAAAAATAATCACGAGATTAAGAAAAGCAGTAAGTAATTGAATGTAGTTAGGCAATGTTTTCACAAATATTACAAGTAATTATTGTCATTTCTTTTAAACATTTGCAATGAAATTAGCGTGCATGGAATCAACAAAAAATTGGATCGGCATGCCATGTGATTGTGGGGTCCAGAAACTTGAAGTCCAATTCTTTTTTAATTATCTCCACATCAATATTTACACAAACAAAGCACAAAGCTAGCTAAGTACACAGTAAAGCAGCTGCAATTTTTTGTGGACAGTACATATTTATATATCTATATTTATATACATGAAATTACAAACAACAAATGAGAAATTCAAAGATTGATTAACAAAAAAATATTAGAGTTTTTAATAAATATGATCGTATGTGCTGCATGCATAATACTATTATAACCACACTTATTCAACATTGAAGTTAAAGTTTAAGTCCTGTTAAGGTAATTAAATAAAAAGGAAAACATCAAATAATAAATAACAAATATGAAAGTAATAAAATATTCTGGTGGCTAATTAAGTAGAGTTCTTTGAAGACATAATTTAACTAAAATTTTCTTGTAATAAGATGTTAATTTTTTTAAGGGGAATACCATATGGATGTTTGTACGTCACTGATTATTTATTGATCTACTATTATAGCTAGAATTTAATGAACAATAATAAACGTTTTTAAAGAGTAAAGAGTACATAATGATATCGTTAAAGGAAGGGAAGGTATAAGATTGAGGAAGAAAGTAAAAAATGAGGTTATTCGAAATGGCAAGAGGGTCCCATCACCATTCTTATATCGACACGTACATGGCCCTAAATGACAGGAATGTATAGGACTAGACTTGTCGTACTAAATCATTTTGTAGTAAATGAGTTTTAAAATAATCTTATCAGAACTAAAAAAGATTTATAATAAAAGATCAAAGGAAACTTTTTTATTAATGTGATCTTACGTGATGATTTAGTCAGAAAAACTGAGATTAATTACTAATAGTATAACTATATATATGACATCTCTTTATATATCAGCAACTATCAATAGGACACATTTCATTACATAAAAAAATCCTATACCAATAGGACAAAACAGAATTTAGTAACTTTGTTTTTCCTTCTACTCTCTCTCTCTCTCTTCTCAAAATAAAATTATCTATTATACATAAATATATGCGTTGGTTAGGGTAAAAGTACGGCTGGGATAAGTAAAAGAGGATTGGAAACTTTACCCTAAAGAGGAGGAAGAAGAAGGAAGAAGGGGGAATATATAAGGAACTATATTTTATATATATAGTAGTTTTGCAGTAGAAGATTGGTGGTGTTAATTAATATATATATTTCATACTTAATTTGGAAATATATATACTATTTTTTATTTTGAAAGAACTATATAATATATATTTTATATATGGGAAGAGGAAAGGTGGAACTGAAGAGGATTGAAAACAAGATAAATCGACAAGTGACCTTTGCTAAAAGAAGGAATGGGTTGCTTAAGAAGGCTTATGAGCTCTCCGTTTTATGTGATGCTGAAGTCGCTCTTATCATTTTCTCAGCTCGAGGCAAGCTCTATGAGTTTTGCAGCGGTCCTAGGTATTGATATTTACATATCTATACATTCATTTTTTAAAAAAAATATATATCTTCTGGTTTTTCAATCTTTGTGCTCCCCGCGGAGATAAGTTTTCTTATAAGTGATTCTACGTTTTAGGAATTAATCTGTTCGATCTGAAGATAAGAACTTCTCTCAGTTCCCAATTTTGTCATCCATCGTATATCAACTCAGATGATTTTGTTTTTCTTCCATCTTTCCCAATTATATATATATATAGATAAATTAATTCTAGTCAAGAGAGGAAAGACAACATATATAATTTTTAAGACAGCTTTGAACATGTGGTTTTTCCACCAAGCTAGGTTGAGAAATTACATATAAAATATTGGTTGTCGATTGCGAAGAACTACCTTTATATTTTTAAAATTTCATTTATATTGATGTTTAAATCGAGATCAGAAGAATATATTCGTTCCAAAGACAAAAAAGAAAATATTACCCATTTGGCCCTAAAACTTCAAAACATATTTTTCCTACTCCACCATTTATATAATTTCACTTTCATTATCATGATCATGATTTTTGACAAGTGACCCATATCTTCATATGAATCTCTCTCTTCTACTTTGGCATACGGTATTCCGAATTTGAGTGTGCTCAGCAATTTCATTATAGATATATATATAATAGCAGCCGATTTACTAAAAAAACAGATATATATATATATACATATATATATATCAACATGCACAATATCTTATTAGTTATCAAATCAATAAGTATGCATCTGTACCAAGAATATATGCTAATATATATACATATACATAGTTTGGAAGAATGAAATTTTGTGATGTAATTGACATGCTGAAAATAAAAACTGCTCAATAATTGAACTGCTTGACCATGGTTATTTTTTTTTTTCTTTAGAATAATTAGTTACAATTCGTAGTGAACATGGAGTTTATGTGATGATCATTTTACCATTTTGTGTATATAATTAAATCTGATTGGCTAATTAAAAACTAATCGTACGTTAAACGATATCTACTTTAGAAGAATTGGACCGAATAAGAAATTGAATTCTATTAATTAGTTATTAGATGGTATAATGATAAATGATTTCTTAATGCCAATATAATTAATTTGATTACTCTTTTGACTTTGTACATCAAGGGGATTTATTGTTTTGTCTATATAATGTATTAGTTCAAATTACCATCATCACATTTCATTTGTTATTCTCATAGGAATAAATATGATTAGTAAATCTACTCAACAATATATTATATACATGTACTTAATTATATACATCAGGTTGTTAAAGTCGTGATGACTTTTGACTTTATGGTTATATATACTATATATATTTCAATTTCTTAGATAGTACGTACTAAATTGTGTTTCAATCGTAAGCATATAGGCATAACAATATAATAACTAAAAGCTTAATTACTTGCATTGGTTTAGAAGTATAACAAATTAAGCAGTCATGACAGTATCTATAATTAACTGAACCATTCAATATATATATATATATACTACTTAAATGTAAGTGTTCTGAGTATATACGGACAAGAGTTAACATAGATATTACTTCGACTATTAGGTCAATTATCCGAGCGTAATATACTGAGAATAATACTAGTTTCATTTTGTTAACTTTGAGTTGAAAGTTTTAACTTCGAGTAGTCAATTTTCAGGGATTTATATTTGATCAAATATTTATTAGGTACTTGTTCAGCGACATATATATATATAATATATGTATATTTTTATATAGTATATATACAGTACAGTCGTTTGTCATCGCTTTTTGTATCAGACATGACAGTAGTGTGGGAAGAAATACTTGTATTATTGTTTGTTTTTAAACTATATGTGTATGTTTTTTTTTTTTTTTTTGATTAGTTTTTCATCATAATAATTAATCGAGACATTTTTGTTTATTCAAGCATCACCAAGACGCTTGAGAGGTATGACAGATGCAGCTATGGAGCACAGGAAGGAAAACTGGCTGGAAACGACACAGAGGTACGCCGTACCATTATACTTGAAGTGATATATCACTATCGTTAATTAATAACTAGTTTATACGTAGAAAGAAACAAAAGAACAGAAAAATGCTTCTCGACCATGGGGGTACTATTAATTAAATTTATCAGTAATGGCATATAAATATGTGATCGACATTTTCTCTCATAAAGAGGAGGTACAAATTCTAATTTCCGTCCCAATAAAAAAAATTAATGTAATGTATATAGGTATGTATTAATTTTTGGCATATAATATATGTTAAACTCCATGAAAGACCTCATTATCTTTATTGATATATATACAGAGCATCTATCAAGAGTATCTCAAGCTGAAAGCAAAAGTTGAGGTTCTTAGACGAACGCAGAGGTATGTTATTCAACACTTATTAAATAAACTCATTATATATATGTATATAAAAGAAAGTATGGAGCTTCGATTTTAGTATCAATACACGCTTGTTTGGTGTTTGGATTTTTCTAAACAAAAAATTTGCCAGCGAAAAAGAAAACTGAGAAATTTCATGTAATTTTCTCTTTTTCTAATAATACATATGCTTGCAAAATTAGCTTTTTAACATTTAATTATTTAAATCTGGTATTTCTTTTTTTAAGTTTGAAAAAAAAAAAAGATATTTCTATTTTTTTTTTTAAATCACCAAAAATTCCTGTGTTTGATCTATATATCTATATAAAAATATATATAATAAGCACTGAGTATAACGCCATTTTTGTTCAGGAATCTTCTCGGGGAGGATTTAGAGCATTTGGGACTAAAGGAGATTCAACAGCTTGAGCAAAAACTTGACTCGTCATTGAAGCAAATCAGGTCAACTAAGGTACATAGCATGAAGCTCCAACTTTTTCATTTTTTATTTTGAAAGAAGCTTAAAGCTCCAGCTTATTGATTACAATAATTGGAATTTAGAATTATATATAGATATCTATGGACTTATGGAGTGAGAGGGGAGAGCGGGTGAAATTCAACTTATTGTTTATAATTAACATATATTTCTATAATTTTTTTTTGCTGGAAATATATTTATATAATAAAGTATATAATAAAATGGAGAACGACGGAAAATATAACTATATATAATTTCAATATTCAATTTTTTCTATACGGTTAGCATATAATTGTATAGATATATTGACTCATGTCTAATTAATTATAATATGCTAGGACCTTGTAAAATTAGTGACTGCAATCCTGTTAAATTTTGCATCTAATTAAAAAACATTAAGTGGATTAATTATTGTCAAGTGGATTTGCATCTAATTAAAAAACTTTATTTAATGCAATCCTGTTAAATTTAGTAAAATAGATAATGAACGAATTAAACAAATGAGTGAGAACAGATTGCGTTTGCATGTTTCGTTTAGATGGGCTTCCCCCACTAGAAAACTATATGTGTACCTTTAGTGCATTCTTTTCAGTTTTGCCTCATGAAAAAATATAAATTTAATTTTGTTTAATAATATAACAGTGTCCAATATAATTATTTAAAACTATTAAAGGAGCTAAATTGAGTTTATTTAATCTGTTTGTTACACACGTAGGCCGGCAACTATTCTAAATTTCTCCTAAATAGTAAAAATTAGAATTTACCAAAACATATCTATTAATTAGGAGTTCAATCAATAAAGAATTTTCAAAATATATTCCATATTATTTGTTATTGAGAGGCTTTATCAGTAAAGTATTATGTTGAAGCATTCGAAGAAACGAATACATCGATGTAATATAGGAATGTTGATATTGTAACCGTTATATGGACATGTATAATACGTTATTTGGTTTCCATATTTTATTTACGTTATTGGGTTTAATTAGTATATTTTAAATTTATAATTATTATCAAAATAAAACTGTTAATATTTTATAAGGTGTCACCTTATTTATGGTGATGGTCGTATGTTGGGCATTACTGGTGAATAGTAATATTCTTATTATTTTCAATGAAAGTAGTCATTGAATAAAATAATAAAAAAAAACATTCTTAGTTAAAACGATGATGCCATAATGTTAAATACAATTTACTGGTTATTTCTGCAATTTACTAATAAGTGTACATATACATTAGTACATTACATATGTACCTACCATGGCTATATAGGACAACCAGCTTTTCCCTTCATCAGAATTAATTCTGTCATATATAAAATTTGAACGGATTCATGCATCTTGCATATATATACAATACTGTACAAAGTAACAAATCATAAAAAACCTGTTAACCAATTCTGCTGACCAGTACTTGTAATAAATATTCTGCCACACGAGCATTATTTGACGCAACAAACGAAATTTACATTCATTGATTTTGGCATACTATTTAAACTTCCCATGTTCATTTTTAAATTAGCATCATACTATTCTAATATAAATGAATATTTTTTTAAAAAATTATATATATTTATTTATTTTTGAGATAATATGTTTTGAAAATATCACTTTTTATTATAGGATGATATTTATAGTATAGAGCAATGATCAATTGAAATGTTTCATATATTTGACTAAAAGATTTAATTTTTGATAGGAAGGGTACTAGTACTGCAGGTCAACTTAACTAATTTATGTATATATGATGCAACAGCGAGGCCGTACGCTTGTTTTACATTCAGATTTCTTTATAAAATGAAGTACGTACGGATAATAAAGCTATAGTTATTAATTATACTAAAAGGTGTAATACTTGACCATAAACCATATATCTTTTAAGAAATTTTAGAAAAGACTAACACTATGTTTGGTAGGAGGGAGAGTTGGGTAGATGGAGAAGAGAAGAGGAGAGAGATGGGAGGAGACAACAAATTCACTTGTTTGGCAAGAGAGATTGGGGGAGGGGAGGGGAGGGAAGGAATATAGTTAGATGGAGAGTAAATCCTTCTAAATCCTTAATTTAAAATTTTTACATAAATGTAAGAATTCACACATTCCTCATTAATTATTTAAAATTACAAATATACTTTCAAAATATATTATTAAAAAATTACAAATAATATAATAATTTTATAAATAAATACTCTTCATCTTTCTATCATTTCCCTTCCACCAAACACCTTAAAACATTACTGCTCTCCTCTCCCTCCTTTTTATTCTACATCCTCTCTACCAACTCTCCATCCTCCGTATTCTCCATCTTTCCTATATTTTATTTCTTATCACAATAAATGTTTCCATCTTAATTAATCTAAACAAATCACGATTGCTATTACATATAGTGGTGCTCAATAATATTTTATAATATTATTAAATTAAATTATATTAGATTTAATACTAATTGTACCAAATGACATATTAAAGCTTAAATATTATTAGGCAAGAATTTCTTTTGGCATTTTTTATTTAGTAATTAGCTAGTTTGAAAAAGCGTGCCTAAGTGTAGTAACTTCAAATTGATCTACCTAATAAATTCTCAAATCTTATATTACCCTAAAAACTAAGTTGTTCTTACCTAAATAGTTTGTAAAACTAGTAACAAACTACCTACAGAATAGGTTGATGTTGAAACAAATATATGTTTATTCTTAACAACTTAAATTTTTGGCATATATAAATTATATTTTTAGTTACTTCGGAAAGTAAATAATAATGAAAATCTACGAAGTAAATGTGTCACAATGAAAGTATATACATCTATACATTATAGGTACTTCGATTTAGTTATTAACATGAGCAAACAATTATAGGAAAATTAAATAAAATTATTTATTTGGATTATTTCTAACTTTTTTTATAGAAATAAAAATTATATAAAATATTCTTATTTATTTCAGATTGTAAAAACAAATATTGTAGATATATGTATATACATATATAGATGAGACTTGGGAGATATATATATAATCTATATCTACTCATCATTCTAAACCAATATAAATATGTTCAACTTTTAACAAATACATAAACCAAAATTTAATTAATTAATTGGAACAAAAACAATCTTTACAAAGTTAGTCCGAAAAATTACCAAGCATGCCATAAATACTGCAGGCAGGGGTACTGGTGGCAGTAATTTATGAACAGTAAACATTCTAACAAATTAACTGTTATAAAGTCATCCAAATAGAACTACATATACATTAAATGTAAAATACGTACAGACCTTTTATTGAATGGTGCTATTGTTTGTCGAAGTAATGATTTTCTGATTCATAAAAAAAAAATGTAAAATACGTTAATATGGATTTTTCTTTCAATGATTTTATTGCAGACACAGCATATGATTGATGAGCTTTCTCTTCTTCGGGGGAAGGTACTTATCTCTTTCTTATATATATGTAATAATGTGTGTTAATAATATGTGCGATCAAATTATTATTATTATACATATAAATAATGTTAGTTAGTTTTGGAAAGAGTATTATATATATGTAGGTGCTTATGTAAGCATATCGAAGTCCTTGGTCAATTAATTAATTTTTTCTAATCAAGGAGACTCATTATTATGGTTTAATCAATTTGTAGGAAGAGACATTGCTTGAAGAAAACAATGAATTGAAAAAGAAGGTATATTTCAATTCTCAGACCTCGCTATAAGCCTATAAGATATAGCTATATATAACAATGAGAGAGCTATAGAAACTAGAAAGAGAGAAAGAAAGAGTTGTGAATAAATTGGCTCATCGCCAAGCTAACTAAGAAGCCTATTATCGAAAATATATCTATAACTATTTTATGAACCTTGAAACTACAAGATTAATATGTTTGAAATTTTTTAAAATTGGGATAAATGTAAGTATATATGTATATAAATGAACCAGCAACCAGAAACTGGCAGGAACATGAAATGATAATCAGGAGAGATCAGAGAGATTAACAAATACTTCCTTAAATATTATGTAGCTATTCGTAACCTTACTTAGTTATTTCTGTAGTACATTTGTAAGTGAACTCATTTCAACATTCTTCTTTTGCAGTACCATGCAATGCATCTTTGGCTTTATTTTATTTATTTTTTTTAGTGACCGTTGCAGTCGCGTGTGACCTTCTTTTATTGAACTTATATAAAAATTACTGTATATTCTTATATTTGTAGTGTTCCTCAAAAGAGTCGCCTATATTGCATATGTATATTTATATATATATATATATCTACATATATATGAGCGTGCAGCCACTTTAGCTTTCGGGCTGTTTACCAAAAGGAGACTAAATACCAATGCTTGACAATTATATTTATATATATATAGGTACTTGATCTAAAAACAAAAAATAATAAATATTATACATACATAATTCATAAGCTATTTGATCTATACATATACCAACTGTAATATTATATATATGGATAGATATACATATAAATATTGGGTTTACGTTTGTTTTCCCATTCGTTCAACACTTAGAGAAGTCTACAATATTAGTTGTTGGGTCATTCACTCTGATTCCTTGTAATTTTTCATATTGTTGAGCAGTTGGAGAAAATTTGTGGTTTGATTCCTGAGCAGGAAAGTGAAAATGGGGACCAAAATGTTGGATGTACCCACCATCCAACTCAGCCAGTGGAACTCAGTTTTGAGCATTTGCGATGCAATAATAATAGTGGCTACAATAATATTAATACAAATAATACTACTTCTACTATTGCATTGCAGATCGGGTACTTACCTATATCATATTCTCTCTCGTCTTTATAAATATATTTATATACAATCTATTTATCTAATTTATTTCCTTTTAATTTTTTTTTCATCGATATATATAGCTACGGTGGTACTGTTAATTCAGGAATAAGAGGCCAAGAAAATATGGGTGCAGCCCATTCAATGCAAAATTTGATGGCTTGTAATTCAGTGGACCGCGGATGTTTTGATCTCTAAAAGCCCTATACCTACTAGTATCAATTTTACACTTTGTCTTGTTTTTTTGTTCCTTGTCTCCTTACTATAATGTTTTGTTCTTAAAAGGGGAGGCGACAAATAAACTGTTTCTAGTTTGTGTACTATATAGCTATCTTCTGCTATTGGAACTATATATATTAAAAAAAATTCTATGAATAGTCAAATTATATTTATATATATTGCTCTCTAGTTAGTTAGACATGTATTATTCATGATAATACTTTACAGTACATGTCTAAATATCATTTAAAATCGTTAACTTTTATAAATAATAAACCATTTGGAACTCTACTTTTTACTCTTGAGTTCCTGGAAGTGGACTTTTTACACATGCGATTAGGTTCAGTGAGAAATTCACTACCAAACATGTTTACTACAACCAATTCGCACCTTCAGATACGAAGGAGATATCTATATAGTATGATAATAAATCAAATACATCTATTATAAACCATCAAACCAATCTCAATTCCTCCTTATAATGTTTCTTGGCATTACACAAGTAACTCACTTCTTAACTAACCATTTCGTCTGCTACAGTAGTTGTTGCATGTTAACATCATTTGAATTCTAAATTTTATCATTTCTAACATACCAAATTTAATACACTATAAAGCTGCCACAGCAGTAGAGAAAACTTGTTTCTTAAACTTGCTTTGTCTTGATCTTTCAAAGTAGACCTTCTAAAGAGCCTGTTTCTGCATTCCAATCCAGCCACCTCTTCACCTAGGAAAGACAGTTGATCGTAACAGAACAATCAAAAAATAAATGGTCCTTTGTTTCAGCTGCAGTGTTGCAGAGTATATACATTAGATCATCTATTATTTTGAACTTATATAATCTCTCTCATTTTTAATTTATTTTGGATGGCCAACCAAAGCACAAAGCTAGGCTTTGGAATGTTTATACTACACCATACCTCTTTACTCCAATGGAAGTGTTCTTGAGATGGATTCAGCATTTTATAACCAACTGCAATGTAGTATCTTTCCCCAGAAAATTGTACTGGGTACCTACAATCTGCCTTACTCTGTCTTTGGCTTCAACAATCTTTTTATAATACCAGCTATTGTTGGATGGAGCATTGTAACCCCACCAATTAGTTTGCTTGATATATACACTGTGTATTCATTTGATCCATAGATTGTCCTTCTTATTGGTTATTGACAACACATGCTTTATGATAGATGCTATGTTCCAGTCTGATATGTTCAAAAATCCCAAGCCTTCTGCTTTTTTTGATTTGCAAAGTGTGTCCCAAGCTACATTTCCTAAACCATCCATGTGACTCTACCCTTTCCAAAGAAAGCATCTGCAAACATTCGTACTAGGATTTAAAAAGTTCCAAACTCAATTTCTAACTCAAAATCTCCTCAAATTCAACAAGTAAACACAAAACCTAGTTCTATAACTACCCAAGAAAAATTCTATATGGTCAAAATCTCCGTAACTATTTTAAATCATAGAATCACTACATAAAATTAATCGTATTCAACTTAAAATGAAACAAATCCTTACCTTAAGCTCTCCCTCTTCAATAATTTTCTATCCCGCTACTACCGGAGCTTGAATCGCTAGGTTTTAAGTTGAAAATCAAAAAAAATGAATAGAGAGGGATAAGGTTTTCGTCGAACCGATGATTTCATCTTCGTTTTTCAATTTATGTTTTAAAACATATATATGGAGATAAAAGTTAATAATAATAATATATAATATAATATTAATAATAATGTTCATAAAATGTTTATTATTAATAGTTATCTTATGATTTCTTAACCACTAAAAAATCTTTAATTTTAGTCTATTTGACCAACTCTAAGTACCCTAAAATATCCCGATATATCTAAAATTAACTTATTCTATAATCCCATCAATATTTCTACCAAAACTATTGTTACATTTTTATTCTCCAATCGGGTATCCAGGGTTGCCAAACTTGAAAATATTTTATCTCACCAATATCTTATATTTTAGTCACATATTTCAAATAAATCTTCGTAACTATTAAAATATGCTTATTTATCCACTTTCGGATCTTCAGGGTCGTCGAACTTGAAAATCTTTTTATTTCACAAATAACTTACATTATATGGATATATTTCAAATAAATCTTCATAATTAATAAATTATATATACTTATTTATCTACTTATTGAAAAAAATAAAGACTTGCTGAAATAAATTAGTAGGATCATAATCCCACTAATTGTCTTATTTACTTATAATGTATAATAAATCATTAATAATTCTTTTTTAGGCCTATCGGAATATTAGAGTCAGATTCATGGCTCCCATTTTCATTTTGGGATTATTATCAATATCTGTTAAGTCGGGGCCCTTTTCCCACTAGGCAAGCTCTTTAGTGGCACGTGTGTTCGTCTAAAATTTGAGATAATAATGTCTTTACCATACCATATAGGGTAAGATTGTGATGAATGATTGTTTAGAAAAAGAATTATTTAACTAATTAAAATAATTTTATGTTTAACAAATACGAAATAGTTCAATCTATGAATTATTTATTTATCAATTAAACAATAATTTTTTGAGTATTCAAAAATTAGTCTAAAATCTATTAGGGCATGTCTCTAGTACATAACAGATAACACCATGTTGCTACTAGTAAAGCACGACCCTACATTGGCATAATTGATGTAATTTAATTCTATATTTTTTTTATTGCAGTACTGTTCATTGTTATTATAGTGATTCTCGATATGTTTTGTAGGTAGAGATATTGAATTATTTACAATAGTAGTAAAACTAAGTTTAAATTGCCATGCTACACATGATTTTTTTTTTCTTTTTTGTATATACATTTGTAAAAGTAATTCTCTTGAACATTGTACTTTTTGTAATGTAAAATATATTTCAAATTTTTGAAAAAACTTAGGACATTCACTATTACTATAATAAATACTTTCATGCAAAGAAAAAGTTAGGAATTAAAGGGCTCTTGTATAAATTTGGGAAAGTTGGTGTACCATAGACTTGTACGCACCTAAATTATGCACCAAATTAAATATTACTTAAAAAAAATGTGTCCTATCTAAAATAAATATAATTTGTCGCAAAACAACTAGGGTTGTACTATATTAATTAAATTAAGTGGTCATATATGATTCATCTTAGGGCATGCTAAACCAAAGCATACATAAAACTGGAAACATAAGGACGAAAGGGTATGGGGGTCGTCTAGAGATGGGCTATAAAGGAAGCACATGGGGGATGGAATGGAGAAAGAAAGGTAGTTATAACAGCTGGGTGGGTCATAGTTATATATGTATTTATATGGTCTGCCTAGTGCCTATTCGCTCATAATTATTTTACCAGTACAGTACTACTTCTACAAAAAAAGGCATTTTTAGTTTTGGTCTAAATTGTCCTTTCATTTCGAAAACCAAGTGTATTTGGGAAATAAGCATTCCAACATTAGTTTTTATATATATATAAATATATATTTATATATATTTTGGTATTTTTTTCATTCTTATATATATATTTTTACAGAAATATTAAATTTTGAGTAAAAGTTTACATTTATACTGTCACATAGCTAAAGTTATAACTTATAATCGTTTTGACTTTTGTTTTTGTCTTTTATACTGTAAATATCGCAAATAAAAAACGAGGCATCAATCTTCCACACAATGGAAAGAACTACCATAGCAATACCCGAACAACCGAACAACCGAAAAACAACCATTAATTTCGGCCAGATGAAGTAAACGTATTAAAACCATTAATACTGGAGCTGTCATGTTGTTTCTAATATTATTTTTGAGTTGTTCCACTGCTGTTTCGTATGTTCAGTAAATGTTGCTTTCAAATTACACAAGTTTAACAAACCACAGAATATTTATTTGAGGTAACCAGAATGAAAGAATCATAGACAGTAGACCTCAAAGAGAGAACCTGCACGTGCAACAGGTTACTTCACAAACTCTGTTAGATTACTACACCAAGAAAAATTTGCTAGCAACTTATGACGGAACAATGTACCAAATAGAACACCAAAGTGAGTGGGATATACCAGAAAATGCGAAAGATGTGATAGTCTTACTTCCCATTGAAAGGGTAAAATCTTGAAGACAAAAAAAAAAAAAGGATGAATGTTGGCTGGAAAATTTATAGCCCTTGATTTAATCCAATGACTCAAATTAACTCTTGAAAACTACACTATAATTAATATATTTTTTTATTTATAATTAATCTTGAATATTATTAATTGTGTTTTCAACTAACGAACTCCAAACCTAATATTTTTATTTTATTTTATTTCTATTTAAAATTTAATTATAATTATATATATTTTTTATTTCAAATTTACGTAAAAAAATATTTTAATTAAATTTATTTTTAAAACAATAATTATACTTATAAAAATTATAATATATTAAACTTATAATAATTTTATAATAATCACTCTTAAAATAATTAAAATGTCATGAGTTCAATACTTTAAAAGTAATATTTTCTTTTCTTTTCTTTACTTATATTTAATTTAAGATTTCAATTAATTTAATAGTTTTAAAATTCTATCATATTATATTAATTAATTTTATTTTTCAAGATTATAATGTTCAATGTATTTAAAATTTTTAGATATAAAATTAATTATTTACATCAATTACATCATTTATAAAATCATGCCTGAACTAGTAAATAATATACATTCATTCCTAGTATGCTTATTCTTCAACTTAGTTCAAGGTAAATCTTCAATGTATTTAAAATTTTTAGATATTGAATTATTTATTTATTTTAATTACACTATCTATATAAAGCATGCATGAACTAGTTAGTAGTGCACATTTTTATCATAATTATATTTTTTTCTCAATAATCAAAAAAATATATTTTTTTGGATCACAACATCAATAACATTAGCAAGGTATGTATTTTTTTATTCATATATGTATATAATATTATTGTATCATTATTATTTTTTTTATTTTGTGTACAACTTATTTTTCTTTTGATTTTTCTATTTTTTAGATGTCTTCTAATGAAGATTGGATGGCTGCACCAAAAACGCACAGTTTTATCTCTCCTGTCTCGTGGTACCAAACATGTCTTCTGGGTACAAATTACTGAAGGCAGAAGGCTTTACGATAGCAGAACCAAGATATGTCATGGAAGGACATATCCAGGTGGGATTGGCCCACTTCTCCTTTGCTGAGGGTCCCACTGATAGGTCTGCGGTGCTGACCTGGAGTCCACGTGTCCAATACCAAAAACGTGAATAATAGTTACAATTTGGTTCGCACGTCATCAAGGCCGAAATTTGGGATAACAATTATATTGTGCAATTATTATATTTTATTGTATACAAAAATTATAAAATTTTAAAAACCAAAGTGTATTAGAGGTTTCCATAATAATAAGTTTAATTAATATACTATCATAAAAATTTAAAATAGTTTACTTCTCTATACAATCTTAATGTATCGACGAGTAGGGCTGAGTATCGGTCGGTTTTTTTACAAATAAAAATCCGAATTTCAGTTTTCGGTTTGGATTGGTTCAATCCAAAAACTGACCGACCAATCCAGAAACATCCTTAAAATCGACCAATGTGAATTGCGGTTTGGTTGGTTCAAACCGCCAAAACCGATTTTTTTTTTTTGTAAAATATAGTCAAATTTATTTTTTATGTTTGAGATTTTGATTATGACTGTTGTGAGCATTGTTTAGTTTGATTCAGTTTACATTTCTTATTGAATTGTATTTTTCTCCTATAAATACTTGTTTCAAAGTTCATTCAATCCATTTTATTAGTTTTATTTTGTTCTTGAAATCATATTAATGGTTGATGCATTGGTTTTGAGTTTCATTATTCGATATCTCATTTATAATTAATAAATATATATTCAAATATGAATTGAGGGATTAGGAATTCCTTCAAATTCATAAAGTGAGTTAATGTGCTTGCTTTGACTGATATATATAGTGGATGCTTGATTTTCCTACTCAGAGCAGTGGCTAAACTTATAACCAAAAAAAATTAAAATTGGGCAGATTTTTAATTTGTCAAGAAATTTCGAGGCATTGTGAATGAAGGAAAATCTTGCTGGTTTTTCTTCCTTATTATGCACTTCTGCTAAAAAGAAAAATTATTATATATTATCAATATATAATATAACAATTCATAAATAAAGTAAAAAAATTAAAAAAAATTATATATGTATAAGTTATTTCTGTTGGTTTCGGTTTTATTGGTCGGTTTACTATCCAAAAACAAACTGACTGATCATTGGCGGTTTAATCGTTGGCAATTTTTTTCGATTTTCAGTTCCGCCGGTTTCGGTTCCAACGGTGTTTGGTAGGTCAGTTTGAACGGTTTTTTTGGTTTTCTGGATTTTATGCTTAGCCCTATCGACGAGGTATAATTTTATGATGACCTGTCTGGCTATGTAGAAGCTTAACAATCTTCAATGAAGGTCAAAACCAGATGGTATGACCAGGAAAGACAAACAGAGAGAACAGAGAGAAAATTAAATGAAGATTGGAAAAGCTTCACATCTTTCAGTGAGGTTAAGGCTTTATTTATATGAGTAATTGTACAAGAATTAGTTACAATCAAGAATCAAGAGTCGGTTAAAACAGTTACAACTGTTAAAACAAAAACTAACAGATATAACTAATTCATTTGTCATTATCATCCCCCTCAAACAAAAAGGGGTTGAAGCCATTTGAAGTTTGCCTTGGAGATATAGAAATCGATCTGTTGACAAAGGTTTAGTAAGAAGATCGACCACCTGATCCACTGCAGGAACGTATCGAACAGATAGAGTATGAGCTAAAATCTGATCTCTTACAAAGTGCAAATCAATTTCTATATGCTTTGATCGCGCGTGGAAGACAGGATTTGCAGTAATGGCGGCTGCACTCTGGTTGTCCACCCAAATAACTGGTTGCTGAGACAATGGAACATGTAATTCAGTCAAGAGATTGGTAATCCATTTGATCTCGGCAGCTGTGTTGGCTAAGGCCCGAAATTCACTTTCGGAGCTGGATTTGGCCACGACTTGCTGCTTTTTGGCTGACCAGGATATGAGGTTCCCTCCCAGAAAAACAACATAGCCACCGGTTGATCTTCGATCATCAACGCAGCTGGCCCAATCAGCATCAGAATAGGCATACAGATCCATTGATGCAGCTGGTTTAAGGAATATACCATAGTAGAGTGTACCCTTTAGATATCCAAGAAGTTTCTTGCAAGCTTCCCAATGAGTAATTGTGGGCGCATGTAAGAATTGACTGAGTTTGTTGATAATGAATGCAATGTCGGGCCGTGTAAGAGAGAGGTACTGAAGAGCACCAAGGGTACTCCTATATAGAGTAATGTCAGCAAAGGGTTCACCATCCTTTAAGGATAATTTCTGCTTTGCAGTAGTGGGATTTGGACAACTCTTGGATCCATCAAGCTGAACTTTGACAAGAAGATCAGCTATATATTTACTCTGTGATAAGTACATTCCCTTAGAATTTCTATGTACTTCTATCCCAAGAAAGTAGTGAAGAGGTCCTAAGTCCTTTAAGGCAAAGGATTTATTTAGATCTGCTATAAGTTTGGAGATTAGAGTGGAGTTGGGACCAGTTACTAAGATGTCATCCACATATACCAATAATATGATGAAGGTAGTGGCAGATCCAAAGGTAAACAAGGAAGTATCGGACCGTGAAGCAGTGAACCCCCATTCCAACAAAGTATGTTTTAACTTCTCATTCCAAGCACGTGGGGCTTGCTTAGCATTAAAATAATGAAAAAATAAATGATAAATACCTACATAAGTGGCCGGTCAAGGTATAGGATAAACTTTTGCAATTTTGCTGTTTTATCATTTCTACATCTCATTTTCTCAAAAATGCCAATTTTCTAATTTAACCATTTAAATGCCAATTCCAATTATTTAATAACTAAAATTAATTATTAAATAATATTATCATTTAATATATTTATTAATTAGACTAAACAAAGTCTCTTAATTGACAAATGTACCTTAGAAACTCTTTCTTCACAATTTAGCCCTTGCTTAGTGAAAATTCACAAACTAGACATAGTCTAATTTTAGAATTATAATTGATTAATCAAAATCAATTGACTGAGTCTTACAAGTAGTATTATCTCAACTAGTATGGGGACCATGGGCCTATATATCCGAGCTTCAAACAAGTAGACCAAGAACTTACTAGGTAAATTCACTAACTTATTAATTCCTTGTTGGATCCACGCATAGAACTTGGAATTGCACTCCCAGCTATATAGAATGCTCTATATGTTCCACCATATAGATACGCTATCAATTATCCATCGTTATAATCCCAATAATCAATGATCCTCTATAGATGATTTACATTGTGTAGGGATTAAATTACCGTTACACCCTTCAATGTATTTTATCCTTAAAACACTTAGCCCCGTATAAATGATATTTTAGCGAACTGAAATGAGTACTCAACCATTTATCTCTGTTTAGCCAAGCTTGAAGGAAATCATCATTTTACTTATATTTGCTAGATAGAAGCTATAGATTCCATATCTATGTTTAGCGCTCCCACTCAACTGTACTACCATGCTCCCAAAATGTACGTATCACCCTGACCCAAAAGTAGGCTTAACTAACAAATCAAAGAACATATAATACTCCTGAGATTGGACCTAGCCATATCAGGATTAAGATCAATTTGATCTAGGATCAACTAGGTGATATTGAATTGAATAGATATTACGGTAAGTTTAATATATCTGAAACAAAGTTCAATATCGGTCCCTTCCGATGCATACTCCATGCACCTAACCCAAGCTTTACTTTAACCAATGCCTTGGAAAGAACATAGCACTTATCCAAGGTGAAAGTAAACTATGTTGTAGATTCACATATCAGTTAAACCCTGTGTACTGATAAATCTAGGAATATATATTTAATCACATAAACTTAATTACTTTCCATTGTGCTGACGACACAATAAACAAGAACATAAATGTGATAAGGGTTTGGATGAATTTATAAATCAAATAAACAAGTAAATGATAACATGAACCAAATGACACACAAATAAGTGAAAAATACTTCTGTTTCTTTATTGATATTTAAAGGATAAAGATTACATTGAAATGGAATTTTATTAAGGGCATAAAACCCAACAATAAAAACTATCAAATGTGATATTTTTATTTTAACAACCTAGTCCATTATCAAAATTAAATGGGCTCCCTATATGCATCTAGACCCAAAGCAAATATATAGGTACAAGCACTCACTAATTTGAATGGATCCTATCATGTTACTAGGTTTATACACAGATGAAATAAAATTACAAAATTTACCTGTTATAAATTATTTATTTGACCTATTGACAATTGGACTGTGGTTAAAATTAGATCATTGGATCTTTCAACAAGTTAACCATAGCAATTTAGATCAAACAATAATAGGTTTTATAAAACAAGTTTGAATAATAAACAATATATAAAATACACATGCAACAAATTGCATAGTTGGTTATATGATTTATTTAATTTAAATTAAATAATTAATTAAATTAATTTTTGAAAAATCTAAATAATTAAATATTATTTGAAATTAAATAAATTAATTTAAATAATTAATTTAAAATTAACTTACAAATTTGAAAAATTAGGTTTTTAACAAACCTAAATATCTATTCAAAATTATCAACTAACTTTTTCTAAATTTATGTTATTTTTAAAAGAAAATAAAATAAAATATCTAATAAAATAAAATGATAAATTAATATTATTTATCTAATTTTATAATTTAATTTAAATAAAATAACAAAAATTCAAAAGTTGACAAATTTTCTGGTTAATGTTTCAAAATTATCTAGATTATTTTATTAAAAAATATATCTTACTTTAAATTTAAAATAAAGTCATTTTATTAATTATTTAAATGTATAAATATCTAATTTTAAATTTAAAATAAGATAAAATAATCAAATTTTTAAAAATAAGATAACCAATTAAGCAAAAAAAGATAGATATTCTCTGTTTTCAAGTTCAAAATCGACTAATATCTAAAATTAATTAACAAACATTAATTAATTTCAAACTGATAATTAGATTTGACATTTGAAAAATAAAAATCTATATACAAAATTACACAAAAAAATTCGAAATTTATCCCTTAAAAAAAATAAAAAAAAATCGTATTTGATACGGATGGTATACAATGCACAGGAGGAAGGGGCTGCCGAGGTTTGCCGCAGATCAACCTTGTACTGTAGGATTTCTACACAAGGGGGGGGGGGGTTGTCCAACCCCATGCATTTTTTCTTGGAGAAAAGGTGTTAGAACACTTGTGTTGACCGAGTGAAGCCTCGTGTCCGCGCGCGTAAGTAGGTCGTGCCATCCTGATATTTTTTCAATTTTAAAAAATTCATAACTAATTCAAATAAAATAAAAATTAAGTTCTATAAAAAATGGAATTGCTTAATTTTTTCCATACTATCCAAATAAAATAATTTCAAAACGTGAATCCAATTATTTTACATAAAAAATTTGTAAACATCAATCAATCATCAATAAATACATAGATCAACATGAATCACATCCAAATCACACATGTGTCGTTCTAAATCCATATTTCTTGAAAGTAAATCAACACTATGGCTCTGAGGCCAGTTGTTGGATTATATTTTACCAGGACCTAAATTTACTAACAAGTATATTTATTACATTCTAAATATAAATTTTTAAAATAATAGAATTTAAACACATATAAAGTTTGAGTAACCTTACATTCATTGCAACAGATTATAATGACTCTTTCCACTCAAATATTTATCCTTGTACCTTTTTGTCGCAGAGTATAGTCATGATCTGAGCCCAATTCTCCTTCAGGTGTTTGGATTCTTCATAGTCTTACACACTATGATTGAGTACTAGACATTTTATGGGTGGACATGCACTCAATCACTAAGGCTCAAAAATTTATGAAGAATACTCTAAGAATTTAAAAAATTAGAAGAAAGAAGAGGAAGAAGTCTCAAGAACTCTCTAGTTATCTGACAAGATGTAAACTAGGTTAAGAGTCATTAGTTGGATTATGAGACTATCCTATTCTTTTTATACTAATTCACTTAGGATTAGGATTGAATTATATGAAATAAAAAATGATAAAATAATAGAAAAAATATAGACTTAGTGGCCAGCCATGTTTGTGGGCCCCACTAATTATATTTTTACTATTTTTTCAACCATTTATCTATTATTTCACAAATGCCATATTTTCTAATTTCAACCATATAAATGTCAAATCTATTTATTTAATAATTATGATTAATTATCAAATAAAATTATCATTTATATTATTTATTAATTAGACTCGACACAGTCTCTTAATTAATAAAAATACTAAAATCTATTTTCTTCACAATTAAGTCATAACTTAGTGAAAATTCATAAATAAGACATAGTTTAATTTTAAAATTATAATTCATTAATTAAAATTAACTAACTGAGTCTTACAAGCAGTATTATCTAAACTAGTATGGGGATCATAGCTAGGCCTATATAACAGAGCTTCCAATAAGTAGATCTAGAATTACCAAGTAAATTCTCTAACTTATTAATTCCTCATTTCGCCACTATAGATTTGGAATTGCACTCTCAATTATATAGAGCGCTCTATATGTTTTACGATATAGATACGCTATGAATTATCTATTGTTATAATCCTAATAATCAATGATCCTCAATAGATGATCTACATAGAGTAGGGACAAATTACTGTTACACCCTTCAATGTATTTTATCATTAAAACACTTAGTTACCTATAAATAATATTTCAGTGAACTAATATAATAACTAAAATAAGTACTCAACCATTTATCTCTATTAAGCCAAGCTCGAAGAAAATCATCGTTTCACTTTTATGTCCAGATAGAAGCTATAGATTTTGTATCTATGATTAACGCTCCCGCCCAATTGAGCTATCGTCTCCTTAATCTATATGTCACAAGAAGATCTATTGGTCGACTTTAACGAACAAATTGAAGAACATAAATAATTAAACTGAACTAGAACCTAACCATCTCAAGATTAAGATCACTTGATCTAAGATCAACTAGGTGATATTGAATTATATAGATATTATGGTAAGTTTATTATATCTGATCCAAGTTCAATATCGATCCCTTCCGATGAATACTCCATACATCCAACCCAAGCTTACTTTAACCAATGCCCTGGAAAGGACATATATAGCACTTATCCAAGGTGTAAGTAAACTACATTGTAGATTATCCTATCAGTTAAACCATGTGTATTGATAAATCATAGGAATATATTTAATCACATAATCTTGATTACTTTTCATTGTGTTCACAACACAATAAACAAGAATATCAATATAAATCAAATAAATAAATGATCACATGAACCCAAAAAACACATTAAATAAGTAATGAAAATAAATTTGTTTCTTTATTGATAAATAAATATAAAAGATTACATTGAAATAGAGTTTTATTTAAGGCATAAAACCAACATTTTCTAGGAGGGACAACTAGCCATCTGAAACTCCTTTCCGAAGGAAGTCTAGCTTTCCTGATGACTATATACCCGGAGTAGACATGATGGTCATCCAGGAACTCCCTTCAGGATGGCAACCATCATTCCACGAGACTTCTCCCAGATGAACAAGACAGCTAACATTCTATTAGTTGGACAGTCTTAAAGAGATCTTTTCATTTAGAGAAATTATACTATATATATGTCTGTTAATATTATTCATTATTTAACAATTTGTTTATGTACAGTTTAGATATATGATTAAATTTATCTTTAATTGTATACATGTATCTTAAAAAAACTACAAAAAATAATGATCAGTAATAATATACCAGAGAAATATATGGTTTTTATATATCATATATAATCCTAATATTTTATTATATTTAATTTAAATGTTTGTTACATTAATGAAACTGAAGGTAATACTTGAAGGGAAATTTGAAATTGTATACTTAATAAATAATAAAATTGGACACCTAATACAATAGTAGACATAATTTGTAAAGTGGGATACATTTTACTAAAATCCAATTTTACCCCTCTCATTTGAAAAGTCACTCTCTCTCTCTCTCTTCGTCCCCTATTCTCTCAAACCAAACCCATTTTTTCGCCCAAACGCACGGAGGAGCAGACCCGACCAAAGCCCTCTCCACCTTGTACGACTGAAGCCCCAGCCCCCTCTCCACCACGCACAACCAAAGCTCCAGCCCCCCTCCACCGCGTATGAGCGTCCAGCCACCCTCCACCGCGTACGACCAAAACTGAAATCGCCAAGGTAAGTTCGACCGACCCGTTTTTTTATTTTTGTTATTTTTTTGAGTGATTATGAATTAGAGTATTGATTTTAGGGTTTGATTTGAACGGATTTGTTAGATTTAGGGGTTGATTTAGGCTAAGATCTTGGATTTGGGGAAATCGGTTTGGGAAGATCATGGTCCGATGGACCCCGATGGGTCCGATGCTATGGCCCGATGTATGGATCTGATTTTTTTACAAAAAATGGATCGGGTCCGATGGCCCGATGGGACCCCGATGGTCCGATGGGCCGATTATATGTAGGCCCGATGGTCTGCTGTGAAGGGTACGATTTGGGTATTTTGTAGGTTATGCGTCCGATGGGGCAGGTGTAGGCCCGATGGCCCGATGGGCCAATTGTATGTAGGCCCGATGGGGCCGATTGTAGGCCCGATGGGGCCGATTGTAGGCCCGATGGGTAGGCATCGGACCCTTTTTTTTGGTCTTTTTAATTATTAATTATTTAGTTATTGTTTTAGGTATTATTTTATTTTTAATGATTTATTAAGTATCTTTGAATTAATTATTGTGTTATTATTATTATTAATTATTGTATTATTTTTTATTTTTTTATTAATTATTGTTTTTTTATTAATTATGAAATAGAATATTTTATTATTTATTAATTATTGTTTTATTATTAATTATTGTTTTATTAATAATTATTAATTATTGTTTTTTATTATTTATTAATTATTAGTATTTATAAATTATTGTTTTTTATTATTTATTAATTATTGTTTCATTATTATTTATTAATTATTGTTTCATTATTAGTTATTAATTATTGTATTGTTTTTTATTTTTTTATTAATTATTAATTATTGTATTATATTTTATTTTTTTATTAATTATTGTTTTTTTTATTAATTATTAAATATTGTTTTTTATTATTTACTAAGTATTGTTTTATTATTAATTATTGTTTTATTAATAATTATTAATTATTGTTTTTTTATTATTATTATTATTATTATTTATAAATTATTGTTTTTTATTATTTATTAATTATTGTTTCCTTATTATTTATTAATTATTGTTTCATTATTAGTTATTAATTATTGTATTATTTTTTATTTTTTTATTAATTATTAATTATTTTTTTTATTATTATTTATTAATAATTGTTTTATTATTAATTGTTAATTATTGTTTTATTATTATTTATTAATAATTATTTTATTATTAATTTTTAATTATTGTATTATTTTTATTTTTTTTATTAATTATTGTTTTGTTTATTAATTATAAATTATTATTTTTTATTTTATTAATTATTATTTTATTATTTATTATTGTATTATTTTTTATTGTTTTATTAATTATTAATTATGAATTATTGTTTTATTAATTATTGGTTATGGTTTTATTATTAATTATTAATTATTATTTTATTGTTTATTATTGTATTGTTTTATTGATTTATTAATTATTATTTTATTATTAATTGTTGATTTAATTATGGATTTTTTTTCAGGGAACTGCACATCTAATAATTCCAGTGTCGGACCATTACACAGGCCGTGTCACATGGCGCGGGGGTAGTTACTACTACCCGAAGAATAAGGCTAAATTTGAAGAATTCAACCTATGGGACAGGGTGAGGGAATCCCCTTTCAAACAGTTTTTCGAGAGAGAGAGCCCATTCAATTTTCGGGAGCATTTTTTCATCAGATGATGCTTCACAAAATAAAATCTGACAAGCCGGACGAGGTGCATTTCTATGTGGGAAGGAAGAGATGTAGATTTGGGAGGGTGGAGTTCGGCTTGGTCACCGGGTTAAACTTGTTGCCCGGCCCTACTGAGGAAGACATCAAAGAGAAAGGAAGTTCTGACCGGTTGATTATGGAATATTTCAACGGTACTGCTTCGATCAGCTTCGGTCAACTGCGCAGAGTTTTTGAGAGCTGCACAAAAGCTGATGATGTCTACAAGTTGGGGATGGCCTTGTTTGTTATAGGCGTCCTCACTGATAAGGAGGAGAAGACTGTCGTTCCTCCTTTTGTGATAAGAATGGTTGATAACCTTCCATTCTTCTACGACTACCCTTGGGGAAAGATTTCTTACACCACGCTGATGGAAACTTGTAACAAGGATTACTTGGATGTGAAGAATAAGATGTTGAAAAAGATTGAGAAGGGAGTCACTCAGAAGGAGGCAAAATACTCAGCCTACGACTATACTGCAACGTTGCAGTATTGGGCATACGAGGCCATATTACAGCTGGGCAACGAGTATGCAGTGAGGAGGTCGCATTGCTTTCCCAGAATGGTCAACTGGGAGAGTAAGCCGAACACTACACTCGGGAAGGATGAAGTGACTAGATTATTTGCTAAAAATGTAAGTTTGTTACGCTTTATGTTGAATTCATGTTAATTTCCATATATTATATTAATATATTTGTTATATTTTTCAATTGACAGTGTACTCCATGTTATGTCCTCGGCCGAACGAGATTGAGTTTGTGAGTTACATAACTGGGGGTCAGCCTCCGTTATTTGTTGACTTGGAGGAACTTGTGTTGGGTGAGGATGGGCAACCAACATAGGATGCTTTGTGAAGCCAGGTCGAAAAGCTTGCCTCCACATTGGAAGAACGAGCGGAGGCAGCCCGAATATTTAAAGACTCTACACCACCTCACCGTCTCCACCACGTGCACCGCCTGCAGTTCCAGATGGGTCTGGTGTTGACCCATCTCCAGCTTCAATTCCTGATGGGTGTGGTGTTGACCCATCTGCAGCTTCAGTTTCAGATCAGTGTGGTGTTGACCCACTTGCAGCATCACAGGATCCTCCTGTTCCCCCGTCAGCTTCTATTCCCAGCACCTCAGAGGCTCGCGATCCAGTATACCCTGCCATTTTGGCAAGGTTGGAGACTGTGGAGAGGGGGCAGATTACTTTGAGGGAAGGGCAGGCCGCTCTGCTAAGAGGACAAACAACGATTATGGATCAGTTGAAGACCATAATGACGCTCCTGCAAGATCCTGGAAGGCCGGCAGCAGATTCACATCCACAGCCACAACCAGAAGAGGGGGCTCGGACACCGGAAGATGACTTCATTCTCCCAAATGATTACCAACCGGATGATGATGACATGTTCTGTACACCTGAGAAGACGAATATCACCAGCATCGGGGATACTCAGGATTCTGAGGTGCAGGTGTTAGAGACAGCTCCAGAAGTCATGGAAAACCGGAGGAAGAGAAGGCGGCCTAGGTAGTTCGCTGAGTACACTGAAATGAAGAAGAAGGCTAGGGCTACTTCGACACTCGTGAATGCGGACCCACTTAGAGTGGTTGATCGGAAGCTGCTCAAGACTTTTCACAATTGGGTACTCGGCCAGATTGGGAACAAGTACCCGAGAGAGTGCTTCACCGATCGATATGATTCGTCTTGGTTCCTCGAACTACATACTCCGAAGTTTTGGCTTGGGAACGATGTAAGTTTTTAAGACTTTTTTACTGCTTTTGCTTTTAAAGACTTTATCTAACTCTTTTTTATTTAATCTCTGACATATTAAATTTTCATGTTTTAGCATTTGGATGCGGCATTCCATTTGATGAGGAGGCGACAACACTTTTATCCAGAGGTCTACCCAAATAGATGTGTCATCATGCCGTGTATTTTCCCAGCAGGAGTTATTGCTCGGTGGGAAGCTGCGGGTGATGACCAAGCTAACTATCAGTGGGACGAGGGCATATTAGATTTGATTCGAGGGGATGAAAGTCAATTCTTGGCCAGTTGGAAGAATAAGGAGAGAATATATATGGCCCTCTACTTCGATAGAGCAAAGCATTGGGTGGCGCTAGAGGTAGATCTGGATCATTGGTTGTTGAACATATTTGACTCGAGCCTCGGATCGATTTCCCCGAACGAATTGAAGAGTCACTTGGCAATGTGGGAAAAATTACTACCAATTTTGCTGCTGCAGGCTGGCCTATTCAAGACTCATGACATGATCCTCGTGCCTCAACTTACCGCCTCACAGAGCCAGGTCAGAAATTTCACTTCAAAAGTCATGGATCGGGGCGTTGTTCGACAGACAAAGACAAGGTAACTTAATTACAATTGATTTTTTTGTTATTTAACTTGAATTTAATTTACATACTTTTATTTATTTACTTTTTATTGTATCATACAGCGGTGACTGGGGGATGTACGTGATAGAGCACATCGAGCATAGTATACTGGAGACTACGTTTGATAATGTGCACCATGAGAATATGAAGAAATTTACAGAGCGGTGGTGTGTAGATTTGTTTTACCAGAATTTAGCATGAACAAATGTGTTTTTTATTTGGTATTTATTAAGATAACAATGTAACTGGTTTTTTTTTTATTGGTATGTTTATGTTTTTTTAAGAGTTCATACAAATTTTACGCCTTTCTTTCATGCAACAAATTATAATAATTATGTAAGCATAAAATATCACAAATTCTAATGTTTAAAATAGTCCAACATTAATTCAATAACAATACATAATAGTCCAACACATCACGATACAAATAAACTAAAATAACATTTTTAACCTCGGTAGTTGCAAGTGCTTCTGTTGTGCCCCTTGGCACCGCACTTGCTACAATTTCGTGATTTGATAATCCTTTCACCGTTACAAGCAGTTCGGTTGTTCTTAATTCTTCCAACCTTTTGCTTCTTGGGTCGCCCTACTGGTTGCTTCTCAACAGGCACTCCAACTGTCATGTTCTTGATGTCATCAGGCAATTCCCAATCATCCTCGTCACCAACTGGCATAATTGTTCCTTCATATGTCCTCCTCCAATATTCAGTTGTGTAATATGGCGAGCATAGTGTGTACGCGCTAATACTTCGCTCCTGAGATGCAGCACATGCATGAGGACAAGGAAACTTCATGCACTGGAACAAGCCGCAAGTGCAAGTATGTTCCTGCAAGTCCACTACGCCACCGGTCATAACTGTTCCTCCAGGGTGAACCTGCAACGTGTAAGGCCCGCATGAGTCAACGTTCAAATACCGACCTTTTTCAAAATGCAATGTCAAGTCCTCCTCCATTTGTGGTGCTAGGGGTTTCGTCCACTTGTCAGCTTTTTCTTTTCGTGAAGCAAACCACTTCTGGCCTTTGGACCTCAGGAATGCTACAGCAGCAGTGATCGGGAAGCCTCTTGCATCCTTAGTTGTTTTGTTAAAGCTCTCAGCCCAGTTGCTCGTCATTACATTGTAACGTACCCTTGGAAAGTACGACCGGACCCATTTTTCAAATCCAATTTCCTCAAGATATTGTGCAACCGCTGGATTCATGGCCCGAATGTTCTCAAATTCTTTGTGAAACTCTGATCTTGAATACGTGTAGGCACACGTGTAAATGTGATTCGTGAAGACGTCAGTCTTGAACTTGTGGTTGACGTTCATAATAATGTGGTGGTAGCATGCACCGTGGTGTGCATCAGGGAACACGATATCCAAAGCACGAACAATGCTTTGATGCCTATCCGAAACAAAAGTTAAGTTCTCAACATCACCAATCGTTTCTTTCAATTTTCTCATAAAATAGGTCCAGGAATTGTGGTTTTCACTGTCAGCTATAGCAAAAGCTATCGAAAAGATATGACTCCCTGCATCCAAAGCCACTGCACACAACATTTTCCCACCATACCTAGTCTTCAAGAAAGACCCATCAACACATACAACAGGTCGACAAAACCTAAACCCCCGAATAGAAGGACCCAGAGAGAAGAAACAATACTTGAAGCGACCATCTTCTACCACAAAATCCGTGATGGTACCTGGATTCCGCAACTGTAGCATGTGCAAGTAACTAGGTAATTTCGAGTACGAATCTTCAGGTGTACCCCGAGCTAGGTGTAGTGCCTTCTCTCTGCACCTCCATGCCTTTTCATAACTCATTTGGATCCCGTAATCCTTGTGCATAATTTTTCTTATATCAGAGCCAAGTGATCTGAGCCGTCAGTTGCGAACTTATCCTTAATTAGATGGGCAACTATTACAGGAGATGCTTAACGGTTATCTTTTCCTCGAAGATCAAGGGAACATGTATGTACATTATGAAATGTACTCACCTCAAACATGTTAGAAAGTACGTTCTTCTTCGCTCTTAATCTCTACCCACAATCTGTATCCTTACATGTGACGTACCAAATATAAACACCGGACTTCCTAACGTAGTAGTCAAACCCTTTCTTCATTGCATACAGGCCAACAACCATCTTTAAATGCTCTTTGTCTCTAAAAAACTTTCCCACATGTAACTCCCCGCCTGGTGTGCCACCCGTAGATATATAATGACTATGATCCTCGATGTCTTCTGTTGTATATATTTTCTCCTTGAATTTACCGTAACTTGTCGAAGAAGAAAATGGATCGCTCCATCCAATCACATTGGTCCCTCGAGCATCAGTAGGACCACTAATATCATTGGTCTCTCTACCATTATTAGGACTTGTACTGTCAGTAGTTCCTCTAGCATGACTGGTTTTGCCTGGACGACTACTACTAGTACCAGGTGTTTGGCAATTTTCTCTACGGGGCATTCTTTTCCGTGTCGGTGGCCTCGGTGGTATTTGGTACGATAGTGGAGTCAAGTTCAAAGGTACAGCAGCAGGGGCCTCTGTACCTTGGTCGTCTCTTATGCCATCAATGCCCTCAACATAACATTCAGGGTCTGGACCATTAAAAAAACCATCGATGAACGGCATTTGTGCTACAATATCAGCACTCGGCATCATATTGTTTAATTCAGGTAATACATCCGCAACCAACACCTCTGGATTTGTTTCTGGAACAAAACTCCCAACCTCGCGACGATTATCCTTAACAGAACTTGGTGTGGGACTAGGATCGACACAAACATTCTTCTTTAACAAAGTCACAAACAAAGGAGTAAATTCATCTGGCTTCTTCGCGAGTGTAGATAAAAAGTACCTTGCACGCTTATCATTTCCAATAACTTCAGGGCGATACTCAAAGCCTTTCTTGTACTTGTAATGTACTTCCAATTTCAAGTCATACTCCACTTTGTCGACATCCAGTTCTTCATACAAAACATCAACCAAACCTGAGTAGCTTAGGTTCGGATCAATGTCAAATGTCAAATTGTCGTCCCGTTTATAAACCCAATCTCTACCATCAAACTCCCAAACACCATTATACATAACACACGCATTAACAGTTTAACCTGTCACACACATTTAAAAAAACACAGTTATAATTTACAGCAAAAATCTCACCGAAAAAAAATCTTAATTAATCATTAATAACAAAACAATAATAATTAATTGATAATAAAATAATAATTCATAATAATTCATAATAAAATAATAGAATAATAATTCATAATAAAACAATAATTAATAATTAAAAAATAATTATTAATTGATAATAAAATATAATTAATAATTATTACTCAAACCATAAAAAATATAACAATAATTAATAAAACAATAATTAATAAAACAATAATTAATAATAATTCATAATTGATAATTAATAAAATAACTAAAAAAAATAAATTAATTCTTAAAACATTAACTAAAATAACAATTAATAACTAATAATTATTAATAAAAAAATAATTCATAACACAAATATTAATAAATCAATAAAAAATAAATTAATCATACAATAATAAATAAAAAAATAATAATAAATTAAAAAATAAATAAAAAATAAAAAATTCCCGTAGGGTCCGATTGGTCCGACCATCGGACCCCACCACGGAGCATCGGACCTTATTTTAAAAAATTTAAAAAACATAAAAAAATTCCCAAAACCAATCGGGTCCGATGGTCCGACCATCGGACCCATATGGGGACCATCGGACCCGGGTTCCAAAAAATAAAAAAAAATTAAAAAAAGCCATCGGACCCATTGATGGACCATCGGACCATCGGGCCTTCGCCCCTGCTAACAAAAATTTTCCCCACATCGGGCCCCCATCGGGCCAGCATCGGACCCCATCGGGCCCGACGAAAAAAAATGCAAAAAAACAGTAAAATTCCAATTTTCACATGTAGCAAACATTATAACAGAAAAAAATAGCAAAATAACAGCAACAATCCACAGATCAATCATCAAACACGACATTCTTAATTAAATATGACAACAACAAACAAGATTTAAAAAAAAAAAAAAATTAATTACTTACCCATTGATGGAGCTTGTAGTGTGGTGGATTAGTGTGGTGGCTTGTAGTGTGGAAGGTTGTAGCTTCTAGTGATGAGTGAAGAGAAGAAAAAAAAATTGGTGGTTGTGGAAGATAGGCTTTCGGGTGGGGAATTCTCATGTGAAATTGATGAGAAAAAGAGTTGGAGTGGGTAGATGTAATTGGGGAGGGTATTATGGAGAAAACACAAAAAGTGTCATATATAACTAATTATGTTAAGTATAAGTTTAGGGAAAACTTTTTAAGGTAATGTAAGTATATTAATTCAAATTTCCGTACTTGAATTCTACATTTTTTAAGGAATTAACATTACACTCTTTAGAATACTACACTAAACTTATTATGGGGTTTAAAAAATTAAAACCCTCATAACAAATAGAATAATCTTTAATATTAATTACCATTTTCTTCCAAATATTAACCGATTCCAAATGGTCTTTAACTAAATTTATAGTCAATTATATATTATTTAGGTAATATTTTTTATATTTATTAATTAATATTTATAATTGATGAAAAAATTTATATAATAAATATTGGCATATTATTTGAAGAGATACTTTCATAAATACACAAAATAACAAAATAATTTAAAAACATGGACCTGTAATTTTTTTAATATCTTCTTTTCCAAAAAAATACAAGTAAGAAACTTGTAAAAAAAAAATTCGTCAAAAGAAATAAAGAAGAAAATAAAAACAAATTTTCCCTCTTGAGAAAAAGAAAAAGTTGCTTAGTAGTGTGGATTCTTCTCTTATTTTGTCTTTCAATAACTTTGGCATTTAATTTGTAGTTTAGTCTCAGTGACATTTGCGTCCCCGTTCCATAATTGGAGAAAGATCAGTTTCATGAGCTTCAAAAGACAAAAAAATAGTATTAATTATGAATTTACAATTACAACAAGGTCAAATTACCCTACTACACGGAAGATATATAGAAACAATCCCTATCAGATGACGTACTGGTCTTGTTGTATAATATTATTTGTGTGCACACATTCCCATTATGAAAGTAACCAAACATAATCTGTAGGACCCAGTGAGTGAGGGTAATACGGGTAAATTAATGCAAAAAAGAATCTACCTATGTATTATATTGGATCTATGCATGAGCGCCGTCAACAGAAGCAATCAATGCCCTTTCGTTGTCGTACCATACACACTATTCTCCTAACTATTTTACAAATTGACTCATTAGGATTTTTTCGGTCTAACTTTAACATCTATTAAATTATACTTTTTAAATTTTTTGGGCCTTTAAAAATTTCTCCTGAACTATTGACATTGTTAGATTTAAGAACTTTTGTCTAATTTTATTCAATTTTACTATTTCTGTGATTATTTATGTATTAAATCATGTTCTCTAGACTTTGATATCTACCAAATCATGCCCTTCAAATTTTGATATGTACTAAATCATGCACCTTGAACTTTCATTCATGTTAAATTATTTTTACTTAAATAAGACAAAAGTGATCCTTAAATCTAACAATCTCAATAGTTAGGAGGAATTTTTAACGGCAAAAAAAATTCAAAAAGCATAATTTAGTAAATGTTAGGAAAAAAAAAATACTAAGTAGCCGTACAATTTTATTTAAAGCATTGTCATGATCTTTTTTTTTTGTTTGAAGAAAAGCGTATTATATAAATGATAAAGGGTTACACCTCTCGGTCATTACATAAAATGTTTGAAGGGATGTTAGAAATTGGAATATCCCCAAATATTTTGTAGGTGAAAGCTCATTTTGCCACATTATAGGCAACGAAATTACAAGACCTACTAATATTCAAAAACAGACAACTGCCGAAAGAAGAAAGACTACTGTTACAAAAAGAGACATAGTTTTCAATAACCCAAGGGATCTCCTTCCCATTGAGCGCATTGGTGACTACTCTCGAGGCCGCCGCTTCCCCAGAGAGTGCATCAGAGAAGCCTAGGTTAGATGTTTGGACCCAAATCACTTTTACGAGATGGTTCCTGGCAACAACTGCTATACACATGTTATCAAGCCCCACTTTAACATCGCAGTTTAGTTTGAGCCAGTCCTGAGGTAGAGGGGACTAGCTGATCTCTTCCAGGCAAGGAGCAGGGGGAGGGAAAATAGGATCATATAAATCTGCAAAAGAACATCGAACAGAGTCAGTAATCATTTTCACATCTAAAGTAATGTTATTATGAACCTTCTCATTGCAAATTCGCCAAATGGTATCAACCACCAGAGATGCATAGAGGAAAATCTCATCTGCTGCAACCCCCTTGTGTCTCAAATCCCAAATAAACTTTACCCAATCCCACATACGAATACCACTATCGCTGACCAGGTAAATTCCCCAAGGAGACGATCTCCAGGCATGGAGAGCCACCTCACAATTAAGGAATAAGTGTTCCATAGTTTCTTCCTCTCTCCCACACAATGGGCATCTTAGATCATCAATATGAAATCTTTTTCGGATCACAGACCTGATAGGGAGGGCGCTTGAAAGAATGCACCACCACATAACCTTGTGCCGTTCCAACACTTTACTGTTCCAGAGTTTATTCCATAGAGCGGGAGCTACCTCACAGCTGGGGCTTTCTCCAAAGCCTGAGTAAGGTAAGCGGATTTGCAGGAAAACCGACCACTCATATCCAGAGTCCACACCCACTTATCTTTACCTACTCCAGGGGGGGGTCCCCACTTTTTAGAATTGTAGCCACAGTCTCCCGATCAAAAAGGTTATTCAATTTGAAGATATTCCAACCACCATTTGAAGACATCAACTCCATCACTAAACTGTGACCCCCAGCAGATTGACCATTTGGCTTGGGCCGAAATGTCTTTAAATGAGGGATCCAAGGGTCCTCCCAAATTCGAGTATCCCTTCCGTCCGCCACTAATTTGTACGCACCTTTCAATAGGATAGCCTTGGTTTTGACCACGGTTTTCCAAAACCAGGAATCTGAGTCTCTATACCCACAACTAAGGAACTATTTTCCTTTTAGATATTTCGCATTCAACACCTTACAACACAGAGACTGGTCACCATTTAAAATGTTCCATCCCCACTTAGCCAGAAAGGCGAGATTCATTTCTTTAGATTTCTTGAATCCCAGTCCTCCTCAGGATTTTGGGAGACACATTTTATCCCAAGCTTTTAGAAACATGCCATGATTATCTTTCTCAAAACCCCACTAGAAGTCACAGACCATATTGTCTATCTTAGACGCCAGACGATTTGACAGCTTCGTCGTTTGCATGGCGTACAACGACATCGATAACCCCACCGATTTAATAAGGGTAGCCCTGCCTGCCTTAGACAAGGTTTTTTACTTTCCACCCCTGCAATTTAGAAGTCAGATTATCCAAAATAAAGTTGAAATCTGCATCCTTATGTCTTGATCTGAACAGAGGGAGGCCTAGATACTTAACGTTTCCTTCCGGCGATCCTATTCCCAAAGCCTCCCTGATCTCCCTCATCAGGCCAGAGGGAGTGTTTCTACTAAAGAAAATAGAGGTTTTTAGCTTATTTACTCGTTGACCAGCCCAATCACAGAAACTCTCAAGGCACTTCCAGTAGTTCCTGGCTTCAACTAAGTTAGCTCTACCCACCAGGATTAAGTCATCAACAAAGAAAATATGAGAGAGGATCGGCCCTCCTCTACTTAACCTAATACCTTTAATCAAGTTCTTGTTGAGGGCATCTTGGAGGATTCTCGATAAAACTTCAGCCGTCCAAATAAATAAGTAAGGAGACAAAGGGTCCCCTTGTCGAAGCCCGCAAGAAGTTTTATTTGAACCCACCGACCCTCCATTGAGACATATATTAAGCGTTGTTGTTGTGATACACTGGGAGACCCATGTGCGAAACTTCAAAGGAATACCGCAACAACTCATAACCTGGTCAATAGCGTCCCAACTCAGCCGATCATAGGCTTTCATAAGATCAATTTTAATGGCAAAAAAGCCTTTTTCGCCTCTTTTTCGGTTGAATGAGTGGATGATCTCCTGCACAATTACATCATTATCTTGAATATTCCTTCCTAGAACAAAGAAAGCTTGTGTGGAAGATATGATATTAGGCAAGATAGGCTTATATTTATTTGCAATGATCTTAGAAATGACCTTGTACATGACGTTGCAAAGAGAGATTGGCCTAAAATGGTTGGTTCTTTTCGGGTTTTGGACCTTGGGGATAAGCACAATATTAGTTGAGTTGATGCCTCTGTGCATCTTGTTGGTCCTGAAGAAATCAGAAACTGCATCACAGAAATAACCACCCACTGACTCCCAATAATGTTTGAAGAATAACATGGACATACCATCCGGGCCGGGGGCTTTATGAGGGTTCATCGCAAAAAATAGTTCTTTTGATTTCCTCAACAGAGGGAATACTTTGGATCGCTTCCTTATCCTCAGAGCAGATACTATCTTGGAGGAATTGACTACAGTTAAGCGCCTGGCGACAACCCGACCCTGAGAATATCCCCTTGAAGAAATCAAGGAATTCGTGACCAATTAATTCCCGAGAATTGATCCAATTGTTGTCCTTGTCCAAGATGCTTTCAATCGCATTCCTTCTTCCTTTAATAGTGGCAGAGAGGAAGAAGAATTTAGAGCATTTGTCTCCCTCCTTAATCCAGGAGATCCGGGCCCTCTGTCTCCAGTACAGCGCTTTCCTTTCTAAGGCCTCTTTAAGGATTTCCTGATATTACATTCAGTGTTCCAATCCCTGTCGCCTCCAGGTAAGCTTTGAATCTCATTCAGTTTTCCTTCAAGTACTTTTATATTAGTCTCTAAGTTACCAAATTGGGATCGGTGCCAATGACGAAGAGCAACCCTAGTAGCCCCAATCTTTTTGAAAACCCGAGCAAGGGCCCAAGGGTGGACAACAGATTTCCAGGCGTGGTCAACCACTAGCTTTCTCCTATCATCTCTCGTCCAACCTTCTTTGAACTTGAAACATCTCTTAAACTTTGAATCTAAACCTTCCGAAAAAAGACACAGTAGTCTGTGATCCCAGTTGCAAGTCTGGTAAGAACAAATAGTAGCTTTTGGGAATAACTTCAGCCAAGCACCATTGGCAAGTCTCTTGTCAAGAGCAGACTTGACATGATTCATACCAGACCGGTGGTTATCCCATGTCATCATGTCTCCCTGAATAGGCATATTAATGAGGCCCCGGGAATCCACCAGATTGGATATGAACAGGGCGAACTGATCCCTTCTAGTATTCCCCTCTCGTTCAGAATCTTATCTAACAATTTTATTATATAGTATTTTATAATTAATTAATAATTTTTTTATAATTTTTATTAAATTAAAATAATAAAATAAGTTAGATTTAATATTAAATTATATCAATATAATAATATAATATTTTATAAAGGTACTACATATAGCTACCCCTTGACATTTCTCTTTTATTTATCACAACATATACTATATATACTAAGAGCCAAACCCTTTTATTTATTAGTAGGAAGACACATACCTTGTATGTGTACCCCATTTGGTTGAGCATTGAAAAAATAGAAAATAAATAATGCTTAATAAGTGACCTCCGAGTATTTTCATTTTTTTTTTCTATCTATTAACTATATAAGATAAGCTCTTTTCTTTAATTATATCCAATTTCCTTCAAAAAAAAAAAAAAAAAATAGAATCAATTTAGATGATATTTTTTTATTAACATATTATATCCTTAATTATACTTTTTTTTACATCTAATCCTATTTCCACTTATATGTTTCTTTATATATACATATAGTTTTTTGCTGTAAGGATATATATACAGATAGTTATTAACATAAATATAATTATGGAGGAGGTTCCAATGGTTATATTTTTATTGTAACCATCATGGTTACATATTTTTTAACCGTTGTGATTAATTTAGAAATTAAATAAAAAAAAATACAAAAATCATCTGTGACCTGATATTAACCTGTTAATTTATTTCCTTTTAAAATTTTAATTAAGATTAATTATATTTTAAAATTAAATTAAGTATAATTATTAATTAATTTTTTGCAATTTATTATTAAATAAGGATCTTTTAGTAATTTATTTTTTTTACACTTAAATTATTTTAATTTTTATAACAAAACTCTTAATAATTTAAAATTATACACATATAATTTCATAATTAAAATTTTATTATACTTATAATATTAATTTAAAATGATTACACTTTATTATACTTCTTGTATTTCAAAGTATCTTAATAATATCCTCTCTTGTATTGTCAATATTGTACTTTATCTGGGTTCTGACTATATTTGTTATCTTATTCTTGTTTAGGTTTGTTTCATCATCAACTATGTGTGCTTGAAAATATGTTTTTTTATCGATCTAGCTTGGGTACAGTTTATGATTGCAAGATAATGTTCCATAAGAATGGGAGTCAATTTTAAATGTTATTGCTGCTGCTACTTTCTTTCTAAAACTAGTTTCTATTGATGAGTGTCTTTCAATGTAATTTTGATTAAAGATTCGGGCTCAAGGCTGAATGGTATTTCATTAATATGTACAAGGCAAAAAGGTTAAAGTTCCAATATTCCTTGTCACAGCTACCTAAAAAGTTTGTCTCCCAAATGCAATGCTAAAATAATTAGTTGCTTAAAGTACGTTGTACATAAGAGGAGAGAAATTTGTCTAACACATCCTAATCTACAGGTGTGGATGGACTTATATAGTCTTCTAAATTTTTATCAATCTGCAAAACGTTTAAAAAATCACTCCAAACAGCTACATCAAGATCAATCCATTCATGGCTAACATCTTCAGTGTCATGCTCAATTCCACTGTTACTCATATCAGAGACATCTTCTTCACATTTCTTTTTCACAAAACTCATGAAATGAAAAAAAATTATCTTCATCTTCGGACAAATTTGCTATAGGTTCTATGTTTTCGTTGTATCATTTTCGATGTAAGTGTGGTGGAGAGTGAATGAAAGAGGATCATTGCGAGTAAGACTTTAGTTAATTAGAATTTATAATTAAAAAAATAAAAATCAAGACTTTAAAGATTAATTAGGTTTTAATTAAGTGTCAATATAATATCATCATGTTTTTTAATTTATAAGGACACATCCTGCAAAAAAGAAGCAGGGTGTATTCTTGTAAAAAAAAATCATTATAAGGACAAAATTTTTAATTTATATAAAAATAATTTTAATTTTTGTAAAAAAAAAATTGTAAATAGTAAATATTATAATTAAATAGTTTAATTGCTAAAATAATTAAGCTAAGGAATTTATATATAAATAATAAAAAAAATTATTTATAAATTTTAATTGCTAAAAAAGTCTTCTTAAATATTTATTTAATTACTTAAAAAATAGTTAATCATAATTAATTAATTCTAAAAATAGAAATTTTATCTATTGGTAACCTTCTATTACAAGTAAAAAAAAATGTAACGAACTTACCATTATTTACACATTATTTTATTTTATTTCAAAAAAGGCATAAGAGTACTAAACTATTCTAATAAATATTATGTAAAATCTTACTTCAAATGTTATTATTGAGAGAGAATTAAAATGTAAAAAATATGTTATTTAATTATTGTAGTACTAAAACTATGTAATAATGAGGATAATATATAAAATTTCTTTAGTTATTGAAATTTTACTATATACTGATGATTAATTTTCTTTAAAATGCATGATTCTTCAAAATATTGTTTAAATCATCTAAGAAAATCATTACGGAAATCTATCATAATACCTCACTATAAATTTTGACAAATCTTAATGTTGTGTGTGCTATAAACCTCCCGTTAATAAAACCACTTTGATTTTTTAAAATAATAGAGGGCAACACCCTAGATTGGGACTTCATGCAAGAGATGTTAGTAGCGCTTAATTTTTCCAACAAGTTTATAGAGCTAATTATGACTTGTGTGACAACTCCTCAGTTCTCCTTCATGATAAATGGATCCATTACTGGATATCTTGCTTACAAGAGGGTGTTTACGTCAAGGGGATCCAATGTTTCCTCCACTTTTCGTCATTAGGATGGAATATCTTTCAAGGATCTTTGTCAAAGTGATCGAGCACTAAAAATTTAGTTTTTGCCCAAGATGTGAGGGGTTGAGGGTTACTCGCTTTTATTTCGCTGACGATATGTTATTATTCAGCAAAGGAGACTTTGATTCAGCTGTTGAAAATTTTTCAACTATTCTCAGAGAGCTCTGGTCTTATTGCAAACAAATAAGGTAAATCACCAATATATGGAGCCTCAATGCAAGATGAGACTTGGGTTAAATTGACTAAAATGACTAGGTTTAAAAAATGTTTCTTACTTTTCAATTATTTAGGGTTGAAGATCAATAACTAACTTATTACCAAGGTAAATTGTGGGTGTATGGTGGAGAAAATGACGCTTAGAATTTGCACTTGGAGCACCCGAAACCTTTTGTTTGTTGGCAGGTACATTTTAATTAACTCAATCCTAATTTTTATCAATACCTACTGGCCTCAAGTAGTTATTCAGCCGAAGGATATTTCAAAACCTGTAGCAAGATAACTCAATCCTAAAATATCTTTTCAAAATTCAAAATTAAACTAATTTTAAAATATCTAGATTTATTTAAATCATTTTATCAAATTAAATTAAATATCTAATAAGATTAATAATTTGAAAATAAGCAAATAGATATTTTCATTATCATTTTTTAATCTTATAATTTAATAAAATTAAAATAACAAAATAAACTAATTAGGCAATTATTATTTTAAGAATAAAATAATAAGCAAATAATAATTATCCTAATTATATGTCAAAATATCTTAAATTAAGCATTTTTCAAATTTCTACAAAAAAATATCTACGTTATTTAAATATTTAAAATAGTATTTATAAATATCTCATAAGTAAAATGATATAAAATATTATTTTTGTAACTTATAATTTATAAACAATTAAATATTTAACAAAATAACAAATTTTGAATTTGAAAATATTATGGTAAGAAGATCTATAAACATATCTAGGTTAATTTCAAAATTTATTAATTATTTAATTTATTTTATAAGATAATTTTATTATAATATTTTAAATTAAAAGGATAAAGTTATCTTTTAATTTAAAATATGTCTAATATTAAAATATTTGATCTTATAATTAAATAATATATAAATATTAAAGAAATTAACAAATTTTTAAATCTGACCAAAAATAAAATAAAATAATCAATTTTTAAATTTAAACCTCAAAATATCATAAATTAATAATAATTTATTAATATTCAATATTATTAATTTAAAATTGATATTTAAGTTTAAATATATTAAAAAAAAACAATATTTTTTTTTTTGAAATTAGGGTTTGAAAATTGAAAAAAAAAAAAAAATTTGGGAAAAATCCCACAAAAATTGCACTTGGGGTGTTGCTGCCAGCAAGGCTGCACGTGCAGCCAAAATAGGTTGCAAGCAGCCCATCATGCACGCGGAGTTGGAGCATTGCAGGGTCCCATGTGCTGCACATTTCGACGCCAGCAGCCTCTCTCTCGGCGTGCATGCAGCATCACGTGGGCGAGACACGGGCTTCAGACAGGGTTTTGTCCCCTGTCACGCGCGCATTTGGTGTCTTGTTCGAGATGCTGGTGCTCGTAAGCACCCAATCTGGACACCATTGAACTTTGATTTTCAAACTTTCATAACTCTTTCAATTTTTATCGAAATCGAGTTCCGTAAAAACCAAAATTGCTTAAATTTTCACAAGGAATCCAAATAAATTATTTTCATGGAAAAATTTCGTAAATTACATAACATCATCAAGTAACACATAAACCAACATGAACACATTCAAATCAACACACATACAATATTCATCGTTTTAAATCCATATTACATGAAAGTAAATCATTACCAATGCTCTGAGGCCAGTTTTTGAGAATATTTTACCAGGATCTAGATTTACTAATAAGTATGTTGATTAACATCCTAACTATGCATTCTCAAAAATAATGAAATAAACACATAAGGGTTTAACAAAACCTTACATTGATTGCAGCGGAATATAATGAGTCTTTCCGTTTAACATCTTTAGCCCTTGATTCCTTTCTGTAGCAGAGCATTATCAAGATCTGAACCTAGATCTCTTTCTCTCCTTCGGGTTTGGTTACCATCGTCTTACTCACTATGATTGAGTACTTGACTTGCTATGTGTGGACATGGAACTTTTTCACTCAAGGTTTGAATATGGTGAAGAACAATGAAGGAGACTGAAATCACTAAGGAAGGAACTCTCTCATTGAGGTTGGTTGAATAGTCAAGTTGACAATAGTTGGATGAGTGGGAGCATCATGTTCCTTTTATAGTGTTTCAACTAGGGTTTAGGGCTGAATTATATGGATTAAAAAAGAATAAAATATTAGGAAAAATTCAACTTAAGGTCGTACAATTTAAAGGACCGAATTCTAGTTAGATTTTTGCCACTTTATTTCAACAACTTATTCTTCTTTTCAATAATGCTATATTTTCTAATTCAATCCTATAAATTTCAAAACTATTTATGTAATAATTATAATTAAAAATCAAATAAAATTATCATTTATGTAATTTATTAATTAGACCATACAAAGTCTCTTAATTATCAAATTGACCTTAAAACCTCTTTTCTTCACAATTAAGCCCTTACTTAGTGAAAATTCATAAATAAGACATAGTCTAATTTTAGAATTATTAAAATCAATTAACTGAGTCTGCAAGCAGTATTATCTCAACTAGTGAAGGGACCATGTGCCTATATACCGAGCTTTCAATAAGTAGACCTAGAATTCACCAAGTAAAATTCTCAACTTATTAATTCCTCCTTGCGCCATTATAAATTTAGAATTGAATAGCACTCTCAGTTATATAGAATGCTCTATATGTACAACGATATAGATACGTTATTGTTAACACATATTTTTATTAACCAAATTTGGGCCTCACCGTATTGATTTCACACAGAAAAAATAAAAGCTGTAAAAAATAAAAGCATGAATACAGGGTTTTTTTACGTGGTTTTGTAGTTAAAATTCTGAATAGTCCATGAGTCAATCTTATTCAGATTTTTGATTATTTTTCAAGGCCTCTCCTGTATGTGTTTTTTCGTCCCTTTTTTGATCTTATTTGCCACTATTTATAATTACATAGTGGGCAGTTAATTACAAAGTTGACTGTAATGTATTTACAACAATCATCCCTAAAATCATGGGATTTGATTACATATCACGTAATGTAAACGCGATCATGATTTGAAAATCATATAGCTGTGATTTTCCCGCTTTTACTGGGTTAAAATGATCGTGAATTAAACACGTCTTTGATTATCGTATCTAGAGTTGTCTCGACAGAAGCTTGGCTCCAGTGATCTTAATAGCAAGCTGGGGCCATTTTTCCTTCCGAGGTTGAAGATGCATGTCTTGTATCGATCGCAGTTCTTATTTACGAAGGGTTCTTCGAAGCTCATTTGAATGTTAGCTTCTGACTTGCCAGGGTCGTAAGCCTCGCTGACACTAACAGGATGAAGTTATAGGAAGTCTTCCCATAGCGAGACGGACACCTCGCTTACTTGGTCTTGAGTCGATCCGACTATAACACATAGACTGTACACTAAGGGCTTTTGTAATTGATATATGGCGCTTTTGTCTCCCTACGTGTACTCTCCTTGATGCCTCGCTATTCGCCTTCAGCAACATATGGTTTTTCGCTAATATACTAAGTACCAGTTTGTATATTGATTCCTTGCCTAAGACCTTACAGTCTGCATGTTACAAATATACTTTGATACTTACGTAATTAATGAGTTATTCCATATAAAGTGATTACATTGATCCATATTGTAATACCCTGGAATTATGAATGGATTTGCAAAGCCCTAATTAGATAATTATGAATAATTGAGGAATTATATTATTATATAGTTCCATATATGTGAATTAATATGATTTATTATATGGTAAGATCCCGTTGGTGAGCCAGGGGCATTTTAGTAATTATGACCCGAGAAGGGTAAAATGATTAAATTAATTTAATAACGTGCTTATTAGAACTATATTATTATATAGTATGACTGTGTTATCTTTTCAGGTTGGTTTTGACAGGTTGGCACGGTATAGTCACAACCGGGTATTTCGGGCCGAACGGGGTTCGGGCCCGAAATGCAATTTGGTATTAAATATTGACATTTTATTTGATATTTGATAATCTGAATTTTATTTGAAAAATTTATGAGTGTGATATGACAATTATTCCCTTGTTTGTGTGGATATATGGAAATTGGCCTCTAAGGGCATTTTAGTAGTTTAGCCTTTATGGGTTATGATGGGAAAATTGTATTTTTGACAAAATGAATTACAAATTCTGGTCATTCTTTCTCTCTTGGCCGAACTCTCTTTCCCTCTCTAACCCTCTTGAAAGTTTTAAGTTTTATGGTGAATTGCTTGAGTTTTGCTTGAAAATTGAAGTGGAATATTGGGGAAGTTATTGTGCTTAGCCTTGCAAGAATTTGAGGTAGCTTCTAAAACTTTAATTCTTATGTTTATTGCTGATTTTTGATGTTGGATGATCATGGAAAAAGGGTTGTGAAGCTTGGTGTTGCATGTGTTTGAATTTTGAATTGTCCTAAATGAGTTTATACATGTTTTGTTGTGATTTTGTTGTTAAGCCCTAGATGAAATAATTAGGGTATTTTCTTACTTATATTCAGGTCTCAAATTTAATGTTTATTGTTGGAAATTAATTGAGATGCTTGGCTTTGAAGCTCTTAGCTATGAGCTTGAAGTTTTGGAGTTTAAACATGAGTTTGAGTTAATTTCACATTGGTATTGATGCATGAAATATGTTTCTTTGAGCATCTATTAGTTGTTAGCAACCATATTTGATGGTTTGGAAGTTTGGGTGTGATTTGGGATGGTTTAGTTGAGTTTTTGGGCTGAAATTTGTAGTTTATTGCTGGTTTTTTTGGGTTTTAAACCCAGGTGTCGCGGCATGGTTTTAGCTAGGGGTGTACATCAAACCGCCCGCACTGCCAAAAAAATGCGGTTTGAAATTCTTCGCGGTGCGGTTGCGGTTTGAATTTTTTCCAAACCGCGCGGTGCGGTGCGGTTTGCGGTTTTGAATTATTAAACCGCGATTCAAACCGCACCGCACCGCATGTTTCAAAATTTCAATTTTTATATTTATTTAATTAAGGCCATACATATGAGCCCAGCCCAAGCCCATAAATCTTAGGGCAAAATCCATAACTCTTCACAAACCCTCTCTTCTTAGCAACAAACCCAAGCTCATACATGTGTATTGAAATTTGGAGTTGGAGGTTTGTGTTTATTTTATATTTAATCGATTGCTGAAAGTATGTTAGTTGTACATTTATATTGTTGTTGGAATTTACTTAGTTTCAAGTTTGTTATTTTGATTTAGGTGTGTTGTTGAAACTTTAAAAAGATTATTTACTTATATTGTTGTTGTTATAACTTTTATTAGTCTCAAGTTTGTTGTATTTTCTTAAGTTTCTTGGAATAATTATATTAATGATAGTTTAATTATTTTATGATGATTTCCAAAAAAAAAAAAAAATTGTGATAGTTCAAACTGCATAAACCACAGAAACCGCACCGCACCGCATCATTTTTTGCGGTGCGGTTTTTATGGTTTTTTAGTATCGCAGTGCGGGTGCCGTTTGGAAAATTGGAAAAATCCCATGTGCGGGTTGGTTTGAAAAAATGGTTAAAAACCGCACTACCCGCACCGCGACCACCCCTAGTTTTAGCATGCCGCGGCGCGCCCATTTCTTTATGTGCAGATCCTTTTGTAAACTTTAAATAACCATAACTTTGTGATCCGGACTCCGATTTGGGAGTTCTATATACCGTTGGAAAGCTCTTTTTGAGCTCTATCTGAATATATAAATTTTTAAATGCCTTGTGAATATTTTATGAAAGTGAAATCAAGGATTAACCCTATTTATGAAAATTCTGGATTTGTGTGACTAGGATTACCGACACCAAATCAGAAGCACCCGGGGATTCAGAATCTCTGATATTGCGAAAAAATAGGTAAGACAGTAGTTAGCACATAGAGTATGCGCAGTGGTGCTTATATTGAAAGTGATATGTGTGAATGTTTAGTAAGCGAGATTAGGGTTAATACCCTAATAGGAACGGTCTCATAGCCTAGGGTTATTACCCTAGTGGTATATGTGTAATTGCCATGCCATGTCAAATGTAATGATATTCAAGCATTATGTGTTTAAGGCATAATCAGGTTGACTCTGTAACCATAAACGAGATGAACCATTCTAAGGTCTTATTGTATTTAGACGTAAGAGAGCAACACGTAGGTCTACGCCACGTAGATATAAATAGATGTGTGAGCACAACACATAGGTCTATGTTAGGCTATTTTTAGCCTAAGTTTTGGGTCAAATTTTATAGTTGTTTTTCTTCTTTATTGTTATTTTTGGAATAGACTTACGCTTGTTTTCTTTGGTTTCAGGTTTCTACACATGGAATGTATAAATTGGATAATTTTCGGAAAACAGTGATCTATAAAATAGAGAAAATTTTAAAAGAAAATAAAGTTGAAACTTTAAGCCTGAATTCGACTATGTTCTGTTCAGATTTTGGACAAAGTCAAAACATAAAAGTTTTAGATCTCTTTTTTATCTTTCCAACGCATCTTGAATCAGCTCATTTGAAGTTGTATGAGAAAGTTATGCCCATTTTACTGAAAGATGTCGAAGCAGAAAATTCCAGTCGCCGGGGCGAGATTTCCATGGCCGCGGCCATAAAGTCTGGGCAGAAACGTGGTGTTTAGAAGCCTATCTGGCTGCGGCGAGACCACTTTTGGCCGCGGCGAGCGTCCGTACGGTCAGGGGTATTTTCGTCCGGCGAACCCTAAAAATTAGATATAAATAGAAAACTGCGATGGGAAGTCAAGGGAAGCGATTTGGAACTCTAAAACACAGCAGAGAGCGGCAGGAAGAGCAGAGTGAATCAAAGTGAAGATCCAGAATTCATCCACCAACAGTTTCTTTCTTTATTCCTCTTTAATTTCTTTATGTTGAATATTGTTATAGGAATGGTTATGGATTTATTTTTGAACTAAATTTCCCATTTAGGGAGGATGATGATTGTTGTTTAATGTTTTGCCTAGTTAATGTTTAATTGCCATTCCTTCATTCTTGTTTGTGTAATTATCTCAATTTGTGTTTAATTTCATGTTTAAGATTGATCACCTTGTGCATGCTTTATGATCTCAATTCGAAATCTGAAAAGTGAGAATTGAGAATGCTAAAATTTGGATAATCGATGAGTATTCACATGACTTATGTGACAAGTAGATTATTACCTAATGCTGATTTCATGTTAGTTTAATTAAGGAATTAATTAGATAACATGTGATTTAGAACCTAGAAGATCTGAAAAGAGCTAGGTTACTTTATAATCTCTCATTCACTTCAAGAAAAGGATAGCAATTAGGCATTAACAATTTAGGTAAACATACAATAGGATTCTCCTCCCTATTATGTCATCTTGCTCAACTTTCAATTGTGTTATTTAAGTTTTCTGAATTACTTTCATTCTTTTTAAATCATAAATACTTTTAATTTGCCAAATAGAATTATAAGTATAGTTTTGTGGTAATTAATCCAATTCCCTGTGGTTCGACCTCACTTGAGTGAGTATACTACTTGATTGCGTGCACTTGCGTAGTAATTAATAATTTTATTTTCATTTTATTTATTATAAAAGTTTAAATTCTGCGATATTTTGATTAGTAATCCCGATTAGGGGATTAGGATTTTATAGTTATTTTGGGTAGCGTCCCTAATTAATTAGGGCATTACAATTTGGTATCAGAGCACCAAGGTTTTTAAACTTCCTGTAAACCGGCCGAACATGTACATTCATCGTCAGAGACAAGCTCGACTCATGGTGCAGAAAGTATTGAGAGTAAATACTTTACTGTTTGTGTGATCATCTGTTTACCGCTTTCCATTGTAGGCAGTATACAAGCATCTAGAGTATGTATGTGTTATGTGATTCCATGCTTTAAATGTTATTTGCTTATGTGAATATTATATGAGGTAAATATATGAGTTAGGGTTTAAGGCAATAAGTGCGTAAGTGTGGTATTGGTGCTTAACTCGCTGGAGTTGTTAATTACAGGGGTACTAATAATGGACCCTCCGCAATCATCTAGACCACAGGGCGAGCAAGTAGAGCCCGGGGCTGCCCGAACTGATCCACCGGCACTGCCTGCACCTCCGCAGAATCCAAGGGATAATGCGGGGGTTGGTAATGCTAATCCTCCTACTGACTGGCAGCAGATGTTCCAAGAATTGCGAAGTATCATACTTGGTTAAGAAGAAGAGTTGCAACGTTTAAGGCAACCGGCTGCCCCAGTTGATCAAGGGTTACCACCAGCACCTGTGCCAGTGGTGGTTAACCAGGGATTTATTATGCCGCACCGAGATTCCGTGTTCGAGCGATTTGTGAAGCTGCAACCTCCGACTTTTTTTGGGAGGTATTGACATTATAAAGGCTGAGCAGTGGATGAGCACTGTTACCTGTATCCTCGACAATATGGGGGTGATGGGAACTGAGAGAGTTAATTGTGCGGCCTTCATGTTACAAGACCATGCCCACGTCTGGTGGGACATAGTAGGTCAGACCCGAGACATCAGTGTGATGACCTGGGAAGAATTCAAGAATCTGTTTGAAGAAAAGTTCTATATTGTTGCTGTAAGGACTTCACATCAGGAAGATTTTGTGAAGTTGGCTCAAAGAAAAATGTCTGTGGCCGAGTATACTCTGGAATTCGATCGGTTATCCAAGTTTACTGGTGATCTGGTGCCCACAGATTTCACCAGAAAATAAAAGTATGTTCGAGGACTGAATGCCATAATCAGTCGGGACTTGAAAATTACCACTTATCACATGACACTATGTATAAGAGAGTGGTAGACTTGGCCATATTTGCTGAGGAGGCTGAGCAACAAGTAATGAAAGAGCAGGCTGCAAAGGATGTCGTCACAGCATCAAATCCTCCTGCTAGTGGTAGTATAAGTAAGGGGACTGACAGTGGCAACCCTGATCACAAACGAAAGGCTGAGGCTTCCGGAGCATCAGGGGGAAATAGAAACTTTCGGGGAAACAGGGGTGGCTGTCAGGGTCGCGGGTCCTCATTCTGATCATATCCCGAGTGTCCTAAATGCAAGAAACACCATCTTGGTGAGTGTCGAGCCAAGGCATGTTTCCAATGTGGCGTGGTGGGCCACTTTATCAGGGATTGCCCTCAGGCCAAGAAAGAGGAGCCCAAGAAGAATACTGCTCAGAACCCGGGGTGACTTTTCACCATGACTCAGGCTGACGCTGATGCTAGTCCGTTAGTTGTTTATTAATGGTTGTTCATTTAATGTGTTGTTTGATTGAAGAGATACTCACTCTTATGTATCGAGTAGAGTTATTGAACGTTTCCACAAGCCGTGTGATATTTATGCTTCGGGGTTTGGAACTCTGTTACCTTCGGGAGACTTTATAATATCCAGTAGGTGGATTCGGTCTTTATCCTTCTGGATTGACGGTTGTGAGTTGACTGCCAATCTAATCGAATTGTAATTATCTGATTTTGACTTAATCCTGGGAATGGATTTTCTATCTAAATATGGAGCGACGATCGACTGTAAACGGAAGATGGTAGTGTTTGAGCCCGATAATGCCAACCCAGCGGTGTTTGTGGGTAAGGTTGTTGGAAATATTTTACCAGGATCTAGATTTACTACCAAGTATGTTTCATTAACATCCTAATATGAATTCTAAAACAATGAAATAAACACATAAGAGTTTAAAAAAACATTACATTGGTTGCAGCGGAATATTATGAATCCTTCCATTCAGATCTCTAGCCCTTGATTCCTTTCTGTAGCAGAGTGTAATCAAGATCTGAATCTGGATCGCATTCTCTTCTTCTTTGATGTTGATTTTCCACAGTCTTACATACTATGATTGAGGTACCACTTGATGTGTGTGGGCACTACTCTATCACTCAAGGGTTTCGAAATTTAGAGAGGAAAAGAGAGAGAAAGTGGCGTGTAGGCTTTTTCTGAAAGAAACAAATGTGCAAAGTTATATGTTTCTTAAAGCCAACACTTTCTATTTATAGAATGCCCTCTAGGTTTAAGTTAGAATTGTGCGGCATTAAAATAATGGAAAAAATAAAATGGTAAACCTCTTACATAGTGGGCGGCCCATATAAGGAAATTGGGCCTCACTTTGCAACTTTCCCATTTTATTATTTTTCATTCCCATTTTCTCAAAAATGCCAATTTTTCAATTTAACCTTTCAAATGCCAATTCTAATAATTTAATAACTTAGAAATAATTATTAAATAATATTGCAATTTAATATATTTATTAATTTAGACATATAAAGTATCTTAATTAATAAATAAACCTATAATCTCTTTTCTTTACAATTTCTCCCTTGCTTAGTGAAAATTCACAAAGTAGACATAGCCTAACTTTAGAATTATAATTGACTAATTAAAATCAATTAACTGAGTCTTACAAGCAGTGTGGTCTCAGCTAGTATGGGGACCATGGGTCTATATAACCGAGCTTCCAATAATTCGAACCGAATTTACCAAGTAAATTCCCTAACTTATTAATTCCTTATTGAATCCACTCTTAGAACTTAGAATTGCACTCTCAGTCATATAGAACGCTCTATATGTTCCACGATATAGACATGTCATTAGTTATCCATTGTTATAATCCTAATTTGATCAATGATCCTCTATATAGATGATCTACACTGTAAAGGGATTAAATTACCGTAACACCCTACAATGTATTTTATCCTTAAAACACTTAACCCTGTATAAATGATATTTCAGCTAAGTGAAATGAGTACTCCCCCATTTATTTTTGTTTGGTTAAGCTCGAAGGAAATCATCCTTTACTTTCTATTCGCCGGATAGAAGCTATAGATTCCATATTTATGTTAGCGCTCCCACTCAATTGCACTACCGTGTTCCCAAAATGTACGTATCACCCTGACCCAAAAGTAGGCTTAACTAACAAATCAAAGAACACGAATAGCACTCTTGAGATTGAACCTAATCATATCAGGATTAAGATCTTTTGATCTAGGATCAACAGGTGATATTGAATTGAATAGATATTACGGTAAATTCTAATAAGTTCAATATCGTTCCCTTTCGATGTATACTCCATACATCCGATACTGGTAAACTTTGCCAATGTCTTGGAAAGGACATAACACTTTTCCAAGGTGTAAGAATACCTATCGCTGATTATACCATGTCAGTCTAAATCCAGTGTTCTGACAAATCACGGAATAAACTTTCAAACATATAATTAAGATTATATTCCACTGTGCAGACAACCCTATAATCATTAACAAATTCATATGTTCTGGACTTAAATAGAATTCATACATTATATATATAATCATGAAATAAATCATGTGAACCATGCAACATAAAATGTTATTTCTGATCTTTATTAATAAGTAAATCTAATTATATTGAAATGGATTTTATTTAGGGCACAAAATCCAACAGGTTCATGGGGCACGCATACCAAGAATAACACTGTTGAAAGCTAAGGACCTGACGAGCAGAGGTTGTCTGGGATTCATAATCACCGCAGTGGATACCAGGCAACCTATGACATCAGGGCCTGAGAATACAAGATAGGTATGCGAGTTCCTTGATGTCTTTCCTAAATACTTACCGAGATTGCCACCTACCCGGGAGATTGAATTTGTTATTGAATTGGTTCTAGGAGTGGATCCAGTATCTAAAGCACCGTATCGAATGGCTCCAGTAGAATTGAAAGAATTGAAGATACAATTGCAAGAGTTACTAAATCTGGGATTCATCAGACCGAGCTACTAACTATGGGGTGCTCCTGTGTTGTTTGTGAAGAAGAAAGACGGAACCCTGCGAATGTGTATTGATTACCAGGAGTTGAACAAGCTTACTATCAAGAACAAATATCCTTTACCTCGAATTGATGATCTGTTTGATCAACTACAGGGGAAGATGATCTTCTCTAAGATCGATCTTCACTCAGGCTATTATCAGTTGAGAATTCTAGAGGAAGATATCCCAAAAAGTGCGTTCCGTACTCAGTATGGACACTATGAATTCCTTGTGATGTCTTTTGGACTCACTAATGCCCCGACAGCATTCATGGATCTAATGAATTGGGTGTTCAAGGACTACCTGGATAGGTGTGTGATTATGTTTATTGATGACATTTTGGTGTACTCCGAGTCAGAAGAAGAGCATGAGTTGCATCTCAGAGCGGTTTTACAACGGTTACAAGATCATACACTCTATGCTAAATTCAAGAAGCGCAAATTCTGGTTATCTCGTGTCTCATTTTTGGGGCACATAGTGGATAAAGATGGGATCATGGTGGATCCGGCCAAAATTGAAGCTGTTCGGGATTGGCCAACACCAAAATTAGCTACTGAGGTCAGAAGTTTTCTTGGTTTAGCGGGATATTATTGTCGATTTGTTGAGGGTTTTTCAAAGATAAATGTACCCTTGACGGAGCTAACTCGAAAGAACCTGAAGTTTATTTGGACTGATCGGTGTGAGAAAAGTTTCTTGGAAAGCAGCGCTTGATTACCACTCCAGTGCTAACTCTTCCTTTAGATAAGGAAAAGTTTGTGGTTTATTATGATGCCTAGAGACAGGGTCTCGACTGTGTGCTTATGCAAACTGGAAAGGTAATATCCTATGCTTCTTGGCAGTTAAAAGAGTACGAACAGAGGTACCCTACTCACGATCTAGAGTTCGCAGCAGTGGTATTTGCGCTGAAGATTTGGCGGCATTACCTATATGGCGAGAAATGTGAGATATACACTGATCACAAGAGTCTAAAATACTTCTTTACCCAAAGAGACTTGAATATGAGATAGAGACGTTGGCTAGAGTTGGTGAAGGATTATGACTGTGAGATCCTTTATCACCTTGGTAAGGCCAATGTGGTTGCTGATGCCTTGAGTAGAAAAGGTCAGAGTTAGTTGAGCACTGTGAAGCAAATCTCCCAGCAGCTAGCAAATGAGATGACTCGAGCTAAGATTGAGTTGGTTGTAGGTCAGTTGGCTAATATTACCCTGCAATCCACTCTTTTAGAGAGAATTAAAGAAGCACAAAGGCAAGATTTGGAATTGGTAAAAACCCGAGCTAGGGTTTTGGCTTGGAAGGCTAGTGATTTCTCAGTAGATGAAACGGGAATGTTGAGATTCTGGAATCGAGTTTGTGTGCCCATGGATGAGAGTATTAAAAGGAGATCATGGATGAGTCTCATATGACTCCTTATTCAGTTCATCCAGGGTCAACGAAGATGTATCAAGACTTGAAAGCCATGTTTTGGTGGCTAGGGATGAAGAATGACATTGCTGAGTATGTTGCAAAGTGCCTTACGTGTCAGCAAGTTAAGGCTGAGCAACAGCGACCTGCGGGGTTGTTGTAGCCACTGAACATACCAGAGTGGAAATGGGAAGATATTGCTATGGACTTCATGGTAAGTATGCCTAGAACCACGGGACAATTTGACTCTGTGTGGGTCATAGTGGACAGGTTTACAAAGTCAGCTCACTTTTTATCTGTTCGGACGAATTTCTCCATTGACCAGTATGCTGAGTTTTATGTCAGAGAAATTGTTCTTCTTCATGGTGTCCCAAAGTCCATTGTTTCAGATAAAGATCCAAAGTTTACATCAAGATTCTGGGAGAGTCTACATCGAGCTATGGGTACTCAGTCAAAGTTCAGCATAGCATTTCATCCTCAAACGGATGGACAATCTGAGAGGACGATACAAATTTTAGAAGACATGCTACGGGCATGTGTGCTTGACTTTGAGGGATAGGGTAAAGTACCTTCCCCTGATCGAGTTCTCTTATAATAACAGCTACCAGGCAACAATCGGGGATGGCCCCTTATGAGCTTTTATATGGAAGAAAGTGTAGATCGCCCATTCACTAGGATGAAGTGGGTGAAAGAAAGTTCTTGGGCCCCGAGGTTGTTCAGAAAACAAGTGAGGCAGTTGACAAGATTAGAGCGCGAATGCTCGCAGCTCAGAGTAGACAGAAGAGTTATGCTGATCCAAAGCGTCGAGATATTGAATTCCAGGTCGGGGACATGGCATTTCTTTGAATATCTCCAATGAAAGGCATTAAACGCTTTGGGAAGAAAGGGAAGCTTAGCCCAAGGTTCATTGGACCTTTTGAAATCCTTGAGAGGATAGGGCAAGTAGCGTACAGGTTAGCTATGCCCCAAGCGCTGGCAGCTGTACATGATGTGTTCCACGTTTCAATGCTTCGAAAGTATGTCTCAGACTCGTCCCATGTTTTGAGTTATGAAGCATTGGAACTCCACCCAGACTTCTCATACGAGGAACAACTGGTGCAAATACTCAATAGAAGAGAGAAAGTCTTGAGAAGCAAGACAGTGGCACTGGTGAAAGTACTGTGGAGGAACAGTAAGGTGGAAGAGGCAACCTGGGAACTTGAGACGGATATGCAGCAGAAATAACTAGAGTTGTTCAGGTAAATTTCGGGACGAAATTTCTATAAGGAAGGGGTAATTATAATACCCTGGAATTATGAATGGATTAGCAAAGGTCTAATTAGATAATTATGAATAATTGAGGAATTATATTATTATATAGTTCCATATATGTGAATTAATATGATTTATTATATGGTAAGCCCCGTTGGTGAGCCAGAGGCATTTTAGTAATTATGACCCGAGAAGGGTAAAATGATTAAATTAATTTAATAACGTGTTTATTAGAACTATATTATTATATAGTATGTATGTGTTGTCTTTTCAGGTGCGTTTTGACAGGTTGGCGCGGTATAGTCACAACTAGGTATTTTGGGCCGAACGGGGTTCGCGCCCGAAATGCAATTTGGGATTAAATATTGGCATGTTACTTGATATTTGATAATCAGAATTTTATTTGAAAAATTTATCAGTGTGATATGACAATTATGCCCTTGTTTGTGTGGATACATGGAAATTGGCCCTAAGGGCATTTTAGTAATTTAGCCTTTATGAGTTATGAGTTGGGAAATTGAATTTTTGACAAAATGAATTAGAAATTCTGCTCTTTCTTTCTCTCTTGGCCAAACTCTCTTTCCCTCTCTAACCCTCTTGAAAGTTTCAAGTTTTATGGTGAATTGCTTGAGTTTTGCTTGAAAATTGAAGTGGAATATTGGGGATGTTATTGTGCTTAGCCTTGCAAGAATTTGAGGTAGCTTCTAAAGCTTTAATTCTTATGTTTATTGTTGATTTTTGATGTATGATGATCATGGAAAAAGGGTTGTGAAGCCTTGTATTGCATGTGTCTGAATTTTGAATTGTCCTAAATGAGTTTATACATGTTTTGTTGTGATTTTGTTGTTGAGCCCTAGATGAAATGATTAGGGTATTTTCTTACTTATATTCAGGTCGCAAATTTAATGTTTATTGTTGGAAATTAATTGAGATGCTTGGCTTTGAAGTTCTTAACTATGAGCTTGAAGTTTTGGAGTTTAAACATGAGTTTGAGTTAATTTCACAATCTGAAATTGTGGGTTTATTAATGGTATTGATGCATGAAATATGTTTATTTGAGCATCTATTAGTTGTTCGCAACCCTATTTGATGGTTTGGAAGTTTGGGTGTGATTTAGGATGGTTTAGTTGAGCTTTTGGGCTGAAATTCGTGGTTTATTGCTCGTTTTCTGCGTTTTAAACCCAGGTGCCGCGGCAAGCCCATTTCTTTATGCGCGGATCCTTTTGCAAACTTTAAATAGCCATAACTTTGTGATCCGGACTCCTATTTGGGAAATCTATATACCGTTGGAAAGCTCTTTTCGAGCTCTATTTGATTATCTAAATTTTAAATGCCTTGTGAATATTTTATGAAAGTGAAATCAGGGGTTAACCCTATTTATGAAAATCCTAGATTTGTGTGACTAGGATTACTGACACCTGATTAGAAGCACCCGGGGATTCGGAATCTCTGATATTGCAGGACAACAGGTAAGACAGTAGTTAGCACGTAGAGTATGCGCATTGGTGCTTATATTGAAAGTGATATGTGTGAATGTTTAGTAACCGGGATTAGGGTTAATACCCTAATAGGAACGGTCTAATAGCATAGGGTTATTACCCTAGGGATATATGTGTAATTGCCATGCCTTGTTAAATGTAATGATATTCAAGGATTATGTGTTTAAGGCATAATTAGGTTGGACTCGGTAACCATAAACGAGATGAACCATTCTAAGGCCTTATTGTATTTAGACGTGTGAGAGCAACACGTAGGATTACGCCACATAGATATAAATAGATGTGTGAGCACAACACATAGGTCTACGCCACGTAGACATAAATAGGCATGTGAGTGTAACATGCGGGTCTGTGACACACAGACATATATGAATGGCATTACTGTGTAAATAGCATGATGAGCATATAATTATTATTGTTATGATTTATACTGTCTTGTTGGGCTTGGCTCACGGGTGCTCCACTGTGCAGGAAAGGGTAAGGCTTTAGCTGATCAGCCTTGAGTCCAGGAGCTAGGCGAAGAATGTACATGTCCGAGCCACATCAGACCAAGCGGGTTAAGGGTCTACCAGTGATGTATTTTTTTTGAAACTCTATTTTACCGCTTGGGCCGGCTAACAGAAAGAGACTTGTAATAAAGTTTGTAAATATTTTTTGGATCCCAACTGTTGTAAAGTTTAAATTATTACAAGTTTTATTTTCATTCTGTTTATTATAAAAGTTTAAATTCTGCGCTATTTTGATTAGTAATCCCAATTAGGGGATTAGGATTTCATAGTTATTTTGGGTAGCGTGCCTTTACACATATTCCCCTTACCATGACACGAGTCCTCCACTGAAATGGCAACCGAATTTTGGGTATAACAGTTATGATTATCCATTGTTACAATCGTAATAGTCAAAGATCCTCTATAGATGACCTACACTGAATAGGGATAAATTTATCGTTCTACCCTTTAATGTATTTTATTTTTAAAACACTTAGCTACCTATAAATGATACTTCAGTAAACTAATATAAATACGGAAATGGTAAATTGCGGCATAAATACTTAATGTTTTAGATTTTATATACTTAAATACTTTATCTTTATTTTTAGAGGCAAAAATACCCAATTTTATAATTCTCTTACACTCATTAGTACTACTTCCGTTAATTCATACATATAGACACGTGGAGGGTCCAGATGCATTAAATTTATTTTTTTTATTTTAAAACATAATAGTCTTAATATCAGAGACTAAATGTTACTTGTTTAAAAAAAAAACCAGTTCTCATAATAATTTTCACATGTACTGCACTAGTTCACTCAGTTATGAAAATTTAGTTTTGCATATCTCCTATTATTTTTTTTTTTGAAACAAGTAGCATGTAGTTTTTAATATTAAGAATATTAAATTTTAAAATAAAATAAATAAATGTAATACATCTAGGGCCTCCACGTATTCATATTTATAAGTTAACAGAAGTAGTGGTGGTAACAAATGTAAGAGAATTGTAACATTGGGTATTTTTACCTCCAAAAATAAAGATAAAGTATTTAAGTGTATAAAATCTAAAACATTAGGTATTTATGTCGCAATATATCCTTACTGAAATGAGGCCTCAATCATTTATCTCTATTTATCCAAGCTCGAAGGAAATCATAGTTTCACTTCTAAATACTTATAGAAGCTATAGATTCCATATCTATGATCAGCGCTCTCACTCAATTGAACTACCATGTCCTTAATCTGTATGTCATGAGAAGATCTAATTGGTCGACTTTAACGAAAAAATTGAAGAACATAAATAATACAACTAAGATTGAACCTAACCATATCAGGATTAAGATTCATAGACCTAAGAATCAACTATGGATATTGACTTAGAAAGATATAACGGTAAGTTTATGATATCTTATCTAAGACCAATATCGGTCCCTTCCAATGTATACTTGATAAATGCTCAAATTGGTACATTATAAGCCTTTATTTATGCATATATAATTAATATAAATTAAATATTTCTTTGTTTAATTGGTAAATTTATTTTTATTGGAAATATTTTATTTACTTTAATTTTTATGTTATTTTATCAGATTTTAGAGTGAAAAATACACTTTGTCATTTTGTTACTTTTCTTTTATTATTTTAGTTTCTTATTTTAGTGACAATAATGAGTAAACTAGAGTAGTAATATTGGTGAGGTTAGAGTGGAGCTTTTGTACTTCTTATTTCTATTATTGATATTGATTCTTTTGTGCTTCATCTCCATATCTCATTTATTAAATTGTTCTTCATCTTCTAATTTTTCTTCCAAAGTTAATAATATCTTTTATATAAGTTCATTCATGCTTTCCTTATGTAAGTTAGGCTTTTAATTATTTTGGTGTATTTATTATATTATATGTCGTTTACTGCATTCTGCCAACAGTGGTATTTTGTCAATTTATGATATATAATATGATATGTTGTTAAGTTAGAGGTGAGATTCAATTTATTCAAGATTATCTGATTTGTGCTCATAACATATGTATCTTCTGGTTGTAATTAATGGTGTAGAATTACATATGCGTTCTGAATTAATATCAATATTAAAATAGAATTTGCATAACTACATCTCTACCTTACTAAGCTCTTTGTCTGATCATCCCTTTTCACTCACCATTTTATTATTTTTAGTTCATACATTTATATCATTTTCTATTTATACTAATCTTTAGTGGTAATTTACCTCCCTGTGGATACGACATATAACCCGTTTACTATTGCGACCGCAGTGTAACTAATTGAGTGGCGTCAATACTCCATACATTCGATACTGGTAAACTTTACCAATGCCCTACAAAGGACATAACACTAATCCAAGGTGTAAGTATACATTATCGCTGATTATCATGCTAATCTAAATCCAGTGAACTGACAAATCATAGGAATTAAACTTTTGAAGGTGTAAGTATACCTTATTGCTGGACTTATTATAATTTATACATTAAACATAATCATGAAATAAATCATGTGAACCATGCAACATAAAAGCGATTTCTGATCTTTTATTAATTAGTAAATCTGATTATATTGAAATGTGTTTTATTTAGGGCACAAAACCCAATAAAAACTCCTATATTTTTTTAGTATTCATTTAGTATTATTATAATTTCTTTGAGGTATACAATTTTATTACTACGTTATATCGATTTTCAGTGATACGATATATCAAATATTGTTTTATATATTTCATGATCTAAGGGAAATTACCCCATATACTATTTTTTAACTTTTTTTTTCAAATTTACGGTTTCGGTTTCTAAAGTAGTTGCAGCGCTAGTTGCAATAGGGTTTCTGTACGATTTTTTGTTGCGATTTAAGTTGCAGCGCCAGTTGCAATAGGGGTTTCTATATAGAATTTCGTAAAAATGCAAAAAAAAAATGTTAACAAGTATAAAAATTAAAAAAAACCCTATGTTTATTCATTTTTGTTACAAAATAATGATATGTAATTCAAAAAAATTAGTACAAATTACACTATATATGAGAAAATTATAAGAGTTTACTTTTTTATGGCATAAATAAATAATCCTAAGGGGTTATGGGTTTATTTATGCCATATTTTTGGTAAAAAAATAGAAATCTCATATTTGTAAACAATAATAAGTTTTATCGGAAAAGTCACATGCGTCGGAAATTTTATCGGCGTTAGAAAAGTCATTGGAAAAATCACCGTCGCTGGAAAAAGTTACTGAAAAAGACACAAGAAGTAGATGTCTCAAATATAAACAAAAATAGAACCAGCTCTATAACATAATGAATGAAAATAAATAACACAAAATAACTCAAATCGGTTATAATTGAAATATAACCGGTTTTGTAACATAAAGAATAAAAACAAATAAAACAAAATAACTCAAACTAATTGTAATTAAATTAGAACTGGTTCTATAATATAATGAATGAAAATAAATAACACAAAATAACTCAAACAAGTTATAATGAAAATATAACCGGTTCTGTAACATAAAGAATAAAAACAAATAAAACAAAATAACTCAAACTAATTGTAATTAAATTAGAATCAGTTTTATAACAATGTTATAATGAATAAAAATAAACACGAAATAACTCAAACCGGTTATAGCTAAAATAGAACAGGTTATATAGACATAATGAATGAGTATTTTTTAGGTAGATATGGTATGTGTGTAATTATTTGGTGGGTTGGAGCATGTTGAATGGATGTTTTTGTTTAAGCTATTTTATTTAACTAGTTTTTGTGTGTGAGTTTTTATTTTAGTTGCTTTACGGAACTAGTTTTTTTATCTTAAATTTTTAACTAGTTGATAAATATAAACGGTTTCTTTATATTATATTTTAGTTATTGTGTATTATTATTTGTGTTTATTTATTTTGTTATAGAACTGGTTCTTTTCATATTTATGCTCTCAATATTTTTTGAAATTGATCTCCATTTTTTTTAAGAAAATTATAATCAGTTTTATAAGGTATCATGTGTTATGAGGTTTTTTATTGTAGAACTAGTTTTGTTTTTAATTTATTTTTCAGTATTTTTAGGAACTGATTTCTCCTTTATTTTTTAATTGTAATCGGTTTGAATTATTGTGTGTTACTTGTTTGTATTCATTATGTTATATAACCGATTCTATTTTAGTTGTAATCGGTTTTGAGTTATTTCATGTTATTAGTTTTTATTCATTATAACAATGTTATAGAACCGGTTCTATTTTAATTATAACTGGTTTAAGTTATTTTGTCTTATTTGTTTTTATTCATTATATTGTAGAACCGATTATATTTTAATTATATTCGGTTTGAGTTATTTTGTGTTATTTATTTTTATCCATTATGTTATTTAGAAAAAACACTATTAGCAACACTTTTTTTATAGTAAAGAAAATTAGAAGGCAACACTTGTAAAAGTGTTGTCTCCTAGACTGTTGCCAAAAATATTAAGAAAAAACAACACTTATAAAAGTGTTACCATAGGTTGCTAATAGAAAAATACATATACTAACATTTAAAATACCAATATTAATTATATATATATTTTGTATATATATATTTTTTATTATTAATCACTATTTTATTATTATTTTCTTAAAATAAATTTAATGTTTAATTATATCTATCTGATTCAAATTTATTTTATTTATAAATTTAAAAAAAACATTAAAATACACATACATTTGATTAAAATTTATATTTACAATGCAGATTAAAAAAATATATTTACAACACATAATTCAAGTATATTATTCTGATTATATTCAATCAAAATATTTTTTGCACAAATACAAGATATGATTTTCTAAAAATTTAATTCTTCACTGAAGCTACAAGTTGTTCGTCGTTATTCACTACTTCAAAAATGTGCACTATATAGTTATCGTTTCATGAACACTGCAAAAAAAAAAAAAATAATAACATGTGAAAAGTTTATACATATATAACATAGAATATTTTATGAGTCATTTTATACATACATTCTTAAAACTTTATAATAGAGAGTTTAATAGTGAAGTATGTGATAAAGTAGAATTATGTTCGCTTCAACTTGGGACTAAATGTATTTCTACAAGATAAAAGAAAAACATTTTTTTTATGTTAATAGTGACACAACTCAAATATAATTTATCATTATCTAAACTCAAAATATATATTTACACAAAATAAAGAGAAATTATACATATATAATGGTTTAAACTTATCTTTTAGGGCTCGTTTAGAACGCCGTGTTAGGTCGTATTGTATTGTATTGTATTACATTGAATTGAAATATATATCATATTTTTATATAATACTATATTAAACTTTAATTTATACTAAAATATTATATATTTAGGTGTCCATAAAAGTTAATACCAGATATAGTTTTACATAAAAATATTGTATAAAATACAATTCAATATAATAAAATACAATACAATACGACCTAATACGGCGTTCCAAACGAGCCCTTAGTGCATAGAAGGTACGAACCAGTACCGATATATATTGATGTGAATTCTTAAAATTAATGGTCATATAATAAATACAGTTTTGGTTTAGTAGAAGACAGCTTGATATGTATAGTGGTATTCTCAAGATTAACATTTTTTTGTCTTACACGATTGGATAGAAGAAGTTAATTAGAGAAGTTACAATCCACTAACTTTATATACGTGACTCTAATATTAGAATTATATTTTTGAATAAAAAAATCTTAATTAGGATTATACATCTAGCAACACTTATCCAGAAGGTGTTGCGGTTCTTTATTTAGTGAAAATTAATGCAGGAAAGGTTTTATGAAATGTCAGCTCTATTTGCAAGAGACTGAGTGAATTATATTTATAGGTAGGATCGAAAGAGACCAATACAGAGGAAAGCCAATGGCTCAATTATAGATGTAGGCAATTGTAACAAATAGAGAATAAATCGTACAAAAGCAATCATTGCCTCATCATTACAAGAATAACGACTATATCTACCTAGGGATCTCCAATTGACAGAAAGATGGACACCTGTCCTAAACCTGGACCACAACAACCAGCAGAGAGGAAAAATCCAGCAAGAGAGAAATAGGTTCATTTATTCACATCACCTATCAAATGCAGGGGTGGATTGATTACTCCAAGTTTGTCGATTAAGAAATTGAACCTTGAGCTAGACAACCCCTTTGTCAAGAAATCTGCAACTTGATGAGATGATGGAACATATCTGATGTCCAACTCTTTGCTTAAGACTTTATCCCGAATGAAGTGAACATCAACTTCGATGTGCTTAGTCCTTGCGTGGAACACAGGGTTGGATGCCAAGGCATTAGCTCCCATATTGTCACACCAAGTGATGGCTGTTGGTGTTTTAAAGTTGAGTTCTTTAAGTAGTGATTCGATCCATGAAATTTCTGCTGCCACATGAGCTAAGGCACGATACTCGGACTCCGTACTTGATCTTGCAACAACCGGTTGCTTCTTGGAAGACCATGACACAAAGGTGTTACCAAAGAAGACACAATAACTTGCTATATAGACCGTCTGTCATCGGGGCAAGAAGCCCAATTAGGGTCTTAATATCCAGTTATATTCAGCGGTTCATCACAGCTGATATGAAGGCCCTTGTGCATGGTTCCCTTTAAATATCTTAGGACTCTTTTAGCTCCATTACAGTGAACTGTTGTTGGTGCCTTTAGAAATTGGGTAAGTTTATTGACCACATAAGAGATATCTGGCCTGGTGTGAGATAAATATTGCAGCCCACCAATTACACTTCTATAAATTGTAGGATTAGAGAGCAATTCACCTTCTGTTATGGACATTGACCTTCTTGCAGTAGCAGATGTTGGACAAGGCTTTAGGTTGGTAAGGTTGTGTCTTCGAATCAAGTCTTATATATATCTCGTTTGTGTTAAATATAAGCCTGTCACATCCCTGTAGACTTCGATTCCCAGAAAGTAGTGTAGTGAGCCGAGGTCTTTGAGAGTGAATCTTCTATAGAGTTCTGAAATGAAACTTTTCAACTTGTTGTTGTTATTGCTTGTCACAACAATGTCATCAACATATATTAACACAAAGATTACATCAACACCATGTTTATAGAAGAACAAGGATGTGTCTGATTTTGAGTTCTTGAAATTCCAGCTAGCCAACGTGGATTTTAGCTTGTCAAACCAGGCTCTTGGTGCTTGTTTTAAGCCATACAATCACTTATTTAACTTGCACACATAGTGTTCTTTCCCTGGTTCTTCAAAGCCTTGAGGTTGGAGCATGTAAACCTCTTCTTTGAGAGTGCCATTTAAAAAGGCATTGTTTATATCCAGCTGCTTGATTTCCCATCCTCAAGTGACAACAATGGTCAATATAATTCTAACTGTAGTAGCTTTAATAACTGGACTAAAGGTCTCTCCAAAATCGATTCCAGGCCTTTGGTGAAAACCCTTAGCAACCAAGCGAGCTTTGAACCTTTGATGTGAGCCATCTAAGTTTAATTTTTCCCGAAAAACCCACTTGTTGCCTATCAAGTTCTGATCTGGTTTGGGAGGTACAAGTACCCAGGTGTGGTTGTCCTTGAGAGCATTATTTTCACTTTGCATTGCTTTGTTCCAACCAGGATGAGAAAGTGCTTCCTCAACACTGCCAGGTTCTTTTGTTTCTGTATTGCAGTGAGTGTGTCCCATGAATACCCGAGGTTTGAAGATTCTAGCTTTTGCTCGAGTAATCATGGGATGACCAGATGTTTGAGGATCATCTGTAGTCTGTACTGGACCTGGAGAGTTTCTTGTTGAATGTTCTGTTTTCAGCAAATTGTATTATAAAATCATCCTGAAAAATAGCAGCAGGACTGATAGTAATTCCCCTCTCATTTTCTGCAACTGGAGACTCATGTGAAGCAACAGGTATAGGATGCAGAGAGTTAAAAGAGTGAGTATTTACCTGAGAGTGTGTTGGTGTGGAGAGTGCTTCTTCAGGTATGCTCAAGGATGATGAGGGAGTTGCTGGTCTACGAGCAGAAAAACCAGCAGGAGGTTGAGAAGATGGCAGAACTGACCAAGAGGAACTTTGAATTATGACTGGTTTTTCAGCTTGGTAATTGTTTACAAAACCAAGTTTGAATGGAAACTCTAACTCATTAAACACTACATTCCTTAAGATGTAGATTTTGTTGGAAATATTTTACCAGGATCTAGATTTACTACCATATATGTTTCATTAACATCCTAATATGAATTCTAAAACAATGAAATAAACACATAAGAGTTTAAGAAAACCTTACATTGAGTGCAGTGGAATATAATGACTCCTTCCATTCAGATCTCTAGCCCTTGATTCCTTTCTGTAGCAGAGCATTATCAAGATCTGAATCTGGATCTCTTTCTCTCCTTCTTTTGATGCTGATTCTCCACAGTCTTACACACTATGATTGAGATACCACTTGATGTGTGTGGGCACTACTCTATCACTCAAGGCTATTTCGAAATTGAAGAGAGGAAAAGAGAAGAAAGGGTGGCGCATAACTTTTTCTGAAAGGAACAATATGCAAAAGTCATAGTTTCCTGAAGCCAACACTTTCTATTTATAGAATGTCATCTAGGTTTAGGTTAGAATTGTATGGCATTAAAATAATGGAAAAATAAAATGGTAAAAGCTTGCATAGTGGCCGGCCATATAAGAAAATTGGGCCTCACTTTGCAACTTCCCATTTTGTTATTTTTTCAATCCCATTTTCTCAAAAATGTCAATTTTCCAATTTAACCATTTAAATGCCAATTCTAATTATTTAATAACTAAAAATTAATTATTAAATAATATTGCCATTTAATATATTTATTAATTTAGACATATAAAGTCTCTTAATTAATAAATAAACCTAGAATCTCTTTTCTTTACAATTTCGCCCTTGCTTAGTGAAAATTCATAAACTAGACATAGTCTAACTTTAGAATTATAATTGATTAATCAAAATCAATTAACTGAGTCTTACAAGCAGTATGGTCTCAACTAGTATGGGGACCATGGGTCTATATAACCGAGCTTCCAATAAGTCGAACCAAATTTACCAAGTAAATTCCCTAACTTATTAATTCCTTATTGAATCCACACTTAGAACTTGGAATTGCACTCTCAGTCATATAGAACGCTCTATATGTTCTACGATATAGATACGCCATTAGTTATCCATTGTTATAATCCTAATTTTATCAATGACCCTCTAATAGATGATCTACATTGAATAGGCACTAAATTACCATTACACCTTCAATGTATTTTATCCTTAAAACACTTAGCTCCGTATAAATGATATTCCAGCGAAGTGAAATGAGATCTCCACCATTTATCTCTGTTTAGCCAAGCTCGAAGGATATCATCGTTTCACTTCTAAATTCCTATAGAAGTTATAGACTCCATATTTATGTTAGCGCTCCCACTCAATTATACTATCATGTTCCCAAAATGTACGTATCACCCTGACCCAAAAGTAGGCTTAACTAACAAATTAAAGAACATGTATAATACTCTTGATCGAACCTAATCATATCAGGATTAAGATCATTTGATCTAGGATCAACAAGTGATATTGAATTGAATAGATATTACAGTAAATCTTAATATATCTAATCAAAGTTTAATATCGGTCCCTTCCGATGTATACTCCATACATCCGATACTGGTAAACTTTGCCAATGTCCTGGAAAGGACATAACACTTTTCCAAGGTGTAAGAATACCTATCGCTGATTATCATGTCAGTCTAAATCCAGTGAACTGACAAATCAGGGAATAAACTTTCGAACATATAATTAAGATTATATTCTACTGTGCTGACAACACTATAATCATTAACAAATTCATATGTTCTGCACTTAAATAGAATTCATACATTATATATATAATCATGAAATAAATCATGTGAACCATGCAACATAAAATGTTATTTCTGATCTTTATTAATAAGTAAATCTGATTATATTGAAATGGGTTTTATTTAGGGCACAAAACCCAACAGATTTTACATGTGGGAGTTAAGAACTTGTAACCTTTGTGAACTTCACTATAACCAAGGTTAACACATTTTAAAGAGTGAAACTAAAACTTGTGTGCTTGATAAGGCCTTATGCAAGGAAAACAAGCATCACCAAACACTTTTAAGAAGGCATAATCAGGTTTCTTACCATGAACAGCCTCAAAAGGAGATTTATGGTCAAGTATTGGTGTTGGCAATCTGTTAATTAAATAAACAGATGTTTGAAAAGCTTTCCACCAACGGCATGTGAGCTTGTGCTAAAAGAGTGAGACCCTTTTCAACAAAGTGTCTATGTTTTCTCTCAGCTCTACCATTTTGAGCTGAGGTATGAGGACATGAATGAAGGAAATCAATTCCATGGGCTAATGCAGTGTCTTGTAGGGCTTGGTATTCACCTCCTCCATCTGTCCTAAATCTTTTTATTTTTCTTTCAAACTGAGTTTCAGCAAAGATTTTGAATTGGAGAAAGGCATTTATTGCTTGAGCTTTGGTTTTTAATGGGTAAATCCAAGTGAATCTAGTGCAATCATCAATGAAATGTATGTAGAATCTATAACCATTGTTAGAGACAATAGGAGAAGGTCTCCATAGGTCACTATGTATTAAATCAAGTATATTGTTGGCTTTGTCATTTGAAGGTTTGAAAGGGAGAGCATGTGATTTGCCAAATTGACATGCATCACAAAAATGATTCATTTCATTCTTGGGAATTTCAACTTGAAAACAATTTAAAACTTGACTTAATACTTTGTGTGATGGATGGCCTAACCTCCTATGCCACACATCACTCTTAGAAGCACAATACACATTTGTTTTAGACCGACTGACACTAGACTTGGACGTGACAACAACGACAGAAAATAGTTGCTCCTTAGGCTTATTCGACTCGATTTTTCTTGAGAACAGGGGAATTGGCTTTGTGTTTGGTGCTTGAAGTTGGTAGAGACCATCCTTAAGCATCCCTTGAAGAAGCACTTTCCTTGTTAGCTTGTCCTTCACAACACAACAATCAGCATAAAACTCAATGAGAACATTGTTGTCATGGGTTAACTTAGATACACTCAACAAGTTCTTAGCAATTTCAGGAACAAGCAACATTTCTTTAAGCTTTAAACATTGACATGAATCAGTATATAGAACACCATTGCCTATGTGAGAAATAGAGAGTTGAGTACCATCACCAACGGTGACCTTTTCCTTACCCCCATACTCATGTTTCTGTGTCATTGATGAGGATTCGGATGTGATGTGATTGCTTGCTCCACTATCAGCGAACCAAGCATCACTCTCCACAGTTTTTGGTGTTGCAACATAGGCTGAAGGATTGTTGTTGTTGCTGTTCTTGTTGTGTGTCGTGTTGTTTGGATCTGAACCCATGTACTGCTCATCAAATCTGTTGTAACACACAGCAGCCGAATGACCATACTTGCCACACACTTGGCAAGTAGGTTTTGGACCTCCAGATCTGCCACTGAACCTTCCTCTTCCTCTAGCACGATTTCCACCACCTCTGCCTGAGTTTCTGCCACCGTGACTTTGAGGATAGTTGGCAGTACTTCTTCCTTGTCCTCCAACATGTGGCTTTTGAGCAAAATTAGCTTGGGGATCCATCAATGAGTTGATTCCTTTGCCATTTGAAGACATGGCTTGTAATCTTTCTATTTTGCTGTCGAAACTCAGCAATAACTCTTGGAGTTCTTGCCAAGATGTCTTAGGTCTAGCTTCGATTTGAAGAACTATGGTGAGATAGTTCACATCTAGACCCGATAGGACATTTGTGACAAGTTGAGACTCGGGATAAGGCTCTCCAGCTAAGGCAAGAAGGTCAGCCCAGTTTTTCTTTTGCCTAAGATATTCTGTCATGGGAGTGTTTCCCTTTCTAGTAACCTGAATCAAGGTTCTAGTTTCATCCATTTTGGACTTGGAATGAGCTTCATAGAGTTGTTCAAGAGCCTTCCATAACCCTGCAGCAGTAGCCACTCCCATAACTTCGGTTGCTATAGTCTCAGTCATTGAGCTATACAACCACCCGATCAAGAGTTGATCGTTGATGATCCAGTTCTCATAGGCTGGATTTACAACTTGAGAATCAGCAGTATCCAAGCTTTCCATGACTGTTCCTGCATCAATAAACTCAGGTGGACAGGTGTTAGTACCATTAAGAAAACCATCAAGTCTATGGCCTCTAACAATAGTTGAGACCATAGTTTTCCATAGACTGTAGTTGTGTCTATCAAGCTTAAAAAGGTATGATTGAGGGTGTTGAAGTGGTTTGAGACTGGGTTTTGAAGCTGAGAAAAACTTGAGCCAGCACCCATTACAATGGATGCTGCAGTGGCTGGAGTGGATTATGCAGGGTTGTTGTTTCCTGTGTTTTGGGGTTCTGCAGACATGGTGAGAGGGTAGAAACGCCTAGCTCTGATACCAAGTGAAAATTAATTCAGGAAAGGTTTTATGAAATGTCAGCTCTATTTGCAAGAGACTGAGTGAATTATATTTATAGGTAGGGTCGAAAGAGACCAATACAGAGGAAAGCCAATGGCTCAATTATAGCTGTAGGCAATTGTAACAAATAGAGAATAAATCGTACAAAAGCAATCATTGCCTCATCATTACAAGAATAACGGCTATATCTACCTAGGGATCTCCAATTGACAGAAAGATGGACACCTGTCCTAAACTTGGACCACAACAACCAGCAGAGAGGAAAAATGCACCAAGAGAGAAATAGGTACATTTCTTCACATTTTATCCATAATTATTAACAACGCTCATCTTAAAATGTTGCTATTGCCTATTTTTATTTATTTTAAAAATATAAGTTTGAAAATATAAGAGTTATTTTGCAACACTTATTTTTAAAGTGTGTTAAATTATAAAAATAAATAGATTAGCAACACTTTTTCATTAAGTGTTGTTGAATAAGTGTTGCTAATTGTAATTTTTGTAGTAGTTATATAGAACCAATTCTTTATTTATTATATCCGAGACATTAATTTGATCCCCACTTTTTTTTTTTGAAAAAAAAAATTATAACCGATTTTATGAGGTATTATGTGTTATGAAGTATTTTATTGTGAAACTAGTTTTGTTTTGAATTTATATATTAATATTTTTGAAACTGATTTCTTCTTTATTTTTTATTGTAATCAGTTTGAGTTGTTACGTGTTACTTGTTTGTATTTCATTATGTTATATAGCCGGTTTGAGTTATTTCGTGTTATTTGTTTTTATTCATTATAACACTATTATAGATCCGATTCTATATATTTTAATTATAATTGGTTTGAGTTATTTTATTTTATTTATATTTATTTATTATGTTACTGAACCGGTTATATTTTAATTATAACCGGTTTGAGTTGTTAGTTTTTATTCATAGAACTGGTTATATTTTTAATTATATTAGAGACATTTACTTCTGGTGACTTTTCCAGCGACGTTAACTTTTCCGATGACTTTTTCGGCGACGGTGACTTTTCTGACGACTTTTCCGGTGACGATAATTTTTCCAGTGACTTTTCCGACGACAGACACTAACTTTTCGGGCGCCTAAGACTTTTTCGACAAAACTTATTGTTGTTTTAAAAATATGAGATTCACTTTTTTTTTTACAATTTATGGCATAGAAAAACCCATATAAATGTAAAAAAAAAAAAAAAAAATATAGTGTTATTTATTTATGCCATAAAAAAATAAACGATATCCTCAATTCCCATATTTATGAAAATTTCCCTAAAAAATTATATAACTTAATTTATTATTATATATTTTTTTAAAAAATAATACGTAATAAATATACATTTGTAATTTTCATTAGCTAATTTATTATATTTAGTCATTTTCTTATTATTATTTTTTTTCACAATTACTTAAATTAATGGGGTTAAGTTTCTTTAAAAAAGAAAAGAAAAGAAATGGGATTAAGTTTATATAGGATCATTTGGCAATATTTTTTTAATCAGTTTTCTATTTTTTTTTTAAAAGGGAATTACCCTATATACTATTTTTTTAACTTTTTTTTTTTAAAAAAATTTACGGTTATGGTTGCTTCGGTAGTTTCTATGTGGGATGCTATACGGATTTTGGTTGCGATTTAGGTTGCTCCTGTAGTTTCTATGTGGGATGCTATACGGATTTTGATTGCGATTTAGGTTGCTCTGTTAGTTGTTATAGTATAGGAGTTTCTGTGTGAAATTCCGTAAAAATGCAAAAAAAAAAAAATGCAAAAAAAAAAAAAAAAAAAACTGTTTTGAAGTATAAAAATAATAAAAAAACAAAAATTCATTTTTTCAATTAGAAAAGTAAAAATATTTTCCAAAAACATGTTATATAAAACTGTTTTTACTTTTTCAATTTTTTAATTAAGAATTAAAATTTTGAAAATAAAAAAATTACTTTAAACATTTTTTTAAATATTTTTTTTATCAATATTTTAGATTCTGATCCCAACCTGGACCTTGGGACTCAAACTCTGACCACGACCCTAATCCCGGACAGACCACGACCCCGACTCTATTCTCAGACCTTGACTTGAACCCAACGTAAATAAAATCAAAAAATAAAAAAAAATAAGTTATAAAACACAATTTTATTTTCTGTTTTTAAAATTAAAATATAAAAGTTACAAAATATATTTTTATTTTTTAAAAACAAAATTTTATAAATTCAAATTTTATTTTTAGGTTTGGGATTAAAAGATTAACGAATAAAATTGTTATTAAAGTCCGGATAGTATGAATGCTTTGTTTTACAATTTTTGGTCAATCAATAGCATCAAATCAAAAGTGAGGAAGTAAAAAAAAATGAAAAAAAAAGTGAAAATGAGCCTACATAACTTGGTGTGTTTCAAGCAAAGACATGATTGTACAGTGCTCCAGCGAATGGGACTTCGACACACATCACTGAAATTACCACCTTGGTATTACTAAAAACCACTCTTTTGCGACCACACATCCCACCCCACCACACCTAAACCTCTCTCTCTCTCTCTCTCTCTCTCTCTCTCTCTCTCTCTCTCTCTCTCTCTCTCCTTATATACGCATTGAGTTATTACTCCATATACGTTTTATAGACAACTTCACATTTGGTAACAAAGGGGGAAAGAAGGCAATACATTACCATATTAGTTGTATCTCTCTTTTCCTTCTTTCTTTCTTTTTTATTTTGTTTTCCTTCTTTGCTCATAGTTGGTTTTCAGGTATTGAATTTCTTTTTTTAGGATTTTCACTCAGAAGTTTGCCCGTTTGGGATTGTTATTATTAATAGAGAAAATTTGAAATATTAAATATATATATATAAAAAAAGGAGAAACTGAAAAATGGGAAGGGGTAGGGTTGAGCTGAAGCGCATAGAGAACAAGATCAACAGGCAAGTTACTTTTTCCAAAAGAAGAAATGGTTTATTGAAGAAAGCCCATGAGATCTCAGTCTTATGTGATGCTGAAGTTGCTGTTATTGTCTTCTCCCACAAAGGAAAGCTCTCTGAGTACTCCACTGATTCTTGGTACTGCAATATTTTCAATATTAATATTATTAAATTCTCTCTCTATACATCATATATAATAAAATCCATCTTCTTCTTCTTCTTCTTGTTTTTTTTAAGAAAAAATCCATGTTCTTCTGCTTCTTTCTCTTTCTGGTCTTTTAATATTATTATTTTCCTATATAATATATATACGTATATGGTTATTTTACTTATAATTTTTACCCATATTTTTTTTTTTAAAAAAAAAACATCTTCCTTGTATTTGTGCATTTCATATATGAAATTTTTAACATCGATATATAGGCTAATTTATTTGTAGTTTTACTTTTATTGAACATGAATATATACAAAATAAACTCATGAATAAGGGTAGATGAATGGGGGATTGGACTTATCATAGTGGATATAATAATAAAAGTGTGGTACTTTTAACCTAACACTCCTCTCTGCCACTACTCCGTCTTGTAATCTGTGGTAGTAATTTCAGTAATAACAAATGTTTGATTTAGTAGTACTAGGGTTATATGTGTATATATATATATATGAGATGTAGAGTAGTGTAGTATACTGTATAGTAGAAGCAGTAGTAGTACTTTGATCATCACTAGTCAAAGACTTGAATCTATATAAAGAGTATTTTTCTGAATCAGATGTACTTTGAACTGAGCTAAACTTGTGAGTTTTCTGATCAATTCATCTGTATCAAAGCCCTGATCAGAGATACTCACAAAGGTCATACCCTCATTCTCCGTGTTCTACGGAGTAGTCTTGTGTATATTACTCTTTAACTACACATTAAAAACTGCTGCAAGAAAAAAAAAAAGAATAAACTATACATTAAACACACAATAAAATAATAATAAAAAAGATGAAAGGTGATAAAAGAAAAAAAAAAAAGAAGAAATTGCTGATTACTTTTAAAATTCTCTTGCGCCTAATTTTTAATGATGAATCTATTTAATTTGGTTTTATTATTGATGTAATTAACCCCAATATTATTCTTTTTGATGTTTTAGAGAAATGATTAATCCTGTTATTCATGGCTCATTAATTTCAGTGAATGTATGTACGTAATTGACTTTAAGGATTATACAGTCTTACACGCGTCGATCCAGCCTCTTTCTCTTAATCAAAGGGAGGAGATCGAGTATTAGAGTCTAGCTTTGGATATCTCTTGGACATTTTCTTAACAATCATGATTTTATATTAAGTAATTCAATTTTTAACTAAAGATAAGTAATATAACAGGGTTTATGCCATTTTAAACCTCTTAATTGTCGCTAAATATCATATATATATTTATAGTTCAATTTTTACATATTTCTCAAGAGAATTGTGATTTTTAAAACGAATATATATATTTACCATTGAATCTAATATTAGCAACTTTTTTTTTTATTATTATATCTGATTTTTTACTAAAAAGTCAAATAATTATTAATTATTAGGTCAAAAAAATGATGTTGTATGCATTTATATTTAAAATTCTTCGAATTTTTTAATTATTTCAAAGATTTTTTTATACTTTATTAATTAAAGGATTTGCTATAATAAAATCATATATGATATATATTTAGCAAAAACTTTGGGTGTGTAAAGTTGTATTTATACATTGTTACTAATTAATATTTAAGAATTCTATTTAGTTTTCTTAAAAAATTATTACATTTGTCTACTGAGTTTACTCATGAAGTTTTAATGGAGTTTTTTTACTTTTTTTTTTTTAAAAAAAATTAAACTATTACTTTTATGTGTTTTTTGGAAATTAATTAATTAATATAGATCTATATGAAAATAATCACAGTTTAGAAGTCGAACTTTTTATAAGCATGGAAGAAGAAAAAAAAATTGAAACTACAGACTGAAGTATAACACTGCCTTATCTTCACTAGTGATGAGGACATTAAAATGAATTATCCTGTAAAATTATCTTATTTTGTGTTCTTTGAACTAACACTGCCATATCTTCACTAATAAGTTTTTTTTTACATATATAATCTTAAAATCTCTGCATTTGTTAGATTTTTCTTTTTATATATATATATGTGCCACTTTCGATCCTTTTTTACTTTGTTAGAAATTTTTCATTCCTATTTCTTCTCCTATATGTTAACAGTTCACGACTTCATGCATATATATATATGTTTTGAATTAAAAGATTTTTTATATAAAAATTCATATGTTCATCACACATTGGTACGTAAACCATGTAAAGGACAATATATATTTTTGTAAATTGGTGTCTTTTAGACATGTTGTTGTAATAATGATGCATGTGTCCATTATGTACAATTAGTATGGTTCCAACGAATGCCTGTAGGGTAATTTAAAAATATGATTAAGGTATAAATTTGATATTGTAGTGAAAGATTTTGGTATAAGGGCAGTGAAGATTTTGGTATATAAGAGTAAGTAAGCAATGATGGTAAGAGCTAAGTAACTAGCTGTTTCTGTTTGGTCATTTGTCCTATATATGTTAATCATATGACATGCTAGCTTTATCTTATAAGTTTTAACTTAATGCAAATTAATCATCACTGAACATTTTTTATGTTATTGGTGGGGCATGTCTGTCTACCATGCTCACTAAGGAAGCTCGTCCGTACCCTATAAAAAGGCATATCTTTTCTTGTTTGATTTGAAATCACATTCTTGTTTGTGGATACATATACAAAACCCATTTGTGTCTTTGTGATTATGTGGCCATTAATAGTAGTCATGTTATAAAATTTAGTGATTGCTAAAATCAAGATCTATAGTATGAATTCCAAATATATAAATGCTTTTGATTGACACTGAGATACATATAAATATATATGTTATATATATATTTAAATGTTTAGTCTGATTAGAGGCGCATCCAGGTTAGGATCATAAGGTTATGCCTTTTAGTTTTTGCTGCTACTATATATTATATACTAACTTATATACATATATGTATGTATGTATAGAAGTTACTCTTGCTGGTTTTATGGGTGTACTTAAATTCTGTTCTTTTTTGCGGAAGGAAAACTTTTATGGAGTACGTACTTTCATTTATCATAAAACTGTATTTCTAAAGAAAAAATGGTAGTGTACAAGTCTATATAGTTAGTATATATAATGTTGTGACCCCTTGATAGAATCATAGTTGTTATAGCGACTTTCAGAAAGATCATGTACTCTTTCAGCTACTTTTTGCATATATGTAGATCCTGATTTTTTCATATATATATATATATATATATATAGCAACTGTTAATATAATTATAAAATAGCCCTTGTTAATTAATAGGAAAAAAAAAAGTGAAATTCTTTGTAGTATTTGTCATGAATAGTACTACTCAGGTAGGGGTACATACAACAATATCCCCCAATTAACTTAGAATTAAGCTCCTTGTTTAATATCATGAGGACTTAATGAACTTTGTCACTATTGTAAAAAAAGAAAATATTGTCACTATATTTTAGTTTTCCACCATTTTCTTTTGGTCACTGCATATAAGTTTCTTGAAGGAATCTTATAGGTGTGTGGGCATTACAAATAGTATAATACAGGTTTGATTAATTACGTGGTTACAACTAATTTATATGACGCCATGTTAATTATTTATTAAGCTAAAATTCATCCGTTAAAATAAGTGTTTGAATTTCATGAACTGATCAAAGGCTAATAAATATTTTATAGCCGTAAAGACATAATTTTATGTTTCATTTACATGATTAAATTCTTTGGAATCAATTAATTCATAATGTTGCATTGTTTAAACAATTCTAATAACGCCAAAAAAAATTTACTTACAGCATGGAGAAGATATTGGAACGGTATGAGAGATACTCTTATGCAGAGAGACAGTTGGTGTCAATGGATTCTGAAACACAATTACAGGTTCCCTTTCCCTCAATTTAATTAATTCACTCATATAATTTATATATATTTATATATTGTTGTTTGCTCTATGCATTATTTCAATTTTTAATTTCAATACACAGTACTGCTAATTAGCTAGCTAGCTAGCTAGAAAATTTTTTATATGTTCATGGCTGGCTATTTTTTTTTTTTCTTTAGGCGTTGGCTAAGTACCTAGCTAGATGTATAATTATATCAAATGTTTCTTATAACCCTTAATTCTTTTCAACACATTTCTTTTTCTAAATATTTCAAAGCATAAAGGTGACAAAGTGTTATTAGTGCAATTCAATATAAGTATTATGTGACTAATAACAATACTCTTCATTCATAACTAATAATTTTCTTAGCCCTTTATATTTATTTGTGCAACATAATTCTAATGAATAATCTACAAATAAAATAAAATTTATAAATAAATCCCCATACTTTTATGTTGGTTTCAAATAGGAGCAATTAAGCAGACCACATCAAATTAGAACTGTTTGTGGTTTATTGATTTGTACTGTCATAGATTATGCAGGGAAACTGGACCGTGGAGTACTCTAGACTCACGGCTAAAATCGAGCTTTTGCAGAGGAACCGTAGGTACGTATATTTTTAAAACTTGTTTTTTTTTTTTTTGGTGGGAACTTTTGTATTTTTCTTTTTAACTTGCATAATCTTTCATATAGTGGTTTATTCCAAGTATTTTATGTTAAAATACTTAAATGTACGTATGTTCTTTTGGATTTTATATCCTTATTATTACGTTGTTCTTTAAACCCTTGCAGGCACTACTTAGGTGAAGATTTAGACTCGTTGACTCTAAAGGATCTCACGGGTTTAGAGCAACAAATTGATATTTCTCTTAAACAAATTCGAGCAAGAAGAGTATGTTAACCAATTATAGAGTTTGCTATATATATGTATATGTATAGCACTATATTAATGAATGATCAGATCAAGTAGTTCGGGTTAACTATTTAATAATTTTCATGTAAACTGTCATTGTGTTAATGATTTTATTTAATGTGATTACTCTTGAAAAAATTATAATCGTACAAAAAATACAAGGATGTAACTATTAATAATTATTCCGGCAATCTTTTTCAGCTAAATTTATGACACACGTAACATATCATAATACACTTATATAAGATTACTTACACTAAAACTAATCTTCTCCCCTTTTTGCAGAACCAACTCATGAACGAGACAATCTCTGATCTTCAGAAGAGGGTAAAGGAAATTGCCACTGTCTACTTTATTATATCAATTCTACTTTTCTTCTTTTAACAAGTCAATGGTTAAGAATATTCATATATTTAGGGGGAGTTTTTTTTTATATTTTTTATTTTAATTTGAAAAAAAAAATAAAAAAGTTCATTTTTTAATGACTCTAAATCATTGTAGAAGACGATTGTTACAGCTCCATCATATATAAGAAACAATAAAAGTACATATTTCGCAGCACAATGATGAACATCTGAAATATGCTACATTGGAATACGTATTTGGAACTTCAGAGTTTTGTCGTTTTTAGTTTCTGATGTATATATACATACGTGGCAGGAGAAGGCAGCGCGGGAGGAGAACAACTTGCTGGAAAAGAAGGTACATATATATATATATACATATAGTGAATATTACAGACACATCTGCACTACTCATACATATAAATATTAAGTTTATCAAACTGCGCGCACATACACAAGAAAGGCATTAATTTGTTAGACATATAAAGTAATAAATTAACATAAAATATAGATATAAGTGACCATTTAATTAAAAATTAGATAGAAAAATTGGGTGATTAACTAGATGCCTGTTGTGATTTGGAAATGATTAATAATATATAATAATAAAGATCAAGGAAAGGGGGAAAATGGTGGCAGTGGAGCAGCAACAACAGCAGCAGGAGATGCAGTGGGAGCAGCAAAACCATGGCCCTGCTAGTACATCATCATACCTGCTTCAACAACCACTTCCCTGCTTAAACATTGGGTATATAATCATTACAAATATTCCTCGGACTCAGTATATATATATATATTTCATTTCAAATTTCTATATATGCTTTAACTGTGTAGTAGTGTATATATACCCCAAAAACAACAGTCATCTCTTACTTCCGTACGTTTATAGGCATGCCAATATGTATGTATATGCATCTGTTACTTCCGTTCATATGCATGCGATATATATATACATATATGTGCTTTTATGTGGAGCTAGTTATTTAGTACATCATTGGAGATACAAATTAGTGTGTATATATAGGGTGCTTCAGCACTCTCAAAAGATAGGTGTGTATTGATGCACCTTTTCATTTGTTGTCCTTGAGACAATTCCAATTCTAGCTTTTATTTCTTTTCTTTTAGATGTTGGTGCTTATAATATAGCTATTAAGATATATATTCTACAAATATTTTAAGAAATTTGGAAATGCAAAAGATAATGTTTAAATTAATAATATTGTTAGAAAGTCTTAAATTGATAATGTGTAAAGAATACTATATATTTTATTAGCAATTAAATTTGAGATAGAACCTGATGTATCATATTCTACACACCTCATTCTTACAAATTTATTAGTGGTTTAAATTTTATGTAGAATTTTCCTGTATCATATGTCAACATGTAGAATATTTTGCATCCATGCATGCACCACATAGCACATATATAATAATAGTATATTAATTAGTTACCAGTTGTAGCCCCTTCTATGTAATGATATGTACATATAGATAGATAGTTCTATACTCAAGAGAAAATGCTACGTTTGTTCACAATTAATAAATCTATCGATCTCTGCAAGTGAATAAGGAAAAAAGAAGAAGTGTTAAGTGTGCATTCCTGATTTAAGCAAGTGCATCAAAATTAATGCTTTAATTTTAAATTGTGCAGGGGAGGTTACGAGGATGGAACACAAGAAATTAGAAGGAACGATCTGGACCTTACTCTTGAGCCATTATATTCATGCCACCTTGGATGCTTTGCTGCATGAATTAATATATAAATATATATTTCAAAGAGAGGTCTCCCATCTCTTCTAATTTGGAATTAAATTTTTGGATTTTTATTTGGGACATGGACTAATAATTTCAAGTCCCACATGATCTATATATAAACTTATATATATTATCAACCAACAGCAACACCCTTTGTGATAAAGTATCAGCGTATTACTAGCTATATATATATGTATGATCGTGCATGAGGGGACCTCTCATATTTTAATGTGTACTATTACGGACGTTGTTAATCCCTGACTTGGATCTGTGATATATAATTAGACTGAATTAACTTGGGATAAACGAATTTTTAACTAGAAATATATATTTATATAGTTAAACTGTATTTTCTATATGCTTGATCGCTGTACATGGTTTTGAAATGCATATAATCCACCTGATTACTGGATTTTATGTTCTCCTTTATTTTTCCATGGTCCATGAATATTATATATACATGAGGCATGTAGAACACATACAAATGAGATCGACCATATAATATATATTTACATATTTTAAATAATATTTTGGCGTTGACACTACACATCCATCTAATCTCGAACAAGTTCCAATATATTATATATATTTATATATATGTACACTACTTAGCATCACATACACATAGCTAGGTGTGTTAGGGAAATATCTATGTCAATTGTCATGTATGTGGCTCAAAGTTGGATGCAAAAGTATATACAATTTTAATATAAAATATAATTATAACATCGTTATATCTTGTCATCATATTCAATAGGTTTCTGTTTGAATTGTTGTATGTTTGAGTACTAAATAGAAAATTAAATATATAGACCTGAGCTAGCTATAGAGGTAAAGTAGTACTGGCAAGAATTTTAAACTTTAATAAACAGTGTTCTATAGTACTATTTCCATGTAGCAAAATGTATGTAGTACGTTCAATGAATAAATATGTTTATACTACTAGCTTTGAAAGAGAGGTGTTTACACACACATATATATATATATATAATATTAATGTATGTGCATCTTACTGGTACTTAACAGTTGTATATAGCTTCACATTTTTCATCATGATTTGTATAATTATAAAAACTTTAGCCAGGTAGCTAGGGAGGAATAAGTACTAGCTAGTGCATGTACGATGTATGGTGTACTAGTACAGTAGGTGAGTGAATTGGCCTTTTATAGGTGTGCCTTCCAACCAATACATGTTGTATATTAATTTATAATAAGCCTCTTCAAGATGAGAGACTAGCTGGTAACTGCGCGCGCATTGTGAATTTTGTGATACAGCTGGTTTTTACTTTCCAAGCTTATCTATTTTGTGATTCTCTTACTGTCTTTCTGCATTGCAGTACCTGCTTGGGCATGTACATATAACCATCATTTTATTATATATACATATATTTAATTTATGTTTGCTTCTTTAGTTAGGTTGAAGTGTATATATGTGTGGATAACATTTCATTGAGCGATTCAATCCAATCTAATTATAATGGATTAATTAGATAAATAGTAAAAGTTGGAATATTCTAATTAGATTTTGTTATTGGTTATTAGATGTTAACATTAAATTCTATGTTAACTTTCCTAAGGAATTCATTAAGCTGATAATGAATTGTATTACAACTCCGAGGTTCTCTCTTATGTTCAATGGGTCCTTACATGGGTTCTTTGAAGCTAAAAGGGGACTTAGGCAAGGGGACCCCATGTCTCCTCTGTTATTTGTCTTGGGAATGGAATACTTATCTAGACTTATGAAGAAGATAGGTGAGAAAAAGGACTTCCTATTCCATGATAGATGTGCCTCACTTCAATTGAATCATTTGGCTTTTGCAGATGATGTACTTCTCTTTTGTCATGGAGATACACAGAGCATCACTTATATGCTTCAAGCTCTTAAACTTTTTTCTTTCACTTCTGGGCTTCAACCGAATGCTAGCAAAACTGCAATTTATTGTAGTAACATGAATGAAGGAAGTGTGAAGAAATTGATTAAAGCATCGGGGTTCTCTAGACAAGTCCTGCCATTTACTTATCTGGGGATACCTATTTGCTCTGGGAAGATTTCAGGTAAGGAATGTGAACTGTTGGTTGAAAAAATGACGGCTAGAATTAAGAGTTGGAGTTCAAGAAATCTTTCATTTGCAGGTCGGATTACTCTAATTAACTCAGTATTAATAGCAATTCAGGCATATTGGAGTCAGATGATGGTGTTGCCAAAAAAAGTTGTAAGAGCAATAGAAACTGTGTGTAGGGCTTTTTTGTGGAAGGGCCAAGCAATGTTCAATGGTCCTGGGGCTGTAGCTTGGGAAAACACATGTCAACCAAAAAAAGCAGGAGGTTTGGGAATCATAAAGATAGAAGAGTGGAATAAAGCAGCTATTTGTAAGTACATCTGGGCCATATCTAACAAGCGGGACAGCCTCTGACAAAGATGGATACATAGTGTATACCTTAAGGATCAAGATTGGTGGAACTACACAGCCTCTATCCATGCCAGCTGGTATTGGAAAAAGCTGGTAGCCATCAAAGAACAGCTGAAGCTGAAGTGTGATACAGCAGAATTCCAGCAGAGACAATACACAATTGCAGCAGGTTATATACTCTTCTCTCCTCTTGGAACTAAACAAAAATGGTGCAATGAGGTATGGAATAGATTGAATATCCCCAAATATAGTGTTATCTTATGGTTAGCCATGTTAAATAGATTGAAAACAAAAGAGAGATTGCTCAAGCATGGATTACAAGTTAGTGAACTATGCTGCCTGTGTAATGATCAAGCTGAAACGGTGCAACATCTATTTTTCGAATGTGATGTGGTTGTGAAATGGTTGCAGGATATAAAACGGTGGCTGTCTTGGAATGTGGTGTCTTTGAATCTTGCTACTTTACTTAGAAGGTATATACTGCTGCAATTGCTGGACTGGTTTATAGTGTTTGGAAGCTGAGGAACAACATAACTTGGCAAGGGGAAGCATTATCCTCTAACCGGGTTACTGAGGAGACAAAATGGAATATCAAAACACGTATTGCTGTGTTTACACCCAAGAAGACTAAAGAAGTAGATAAAAAATGGTTCAATGAACTATAATGTAGATAAGATGTGATGTATAGATTGATTGGGCCCGATTCCTTTAGTTTGTAAATAATGTTTGTGCAATATAATGTCTTGATTTATCAAAAAAAAAAAAAACATTAAATTCTAATTAATAACCGATATAATCAAATTGCAATTATATATATTAAAAAAATTATTTGTATTTATTTTGTATAAAATAAAAATACTAGAAAAATTAATAAAATATATGTTATATTTTTAGTGGCTATTAGTTTTTTTTTTATTGAATTTATAACACTTGATTGATGTTTTGTATATTTATTTTGATGTTGTTTTTTTGTTTTTTAATATTTTATTACATGGTAGTGTTGTTGTTTTATTTATTTTAAACCATTAGTTGCATTAAACTTATAATAATGATATATTTATAGAATATTAAACTTAAATAAAGGGTAATATTTAATTTTTAGATATTTTTTTTTCCATATTTTTAAGTTAATAAAAATTAAGTTTATACGGTGCTACAAAAATAGTTTTTCTCGACGTTTTTAAACAGTCGTTTAAAGTATTCATGTTGGTTTCTAGAACCGTCTTCTATACGCCGTCACAAAATGGGCAAAATAGTCGACAGTTAAAAACTGTCACTAATGTGGACTTCTAAACCGTCACCTATAACAGGGTATAGGCGACAGTTTTAAACCGTCAAGAATGTGAAAAAACAAATACAAATTTTTCTGCCATTAATGGCAGAAAAATTTGTATTTTCCCCCATTTTTTTCCTACATTAGTTTTATAATTTTACCTAAATTAAAATAAAACAACTAATTAATTTTATTACAATTACAACTAACTTTAAAACACATTAAACTTATAGAATAATAAAATAAATATGTATAATAAATAAAAAAGTATATAAATAAATAAATGTATTCATACCGAGATCGGAGAGAGAGGGAGACGGACAGGAGGTGGTGGTGGTCCGACGTATGAGTCGGAGATGAGAGGGACATTGACGAGAGGTGGTGGTGGCCCGACGCATGTGACAGAGAGGACAGGGAGACCGACGGGAGGAGGGGTGGGTAGAGATCGATGGACGAGAGAGACGAGAAGAAAGGGAGATTGAGAGAGGGAGAAAGACGGCGAGAGGAGGGCGATCGTGCAGAGGCGTGGATGGGGTTTTCGAGGGTTAAGATTTTCGTCTTAGGGTGTGGGAAATGGAGAAGAAATAGGTGGGCATGTAGGAAATAGAAAAAAAGTAGGTGGGCACGTGGAAAATGTTGCGAGAAGTAGGTGACGATTTTTTAATGGGCCCTTATACCCAACGGTTTAAAACTGTCAGGTATAGTATAGGCAACAGTTATAGGGTATAGTATAGGTGACAATTTTTTAATGGGCCCTTAAACCTTCGCCTATACTATACTGACGGTTTTAAACTGTCAGTTATAAGTCTCTCTTAAAAATTTGCATTTTATTATAAAATGTCACCTAGTTTGTTTACTACGATTTTAAACCGTCGGGAATACTAAATTTTTCCTGACGGTTTTAAATAGTTAGTTAATTTTTTTAGCAATGGTCCCCAAAAAAAATTATTTTTAGGACCGTAGCGAATTCTGATATTTGTAGTAATGTATAATTGGATATACAGTTTAAAAATTGATACAATCCAATTATTAATTGGATTGGATTGGATTTTGAGGTCTAAATGGTTTGGATGGGATGATAATTTTCTAAATCAAATTATTAATTGGATCGAATTAGATTGGGAAAAAGCTTAGATTTGAATAGGATGCTCAACCCTAATCAAATATATTTATCACTACTACAAATAACCCTTTCTATGTCCCTTTTTCATGTCCAACAAAAAAAGTGTTGGACATAATTTTTTTTTTCAAAAATTTCATGTCCAACATTAATGGACTAGGAAAAAACACATATCATGTCTAATATTAATGGACTAAAAAATGTGTTATGACATAATAAGTTAAAAATAAAAAAAATAAAAAAAAAATTTCCAAAAGAGGAATGTGTCCATTTGGGCTGGACGTGGTGAATCTTGCCTCATTCTTCAAATATAATATAATGGTATAATTAATAGAAATAGTAGAATGTATACTAATTCATTAAATAGTTATATATATACTGATTTTTTTTAGAAATTACATCTGAATAATAATAATAATAATAATCATAATAATAATAATAATAATAATGTATATTTTAGTATATAAAGATTGAACACCTCATTCCTTTGAGCGCGCGGGTCACTCAAATTTTGGCGCCTAATTTTTCACTTTGTCTCTTTTTGCTTCTTTTTTTTTTCCTTTGTTTTAAACTATTTTCTTTTTTCTTTTTTATTTTACTTTATTTCTCTATGTTTATTGTTGAGAAATCCCTTATGTCTCATTCTTTGCCTCTGACGATCGACCTCTGAGAAAGTGGCCATTCTTGTACAAAGAGAGCAAGCCCAAATCATTGTCCAGCAAACTCTCTCTTCAAACTGCCTTAATTTTGATTTTGCTGCACCCAAATCTGGTGAGGTCTTTTTTTTTTTTTCCTGGACTTCTGACTTTGAATCCTAAAAAGTGGATTATGTAAATCCTTTACTTTGATTCATTAGCATCAAAATGTATAATTGAAATCAATTGATGCTTGAGTGAGATTTTTTGCATTTCTATTTGTATTTGATTAAAGGGAGTTTCTCTATTTCTCAATCTCTCTTTTATATATACTTTCTCTTGATCTCTCTTCCTTTTACTCTATATTCACTACAAAAAAACTGACTTTTGCCGGCGCATTTTTGCACCGGCAAAAGTACACTGAATGCACCGTTAAAGTTTTGCATCTGAGAATCTTGGTCGGTAAAAGACTTACCAACGCGTAGAGTAAATGCGCCGGCAAAACCGTGTTTTGCCGGAGAGAAATTACGCCGGTAAAAGGGAAACGCCAGTGTTGGAAGATACCTTTATCCGCTTTGAGTCTGCTTTGATAAACTTTTGTGCGCCGGCAAAACTGTTGGCGCCTGTTGGCGCCAATCTGAGGATTGGCACCAAAAGTTTTGTCGGCGCTATAAATGCGCTGGCAAAACTATTAGCGCCAATCCGGCGCAAAACTATTAGCGCCAATCTGAGGATTGGCGCCAATAGTTTTGAGCCACCTTTTACCGGCGTAGTAATGCGCCGACAAAAGTATTTATATTTTAAAAAAAAAATTAATTAATTATATTTGATTAATTATAATTATTTAATTTTTTAAATAAATATAATTGTTTAATTATAATATTATATTAACAAAAAAAAAATCAATATAATTTACATTAAAAGATAAACAAACATTAATTATATTATGTTCTACTAAAATCAGTATATAAACAAAATGTTAAAAGATCGATGTTCGAATCGGATAATAAAAAAAAGTAAAGTTCTATAGGCGGGTAATGTCATCATCGTTGTTTCTCTGAGTCTTGGGAGGCTACGATGACGATCCAGCACCAGGAGTGGGCAATGGTGGAAGATCCATGAGAGGCAAGTTGAAACACGGCACAGCTCGAGAAAGATACTCAAACTGATCTTGGAATCGTTTGAGGTAGAGTTGTTGTGTCTCATACTGCTGCCTCGTATGTTGAGTTGTCTGCTCCGCTTACTCCACTTTTTTCTGTAAAGCCTCGTACTGTTCCATTGTAACAGTCGGTGGGGCCGAAGAATGCGTGGCAGGTGCTCTTTTGGCCCCAACTCCCTTCAGTCTGGGAAGATGGCCAAAGCCTCTAAGATGTCGAGATCGTTCCCCGAGTACTTGCGTCATAACAGGTAAGTCTCGGGGGTACTGTGTAGGATCGACAGTAGGCTCATCGGGCTGATCTTCAGTGGGCGCTGGTTGAGTTACCGCTATTTCAACCATTTGCTCCTACAACAAACAAATAAGTTAAATGGTTAATTTTAATACAAAATAAATTGAAAGAAATAAATAAAAATTGAATTAAAATGTAAACTTACGTAAGCTTGTTGCGCGTACTCGTTGCGCCAATTGTTGCCTTTATGGTGAAACTTTTGAAAAGTTTCCACTGTAGTTGGTAGTTTTCCTGTGTCGGGGTTAGCCTATTTTTAAGAGAAAATATATTACTATTGTTATTTTACTAGAAAAAAATTAAATCAATGATAATGAAATGTATAAACTTACCCCCTCGACAACATGTGAAACAATAGGCTTCGAGCTCCAGCCTCCTTGAAGTTTCATCTTACCTAGACTTTCTTTATTTTTTGCTGCTCTCGCCTAAAATTAATAATTTTTCTAACAATTAATTATTTATTATTGACTATATAAATTAAACATTACTAAATTAGAAATTTTCAAAAATGTACCTTTTGTTTGTCTGTGCTCCGATAAGCGATGCAGTCACTCCTCACCTCTTGAGTTACTCCGTCAAGAGGTAACATGTTGGCCCTCTCCTGTCCAAGCTCCTGAATGTTTTGTATCCACTTTTTCTTACAGTCTGCCCTCCAGTCACGTAAACCCTTTGACATCACGTACTCACCGTAGTCTATGAATGTAGGGTTATCTCGTGGGAGGACAAACTTGGTCTGCAAAAAGTTACACATTAATACATTAATTACAATTTAATAAGAATATAGTAATTTAAAAATTAAAAAATTTATTACAACATACCTCAAGTCTATCCCACAGTGCATTGATGTCAGCTCTACTGATATCTTCCCATTTGAATTTATTGATGGGGATAGACATCCGAGTCATCCATTTAGCCATGTTGTTGAATTTTTTTTCGTTTTTGCCAACGGGGGTGCCAGTCTCTGCATGCAACTCAATCTGTAACTTTGCAGATTGTGTTTTGGAGAGCTCCTCTTCAACATTCTTGCCTTTGTATTTACCTCTGACCCATTTCTTTCTCGAACTGCTGCCACCTGGTGTAGACATAGTAGATATACAACACATATTTTTTATTTAAAATAAACAACCATATTCAAAACATATTAAACAAGAAGGGTTTTAATTTTTATTTTATTTAAAACACTATTTCAATTACAATTCATCATCCTCATCATCAGTTACATATACAACATTATCATCACTGTCACTCTCTAATTCTAAGGAGTTGTCTTCTTCGGTATTTAGACCCTCGTTGTCATCATTGACAATGAAATCATCTAATTGTTGAGGCTGTGAATTGACACGATGGATGTTTGCAACTTCAGTTGGGTCCACATCATGGCGAACATAGTCAACATCATCCAACCGTGGAAGTTGAACAACGAACTCAGTTTCAGCTGAATTGTTTTCCTGTACAAAGGGTGTCTCCCCATCAGTGCCTAGGAAGTCCCAAACATTTCGCGGTATGGACTCATTTACAATTAGCCAGTCTTTACCGTTCTTCAAATCAGGAATGTAGTAGATCAATTTTGCTTGAGATGCAAGTATGAATGGTTCATTTTGGTACCACTCTCGGTTGACGCAAATGCTAGCAATAACACCGTCACTTCCATTCTACTCCCATTAGTGTCAAACCACTTACACAAAAATAAGAGAACATTGCAGTCTTTTAAATAAGTGAACACCATAATTTTTTCAAGTGTGCCGTAAAAATTTTGTCCATCTTCATCAGGCACCAAAACACCGCTATTTTGTGTTTTGCGGTTATCATCCCTTTCCTTGACCAAAAATTTAATACCGTTCACTATGCACCATGAATAAAAATAAATTGCTGCATTCGCTGGGTTAGCAATAGCATACAACTCATCTGACACTGCACCCTGGTTGCTCAACCGTAGTTCATTAATCTACATTTCAGGTTAAAAATTATATTAAGAAAAGTTTAACAGTTATTGAGAACAAGATTATGAGTATTGAGAGGCAACAATGCTTACTCGAGTTTTGAACCATTCAGGGAACTCAGTCTCTTGCACTTTTTCAATATTGCCTACACCCCTTGCTTGAAGCAACTCCTTGTGCTCACTATATAATATAATGCACTTAGTAAGTTAAGAATTTTTTAGGTGAAATCGACTATTGTGAGTAACAGTTTATGGAATATATACTTACTTGATATACGGCTCAACCTCTGTGCAATTGTTCAAAATGTACCACTCCGCCTTATGCCTGCTTTGCATGGGTAAGGTGTCGATTGTCCTCATACCGAGGGGTCGGCCAACATGCTTGAATACAAAAATTATCGAGTTGGCATGTTTTGGACAATGTCATTGTTCCGGTCAGGACGGTTGAATCGAGTTTTCACTTCTCGAAAGTACATTGAGCAAAAGGTTAATGCCTCATTAACCACAAAAGATTCAGCAAGAGAGCCTTCCGGACAGGCACGATTCCTGACATATTGCTTGTACATAGACATTGACCGCTCAATGGGATACATCCACCTGTACTGCACTGGTCCACCTAGTATAGCTTCTTTAGGGAGATGCATAACTACGTGAACCATTATGTCGAAGAAAGCCGGTGGAAAAATTGTTTCTAACTTGCACAAAATAGTTAGAATATTTGTTTGCATTTTTTCTAAATCCGAAACATTAAGTGTTCTTGAGCATAATTGTTTGAAATACACACACAGCTCAATGTGCAAGTGTCCTAATCCACCTTCTCACTCCATTACTTAAAGGGTAAAGAACATATCACATTCAGGTTTGTAATATACAAGTAGTACAATCTACGCTCTTAAGATTATTTCATTTTTGTAAAAATTTCGGCAGCACCTCCCCACAGTTCTTATAAGTTAGCAAACTTGTAGTAATTAACTTTTCCGACTTACAAGAACGTGTAAGAAGACGTGGTACCAAAATATTTACTAATGAAATAATCAAATAAGCAATAGATCATACTATCCATGCGGACAAACAGTCCTGGATAATTTGGAGAAGCGTATTTAAGAGTCCTTACTGACTCAGCCTCTCCAAACGGGTCTAAGGTATTTTGTGCATGTGTAAAATTAAAAAAAAAAAAATTATCACCATGTGATAATACAAATACAAATACAATTGTTCTATCCTATCTATAGTGTATAACCAAAGAGATCAAGAAAAGATAATAAAAATTTAATTTTATGCTATTTTACAATATCTTATGCTCATTTATACTTATTATAATATCACTTTATTACATTTTAAATTGTATACTACTTTTTTAATTTTATTATTTTGTAATCATTTATTATTTAATTTTAAATTACTAACTTTTTAAAATTTATCAATCAATTTATTACATATTAACTTATATTACATATTATAATTTTATTATTTCTAAATCATATATTATTTAAACTAAAATTACAAACTTTTTAAAATTTATAATATCACTTTATTATATTTTAATTTATATATTACATTTTTCACTTTTATTATTTGTTTAATCATTTATTATTTAAATTTAAATTACTAACTTTTTAAAATTTATAATATCACTTTATCATATTTTAAATTATATATTACATTATTTTTCACTTTTATTATTTTTTAATCATTTATTATTTAAATTAAAATTACTAACTTTTTAAAAAAAAACTAATACCACTTTATTACATTTTAACTTATATATTACATTTTTTAATTTTTTTATTTTTTAATCATTTATTAATTAAATTAAAATTACTAACTTATTAAAATTATAATATCACTTTATTATATTTAAAATTTTATATTAAATGTCATAATTAAATATTTTTCTAATTATTTATTATTTAAATTGAAAATGTTATTTTTTAAAAAAAACTATTACTTCACTAAATTTTTAATTACATGTTTCAATTTCAATTTTATGTTTAACCTTATTTATTTTCTTTTATCAACAATTAATTTATCAATTTTATTTCATTTAAACAATTAATTAATTTTACATTTTCTCTACTAAAATTTCAGCAGCATAACGGCTTAAAAATTTGTAAACCTAAAATTTCTAAAACTTATAAATAACACAAACAAATATTTCACGACAATATATAAATAAAAAAATAATCCACCCATCCAACAACAGTCAATTTTATTACAGAACTTACTTCACTAACATGCATAGACATATTCACTAATAACAAAAACTACTACCTATACTAAGCGAAAGCAAAAAAAATATACCTGAATCGAGTGCAAAAATAACAACTGCAGGCAGCTAGCGGTAATCTAGAGCGGTCGAACAGGGACCTAATTCCATAAAAAAGTAAAACCAAATTAAAAATTTAATACCTAAATACATATCAACACATACACACGTATATACGTATATACACTCACATACACATATACACACACACACACACACATACAGATACACATACACATACACTCACATACACTATTATACACACACATACACACATATATACATATATATTTACATACATATATGCATACATACATATATGCATACATACACACATATATACATATTTACATACATATATGCATACATACACACATATATACCTACATATTTACATACATACATACACATATACACGTACATACATACATACATATATTCATGCATACATACATACATACATACATGTATACATACATACACATACACATATATACCTACATACCTACATACACATACACAAATATACATACATACACATACACACACATATACGTATATACACTCACATACATATATATATACATACATACACATACACATACACATACACATATGCATACATATCTACCATACACATACACATATATACAAATCTAAATATTTAAACAATACATTATAAATTAAAAATACCTTCAGGTGGTGCGGTGGTGCGGACGGCGGTGGTGCAGCCAGCGGTGGTGAGGTCGGAGTGGTGATCGGATTTTTTTTTTGGGAAAAAATAGATAAACAAAGAGGGATTGAGTGGGAAAGAGAGATTTTGAGAGATTGAGAGGGAAAACGAGAGAGAACGAGAGAGGGCTTGAGAGAGAACGAGAGAGGGGGGCGGCTGTGTTTGCAGAAATGAAGTGGGGGAAGAAAGGGGGCTTCGTGCCCCCTGATACATATCAAAACTTTTACCGGCGCATCCAATTACGCCGGTAAAAGTGTTTAAAAAATTAATTGTAAACCTACACAAAAACGAGCGTTTCACTTAACACCTTTGCTGGCGCATAATTGCCCCGAAAAAAGTGGCCCCACCTACCACATAAAACCCACGCAAAAAATTTCCCTCCAATTTCTTTTAGCCTTTTGCCGGCGCACATATGCGCCGGTAAAAGAAGAAATACGCCCCAAAAATGAAATCAAAGGCGGCAAATTCTTGCGCCTAATGGTGTTACGTTTTACCGGCGCATTTGATTTGACATTGCCGGTATTGCTATGTTTTACCAGCGCAAACATGCGCCGGCCAAAGTAAACCCAAAATAATATTGGGAGTCCAGAATTTTTTTTTTGTCTCGACAACTTTTGCCGGCGCATGTGACGAAATACGCCAGAAAAAGTCCTTTTCTTGTAGTGATTCTCATTATACATATATTCATGTATTTGTCGTTATATTTGCTGAAATTTTAGTACTGTAAATTGGATTTTATGTATTGAAAAGTATGGGGAGTTTTGTTGGGTTTAATGTGAATGGTTTCTTAGATTCTCAAATGGGTTTCTAAATTTGTTGTCTTTGTTAAAGTTTCTGTTTTTGGTAAAACTAATTAGAAATCTTTGACAGTGTGTGCATTGTACTCTTGAATCCCTACTTGTCTAACTGATATGTTTATTTTGAATATTTGCTTTTGTACAAATGAAAAATCTAGGTTGAGCATTGTACTGTTCATGTACATTTGTGTTGAGTGGTGGAATTGGTTTTATGTGGTCTTTTAGGGTCTTTAATGGGTTATTATGAACCTTTTATTTCTTCTGGGTTTGTAAATTTATTTGGACACTTTTTCATTGTGTGGAGCTATTAATGCATTTGTGTGTATGTCTTGGTAAAGCTAGTGAGTTCAGTATAGTGTTTTTAAAATTGTACCCTAAAATCGGTACGATCATACTTTAGTTTTTGCTTCTTCCAATAAGGATGATAGGGGGTTATGAAAATAACACCAGAGTCAATGGACCGGTCTGAAGAGGGTAAAGCTGAATAAATACAGCCAGATTTCTCAATCTTAGTTTTTCAATCGTCACACATTTCACTCAAAACTACTACTATAATTGTCATTGAAAAAAAAAAAGAAAAGTTAGAAAGTGTTTTAAAACAAGACATGATAATATATATATATCTAGTCAATATTGATGGACTTAAAAAGGGATTTTTCTAGTAGTGTATATACATAGATTCTAGATGTAAACTTGGGTTAGGACCTTTCATGTGCAAATAAATTAATATATATATAATGTTAGTGTGGGTTTGGTTATATATAGTATTTTTTTCTCAAACTTTTGCTTTTGCAACTCTCTCTCGAGCTAGTGCCATGGCCAAAACAAGGGAAAATGTTCAAGCTAAGCTAGAGATTTCTGCGAAGAAGAAGAAGAAAGGTAAAAAATCTACTACTGGTATGAAGAAAACGAAATTAATGAAGGAAGTATTGGGAGTTGAACCGCTGGAATTCACTGATGAGGATGAAGATCTTGAAGCAAAATCGAATGAAGGAAAATTCCTTAAAGATGTTTCTCAGCCTCCCTTATCTCCAAGATCATCGCTCAGGGCAATTCAAAAGCAAGAAGAGGTTCGAACTAATTTTTCTGTGTTCTTAGAAGTGAATCAGAGATTCTCGAATGAAGTTTTACAAGGACTCCAACCCACACCCCATGTTCTCAGATCAGAAGGAGTGGTTAGAAACTTGGAATTCTTGCTTTCTAACTCGAAGAAAGCTTCTAAGATCAAGATCACTAAAGATGACATTGATGAGGAGGTAGCTTACTAGACCTCATCGATTGTATGCTATGTTTTAGGAGCTAATCCTCCTTTATTAGTGCTTGAAGGTTTTGGAAGGAGGATATGGAAGGATAAAGTGGACAAGGTAGGTATGCTTTCCTATGGAATTTTCTTAATCTGTTTCTCTTCTATAGAAGACAAAGATAGTGTTCTTACAGGGGGTATACTTTCTTTAACAAAAGGTCGGTCATCATGAAGGACTAGGATCTGAATGTGAATTTCAAAAAGGAAGATATAAGAATAATTCTAATCTTGGTACAATTAGAAGACTTAGAACTCAAATATTGGGGCCAGAAATCATTATACAAGATTATAGGGCAACTTGGGAAACCGTTAATGATGGATGAAGTTACAAAGGGTAGGAACAAACTAAGCTATCCTAGGGTACTTATTCTATAAATCAGGAGTTTCCAGAGATGATAGATTTTGAAGATGAATATGGCTCGAATGTTAGTGTGATATTCAATTATGAATGGACGCCAATTGTTTGTGTTCACTATAAAGGGATGGGTCATGCAGCACCAGATTGCAGGAAAAAAGAACTAAGGAAACTGGAGTGGGTGATTAAAAACGATAACAAGAAGAAAGAAATCACAGAGGATAAGGGTGGAGAAAGTGCAGACACATTTAAACCAATTATTAATGGCTGGAAAATTAAACCTAAAGGGCCTGTAGCAGGCATTTCTACATGAAACTCCTTTACTTTTCTAAGGGACACAGAGAATGTAGTTGAGCAACACAAGGGGCAGGAAAATACAGAAGATCATTTGAGCACTACAAAAGGAAGGGGAGATCCTCCTCTCTCAAATCGATAAAGTCCTCAGTTAGAACGTCTGAGGGATCAATAGCCAGTACAAACAAAATCTAGTTAAGCAATTTATTGCTCACCAAAAAATTGGTCTTGTTGGTCTCCTCGAGATGAGACTTAAGGCTCCAAAGTTTGGAGCCTTATATGTCAATATGTTCTTGGGTTGGTGTTTCACTACAAATAATGTGTGGCATAAAGGAGGTTGAATCATTGTGGCTTGGAATCCCTTGAGGTTTACAATAAATATCCTAAGTTGTTCTAGCCAATTTATTCATCTCTTTGTTACTACTGTAGACAAGAAAAACAATTTCTATGTTTCTTTTGTGTACGGTTTTAATGATGTGGATGGCAGGAATTTGCTTGGGAAAGAATTACAAAGGTGTAATATGTTGGGTTTTATGCCCTAAATAAAACTCTATATCAATGTAATCTCTATCATTTAAATATCAATAAAGAGACAGAAGTATTTTCATCACTTATTGTGTCATTTGGTTCATGTTATCATTTGTATGTTTATTTGATTTACAAATTTATCCAAATCCTTATCACATTTATGTTCTTGTTTATTGTGTCGTCAGCACAGTGGAAAGTAATCAAGATTGTGTGATTAAATATATATTCCTAGATTTATCTGTACACAAGGTTTAACTGATATGATAATCTACAACATAGTTTACTTGCACCTTGGATAAGTGCTATGACCTTTCCAGGGCATTGGTTAAAGTAAAGCTTGGGTTGGATGCATGGAGTATGCATCGGAAGGGACCGATAGTGAATTTTGAATCAAATATGATAAATTTACCGTAATATCTATTCAATTCAATATCACCTAGTTGATCCTAGATCAAATAATCTTAATCCTGACATAGTTAGGTTCGATCTCAAGAGTATTATACATGTTCTTTGATTTATTAGTTAAGCCTACTTTTTAGTCAGGGTGATACGTACATTTTGGGAACAAGGTAGTGCAATTGAGTGGGAGCGCTAAACATTGATATGGAATTTATAGCTTCTATCAAGACATAGAAGTGAAATGATGATTTCCTTCGAGCTTGGCTAAATAGAGATAAATGGTTGAGTACTCATTTCAGTGATTATGTTAGTTCATTGAAATATCATTTATAGGTGGCTAAGTGTTTTAAGGATAAAATACATTGAAGGGTATAATGGTAAATTAATCCCTATACAATGTAAATCATCTATAAAGGATCATTGATTATTGGGATTATAACAATGGATAACTGATATCGTATCTATATCGTGGAACATATAGAGCGTTCTATATAACTGAGAGTGCAATTTCAAGTTCTATGGTGGATTTAACGAGGAATTAATAAGTCAGTGAATTTACTTGGTACATTCTAGGGCTGCTTATTGGAAGCTCAGATATATAGGTCCATGGTCCCCATACTAGTTGAGACAATACTACTTGTAAGACCCAGTTAATTGATTTTGATTAATCAATTATAATTGTAAAATTAGACTATGTCTAGTTTATGAATTTTCACTAAGCAAGAGCTTAATTGTGAAGAAGAGAGATTCTAGGATTTATTTGTTAATTAAGAGACTTTGTTAAGTCTAATTAATAAATATATTAAATGAAAATATTATTTAATAATTAATTTTTAGTTATTAAATAATTAGAATTGGCATTTAAGTGGTTAAATTGGAAAATTGGCATTTTTGAGAAAATAAGATGGAAAAATGAGAAAATGGCAAAATCCCAAAGTGAGGCCCAATATCCATTCATGGCCGGCCACTCTATATCAAATTTACCATTTATTTTTTCATTATTTTAATGCCAAATAAACCTAACCTAACTCTAGGTGGTTTCCTATAAATAGGTAGTGATGGCTTAAGGGAAAAGATGATGCATCTCATTCCTTCAGTTAAAATTTGAGCCTCTCTTCCTATACCTAGCCGAAACCACTCTCTCTCTCTCTCTCTCTCTCTCTCTCTCTCTCTCTCTCTCTCTCTCTCTCTCTCTCTCTCTCTCTCTCTCTCTCTCTCTCTCTCTCTCTCTCTCTCTCTCTCTCTCTCTCTCTCTCTCTCTCTCTCTCTCTCTCTCTCTTCTAAACCGTAGCCCATAGTGAAAGAGTGAGTGCCCACACACATTAAGTGGTACTCAATCATAGTGTGTAAGGCTGTGAAGAATCCAGTTTCAAGAGAAGGAGATTCGGATTCAGATCTTGGTGATACCCTGCTACAGAAAGGATACAAGGGTTAGAGATCTGAGTGGAAGGAGACATTATATTCCACTGCAACCACTGTAAGGTTCCGATACTTTATATGTGTTTATTTCATATCATTTTAGAAGTTCATATTTAGGATGTTAATAACATACTTGTTAGTAAACCTAGATCCTGGTAAAATAAGTCCAACATAATACAGTGGAACCTTGGCTTGTATTAGGGGATTTTAATGAAATTTTGGCAAGGGTTGAAAGAATTGGAGATAAAGCTAGATTTTTTCCTTTTGAATTTCAGAATTGTGTGACTGATTGTCACCTTGAAGATGTAAAATTCAGTGGTAATTTTTTCACATGGAGCAATAAACAACAAGGCCCCAATCGAATTTTTTCAAAGATTGATCGAATCTTGGCAAATCAAGCACGGTTAGATAGATTTTCGAATGCTGAGGCTATATTCCTCAATGAGGGCATCTTTGATCATACACCTGCTATTTTAAGTGTATATCCTGAGTTTTCTGGTGGGAAGAAGCCCTTCAAGTACTTTCGGATGTGGAGACAACATCCTCAATATAACCAGAAAGTAAAATAAGTGTGGCAGCAAGAAGTAAGAGGCACTAAGATGTTTCATGTAGTAACAAAACTCAAGGCTCTAAAAAGTGTTTTAAAAGCAATTAACAAGGAATGTTTCCAAGACATTTAGATTGCAGAAGTGCAAGCCAGGGAAAAGCTGGATGAAGCTCAGAAGAAAATGCATAATGATCTGTTGAATGTGGACTTTCAAGCCATGAAATTAGAAGCAAGGAAGGAGTATGTTTCAATGCATGAAGCATAATGTTCTTTCATGCATCAGAAGGCAAAAGTATATTGGATTTGCGATTGAGATATGAATACAGAGCTGTTTCACTCATCTATTAGGCAGAGGAGAACTCAAAATACCATTTTCTCTATTGCTAATAATGATGGGGATAGAATTTATGACCCTAATGTAGTGACGAATGCTTTCCTAGATTTTTATACAAAATTTCTAGGAACTCGGGTAGAAAGAAGACAACAGGTTTTAATGGAGGTTGTTCGACAAGGGCCAGTTCTTTCAAACCAGCATGTTGCTTTGTTGGAAACAGAATTTTCCTTGAAGAGGTTAAGGCTGCTGTTTTTAGCATCCCTGGTATCAAATCGCCAGGTCCTGATGGATACAGTAGCTACTTCTTTCAAGATAATTGGGAGCTTGTTGGAATAGACATATATGAAGTTGTCACATCTTTCTTACACTATGGACAGCTGCTGAAGGAGATCAACTGAACAGTCTTCACTCTTATTCCCAAAATCAAATGCCCTAATACTGTGAGTGATTATCATCATATAGCTTGTTATAATGTTTTATACAAGATTGCCACAAAGCTTATATGTTCTAGGCTCAAAATAATTCTTCCTCGTATTGTCTCTGAAAATCATGGTGGTTTTATTAGAGGTAGATATATAGCTCGTAACATAATGATATGTCAAGATTTAATTAGACATTATGGTAGAAAATCTACAAAGCCTAATTGCATGATAAAGCTTGATTTGCAAAAAGGTTATGACACATTGGAGTGGGATTTATTGCTGAATGCTTCTAACTTTCTAACTAAGTTCATTAGGCTGGTTATGAACTGCATTACAACTCTAAGATTTTCTCTTATGTTCAATGGATCCACTCATGGTTTCTTTGAATCAAAGAGGGGGTTGTGACAAGGTGATCCTATGTCACCTCTGTTATTTGTGTCGGGAATTGAGTATCTAAGCAGAATTTTGAAGAAAGTTGGGCAAAAAAAAGACTTCTATTTCCATGAAAGATGTGCTGAACTGAAGCTAAATCATCTCAGTTTTTCTGATGATGTTTTACTTTTCTGTAAGGGAGATTTTAAGAGCATTTACTACATGCTACAGGGGCTGAAGCTCTTCTCTAATACATCTAGTTTGCAACCGAATAAAACTAAATTTGCTATATATTGCAGTGGGATGCAGGAAAGTGAGATTCAAAGAGTACTAGACAGGTCTGGTTTCAGTAGGCATACAACACCCTTTAGGTATCTTAGTATACCTATTTGTGCCAAGAAAATTTCTGCCTCAAAATGTACAAGTCTTATCCAGAAAATGACTGCTAGAATTAAGACCTGGAGCTATAGAAACCTCTCTTTTACAGGCCGAGTTGTTCTTATTTACTCAGTGCTCCTTACAATTCACACATATTTGAGCCAAATTTTGATTCTCCCAAAGAGAATAACTTCTGAAATTGGAAGAATTTGTAGGTGCTTTCTCTGGAAAGGGCAATGTTGTAAACTTAACATTTCAAAAGATAGTTTTGTGCTTTGGTTGGCTATCTTGGATAGATTTAAAACAAGAGACAGGTTATTCAAGTTCGAAATAATAGACAGTCCTTTGTGCATTCTCTGCAACAATGCAGGTGAAAGAAAGGATCATTTATTCTTTGAATGTCTTGTTTTGAGTTTGTTTCTTTCCCAGCTGAAGCAGTGGCTGAATTGGCATGCAAAAACCAGCAACCTTACATGGCCTGCTGAGGTGGATTGAAAGATCCAAGCAAAGTAATTTCAAGAAGCAAGTCTTTGCTTCGGCAGTGGCAGCATTGGTATACCAACTATGGTTCAGCCGAAATGATAAAATTTGGAACTCAAATGAAGTTAAAGTTCAGCATTTACAGCAGCAAGCTAAATGACTTGTGAAAAACCGAATATCTTGTGTGATGCCAAGGAAAATTTAAAGGAGTGATAAAGAATGGTTTGAAAAGTTAGCATAGTTGTGTAGTTTATTTTTGTTGTGTATAGATAATTTGGCCTTCTTATTTGAAGGTGCATACAGGTTGTTCAAAATTAAGTTTAGTAATGAATTTCTCAGCTAGTTCATCAAAAAAAAAATTATTTTTTCATAATTAACATACAGTACAAATTACTAATGCCAGATGGAATTTGACCTGTTGTAACCGGGTTTGGTAACTGGGCATAGTGGCGTCAAAATGTTTAACATTTAATAATATTATTTTAAAGGGATATAATTGTAATGTTACTATTTTTATATTACATAATTTTGGTACAAAGATCTGTGCATCAAGTTTAACCATCCCAAAGTAAAATGAAATCTATTTCTAGTAATACTCGGCACATATACTCAAGTTGGACTTACAGTAATGAAATAAGGCTATTAAACAGTAATTAATTTATTTTTCAAGTAATATGGATTTGACGGAGCATAATTTTGACATTTTGTTTTAATAATTTTAAAATACAAATAATTTCTCATTATATCATACATGTAAAGAGTTGATAATATCATACATGTACTGAAATGATTATGCCATGCATGTAGAGAAATGAAAATATCATATTGTTGGTTTTATAGTATTAAATTAGATATGTCGTGGAAGAGTTTTGTATTTATATGATTATTATTACGAATTTTATGTTTATTACGCAAGTATACGCAATCAAGTAGTATCTCACGCAAGTGAGGTCGAACAACAGGGAATTGGATTGAGTACTACTAAACTGTACTTATGATTCTATTTGGTAAAATAATAAGTTTGCAATTTAAAAGTAAATAACTCAGAAAATTAAAGAGAAAATAAACGAAGATTAATCAAGATGAGAGATTAGGGAGGTGAATCCTGTTGATAAGCTACCAATGTTAATACCTAATTGCTATCCTTATCCCAATGTGAATGACATATTATAAATTAACCTAACTCTTTTCAGATCTTTTAGGTTCTAAATAATATGTTCTCTAATTAACTTCTTAATTAAATCAACACAAAATCAGCATTAAGCAATAATCTATTCGTCACTGAGGCTATGTAAATACTTTCGTTTCACATCAAAACCTAGACTATCCAAATTTTAGCATTCTCAATTCTCACTTTTCAGATTTCGAATTGAGATCATTAAACATGTAAAAGGTGATCAAGCTTGCACATGGAATTAAACACAAATATAGATAGTATTCACACATAAGATGAAGGAATGACAATTATTTATTAACTAGGCATAAACTTAAACAACATTCATCATCCTCCCTTATTGGGAAATTTAGTTCAACATAACTCTAAAAACATCCATGATTAATTCAGAAACAAAACTAAACATAAAGAAGAAATTAAGGATAAAAGAAAGAAACTAGAAGGTGATATCGCTTCGGGTCTTCAAGATAGCTTCCTCTCCACTTGCATCCACTATTTAGGTCTATTTCTGCTTGCTTTGACCTTCTGTGTCGTATTCCTTATATAGGGATGAGAGGCCTCCAATTTGAGAAAAAATCAAAATTAGGTCAAATCTGCGATTTCCGTACCTAGTTGCGACTAGCATTTAAGCTGGTCGCGACTACAGGCAAACCTTGAAAATCAGAGGTTCTGCCAAATCTCGAAGTCGCGACCAGAGTCGCGACCAGGAAAAAGGGTCGCGACCTGGCTCTCTGGAGGTCGCGACTACTGACGCGTCTGGAGCCGAATTTTCTAATTTTTTTCCAGTTTGTCCCAGTTTTTCGCCATTTGACTGAATTTGAACTTTAACACCCCGGGAACTTGAAATAATGAAAATCAAGCGTAAAACTGCTCCAAAAGACACCAATAGACGAGATAATGCTAACTTTAAAGACCCGAAACATAGGCTAAATATAACCTCACGAAATCCCCCAAACTAGATTCTTACTCGCCTCCGAGTAAGGTAAAAAAAACTAACTACGCTATCAGATAATCACTACGCTGCTGACTCATGCTCTGTTTTCTTCCTTGCATAAACTAGAATTTCGATCCTACTAACTCTAACAATTAACTCAGATGCTCAATTTATAACACTATGTACAACTACAAAAATTTATTCAAATGTGAAACATTGTTATAAAAGTTTTACTCTTTCCAACAGTTCCACAGCCCGATAACTCATAAGCTTGCATGCTTACCTTTCTCCACTAATGTTGACAGTATTCTTCGGAATCATTAGGTCTTTTCAAGGCTTAGGTAGTATGGCTCAGATATTCAGGGATAGGTAAAAGACAATTTTGCCTCAAGATATCATAAGCACACAAACAGAACTCACAAGCTTTTTACTTTTCTTTTTCTAAAACCCCATACTGTTTTCAAATTTACCATGATTGATAGAAGACATCTCTACTATTTTCCAACATCACTGAAATCATATATTTTATTTTATTTTTTATTTTATTTTTTTTAAACACATATTTTTACTTTTTCATTGTGTTTTTTTTTCATATTTTTCTTTTCAGTGACATTGAATTACACAATTTTTTTCTCTTCTCAATCTTACAAGTTTTTCTCCCTCTCACTATTTCCTCACACTAAATGTTTCTCCTCCCCCAAACTAATCATGTAGCTTATGATATCATGGATAACATGGTGAAGAAAAATTAATAGTGTGGTTGCAACATTTTTCAAATCAATGGGTGAAAAACATAACAGGTTTAGGCTCAAAAGGTTAACTAGGGATACACATTATTATGGTAGGCTTGAAAGGCTCAAACTATCCAACAAATGTCTAAGTCATATTCCAATTGAACACTATCAAGGATTTCGTCTCAAAAGAATAAACATGCAAGTTCTAAGCTATCCTGTCAATCTTACCACAAACCATAGTAAAACAATTATAACAATTTTCACAAATTGAGTATTTGCAGAAAAACACAGGTTTCTAAGCATCCGAATTAATCCAAAGAGTTAACAAAATCAAGCACACAGTTATTTTACATTCAGATCACATCACACTAATCAGCAGTATACAACTATCGTCAAGCTTATTGCCATTCCTTAACTAAAACAAAAACTAAAACAGGAAATTAAAATGCAGAAATTAAAGTGCAGAAATTAAAATAAGTGCAGAAATTAAAATTTTTAAGTCTCTCCCCCCAAACTAAATATGACATTGTCCCCAATGTATACAGTAACATGCAGAGAAAAGAGACTTACCTGAGACCCTATCAGAAAGGGTTAGGTGCTGGCGGCTGGTCATATGGGTAGAACCGAGGAGGTTGCGCCAAATAATTCGGTTCATCAATCCCGATGTTCATTCTGTTGATGAGAGAGTTAAGTTGCTGAACTTGTCCCTCATCATAGACACTCCTCTGCACCATGTATTGTTGCATGTGGTTGTTCTGCTGAATTATATAACGCAGTTGTGCATGAGTGTATTGCGTTGTGGGATCGATAGGCCCAGGCAATTGTAGGGGCTGCTCCTCTTCTTCTTCAACACTAAGCTCTCGTTGCCGCTACGCCCTTGCGGTGCATGAGGTGGAGGTTGGCCATAGGGATGTGGCAACACCGTGTTATCATACTCTAATTGGGGAACTTCATATGCCCCACAGAGTTCTGTGATAACTCCCGCCAAACCAAAACCACCTCCCGTGGCTCCTTGCACGATCTGATCAATGCTATGCCTTATGAATTGTCCAATGTTTATGTTGTACCCCTTCATTATGGCGTACACATATTTCAGGCGATCCATTTGGACATCGGAGAAGTGCTTATTTGGCACTAACCGAGCACTTACAAAGTACAACCATGTTTTCGCCACCGGGTTCAGTTCACACCGGTATAGGATATTTGGCGACCCTTCTGTGCCATCATTGTCGTGGAACCTCAACCCAGGAAATCCCACTGTCTCTGCCACATCCACCATATCAAACTGCTCCTCCTCCTCAATAATTCGGAGGCGTTGTTCTTCGCTAGTGTAATCTTGGACAGAGAACATCACATTAAACGCATCAGCAGTAGCGGGAACTTTCTTTCCCCGCACCTTTACTTCCCCATTTCGGCGGTCGGGCCAATTTGCAAGAAATTCACACGCCATAGTAACATTAGCCCAACCCCGAGCATCCACAAAGCTCCCTCACTTCATCCTCTCTATTTGAGCTCGAATTGTTTCAAACCAAGGTTGACGCCTCAAATGATTCTCGGGGAATTCAATACCCCGATCTTCAATATAAGCCCTATTCTTAATTCTCATGAAGCGATTTTGGGCCTCAATGTTACCAAATCGGGTCCTATCAAAACCCGTTGGTAGTGGGTTTGAAGATGAACCCTCTTCCACATTCCTAGTCCTCTTAGGTGCCTTTTTTTTCAGCAAAAATAGATAGAAATTTTTTTTTTTCTTTTTTATTCGAAATTTTTTTTTCTTTTTCTGATTTTTTTTCTAACTAATGCTAAAAAAAAAATTTGAGCAGCACCTCCCCTTAATTTTTCTATATCCCAAAAATTCAAAATCACTCAAACAATATTCTCAAATACTCAACACCACAATACAATAATAACAAACCCAATATCAATAATATTCTGGCACAACACACAATTACACCACCCAAAATCTAGAAAAAGTCAATCAAATTCCTTAAAGATTGAAGGAACTGATACTTACAAACCCGAAGAAGCTTTACTCCACCTCCATTGTTGAATGTTCTTGAAAGCTTGAGGTTGAAGATGAAGACAATGGTGATTTTCGGATTTGGGGTGTTATGGGTGGTTTTTGGTATGGGTTTTGATGATATGTGTAGATTGTTGAGTGAAATTGGGTTTTTGAATGGATTGGGTTTGAGAAATTTGAGAAAAGATGAAAAGATTGAAGATTGGTGATGAAAAATTGAATTTTTGAGAGAAAAGGGGTAGGGTTCGGCTGAGAGGTGTTTGAAATTTGAATTTTTGGTGTATGGTTGAATGAGGGGGAAAATTTGAATTTATAGAAAAAAATCGCGAGCAAGTCGCGACTTGGCCTAGGGCTAGTCGCGACTAGCTCACACTCGAATTTAAGCCGTCTCTGGAAAATAGGGAAGTCGCGACTGGGGTCGCGACTTGAAAAATAGGTCGCGACTTTAAAAAGAGGTCGCGACCCAAGAACTACCAAGTCGCGACCACTGGGCTCCAGTCGAAAATAATTTTTTTTTCATGATTTTCACGATTCAACTGAAAAGAACAATGTCTGGTACCGATCTAAAAATTAAACATACTAAAAATACTAAAGCATAGACTAAAAACATAATCAAAAAGTTTGAAAAATTAACGAAAACACTTGGGTTGCCTCCCAAGAGCGTTGTCTTTATCGTCATATAGCCGGACGCTGAGCCTTGTTTTTCAAAGTGGCGCCAGAATCATGGCGGACTTGGCTTGGTCAAATTGACCTCCCAAGTAGAGCTTTAAACGTTGTCCATTAACTTTGAAAGTTGCTGGACCATCACCCTTTTAACTCCACCGCTCCATAAGGAAACACCTTGACCACTGTGAATGGTCCTGACCACCTTGACTTCCACTTTCCAGGAAACAGTTTCAACCTTGAATTGAAGAGTAACACTTGCTGCCCAGGTTGAAACTCCTTCCTTACTAGACCTTGGTCATGCCACTTCTTAGTTCTTTCCTTGTAGATTTTTGCGTTCTCATAGGCTTCATTTCGAAACTCCTCTAGCTCATTCAACTGTAGCAGTCTTTTCTCCCCGACAGCTTTTAGTTCCATGTTAAGAGTATTCATGGCCCAAAAAGCTTTATGCTCTAACTCCACCGGCAGATGGCAAGCCTTTCCAAACACCAACCGATATGGAGACATGCCAATCGGTGTTTTGAAAGCAGTTCTGTATGCCCATAATGCATCATCTAATTTTGTTGACCAATCTTTCCTTGATCTTTGCACTGTTTTCTCTAGAATCATCTTGATCTCCCGATTAGAAATTTTAGCTTGGCCATTACTTTGGGGATGGTATGGTAAAGGTGTTCGATGTCGGACACCATATCTTGAAAGGAGTGCTTCAAACTGTTTATTGTAGAAGTGACTCCCTTCATCGCTTACTATTGCTCGAGGAGTACCAAACCGAGTAAAAATGTTCTTTTGTAGAAAGCAGAGAACTTTCTTACCATCATTTTATGGTGTAGCTGCAGCTTCAACCCATTTAGACACATAGTCGACAGCCAATAGAATATACTGATTGCTAAAGGATGAAGGAAAAGGGCCCATGAAGTCTATCCCCCACACATCAAACAATTCCACTTCTAATATCCCTGTTAAAGGAATCTCATTTCTTCTTGAGATATTACCTGTCCGTTGACAACGATCACATGCCTTCACAAAGGTAGTAGCATCCTTGAATAGCGCTGGCCAAAAGAATCCACTTTGCAACACCTTAGCAGCCGTTCTGGTTCCACTGAAATTTCCTCCACATGGTAAAGCATGGCAATGATTTAGGATAGAATACATCTCCTCTTCAGGCACACATCTCCTAATTATCTGATCGGTGCAGTGCTTGTAGAGGATTGGCTCTTCCCAATAATAATGTTTCACCTCAGAAAAGAACTTCTTCAATTGTTGACGCGACAGCTCAGGAGGGGTTATTTTTGCAGCCAAGAAATTAACATAGTCAGCGTACCATGGTACCATCAGGTTTTCCCTCACACTAAAGAGTTGTTCATCAGGAAATTGCTCATTTATTTGTACCTCCTTTGTATTCTGACTTTCTTCCAGCTCTAATCTTGACAAGTGGTCTGCTACCAAATTTTCGGTGCCCTTCTTATCTTTTATCTCTAAGTCAAACTCTTGAAGTAGAAGTACCCACTGAATCAGTCTCGGCCTTGCATCCTTCTTGGTCATAAGGTATTTGATCGCTGAATGATCTGTGTAGACAATTACCTTATTCCCAATCAGGTATGGTCAGAATTTGTCACAAGCAAACACAATTGCCAGCATTTCTTTTTCTGTAGTGGCATAATTTAATTGAGCATCATTCAGAGTTCTACTAGCATAGTAGATTGTGTGAAACACCCTGTCAACTCTTTGACCCAAGACCGCTCCAATTGCATAATCACTTGCGTCGCACATCAACTCAAAAGGCAACTCCCAATTTGGTGAAGTGACTATCGGTGCTGAAATCAATCTCTCCTTTGGAACTTTGAAAGCCTTTAAGCAATCTTCTCCAAACTCAAATGGAACACCATTGACAAGTAAGCTGGACAAAGGTTTTGAGATCTTGGAAAAGTCCTTGATAAATCTTCGGTAGAAGCCAGCATGTCCTAGGAAACTCCTTACTCCTTTTACAAAAACTGGAGGTAGCAAATTCTCTATTGTTGAGACTTTAGCCTTATCCACCTCAATTCCTGCCTTTGAAATTTTGTGCCCAAGAACAATTCCTTCTGTTACCATAAAGTGGCACTTCTCCCAGTTTAGCACCAAGTTAGATTTCTCGCACCTAGTTAGCACTTTTTCCAAATTTTCCAAACAATGATCGAAGGAGGAACCAAAAACTGAGAAATCATCCATAAAGATTTCAATACAAGATTCAATCAAGTCTGAAAAGATAGCCATCATACACCTTTGAAAAGTAACAGGGGCATTACACAAACCGAATGGCATTCTTCTGAAAGCAAAGGTACCGTAGGGACATGTGAAAGTAGTCTTCTCCTGATCTTCAAGTGCTATAGATATCTGGTGGTATCCAGAGTAGCCATCAAGAAAGCAGTAATATTCTTGCCCTGCCAATCTGTCTAGCATTTGATCAATGAAGGGCAAAGGAAAGTGATCTTTTCGTGTTGATTTGTTGAGTTTCCTGTAATCGATGCAAATCCTCCAACCAGTGATTGTTCTTGTAGGAATCAACTCATTCTTTTCACTCTTGATCACAGTCATTCCACCTTTCTTTGGAACCACTTGCACCGGGCTAACCCACTTACTATCTGAAATGGGATAAGCAACTCCAGCATCCAACCACTTGACTACTTCTTTTCTGACAACTTCTTTCATGGGTGGATTGAGTCTTCGTTGAGCGTCGATTGTCGGTTTGGCATTGTCTTCCATTAGAATTCGGTGCATCACCGTTGAAGGACTGATTCCTTTGACATCACCTAGTGTCCAAGCGATGGCCTTGTTGTGAGCTCGGAGTACCCTCAGAAGTCTATCAGTTTCCACATCAGAAAGAGAAGTTGACACAATAACTGGCAGCTTTTTATCTTTACCCAAAAACTCATACCTCAAGTGACTAGGAAGCACCTTCAATTCAAGTTCTTGAGGCTTTTCAGTAGATGGCATCAGCTCTTTTGGAACTGCTCCCAATTCCTCATAATACCTTCTGTTCAAGGGCCCATAAGAATCAAGCCACTTCACATAACCCATGACCTCTTGTCCCTCTTGCTCCGTCAATTCATCTTCAGTTAAACTCAGTTCGACAGGATCATCTAGCAGCTTTTTCTCACCCACAATTTCATCAATCAAATCAATGAAGAAACAGTTATCACTTGCGTTTGGGTATGTCATAGCCTTTAACACATTAAAGACCACTTCTTCTCCTTGGACTCTCAGCTTTAATTCACCCTTCTGAACATCGATCAAGGCTTGGCCAGTTGCCAAGAATGGTCTCCCAAGAATGATTGGGACATTGCTATCTTCTTCCATATCCAGAACAATGAAATCAGCTGGAAAGATGAACTTGTCAACTTTAACTAACACATCCTCAATGACTCCGTTAGGATGAGCTAGTGATCGATCTGCCAATTGGAGAGTTACCGTGGTTGGCTTTGCTTCACCCAGCTGCAATCTTTTAAACACTGACAGAGGCATCAAGTTAATGCTGGCTCCCAAGTCACATAGTGCATTTATTCCTTCAATTCTCCCGATAGTACAAGGAATAGTGAAACTCCCTAGATCTCTGAGTTTGGGAGGGCATTTCTTCTGTAGAATGGCGCTGGACTCTTCAGTTAGAGCCACTGTCTCATAATCCTCCATCTTTCTCTTCTTTGAGAAAATCTCCTTCATGAACTTCACATAACTTGGCATCTGCTCTAAAGCTTCAGCAAAGGGTATGTTAATGTGAAGTCTTTTGAAGACCTCTAGGAATTTGGTGAACTGCTTGTCTAGACTTGACTTTCTGAGCCTCTGAGGATAGGGTATTTTCACATGGTGATCAATGCTAATTGGTGGAGACTGTTGTGGTTGTGCTGGGCTGTCAGTAGCCTTCTCTGATGTTTGTGTTGGGGTTGGCATTGGTTGAGCTTTATTCTCCTTATCTTCATCAGCTGGTTGTGGCAATTCAGGACCATCATAATTTTTACCGCTTCTCAGGGTAATTGCTTTGCAGTTTTCTTTTGGGGTTTACTTCAGTTGTCCTAGGCAAATTCCCTTGAGGACGGGTTGCTACCTGAGTTGCTAGTTGGCCCATCTGAGTCTGCAGGTCTTTGATTGAAGATCTAGTTTCAGTCATGAATTGTAGCAGTAAATCTGTTTGCAAACTAGAATTTCCACCAGAGGCTTGTTGCTGATTAAACTGTTGGTTCTGTGTCTGGTTCTGATTTCGTTGCTGATAGAACCCACTGTTTCTTCGGTTATTACCCTGGTTGAACCCATAATTGTTGTTGTTATTCTGCGAAAAATTTCCAATGGCTTTAGCTTCATCCATTGGCAAATCATCCACATCTGCTTGACACTCTGAAAAGTGATGACTTCCTCCACATAACTCACAAACAACTTGGGCTTGTTTAGCTTGCCCTGCAATTAGCTTTGTCAATGCTTCAACCTGAGCTGTCAACTTTGTGATGGCATCAACCTCTAACACACCAGCAACCTTCTTAGATTGACTCCTTTCAGTTGGCCACTGCTGATTGTTTAGAGCCATCTCCTCCAATAGATCATAAGCCTCATTAGCACTCTTTCTCATAAAGGCTCCACCAGCTGCTGCATCTATTAGAGTTCTAGTGTTACCAACCAACCCGTTGTAGAAATTGTGGACCAACATCCACTTCTCTATACCATGATGATGGCACTTTCTGATTAGATCTTTAAACCTCTCCCAAGACTCATGGAGAGATTCATTATCTTGTTGGCAGAAGTTGTTGATTTCTCCTCTCAGCTTTGCAGACTTTGCTGGAGGAAAGAACTTTGACAAGAATTTTGTTGCCAGATCATTCCAGGTGGCAATAGAGTTGGGTGGCAAGGAGTTTAACTGTAACGTCCCCACTTCAAGCCTCCATTGGGTCCTTACACCCACGGACTGAATGGCTCTTATACATGAGTATGTCACTCTGGCTACCTCATGGACTGACGATTGACCCTACAGACCAACACGAGTGTTTTCAGCATGCTTTGTCCTCACTCACACGCATCCTGGGAAAACTTCCCAGGAGGTCACCCATCCTTGAAATTGCTCCAGGCCAAGCACGCTTAACTGTGGAGTTCTTTCGAGATGGGCTACCGAAAAACAAGATGCACCTTGTTGACATAGGTAGTACCAATCAATCCATTTAAGCTCTCTTCAACTGTGTAGACCCATACCTACATAGTCTCAGAATCATCCCACTTGACCTTCCCCAGGCGGTGTGGGATTGCACAGCTTACCGGTATTTCCCCTTACGAATCACAGGACTACTGACTGTCACATTAACCAACTCTTGGCTCGTTCTCTGAGCGAGAATGGGAACAGTCTCAGTCGAATGGCATCATCACTAACTCCATTAACTTTAAAAGTTTCACAAAGTTCCATGAAGTTAGAGAGATGCAGATTAGGATCTTCAGAAGGGAGGCCACCAAACTGAATTGAAGACTGCACCATTTGAAGTATGGCAGGTTTGATCTCAAAGTTGTTCGCATCCACTGCCGGTGGCCTGATACATGACTGCACTCCCGTCAGAGTAGGGAGAATGTAATCTCTCAAGCTACGACCATTAGCTTGATCTTCCACGGCGCCACCATTATTACCGTTATTACCTCCATTGTTTGCAGCATTAGCATTCACATTAGCAGCCATGATTTCTGAAGTTTCAGCAGTTGCTGAAACTCCTTCTTGCCTCTTGTTCTTTCGGTTTCTCCTACAAGTTTTCTTGATTTCAGGATCAACTGGTAATATGACAGCTTGTCCTTGACGGCGCATACACTTAGGATTCCTGAAATAGATCAAGAAAATATTGCAAGAAAAAAAAAGGTTAGAAAATCAGCAAGAGAAAATATACCAAAGTAGAAGTTAGTATAATTTTGTGTAATATTAATCTTTAAACAACTCCCCGGGAACGGTGCCAAAAACTTTTTACGAATTTTATGTTTATTACGCAAGTATACGCAATCAAGTATTATCTCATGCAAGTGAGGTCGAACCACAGGGAATTGGATTCAGTACTACTAAACTATACTTACGATTCTATTTGGTAAAATAATAAGTTTGCAATTTAAAAGTAAATAACTCAGAAAATTAAAGAGAAAATAAACGAAGATTAATCAAGATGAGAGATTAGGGAGGTGAATCCTGTTGATAAGCTACCAATGTTAATACCTAATTGCTATCCTTATCCCAATGTGAATGACAGATTATAAATTAACCTGACTCTTTTCAGATCTTTTAGGTTCTAAATAATATGTTCTCTAATTAACTTCTTAATTAAATCAACACAAAATCAGCATTAAGCAATAATCTATTCGTCACTGAGGCTATGTAAATAATTTCGTTTCACATCAAAACCTAGACTATCCAAATTTTAGCATTCTCAATTCTCACTTTTCAGATTTCGAATTGAGATCATTAAACATGTAAAAGGTGATCAAGCTTTCACATGGAATTAAACACAAATATAGATAGTATTCACACATAAGATGAAGGAATGGCAATTATTTATTAACTAGGCATAAACTTAAACAACATTCATCATCCTCCCTTATTGGGAAATTTAGTTCAACATAACTCTAAAAACATCCATGATTAATTCAGAAACAAAACTAAACATAATGAAGAAATTAAGGGTAAAAGAAAGAAACTAGAAGGTGATATCGCTCCGGGTCTTCAAGATAGCTTCCTCTCCACTTGCATCCACTATTTAGGTCTATTTCTGCTTGCTTTGACCTTCAGTGTCGTATTCCTTATATAGGGATGAGAGGTGTGCCTCCAATTTGAGAAAAAATCAAAATTAGGTCAAATCTGCGATTTCCATACCTAGTCGCGAGGAGCATTTAAGCTGGTCGCGACTACAGGCAAACCTCAAAAATCAGAGGTTCTGTCAAATCTCGAAGTCGCGACCAGAGTCGCGACCAGGAAAAAAGGTCGTGACGTGGCTCTCTGGAGGTTGCGACTACTGACGCGTCTGGAGCCGAATTTTCCAATTTTTTTCCAGTTTGTCCCAGTTTTTCGCCATTTGACTGAATTTGAACTTTAAAAGCCCGGGAACCTAAAATAATGAAAATCAAGCGTAAAACTGCTGCAAAAGACACCAATAGACGAGATAATGCTAACTTTAAAGACCTGAAACATAGGCTAAATATAACCTAACAATTATCATCATACCATAGTCCCTAGGATCTCTATATGTGTGTACATTAAATCAAAACAATAAAAGATATAATTTTAGAATACCTCTTGAAACCTATTAGGGTATCCTCAAAACTTCTCGTATGTTGTATCCCTTAATCAAGTTGATGAGGAATTAACAATTTGGACTCACGCAAGTGTCTTCCAAATCGATCCACCACACACAAGGAATAGTGTTGGCTATTAGGGCAAAGTGTATAACACTGTTCTTGTTGAGGTCTCAACACATGAGCCAGAACAATTGAGAGAAAAAACAATTTCCTTTTTCTCTAGATAGATTTTAAAATTTACTGTGTAAAAATAATGTTTTGATTTCTCAAATCAGACTCCTATTTATAGTAGTTAAATCCCTTTTATTCAATTATTATTTAATTGTTTATATGAATAAAAATCTATAACCAAATTGAGTTAGTGATGTTTATGAGGAAATCTCTCAACTACTTGAGAGAATATCTCAACAATCTTGAAGTATCTATAACCACTTTTTAAATTAAATATTTACTTAATTAAATTAATTATATAATTAATTAACCTAAAAAGATAAATCCAATAAGGATAGGGAGAAGCTAGGCGCCAACCACTGTTTTTAGGACAAGGTTGGTGTCTTTTGTTCTGACAAATCTTGTCTCAACAAATTTTGTCTTAACAATTTTGGTCTTTTTCCCTATTTAATTAATTAGAAAAATAATTATTTATTTATTACAAAAATAAATAATTACTATTTTGCTAATTGAAATTAGATTTTCTTTGAACATCTTTATACAACACTTTATCTTCACCCTTGACATAGTTTCAAGTTAACGATTCAGGGACCATGGACTTATAATTCTAAGCTTCAATAAATAGATTATTTATTGAGTCTCATCAACAAAATAATCCCTTATTTATTAATTCTACGATTACTCCATTATAAATATGGAATTTCACTCTTAGTAATTATAGAATTATATTTACAGAATTTAACTGCAGTGACCATTAATATAATCAATTCAAGTGATTAGCCCTCCATGTGTTGGTTCGTAATTAGTTTTGGTCAAAATACCATTTTAACTTTCTAATTACTTCTTTACCTTTAGTTCTATTAATTTACTAGTGGAAGTATAATTCAAGATCACATCTAAATTTGTGCACAACATTCCAGTTCCAAAATTAACACTTAAAGGGAACCAACAGTCGATCCGTTAGAAAAGATAGGATTCCATAATTGTACATCATGTTTCAGCCATCCATGTTAGATTCTCAAAACAGATGTTGTAAGAATCATCTTCTCGGAGAAAGTTCAACGAGTTAATCAAAGAAGCTAATGACATGAAAATGAGTTCATGATAACTAAGGATTTAGGTCGATCTACTATTGACCATCATTATGATATAAATTAGGTCTTTATAATAATGATATGTTAAAAAAAAACTTTATTCATATCGGTCCTTGTCATATATAATCTCTATTATATACAGTAGCTTCACTTTGATGTATCACTACATTCGTAATCTGAACCAAGATTACTTGCACCGAAGAATAGGCATTAGTGAACCATACTAGCAACCATTGATAATGACTTAGAAAGATATAACTGTAAGTTTATGGTATCTTATCCAAAATCAATATCGGTCTCTTCCAATATATACTCCATACATCCGAAACTGATAAACTTTACCAATGCCCCGGAAAGGACATAACACTTATCCAAGGTTTAAGTATACATTATCCCCGATTATCATGTCAGTCTAAATGTAGTGAACTAGCAAATCATGGGAATTAAACTTTTGAACATATAATCATGATTATATTCCATTGTGCTGACGACACTATGATCAAGAATAAATATATATGTTTTGGACTTAATAGAATTTATACATCAAACATGATCATGAAATAAATCATGTGGACCATGCAACAGAAAAGAAATTTCTTATCTTTTATTAATTAGTAAATCTAATTATATTGAAATGAGTTTTATTTAGGGCAGAAAACTGAACAATACCTACTAATAATCCATTTCTTATGACCTGGTTCCAAGCACCACAACTTGTAATCCTTCACACCATCTGGATAGCCTAGGAACATGCATTTTAGAGCTCTAGCTTGAAGTTTGTCTTGCCTATGATGAGCATAAATTGTGCATGTAAACACCCTTAGGTGATCTAACTTAGGTACTTAACATGTCCAAACTTCTTGTGGTGTCTTAAACTTCAAAGGGACTGATGGACATCTATTGACTTTGTAGCAAGTTTTCTTGATAACCTCATCCCAAAAAGGCCTTTACAAACCATCACCTTTTAGCATACACCTTACCCTTTCAATGAGAGTTATATTCATCCTTTCAAAAAGACCATTTTATTGTGGTGTATCACTAACTGTTAAGTGCCTAGCTATCCCATGTTCCTTACAAAATTTATTAAATTTCTTTGAGAAATATTTCCAACCATTATTAGTTCTTAGCTTTCTAATTCTGCACTTGGTTTGATATTCAATTAACTTTATCTAGGAAACAAATGTATTGAAAGCTTTATCCTTACTTTTCAAAAGGAACACCCACACTTTTCTTGAAAAATCATCTATAATGCTAATAAAATAGCTAACACCCCCTAGAGTTTTAATTCTGGAAGGAGCCCAGAGGTCAGAGTGTATATAGGGAAATTTTTCTTTAGTTTTATGTTGTCCAGTGGAGAATTTAACCTTGCAACTTTTCTAATAAAAACACTCTTCATAGAAACTAAGTTTGACAATTAATCAACCTCGAAATAGTCCCTGTTTGTCAAGTTCAGTGAGGCCTCTCTCAATAACATGACCAAGCATCAAATGCCATAGACTTATACTGTCACTTTTGACACTGCCAACAACTGGTGATGTTGTTCCTGTTATAGCAATCCCTATCATGTAATAAAGGGCATTTATAAGTTTACTTCTAACAACCACTAGAGATCCTTTTGAGACATTAAGGGTACCACTATCAATTTTCACAAGGTATCCACGATTATCAATCATCCAATTGACAGTAAGTTTCTTTTGAGTTCAGGCACATACCACACATTTTATACTTTTAGTTATGCCATCATGCATCTTCATTTCAATTGAACCAATTCCAAGAATCTTGCATGCCTTGTTGCTACCTAGGAGAGTTGTGCCAACTGAATTTTCTTCATAACTGCTAAATAAATTCTTGTTTGGAGTCATATATGCAACATCTACTGAATCATAACCACTAGATGCAACATCTGCTTCACCTCTTTCTTTACTCTTGTCTCTCTTTAGCTTGTTCTTTAACAAGTAACACTCATCTCTAAAGTGCACATCTTTCTTACAGTAGTAGCACTCCTTCCCTATTGCAATTATGTTTTTACAATTCGATTTGTGTCCATTATTGGATTTCTCAAAATCTCTCCTTTCAGTTCTTCCTCAAGCAAACAACAATCCCTCACCACTAATTTTTGATCTGTCATCAACCTTCTTCTGAATTTCTTTTGAATTAGTTGCAGCCTTTACTTCAAACATGGTTAAAGTATATTTGTCACATAGGATTGTGTCCACAAAGTGTTCATAGGCTTTAGGCGGAGAACTTAATAGCAAAATAGCTTGATCTTCTTCCTCAATTTGAACCCCAATGTTATTCAAGTCCAAGATCAGCTTGTTGAAGTCATCGAGATGCTTCATGAGTTCTTTGGTTTCATCCATCTTCATGGTGTACAACTTCTTCTTCAAATAAAAATTGTTTGCCAGATATTTCTTCATGTATATTGATCCAAGTTTGTTCCACAATCCTAGTGCAGTTTCTTCATCAAGTTTGTTCCAAAATCCTACTGCAGTTTCTTCATCTGCGACTTCTCAAAGTACCTCATCTCTTGAGCTCAACAAAATGACACTATGCTTTCATATCGGTTTCTTGAGAAACTTTCTTTGCTTCCTCTCCTTCCTTGGCGACAGTTCCTATTATGGCACTTACAGCACCCTGATGCATAAGCAATGCCTTCGTCTTGATTCTCCATGGACCAAAGTCATTAACCCCTGTATATTAATCCACTTCGAATCTAGTAGTTTCCATTGTGTTCTTTAACTCTCATCACCTTGGTTCTTGATTTCATAATACGAACTTGTGCTCTGATGCTTTTTGTTGTGAATCAATCCCACTTCAAGAAAAAATCAAACTTAGAGATTAAAGAATCAAAAGCAAGAAAAACAAAGTAAACTCAATTAATAAATGGATGACAAAAATTGAGCAACTTAACACAAGGATTACAAGGTTCGAACACAAGCAAGATGCTTGGATCTACTCCTTGGGTGGAACTGTCTTGAGGCTTTGCCTTTATTGATCAATGGTGCTCAGATTATTATAAAGGAGGGAGATTTGGATGTTCATCATACATGGAGTCTTTCTCCTGCAATAGGCTCACTTGAGGGAACTGAGATCAGAAAAACTCAAACCTTTTACACTTCTCTTTCTCTCTAGAATTTCATCTAAATTCTTTTTAGTCATCAACTTTACTCTATAGAATCACTAATGGTCTTTATAAATAGAGCAGTACAAATAAAGGATAAAGAACCTAACTGTCATAACAGAAAGTTATAACTAACCTAATTTCCTAACTAATAACATAACCGTCAAGATCTTGGATAGTGTTTAAACTTCACACACACTTTTTGGAATGGCTCAAATGGATAGAGTAGCTATGGGAGGTATGTTGTAGATTTATTGCTCTAAATAAAATATATGATTTTGAATGATATATGTATAGATTAAGGTTTGTTTGCAGTCATACATACTATAACGTTGTTTTATTTTTAATTATTCACCTTCTTCTGTGAATCAAATTGATCTACTACCGTGAAAAGATGACTGTGCTTTTGAACAAACCAAATGATACAAAATACACAAAAAAAATGGACAATATTTAATATAAAATATTTAAATTATAATAAAGTTCAAATAATCTTGCATAAATTATTGCTCTAAAGATGGTTGCCGGCACAACTAATAAGAATCTCAAAATTTCAATCTTACCTAACGTTTCAGGCCCTTTTCTCTAAACTTTTGGTGAGGGGGTGGATCAACTTGTGTTTTATGATCTCTTGATTTTCATAATCAAAACATACCTAAATTTATAACTAAATAAAGTTAGGGGAATTATTTTTCATTATCAAATTATATAATATATATATCGTTATTATTTGTTGGGTAAGGGAAAATATTCCTCTTCTCATGATAATGAAACCACTCAATAAAGTGATATGGACTTTGTACAAAAACAATAGTATTAATATCAAAAGCCACAAAATCACTATAATTGACTTTTGATGTTGTTCTCACACTATCATCATATCATTTACGTGTCACAATGTTATTTTAGTAGAGGCATTATCACGATCAGGATTATTATTATCATATGTTATATATATTAGTAGTTTCTGCACGTATTATAAGAAACTTTTGTAAGCAATTTTTTATATTATGTAAACACAACTTGAAAAAGGAATGTTCAGCCAAGTTAGGTTACTATTAAACTGATCGTTTGTGTGTATTTTTTATTTTTTTTTTTAAGGCTAATTAAGTTTTTTTTTTCCCGAACTTTGATATGTACCAAATCATGCCCCTGAACTTTTTTAGTAGTTAAAAATTCCCTCTAAACTATTGAGATTGTTAGATTATAGAACTTTTATCTAATTTCATTCAATATTACTGTTTCAGTGATTGTTTATATACTAAACCATGCTCCCCGGACTTTGATATCTACCAAATTATGCCCCTCAAATTTTAATATGTACTAAATCATGCCCCCTAAACTTTCATCGATGTTAGAATTTTTTTACTAAAATTAGACAAAAGTCCTTAAATCTAACCATCTTAATAGTTCAGGGGGAATTTTTAAGGGATTTTTTCAGTTTTAACCAAAAAAAGTAACAATATTACAAAAATACTTCCAACTGGCCAAATAAAAAAATATACATCCCAACTAAAAAAATTACACAAATATCACTTACACACACCTTTAACCCAGTATCTATGCTTCCTGGGAAACTATCACGCAACCATCGCGCAACCATTGTGCAACTACGTAGCAACCCAACGCAACTGAAACGAAAATTCAATCAGAAAGAGAACCACCATTAATTCTGGCGACTTCACCTTAGAAAACGACCTGAATCAATCAAAATAGAGGTTGTTTCAAATTCATAAAAAAAAAATGTAGAAAAACTACTACGAAACTAAAATTCAACTTGAAATCCAGTTTAATTGCATAAAACTAATGTCCTGACTTCAATTTTTAGATCCATAAAAGGCAGATCTCAAAAAGTTGAATTGGAGTTCCCAAACAATCCAACTCAAGTATAATCCAAAAAAAAAAATACATCAATACTATAGTAAAATGTTTATCCTGGTGTATTTTGTTGTTTTACAAATTTCTAATGGTGAATTTGTTCATATTAAATTATAAAAAGACATGTAGATATAGTTATGTGCATGAAAATATTGTTCTGATTTTTAATGTTTCACGACAGTTGCATAAACATTTTGCTAACAGTTATTTCGTCTGATTGAAACCTTCGTGTGATGCAACCTTCGGCCAACCACCCAGCAACCACCCAGAAACTTTCGTCTGAATGAAACCTTCGTCTGATGCAACCTTCGGCCAACCACCTAGCAACCATCATGCAACCATCGTCTGATTGAAACCTTCGTCTGATGCAACTACCGCGCAACCACGCAGCAACCACTCTGCAACCATCGTTTGATTGTGTAAGTGATGATAGTGTAAGTGGTATTTTAGTAATTAAAATTACATAAAAGGTATAAATGTTGACTTTACCTTATGGAGGTATTTTTGTAAATAAAATGTCAATTTATATTTTTTATGTAATTATTCCAATTTTTAACGACAAAAAAAGTTCAGGGAACATGATTTAGTACATGTCAAAATTTGGGGAAAAAATTATCCTAATTAACTTTTTTTTTAATAATTATTACTTTGTAGTTTTGTCAAAGTTATTATATTACAATATCGTGCTCGTTATTAAAATATCTAGTTCGTTAAAATTCTTTCCAAATTTTAACATTTACACAAATTTAATTATTATCTTATGTTTCATCCATTTGATCATTTAAATACTTATGTGTCATTGTAAATGAGTGTTTTTATCTCTAGAACTTTAACAATTATCCAAGGGATAATTTCATAAATACACAAAAACAACAAAAAAAATTACAAATATACAGTTTTACGGAATTTTAAACATTTTTACGAATTTTTTGATTTTATTTACAGAAAATAGGGTCTTTTTATGTTATATTCATGTTAATTGGTTGTTATTTTTAGTTGTTGTTTTGATGTTATTTAGATGTTATTTTCATATTACTTTTATGTAATTTCTTATTGTTTTCGTGTTATTTTTACGGAAAACCGTAAAAATATAAAAACAAAATCCATATAACGTAAAAATGTACATTTTTTTTTTTATAAAAAACGGTGCCTTATGTAATTATCCCATTATCCAATGTATTCTGATTCAAATCTTAAAAACTAAAATAAAATAAAACATTTTTTTTTGGAATCAAAAATAAAACATTTTAAATCATTAAGAAAATTAAAAAGAAATCAAAATTGAAAAACTAATTAAGAAATTTAAAAAGTAAATTGTTTTTCTATTTAAAACTTCATTTGGAAAAGAAAAAAGTGTCGATTTCATGTAAACAAAAGTTGTTGTTGTTGTTGTTTTTTTTTTTTACAATTTGTTGTTTAAAATATTTATTGAATTTTGAATAAACTTTTTTTTTGTTTTTTAAGATGTGTTTGTAAGTATAAAAAATTTAAATATATTTTGAAAGAGTAATTGTTTAAGTAAATTTAATGTTTTCACTTTTACTTATTATTTATTTTAAGCATTTAATGGGATTTTTAATATTTTTTCTTTAATAATAATTTTTTTGAATAAAAGAATTGAAAATTTTGGTATTTGTCAAAGTTTAAAGTACTTATTTTTGTAATTTTTTTTTACATTTTTATGTTTAAAGATTTTTTTTTAATTTTTACGATGTTCAATAAAAATAAAAAGAAAACTATATAAAACTAACCAAAAAATAAAATCTAAACAATATCAAAATAACAACAAAAAATATCATGCGAATAACGAAAATTCAACAACAAATTATCAAATATAAATATACATCAAAAGGTTGTATTTTCTGTAAATTAAAATCATAAAAATTGTAAAAATATTTAAAATACTGTACAACCGTATTTTTGTAATTTTTTTTTTTTTTGTTATTTTTGTATATTTGTAAAATAATTCCTTAAAATAAAGGAAATATACTCATTTAGTACTTTATATTTTTATGGAAAATATATTTGTTACCCTCTCTTTTCAATATTACTTAATTTGTACCTCATATTTTCAAATTGTACATATTTAGTACATTAAAATAAAATTTAAACAATAAAATTTTATCAATATAACCAAACAATTGACGGTTATATGTAATCAAATAATTAAATTTTAATTCAAAATTCATCAAATTTTAGAGAGTGATTGTATTTGATAAAATTTTATCAAAAAAAATTATATTTAAAGTACCAAATATGTATGACTTTAAAATACAGGATATCAAATAATCTAGCAGAAGGGCATGCTCATGGAACTATTATATTTTAACAATTTTTAACAAACATAGTATATGCGGTACCTATCAAAAATTCAGCGGCAAAACTTTTAATAATTCTTTCTTTTATTTTTTTGTCATTGAATAATTAATAAGTTTACATGTTTATTTTGTTAATGAGGGGAAAAATAATCGTAATTGAGACAGGGGACATCCATGGCAGCTAAGAAGACTTGTAAGAAAAAGCTTAAGGGTGAAGAGGCTGGCCAAAGCTTTAATTAAGGGCTGACCCTACAACTTCATGACAAGCACGTTCCGTAATAGCCCCCACACAAACGCTTTCTTATTTCTTTTCTTTTAATTCAAAAGGAAAAAAAAAAGAAACAAAGAAACTGGCACATGATTACACAGCCAAAAGCAAAGCAAAGCAGAGTATAACAATTAACAACAATGGCCCTCAGGGACCAACATCTAGAACTTTGTTCACTCCCTAATTAAAGCCATTTCTTTATCTGTTAATAACAATAACTGGTCTGGTTCTCTCTCTCTTTCTCTAGCTCCGTAGGAGTCTCAAGATATGGGTAGAAGATCAGGTCCAAAGTTGCCGAGCTTCTGCCTCAGCAGGATTAGGCCTCTGGTTCGAGTTCGATCTCCACCTATTCAACAAAAGTTTCAAGAGAAGTCTCTTAAAGCGGCTGCTCAAAAACATGATGATCAAGGCTCTGATGGCATTGCTGGGGATGATCAAAAAACCACAGAAAATGAAATGAAACCCAGTTTGGGAATTGGAAGGAAGATCATGGTTGTGGTCGATTCTAGCTTCGAAGCTAAAGGAGCTCTTCAATGGGCTCTCTCTCATTCTATTCCCAACCAGGATAAGCTAGTTCTCCTCCATGTTATCAAACCGGTATCTAGAAAAGGTTTTTGAGCTTATTACTACTTTATATTCCTTCATAATTTTTCTCCGTAGATTATTAAGTTTGTGAAAAATTGAGAATAACTAAATCAGATTTATTTTAATTAGCAGGAACAGGAACAGGGGAGCAATTGAGCGAGGAGAAAGCTCCGAAGGCTTTTGAACTTGTTCAAGCTCTTAAGAATATGTGTCAATCAAAGAAGACCGAGGTGGGTAAATAATATAATCAATAATGCTATGCACTTCCTTTTAGTATAGTTATCATAATTATAGTTTGTTGATTAATGTTCATCAATAATTCTGTGTTATCACCTTCTTGAGCTTTATATATATACGTATGTATCACTTTACAGTTAATTTGTCTAACTAAAATCTCAAATTTTGTTGGATTTTTTAATGTGTGATTTAAAGGTCATGTTGACTCTAGTTACTTGATTACTTTGAATGAATGACGACTGTGTAGTTAATTAATTATTATTTATGAGGAAAAATAAAAGTGTTGTTGAATTTAATCACACGGTTGGTCCTTGACAGGTGGAAATTGATGTTACTGTGATAGAGGGCAAAGAAAAGGGCCCAATGATATTGGAAGAAGCAAAAAAGCAAAGCGTTGATATGTTGGTTTTGGGCCAAAAGAAGAGGTCGACGACATGGCGACTTCTGATGATGTGGTCAGCTGGGAACAGTGGCCGAGGCGGCGTGGGGGGCGGTGTTGTGGAGTATTGCATTCAGAATGCCACTTGCATGGCCTTAGCCGTGAGGAGAAAAAACAGACGTGTAGGAGGCTACTTGATCACCACAAAACGACACAAAGACTTTTGGCTCTTGGCTTAGCTATATTTTTTTATTAAAGAAAAAAATGAAGAAGAAGAAGTCACATTCACATATATGCATGATTTTATTTATATTTTTATATATTTTGTGAAAATATATGGAGAGTTCTAACCTTATTTAATACTGAATCATGAAATGATCCAACGTGGTTTTTGTGTATTGGTTGTGTATATAATAAAAGTGTGGACAATGAAATGAATAGTGATGTCCTATTATGAATATAAAAGCCTCTTGGCTTTAAATTTTTTTATTTTCTTTTTTAAGTGTTATTGTGGTGGTGTTTAGTTCATTGTATTATAATTGGAATGGTAACGAGAATAGTAATGGACTGTAATAAGAAGGAGATGTTTCATTTAATAGTAATGGACTGTAATAAGAAGGAGATGTTTGGTTTAATAGTAATGGACTGTATAATAAGGAGATGTTAAGGGTACCTGGTTTATGATTGGTTTAGTTAGTTAAACAGTTACAAGTTGTTAGCCTTTTCTTTTTTGGTTTTTAGTTAGTGTCAACTGACTTTCTGTTAGTTGTTGATGAGTTTTCAACTCATTCAATGTGTATATATACTCTTGTATCTTCTTTTCTGAACAGTAATGAAAACAGAGCATTCTTCTAAATTGTTCTTTTGCTTTCGACATTAACATGGTATCAGAGCTTCTATTATCTTCTTAATGGAGTAGACCTCAGCAATCAACAATGGAGGTTCGTCGATTCCTCCAAGTTTGTGTCAACAAACGGGTTTACCTCACAACACTACTAATCTTCCTAAGAGTAGTCTTGTCTCTTTCTCTCACTCGTTCTCTGTTCGACTCGATGAGTTCAACTACCTGCCATGGAAGCATCAGGTTCTTGCCGCCATTAAGGGGAGTCGACTACAAAAGTTTCTTGATCTTAACCTTACTCCACTGCAGTATCTCACAGAAGAAGATCGGTGTGCAAATAGACTGAGTCCAAAATATGAAGATCAGGAGCAACAGGACAACATTCTCGTGCCATGGCTTCTCTCATCCATGTTTGAGAAAGTGCTCCTAAGAATGGTAGGATCTATTTCTACAGCTCAGATTTGGATCGATCTTCGAGAATATTACACTTCTCTCAATCGTGCCAAGATCGATCAATACAAAACTCTACTTTGCAACACTAAATAACAGTCTCCATTGAGTGATTTTCTTCTCAAGATCAAGAGTATCATTGATACTCTTGCATCTATAGGTCATCCAACTACATCACAAGATCACATTGAAGCGATCATCAATGGTTTACCAACTGAATACAATGTTTTCATTATCTCTGTCAATACTAGAACAGATGCATATAATGTTGTTGTGATTGAGGCACTGTTAATGGCTCAAGAAGTTCAGTTGGACAAAGCTGCAAAAGAACTTGATATTGCTAAAGTTGAAGCAAATATGGCTCTCACCAAGAATCAAATAGGTTGAGGTCAATGTTCTCAACCTTTTTCTCCATTTTCTTCTAGATTTGGTTCTATGTCAAAAGGCAATGGTGCAACCTTTGCCATGATGCAGTCCACCCCACCTGGTCACTTTGCTTCCGCATCCAGAAGTTCTATGCCACCATCAGGAGGCCAATTTGGAAATTTTAGAGGAGGTTTCTTTGGTGGTCATGGCCTTACTACAGTTTGGGGTCAAAAACCACAATGTCAGTTGTGCCACAAGCTTGGATGCACTATTCAACAATGTTTACCACTTTGATAAGTCGTTTTCAAGGCATGAATCTTTTCAAAACATTGCTAGAAATGCCACTGCCAACATACCTGAGATGCAAGCCTACTATGCTACACCAGAAGTGGTCAATGATCCTAACTGGTACCCAGATTCAGGAGCTACACATCACCTTATTCCAAATGAATAGAATCTTACCTCTAGCAGTACCTATAATGGTGATCAGCAGGCTCACATGGGCAATGGAGCAGGTTTGTGTATTCAAAACATTGGTCATTTCTTCATTTACTTCCCCTTATCACTCTCATAATCTTGTGCTCAATAATTTATTGCATGTTCTTGATATAACCTAAAACCTTCTTAGTATGTCTCAGTTTTCCCAAGATAATGGGGTTTTCTTTAAGTTTCACCCCTTTCACTGTCTTGTCAAGGATCGGGTTACTTTGAAGACTTTGCTTGTTGGGAAGCTTGAAAAAGGTCTCTACTAATTTGATTCAAATCAACTGAATTTTCTCAACACTCACAAGCAGACCTCTCTGCCTCAATCCACCAACATCAAGTCTACTCTTGATAGCACTCAATGTAATTCAAGTACCTTGTTTGAACAAAATAGCATTTTTTCTTTGTGGCATAAAAGACATGGCCACGCTCATTCTAGAATTGTTCAACAAGTACTTAACTCTTGTAATATCAAACTTAGCAATATAAATAATGAATCTTTTACTCAACTTTGCACTGCATGTTGCCTTGGGAAGCTTCACAAACTTCTATTCCCTACATCCACAATTGTCTATACTCAGCCATTGCAACTGTTGTATTCTGGTTTATAGGGTCTTGTCCCTATTAATTCTTCATCTAGGTATAGATATACATTAGTTTTCTTGATTCTTTCTCTAGGCACACATGGATATACATGTTGAGAACCAAAAATGAAGCCCTATCTACATTCATTACTTTTAAAAACAAAGTTGAGCTTCAACTAGGCTTACCCATTAAGAAAATACAATCTGAATGGGGAGGAGAATACTAATCATTTACCCAATTTCTGCAACAATCTAATATTGTTCACAAAATCTCTTTCCCTCACTCACATGAACAAAATGCAGTTGTGGAGAGAAAACATAGGAACATTGTTGAGAGTGGATTAACTCTTCTAGCTTAGGCTAGTATGCCTCTTAAATTCTGGGATGAGGCAGGTCTGCTGCATTTCTCATCAATAGAATGCCCTCTCCACTTCTCAACAATTTCTCTCCTCTAAAAGTTCTTTTCAATGTCAAACCATATTACTCTTCCCTTAAGGTGTTTGGTTGCTTATGTTATACAAATCTTAGACCCGATAATAAGGTTAAACTGTTGGAATTTATGCCCTAAATAAAACTCAATTTCAATGTAATCTTTATCCTTTAAATATCAATAAAGAAACAGAAGTATTTTCATCACCGATATGTGTGTCATTTGGTTCATGTTATCATTTATTTGTTTATTTGATTTATAAATTCATCCAAATCCTTATCACATTTATATTCTTGTTTATTGTGTCGTCAGCATTGTGGAAAGTAATCAAGATTGTGTGATTAAATATATATTCCTAGAATTATTAGTACACAGGGTTTAACTGATATGACAATCTACAACATAGTTTACTTGCACCTTGGATAAGTGCTATGTTCTTTCCAGGGCATTGGTTAAAGTAAAGCTTGGGTTGGATGCATGGAGTATGCATCGGAAGGGACCGATATTGAACCTTTGTATAGATATGATAATTTACCGTAATATCTATTCAATTCAATATCACCTAGTTGATCCTAAATCAAATGATCTTAATCCTGACATGGTTAGGTTCGATCTCAAGAGTATTATACATGTTCTTTGATTTGTTAGTTAAGCCTACTTTTGGGTCAAGGAGATACGTACATTTTGGGAACATGGTAGTGCAATTGAGTGGGAGCGCTAAACATAGATATGGAATCTATAGCTTCTTTCTAGACATAGAAGTGAAATGATGATTTCCTTCGAGCTTGGCTAAATAGAGATAAATGGTTGAGTACTCATTTCAGTGATTATGTTTACTTCACTGAAATATCGTTTATAGGTGGCTAAGTATTTTAAGGATAAAATACATTGAAGGGTGTAACGGTAATTTAATCCCTATACAATGTAGATCATCTATAGAGGATCATTGATTATTGAAATTATAACAATGGATAACTAATAGCGTATCTATATCGTGGAACATATAGAGCATTCTATATAACTGAGAGTTCAATTCCAAGTTCTATGAGTGGATGCAACAAGGAATTAATAAGTCAGTGAATTTACTTGGTAAGTTCTGGGTCTGCTTATTGGAAGCTCAGATATATAGGCCCATGGTCCCCATACTAGTTGAGACAATACTACTTGTAAGACTCAGTCAATTGATTTTGATTAATCAATTATAATTCTAAAATTAGACTATGTCTAGTTTATGAATTTTCACTAAGCAAGGGCTTAATTGTGAAGAAAGAGTTTCTAGGGTTTATTTGTTAATTGAGAGACTTTGATTAGTCTAATTAATAAATATATTAAGTTAAAATATTATTTAATAATTAATTTTTAGTTATTAAATAATTAGAATTGGCATGTAAATGGTTAAATTGGAAAATTAACGTTTTTGAGAAAATGAGATGGAGAAATGACAAAATGGCAAAATTGCAAAGTGGGGCCCATTATCCACATCATGGCCGGCCACTTAAAGAGCATATGTACCATTTATTTTTATTATTATTTTAATGCCGAATAAATCTAACCTAACCCTAGGGAGTTTCCTATAAATAGGTAGTGATGGCTTTAGGAAAAAGATGATGGATCTCATTCCTTCAGATAAAAATTCAAAGCCTTCTTCCTATATCCTAGCCGCCACCTTCTCTCTCTTTTTCGTCTCTTCTAAACCGAGCCTATAGTGAATGAGTGAGTGCCCACACACATTAAGTGGTATCTCAATCATAGTGTGTAAGACTGTGAAGAATCCAGATTCAAGAAAAGGACATTCGGGCTCAGATCTTGGTGATACTCTACTACAAAAAGGATACAAGGGTTAGAGATCTGAGCGGAAGGAGACATTATATTCCTTTGCAACCACTGTAAGGTTTCTAATACTTTATATGTGTTTATTTCATATCGTTTTAGAAGTTCATATTTAGGATGTTAAATAACATACTTGTTAGTAAATCTAATTCCAACAACTGGCCTCAGAGCCATGGTAATTGATTTACTTTCAAGAAATTTTGACTTAAAACGATTGTGTGTGATTTGGATGGTTTCATGTTGATTTGTGTGTTATTTGATGATTGAATGATGTTTGTGAAATTTTTTATGAAAAATAATTGAATTTTCGTTCTGGAATTATTTTTGTTGGATAGTTTGGAAAAAATTAAGCAATTCCCTTTTTTTACAGAACTTGATTTCGATTTTATTTGAATTAGTTATGATTTTTTGAAAATAAAAAAAATATCAGGGGTGCATCACCCGCACTTACGCGCACGGATTCACCATTTTCTCGGACGCGTGCGGCTTCGGACAGCCTGATGTCCGAGTTTTCTCGGTCTGTGGGCGGATTGTCTGAAGCTTGACGCAAGGCGCGCATGCAGCCTCTCCTGCGCTGTGCTTTCTCGGTCAGGCAGCCCCAAACGTGCGTGCGGATGGTATGCACTGCATACCATCCGTACCACATGCAATTTTTTCATGTTTTTTCATGGAATTAACTTCGGATTTTTTGTGTAGTTTTGTATTTTGATTTTTACTTTTCAAATTTCAAATCTAATAATCATTTAAAAAAAAATTAATTTAAGATATTAATGAAATTTGAATTTGAAATAGGTAAAAATCTATTTTTTTTTGCTTAATTAATTATCTTATTTTTAAAATTGATTATTTTATCTTATTTTAAATTTAAGGTCATATATTAATATTTTTTAAATTATTTTATTTTTTATAGTAAATTGGCCTTATTTAAAATTTAAAATAAGATTTGTTTAATCATGATATTTTGAATAGAAATAGGATATTATGCTAACTTTTAAATTTTGTTATTTTTTTTATTTAAATTAAATTATAAATCAAAAAAATGATCTTAAATTATCATTTTATTTTATAGAATATTTAATTTTTTAAAATAACATGAAATTTGAAAGGTAGTTAGCATTTTTTTTGAAAAAGATATTAGGTTAGTTGAAACCTAATTTTTCAAAATTATAAGTTTAATTTTAAATTTTTTATTTATTTATTTAACCGAAAAATATTTTTTTATTATTTATTATTTTCGAAAATTATTAAATAAATTAATTAATTTAAAATTAAATAAATCCTATATCAAACTATCCAACTTGTTGTAGGAATATGTGTTTTATCTTCTTTGTAAGTTTTATAAAACCTATTATTGCTTGATGTAAATTGTCATGGTTAACTTGTTGACAGATCCAATGATCTGATTTTAACCCATGGTGCAATTGTCAATAGGTCATGACAATAATTTGTAACAGGTAAATTTTACATTCTTCTTTCATCTGTGTATGACCTTGTAACATGATAGGATCCATCTAAATCTGTGTGCGTGTATGAGCGTATATGTTTACTTTGTGTTTAGATGCATATAGGTAGTTCATTTAATTTTTTTAATTAAAATGGACTAGGTTGCTAAATAAAATGTCACACCATGATAGATTTTATTTAGGCTCATTTAGTTTTTGGGCCTATTCAAATAATAACAGTTGTTCATTTTAAGGTTAAATTCCTCCCTTTTGGCCTTGTGTGAGAGTTAGGGCGCCAATAGCAGTGGGTACGACATACTGAACCCAGCCCTCCATCACATGAACAACCCCAACTGTGAAGGCCCATTTGCCTGATTTGAATAACTGTACTAGGTTAATTAAATTAGTTTAACCTAATAAAATTGATTAGCAACATAATTAATTTCAAAATAAATAGAATTATTTTTCATTCGTATATTTTGAAATTAATTTAAGAAAAACACACTTAGTTTAATGAAATTAGTTCAAGATAAACTATATGTATTTTTCTTGTATTTAATTAAATATAGAATTATAACTAACTAGATTCCTTCTGAAGCTTATTTTTTTTTATTTCATTAAATATTCCTATTTAAGTTGTAAATTAGTTATTTCTAACTAATTTTTTTTATCAACTTAAATTTGAATATCTTTTGAATTTCAAAATTAAGTTGAGGAATTCTAGGAATTAGTTATTGAAGATTCTTAGGATATTTTTTAAGTTGAAAATTTGTTAAATTTTGGATCAACTTAAAATGGAATATTTTTCAAATTAAGTAGTTACAACTTAATTTGTTATTTAATTAAATTTTGTTTGAAAATAATTTAAGTTGGAAATTTAGTTATTCTAGAACAACTTAAATTAGATATTTTCTTTTTTTTTTGTAAAAAAATAGATATTTTTAAAAGTTTATTTTATTATAATTTAATTATTTATTTAATTTTGAATTTTATATTTTATATAATTTTCGAAAATTAAATAATTGAAAATTTTAATTAAAGTTGGAAATTTTTTTAAAAAATTAATTTTTTTTTGGACCAACTTTAATTTATAATTTCATTATTAAAATATAGAATAAAATAAATGATTAAATAAAAATACATTTTAAATAATGAGCTTTAATCAAGAGACATTCGATCTCCATTGTTGGTTCTACATAGTTCTTGTTTTAGTAACTAATCCTAGGAATCATCAAAAGACCATAACCACAATCATACATCTATGACATTTACATCTTGTTCATAGTGGTATTAACAAGATTATTCTATGTAAAGAGAAAATATGCGAATATCCACTTGGAAGTGTGTCCATTTGTATTCAAACATATGGATGCACATTTAGGGGTGGATATGAGTTATCGTTAAATTTTTAAATTCTTAGACAATCACTCTAGAATATACCTTATGCAAAGAAATTTGAAATGTTTTAGAAATTTCATGAATTTCTAGCAATGGTGAAAACAATTAAGGTAGATGGTTAAAGATCTTGTGAACTGATAGGGGTGGAGAAATATTTGTTTATGTAGTTCAAAGATCATTAAGTTGAACTTTGAATTGTCTCCAAACTTACCTCTCTAGAAATTCGGATTGCATATTGATGAGAATGAAAGGTCTATGATTAGTTACTAGCAGCCACCTGAGTCCTTCTAGGGAAATGCCTTAGAGATAGCAAACGACATTCTATGTCGTCCCATCTAAGTCTGATCTCAAGAAAACCTCAGAATGATAGAATGGTCGTTAACTTAGCATACACCATTACTACATTCTGGAATGCCCTGATCATGAACTTAAGGAAAGCCAAAACTGCTAACTAAGGTTTGCATATCTAATAGTTGTTCTAAAGTGATTAGGGGTGGACCACCCTATGGTCATTAAGATAAGAAAGTGTTTGTTTCAACGAATACTGCTTTTCTAAGAACATGACTAAATATGAAAATAAAGTAGCAAAGCAGAGGAGATAATATTTGATTTAATCTCAAAGTGTTCTATCATCTTATTCTATATAAGACTGTCCTACTGCCTCTATTGTATTGACACAATCGATGAGGTCAATACCGTTGATGTTCCTAGACAAAATTCACGATACCTTGTCGTTGTGGGAGGGTTTTAAGGAACTCACCCTGTTACGACTGGGAAAACTCTTGTGATAGTAATTCATTGTTAGTTTAAACAAGCAATGGATAGTCCTAATAAGGAACTGAGAATCAAAACCAAGAGAACTATGGTTAAAACTATTCACATGAAGCAACCAAAAGTTTTCTATTACAAGGACAAGAAGGGAAATTCTGATAATAAGTCTATTCAATGGACTTAAGAAAACTTTCCGATCCTAGTATCATAGTTTTGAGATTATCTAAACCTATGGCTTGTGGTATACCTGGTAATTTACTTACTTTAGTGCAAGCAACTTACTCTAGTAAGATGCTAAAGCATTTTCCCATTGGCTAACTCTAAAGGAAGTCTTTTGACTCCTAGACATAGAATTTATTTATCTAAGGAATAGTTTCAACTATTCCAAAAAAGACAAAGGCCAAGGAAATAATTCCTTAGGCATCGATAGTGAGTGGTCTCATGTATGCTCTGGTATGCATTAGACTATACACCTACTGTTGAGTGGGAATTATGAGTAGGTATTAGTTTAATCTAGGAAAGAAATATTGGAAGACAATAAAATAAATCTTAAGATTAAAAAAGGACCTATATGTTAGTCTACAAGGGTGATTATTTAAAACCCTTTACAATACATTGACTCAGATTTCTAGATTTACATTGAAGCTAGAAAGTCTAAATCTGGGATGATGATTACTCTCGGGGTGGAGCAGTGATTTATGAGAAGTGTAAAAACCTATCTGGAGTCTCTAACTCTACCGGTGAGACTGAATATTAAAGTGGCCCAAAAGGCTACTAAACAATTATTCAGCCTAAGGCAAGTTCTATATAGTTCGTGGAGTTATTCTAGTCATGGATTAACTACTAGTTTTACTTCTTGATAACACATATATAGTTGCCAAATAGTAAAGAATCCAACACCCTAAGAGGAGTAAACATATAGAGAGGAATTTCACAATATCAAGGATTTTGTGACTAAGGATGATGTAATTGTAGAAAAGGTTCATACTGAATCAAACCTGTCAGATCCTATTACAATAATAATACTACATACTACACTTGATCTGGACATCAAGATGATGAGATTAATTGAAATGTACTTTTAGTTTTACATTAGTGCAAGTGGGAGTTTGTTGAGATTTTATGCTCTAAATAAAACTCATTTCAATATAATCAGATTTACTAATTAATAAAAGATTAGAAATTATTTTATGTTGCATGGTTGACATGATTAATTTTATGATTATATGTTTAATATATAAATTCTATAAAATTATGAACATATAGTTATACATGATTATAGTGTTGTCTACACAGTGAAAAATAATCATAATTATATAGTTCAAACTATTTAGCCTCACGATTTATCAGTGCACTGGATTTACACTAACATGATAAGTAGTGATGTGGTTTACTTACACTTATATATGTGGAATATTCTTTCCAGGACATTAGCAAAGTAAAATAGTATCGGATGTATCAACTGTACATCGGACTGGACCGATATTGACAGTAAAAAAAATATCATAAACTTACTATTATGTCTTTTCTAAGTCAATGTCACTTAGTTGATCTTAGGTCAATTGATCTCAATCCTGAGATGGTTAAGTTCTAGCTTAACTGTACTATACGTGCTCTTTGACTTGTTCATTACAGTTGCCAATAGGGTTGGCCTAATACTTGCATCTTGGGAACTCAGTGGTTCAATTGAATGGGAGTGTTAATCATAGATATGGAATCTATATCTTCTATTAGAAATGAAACGATGGTTTCATTAAAGCTTGGCTTAATGTGATACATGATAGAGCGCTCATTTTAGTAATTATATTAGATTACTGAAATATCATTTATAAGTAGCTAAGTGTTTTAAGGATAAAATACATTGGAGGGTAGAACGGTATATTTGTCCATACTCAATGTAAACCATCTATAGAAGATCATTGACTATTTAGATTGTAAATAATGGATAATTCATAATGTATCTATATTTAGTATATAGAGTGTTCTATGTAATCAAGAGTGCAATTCTGAATCTATAATGGAGTCAAGAGGAATTAATGAGCTAGGAAATTTACTTAGTAAATTTCGGATCTACTTATTAGGAGCTTGGTTACATAGGCCCATGGTCCCCATATTATATGAGATAATATCATCTTGTAGACTCAACTAATTGATTATATCAGTCAATTAGAATTCAAAAAAAAAAAAAACTATGCCTTATTTGAGAATTTTTACCAAGTTTGACATTTTTAAGAAGAAAAGAGAAATAAGGGTTTATTTGTTAATTAATACACTTTGTGGGTCTAAATTATAAATATGTTTAAATTATATTTTATTTGATAATTATTTATAATTATTAAAATAAAATTTGTATTTAAATAATTAGATGAGAAAAGTGTTAAAATTAGAAAAAGACACTTTTATTTCATTAGTTGAAATAAAGTAGCGAAAATCTAACTCTAAAACCCGTATATTTGACCCTAAAAAGAAGATTCAGCCCAAGTCTTTATTTCAAGCCCAATCTCATCTAACCTAGCCCTAAGTTAAGCCTATATAAAGAAAATGATGAAAAGAGAGAATTAACCTAAGTTTTCATTGTCAGATTACTCTCTTCTCTTCTTTCTTTGTATATTTCGAAAATCATAAAGTTTCTCTCTCAAAAATATTGTTCCAAAGGTGTTTGAGTATCAGCCCACACTGTTCAAGGTGATACTCAAGCCTATGTGGAAGACTGTGATGAAAACCATCGAAGGAGGAGAAGATTTAGGTTCAGATCTTGATAATGCTCTGCTACTGACAGGAATCAAGGGTTAGAGATCTGAACAGAAGGAGTCATATTATTCCACTGTCATCACTGTAAGGATTACTTAATCCCTAATGTGTTTATTTATTATTTTTAGGAATTTTATATTTAGGGTGTTAGATTATAAAATTATAAACATGCATGTTAGTAAATCTAGGTCATGGTAAAATATTTTCTAACAAAAACTACCCTGATCTTTGAGCTTTGGGGGTAGTTTCTTCTGTAAGATAGAACTGCACTCCTCAGTAAGTGCTATAGTCTTATAATCATCCAATCTCTTTTTCTTTGATAAGAATTCCTTCATAAACTTTACATAACTTGACATTTGTTCAAGTTCCTCGACAAAAGATAGGTTAGTGTGAAGCTTCCAAAAAATATCAAGAAACTTCAAAAACTACTTGTCAAGTTTCTTCTTTTGAAGTCACTGAGGATATGGAATCTTGATGTGGTGGTCATAATTAATTGGTGTCTGCTTTTTCTCAAGGTTCTTAGTAACCTTGTAATCCTATAGAACATCCTTCTCAACCTTGGTATTTTGTGCAAGAATAAGCTTCTTGATTGGCTCTTCTAACTCTTTACCACGAGTGATTGCACTGCAGTTATCTTTAGGATTTACCTTTGTATTACTTAGAAGATTTCCTTGAGGTCTATTATGAAGCATATTAGCTAGTTGCCCCACTTGTGTTTCAAGATTTTTGATGGATGCTCTTGGCTCAGTCATAAACTAAGTTTGTATATTGGTGAGAGTAAGAAAAGCAGCTTGTAGATCAATTACTAGAGCAAGTGGAGCTTGAAAATTTTACTGCTAAGAATAGAAGCTTGGTTTTGAAATTGAGGTTGCTGCCCCTGGTTATTTCCCCATCAATTATTAAATGAGTTGATCAAGAAGGGTTTGTTGAATTGCCTCTAGAAGTTAGAAATTACTTGCACTTGAGCAAGAGTCATCACAACATCTTCAGTTGATTCACACTTGTCAAAAGTGTGTGGTCCTCCACAAATCTTACACCTAGTTTGTACAACTTTGGCAACTTCAATTGTCTTTTGTAATTGCTTAGTGAGAGTAGCTACTTGAGTTGTCGAATCGGTAATGACATCCAATTCATAAGTACTAGCTTTCTTCTTCCCAGTTTCTCTTTCATTGGACCATTGATGGTTGTTCATTGACATATCTTCAAGTAATTCATAACCTCCAGTTGTGCTTTTACTCATGAAGTGTCTCTAAATGCAACATCGATGATAGTCCTAGTAGTAGGACATAAACATGTATAAAAGTTTTGAACTACCATCCACTGCTCCATACCATGGTGAGTGAATCTTCTCAATAGGTCTTTAAATTGCTCCTGAGCTTCATACTGTTGGGTTTTATGCCATAAATAAAACTCATTTCAATATAATCAGATTTACTTATTAATAAAGATCAGAAATAACATTTAATGTTGCATGGTTCACATGATTTATTTCATGATTATATATATAATGTATAAATTCTATTTAAGTCCAGAACATATGAATTTGTTAATGATTATAGTGTTGTCAGCACAGTGGAATATAATATTGATTATATGTTCGAAAGTTTATTCCCTGATTTGTCAGAATACTGGATTTAGACTGACATGATAATCAGCAATAGGTATTCTTACACCTTGGATAAGTGTTATGTCCTTTCCAGGACATTGGCAAAGTTTACCAGTATCAGATGTATGGAGTATACATCGGAAGGGACCGATATTGAACTTTGATTAGATATATTAAAATTTACCGTAATATCTATTCAATTCAATATCACCCGTTGATCCTAGGTCAAATGATCTTAATCCTGATATGGTTAGGTTCGATCTCAAGAGTATTATACATGTTCTTTGATTTGTTAGTTAAGCGTACTTTTGAACAGTCAGGGTGATACGTACATTTTGGGAACATGATAGTATAATTGAGTGGGAGCGCTAACATAAATATGGAGTCTATAACTTCTATAAGAATTTAAAAGTGAAACGATGATATCCTTCGAGCTTGGCTAAACAGAGATAAATGGTGGAGATCTCATTTCACTTCGCTGAAATATCATTTATACGGAGCTAAGTGTTTTAAGGATAAAATACATTGAAGGTGTAACGGTAACTTAGTGCCTATTCAATGTAGATCATCTATTAGAGGGTCATTGATCAAATTAGGATTATAACAATGGATAACTAATAGCGTATCTATATCGTGGAACATATAGAGCGTTCTATATGACAGAGAGTGCAATTCCAAGTTCTAAGAGTGGATTCAATAAGGAATTAATAAGTTAAGGAATTTACTTGGTAAATTCGGTTCGACTTATTGGAAGCTCGGAAATATAGGCCCATGGTCCCCATACTAGTTGAGACCATACTGCTTGTAAGACTTAGTTAATTGATTTTAATTAATCAATTACAATTCTAAAGTTAGACTATGTCTACTTTGTGAATTTTCACTAAGCAAGGGAAAAATTGTAAGAAAAGAGATTCTAGGTTTAGTTATTAATTAAGAGACTTTATATGTCTAATTAATAAATATATTAAATGACAATATTATTTAATAATTAATTTTTAGTTATTAAATAATTAGAATTGGCATTTAAATGATTGAATTTGAAAATTAGCATTTTTGAGAAAATGAGATGCAGAAATGATAAAACAGCAAAATTGCATAAGTGAGGCCCATTATTCAAAGCCCATGGTCGGCCACTCTTATAGGCTTTTATCATTTATTTTTCTATTATTTTAATGCCAAATAAATCTAACCTAAACCTATGTGGTTACCTATAACTAGGTAGTGATGGCTTCAGGAAAAGATAACACATCTCATTCCTTCAGAGAAAATCTTCTAGCCGCCACCTTCTCTCTTCTTTTCTTCTTCAATTTCGAAATCCTTGAGTGATAGAGTAGTGCCCACACACATCAAGTGGTATCTCAATCATAGTGTGTAAGACTGTAGGAGATTCCAAACAACAAGAAGGAGAATCAGCATCAAAGGAAGGGGAGAAAGAGATCCAGGTTCAGATCTTGATTATGTTCTGCTACATAAAGGAATCAAGGGCTAGAGATCTGAACGGAAGGAGTCATTATATTCCGCTGCACCCAATGTAAGGTTTCCTAAACTTTATATGTGTTTATTTCATTGTTTTAGAATTCATATTAGGATGTTAATGAAACATACTTGTTAGTAAATCTAGATCCTGGTAAAATATTTCCAACACATACAAAGACTCACCATCATTCTAATAAAAGTTATTTATTTCTCCCTTCAGTTTAGCAACTTTTGAAGGAGGGAAGAATTTAGATAAAAACTTTTAAGCCAGATCTTAACAAGTGACTATAGAATTTTGTTGTAGAGAATTCAACCAACTCTTTGCTCTTTCCTTTAAAGAGAATGGAAAAAGCCTCAGTTTGATAGCATCATCACTCACTCCATTGTATTTGAAAGTGCCACAAAGCTCCAAAAAATTAGTCAAGTGGGTGTGAGAATCTTCAAAAGGCAATCCACTAAATTGGAGAGTATTACACCATTTGTAAAATAGCTGGCTTGATCTTAAAGTTGTTGGCGTCCACTGCTAGTGGTCTTATACAGTTTTGTACCTCCGTCAGAGTAGGGAGTACATAGTCTCACAGGCTCCTTTCAGCATTAGGGTGAGCCTGACCTCCTTGCATAACTCAAGAAATTAGATCATTTCCTTCATTATGCACCATCTTCTTTGATTTCTTTGCTTCTCTCTTGTTCTTTTTTATTTTTCTTGCAAGATTTCTCAATCTAAGGATTCAAAGGAACAAGGCTCTCTGCACCTCTTCTATCGCGCATGTAAACTTGAGATAAGTAAAAATAGCAACTAAACAGGTTAGAAACAAGAGAAAACAAAAATTAAATTAGAATAAAAATATATTAAATTGATATTGATAAATTCAATCCTTGGCAACGACGCCAAAAACTTGTTTGGCAAAATTTATATGCAAGTATACGAAATCGAAACAAGTAATATAATGATAAATAAAGTATCGTTCTCTCGAGGATTGATTATCAATGTCCAATTAATTAATTGTTTGGTTCTATTTGATAAATAATCATTGTTGGATAAAGAGTAAATAAAACAAGCAATAATTAAAATTTTAAAAAATAACAATGATAAAGACAAAGATTATTATGATCCCAAATTATCTTTTATTTTACTTCATAATGTAATACCTAATTTTTCTTCTTCCTAAGTTGAGTTAAGAAGTTTATAATTTGGTTAAGACTTATAAACCCAATCTATATGAAAACTTCTTATATTTCTATGACAAGTTTAATTACAAAGATAATATTAAGCTTCACAACTAGTAAAATAATACAAACAACCTAGGTAATTTCGTTCTAAATCAATTTGCTTACATATCAATTAGAGCACATTCCAATCTTATATTTCAGAATTTTGATTTAAATTCATAAATAATAATTAAAGTTGATCATCAATAATTGCAAAATTAAAATAGATTGTATGAAATTGAATAAAGAGTAGAAGAAGAAATTCAACAATCACATTAATCAATAAAATAAACTTAAGTGGTTCACGTAATAATCCTTAAAAAGAAATTAGCTACTAAATGACATTCTAAAACAAAAGAAATTTAACAAAAGACATAAAAGACAGAGATAAAGGAGAAAGAACACTGCTTGGAGTCATCCACCTGTGCCTTCTACTCTTTGCTCTCCTTCTACACTCAGAATTCCTCTCAATTTTTGAATGGTGTCAAAGCTTTGTCATCAACCCCCCTTTATAATGAAAAAATCCAAGTTTCAAAAAAAAAAAAAAAACACCAAGGCTCCGACCTTACAAGGAATTTCCTCTTTTCTTTGTTGAATTTTCCAGTTTCCCATTTTCAAGATCCTGCTACGATGACTGATAGTATTTTGACCATAACTCTCTCGATATAACTTGAAATTGAAAGATTCAAGATGTTTTAAAAAGATGAAAGAGAGATCTAGAACTTTCTTTAGAAAATTTTTCTTAGAAGTAAATGGATTATAGTTAAAAAAAATTCTTGAAGCTTTAGACTTTATTTTTAATTAGAAACAGAGCATGTTGAACATCAATGACTTAAATTTTTTTCAATTTATTTATGGAAGTGATCACTCTTGACTCTAGATCACAAATTTTGGAGCTAAAAATGTAATCTTTGACCCATTTTAGGCAATAGGAAATCAATCCAAGCAAAAACAAGTTTCATTTCTTTATTATATTTTTTTTTTCTCATTTTTGCTCAAAAATGGCTTGCAAAATACTAAAATTACCAAAGTTAAAGTGTTATAAAAATTAATATAAACCCCAAGATCAATTTGTATATAACATAGAACACAATAATAATATATAATAATTAGGTATGCATACCTGATTGATCCATAGCAATTATCTCAATTCGATCCACAACAATTACTCCAATTCGATAGTGCAATACTATCAACTAAGTCTTCCTCCCTAGATCTCTAAATCAGAAGCAGTTTATTTATCTGATTATCAAAAGGTATACAATTGTGATGAGACAATATGTATTTATAGAGTTAGGGAGGGGACTTAGCTACTAAACCCTAGTTGGGCTGAGCCTGCTCATCAAAGGCTTCAGTCAACTAGAAAAGCCCACACTTCTGCTTCACCTAGACTTTACACACAGATGCTAAGCCCATTAACAATTGATCACCAACAACATGGGCTAACACATCAAAGAACTATCCAATCAACCCAACTTTTAATAAAACTAATAAAATTTAATGTAAGCCCAAATAAAAAGTCTAACATAAAGATCTCCAAATGTTTTTCCTAAAACACTAAAAATAAAGCATAAATCTGCACAATAAAATAATAAAAAGACTAAAACACACTATAAATTCAACTCTCAAAAATACATAAAAATAAAAATAACAGCAACAATTTTGAATGTAATGACAACTACAAGTGAGATACTGCGATGACAATAATTTTGAAATTATATGATGAATTTTCTATAAATTTATCGATTGTTATATTATTTTTTATGAATTCTAATTTAGTTTATTTATGCAAAATATACATTTGAAAACTAACCATTTACTAATAAATGTCTATAAATAAATTACTTAATTAAAAGAGTAATTTGCGGTATAAATACTTAAATTTAATTCCCAGTTATAAATAAATACCTAAGTTTAATTTTTGACGGTAATAATACGTAAGTTATAATTCTGAAACTTCTGTAGGTACATAGCTATTAAGTGTTAAGTAAATCGTCACGTGGCAATCCCTAATAAGTTCAAGTTATTAACTTTTTAGTTTTTTTAAAAAATAGTTTAAATATACCAATAATAAAATGACACGTGGATAATGACTTAATATTTAATGGTTAGGTACATACATAGTTCTAAAAATATAACTTAGGTATTATAATCGCCAAAAATTAAACTTTGGTATTTATTTGCAACTAGGAATTAAACTTAGGTATTTATGCCGCAAATTACTTAGTTAAAAATTATTATTTATTAAGTTTAAAATAATTAAAAAAATTAAGATTTTATAATATTAATTTATTTTGCTTATATTATTAAGAAAATAAGAGTTTACTTATATTATTTTAAAAATATAAAATTTAAAATTTGATATAATTTTTAATTTAATTATTACTAATTAAAATATAACCGCACCCGAAACACAAATTATTTTCTAAATAAATGAATGTGCTTAAAGCGATTTTGAAGTAAACTCAATTAAAATTAATAAAATAAAAGAATTAAAATAAATAAATAAATATATTTAAAGAAAATGCAATCTCCACTTATATGATATACAGTATAACCTCTATTCAAGAATACACTTGGGACCAAGTAAATTATATTCTAATTGAGACATTATAACTAAATAGAGTTACATTAGAAAAAAAATTAAAATACCAAAAAAGATCAATGTAACAATAATAACAATAAATAATTATAAATACTATATTATAATAGAATTATTTCAGAGTAAATATAATGTTAATACATATATTACAATTTGGAATAAAATTATTAATTTTATGTAAATAAATTTAGAAAATATATGTATATATTTTATTAAGATGTAATTATTCTTATACAGAGATATAATTTGTTAATAGAGGACTTAGAAAATGTATAACTAATTACAATTTAGAGATTATTCTTATTTATAACTAGTCCAAATTGGGACTTGATTTTTTTTTTATAACAAATTAGAAGTTATTCTTGAATAGAGTATTCTTAAATAGAGGTTCTACTGTACTAGAAAATTGATTTCTTTCTAAAATTTTCAATCGAGCAGGCTGTGAGATGAAATGGGAAGAAGGAGGGTTTTGTTATATATGGGTTTCAGAGAAGAAAGAAGAGTCACAATAAATGGGCCGGGGATGAAGAATGACAGATAACCGTTTTGATTTCTTGCAAGGAAATTAGATGGTATACACTTTTTAATTTGGTGTCTCTCAATTTTACCCGCTGTTCAAATTTCTTTAATTTATACCTTCTTTTTCATTCTTTCTTCCAATTATACTTTTCCATTTTCACACTTTTCTAAATTTGCATTAACTTTTCCCTTTCTGACACTTTCAATAAAAAAACAAATCTAGAACTTCGTAGTCATCTCCTTCCTTTAATCTTTACTTTATAATTCTCTCTCAAAACTTCGCAGTCATCAACAACAATCGGAGCCATCTTGAGGTTCAAACCACACCGTAGCCATAAACTCCCTTGCGTAGCTGCAACGGCCAGTAGTGCTGCTGTGGTTGTCTCCCTTCTTCGCCTACCCTTCCTTACTTTCAAGAATTCGTATGGTGAAGACGTAGTGCTGATGTTTATAGCAGAGGCGGTGATGATGATGTAGCTCAAATGGTTGTAGCAGAGTCGGTTCCGGCAATTGTTGTAAATGTCTTGTAAAGGTCTAGTACTACTATATTTGTATTCAATAGAGAGTGTAGACCTCGGTGACTTTAAGAAAGAAGGAATAGAGTTGTGTTGCAAGGGTAGTTTAAGAAAGTTAATTAAAAAAATAGGTAGAAATTAACTAAAAAACTTTTGAGGGTAATTTTGGTTAATTAACCCAAAAAAAAAAAGGTAATTATCAACTTATCCCATTTCTTGTGGGGATGGAGAATTGCTAGAATTAAAAATGGCAATATGTTTTTGTTAGAGAAAAAAGATGAATCATAATATATTTTTGTTTTTTTTTTTGGTTGAGAACAAAAGTTCAGATGCATTTTAATTTGAATAGTAGGAATGAATGGTTTCGTTAAAGTTAAACAGAATAAAAAATAACAAATTTGTTTAACCAAAAATTACAGTTACATAATCACTTTTAATATATATAAAGATTTAGATTCATTTTGGAGTAATAAGAGTGACATTTGACGTTTAGCCAAAAAAAATAAAAATAAAAGAGTGATATTTGAGAGAGTCTCGAAGGGTATTATTGGAATATAAAGGTTTCGAGGAAAGGTTTAAGTGTGGCTGATAAAGAATATAGGTTAAAACATATTAAGGTCATTTAGCTTTAAACCCTGTAAACCCATGGCGAAGACATCGAAAGCTGGAAGCGGCGACGCCAATCCCAGCAAGAAGAATGGCAAAAAGAAGAAGTCAGGTCCAGAGTCCGTAGCTATGAAAGTTCAGGCCTCTAAACCCAATCCTTTTGAAACAATATGGTCTAGGAGAAAATTCGATATTCTCGGCAAAAAACGTAAAGGAGAAGAGCTTAGAGTAGGTCTCGCTCGCTCTCGCGCCATCGATAAGGTACAACTCAATTTAGCTCGCTACCGCTCGGTTAAATTTTACTCGAATTCTTCTTATGTATGCTGTCACTGATTTTCGGTGCAGAGGAAAAATACATTGCTGAAAGAGTACGAGCAGAGTGGAAAGTCTTCGGTGTTTGTTGATAAGCGTATTGGAGAGCAGAACGATGATCTAGGCGAGTTCGATAAGGCCATTCTCCGTTCCCAAAGAGAGCGCCAGGTGAGTTGATGGCTCTTTCTCTCTATTGATGAAAAAACAATGGTTAAAAGAGTTGATGGCTCTTTCTCTCTATTGATGAAAAAACAATGGTTAAGCTTGTATGGTTTTTGTAAGAACCTATGAATGGACTTGGGGATGTAATTCAAGTTTATTTATTTATCATTTTTCTTTGCTTTCTTGCTGTTTAATGCGTGTACTGTATTCTTCAATAGTTGAAACTGAGCAAAAAAAGCAAGTATAACTTATCGGATGGAGAAGAAGATGATTTGGATATTCCGGGACTTGGTGCATTTTCTGAGAGAGATGATTTTGAAGACGAGATGTTGCCCTATGATGATGATTACGGTGGTGAAGAAGCTCCTGACATTGGGAGTATGTGCTTATTTATAAACCCTATTAGGATCATAGTTTTATGATATGTTATTTTGTACAGCTTAAATTGCTCTAGCTTATTTAGAACAACTATGCTAATGGAGCTGAAGTTGCGTGCTTTTTTCTATGCAGAAGATTCAGCTGGATTTGAAAAGAATATCATGGAAAGGGGAAGTGATGGTGGTGAAAATGTAAGCATTTTTTTTTGTTACTATCTTAACATTTTAAACTTTTGAGGCTCATAAACATTCCTCCGCTTAACCTTTTTGGTTTTCAAAACTATGTGCACCCCATTGCGATTTGGAGTGTTATTACTCTATATTGGTGATCCTTATTGCTTAATTTGTCTTTTATTCTTTTTATTCCCAATCATTGGTGTGTTTTTATCTGTGAAGGATGTATGTCTGATATTTTCACTTGATTATTACTTTCTTGCCATAGAAACACAAAACCAAGAAGGAAGTGATGGAGGAGATCATATCAAAGAGCAAATATTTCAAGGTGGATATTTTTTTCTTCACCAATTTTGAATTCTTGATGTAATGTTGAGTGTGTTTTTTTTCTGACCTTTAATAGTATTTCTTTTGCTCTGTTTATTTCATTATCTTTTCATAGGCACAAAAAGCAAAAGATAAGGAAGAAAATGAACATTTGATGGAAGAGTTGGACAAAAACTTCACATCCTTGGTGCAATCAAAAGCCTTATCATCTCTTACTGATCCTGGGAAGATGAATGCTTTAAAGTCTCTTGTGAAAAAGAGCATTCCGAGTGACCAAGTGACGAGGGATGATTGTTCTACCACTACAAAATGGGATTTTTCTAATCAGGTCTGCTGTTTAAATACAAGATCTTTTTTATGTCTAGTGACAACTTTTACCTGTTAGGTTTGTGCTATTCATTCTTAAATGAACCTTTGTCTTCAGTACTATTATATAATGTTGAAAATTCTGTACTCAATTATAACTATTATTTTTAAATTTCAACCTGCAAGTTGCATCATTTGCGTTTTGGTTGGTTAGGTACTTCCCCAAGGTCTAATGTCTCTTTGTTTACTTACTAGTATATTTCTTCATCCTTTATTTTTAATAAAAAGAATTGTATAGCTTCAATTTGCTAGTAGTTTACATCTGGAACTTTTATTATGGGAAACTGAAACAATTTACTTATACATTTTGGTATCAGGAAAAGCCTGATATATATGACAAAATGGTTAAAGAAATGGCATTGGAAATGCGTGCTCGTCCGTCAGATAGGACAAAAACACCTGAGGAGATAGCCCAGGAGGAGAGAGAAAGATTAGAGCAATTAGAGGTACCTGATCTGCTCTTTTGTTGCTTTCATTTATGAATGGGACGTGCTTGCTAAAGATTGTTGGACCAAGTCTTTTATATGCAGTGGTTTAGTAAATGCTTACTTTTGTTGGAAAATTTATGTTTTATTATTTATATTTTAATTACGGGTCATATATTCTTTTTCTGAAAGAATCAATTTAGATTAGTATGTTAAAAGTTATTATTCCATTTTTTTCTAGCAAACATCTTATTTATAAATGCACCTGCCGTGTACTTAGCTTGCTGTGTCATTATGTAGAGTTTAATTAATTACCATTGCCTTTCTTGTTCAGAAAGATGATATTCAATTTAGTATCTTACAATTTATAATTCTTTCTAGAATGGTATATAATATTGTAGTTATGTATAATGTTTGTTGTGAACAACTTAAATTCAACTTACAGGAAGATGAAATTCAATATTGTAATTATGTATAATGTACAATGTAATTATGTACAGGAAGAAAGACAGAAGAGGATGCTTGCCACCGATGGCTCTAGTGATGAAGAGGATGAGGATGCTGAGAAGCCATCTACTCAGAGGCCAAGAGCAATATCCGGTGATGATCTTGGTGATTCCTTTTTGCTTGATGAAGAGCCTAAGTCAAAGAAAAGGGGTTGGGTTGATGAGATTCTTGAAGAAAGAGATGATGAGAATGAAGAAGGCGATTCTTCTGAGGATTCAGAGAGTTCTGAAAATGGCAGTGAAGGGTCTGACGAAGATAGTGATAAGAATCCATCTATCAAGGACTGGGAACAGAGTGATGATGATAATGTTGAAACTGAGTTACATGGGGCAGAAGATGATGAGGAAGAGGATGGTGAAGAGAGTGATGAGGATGATGTTGGTAACAAGAAGGTAGTGGAACCAAGAGATTCAAATAAATCACAGGACATTCTGTCTGTTAAAACAAGTGAAAGACATAAAGATTCCTTGGGCTCCAGAAAAAAGGATGCTGATGAAAAAAAGTCCGATACTCGGTTAGATATTCCTTATTTAATTGAAGCTCCAAAGTCCTTGGAAGAATTCTCTGCATTATTGGATAATTGTTCTAATAGTGACATAATGTTGATAATCAATCGCATTCGAGTGAGCAATGCAATCAAGCTTGCAGCAGAAAATCGGAAGAAGATGCAAGTATGAGACTTTTAAACATATATATTTTGATCAATTGCATATTTGAAGAATTTTTGCCTAAGTATATTGGCTATTGCCGTAGTGGTATTTTCTTAGCTCTTACCTGTACTTCTGTGCAATTTTCAGGTGTTTTATGGTGTGTTGCTGCAGTATTTTGCTGTACTGGGGAATAAAAGACCATTGAATATTGACTTGCTGGATTTGTTGGTGAAGCCATTGATGGAAATGAGTGTGGAGATTCCTTACTTTGCTGCAATATGTGCTCGTCAAAGAATTTTACGAACTCGAACACAATTTTGTGAGATTATCAAGAACCCAGGTTGGCCATGATGCTATTAGATGGTCTTTTATTTATTTCTCTCAGAAAGTTGATCACTTAATGATTGTGTAGCTGCTGTCTTATCACATGGTCTGATTTGCTTTATCCTTACAGAAAATAGTTGCTGGCCTTCTTCGAAGACTTTAATTCTTTTGAGGCTTTGGTCTCTAATATTTCCCTGTTCCGACTTCCGTCATGTGGTCATGACTCCAGCTATACTACTGATGTGTGAATATCTTATGCGTTGCCCCATTGTGTCTGGTCGTGACATTGCAGTTGGCTCTTTCATTTGCTCAATGCTTTTCTCTGTATGTTTTCATTCTATATATATACTTTTCAACTTGTTCATTTAATTTATTTAATGAAGCATTTTCTATTATTATAAATGTTCATGTGACACGTGCATATGGATTTCCTTGGGTCGTGAGTCATTTCATTTAGCAATTGCAGGCTCTATTTGTTCAGCAAAAGCATAAAAAATAAAATTGCAGACTCTATAATTAAGTAATTCATGATGCAGGTTGCTAAACAATCTAAGAAGTTCTGTCCTGAAGCAATTGGGTTTCTGCGAATGCTGCTGATGGCAGCGAAAGATGAAAAACCCATGTCATATCAGGATACTCAAGTAAGATTGTTTTCGTTATACATTATGTAATTTGTAGATGTATAGGATAACCTATTATGAGTAATATATGAATCTATGGTCAATTGCTGATATCATATGAAGTAATTCCAGTCTATGCGTAGTTTGTTTTGGCATTTAAATAACTTTTTCATCTCTTTTGATTTATTGTCGCAGTACTATTATCTTATGGAAATAAATGAGCTCAAGCCCCTGCTTTCTATACGTGGACATGTAAATGAGATCAAGCCACTGAATTTCTTCACTATATTGGACCTGCCAGAGGACTCTTCCTTTTTTGACACTGACAGTTTTAGGTTAGTACTTAATAAGGTTTTCTCAATTAGTTCATATTTTGTGCGGACTGTCCAATTTATAGCAATTTTGGGTGCTCTCGAAATTGCTTTAATGAGGATACACATTGGTACTGTTTTGATTTGATTTTATGGTATTTTTCGCAGTAACATCAACTTCCATTATTAATATTTGCTACGTTTTGTTTCTTTTATTGCAATTTGCAGGACTAGTATATTGATGACAGCTGTTGAAACTCTGCAAGGATATGTCAACATATATGAAGACTTGAGTTCTTTTCCTGAAAATTTTTTCCCATTTTCGATGTTGCTACGTGAAGTGGCACAGCAAGAAAACATAGTTGGTCTATTGCAAGATAAGATTGAAGATGTTGCTGAGCTCATCACGACTAAAGTTCATGAATGTTACATATCAAGACAACCTCTTCAAATGCGGAAACAAAAGCCAGTGCCTATCAGAATGCTTACACCCAAATTCGAAGAAGGGTAACTTAATTTTACTTTCTTTTGTTATGGCATGTATTACTTAGACTGGATGGTTGGAATTGAGTATTGAATTGGTCTTGTTGTTCTGCAGATTTGTAAAGGGTAGAGATTATGATCCAGACCGTGAAAGGGCCGAGATGAAAAAGTTGAAGAAACTTTTAAAAGAAGAATCTAAAGGGGCTATTCGAGAACTCCGTAAGGACAATTATTTCTTACACGAGGTTAAGGCAAAGGAGAAGGCACTGATGGCAGAAGAAAGAACTGAGAAGTATCACAAAGTGAAAGCTTTCCTTGAAGAACAACAACATGCTTTCAATTCTGGACAACTAGGAAAAGGCAGGAAGAGGAGGAAGTGAAGTTGACTTCTCTTTTCTGTACTCGCATATCACCTTTGATTGTTCATCAGCTGGGGCAAGGTAATTTCCTGCAAATATTCACATGTATATTGCTTCTTTGTTCATTCATTTTCCTCTTCTGATGAATTTTCTGTTGATTTTTGTTTGCATGCAGTGGATCATATAATGTGCCGTGCCTATAAATTACTACCGTGATAGTGGAGTTGATGGAATACATGAAAGAGTGTCAAGCCTTAACACATGAAAGAGAAAGAGTTTCAATTTTGTCATAACTTCATTTATTAGTTATGTATTTATAGTAGTGTGTCATTAGATTTTGTTATATTCCTCCAAATTCCTCAGGTTTGAGGGTCAATTTTGGCATTGTTGTTTACATCACCTTTACAATTCATGTTAAAGAAAAGTAATTAGAAGATATAACATTGAATTGGTCATGTTCTGCACAATAAGCCTTTACAGACGATTATGATAGATTTTGCTTAACATAATGATTCTTCATTTCCGGACATAGTTAATGCCAGCCGACTTAGTTTTTAATTCAATAAATTCCTTGGCTTTGCGTTTCAATTTTGAAATTGTTATTTGCTTCCGTCGACATTTTCAAACATCAAAGCTGTAAATGCCTCATCCTCATTTCTTGGAAGCATGTTTTTATGCAAGAAAAATCTCGGTGATAACGATGAAGACCAAGGAGTTTCCTCAATTTTGGTTTTGGAGATAGTTTGTTCATCTCTGGGATTAACAATGAAGCAATTTTGGATTATTAATTATGATGTTATTTCTGACATGAGCACACAGTTTTCACCGATTTACAAACCACTCTTTCTAAGATCCTTCTAAGAAATTTCTCAAAGCAAACATAATCGTTTTTGTTGTCATCAACTCCTTTCGTTGTCGTTTTGGAGCCAAATTCATATTATGCAAAATGTGTGTGTTTTTTTTTTTTTTTTTTTTTTTTTTTTTTTTGTGGTTTTTTTTTTTTGTTTGTTGAGAAATTGCTATTACTATTATGTGAAAATTACATAAAATATGGAATTTTGTAAAAAAGTTACAAAAATATGGCATTTATAGGTTTGTCACTCTTCTATGGTATTTATAGGTTAAAAGTTATTTACAACAATAGGAAAAATAGGATGTAGAAATTCTTCCATCCAAAAGACATCTTCATCCAACTCTAGAGCGTACTTTGCTAATCCATGGCAGCTTGATTAACATGCTTATGAACATGAGTAATAGTAACTAAAGAAAAAAGACAAAAAACAACGAACATCATCAATTAAATGACTTTCTACTGAATTTTATTGAATTTTTCATTTTTTTTTTCATTTTTATTGTAATACGTGGATTGTTACAATTTTTCTCCATTATTTAAATAGTAAGTACTTTTCTTTGCATATTTTTTTTTTGAAAAATTAACTTATCATTCAGATATTAATTGGAGTTTACAAAAATGATGGAAAAAAGTCTATCAAATCAAGTCTTATCTACTCTGAATGTATGCACAACTAATGTATGAGATATCATGGAATATGGATATTGCAGGAACATTGTTATGAGAAAGCAAAGCATAATGCCAAATTACAATCAATCTTAAAGGGTTTTTATAGACCAGGCAACGAACATCTACTCTAAACTCGTATCAATAAAGTTTGTTTGAATGATTGTAAGAGCCCCTACAAAAATATTATAGCAAAAATAAAAGTCCAACAAACTAAAATACACACTATAGATTAATAAATCTAAATTGATTTGATAAAGCAGAATATAAAAATTTATCTCATCAACAAGATCTCCGAATTTTCATTAAAATTTTTGGGATAGACAACAAATCTTTAATATTAAATCTTTAACAATATCACAACATCAAACTTTTTCATAACTAACAAAATTTAACTTAAACAAAATAAAGCCGAACAATAACAATATATATAAAATAACTTTTAATTATACAAATATATAATAATACATGAATGGTTATGATTAATTTAATAAAATATATTTATACAAAAATATATTATTAATCAAAAGAATCAATAAAATGTTTTAATAGTAAATAAAATAATTAACGAGAATAAACATAATTAATATAATTAATATGATTCTATAAAATTGTAAAAAATATAGTTTTTGGTATGTAACTTATATGGCTTTAGACATTAAATTAAAAAGATATAAATAATAATAAAGCGTGGATTATATAGAGCGTTCTATATAGCTGAGAGCGTAATTCTAAGTTCTATGCGTGGATTCAACGAAGAATTAATAAGTCAGTGAATTTAAGAAATAAATTCTTGATCTGCTTATTGGAAGCTCGGATATATAGCCCCATGGTCCCCACACTAGTTGAGACAATACTACTTGTAAGACTCATTTAATTGGTTTTGATTAATCAATTATAATTCTCGAATTACTATTTGTGAATTTATCACTAAGTAAGAGGAAAACTGTAAAGAAAGAGATTCTAGGGTATATTTGTTAATTAAGAGACTTTGGTTAGTCTAATTAATAAATATAATAAATGAAAGTATTATTTAATAATTAATTATAGTTATTAAATAGTTGAAATTGACATTTAAATGGTTGAATTTGAAAATTGGCGTTTTTGAAAAAATGAGATGCAGAAATGATAAAACAGCAAAATTGCAAAAATGAGACCGATATCCACAAGCCATGGCCGGCCACTTGCATAGGATTTATCATTTAATATTTTTATTATTTTAATGCCATGTAATTCAAACCTAATCCTATGTGGTATTCTATAAATAGAAAGTGATGGCTTCAGGAAAGTAAGATGCATCTTATTCCTTTCAGAGAAAATCCTGAGCCATCTTTCTAAACCTAGCCGCCACCTCTCTTCTTCCTTCTTCTTTGATTGTTTCGAAACCCCTTAGTGATAGAGCAGTGCCCACACACAACATGTGGTACCTCAATCATAGTGTGGAAGATCGTGAAAAATCCAAATTCAACAAAGAAGGATATTCGGGCTCAGATCTTGATGATACTCTGCGACGGAAAGGATATAAGGGTTAGAGATCTGAGTGGAAGGAGACATATTATTCCGCTGCACCCAATGTAAGGTCTCTCATACTTTATATGTGTTTACTTATAATCGTTTTAGAAGTTCATATTTAGGATGTTAATCAACATACTTGTGAGTAGATCTAAGATCCTGGTAAAATAATTCCAACAACTGGTATCAGAGCCATGGTAATTGATTTGCTTGCAAGAAATTTAGACTTAAAACGATTTGTTTGTGATTTGGATGGTATCATGTTGTTTTGTGTGTTGTATTGATAATTAATTGATGTTTGTAAAATTCTGTGAAAAATAATTGAATTTTTTCGTTTCTGTGAAATTATTTTTATTGGATAGTTTGGAAAAAAATTAAGCAATTTACTTTTTTACAGAACTCAATTTCGATTTTATTTGAATTAGTTATGATTTTTTGAAGATTTGAAAAAAAATTAGGGGTGGTGACACTCCCTCACGCGCGCGGACACCGAGTTACACTCAGTCAGACGCGTGTTCGGACAGCCTCATGTTCGAGGAAACACGTTGGGTTGTCCTAAAGCCCCTCATCCGCGCGCGGAATGGCTGCTTGCAGCCTCCAGCGCCGAGGAAACTCAGCTCACCTCCTTGTTGTGCGCGCGCGGACAGTATGCAATGCATACTGTCCGTACCACATGCATTTTTTTCGTTTTTTTTCGATTTTTCATGCTATTTCATGGAATTAACTTCCGTTTTTTTGTGTAGTTTTGTATTTAGATATTTACTATTCCTATTTTAATTCTAATTATCATAATTAAATTAATTTTTTTTTAATTTTAATTTATGATATTAGTGTAATTTGAATTTGAAAATAGGTAAATATCTAATTTTTTGCTTAATTATCTATCTTATTTTTAAATTTGATTATTTTTTATCTCAATTTTAAATTTAAGGTCAGATATTAAATTTTTTTTAAACTATTTGACCTTATTTAAATTTAAAATAAGATAACTATAATCATGATATTTTGAATAGATATAAGATATTTTGCTAACTTTTAAATTTTGTTATTTTTTTAAAATTAAATTATAAAATTAGAAAAAGGATATTTATTTATCATTTTATTTTATTGAATATTTAATTTATAAAATAACATGAAATTTAAAAGGTGATTAGCAAATTTTTTTTGAAAAGATATTTAAGTTAGTTGAAACCTAATTTTTCAAAAATTGTAGGTTTAATTTTAAATATTATTTTATTTTATTTAAAATCGATTTTTTTATTTATTTATTATTTTCGAAATTAATATTTTCAATTAAATAAATCCTATATGCAACTATCCAAAGTTTACTTGTTCCAGGAGTATGTGTTTTTAGCTTGTGTGTAAGTTTTATAAAAACCTATTATTGCTTGATCTAAATTTCCATGGTTAACTTGTTGACAGATCCAATAATCTGATTTTAACCCATGGTTCAATTGTCAATAGGTCAAGTAAATAATTTATAACAGGTAAATTTTACATTCTTCTTTCATCTGTGTATGACCTAGTAACATGATAGGATCCATCCAAATCTGTGTGCATGTGTGAGCCTATATGTTTATTTTTGTTATAGATGCATATAGGTTGTTGTTGCTAAATAAAATGTCATATCTTGATAGATTTTATTTAGGCCCATTTAGTTTTTGGGCCTATTCAATTAATAACAGTTGTTCATTTTAAGGTTAAATTCCTCTCTTTTGGGCCTTGTGTGAGAGTTGAGGGCCATAGAAGTGGGTACGACATACTGAACCCAGCTCCCCCTCACATGAACTACCCCAATTGTGAAGGCCCATTTGCCTGATTTGGATAACTGAAGCTTAATTTTAATTATTTCATTAAATATTCTTATTTAAGTTGAAAATTAGTTATTTCTAACTTATCAACTTAAATTTGAATATCTTTTGAATTTTAAATTTCAAAATTAAGTTGAGGAATTTTAGGAATTGGTTATTAAGATTCTTTGGATATTTTTTAAGTTGATATTTTTTTAAATATGGATAAACTTAAAATGGAATATTTTTTAAATTAAGTGGTTACAACTTAATTTTAATATTTTATTAAATTATAATTTGAAAAATATTTAAGTTGGATTTTTTTTAAATTCTTCTAAACAACTTAAATAAGATATTTTTTTTTTCAAATTTATTCCATTATATTTTAATTATTTATTTAATTTCGATTTTTTTTCGAATTTAAATAGTTGAAATTTAATTAAAGTTGTTTTTTTTTATTAAAAACAACTTTAGTTTGTAATTTTTCATCATTAAAATATGGAATAAATTAAATGATTAAATAAAATACACAATTTTTTTTTTAAATAATGAGCTTTAATCAAGAGACATTCGATCTCCATTGTTAGTTTTACATAGCTATTGTTTTAGTGAGTAATCCTCCCTAATGGAGGAACGTTCATTAGCAAGTTAACACCGTTTAATCTCGAAAGATAAGTATTTTTGTAAGTTTTTTATATTAGTATTGATCACCCTAATGGTGGCGACTGTATAAGACTTACATAAGTATGAAACAATGGTGGAAGCTCATAAGATAGAATAGCCTTGACTCTGGACGGGACAACGCTGAATTCCAATCTTGATCGAATAAAAGGTTGCTAGAATATTTATCGTTTTAGATGAATTGACAACTCTATTCAATGGATGATGCTTTGATTCTCGCCTAAATGGGACACTGTATCAGTTTGTTAGAAACCTTGGAAAATAATCTATGTTAAATTTAGTATTTTTATAACATATGTGATTATTTGTTATTTTCTGAACTTGTATATGAATTTATTGAACTAAAACCTTACTTCTGTTTTATTGATGTGTTGTAGTGCCAATATGGATAACCCTCACCCCGATCCACTCCTAGTCAATGTCTTAGCCAATGAACTCTATAGTGTGAAAATGCATCCTGGTAGTTGCATTAACTCGCACCTATTGTTGATGAATCTAAAGTTTCAAAAGGAAAATCTACTTGGAATTGAATTATCAAATGAACAATGGGTACAATTCATTCTTAATAGTCTTCCTCTGGAGTATAATGGATTTGTTGTATCTTACATGATCAACAATTTTAACTCCTCCGACATGGACAAGCTCGAAGCAGAATTACGAGCTCATGAACAGAATTTGTTTGCAATGGGACCTCCTGGTTTTGCAAACTTTAATCAGAGGAAGAGGATTAAGCATGAAGGCTCTAACAAAGCTACTTCTATAATCTTCTATGTTTAAATTGTAATGAAAAGGGACATTAAGAAGAACGATGTCCCCGGCTTCTAAACAATTCAAACGAAGGTAATGCTTTTGTCTTTGAATCACGTGTTCTAGAGAATGACAAATCCACATGGATTGTTGATTCTGGGTCTACTAACCATGTTTTTTCTTCACTGCAGCTGCTTGAAACTTGAGAAAATCTGCACCCAGAAGAGTTAAAGCTTAAAGTTGGAAATGGCGAGTTAGTATCAGTCAAAGCAAGAGGAACGACACGTATCAAGTTTCATACAAAAAGATTTTTACTTTTACAGAATGTTTTATTTATTCCAAACTTTAGTAGAAACTTGATTAGTGTTTCATGTTTACAAACACAATTTTATATATTGAATTTTTTGAGTTCTAATTGTTCAATTTCTCGTAATGGATTTCATATATGTGTTGCTAACATGGAACAAGGGCTTTATGTTTTAAGACCTGATAAGCAAATCTCACTAAATACTGAACTTTTTAATGTAGCTAAACCTAGAAGCCTTAAGAGAAAAAAGATTGATAATGATGAACAAACTTATCTATGGCATTTACGTTTAGGTCATATAGGTTTTGATAGACTCAATAGGCTTACCAAGGACGGTCCATTGAAAAATGTTATCTTAGGTCAATTGCCAGTATGTGAGTCTTGCCTAGAAAGAAAAATGACCAAACGTTTTCTCTGCAAAGGGAGAGCGTGTGAAACAACCCCTAGGTTTAGTGCATTCTGCTGTTTGCGGACCTCTGAATGTAAAAGCCCGAGGTGGTTATGAGTATTTCGTCACTTTCATTGACGATTTCTCTAGATACAGTTTTCTTTACCTAATGCAAAAGAAATCTGAAACGTTTGAAAAGTTTCAGGAATTTCATGCTTTGGCTCAAAACCAATTAGGTAAAACATTAAAGATCTTGCGAACTGATAGGGGTGGAGAATATATGGATATGAAATTCAAAGATCATTTAATTGAACTTGGAATTGAATCCCAATACACTGCCCCAAGCACTCCACAGCAAAATGGAGTTGGAGAAAGAAGAAATCGCACTCTTTTGGAAATGGTTAGGTCTATGCTGAGTTATTCAACTCTGTCTACATCCTTCTGGGGATATGCTATTCAGATGCAAACGAAATTTTAAATGTTGTTCCATCTAAAGCAGTCCCTAAGACACCCTTCGAACTATGGAATGGTCGTACACCTAGTTTACGCCATTATAAAATTTGGGGGTGCCCTGCTCATGTCTTGAGAAAGAAAGAAGGAAAACTGGAATCGCAAACTGAAGTTTGCATGTTTGTCGGGAATTCTAAAGAGACTAGGAGTGGATTGTTTTATAGTTACAAGGATAACAAAGTGTTTGTTTCTACGAATGCTACTTTTCTTGAAGATAACTATATTAAAGACAACAAACTGAAAAGTAAAGTTGTATTAGAGGAAATGCTTACAGATTTAACTCCTCCCAATGTTCCGTCCTCTTCCACTCAAGAAGAGGATAATCCCACTCCCTCAGTCGAAACCACTGAGAAATATACTACTAAAGTTCCTGTTCAGAAGATCACCGCTCCTCGTCGTAGTGGGAGGGTTTCTACAAAACCGTCTCGTTATGGCTTAGAAGGTGAAATCAATATGGTCGTTGGTAACGGTATTGAAGACGAACCATTAACCTATAAACAAGCAATGGCAAGTTCAGAACGGAAACAGTGGTCAGCCGGCATGGATTCAGAGATGGATTCCATGAAAAAGAACAAAGTTTGGGAATATGTAGACCCACCCGATGTCTATCATCCAATCGGATGTAAGTGGGTCTACAAGAAGAAAAGAGGCGTTGGAGGCGAAGTCAAAACTTTTAAAGCTAGACTAGTCGCCAAGGGTTATACCCAAAGAGAAGGTGTAGACTATGAGGAAACTTTTAGTCCAGTCGCCATGCTCAAATCCATCCGAATTCTTCTCTCCATCGCAGCCGTTTTCGACTATGAAATGTGGCAAATGGAGCAACCAGAAGGCTATGTTCTTCCAGGGCAGGAAAAGAAAGTTTGCAAGTTAAATAGGTCTATTTATGGACTTAAGCAAGCTTCTCGCTCGTGGAACAAAAGGTTTGATAAAATCATCAAAACCTACGGCTTTCTTCAGAATGAAGATGAACCTTGTGTTTACCAACTCAAGGAAGACCAAGTAGTAGTATTCCTGGTCCTTTATGTTGACGACATTTTGATCATTGGCAACAATATCAAGAAAATGACTGGCATTAAGGAATGGCTAGACACTCAATTAGAAATGAAAGATTTGGGTGAGGCTGCCTATGTTCTCGGTATTAGAAACCGGAAGAACAGATCCCTTGCTCTCTCTCAAACAACTTACATTGATAAAGTTTTAGAGAGATTCTCCATGACCAACACCAAAGGGGCGACTATGCCTTCTAGATATGGTATCCGTCTATCTAAGGAACAGTTTCTGACTGATCCTCAAGAGATAGAGGACATGGGAAAAGTTCCTTATGCTTTTGCAGATGGAAGTCTAATGTATGCAATGTTGTGCACTAGACTTGACATCTGCTATGCAGTAGGAATCGTGAGCAGGTATCAGAAAAATCCAGGTAAGGAACATTGGAATGTTGTTAAGTATATTCTGAAATACTTGAAGAGTACAAGACATTATGTGTTATTCTACAAGGGTGGTGGTTTAAATTCCATAGGCTATACCAACTCAAATTTCCAGGCATGTCTTGATGACAGGAATTTACATCTGGGATGGTGTTTACCATTGGGGGTGGAGCACTGGTTTGGAGGAGTGCTAAACAAAGTGCGATATCAGATTCTACCATGGAGGTAGAATACATAGCTGCTGCAGAGGCTGCCAAGGAATTAGTCTGGCTGAGAAAGTTCTTCACCGGTCTCAGTGTTGTGCCTGGGGTGGAAAAGCCTCTAGTTTTACTTTGTCATGATAACACTAGAGCAATAGCCAACAGTAAGGAGACTCGAAGCCACAAGAGAAGCAAACATATAGAAAGGAAATATCATATCATCAGAGAATATGTGGCAAGAGGGGATGTACTGGTGGAAAAAGTGGACACAGAAGACAACTTAGCTGATCCATTCACCAAAGTATTGGCAATGACTGCATTTAAAAAACACTGTCAGAATTTAGGATTAATTGAGATGTACTAATTAGTTTTATATGTTGGATATATTTTACCAGGATCTAGATTTACTAACAAGTATGTTTCATTAACATCCTAATATGAATTCTAAAACAATGAAATAAACACATATAAAGTTTAGGAAACCTTATATGGGGTGCAGCGGAATATAATAACTCCTTCCGTTCAGATATCTAGCTCTTGATTCCTTTCTGTAGCAGAGCATTATCAATATCTGAACCTGGATCTCTTTCTCTCCTTCCTTTGATGCTGATTCTCCTTCTTGTTGGATGGTTTTCCACAGTCTTACACACTATGATTGAGATACCACTTGATGTGTGTGGGCACTCACTCATTCACTCAAGGATTTCAAAAATTTAGAGAAGAAAAGAGAAGGGAAGAGGTTCGGCCTACAGAGAAAAGATAGAGGCTCAGTTTTCATCTAACAGAAGTTCAAGTGTGAATGAGAGCCATCACTATCTATTTATAGGTAACCACCTAGGTTTAAGTTAGAATTATTTGGCATTAAAATAATGAAAAAATAAATGATAAAACCCTATAAGTGTGGTCGGTCATGGGCCTTGGATAATGGGCCTCACTTATGCAATTTTGCTGTTTTATCATTTCTGCATCTCATTTTCTCAAAAACGCCAATTTTCAAATTCAACCATTTAAATGCCAATTCTAATTATTTAATAACTAAAAATTAATTATTAAATAATATTGTCATTTAATATATTTATTAATTAGACATATAAAGTCTCTTAATTAATAAATAAACCTAGAATTCTCTTTTCTTTACAATTTCGCCATTGCTTAGTGAAAATTCATAAACTAGACATAGTCTAACTTTAGAATTATAATTGATTAATCAAAATCAATTAACTGAGTCTTACAAGCAGTATGGTCTCAACTAGTATGGGGACCATGGGTCTATATATCCGAGCTTCCAATAAGTAGATCAAGAATTTATATCTTAAATTCACTGACTTATTAATTCTTCGTTGAATCCACGCATAAAACTTAGAATTGCACTCTCAGTATATAGAACGCTCTATATGTTCCACGATATAGACACGTCATTAGTTATCCATTGTTATAACTCTAATGTGATCAATGATCCTCTATATAGATGATTTACACTGTAAAGGGATTAAATTACCGTAACACCTCAAAAGCAATATGACAATCATGATCAAAAACAAATGCATTATCTTTTCCAAGTAAATGGCATAGAGGCCGTGAAATTTTGCTAAAGTCTTTTATGAATCTCCGGTAGAAACCGGCGTGACCTAAGAATGATCTAATTTCTTTCATAGTTTTAGGTGGTGGAAGTTTTGAAATAAGATCAACTTTAGCTTTGTCAACTTCTATTCCTTCAAATGAAATCACATGTCCTAAGACAATTCCACGTTTTACCATAAAATGATATTTTTCCCAATTTAGCACTAAATTCTTTTCTTTACAACGAATCAAGACAAGAGACAGATGGTGTAAATATTCATCAAAAGAAGATCCATAAATTATAGAAAAATCATTCATAAAGATTTTCAAAAAATGTTCAACCATATCAGAAAAAATTGCAATCATACAAGCTTCCAGGATCACGGACCAAAGGCACATGCTGGAGAGGCTTCCGGATAGGATAGAGCCTACTGGAGTCGACTATCTGGAACTACTATTTCAGGAGAGACAACTAGCCAACTAGAATTCCATTCCAAAGCAAGGCTAGCTTTCTTGAGGACACTTCTCAGAAGGACAAGGAAGCCTTCCTGGACTAGCTTCTGTGAAAGAATAACTTTCCAGGAATGACACATTTTTCATTTGGAGGAACTATAACACTGTTTTCCACTCCTTTTAATCATTTTAACTCTAGTATATGTGTTTGTTGTTAATGTTGTCCATAGATTAGCTAAGTTTTTTAATACGACTGAACATATCTGCCTCCTCCGCGGTACTAAACAATTTTTTTAATCAATGAGTTGTTTTGTCAAAAAAGAAAAAAAGAGTAATGTCTAATTAACTTGTAACATTCGGTTATCAACTAATAATTCTATTTTCTTAAGAAAAAATAACTTGTATTCAAAATGCTAATGTATTAGATGGGCGAATAACGAAAATTAATATTATATATATAGAATGTTCAATTTAAGCAAACAAAGAAAGAAAAAAGAAATATATTCTATAATTTACATAGCCAAAAAGGCCACAAGAAGGAAGAAGAGATGAACAATAACATACATATATATATATATATATTTATATATATATAATCAGCAGGTCACAGCTACAAAAATTTCAACGCGATTTGGAAGCATTTTCATGTTGAATGCCGGCAGTTTCCAGCAAAGAAGGCAGAGGAGAAAGCAATGGAATTGGATCATTACTAGGATACAATATTGAACTCAATGAAGAAGAAGAAGAAGAAGATGATGAAGACGTAGCATTTGAACAGTTCCCTTGTGAATTATTATTATTATTGGCCTCACCAGAAGAGACCTTTATTATTTGGAGTGGACAAGGAGCACTTCTTTGTAGCCTACTCATCAAAGTCAAACTCCTCTTTAGTATAATATTGTCATGATCTTTGTGACCATATCTTTGGAACCCTGGAAATTGATCACCACCACAACACTCTTCCATTTTTTTCTTTCTTTTCTTTTTATTACTAAGGCAAGTGATCTTATAAATCTTGAATATGAAAAGGGAAATAATAGAATAAATATATTTTTGAATCCGATTTTTATAAAATTTATTGATAGGATTTTTTGTTTGATAAATGACAAATTCGATCCTGCGTTTTTTATAATAGTACTAAATAATAGAAAAATATAAAGTGTTCTTAGTGGGATTTGAACTTTTATCCTATAACATATTTGTCATCTACTTTAATTATTATACCAAGCTTACTATTATGTCTATAAATATCATCTTTTAATACAAATATATGTTATAACTAATTTTTTAAAAAATTACAATCAAGATTATAATAGGCTTCTAATTGAAATTCATTAATTTCCATATTATTGTGTAATGGGGACTGATCAGCTAATGTACCTAGCTATATGGACCCCATGATGGGACTATTTGGGGACAAATAGCACATCATATGGATAGTATTGTTCTAAAATTGCTTTCAACATGGATTCAATTTAATATTCCACTTAATTAGTTGATAATGATAGTGATCCAATATTCATGTGATAGCTCAGTCTTTTTCCGTATGATATTTTGTTGGTATAATATGAAACTTGCATAGCCCATTTTCCTCCATGTGTAGGGGGAATCAAGGCACGTTTTTTTTTTTTTGTCAAAAAATAAAGGCAAAGGGTCAAAGTTTTCAGTGACAAAAACTTCAGAGAAGCACATGGGTTCTTTAATTACTACCAGTTAAATACTTTTAAATCCCCATTAAAAATATCATATGGGGTGACGTGAATCATTATATATATATATAGTATTATATATATATAGTATTGTTATGAGACACTAGTGGTGCCTAGTACCTTCTCAATATATTGCGTTGTGATTAGTTAGCGATACTTTCTAAAAACTATTATATTAAATTATATAGGACCCGATACTTAATTGAACCAATAGCGATATTGATATGTAAGAGGGTGCTAGGTACCACTGGTGCTCTTTAACATCTCTATATATATATATGAGCATTTTTCTTAGGTACTAGCGGTGACTAGTACCTTCTCGACATGTCACGTTGCTATTGGCTAGCGATATTTTCTAAAAATTATTATATTAAATTATGTGGGATCTAATACTTAGTTAAACCAATAATAATACTAATACATAAGAGATAAGAGAGTGCTAGAGTAGTACCCTTTTAACATTTCTCTATATGTACTACATTTGTAGAATAGACATATAAATTTGAATTTTCAAGGCAAAAATTAAATTCTATTATGATAGGACATGATGCTTAAATGATTGTCTTGCCAACTATAGCCGCTGCTATGATATAAATATATATATAAAGGCACACACGACGTTCCACATGGTGGATGGTAGAGAATATTGAGTTTTCACCCGTCTAAGCTAGCGTTCCACTTGCACTAATAAACTATTTTTTTTACTAGTGAACTTCTGTTTCTTGCTACAGTGTTCTTGAATTTAGGTAAGAAATAAAAAATATGAATGAGCTCATAAAAAAAAGGGGACAGAATAGTAGGAAATAATTAAGAAAATTATAAAGGGTAAATACTATTTTGGACCTTTTGCAAAAGTTACCAATTGGACCCTGTGTTTTGTTAAATGACAAAATGGACCCTGTATTTTTTAAAATAGTACAAATAGGACTCTGAATTGATTTTTGTCAATATAAAGTTTAATTATAATCCGATCTAAGAGTGTTATGACAAAACTGTTTACATTTTTTGTATCTGTTCGTATTAAGCATTGTCTTCAAGTTGGTTGTATTAAAAAAAAAGTTGTCAAAAATTAAGCTCAGGGTCCTATTTTTACTATTTTAGAAAATACAGGATCCATTTTATCATTTAACAAAACACATGGTCTAATCTGTAACTTTTGCAAAAGATCCAAAATGATATTTACCCAATTATAAATAACAAAACTTGTAGATGAGCTAGGTTAGGGACTACAAAACTTCGAAAGGTCAGGCACTGCAAAATTTTGACAAAAACTAATGACGATGTCCTTTATTATTTTATTTTTTTTTTCAAAAATTATCTAGTTTTTTTATTTTTAATAAAAAATCTTATGGCCCTTCTGAAGTTAATTTTTCCCTCCATCCCTGCTATTAATAGGAGATAATCACAAAGAAAGAGCTTCAAAGCTCTGGGTGTGCATGTGCTTTAACCTTTCATGCTATGTTTGTTTTGCATATTTTAGTGGCGTGAGCACTATATTAAATCATGCTCAGAAAGTTTATAACTATATTGAAAGATGACAAAGAAAGTGGTCAGGGGTATTTATCTTTTTCCCCTCTCATCTCACTCACCCCTCTACTATAATTGTTACAATATAAACTCGAGTAATTAGATGCATCACGCAGAGATTGGTTCAATTTTATTCAAATTAATAATGAACTTATCAAATTCTTTTAATTAAGAATAATGAACTAATCACATTCTTTTGATTCAAAGGTACCACCGAGCACTTAGTTTGGCGGTCAGATGTTGTGGGAGTTGGTGTTTTAGTAGCACCAAGAACCAAATATTGTGCATCTTCATTTGCATTTGCGATGATAGTCCCCATTGTGGTGATATTCAACTCTCATTCACTATGGCCAGCGGTACTTAAAAATTAAATTACAGTGTAACATGCTGCAGACATACACAAATAACAATAATAACAAAAATACGGCTTTACAAAATTTTAAATATTTTTACAATTTTTATAATTTTATTTACAAAAAATATGATCTCTTGTTAATTTTTTGTTATCTGTATGTTATTTTTTATTGTTATATATTTTGATATTATTTGGATGTTATTTTCGTGTCACTTTTATGTAATTTTTTTTATTATTTTCGTGTTCTTTCAAAGAACAAAAAATAGTACTTTATGTAATTCTACGATTATAATATTTATAAATATTATATTAAATTTGGCTATACAAGAAAGTGTAATTCTTTTTCAAAATATTACAATTCAAATTTAAAGTTCAAACATCTTTCTTATATTTGATCTCTTATATTAATTGTGTCTTTTTTAACATTGCATGATAAATTTAACCCATATAAAAAAAAAAATATCTTTCTATTATCAATTTGTACTCATCCACATATCTAAACAAATATATTTCTATAATTATTTTTTTCAAAAGAATAAAATAAAAAAAGTGTCATGATTCTTAAAAAATGACTGATGTTATCTTTTGCAATAACCAAAAATATATCTTTTTAGTATTATTGTTAAAAAATTAGAAAAATGTGTGATGCTTCTAAAAAATGAAAAGAATTATAAAATTAAAATTATTAGGACAATACTAAAATTATAATTAACAACAAATTTTATATATTATTATATAAATATCACTTAAAATAAATATTTTTAACAAAAAATAATTTTGTTTAATTGAATAATATTAAAAAAAATAACCTAATTATACAACTAAAAATATACATATCCAAAAAAAATCTAAAAATATTATTAAATACGTAATATTCACTTAGTTTATATATATTAGTAAAAAAATTATATGCGTAATCAATATCAAAACTTTTGTTATTTGATTAAAAATCTAACACAAAATATATCTAAATTAATTTTTCATATATATATATATATATTTATATTAATTATAAAAATATTATCATAAATATCAAAATTATTAAAATTTTATTATGTTCCAATATTTAGAATTCTTTCAAAAATTTGAAATTTATTTACATATAATTTTAATAGCAAATATTAGTAAAAAAAAAATAAATCAAGAGAGCAAACACAAACATTTTCTATATATATATATATATTAGTGATGATAAAAAAAAAAAAAAAATTCGTACCACGTGTGATTTTGAAATTGACAGTGCAATTCCTCTACGCCATTTCTTTCTTGCGGTTGTTCCTTTGTGTGGTTATTGTTCGTTCATTGAGGCGTCTCTGACTGTTCCTTTGCCTAGGTTTGCTTCTACGTCGGTTTGTGGAGCTCCATTAATGGACACGCACATTAGTTTGTAGATCTTGTTTGTTTTTTTTATTCTAAGAGTTTTCTTGCAGCTCTGCCCTAGTTTCTTTACAACTCTATTATTTGGGTTCGATTCTTGAGGCACAGTGTTGTCTATGTTTCAATATGCTGTAAGTAAACGTCTTTCCTTTCAACCCGTTGTGTGAGGGTCCAAATTTTGATTTGTTGCTTGGTTTTCGAGCTTCCCTCATCTAGATTTGAGTTTCCCACTTCTAACTTAAGGGTTTCCAAGGTTAGGTCACTAGGAAGAAAACTTGAGGTTATGTGCTACTTTTTGCGATTAAGGAGGTACATTTTCTTGTGCTTGAGGTCACTCTGCGTTTGAGACTCGAGTTTGTGTTTCATGTCTATGTTGCCTTCTTCTTCAGAGCTTCTTAGGCTGGCTTTCTTGGGTAGCACTCGAACTTCGGTCCCTTGTTAGTTTCTTCTAGGATGATTGCAACCTATTTTTCCCTTATCTTGGCAGCCCCTGGTAACTTTTTATTCAATGAATTTTCTCTTGAGAAGGTTGCTCCATTGGCTCCCCTTCAGGATTGATAATTGCCTTAGCTTGGAATTGTAGAGGAATGGGGCATGGCTCCATAGTCCATGAATTGAAAGCCCTGCACTACTAAAGAATGGGATATTAATTCTTGTCACTCAAAAAGAGGTTCAATTATGGAAACCACCAGAATTGCAAAGCAGAGATTTGACTTAGCCCAGAAGAAAAGAAACTGTTGGGATAATTATTTCTAATGGTGGAGAACCGTGAGTAATACTAAATGAAATTTTTTGAAAGCAAAAAGTATACCTGACGGTGTATAACGTTTGGGAAAATTACGTATACTCGACAGTTGTACGCAATTAGGAAAAAATATTTTTAAAATTTTAGTTCACAAAATCCTTCCCCCCCCCCCCCCCCAAATTTTTGTGACCCCGCTCAAAATGTTTAGAGAACCGTTCTCAGCTTGTCATCTCGCCATTTTCAAATTCTCAACCCACAAAACAACTCTAATTCCGGTATATTTTTAATAAAAGTAATATATCACCAAATAAATATCTCTTTCTTCATCTTTTTTTTCTTTCTTAATTATCTTATCTAAAAATCTCAATGACTCCTCCAATGTCTTCTTTAATATTAATCCCTGATACATTTTGAATCAAATCCTTTTCTCTTTGTCAAGCTCTCTTGATCAGTTGTTTGGTGATTTCTTTCCATCTTTCACGTTCTTGGGTGTCTTGCCAGGATTCATAATTATTCCATCATCCTTTTGGAGGAATTGAAGGTATCAATTTCTGTATTCATGCTCTTTGTTGTGTACTATAAGTTTACGATTTCATAATTTCATTTGTTAATTGAAAATTTGAGATTTTTGGTATTATCATGACCTAGATTACATTTTAGATTTTGTGATTTGGACCTCAGATTCGGCCAACTGGCTGCAGAGTCGTATTTATGACTAATATCATCACATGTACACAATGAAAACAAGTAAGTAAAAGGAACACAATATTTTTATAGAGGTTCGGCCCCCTTAGTTAGCGGGTAATGACCTAGTCCTATTTTAGTTGTATTGATGTTACATTTAACACCACTAACAAGATCAAAATGCTCCAAACTAGTGATGGAAATATGCTTTACACTGATGTTGAATTTGCTACAGAAGCCTCAAGATTCTTTTCCCAACTTTTCACTACTTCAGGGATTGACAATGAAGCTCTTAATGTCACTTTTTCTACCATCAACTCGTCCATTACAGCAGACATGAATGTGAGTCTAATGTAGGATTTCACTTTAGCCGAAGTTGAGGATGCTCTCCATTCTATGGCTTTAGATAAATCCCCAGTATTGACGGCATGTCAAGCATTTTTTTCCAGCATCATTGGGATGTAGTTGGGCCCCTTGTTTCTGAATGTGTGCTTCAAATCTTAAATGATGGAGCTAATATCTCAGCTATCAACTCAACAATTATCACTTTAATCCCCAAGGTGGATAATCCCAAACAGTTGGGTGAATATAGACCTATTAGTTGTTATCCCAATTTCGGCACTCTGACGTGGCATCACATACTGGTGACACGTGGAATCGACTTCACATATCTGCTCGAAAGAGATATGCTGAATAGAACGCCGCACATATCAACACGGGAAAAGCCTTCCCGGCCGGGCAGTGGACAGTCCGAACAACATGCCAACACTTAGCAACTTCAACACTTGCATCGTGAATCACAGAAGTAATCCTTATAACTTTGGGATCATATCACAGAGATATGGCAAGCTGTCCAAATCCCTTAATCAGTGTACTTTGTATTTAATGTGTAATCTTACCAATTACAAACATTGTAAACAGAAAGGAAACTTTCCCTCAAGCTTATAGCCCTATAAATAGTGACCTATTCTCACTGAGCAAGGGGTCGAAAAACTTATCTAAGAGTATATACTCAGGGATATCATTGTAAGAACTCTAAGAGAAGAATCATTGCATTCTTTATTCTTAAGTCAATACAAATCAAGGGGAGTAGGCTATTACTGAACTGCTTAGGGCCGAACCTCTTTAAATTTTCTATGTCCTGCATTTATTTTACTATATTATATCATTTGTCGCTTACAATTAAGACTCATTGTCGTTGGCTAAAAGCGAGGTCAATATTTTGGTGCTTTCATTGAGAGCGTAAAATCACAAACTCGCTTTTTACTTTAAATTTAATCATAAACACGATGGTGGTACAGACTCGTAGAGGCATGGTCGATCCAGCGAATCCACCGGCAGTGAATCCCACACTACAGAATCCAAGAAATGCAGGGGTACCACCAGCCACAAATCCTGAACAATCACCAACTGTAGGTCAGGGTGTGACGAATCCTTTGAGTGGAATCGCGCCTGGTGTCCAAGAGACTGGAAATACAAGTTCAATAGCCAATCAGGGTATTCCCAATACTTGAGTTCCACCAGCAACAAATGTTCGAACAACCGTTGGAGATGACAACGAGATTAAGAACCTCCGTGCTACTCTTGGACTCATGCAAGGTCATACTTATACCTTGCATCATGACCAGGAGGAGCTCCGTGCTTTGGTGAACCTTGCATTTGAAGAGCAAAGGCCTCTATTCGTTTAATGGAGAGATAAAGAGGTGGAAACTTTGAAGGCTCAGCAAGCGGCCATTGACCATCGAATAAGGCAGGTCACCGTGCTGATACGAAGAGCCTACCAGGCTATTAATCAACAACCTGCAACCATCATCCCACTGGGCGAGTCAGACGAAGATCCAGCCGTGAATGCTTCTCAAACTCTGAACGGTCAGCCACTCAATCCCTAGTCACAGGTTCCGCCTGTGGGTCAAGCAGTAGGTAGACAGACCTTATCTAGTAATTTGTCAAAAGAAGTCATACCTAATAACTCTGCCCAGGTTAACGATTTCGGCCAAGTGATCGGTCAAACCAACAAGTCACTGAGACAGCCTGGTGTATCTATATTTAATATACTGGGAATAGCTCATGATCTTAGGGATGATCTGAACAGAAGGAGAGGGCTAGACGAGGAGTATGTCGCACCAGTCATTCAGCCCCGGGCTCGTGTTCAAAATCCCGCTCAAAGAGATCCTAACGTGACTCTGGTCGGTCAAGAGACTGAACAAGTTAATCCATCTGTGCAAGCACAGTTGGACGAACTAAAAAATATGTTCCAAGGTCTGGCCGGTCAGAAGAACAATGACCTCGAGTTGGACCGAGCAAGTGAACCCCTTTCTCCCCAGAGATCAATGTCCTAGAGTTGCCTCACAAGTTCAAGATGTCGACGTGGAAGATGTATACTGGGAAGGAAGATCCCTTATCACATCTTAAGTATTTTGAAATGCAAATGGACCTACAAGGAGTACAAGGAGATGTATGTTGCAGAGTTTTTCCTGCCACGCTCTCAGAAGTCGCCCAGCAATGGTATTTCAAGATGACACCCGGAAGGTTAAACTCTTGGAAGGTTTTGTCCTCGGAATTCCATGCACAATTCTCTTCTTCTCGCCAACTCCCATTGCATTTAGAAGACCTGGTCGAATTGAAGCAAAGGCCAGGAGAAACTCTCTGAGCTTACATCAACAGATTCATGATGGAGGCAACAAAGGTTGCACGGTTAACCGAAGAAGGAAAATTGACCGCAATACAGGGGGCATCAAAGTTCTCAGAGAGCTTTGCAAGGATATCAAAAGAGACGGACCAGTAGATTCTATGAGTGACTTCCTTGATCGTGCAGATGGCTTCATCTAGCTCGAAGAGGCCATTCAGCAAGCATAAGTCGATCTTAAACCTGGCCAGCCAAAAGCTCCCTCTGCTGGAACATCCCTCCAGCTCCCTCAGTACCCAAGCAATTCAAGCTCGGGCGTTAAAAAGTTTAACAAAAATAACAAACAAGGCAATGGTAAAAAGGGAAAGTTTTCTGGCAAAACCGAACAGGCCCCTGGGGAAAATCCTGCCAAGTTTACTACTTTCTCTGTCCTGACAGAAGATTTAGAGAATATCTACATGGTTACTCAGTCATTAACGCCGTACAAGAAACACGCTCCAATGAAAAAGGACGTAAGTAAGAGAGACATGACTAAGTTTTGCCGTTTTCATGGAGATTATGGCCATGACACCAACGAATGCAACAATTTGAAGTGGGAAATTGAATAACCTGCACATGCATGTCAAGCCCGATCAAAATCAAAGGACCGCTCTGACAGATAATAATTAAGATTTACTACCACCACTAGTAGATGGACATTTACAAGTCATTATTGGAGGCTCGCACATAGCTGAAAATTCGAGCAAAGCTCGGGAAAGGTATGCTCGAACATTACAGCACGAGCAAGAAGAGGTGGTTCTGACCGTCAAAGAAATGAAGCAAAAAATACCACGAGCAGGGGAACCCACCATAACATTTAATGATGAAGATGCTGTCAAGATTAATTTCCCACACAACGTTTCGTTGGTCGTAGAAGTCCAGATAGCCAACAAAATGGTGGCCTGAACTATGATAGATAATGGAGCCTCTACAAATATTTTCTTCAAAACACCATATGAAAAAATGGGGCTCCAACTCAAAGACTTAACCCCCTGTCTTCAGCCAGTGTATGGTATCTCCGTCTAGAGTGTTGCACCTCTAGGGAAAATTTGCCTACCCCTCACTGTTGGGCAAGCTTTGAAGAGCATAACTGTAATGGCACAATTTTTGATATTGGACGTTCCATCAGCCTTTGATGTCATGTTAGGCCGACCAGTTTTATATGACCTAAAGGCTGTTACGTCGATATTTCAATCATGCCTTAATTTTCCAACGAAGAATGGGGTTGGGTGCCTGAGAGGAAATCCACAAGTTGCACGGGAATGTTATAACCTTGCCTTAACCAAGGCTAAAAATGAAGTATTCTCTAGTCAGAGTTCAGACAAGGGAAAAAACATTGCCAAATAGGGAACTGCCCAAGGCGAACATTAAGATGTGGATCCCCGACTTGGGGAAGCAAATACCAGTGTTGGTCCAGTGGAAGAATTAGAAGAAATCGAAATCAACCCAAATGTTCCGACCAGGAAGGTCAAAATTGCAAAAGGTTTGGTGCTCAAAATAAAATTAGCATTGATAAAATTTCTGAGAGCAAACCTGGACATTTTTGCATGGTCACATGAGGAAATAGTCGAAATCAATCCTTCTATAATTTCACATGTCCTGAATATTGACCCTAATTTTTGGCCTGTTCAACAAAAAAGAAGATTGTTGGACAAGGAGTGAGCCCTAGCACTAAAAGAAGAGGTAGAAAAGTTGCGCAACAATAATTTCACAATTAAAGCTTTCTACCCGGCCTGGGTTGCTAATCCCGTACTGGTACCCAAGCCAAAACCGAAATGGTGAGTATGTATTGATTTCACCGACCTCAATAAGGCGTGCCCAAAAGACTGCTTTCCACTTCTAAGAATAGATCAACTTGTGGATGCAACAGCAGGGCATGAGATATTAAGCTTCATGGACGCCTATTCAGGGTACAATCAAATCAAGATGCATCCACCGGACCAAGAACATGCAAGTTTCTGAGTAGATATTGGTCTGTATTGTAATAAGGTCATTCCATTTGGTCTCAAAAATGTCAAAGCTACATACCAAAGATTGGTAAACAAGTTGTTCAAAGACCAGATCGGATGAAATATGGAAATGTATGTGGATGACATGCTCGTCAAATCTAGGAAGGCTGGGGGGCATATAGATGACTTGGACGAGTGCTTCAAAGTCCTCAGGAAATACAACATGAAACTCAATCCCCTAAAATGCTCCTTTGGAGTTAGCTCGGGTAAGTTTCTGGGCTTTATCGTTAATGCCCGAGGAATTGAAGCCAATCTAGAAACCCTCCTGGATATGAAATCGCCAACAAAACCCAAGGAAGTTCAAAATTTGATTGGTTGGATTGCCGCACTCAGCAGATTTGTTTCAAAGTCAACAGACAAGTGTGTCTCATTCTTCAACATTCTACGAGGAAATAAGCAATTTGAATGGACGGAGGAATGCGAAAAAGCTTTTCAGGAGCTAAAAATGCAACTCGCAAAATCTCCTGTGCTCTCAAAACCTCTGGACGGAGAAGAATTAGGAATATACCTGGCTATCACGGAACATGCTGTAAATGTCGTACTGATCAGAGAAGAAAAAAATATTCAACACCCAGTCTACTACATCAATAAAAGACTCATTGAAGCTAAAAGTCGGTATCCATTGATAGAAAAGCTCACTTATTGCCTAATCCTAGCAACGAGAAAGCTAAGGCCCTACTTTCAGGCTCATCTTGTTCGAGTATACCCTGACCAATCATTACACCAAGTATCGCAAAAATTGGATACCTCTTGACGGTTGCTCAAATGGGCAGTGGAGTTGGGCCAGTATGAGATTATCTTTCAACCCCAAACAGCGATTAAAGGTCAGGCCTTGGCAAATTTTGTGGTTGAATGTACGGGTAAAGAAGAGAGCATTTCAGAAAACAACCCAGAGCCAGTACAAATACCTCAGCCGAGTAATAGTGAAGACAAGCTGACTTGGAAGCTACATGTAGACGGGTCAGCTATAGATCAACTATCCGGTGCAGGAATCGCCCTTGTCACACCTGGGGGGCAACACCTGCACACTGCAGTCAAATTTGGATTTAAGGCATCAAATAATGAAGCTGAATATGAAGCTCTGATCGCCGGCCTAAAACTAGCCTGGGAGATGAAGGTCGAACACATTGAGATCTGCAACGATTCACAGTTGGTGGTAAATCATGTATCCGTAGAGTACGAGGCTCGAGGGAAAAAGATGATAGCCTACCTAAGCAAAATACACGATATGCTTGCATAGTTTAAAAGCTAGGCTCTAAAAGAATTTCCAAGGGAAGAAAATACGACTACTGATGCATTAGCTCGACTTGCAAGCAGTAATGCAAATGATAAAGCAAATCTGATTCCTATCCAGTGTCTCGAAAAACCTAGTATCACAGGCACAAAAGAGGTTGAAATGATTGATCATCCCCAAACTAGATGACGCCAATAGCACCCTACCTCAGCGTTGGAAAACTCCCAAACAATAGAAATGAAGCTCAGAAAATGAGGAGAAAGGCTACACGGTACATCATGGTAGAGGGAGTTATGTATAAAAGAGGATTTTGCATGCCATTACTTAGGTGTATAACACAAGAAGAAGCTGCATGACTTTTATCAGAAGTACATGACAGATTCTGTGGTAACCACGCAGTCGGGCAGAGTTTAGCTAAGAAAATTATAAGGCAAGATTATTTCTGGCTGACAATGATTGAAGACTCCAAGGCCTACGTTAAGAAATGTGATAAATGCTAGAGATTTTTAAAGATACCTCGGGCACTGCCCAATGAACTGAGTCAGATGCAAAGTCCCTGGCCTTTCGCCATTTGGGAAATCGACCTGATCAGACCGTTGCCCAAAGACAAAGGCGGAGTGCAGTACGTAGTGATTGCAGTTGATTACTTTACCAAGTGGATTGAGGCCGAGCCATTGGCAACCATCACGTCAAAAAAGTGCAAGAATTCATTGTGAAAAACATAATTTGTCGGTTTGGATTACCATACAAGATATCTCGGACAATGGCAAATAATTTGACAGTCAATCCTTCACTGATTTCTGTGCGAACCATGGAATCATAAAAAGTTTCTCCACAGTGGGGCATCCCCAAGCAAATGGTCAAGTTGAAGCAGTCAACAAGACATTGAAGGACACCCTAAAGAAGAAACTTGAAGATGATAACGGAAATTGGCCGGAAGAACTTCCTGAAGTTCTATGGTCATATCGCACAACTGAGAAAACAGCAACCAAACAGACTCTATTTGCCATGACATATAGATATGAAGCTATGCTGCCCGTAGAACTCGAACTGTCGTCCCACAGAAGATTAACATATAGCAAAGAGGTCAATCATGTACTCCTTGCAGAATCACTTGATGAAGTTAAAGAAAAGCAGACCGCAGAAAACTTAAAACTGATAGCCCATCAGCAAAAAGTAGCTCGATATTTTAACAAACAAGTGAAAGCATAGAAATTCTTTGTGGGAAAGATGGTCTTAAGAAGAGTATTTTTGAACACCAAAGATAGTACGGCAGGTGTGCTTGGACCAAACTGGGAAGGACCATATCAAGTGGTCGAAGTTCTAGAATTAGGGGCATACAAGTTGGGTAAGTATGATGAAAAGATGCAACTCGTTTTGGTACCAAGGTATTGGAACGAGGAACATCTAAGAAAATACTACCAATAAAAGTACCAGGTCGGATGAACATATCAAGTACGAAATAAAAGAATATTTGTTCTTAAGTGAATGGCCTTCTGGGCGGACCATGCCCAAAGGTTTGGATAAAATTTTCAAGTACTCAGGTTGGATGACCACCTTTGGAAGTACGATTTTTATTTTTTGCAATTTTTTTTGTTCATGTTGAGCTAAATCAGATCAGATCAGCATAATAGCTTTGATGCAAATTACTACGGTAACAGACATATTTTTGACCAATAAATGAATAAAGATGTTTATTTAAATTCAAATTGAGTCGAGTTCATTAGCATGTTATTAATTTACCATCCAGTGCATACAAAAGGTTTGGTCATACCCAAAACCCCGAACAGAAAAAAAAAGCATACTTGTAAAAAAAAAAGTGACCAAGAGTCATAACTCTGCTCGGTCACTTAGGGGACACCTATACCTGTACAAAGCATTTGGTAAAAAAATAAAACAGACACAATTGCACGATGATTATAAACGAGGAACGAAATTCATTGAATGACTAAAGCGGTCAAGTCCGAAATTAAAGGCTGCCCAGTCAGCAAGTTGTTTAAAAAATGAAAAATATATTCCAAGTGTAAAGACCGCTTGGCCGGTCACTTTGTCTTTAAAAAAAAGGCTTATTAGTTGAATAGGAAAAAGAAGATGATAAAAAGAAGGCACTTAAACAGCAGGACTCCCAGGCTCCTTGTATGGGTCAGCAGGATTTGAAAGGACTGGAGGATCGTCATTCTGGGCAACAAGAGCCTCAACACTCTGATTGGTAAGGGAGGTGGAAGTGGTCGCCTCGGAATTCCCGTAGGCTACCTGAGCAGCACGGTAGTCGAGAAACATGTCTTTGGAAGGGCCCAGATAATCAAAGTTTGCCTCGGGATTGGCCTTCCAAAAATCATAAAAAATCTCGAGACCAGCTGTCTCTAAGGCATTCACCTTTTCCCTGAGCCTCACTACTTCGGCTTTATGTTCTTCCTCCTTAGCCTTATTCTCATCCTCTAACTTGTTGAGAAGAGTTTGGAGTCCCTCTCTTTCGTCATGAAGACTGACAACGTCCCGAGATAAAGAAGCAATGTCCGCTTCGAGCTGCTCGGTGGACGACATTTCCTGCAGATCTTTAGTCAGTTCAGCAACTTTGGTCTTAATACTAAGGAGCTTCTTATTGACCTCTCCCAGCTCTATCCGCATAGCCCCAAGTTGAACCCGAGCTTCCTCGGCGTCCTTCTTGGCCAAGTCCACTTCTGTTCGCTTTGTGTTTGAAATGGCAAGGTTCTTAGCAACAGTCGACTTAGCTCGGGAATAGGAATAGGCCATCTTCAGACCAGTCTGTACAAAAAGAAGACATTACAATCCAGACTATTTGAAGAGAAGTGAAATGGAAATGTTAGAAAATACTTACCCGTGAAAGCTCTTTCAAAACTCATACCATAACCAGCTCCAAAGACAAGTCATTGTCCGCCCCAGCCAACTGCTCGTTCACCTCAAGGACTGACCGACTCACATAGTGGGTGAGCATATCTCTGCCTCTTTTAGTCTCCTGGTGCAATACTAGAGGTATGGCAGGGGCCTTAACCTATTTAGACACGCTTCTGATCAGTTCGGATCCATCTTTTGCCTGCTCGGATCCATCTGAACTTCCTCCAGGGGAATCTTTGGACTTGGTCACTTTTGAGGCAAGAGGGTCCACAACAGTTTGTTCTTCAGAAAGGTCAATGACCACTTCAGCTAGTGCCTTCTCTTTAGACGGGGTCTCACCGCCTTTGGACTTCTTGGCCGGAGGGGACAAGCCCGAGCTTCCCCCCACTCTCTTCTTCAAAGCCTCAATCATCTTCTGAGACATTTCTGCACAGAGTAAAAACAATACAGTCATAAGAAAGTATAATATATATGAAGGCATGAGAATCAAGAAAGTTAAATGCAAGATGGAGTACTCTACACGCTGGAAGAAGCATTTGCCCGAACAAGCACGGACGGGGCGTCGTCATCCGAAGAATTTGCCTACTCTTCTAGGACGGCTTTCCCCTTTCCTTCTACAGGGGTGGATGGCCGAGGAGGTAGATTAGGCTCTCTAATCTGGATAGTATGTTCTATGGGTCTCTACCCGGTCGAGAGGGTTTTCTTCTTCTTGAGCGGCCTCTCCTGCTTTGAATATTCATGAGCCTCCTTCTCCTTCTCAAAATTTTCCTGAGCATATTGTTTGGCTTCGGCTCCACCGTTCAACTTAGCGTCACGCTTAAGTTGAATAAGCTCCTTCTCCTGCTCAGTTTCCTCAGCACAGCCAGCCCTGTTGTCTTCTTCCTCCCCTTCACAGGTTGAGGTATAAAGTCTATCGGATAAAGCTTGTACTCCAGAAAGTTGGCCTCCAAGGTTAACAAAGTGATATTCCGGGCAGCATCTAGCAGATGGATAATCCTCTGAGCCCTGTCTCTAAGTGCCAATGAGAGGGGTGGACGGTAATATATCGGCATCTGTTGAAACTGAGTATAGGTGGAATCCATGCCCTCCACGAAGTAGTACTCGTTAACAAAACTCCCGATCTTGCTAACATCCTTGTCCACGGTGCCCGTCTGCCACTTGAAGTCTGGCTGAGAGAAGTAGAAGTACCCCAACCTACTTTGCTTGGGGGTAGACTTGTCAAAGAACTAATTGACCTCGTGCGGAGACGACACACCCCATCCTTGAATGGCATAGAGGACGGACTGGGCAGATAGATACTTAATGCCTTTGGGGTGAACTGGGTCCGACAAAGGCGAAAATAATCCGCCACCCTCTTGAAGTACGAGTGCAAAGGTAGCATCGCCCCTTGCTTAGTGTGAGCACCTGACCAGGCACAAAACCCTTTTTTGTGGGTTACTTGCTCAGTGTTTCAAAGAAGGGACGTAAGACTCAAGTCCGCCCAGACATCCAGCCTTGTCTAAGGCCCTCATACGTGCCTCGCGGATCTTGGACGAAGGGCCCACCCATCTGGCACCTAAGGCACCTTGCCTCTTGTGAGAAACTGCTTCAGTAAGCTCCTTGGTGATGTAGTCTTCCCCTTTGACCAAGACTTCACCCTCCGCAGACACTGGCTCCCGGGCCTCGTTATACCCTCCAAAGTTATGAGGTTCAGCCACTCCTTCCTCCTCGGCCTCAGAAGGGCTGCAAGGACGGACGTCGTCCTGCTCCTCAATCTCCTGGACCTCAATGTTCCCCTCATGATCTCCCTCCTCCATGGCGGATGGATCTTGTTCGACACTTGGCAATGTGGCGAGCTTGGCCACATGAGGATCAAATGCATTGACCTTTCGCATCCTCTGCTTTGTGCGGGCCATCATCCTCCTCCTGGATGGATACTGATTCCTATGCCGTGCAACCGTAACAGCAGGGACAGCAATTGGGATGTCGAAGTTACCCAAACTTGGACAGCCAACAGGAAGAGTATCAGCAACGCCTGGCCAGACGATGTATGTCCAGTTGGACGGAAGATAACGCCTCCAACCCTTCTTCAATTCCCAAATAAAGCGGCTGTACCACTCTTCGGCGATCTGCTCAGAGTAATAATGGTGTTGAACTACGGATTCTGGAGTAGGAGAATGATCACTACTCCCCTCCAAATCTTCAAAACTCGAGTTAGAAAGTCTGTCACTCAAAGAGGATGGACTGGCGCGAAGACGAGGCTGATCCTCATACAGAAGTTAAAACAAGTCCTGATCAATTTGGTGCTCGCCTCCCCAAAACTCACCAGGGTTCATCTACAAAAGACAACACACGAGATGAGTGTTTGGCCTAGATATCAAACATTAAATAGGAAAATATGCCGACCAGGAGTACTCAACAGATTAAAAAGACAAAAAATGTATAAAAATCAAGTCAAAACCCAGAAGTTTGAAATTTTTGGGTTTAGGGTTAAATTTCACGAAGCTTCGAATGAGCAAGGTGAAAGACTAACAATGTGAGATTAAAGGCAAATGTCGTAAACCCTAAAGCCGTACGGACTATTACAGAGAAAATCACAAAGTTTTGAGCCTAGATTTTCTATCTATCTTCTACAACAAGTCAAGAACGCATGTATTTTCTACAATGGAAACCCAGAAATTAAACATGCAGAGTTAAAAGAAGAGGAGATTGAAAACTTACTCATTGTTCGATGCCTAAGTGTAGTCCAGACGGAGCTGCTCGGATACCTTTGGTGGAAATCTTGCGACAGACTTGAAGTAAAAATCCTTTTTTGCTCTGAGTTTGTTTAGTAGAGAAATCAGTAAAAGTAAATTATGAAGAAAATCAAGCCTTATTTATAGGCAATTCGGTGAAAAGGGGTAATCATTTCGAAATGCTTCAGATGCTTCGATTCCCCCCTAAAAGAAAATATTGGGAAATCAAAACTAATCAAGTGTAACCGTCAAAGCATGAAGGGAAAACCGGGTTTCGAAGCACTAATTAGGTCAGAGCATTAATTAGTCGAAAATTGAAGAGATGCCTAGTCCGCCTCACATCGAATCGCGAACAAACACACCTAACACGTGTCACACATCACATACTGGTGACACGTGGAATTGACTTCACATATTTGCTCGAAAGAGATATGCCAAACAGAACACCGCACATATCTGCACGGGCGAAGCCTTCCTGGCCAGGCAGTGGACAGTACGAACAGCATGCCAACACTTAGCAACTTCAACACTTACATCGTGAATCACTGAAGCAATCCTTATAACTTTGGGATCATATCACAGATCTATGGCAAGCTGTCCAAATCACTTAATTAGTGTATTCTGTATGTAATGTGTAATCTTACCAATTATAAACATTGTAAACAGAAAGAAAACTTTCCCTCAAGCTTATAGCCCTATAAATAGTGATATATTATCACTTAGCAAGGGGTCGAAAAACTTATCTAAAAGTATATACTCAGAGATATCATTGTAAGAACTCTAAGAGAAGAATCACTGCATTCTTTGTTCTTAAGTCAATACAAATCAAAGGGAGTAGGCTATTACCGAATTGCTCGGGGTCAAACCTCTTTAAAAACTCTGTGTCCTGCATTTATTTTACTATATTACATCTATATTATATCACTTGTCGCTTACAATTAAGACTCATTGTCGTTGGCTAAAAGTGAGGTCAACATTAGTATGCACAGTCATCTACAAATTGGTCTCGAAAGCCATTGTTAGTTGGTTCAAAAAGGTTCTTCAAGTTGCCATTTCCCAAAATCAAAGTGAATTCCTTCCAGGTAGATTAATTACAGACAATGTGCTTCTTACTTTTGAATTGGTTCATTGCTTAAAAAATAAAAAATAAAAAGAGGACGTTTAGGTTATGCAACTTTAAAGTTGGACATGAGCAAAGCTTTTAATAGTGTGAAATGGCACTTTTTAGAAGCGGTTATGCTAAAGATGGGATTTGCTACTAAATGGGTTGAGCTTATCATGAGATGTGTTTCTTCTTCAACCCTCTGCTTCAATATTAACGGAGCTCTTAAAGGATCAGTTGTTCCATAAAGAGGTCTTCGTCAAGGTGATCCACTATCACCTTATCTTTTCTTGATATGTTCAGAGCGACTCTCAGCCTTACTACATTCAGAAGAAAGTAGTGGACATCTTAAAGGGTTGTAGATCTCACGGGGAGCCCCTTCAGTGTCTCACCTTTTATTTTTAGACGATAGTCTCTTTTTTATCATGCTACTAAAGATTTTTGACAATTAGTAGAGCCTTATCGATATATCATCATGCCTCTGGTCAATTGCTTAATACGTGGAAAATTGTTCTGTCCTTCTCTCCCAATACCACTTACGCTTTAAAGGCCAGATTTCACCAAGTACTAGGTATGCCTATCTACGATCTTCATGAAAAAAATCTTGGTTGCCATCTTATGCAGGGCGAGATAAAAAAGAACTATTTAGTAACATAAAGGATCAAATTTGGAAGCTTACGAACTCATGGCACGCTAAACTTTTCTCTATAGGAGGCCGAGAAGTCCTCTTGAAAGCAGTTGTCCAATTAATCCCTACCTACGCTATGAGCTGCTTTAGCTTGCCAAAAAAATCTGCAATTAATTAGAAGCTATGATGGAAAATTCTTAATGGGGTTCAACACCAACAAATCAAAGATTCATTGGAAGAAATGGAAATTTTTATGCCAATCCAAAGCGAAAGTAGGTCTGGGTTTTCGATCTTTTATTAATTTTAACCAAGCACTTCTCGCAAAGCAACCTTGGCATATTCTTGCGGATCCCAATTCTTTATTGGCTAGAGTTCTCAAAGCATGATAATTCAAAAATGGTAAATTCATTGATGCGACCAAGGGTGTCTTACCATCTCTTACTTGGCAAAGTATTTCTGACGGGAAAGAGCTATTAACTAAAGGCCTTCGTTGAAAAATTAGTTACGGGAATAAAGTCAGGTGTGCTATTGATCCTTGGCTACTAGGTAATACGACTTTTAAACCATTCTCTTTTTGTGGCGATTGTGACTTTACTGTTGAACACTACATTACACATGAAAGACAATGGGACATCAGTTTGCTGAGGAGTCATTTTGGTCAGATCGATATAGATAGAATTATATGTCTATTCCCCTCAGTTCTTATCCAAGAGAAGATTATCAGCTTTTTTGGCACCATTCCGATTTTGGGATATATAATGTTAAATCAGGTTACCACTTAGCCGAATGCTTGGAAAGGAAAGATACTTCTTATACTTTTAACTCTCCATGCAAATGGTGGGACAGATTCTGGTCTCTAAATGTGCCTAAAAAATTAAAATCTTTGCTTGGAGAGTCATTAATGATGCAATACTGACGGCTGTTAATCTATTGCACAGGACAATCTCTCATACTGATGAATGCTCTTTATGCAAGGGGGTGGGAATCAGTTGGTCATGCTTTATTTTGATGCACTAGAGCTGAAGCTGTATGGAAGCTAACTCTTTTTCGGGTGTGTATTCCAAATATCAGCAACCTTAATGGCCATGATATCTACTCATATTTCGTTGAGGCTCATAATGATTCTGATCTGGAAAAAAATCCTTTGCCTCATGTGGAGTATATGGACGGAAAGAACTAAGGAAGTTCATGGCACTAAACCAAAACCAGCTCCTATTATTTGTACTTTTGCCGAAGCTTACATCGACCAATTTAGGAATGCTAAAGCACCTGCTACTCCTTCGAAGGCTTTAAAGGAAAAAACCAGATGCTCCACTTCTGCTACTCCTATCACGATGAACACCAGCACTTCACCTCAAATTAGATGGCTTCCACCGGCAACAGGCTCTTACAAAATTAATGTTGATGCTGCGTATGATGCGGCGGGATCAATCATTGGTATAGGAGCTATTGTTAGAGATTATGCTAGAGATGTAATTGCAACTTTCTCGAAATCTTTAAGGGGCTAATATTCTACTAAAGAGATGGAAGCCAATGCCATTATTTACAGTTTAAAATGGGCTCTTTCTAACCAGTTGGCTATCTACTCTATCGAAACAGATTCCCTTCTTGTGGCTAACACAATTAACAAAGTATCTTCAACGAGCTATGTATCTCATTTTCATGATTTGATAGATGATATTTCTCTTTTATTATCCTTCTTTCTTATAGTAAAGGTTTCTCATGTTAAACGGGAAGCTAATAAAACTGCTCATGGCTTAACTAGATTTGCTCTTCGATTAGATAATAATTATATATGATTGGGGGAAATTCCTTCTCTAATCTACTCTGTTGTTGTTCTTGATTCTATTCAATAATAATAAAAGTTTTTCACAAAAAAAAAAAATAAATAACATTTTAACTACCAAAGCTTACAAGCTCACGAACCAGGCCCAACTTACAAGCTCACATGTCTCAACCAATTTTTCTTCCACGTGAGAGTGACGCAAAATATAGTATTATAAATAAAATTGAAAAATATATTAAATAATATTATAAACAATATCTCATACAATTATTCCACTATAACTATAGTAAAATCAATTTTTTTTGACAAGTTTTAACTTATCATTGGACAAATTTCTTAGAAGATGACTAGAGACAAGCACTCAGTTATTGATTATTTTCCAATTATGTGCTGTTTTTGGATTATTTTTTTTTTTTTAATTCTGAGAAAAACTAGTTTTTGGATTAACTCAAATAAAATTGATTTCCTCTTGAAGTGGGTGCGACGTGGACATGGAGAAAAGGAGCCAAGTGGCGGAACCCCAAATGACTCAGTCCACACCAACCAATGACGATAGTGCCAATAATTCAGGTGATGACGTGGATAAATGTAGGTGTGTAACGAAATTATTACAATGTGCCACAAAATTCAAAAAAGGAGACCCATTTTCTTCCACCTTTTGTCTGTCCAGTCGGGTATAAATATAGTGTTTGTGGGCATTGTTGGCCTTTCAACTGCTTTTAGAGCTTTCAACAAAGCTTTCATAGTCTGGTCAATTGTCAAAAGCAGAGGAATGTTCAAATTGCTCTGGATTGGACTAGAATAATCATGATGGACCATTTCAAACGGTGTAATGTAAATAAGAAAAAAAATGGATGCAATCAGCAAAAAGAGAAAAAGTTACCAAAAGCAAAGAAATAATAACAAAAAAAAAACTTAGATCCACATTTGACAACATCTACAATCTAGATTCTTTTACATATTCTACGCCAATTTGCAAAGCACAGAATGCACTGGAAGGAAATAGCCAAAAGGAAAAAAAAAAAAAAAACACCTATATGGATGGTAGTTTTCAATTTTCATAAACCATCCTAATTGCACCTGAAATTGGAAATGTTAGGGTCCAAAGCATATGGTATGTCACAACTCACAAAGTACTTAGCAAAATTATTATAAATATGAAGATACACAAATTAGACAATATTTTCTTGACTTAAGAAGGGTTAAACTATAATGTGATATGAAATTTGTGTGCATTAGTTGGTGTATGTATGTGCTGAGAATTATAGAATAAAGAAATGATGTGCCTCGTATATTAAGCAAAGTGAAATGAAAATGACTAGAAGCCGCCACCCCTTGGACCAGTCAACAAGGAGACAAGTTAGTCATTGCAGGTGAGTTTCACCAAACCCTAAGAAAATTATTTTCAACTCCAATTTTCTCAATTAATCATAGGATCTGTTGCTTTTGCTTGCACCTCGGCATAAAATTATGGCCCATCATTTTCTATTCTTATGTTAATTAAAATAAATAGGCACCAAGCTTTTATTGAGTCAAACATATATATTTTCCCTCTTTCTTCTACTACCCATCAAAGGCAATGTCATAGTCATATGCTATGTGAACACATGCATTTAAAAGATTAACAAAAAAGAAAAATAAAGAATAGAAACCATGATAGTAACATTTGAGGAAATAAAAATTTATATACAAGAGTTGGAATTGATTGTTTCATGGACACTATACAACTCTATTCTTCTTCCTTCTTTGCTTAAATGACTACAACTTCAGTTGAAGTCATTAACAAATAAAGGGCTTAAAAAAGAAAAAGCTAAAAAAAAGAAAAACAAAAAACAAAAAAGAGAGATATTTACAAGCATCTTTTAACTAAATTTTCCTATCTAAGAAAAGAAATGGCCGTGTTCCTAATGTCACAATTTCAGTAACATGGTCTAGATTTCTGAGCAAGCTATGCAAATCTTAGGGGTTGTTATGTACAAGGTGACCTAGCTATGATCACTGATCAGTTTCTCTATTTTTTTAACTTCAAGAATAGGACCTAACTAAACCGAAGTTAACAAAAGATCTAGACTTGAACAGACCCCCAAAGAGGAACCTGGTGGGAGATTCTTGAGAACCAGACTTTAATTCTTCAGGGTTGCCTTTCACTTTTAGTATAGTTTGTCCAATTACCTGCCGAATAGAATCTATGGTTTTGGAATCAACAGGATACCCTGATGCATCACCAACATAGAACGTGTTCATGGCTTTGCCTCCTTTGGTTGTAACTTCCGCTCGTGTAACGGTGAGGCTATTTTCGCGAAAGATGCGAGTAACATCGGACAATAGCCCAACTCTGTCAGTTGTACAAAGTTCTAGCTTCAAACCCTGAATAAGAAATAACCAAAATCACAAAACATCAATACAAAGAATCACAATGGGCTTTTTTCAGAACAAAGGTAAAGAAATGATAGCTGTCCAATAAGCTTTTCCTTTTCCGCAGTTCTTTACGTGATGTTTCTTGACAAGAAGAATTATTTATATGAGCTGGACCACCAAGGGATGCTTCTAATGAAGGTAAAGTCATTGGGTTTACAAACAAATCAGCATAACAAAAGTGGACTGGCCTAGCAGTAATTTAGCTTCCTTTACAAATTATAGTACGCAAACATACAGGACCAAATAATTAAACAAAAGATACCTTTACATAATGGGAACAATTAACAATCTATATGATCATATCAGATACAAATATTTTGAGGGTTAGTTAAAATAAGAATAGAGTATATCAGCAGATGATAGTGCACATACCTCTGATACTCTTCTCTCAATGGCTGCTTCAAGGCAATGTATGACTCTTTGTCTCTCTGCATCTGATTTCACAGGTGAACCATCCACGTGCCTAATGTAGTATTCCTACAGATAAATCCATAAACGAATGAGACGAAACACTCATGAAAATCTAAAAGGCATATCCAAAGCATTAAAATAGAGCATACCTGATAGCATTCTTGTCCCTCCGCATCAATATTTGCATGATAAACTACATACTTCATATCTGTCAAAGTGCAAACTGTATCGAATAGAAGTTTGGGTCTATCTTTGCTCCGAATTGTAACAACTGAATAATCTTTGTCACACCAATTCACAACACTGACATTAGGCCTTTGCTTTTCATCCGAGTATTCATTGTTATCTGATCGTTCGTAATCCCTGTCAGCAAACATCATCTGGTGAAGCCTTCTATCAGTGTGGGTGACTCCATGTGAGACCACAGTCTTAGCTCCCCTGGACTTGTTGCTTCCTTTGAGTACATTGCATAGTAGTGCCTTAATCCTAGAGAGTCTCTCTGGGTCACTAATAGGAGAACCCGTCTCCTCATCGGTGACATGCATAACAGCTGCAGCCCTTGTGTTGTGTGTCCAGACTTCAGCACCCACTACATTGCACTTGAGATGAGTAAGAACTGCGCTTACTTCTGAAAGAAGCCCTGGCCTATCACTTCCAGTAAGTTCAATTGCAGTGTGATCCATAGATGGTGTTACACCAACTGATCTCATAGAAGATATAAAGCAAGATTCCGGCCCAAGTGACTGCAATTCAATTAAGAAAAAAAGGTTTTAGTATAGCACTAAGGTTAAGAAAAATAGCAGAAAGGAAAAACAAACATGACTCACCTTTTGTATGTAGTCCAAAACCCCTTCATTAGTAACCTTGTTTCCATCTTGGTCAGTGACATTAAAAACTGGTTCCAAAACAAATCACAATCAATATTTTTTTTGAAGGAAAAGAAAAATTAAAAGATTAAAACGCATTAAAGTTTATGGAGTAAGCTTACCATCCATGAACCAACATCCATCAGAAGATATGTATGCTTTTGTTATGATAAGATTAAGGTCTGTAAGTACTTGAACAACTTCCAGAAGTATTCCATGTTCATTTGCACTATCGACCTACATCATTGAAATGAACCAGGAACAAAAATATCTTGACTTAATTAAAACAATATAGATATATATATATATTATATTATAAATCTCAAGAGCTGCAGAGATTGAAAAAAAAAAAAGTCATACCCTAATTACCGTAGCATTCTTGCAAGAATCATTATCAATTACAACCCTGAAAGGAAAAGAGAAAAAAAAAATGGATTGAGGTCTGAATCTGAAAATAGAAACAATTCAAGCACCTTAGCAGAGCCAATGAAGAAGACGAGGTTATATACCTGGGTGGATTCATCCTTCTTATGAGTTTCTCATACTCATCATCCATATCATGCGAGAAGCTCATGTTGACCTCTGAAATAGGAAATAAATTAATAAATAAAAGAACAAAAGCTCACCAATCAGAGAATAAAGCCATTTATACTGAACCACCATAACCAATGAATCCAAAGATACTTATAACGATTAGTAAAATAATTAAAAGAATGCATTAAATATCAACAAGCAAATCATTTTCACACATCAAAGAAGGAAAGGGATAGAGATAGAAAGCGAGAGAAGATAGAGAAAACTGAAGCGAGCAGATAAGGGAACCAACCACAATACAAGACCATTTAAGGCAAGCCACCACCAAAAGGTGGCGTCCATGAATGTTGGAATTGGGCATTAATGATGTGAAAAGAAAGAAGAAGGAAAAAAAAAAACTCAACCCATCAAAGCTCTAGCCATTATAAACAGAGAGAAGCTTCAAAATACCAGAAATGAGAGAGAAAACAGGCAAGATTTGGCTTGACAAAATATCACAAGCACAAAAAAATGGAGTACAGAGCAGGAAACCACGAATCACCATGACCCAATTCCGAAATAGCAGGAATAAAATGGCAAACAAACAATAAGAGAATAATACGAAAAGTCCCAGAACCCAGATACAAAAAACGAAGAACAGAGCACGAGGAAAACTTTTTTTGTAAAAAAAAAAAAAATACGTACCCATTATAGCTCTGAAGATTCACTAAGAAGAATCAGGTTATGTCTAAAAGAGTTTTCTTGGTTCTATCAAACAAATGAAGAGGATGCCGGGTGGTAAGCTTAAGCCTCTCCCTTTATATGCGCGTATACATACATAAAATATAGGCACATACACCGAAGAGATCTTTAACCTCACAGTGTTTACCCTTCTCGTTCTTGATCTGTCTCTCACTAAAACTCGGCCAGAAAATATAAATATATATATAAAGAAAGAGACCAAAAATTACAATAATATATTTCTAAAAGACCCCCTCCTCCAATATCAGAGTCACTCCCCGACACGATACTCCAAAAACCTGCAAGTTTAGAAAGTACCCCAAACACTCACAAACCCCACCCTTTCCCTTCTTTCTCTCTCTACCATGCAACTTTTTATATATTACCACCCTCTCTTCTCTCTCTCTCTCGTGTAAATATATAAAAATATTTATATGTGTGGCTTCTTTCGCCGTATCTTTCACAGTACTCAAAAAATATAAGAAATGGAAATAATAAAAGGTAGAGAAAGAGAGGTAAGCACACCAAAACAGGGGGAGAAGAGAGAGAAAGGGGTTAGGAGACTCTACCTCTTAAAACTACCACGGCGTACTTTAGCAACGACCCGAAAGGTCGGCGAATGAAAAAGGGTGTACACTAATGTGCGCCGACAGTAGGGTTGGATGATTTCATTTTACACACTGGTCCAATGTTTGTGGAATTAACCAATGGGTACTGTCAACGGTTTTTACCTTTGGATTTAATAATTAAAATAAATAAATAGAAAGCTCATGCCCTTACCCTGTGCGGCCTAGACAGTTAACAACTTTCTGTTTGGGTGAATTCTTTTTTACCTTACCTTTTTCTTAGCCCTACTACTTTCTATATACATGACCACTTTCTAAATATATATAATATACTGTATTTAATTTTGTTATTATATAATATGTTTCTCTTTCTTGTTGAGTAATAAGTTTCATATTTTCTTATTTAATATGGTAATGTTTCATAGTTTCTTAATTTAACATCAGTTTTAACTTTACTTCAAAAAAAAAAACATCAGTTTTAACTTTCTTTTTTTTTTTGTTTGTAAAAGGTATTTAACACATTCAAAACGTCTTTTCTGATATAGAAATATTCTATAAAAAAAAAAAATCAGATACATATAGAAATAAATTGTTATTCTATATATTAGGTAAGTTAAGATTGTTTTGGTTAGAGGTAATGTAATTGGAATAGAATTGAAATGTATCAATTTTATTAATATTTTTTTTTAGTTCATTGTATTTTAAAGTATTAGAATGTTATTTTAATAAAATGATTACTTTACTTTGAAACAGAAGGAAAGATTATTCAATGCAAGTTGAAAAAAAAAACAAGTATTATTAATTGTAAAAATTAAGTAATACATATTTATAGGCAGGCCCGGCCCTAGGCATAGACGGGCTAGGCCCGTGCCTAGGGCCTACTCTTTCTAGGGGCCCATTTAAAATTTTAAGACCTCATTATTTCACTACTATATTTAACTAAAATTAACACACATTGTCATCAAATTAGGCCCAGCGTAGTGGCAGTTGGATGATAGGATTTATGTTGTTTGGAACCTATTCGATCCCACCAAATTTCACTTCTTATTATTAATTTTTTTAAAAATAAAATTATTAAGAAACAACTACAAATACATACACTTGATAACTAAAGCTAAAAAAAATTTAAATATATAAATATTATTTAAACTTTCTTTCTAAATTTAACATTTTATAAGTTTATCTATTTTTTTTTATTTCTTTATTGTCTTTTTTCCTACTTTTCTTATTATGTTATTATTTTCCTATTTATTTTGCTTCAATCAAAATTACATTTTTAATATTATGAAAACAAAATCATTAATCAAGATATAATATTTAATTTCAATAATAATAATAATAATAAATAATTTTTTTCTTGAATATTATTTGAAGTGATTTTAATTTATATCATTTTAAATATCTTATTATATTTATTGACTATAATCTAATGTAGTTGTTAGAAATTATTTTAGCTATAGGTAAATATAGACTTCACAGTTTTTTCTTTTTATTTTGCTTTTTATGAATTTGATTTATTGTATGGTTGAAATTTTGACAAGATAAAAATATTATTATGGATGATAAAACAAATTTGAAAATACAAATCTGTTATTTCACATTTTTAATATTCTTTTTTTACTTATATGTCATGGAATGTAGCATTTAATTTTTTTAAGTTAATTTATTATTTATTAAGGGGCCCAAAATTTTATATCGTCTTACGCCCATATTTTTTCAGGGCCGGCCCTGTTTATAGGTGACCATAATAATAGAGAATCAATTAGTTACTTGAAGATGAAAATTATTATTGTATTTTTCTTTATTAATTGGATTTAATTTTTTATTCTTTTAGTCTTATTATTATATAAATAGGAGTTCACATCATTGAAATAAAATAGTAGAAATTTTCATTTACTTTATCATTTTCTTATTTTCCTTATCTTCTCTTATTTCTTTCTCTATTCTATATTATTTTATAACACGTTATCACCACGAATCTCTGTCGAAGATAAATATTGTTTGTTAAAGTTTTTGAATTGTTTCGAAGTCATAATACATTAAATATATATTTGTCTATATACTTATCTTAATTTCAAGAACTCATTTTAGTTTTTTTGTTCTTTGTTATATATACATCATATATGTGTATATATTCTTATTCTGATATATTTATTTGTAAATTCATATATATGTATAAATATGTATTATGTGTTTTTATTATTTATAATATTTACAATATATTTGATATAATTTGTCTCTATGACATGATAGAGAATATATATAAATTATGCATATATCCTGAATATTATGCAAACATGTCATATTATTGACTGAAATATAATAAAAGAGTTAGAATACATATTCATATTTATATATATTCTTGTTGTCCTCAGATTTAGTCAACTGACAGCAGAGTCTTATTTATGATTAACAATTACCACTATAAATATAACAATTTATAGAGGTTCGGTCCCTTTGTTTAGCTAGTAATGACTTACTCCCCTTGTAATTGTTGTTATCCTTAATTTTGCCCACCTAACGTGACATATCCATGTGGCCAACATCAATGACACGTTAGAGTACAACTCACCAACAAGAAAGCCAAGCTATCTACTCAGCACTTCAATCAACGAAGGGTCCGAGTACTTAGGAGGGACGACGAGATGATGAACCAACCACCTCAAGGGGGCTAGCCGACCACTCCTGGCCAACCCACCAACTTCCAAGTACTGTGTGGTCGGCCAGCATGCACCCTGGCAGGTGCATGGCCGGCCAGCTTTTACCTTATAGGATTTTGGTCTGCAACTTTCATTCGTGGATAGCTAGTCAAATAGCGAAATGGGCCTTGACAGCCCATAAAAATAGAAAGAAAATATCAGTAACTTCCCTATTTTTGAGGGACATGCTATCCCATTTTTTGCACTATGACGTGGTAGCATGTACGAGTGACACATATCCAACCATTCCTTGCACCTGAGTGGAAAGATATTCTGAACAGGTTTTAGGTAACATAACTTCACGCACAACGTATGCTTATTTGAGCGAGGTAAAGGGCAGACTATCCGAGTAGAGAATGAGTCTGGTTTTTTGAGTTGTATACCAAGACTTGACTACTTCAGAATTGATATCGTGGAGTCCAAGTACGAAAGCAAGCCCTTGTTATATATTTGTTATTTAACAAATATATAATGAACATTAAAATGTGGCATATTATATACTAATATGAGATTGATATATATTATGTGTTGAAGGTTATATTATATCATTATAGTATAATAATACACATAAATTGTAACAAATGAGGAGTTACAAATCTGAAATAGATTGTAACCTAAGGATCAAAATTGATAAATATGTAATTATGTGAGTTGTTACATATGGGAGTTATGGAATTAAATGGGATAAGTTTCTAGCTGTTAGAAACTGTTACAATACTCAATTATATCATTTAAATGGTTATTGGGACGTTGGGAAATGATTTAACTCGGAGAGGAGTTACATTTTGAGTTCTCAGGAAAGAGTTGTTTAATAGTTGTTTGTATATTGTTTTATGGTTGTTTTCGAACATCTGGAACTAGATTTTTGAAAACGTTCATAAACGTATACAAATTAATTGAGCATGTTTCCAGCTCTCTTGTCCAAAGTTTTATCCCATTAAACACAAATTAATGTGTTGGTAACAACCATGTGATGAAGGAATTTGATTTTCAAATGTGATCCTCAAAACACTATAAATACAGGGCTTTGGTTCACTTGTAGACAACAATAATTTTCTATCTTCTAAACACTAAGCTAGAAAATATTGAGAGGCTTGCTTATTCCCAAAAGTATTTCCATTCTATTCCCTAAGTGTTTTTTATCCGGGGAAATAAGCTTTTTGGACAAAGGTGTTTAAACCTTGTTCAAGCCTTTGGTGATCCCCCTTTTCTTACTTGAGTTCTTCTTCATCTTCTTTTTCATATTAGTGTTCTGCCTCTTCTTCTCTTTATTATATCACTACTACAATATTCACTATTCACGTCAGTCAACGCGACTGTTCATCGCGTTGACCGACGTGAATAGTACCATATTCAATATATTCGTCATTTGTAAAATATCACAAAAAATAGATAAATTGCATCGGTTATATACCCTCACTAATTACCCAACCGACGGTAAAAGTCAAAAAAATAAAAAAATTCGTTCATTATTAGCGTCGTTTTAAAAGCCTCATGAATGCTTTGTGTGGCGTTTTAAAACCAACGGTAAAGATTTTGTGAGTGTGAGAAAACGATGCAAATCCTCCTATTGTTCACTTACCCCCAAATATGACGAACAGGTCTCCCAACTTTTTCCCTCTCTTTTATTTTCATTTTCGAACAGCTAGCGCCTCTCTTTCCCTCTCTTTCTCTGAAGGTCTGAAGGTCTCCCAACAGGGATGCGATTTCCCTCTCGTCCTCAGCTCTGAAGGTCTCGTCCACCTCTGTAAATCTCTCTCTTTCCCTCTCTTTCCCTCTCTTTCTCTCTTGCATTCTCTCTTGTGCTATAATAGTTGGTATATATGCTTTATTTTTATCATGAATGGATAATTTCTCATTAACAGTTGGTATGTTAATTTTTTCGAAATGGGGGTTTTCGATTCGAATGTTAGAAATTTAGATTGAGAGATTTAGCTTCGATTAGCCTGATTCTCCCTTTAATCCAAAATTAGGGTTTTTATCTTGTCAATAATTTTGAACTGATTCCCATAAAGTCCTTGAGTACAACACCAGAATGGAAGCTTTCCCACATCCTCCTCACCTCTGTAAGTTCAATGCTTTCTGAGAGATCATTTTCAAGCCCAGATGATAAATAAATCAGAAAAGAAGAACAAAATCAGCATTAATTAATTGAATATGGATATTCTTAAGTGTGTTCAGCACATGCCCCCAATATTGATATTATTGGTACTCTTTTTTTTTTCTTTGAGCAATCGTACAATGTGTATGGGTACAAAGATTAACTAAATTCATGGTAGAGATGATCAGCTACAATTAGATATGGAAGGTGTTTCATTAAAAAGATAGATTATAAGTATTGTTATATAGCTATATATTACCATTAGAGTAGTGATGTTGTTTGAGTTGTTTACTTCCTCAATGGCTCTATACTCGTTCATCTTCCACTTGGTTTTCCTTCCTGTAGGAGCTTTTTCTTTGTAGAAAATCATTATTTTTTTCACCCAATAACTTTGTTATCCAAGGAGTAAACATAGCCTATAAAAGGGGCTGGTAATAAGTCATAAAAATTGCCCTGTAGCTGTTTTGGCTTTTTCCACTTTAATTTCTGGAACTTACTACCTGTTTTGCAATGTTCTCAGGGTCCCAAAATAACCCAAAAAGTTTGCTTATTTGCAATTTTATCCGACACCCAAAATGTCACTTGTTTAATTTATTATTATTGATTTTTGTTTTTCTTTTCATTTAAAAAAGTTGCAATTTTTCTTTTGTTATAATACATGAGTAACAAGTTTTATGATTATTGTTATCTTTTGCATATGTTATTAGTTTATATTTAGTTTACGATATACATGGAATTTAAGTTTTAGAATTGATTTTATTAACAATTTTGGTATTGTGTGATTAGTTAATAGAATCGATTACTAATTTTATATAAGTTTTAAAAATGTTATTTTAATTTTTTTTGTATTATGTATTTACTATTATATAGAGTTATTCTAAAATTTGATAATGCAGGTTGGGAAAATTTTGCAATTTTTCCTTACTTATATTTGTAGTTCATTTTATAAGTGACGCAATAGGTCAAAAAAAAAAGTATTTTCGTAATAGATATGGTATTTTTAAACCGACGGAATAAGTCTTTTGTGACAGTTTTAAAATGCCATGAAATATTTAGCGTCATTTTTTAACTGGCGCTTAAAATAAAATAGAAAAGTAAGTATTTAGCGTCGGTTTATAAATGTCAAAAATGTTTTTTTGCGTCGTTTTGAAAATGACACTAATAAAAAACTATTTGCGACTACGGTATATACGTCGGTTTATAAAACCGACGTAAATTCTTTAAGTGACACTTAAAAACAGACGTGAATAGTGAATTTTGTAGTAGTGTATATACATATATTATATCTCTTCTATATTCACTAATATATATATATACTATATATCTATATATCATTCATATATATATCTCTTTATTATATATATATTCTCTTTTTGCTTTTACATTTATGTGTATATATTTGCTTTGAGTTGTATCTTTGTCCTCATCTTTTCTTTCTCTTTATTTGTATTTTGTGTTTTGGGATTGTAACTTTTATTTAATCTATAGTCCTTGAAACAATCAAGATGATGAACCAAGACTTGGTAAGATTGGACCGTTTTGATGGTACTAATTTTACTAGGTGGCAAGACAAGGTGAGGTTCCTCCTAACCACACTCAAGATTGCCTATATTCTTGAGTCCACCTTGGAGCCCTTACCCGCGCCTACCGACAAGGATACCGATGAGGTCAAGGCACAAAGGAAGAAGAGAGAAGATGATAATCTTCTATGTAGAGGACACATCCTCAACTCACTCTCGGATAGGCTTTATGACCTATACACCGACACTAAAGATGCCAAAGAAATTTGGGATCACCTTGAAAATAAATTCAAGGCCGAGGAGGAAGGTACAAAGAAATTTTTAATTTCTCAATATTTTGATTTAAAATTTCTTGATGGTAAATCTCTTTTACCTCAAATTCATGAGTTGCAAGTTATTGTTAATAAATTGAAAGTGCTCAAAATTGAACTTCCCGAGGCATTCCAAGTTGGTGCAATAGTGGCAAAATTGCCACCATCTTGGAAGAATTATAGGAAGAGAATCCTTCATAAAAATGAGGATTACTCTTTGAAAGAAATCCAAAAACATATTCGAACAGAGGAGGAATCGATATGTAGGGATAAGCTTGTGGAGGGGTCTAATGATGAGACTTCCAAAGCAAATGCTACTTCCAAATTTCCTAATAATTAAGAACAAGGGAAGTACCAAAAAGGGTAATACCTTGGGTCCAAAGTCTAAACAAAACCAATTCAAAGGTGAAAAAGGTCCATGTTTTGTGTGTGGCAAACTTGGACACTATGCTAAGGATTGTAAGCATAAGAAAGACTTTAAGGGACCCAAAGTAAATGGTATCGAGGAGGATATCATTGCTATTCTTAGTGAGGTGAATTCCGTGCAAGGGAAAGTGAAGGGATGGTGGTATGATACATGTGCCACCGTTCATGTCACATATGACAAATCATTGTTTAAAACCTTTGAAGAGTCAAAGGGTAACCATGAGATCCAAATGGGCAATGAAGTCAAATCAAAGGTACTTGGCAAAGGTACAATTGATGTGTTTTCACCTCTGGTAAAAAGTCACATTGGTGAATGTGCTTTATGTGCCCGACATGAATAGAAACTTGATTAGTGGTGACTTACTTGGAAAACCCGACATTAAGGCCGTTTATGAATCCGGTAAGCTCATACTTACTAAGTCTAATGTATTTTTGGGCAAGGGGTACTCTTGTGAGGGAATGGTGAAATTGTGCACCAATGATGTAACTTTCAATGTTAGCAATAATAAAGCATCTAGTTCCACTTATATGATTGAGCATGATTCTTTATTTTTGTGGCATCTTAGATTAGCTCATATCGGTTTTTCTACTATGAAAAGAGTTAAAAAAAATGTGGTATGATTGATTGTGATATAAGAAATTATGGTAAATGTGAAACTTGTGTAAAAGCAAAGATGGTTAAAAAACCTTTTCCAAATGTTGAAAGAAATTCAAATTTGTTAGATTTAATTCATAGTGATTTATGTGAATTAAATGGAATTCTAACTAGAGGTGGTAAAAAGTATTTTATTACTTTTATTAATGATTATAGTAGACATACTTATGTATATTTGTTAAAGCAAAAGGATGAGGCCTTTAGTGCTTTTAAGATTTTCAAAGCGGAGGTTGAAAATCAACTCAACATGAAAATAAAAGTGTTGAGAAGTGATAGAGGAGGTGAATACTTCTCTAATGAATTTACTCATTTTTGTGAGGAAAATGGTATAATTGATGAGAGTTCGGCACTACATACACCACAACAAAATGGTGTAGCTGAAAGGAAGAATAGAACATTTCTTGAAATGGTCAATTCTATGATAGTGTACTCCAAGTTGAACAACAACTTATGGGGGGAGGCACTTTTAACCGCATGTCATATTTTTAATAGAATACCTATAAAGAAAAATGACATGTCTCCATATGAGTTATGGAGAGGAAGAAAACCAAATATTGGTTAATTCAAAGTGTGGGGGTGTCTTGCTTATTGTAAGAAGAGCGAAACAAATAGAACCAAGTTGGGTTCAAGGGCCATAAAATGTGCATTTGTTGGTTATGCCAACAATAGTAAGGCATATAGGCTATTGGATGTGGAATCCAATGTTGTAATTGAATCTAGAGAAGTAGAATTTTTTGAGATTAAGTTGTATGAGGACAACTCTCAAAATTCTACACCTCTAGGTGAGAATATTTTATGTAAAAATAATTCTCAAGCTTCTACTTCTAAAAGAGGATCTCAAGAGGAGAATTCTGCTAAAGTTGTAGAACAACCCATTGAACCTAGGAGAGGTAAAAGGGTGAGAAAAAAGAAAAGTCTAAATAAGGATGAAATAGATTCTCAATTAATTTCTTTCTACGTGGTAGAAGGAACTAGAGAAGAAGTAATAAGGAAAATTCCTTTAATACTTCTTATTGAGGATGATCCTAAAAATTTTCTAGAAGCCATGCAATCTAGAGATAGTGCATTTTGGAGAGAAGCAGTTGATGATGAGATGGACTCAATTCTCTCCAATGACACCTATGAAGTTGTGGATCTTCCGCAAGGATGCAAAGCAATTGGGTGTAAGTGGATATTTAGAAAGAAATATCACACTGATGGCTTTATACAAACCTTTAAAGCTAGGTTAGTAGCTAAAGGTTTTAGGCAAAAGGAGGGTATTGATTATTTTGATACTTATGCTCCTGTCGCTAGAACAACTACCATAAGGGTGTTGTTTGCATTGGCTTCATTACACAACTTGTATGTTCATCAAATGGATGTAAAAACAACATTCCTAAATGGTGACCTTGATGAGGAGGTCTATATGGAACAACCCGAAGGGTTTGTCCTACCAAATAATGAAAATAAAGTGTGTAAATTGAAGAAATCCTTATATGGATTAAAGCAAGCTCCGAAACAATGGCATGTCAAGTTTGACAATGCTATTCTTTCAAACGGCTTTAGGCATAACAATGGAGACAAGTGTTTGTATTCAAAAACTTGTAAAAATTATGTGATAATTGTTTGCCTATATGTGGATGACATGTTAATCCTTAGTGATAACATGAAAGGAATAGAAGAAACTAAGAGGTTTCTTTCTTCAACCTTTAAAATGAAAGACCTTGGAGAAGTGGATACTATTTTGGGTATCAAAGTTACAAGGCATAGTGGGGGTTTCGCTTTAGGGCTAGCACACTATATTGAGAAAGTGTTGAATAAATTTAGCCATTTAAAGGCTAAAGAGACCAACACACCATTCGATCATAGTAAACCACTAGTTAAAAATAGTGGTAGAGCGGTGGCTCAGTTGGAGTATGCGAGTGCTATAGGGAGTTTTATGTACGTTGCCCAATGTACAAGGCCCGATATATCATTTACGGTGAGTAAACTTAGTAGGTTTACTAGTAATCCAAGTGTTGATCATTAGAAGGAAATAGGGAGAGTTTTGGGTTATTTAAAGAAAACCAAAAACCTATGCCTTCACTACTCCAAATTTCCTTCAATTTTGGAAGGATATACCGATGCGAGTTGGATAGCCAACCTTGGGGATAATTTGTCCACAACTGGTTTGGTATTTACCTTAGGTGGAGGGGCGGTTTCTTGGGGGTCTAAGAAACAAACTTGCATTTCTCATTCCACAATGGAATCAAAGTTTATAGCTCTAGCTGCCACTGGGAAATAGGCTGAATGGTTAAGAGATCTCTTGATTGAGATTCCAATTATCAAAGAGGATGTATCTACAATATCGATACATTGTGATAGCCAAGCAACATTGGCTAGAGCATATAGTGGAGTATACAATGGGAAGTCTAGACACATTAGTCTAAGACATGGATATGTAAGTGAGTTGATTCAAAGAGGAGTCATCTCAATATCCTATGTGAGATCAAGTGAAAACTTGGCGGACCCGTTTACGAACCCACTAACTAGAGATTTAGTGGAAAAGACTTCTAAAGGGATGGGACTAAAACTCCCTAAATCGGTTCACAATTTAGGGTAACCTATTTCAATACTAGTAACTTTACTAGTGTTAGGTTCAATAGGTAAGAACAAATCAATGTGTGAACAAATGTGATAAGTACTATATGTCCCATCTTACAAATTTGTGAAGTACTTAGTGAGTTACCAATTTGAGGGTTAGACTTTTAAAGTCTTTAATGGAATTCAGTTGGGAAAACAAGTATTTTGGTAACAAATGCTGTAAGAATTCTACCTATATTGACCTAAGGGTGGTGCCGCCCTAAATGAGAAGTAGGGAGTATATTTTCTCAAAAGGTCAATGAATGGAATTTGTACAAGGCCATTAACGGTGCAAAGCGAGACATGAGGTCTTGGGTGAACCTTGCAAAAGTGTGTGTGTCATCACCGTTTTATTATAAAGAAAAGTTGGTTCAATGCTTTGTCAACCAAATTTTCAATAAAATTTGTGATGATTACACTATAGTAAAGTTCAAGTTGAAAGACACTTTACTTTATGCACTTGAGCAAAGTCTCTAAGGATGGTGTTGATTTATTCAATCAAAGTGGGGGATATATGAGATATTTTGATTGATTAAATAAAGTGTTACAATGAGATGTCACAGATTTTAATCTAGTGGGAGAATGTTATATATTTGTTATTTAACAAATATATAATGAAGATTAAAATGTGACATATTATATATTAATATGAGATTAATATATATATTATGTGTTGGAGGTTATATTATATCATTATAGTATAATAATACACATAAATTGTAACAGATGAGGAGTTACAAATCTGAAATAGATTGTAACCTAAGGATCAAAATTGATAAATATGTAATTATGTGAGTTGTTACATATGGGAGTTATGGAATTAAATGGGATAAGTTTGTAGCTGTTAGAGACTCTTACAATACTCAATTATATCATTTAAATGGGTATTAGGACGTTGGGAAATGATTTAACTCGGAGAGGAGTTACATTTTGAGTTCTCAGGAAACAGTTGTTTAATAGTTGTTTGTATGTTGTTTTATGGTTGTTTTCGAACATCTGGAACAAGATTTTTGAAAATATTCATAAACGTATACAAATTAATTGAGCATGTTTCCAGCTCTCTTGTCCAACGTTTTTCTCCCATCAAACACAAATTAATGTGTTGGTAACAGTCATGTGATGAAGGAATTTGATTTTCAAATGTGATCCTTAAAACACTATAAATAGATGGCTTTGGTTCACTTGTAGACAACAATAATTTTCTATCTTCTAAACACTAAGCTAGAAAATATTGAGAGGCTTGTTTATTCCCAAAAGCATTTCCATTCTATTCCCTAAGTGTTTTTTATAGGGGGAAATAAGTTTTTTGGACAAAGGTGTTTAAACCTTGTTCAAGACTTTGGTGATCCCCCTTTGCTTACTTGAGTTCTTCTTCATCTTCTTTTTCCTATTAGTTTTCTGCCTCTTCTTCTCTTTATTATATATACATATATTATATCTTTTCTATATTCACTAGTATATGTATATACTATATATCTACTATATATCATTCATACATATCTCTTTATTATATATATATATATATTCTCTTTTTTGTTTTACATTTATGTGTATATATTTGCTTTGAGTTGTATCTTTGTCCTCATCTTTTCTTTCTCTTTATTTGTATTTTGTGCTTTAGGATTGTAACTTTTATTTAATCTATAGTCCTTGTAATTTTGTTGCATAGAGTTGTAATTTTCTTGGTCTCTTTATTCATCTTATTGTTATTCTTCTATTGATATCTCATATTTTTCTAACATCCCTACAATCATGGGATTGAATTAGAGGGATACGGCAGGCTATCTCAATCCCCCATTTCATGTATTCTAATTATGTAATAAATTCTCTTTCCAATTATAGATATTGTAAGTGAAAGGAAAACCTTCCCTCATGCATTAAACCCCTATAAATAGTGATCTAGCTTCACTGTAAAGGGGATCGAAATAATTGCTTTAGAAAGAGTTCTAAGAGAAATACTCAAAGATTTCATTGTGAGAGCTTTGAGAGAGGAAACACTGTGTTCTTTGTTCTCAAGTTAATACAATCTAAGGGGAGTAGGCTATTATCGTACTAAAGGGACTGAATTTCTTCGAAATTTGGTGTTCTTTATCACTTTTTGGTTTTTGCTCTATTTTCATTATATTTCTAATTGCTTCATAATTGACTCATTGTCGTTGACTAAAAGCGAGGTCAATATTTTGGTGCTTTCATTGAGAGAAAAAATCCAAGTTTGTTCTTTGTCTTAAGGCTCAACATGCATACAGAATGGTGGTGAAAACTCGTAGAGGCTTGGTTGATCAGAGTGACCCAATGGTGACAAACAGGGACACACCCATTAAGATTGATGTGGGGGCTATAGCCCCCACTAACAAAAATATTGCCTTTTAAAAAATTAAATGTAAATTTTTTAATTTAATAATTATAGGCCAAAATAGTAGAAAAACCCTCCACAAACTTAGATAAATTTAGTAAGAGTGATTATATTGTAGCTATAAATATTTTTTTATGATAAATAAGCCCCCACAAAGTAAAAATCTTGGGTCCGTCACTGGTGACAGACCCTGCTGTGCAAATCCTTGGGAATAAAAGGGTCCCACCAAGAACCACTCCCGAGCAGCCTAACACACAGCCACTACTGTGGGCAAAGGTGTGACTTCCCCTCTAGCTAAGATCACACCAGGTGTGCAAGAGACTAGGAATACCAGTTCTGCAGCTGATCAAAGCACTCCCAACACTGGAATCCCATCCACAACCATTGCTTAGAGGACGGTGGGGGATGACACTGAGATTTGAAACCTCCGTGACCCCCTTGGACTCATGGAAGGTCATACTAATGCCTTATATCATGAAAAGATCATCAATTAAAAGAAACTTTGCTATAGTTTATTTTTCGTAAACATTAGTAAAAAAAATCTTCATTTATTTCTTTATTTTTGGCTCTAGGTACTGTAATAAAATCTCGAAAGTTAACTTGTCATTTAAATTTCAAAATAATTTTGGTTAGCTATCTATGAGTCATTAATTGTTTACATTGTCGTCCTAAAAATCTTTATCCATTCGAGCATCAAGTTATATATCTTTCCAACTCCAAGAGTGACAAACCTTTCTCTTTTCAAATATTTCAATACCTTTGAGGATTTGGAGTTGAGATTTTTTACTTTAAAGATTTATTTCAATATTATATGTGTTATGAATTAAAGCAAAGAATATGATTTAAAAATACACACACACGAAATCTAGAATTATATCTATTGTAAATTTTTATATAGTGTTTTCTAGATTTTACACTATTATTTTATTTTGTTTCAATTAGGCAGAATTTGTTTTGATTTGTTCATCATGTTAATGTTTTGTTATCCACTTGAATTGCTAAGGACAAGCAATAAGCTAGTTGAAGGTTGTGTTAAATGCCAAAATATTACATATTTTATAGTGTAAAAATACAAAATAAAATTAAGTCTTTATAATATTTTCAAGAAATTAATGCACTATATTATTAAGTTGAAAATATTTTATTTATATTTAATTTTAAATTTTTTTAAAATAATAATGGTATTTATGGCATAATGGAAAAAAAAATTAAATTAAAAGAAAATGCATTGTTTTATTAAAAGAAATACAAATTAATTAGATTTTAAATAAATATTTTCATTAAAATTTTTGTAATATATTTTATGTTGAAAATATTTTGTTTGGATTTAATCTTGTTTGTGTTTGAAGAAGAAAATAATATTTATGGAAAGGAAAAGAAAGAAATAAAAAAAATAGCAAAACTATGGCCCAAAGCTATAAAAATTGGCATTTTTGAAGCACAAAACTCAGCCCATCAAGAGAAGGCCCAATCGGCCCAAATTTCCTTCCCTGCCGACATCAGCACCACATGGCGCCCTGCCATTGGCTCGGCAGAAGCACACCAGGGTAGTAGACTCATGGGTAGTAGACTCTGTTGGGTTTTTCAATATAATCAGATTTACTAATTAATAAAGATCAGAAATAACATTTTATGTTGCATGGTTCACATGATTTATTTCATGATTATAAATTCTGTTAGGTCCAGAACATATGTATTTGTACATAATTATAGTGTTGTCAGCACGGTGGAATATAATCATGATTATATGTTCAAAAGTTTAATTCACTGATGTGTCAGTTCACTGGATTTAGACTGGCATGATAATCAGCGATAGGTATACTTACACCTTGGATAAGTGTTATGTCCTTTTCAGGGCATTGGCAAAGTTTACCAGTATCGGATGTATGGAGTATACATTGGAATGGACCGATATTGAACTTTGATTAGATATGATAATTTTACCGTAATATCTATTCAATTCAATATCACCTAGTTGATCCTAGATCAAATGATCTTAATCCTGACATGGTTAGGTTCGATATCTAGAGTGTTATTCATGTTCTTTGATTTGTTAGTTAAGCCTACTTTTTGGTCAGGGTGATACGTACATATTGGGAACATGGTAGTACAATTGAGTGGGAGCGCTAATCATAGATATGGAATCTATAGCTTCTATAGGTATTTAGAAGTGAAACGATGATTTCCTTCGAGCTTGCTAAATAGAGATAAATGATTGAGATCTCATTTTAGTGATTATATTATTTCACTAAAATATCATTTATAGGTGGCAAGTGTTTTAAGGATAAAATACATTGAAAGGGTGTAACGGTAATTTTATCCCTATGCAATGTAAATCATCTATAGAGGATCATTGATTATTGGGATTATAACAGTGGATAATTTATAGCGTATCTATATCGTGGAACATATAAATCGTTCTATATGACTGAGAGTGCAATTCCTAGTTCTATGCGTGGATGCAACAAGGAATTAATAAGCCAGTGGATTTACTTGGTAAATTCTTGATCTGCTTATTGGACGTTCGGTTATATAGGCCCATGGTCCCCATACTAGTTGAGACCATACTGCTTGTAAGACTCAGTTAATTGATTTTGATTAATCAATTATAATTCTAAAATTAGACTATGTCTAGTTTATGAATTTTCACTAAGCAAGGGCAAAATTGTAAGAAAAGAGATTCTAGGTTTTATTTATTAATTAAGAGACTTTATATGTCTAATTAATAAATATATTAAATGATAATATTATTTAATAATTAATTTTTAGTTATTAAATAATTGGAATTGACATTTAAGTGGTTAAATTAGAAAATTTACATTTTTGAGAAAATGGGATGGAAAAATTGTAAAGTGGGGCCCAATCCAATACACATTGCCGGCCACTTGTAATGCAATTTACCATTTAATTTTTTATTATTTTAATGCCAATTAAATCTAACCTAACCTAGGTAGTTACCTATAAATAGATAGTGATGGCTCACACTTAAAGATTGATGAAATTTCTTGTCTTCAGAAAATTGAGCCTCCTATTATTTCTCTATAGGCCGAAACCACCATTCCTCTCTTTTCTTCTTGAAATTTTTTATACCTTGAATGATAGAGTGAGTGCCCACACACATCAAGTGGTATCTCAATCATAGTGTGGAAGACTGTGAAGAATCCAATCAACAAGAAGGAGAATCGGGCTCAAGAAGGAGAGAAAGAGATCCAGCTTCAGATCTTGATAATGCTCTGCTACAGAAAGGAATCAAGGGCTAGAGATCTGAACGAAAGGAGTCATTATATTCCGCTGCACCCAATGTAAGGTTTTCTTAAACCCTTATGTGTTTATTTCATTGTTTTAGAATTCATATTAGGATGTTGATGAAACATACTTGTTAGTAAATCTAGATCCTGGTAAAATATTTCCAACAGACTCATATTAATTAGGTGCATGGGCGCCAAATAACAAGTCGGGTATATGTTTATGTTTTATGCTTTTTTTTAATGAATTTTTTGACTCACTAATATATTTTTATGTGTAGGTAAAAGCAAGATTAAAGCTGAACCACAGTGAGTTTAGAGCCTAGTAAAGATTGTATGTATACGGACGATTAGACCTGTAGTGTTCGGATCTTCACGACAACATGAGCTCAATTTGATAGTTTTAGGGACTCTTCTGTTATCTTATATTTTGTATGTGTTTAAAAATAGGTTTTGGGATCTCGGATGTTAAATATTTTGTAACTATGATTTATGTTTGGTAAAAAAAAATAATTATTATGAAATTTTATTAAATGCTCTTTACGTTCAATCTCTTTTTATTAGTAAAGGCTAGCCCAATACTTAAACAAATATAGTAATATGTCTAAACTAGTAGGATGTTACATAACTAATAACATCAGTTTTAGGAGTTGAGCGACGCAGTGGCAGAGCCAACCCAACATTTTAGTGGGGGCAAACAAATTTTTTTTCAAGCACTAATGAAAAATATAATTTTTATTGAAAAAAAATACAAATTTTATAACATTAAAATAAATATATGTGAGAATAAAAGTGAAAAATATAAATTTTATGGAAATAAATATAAAATTATGTAAGGACAAAGATGAAAAAATTATTTTTATAGGATGAAAATATAAAATACCCAAAAATTTATATACAAATTTATATGAATAAAAAATTGAGGGGGGTCAAATGACCCCACTTGCCTTCTTTCCCTCCGCCATTGAATCGACGTGTTGATCGACGCTAAAAAAATTGTTTTTCTTTTGATTTTTTTTAGTGTATTTTTAAACATTATTTTGTTAAGGTTATTAGTAGGGTGCATATGTTAAGCTATGGCTGTGCAATTCAGTCGATTCCACAATTATATTAGGGGTATGGCATGTCTATCTGTCATTTAGCATAATACTAAGCAAAATTATGTTCAATAAGATATATGTCTATTTTTTCTAAGTACCAAAGAGGTTATGAAGAGACTCCAACCAGGAGTTAATGAATATTACAATAGTAACTGATTATGCTAGCCTATCAGTACTTGAACAACTGACTGAGTGATTGATTTTTTCATGCTTCGTTACTTTATGTATATGCTATACTTTTCACCTAACCACGTACTAGTAATACTACAAGGAAAACATCACCACTTTAAATGAGTATTGTTATTAGGTAATAGTAGTATCCAGCATTTAGTATAGGTGACGCCTTATAATTAGTTAGCAGTATTTCTTTAAAAACAATTCTTAATTGATATGTATTCCGATACTTAATTACACTAATAGGAGTATGACATCGAAAAGAATACTACGCACCAATAATATATTTTAGCAATTCTCCTTTAATTGCAATTTAAATTGACAAATTTTCTCCAATTTATCTATTAAATTTTGATTATCATGTGGGAAGTTATGATTAGTACTTATAATCCTGTGAAAGCATACTTTTTTTTTAATCATAATTAAACATATAATTCGATCTATTTCTTACACTTCTTTACAAATGTTATTATTATTGAATATAAATATGTGAGAATTGTTAAGAGGTATTATAGGTGTTTTAGATTTTATATTATTATTGCTATAATTAAGTATTCGGTCCCATATAATTTAAGAAAATAATTTTTTAAAAAATATCATCAACTAATCATAAAGCGCTACCAATAAAAAGTATTAAGCACCATTAATACTAAATAAGAATGCAATAAATATATATGCCTTCAAGTTAATCAAGTTGATCAACCTAATGAATACCTCTCACATCCTTCCCCACAATAATACCTTGAAATAGATTATGAATTTCTCAAATAAAATTCATGCAAATAATAAAAACCACCACTAACTGCTACCGGATGAGTACTTACACATTCGGACTTCGTGGAGTGGTGACTCAGGGCTAGTTTGGCACATGTCTTTGTGAGAAAAGCAATAGTCTTGTGAAAAAAAAATTGTAGCCGTGTCTTTGTGAAAAAGCTCCTGAGTGTTTGGTAAATATAATTTTAAAATAGTTGTGAGTTGAAAAAAATTGTATATAAGTATTTGACAAGCTAAATGATTGAATAGCTATTAAATATACAATTACCAAAATAAGTATGATATTTGTTATCTAATTTATTTAAATAAATTCATACATATTAATATATTTATAATTATTTTTTATTTTATTATAAATTACAATAATTTTTTTTCTTATAATATTTATTTTTAAAAAAATATATATAATAAAATAATTAGTTAGACTTGTACTAGTAATAATAATAAAATATCATCTATTACATAAAAATGATAGAGAAAGATATATTGGGGAGAAGAGAATCTTAAAATACAATGGTAAAAAAAGGAATTTTATAATTAGAATGAGGGTAATTTTGTCAAGTGAAATATTCATTAAACCAACAAAATAACTTCCCGTATAAGCTATTTTCCCAAAGTTGGTGTTGGCCAACTTTTGCAAAAAGCTGAAATTTTTTCTTAAATTCTTAAAAAAACTAGTTTTCTAATTTTACCAAACACATTTTGAATGATAGCTTTTTAAAAAAATGCTTCTAGCTTTGTTAAAAGCTATCCCAAACGCACCCTCACTAAATACAACACCAAAACAATTTCTTTTTTCCTTTCTATTAATCTTTTACATTATAAAATTAATGTTCGTACACTTGGGATAATTCATTTCTTTACTATATTTTGTTTTTCTTTTAAACATTAAATATGTGCCTCACAAGTCACATGGTCAGGCAAAGCATTTCTTCTCTCACTCCCGGCCCTGTTGTTGTTTTGAGTCAAATATTTGTTGCTCGCGCACACAAGCGTGTCTTCAGGTACATGCCGGGCTCGTGTCGCTTGCACGTGGCCCGTATTCTGCATCTTAACATCTTCTTCCCCAATTTGCAGGGAATTATTATTATTTTTTACTCTAAATAAGCAATTAAATTTCTATTCACCATAAAAGTCTTATTTAATTAATTATACCCCAACAAGTGATGTAAAATACATATTTCTCTAAGATATAGAGATGATGAGAGAAAATACTACTTTATGAGCTCCTATATTATATATCCATTTCAAAGAATGTTATTCTAGCTAATCTACATTTAGAGAAAACTATTCATCCTTCAAATCATATTTTATTTACTCATGTGTCCTTTTTAGTCTTTGCTTATTATTTTATAGTATATTTAAAAAATATAATGTTTAAATAATATAAATAGAAGTATAAAAGAAATAATGTATGGTGTAATATAAAAGATTGAGAAAAAAATAAATAATATAATAAAATTTTAATAATGTATTTTAAAGTATAAAGAATAAAAGTCATTGTAAGTGCTCTTTCAAGTTTTTTATACATAAAAAAATAATATTGGTACATCATTATATTTGTATGTAGTAGTAAAATAACTCTACTTTCAACATATGGAAATAAGCCACTAAAACTAATTTAGTGGTGAGCGAGGGATGACGACATTGAAATCTTAGAAAAACCTTCCACAAAACATCGATAATACCCTGCCAACTAGAGAAAACTTCGTACCTCAGTAACTGTTCTTGGCCTCGGCCAAATTTTAACTGACTCAATCTTTCCTAGCTCGACCATAATTCCATCCTTTCTGACAATATGCCCTAGGAAGGACTTTTTTAACAACCACAATTGTAACGCCCCAATATTTTGCCTTATTTTACAAAATACTATTTTTGATGCATTAATTAAAAAGATTCAAAGATGTTTGGAAATACACAGTGGGATGTTACAATTTTTTTTTTTTTTTGCACTCAACTACTTATTTTGTTTCGTTTGGTACAAATATATGGTATATGATATAGCTTTGCATATCTGAAGTTATTTAAATTACAATTATGAGCTAAGGTATATACTATTGTTAAGACTGGATACGATAATATTATAAAGAATCGTTTTATTGTGAATTTTAAGATATGTTTAGTGTATTAAATGCTATTGTATGTTAAGCATTTCCTTACTGGGCTTTTAGCTCACCCCCTTATTTTCCCCCTACAGGCAATAGACAGGAAACATTGAATGTAAGTTTAAAGAGTTGGGTCAGTTCTGGTATGTATATTGCGAGGGGCTATGGACGAGCAAACGGTTTAGAACGCCGGTGGAGCCTTGGTTTTGTTTTTCTTTATAGTAAAGTAATCTGAGCTCAGTGGAATGTTACCAATTTATTTTTTTTTTTTGCACTCAACTACTTATTTTGTTTTTAATATGAATGATCATTCACCTTTTTGCATATTTATTGTTAAACCCACTGTGTATTTCCAAACATCTTTGAATCTTTTTAATTAATGCATCAAAAATAGTATTTTGTAAAATAAGGCAAAATATTGGGGCATTACAACAATTCACATTTTTTAAACTTTGCATACAACTTATGATCCTTTAGTCATTGTAAAGAAATTCAGAGATGTTGCTCATGCTCCTCTTTCGTCTGGGAGTATATAAGGATGTCACCCATAAACACTATAACACAGATATCAAGGAAATCCTTGAACAATCTATTGAATAGATTCATAAAGGTTGTTGGAGCATTTGCCAACCCGAATGACTTCACTAAGAACTCATAATGACCATACCTAGTCCGAAAGGTCGTCTTTGGAATGTCTTTCTCCCAAATTCTTAAATGATGATAACCCAAATGCAGGTCAATCTTGGAGAACATAGTCTTACCCTGAAGCTGATCGAACAAATCATCAATTCTGGTAATTGATACTTATGCTTGATCATTAGCTTATTCAGTTGCCAATAATCAATACACATTTGAAGGGATCCATCGTTCTTTTTCACAAACAAAACTAGAGCTCCCTAGGGTGATACACTGGGTCGGCTAAACTCTAAATCCAACATCCCCTGAAGTTGTATTTTTAGTTCCTTATGTTCTGCTGGAGCCATCCAGTATGGTGCCTTAGATACAGGTTATGCCCAGGTGCCAGAAAAATTATAAAATCTATCTCTCATTGTGGCAGTAATCTCGATAATTCCTCAAGAAATACATCAAGAAACTCTCTTACAACTCTGACATCTTGGGCCAAAATGTTTCAGGTTTATTGGAGTCAATGACAAACACTAAAAATCCAACACATCCACTGTGTAATAAATCCTTAGATTTTAAAACTGAGACAATCAAGATCTAAGAACCTTGAATAGATCTGACATAAACAAAATGATATTTGCCCTCCGGTTAGAAAGTTGCCATCTTCTGTTTGCAGTTAATGCTGGCTGAATACATTGGAGAGAAAATCCATCCCAAGTATAATATCAAACTCTGTTAGTTCCAACTTTACTAAGTAAAACTCCACTCCCTATTTTAAGTCCTAACTGGGATAGACCTAATCAACCTTATGGAGATAACTAATTCTCCACTAGGAAGTAAAGTTCCAAACCCTATCTCAATGAAATCATAAGGCCTATCCAATTGATTAATTACTCTCGATGCCATATATGAGTGTGTAGCCCCAGAGTCAAATAGTACAGTAAAATAGGAGTCATAAATAAAAAGTTGACCTGTTAACTCAAAAGGTCTAGCGCAGCATTAGCTTGAGTAATAGCAAACACCCGAGCAGCTTTGTGCTTTGCATGTTGCTTCTATTCTTCTCTATTTGTCAGAGGGAAGTCCTTCTTAAAATTCCCAACAATACCGACATAATTTCTCCCTAAACAAAGTCAGTAAACTCTTTCCGCTTGGCACTACTGATTGCCTCATTATAATACTTAGGATTAAATAATTCCCGAAACTATTCCCAAGTCATTTTTGTGACGTCTCAGGTGAGGATACCAACTCCCACCACACGAGAGCGCCCTCTTAGAATTGAAATGTGGCACAGGTCACCAGATCATTCCTGGTGACACCCATAAAGTTCAGGATCCTCTCAATCACTGTAAGCTATTGCTCAACTTTCATGACATCCGGACCTCCTAGAAAAACTGAAGGGGCCTATTTGCGAAACCAATCATACGAAGGCTCGATACGGTTGCCAGCAACAAGTTGTTGTGCTAGCACTTATGGAACCAAAACGGCCGACACTTGTTGTGGAGGAACAGTAGGAGGAACCTCCTGTCTAAGCCTATGAATTTCTTCTTGTTATTGATTATTGTGGACTTACATTTCTGCAAACCTTTGCTCCCAATTCTATAGAGCTGGTGGTGGATTTTCATGACCACCCCTTTGGAACCTTCAACGACCCCTGCTGTGTCCATGGGGATTTGGGGGATTTTGAACACCCCGACCACCTTCGATCTTAACCAAATTACTTTGACTCCTTGTATTTTGCTGGGTGTCCATATTATAGGACTTAGCCTTCAAACCTATAAGTCAAGTTGGTGAGACAACGATCTAGATTGCTCTATATACCACACTTATTGATTTTAAGACAACGCATTCAAATAAATAATCATAAACTATTATGCTTCCTAACATGCTTTGCTAATCACATAAATTAATAAACAAGTACATGCTTACTGAATCGTGGGTCAAGCTTTTCTCCGACGAAGATTGTACATGTCTGGACGATCTTCGATAGACAACCTAGCATCTCTGATACCAAAATTGTAACGCTCAAGTGATTAGCCATGCTACAATAACTTTCTAAATTCAATGCAAACCTTTGCTAATCAAAGGGTTCTCTCAAAAACTACAAAAAATTAAAAATTTTGATTTAACTTTATACTTTCATAAATATATACATATATTCACATAAAATTACGATCCCATTTTAAACTTAACATTCAAAATAACATTTACAGACATGTCGCACAACGACTACAAAATGAAGCCCAAGTTGTCCTAAGACCGAACTCTCTAGTTGCACCATCTCGACATGTACAATTCTCCCTTGAGCTCTGATCTCACTGTTGTTTAGCTTAGGGTTTTCCTTTACCTACACATGAAAACAATAATTGTGCTTCAACAGACTCAGTAAAAAAAGCATATAACATACAATATATATACATTATCGACTTGTATCTAGGTGCCTATACACCTATTCACAAGGCTTATCAGATGAGTAAGAATATTCTTTACTTAGGTACAACCACTGTACCACAGGCACTGCATACCGCAACTGTACTAGTGTTGGTAGGGTTTGCACCGTACCTCAAGTACCACTAAGTGTTGTGCCACATACACTAAGTATTTATCCGTATTAGTGTTGGTAACACCATATTGTACTCATTGAACATCATACACTATAGCAATGCACTTGATACTGCTACTGTACTAGTATGAGTAGTATACGAATTACAAATTGCATGCATATATTGCTCATACACATATTCATATATAAATACATTCTATGCTAGTCTTACCTCGTTCCAAGTTCAAGTGTGTTGGTTGACTTGTTAAATGGATGCCCTATGGCACATTCACGTAAATGGGTAAATAACTTTCTAAAACCCTTTGTGGAGGCCTAAACTCAAAATCAAAAGTTTTCCCATCGATAACAAGCATGCCAATACCCTAATTATTGAGGAAATACCAAAGCTAGGGCTCTAAAAACTCCCCAAAATGATAAACTGGATTTCCCAAATGGATAACTTGTTTTGGGGTTCTTCCTAGTGAAACGGCTAACCGGTTCTACAATACTAGCAGAACCGATTAATCGATTCGAAGCAGAAATCCCCAAACATTTTGAAACTCTCTCTAATTAAATCTAAACTCCACCAAACTTTCTAGAATACCTATAAAAGCACCCCAACAACAGAATTCAAGAAATAACAACAACGTTTAATAACGAAAACAAAACCCACCATTATTGAGCCAAGTTTGAGTTCTTTGAGCTCAAACTTGCTTAACACAAGAATCAAGCTTCAAAACAACCCCAAACCAACTCTAATAAACCTAAATTATACCTAAATAACAAACCTTAAATACTACAGATTTGGACAGAGCCAAAAATTAAAAATTGCATGCTACCACTTATTACAACATAAAGAATTCAAGGAATAAAGGTTTCTAAGGCTTACCTTGGGTTGACCTACCTCAAATCCTTGTCAAATTCTCAAAAAACTGATAAAAAACACCACAGTTCCCATAGTTTTGCTTCAGCCGAAAGAGAGAAAGAGAAAGTTCTAGAGTTTTGGTTTTCTAATTGTCTTTTGTCGTTTCATTGCATATTACTCAATATAATAAAACCTAGGTTTATCTAAATAAATTCAGCTGAAAAATATAGTTCCAATTAATCCCAATAAAAATCAAACCTCACTAAAATGGCAAAATTATTATTTTGCCCTTGCTTCACACTTAAGCAACTTAAAGGCTTAGGGGTAAAATTGTCAAATACCACCACTCCACCTAAACTCGACTTTCAAAATATCTATTATGTTTGTCCCACTAAGAATTAAGTTGTAAACTTACCCATGTGACTGTAATGACCATCCATCGCATTTTCCATCGTCTCTGAGCAAAAATAATAAAAATTGTATATTTTATATTTAACAAAAATAATACTCTTAAGAGTTTAATAAAATATCTAAAATTGAGAAATTATAACTCAAATGTCCATTTCTAAAAATGGGGACCACAATAAATATAAAATCAAATATAATAATAAAATCCCAATAATTATTGCTAATTGCCTTTTCTAATCCTCAATTTAGTCATGCTATTATTATAATTATCCCTCGTTCAAAAGATTTTGTCCTCAAAATCTAACCTAAATAACTCTAGATATTGAGCCCTCATGCCAGACTCTAGTTCCCAGGTGGCTTCCTCCACCTTACTGTTCTTCTAGAGTAACTTGACAAAAGCTGTGGTCTTGTTTCGAAGAACTTTCTCTCTCCTATCAAAGATTCATTGAGGATAAATCTGGCTGTAGTTCTCGGGCTTCATAACTCAAGATATGAGTCAGGTCTAACACATATTTCCTTAGCTTTGAAATATGAAACACATTATGAACAACTGATAATGGTGGTGGTAAGGCTACCAGATACACTACTTGCTCGACCTTCGAGAGTATCTCGAATTTCCCTATAAACTTAGGGCTTAACTTGCCTCTCTTTCCAAAGTGCCTTATACCTTTCATCAGTGAAATTTGTAAAAAAACATGTTCTCCTCCTTGAAATGAATGTCACTGCGCTTTGGATCAGCATAACTCTTTTGCCTACTCTGTGAAGCAAGTATCTGAGCCTTGATCTTGTCTATTGCCTCATTGGTCCTTTGAACTAACTCAGGACCTAAATACTTCTTTTCTCCAGTTTCATCCTAATAAATTGGGGATCGATACTTCATACCGTACAACATTTATGAGGGAGCCATCCTTATTGTACTTTGATAGCTGTTATTGTAAGAAAACTCTATCAAAGGTAAGTATTTGCTCCATGAACCCTGAAAGTCCATGACACATGCTTGCAATAAATCTTCTAGTACTTATATTATTCTCTCTGATTGCCCGTTAGTCTGAGAGTGAAAAGTTGCACTGAACTTCAACTTCGTACCCATAGCTCTCTGAAGACTTACCCAGAACTTCAATGTAAACGTTGGATCCCTATCCGAAATAATGGATTTGGAGCTCCATGAAGGAAAACAATTTCTTTCACATACAGCTCTGCATACAAATCCACTGTATAAGTTGTTTCTATCGACAAAAAATGTTGTGACTTCGTCAAACAGTCCACTATGACCCATACTGAGTCATACATTGTCATGGTACTGGGCAAACCAGCCACAAACTCAAATCGTAATATCCTTCCACTTCCATTCAGGAAGTTCTAGTGGTTGTAGTAACCCTACTAGTTTTTGATGTTCTGCCTTGATTTGTTGACAGGTTAAATAGTTAGACACATATTCCATTACATCTTTCTTCATCCTACACCACCAATAATAGGGTTGGCACATTTTGGTGGTACCCGGATGTATTGAATAAGGTGTAGTATGGGCCTCGTCAAGTATCTCTTTCTTGAGCTCATCACGGTTCGGTACACAAACCCAAGCCTTCTAGAGTAACATTCCATTATTTGAGATGAAGAAGTCCTTAGGCCGACCCGCCAATACAATTTCCAGACCATAAACTCAATTCAACCCTTAACTAAGGCCAACTGAGGTGCTATCATTGTGATACTAAATACTTACCAAGAACTTTCCTGCTCAAAGCGTCTGCCACTACATTGGCTTTCTTGAGATGATATAAAATCTCGCAGTCATAATCTTTGAGTAATTCCAACTACCGTCTCTGCCTCACATTCAAATCCTTTTGAGTGAAGAAAATAATTGAGGCTCTTCTGGTCTGTATAGATCTCACATTTTCCCCATATAGATAATGTTGCCATATTTTTAGAGCAAACACAACGGCAGTAAGCTCTAAATCATGTGTTGGGTAACGTTGTTCATACTCCTTCAGTTGACGAGAGGCATAGGCTATACCCTGTCACCTTGCATTAGTAAACAACAAACTTTTCTTGATCTAATTACAAAGCTAACACCGGTGATGTGATCAATTGTTGCTTCTACTCCTGTAAACTTGTTCACACTTGTCGGACCATACAAATCGCAAATTTTTCTTAGTTGATTTTCTTAGTGGCATTGAAATCTTAGAAAAACTTTTAAAAAAAACTTCAATAATACCCTACCAACACGATAAAACTTTGTACCACAGTAATTGTTCTTGGCCTTGGCCAACTTTTAGCTGACTCAAACTTTCTTGGATCGACCATAATGTTGGGCTTTGTGCCCTAAATAAAACTCTATTTTAATGTAATATTTTCTATTCAATTATCAACAAAGAAACAAATTTATTCTCATTACTTATTAAGTAAGATTATTGGTTCATGTGATGATTTATAAATTCATCCAAATCCTTATCACATTGATATTCTTGTTTATTGTGTTGTCAGCACAGTAGAAAGTAATCAAGATTATGTGATTAAATGTATTCCTAGATTTATCAGAAAACAGGGTTTAAGTGATATGATAATCTACAATGTAGTTTACTTGCACCTTGGATAAGTGTTATGTCCTTTCCAGGGCATTGGTTAAGTAAGCTTGGGTTGGATGCATGGAGTATGCATCGGAAGAGACCGATATTGAACTTGGATTAGATATGATAAACTTATCGTAATATCTATTCAATTCAATATCACCTAGTTTATTCTAGATCAAATGATCTCAATCCTGAGATGGTTAGGTTCTAGTTAAGTTGCATTATTTATGTTCTTTAATCTATTAGTTAAATTTGACCAAATGGTTCTTCCCGTGACGTATAGGTTAAGAACATGGTAGTTCAATTGAGTGGGAGCGCTAATCATAGATATGTAATCTATAGCTTCTATTTGGACATAGAAATGAAACGATGATTTCTTTCGAGCTTGGCTTAACAGAGATAAATGGTTGAGTGCTCATTTCAGTATTTATATTAGTTCACTGAAATAACATTTATAGGTAGCTAAGTGTTTTAAGGATAAAATACATTGAAGGGTGTAATGGTAAATTAATCCCTATGCAATGTAAATCATCTATAGAGGATCATTGATTATTGGAATTATAACAATGGATAACTAATAACGTATCTATATCGTGGAATATATAGAGTGTTCTATATAACTGAGAGAGCAATTCCAAGTTCTATATTGGTCCAATAAGGAATTAATAAGTTAGAGAATTTACTTGGTAAATTTTAGATCTGCTTATTGGGAGCTTGGTTATATAGGCCCATGGTCTTCATACTAGTTGAGACAAACTGCTTGTAAGACTCAATTAATTGATTTCAGTTAATCAATTATAATTCTAAAATTAGACTATGTCAAGTTTGTAAATTTTTACTAAGATATGGCTTGATTGTGAAGAAAGAGACTTTATGGAGTTTAATTAATAAATATTATAAATGACAATTTTGTTTGATAATTATTTTAATTATTAAATAAATAGTTTTCACATTTATAGGGTTGAAAGTGCAAAAAGTGGCATTTGTGAAAAATAGATAAAATAGTTGAGAAAAATGGTAAAAATCTAACTAGTGTAGGGTCACTAAGTGGCCGACCACCAGGTGCTATTTTTGCTCATTTTTATTATTTTTCTTTCCAAATAAATCAACTATAACCCTAAGTGAAATTAGTATAAAAGGAAAGCTATGATCTCATTATCCAACTAATGCTTCTAAAGCTAAAAGCCTAGTTTTCTCTCTTTGGCAACTAGGTTTATGAGACTTCATCTTCTTCCTTCTTCTTCTAATTTTGAAATCATATAGCCATCTTCACAAATCAAATCCAAGCCTTAGTGATTGAGTGCATGCCCACACATATCAAGTGAGTCCTCAATCATAATGTGTAAGACTGTAAAGAATCCAAACAAGAGAAGGAGTTTCGGGCTTAGATCTTAGTGATACTCTACTACAAAAAGGATACAAGGGTTAAAGATCTGAGTGGAAGGAGTCATTTAATTCCGCAGCAGCCAATGTAAGGTTTCTCAGACCTTTTATGTGTTTATTTTATATCATTTTAGAAGTTCATGTTTAGGATGTTAAAAACATACTTGTTAGGAAATCTAGATCTTGGTAAGACATATTCCAACACATAATTCCACCCTTTTTGACAATATGCCCTTTGAAGGACACTTTTGACAAACAGAATTCACATTTTTTAACCTTTGCATACAGCTTATGATCTTTGAGTCATTGTAAAAACATTTAGAGACTGATGATAACCTGAACACAGGTCCATCTTGGAGAACACAGTCTTACCCTGAAGCTGATCAAAAAAATAATCAATTCTGGGAAATGGATAATTGTTCTTCATCATCAGCTTATTCAGTTGCTAATAATTAATACACATTCGAAGGGATCCATCCTTCTTTTTCACTAACAAAACTGAAGCTCCCTAGGGTGATACACTGGGTCGGGTAAACTCTAAATCGAGCATCCATTGAAAACGTATTTTTAGCTCCTTAAGTTCTACTGAAGCCATCCCATATGGTGCCTTAGAAACAGGTTCTATCCCAGGTGCTAGATCAATTATAAAATCTATCTCTCGTGTGACGGTAATCCCAAAATTTTTCTAGGAAATACATCAAGAAAAACTCTTACAACTCTGACATCCTCAGGCCAAAATGTTTCAGGTCTGCTAGAGTCAATGACAACCGCTAAAAATCCTACACATCCATTGTGTAATAAATCCTTAGCCTTTAAAATTGAGATAATCAGGATTTGATAACCTTAAACAGATCCAACATAAACAAATAGATCTTTGCCCTCCGGCTGGAAAGCTGCCATCTTCCATTTACAGTCAATGATATCTGAATACTTAGAGAGAAAATTCATCCAAAGTATATTATCAAACTCTGTTAGTTCCAACTCTACTAGGTCAACACTCAATTCCATATTTTCAATCCTAATTGGGATAGACCTAATCCAACTTTTGGAGAGAACCAATTCTCTATCAAGCAGCAGGGTTCCAAACCCTATATCAATGAAATCATAAGGCCGACCCATTTGAATGTGTAGCCCTAGATTCAAATAGTACTGTAAAATATGAGTCATTGACAAGAAGCTGACATGTTACCACAGAAGGGCTGGCTGTAGCATCAGCTTGAGTAATAGCAAACACCGGAGCATGTATGAGCTTTGCTTCTTGCTTCTATTCTTCTCTCTCTATCTAAGGAAGTCCTTCTAAAAATACCCAACCATGCCACACTGGAAGCACGTCTTCCGATTACACTCTCTAGGATGGTGTTTCTTACACCGAGGACACTCAAGATAAGAGTAACTATGGCGTCAACCTCTACCTTGGTTCCCTTGGAACCTTTAATTCTAACTCGAACCACTAGATGTCGCAAAAGTCTTCCTCTTATGATCAGGAATCACCACCATTCCTAGCATATCTAGAATTAGAAAGAGTGGTGGTCCCAACCACACATGGAGTCTCTAAAGGCTCTAAAAGAAATTTCACTGAGCCCTCGGCGCGCAGAGCCTTCTCAATAATTTTAGCATAGATTGTTGTATCACTTGTAGTAATTACCAAATCATCTTTCATGTTTACATTTAAACCTGCCAGGTACTTCTCTTTCTTACTAAAGTCTGTGGGTACTATACCAAAAGCCAACTTGGCTAAGCAATCAAACTTCATTATGTACTCTGTTACCGACATTCTTTCACCATAAACTAAGTTAATAAACTCTTTTCGCTTGGCATTGCGGACTGCCTCATTATAATACTTGGCATTAAATAGTTCTCAAAACTCTTCCCAGGTCGTTTTTAAGACGTCTCGGGTGAGGGATACTAACTCCCACAACATGAGAGCGTCTTCCTAGAATTGAAATGTGGCACTAGTCACCTGATCATTCCAAGTGACACCCATAAAGTTCAGGATCCTCTCAATCATCATAAGCCATTCCTTGGCTTTCATGACATCCAGACATCGCAAAAGCACTGCAGTGCTTGTTTCCAAAACCACTCATACAAAGGCTCCATATGGTTACCAACAAGAGGTTGTTTTGCTGGCACAATAGTGACCAAAGCAGCTGACACTTGCTGTGGAGGCAGAGCAAGTGGACCCTGTTGGAGTATATTTTACCAGAACCTAGATTTACTAACAAGTATGTTTTTAACATCCTAAATGTGAATCTCTAAAACGATGAAATTTTAACACATATAAAGCATCAGAAACTTTACATTTGTTGCCGAAGAATTAAATGACTCATTCTTCTTAGATCTCTAACCCTTGTTTCTTTTTGTTGTAGAATATAATCAAGATTTGTGCCCGACACTCCTTTAGTTGTTTGGATTCATTACAGTCTTACACAATATGATTGAGGACTAACTTGTTATGGGTGGGCATGCACTCAATCACTAAAGGCTCAAATTTTTATGTGAAGAACACTATAGGATTTTGAAATTAGAAGAGAGAAAAGAAGAAGAAGAAGAAGTCTCAAAATCTCTAGTTGTCTGACAAGATGTAAACTAGGTTTACAGTCATTTATTGGATTATGAGACTATTTTTTTTTTCATTTTATACTAATTTACTTAGGATTAGGATTAAATTATATGGAATAAAAAAATGATAAAATAATAGCAAAAATAGGGTATAGTGGCCGACCATGATGTGGGCACAACACTAGTTATATTTTTGCCATTTTTCAACCACTTATCTATTATTTTACAAATGCCATATTTTCCAATTTGAATCCTATAAATGCCAAAACTATTTATTTAATAATTATAATTAAATATTATATAAAATTTTCATGTATATTATTTATTAATTAGACTCCACAAGGTCTCCTAATTAACAAATAAACCCTAAAATCCTATTTCTTCACAATCAACTCATACCTTAGTGAAAAATTCATAAATAAGACATATTATAATTTATAATTATCATCGATTAATTAAAATCAATTAACTGAGTCTTACAAGCAGTTTGTCTCAACTAGTATGGGGACCACGGGCCTATTTAACTGAGCTTCCAATATCAATTGAATTTACAAACTAGGTGATATTGAATTGAACAGATATTACGATAAGTTTATTATATCTGATCCAATTTCAATATCGGTCCCTTCCTATGCATACTCCATACATCAAACCCAAGCTTACTTTAACCAATGCCCTCGAAAGGACATAGCACTTATCCAAGGTGCAAGTAAACTACATTGTAGATTATCCTAGCAGTTAAACCCTGTATACTATAAATCATAGGAATACATTTAATTCCACAATCTTGATTACCTTCCACTGTGTTGACAACACAATAAACAAAAATATCAATGTGATAAGGATATTGATGAATTCATAAATTAAATAAATAAATAAATAATCACATTAACTAAATAACACATTAAAAAAGTAATAAAAATAAATCTATTTCTTTATTGATAAATGATTTAAAAGATTACATTGAAATAGAATTTTATTTAGGACATAAAGCCCAATAGACCCTGCTCCACCTGCTGTTTCAGCCTCTGAATTTCTTCTTCTTGTTGATTAATCCGGGCTTGTATTTCTGCAAACCTTTGCTCCCAGTTCAGTGGAGCTGGTGGTTGACTTTCATGACCACCCCTTTGGAACCTTCCATGGCTCTGCCACGTCCACAGGGATTCAGGGGATTTTGACCTCGACCACCTCTAGTCTCAACCACATTAACCTGTCTCCTTATATTTTGTTGGGTCTCCATATAATATGACTTAGCCTGCGAACCCATAAGTCAGGTAGGTCAAATAGCGATCTCATATGCTTTATATATCATACTTATTGATTTTAAGACAATGCATAATCATAAACTATTATGCTTCCTAAAATCCTTTTCTAATCACATAAATAATAAACAAGTAAAAACTTACTGAACCGTTAGTCAAGCTTTTCTCTAACGATGATAGTACATGTCTTGACGATCTTCCGTAGATAACCTGGAATGTATAAATTCTATTAAGTCTAGAAGATATGTATTTGTTCATGATTATAGTGTTGTCAACACAGTGAAATATAATCATGTTTATATGTTCGAAAGTTTAATTCCCTGATTTGTTAGTTCACTGGATTTAGACTGGCATGATAATCAGCGATAGGTATACTTACGCCTTGGATAAGTGTTATGTCTTTTCTAGGGCATTGGCAGAGTTTACCAGTATCCGATGTATGGAGTATACATTGTAAGGGACCGATATTGAACTTTGATTAGATATGATAAATTTACCGTAATATCTATTTAATTCAATATCAGCTAGTTGATCCAAGATCAAATGATCTTAATCCTAACATGGTTATGTTCGATCTCAAGAGTGTTATTCGTGTTCTTTGATTTGTTAGTTAAGCCTACTTTGGTTAGGGTGATACATACATTTTGGGAACATGATAGTACAATTGAGTGGGAGCGCTAATTATAGATATAGAATCTATAGCTTCTATCCAGATATAGAAGTGAACCGATGATTTCGTTCGAGCTTGCTAAATAGATATAAATGATAGAGCGCTCATTTTAGTGACTATATTACTTCACTATAATATCATTTATAGGTGGCCAAGTATTTTAAGGATAAAATACATTGAAAGGGTGTAACGGTAATTTTATCCCTATGCAATGTAGATCATCTATAGAGGATCATTGATTATTGGGATTATAACAATGGATAATTAATAGCGTATCTATATCGTTGAACATATAGAGCGTTCTATGTAATTGAGAGTGCAATTCCGAGTTTTATGAGTGGATGCAATGAGGAATTAATAAATTAGTGGATTTACTTGGTAAATTCTAGATCAGCTTATTGGAAGCTCGGTTATATAGGCCCATGGTCCCCATACTAGTTGAGACCATACTGCTTGTAAGACTCAGTTAATTGATTTTAGTTAATCAATTATAATTCTAAAATAAGACTATGTATAGTTTATGAATTTTCACTAAGCAAGTGCTTAAATGTGAAGAAAAGAGATCCTAGGTCTTATTTATTTATTAATTAATAAATATATTAAATGAAAATTTTATTTGATAGTTATTTTAATTATTAAATAATTAACTTTGGCATTTAAATGGTCAGAATTAAAAATGTGGTATTTTTAAAATAAGGAAAGATTGGGATAAAATGGAAAGTTCCAAGTGGGGCCCAATTCATCCTATGGTCGGCCACTAGGGAATGTATTGTCCATTTAATTTCTTCATTATTTTAATGCCTAATAAATCCTAACCTAAACCTAGGTGGTTGCCTATAAATAGATAGTGATGGCTCACACTTAAAGTTTATGAAAAAATCACCTTCAGTAAAATTTTGAGCCTCCTTTCCTATATAATAGCCGAACCATATTCTCTTCTTATTCTCTTCATATTTTCATACCTTGAGTGATAGAGTGAGTGCCCACAAACATCAAGTGGTATCTCAATCATAGTGTGTAAGACTGTGAAGAATCCAATCAACAAGAAGGAGAGAAAGAGATTCAGGTTTAGATCTTGATAATGCTCTGCTACAGAAAGGAATCAAGGGCTAGAGATCTGAACAGAAAGAGTCATTATATTCCGCTGCAATCAATGTAAGGTTTCTTAAACTTTATATGTGTTTATTTCATTGCTTTAGAAATTCATATTAGGATGTTAAATAACATACATGGTAGTAAATCTAGATCCTAGTAAAATAATTCCAACAACTGGCCTTAGAGCCATGGTAATGATTTACTTTCATGAAATATGAATTAAAACGATGTTTGTGTTGATTTGGATGGTTTCATGATGGTTTATGTGATTATTTGATGAATGTATGTGTTTTACGAAATTTCTCCATGAAAATATTTTTTTTCTTTCTGAAAATATTTTATTTGGATTCATTGTGAAAAATTAAGCAATTTGTTTTTTTACAGAACTCGATTCCGATAAAAATTGCAAAAGTTATGAATTTTGGAAGTTTCGGGTTGAAACAAGGTCGAGATAGGGTGCACCGCACGCACAGACCCTCAGACAAGGTAGATCCGCGTGCGCACGTGTTCGGATAGCCCCCTGTCTGAACTCAGCGTGTAGCCCCTCGTTCAGACAACACCCGCCCGCGTCCCCCCTGCAGTTGACCAAGGTTTCTCGGTCAGGGAGGCTGGAAATGCTGAGTTTTCTCAGCGTCACTCACTCCCTCGCACGCGCGTCTCGACTCCTTGCAGCCTTCCTAGGCTGCAGTCGCGTAGCATCCTAGGCAGTAACCTCACCCAACTCAATTTTTGTAGGATTTTTTTCCCAAATTTCAGATTTTTCAATTTTCAAACCCTAATATCTAATTGAAATATTATTTTTATCATTTAAACCTAAATATCAATATTCTAAATTAATAATATTTATTTTTTAATAGATTATTATTATTTTTTTGATATTTTGAGGTTTAAATTTAAAAATTGATTATTTTATTTTTTTAAATTATGGTCAGATTTAAAAATTTGTTAATTTCATTAATATTTATATATTATTTATTTTTGAGGTTAGATATTTTAATATTATAGATATTTTAAAATTAAAGATATCATTATCTTTTTAATTTGAAATATTATATTAAAAGCACCTTATATGATAAATTAAATAATTAATAAATCTGAAATTAACCTTGATATTTTTATAGATATTCTAACCATAATATTTTCAAATTTAAAAGTTTGTTATTTTGTTAAATATTTAATTGTTTATAAATTATAAGTTTTAAAAAAAATGATATTTTACTTTTATATCATTTTGCTTATTCGAAATTTATAAATTATATTTTAAATATTTAAATAACTTAGATATTTTTGTAGAAATTTGAATAATGCTTAATTTGGGATATTTTGACATATAATTAGAATAATTATTATTTATTTATTATTTTATTCTTAAAATAATAATCATCTAACCACATCTATTTCAAAATTGGTTTATTTTATTACTTTAATTTTATTAAATTATTAGATTAGAAAATGATATTGAAAATATAATTTTTCAAATCATTTATCTTATTTGATATTTAATTTAATGTGATAAAATAATTCAAATAAGCCTAGATATTTTAAATTAGTTTTTCATTTTTTGAATTTTAAATTTTGATGAGATTTTTAAGGTTGCTTTTTACAACCCTAAATTTCCAAAATTTTAATTGGTTAGTTTAAAATAATAAATTAATTATATTAATATCTTATTTCACATCTATTACATGGACATTGTTTGTTTATTTATATTGTTTATTGAAAACTTTTTTTAACAAACCTATTATTTATTTGATCTAAATTGTTATGATTAACTTGTTGACAGATCCAATGATGTAATTTTAATCATAATCCAATTGTCAATAGATCTTATAAATAATTTTTTTTTTGATCAAGAAGGAATGAAATCTTCATTAACCACAAGCTCTTTACAACCAACAATACAAAACCAGCAGCCAAACAAAGCTACTTACAAATCCTCTCTATATACATTTTCTCATAATCCTTTAGTTTCCTAGTTTTCATGTATTGCAAACTATACATTACAACTCTTTGCACATCATTAACTATAGCTCTAGCAGTAAAAGAGTAAGCATTGTAAACACATCTATTCCTATTAATCCAAATGTTATAAATCACAGCAGCAAGAATAACAACATTTACTCTTTGCTTCCCATTCTTGGACTGCCGAGCCAACCAACACCTCCAGCCTTTAAATTCCAGCGCCATACCTTGCTGCCTATCCATTTCTGCACCAGAATATTCACTTCTCTCGACAGCCAGCAATTGAAAAATAAGTGTTGCTGCGTTTCCTCAACCAGCCCACAAACCGCGCAATTTGTGGTTTCCAACTCAACATGAAATTGACCAAGTTTATCTCGGGTCAAGAGCTAAATATTAACAACCTGCCACAAGATGAATCGATGTTTTGGGATGTTTAAAGAGCTCCAAACACTGCTGCTATAGTGAAAAGGCTGTTGGTTTAAGAGACTATTATACAGCCAGTTAGTCTTGAATTTCCCACTAGCTCCTGCAGCTTGTATGTCCCTTTCCGAGAACTTATCTCTCAAATGACATAACTGTTGGGTTTTATGCCCTAAATAAAACTCATTTCATATAATCAGATTTACTTATTAATAAAGATCAGAAATAACATTTTATGTTGCATGGTTCACATGATTTATTTCATGATTATATGTGTATATAATGTATGAATTCTTTTTAAGTCCAGAACATATGGGTTGGTTAAAGATTATAGTGTTGTCAGCACAGTGGAATATAATCTTAATCATATGTTCAAAATTTTATTCCCTGATTTGTCAGAATACTGTATTTAGACTGACATGGTATAATCAGCGATAGGTATTCTTACACCTTGGAAAAGTGTTATGTCCTTTCCAGGACATTGGCAAAGTTTACCAGTATCGGATGTATGGAGTATACATCGGAAGGGACCGATATTGAACTTTGATTAGATATGTTAAAATTTACCGTAATATCTATTCAATTCAGTATCACCTGTTGATCCTAGATCACATGATCGAAATCCTGATATGGTTAGGTTCAATCTCAAGAGTGTTATTCGTGTTCTTTGATTTGTTAGTTAAGCCTAGTTTTGTATCAGGGTGATACATACATTTTGGGAACACGGTAATGCAATTGAGTGGGAGCGCTAACATAAATATGGAATCTATAGCTTCTATTTGGCAAATAGAAGTAAAGGATGATTTCCTTCGAGCTTAACCAAACGAAGATAAATGGTGGAGATCTCATTTCACTTAGGTGAAATATCATTTATACAGGGTTAAGTGTTTTAAGGATAAAATACATTGTAGGGTGTTACGGTAATTTAATCCCTTTACAGTGTAAATCATCTATATAGAGGATCATTGATTACATTAGGGTTATAACAATGGATAACTAATGACGTGTCTATATCGTGAAACATATAGAGCGTTTCTATATGACTGAGAGTGCAATTCCAAGTTCTAAGTGTGGATTCAATGAGGAATTAATAAGTTAGGGAATTTACTTGGTAAATTTGGTTCGACTTATTGGAAGCTCGGTTATATAGACCCATGGTCCCCATACTAGTTGAGACCATACTGCTTGTAAGACTCAGTTAATTGATTTTAATTAATCAATTATAATTCTAAAAGTTAGACTATGTCTACTTTATGAATTCTCACAGTTTAAGGATGAAATCGTAAAGAAAAGGGTTTCTAGGTTTAATTATTAATTAAGAGACTTTGTATGTCTAATTAATAATTATTTTAAATGACAATATTATTTAATAATCTATTTTAGTTATTAAATAATTAGTTTTGTCATTTAAATGATTAGAATTGGAAAAATGGCATTTTTGGAGAAATTGAAATAAAATTGAGGAAACTGCAAAATCCAAGTGAGGCCCATATCACCCTATGGCCGACACCTCTTTGTGTGTTTCCCAATTATTATTTTCAATTTTAATTGCCATGTAATTGCTAATCAAAGCCTAGCAAAAATAGGAAAGTGGTGGATCAAACTAAAGAAGGCAGTTAATTGATTACACAGTAATTAAGGAAACTGTTTTATTTGGAAAGTTGTGCTCTCCCTTCTCCCTATATATAGCAACCCTTGTTCTCTTCTCTTGCATATCATATGAAGCCATAAGCCACGAAATTCAAGAGAGAAAAAGAGAGAAAATTTCGAAATCCTTGTGAGATGCGTAGTGCCCACACACATCAAGTGGTATCTCAGTCATAGTATGGAAGACTATGGAATTTCTGCATCAAAGAAGGAGAAAAGAAGATCCAGGTTCAGATCTTGGTGATGCTCTGCTACAGAAAGGAATCAAGGGCTAGAGATCTGAACGGAAGGAGTCATATTATTCCGATGCACCCACTGTAAGGTTTTCTAACTTTATATGTGTTTATTTTCATTGTTTTAGAATTCATATTAGGTTGTTAATCCAACATACTTGTTAGTAAATTTAGATCCTGGTAAAATAATTTCCAACAACTGGCACCAGAGCCATGGTAATGATTTACTTTCATGTAATATGAATTAAAACGATGATTGCATGTTTCTGTGTTGATTTGGATGGCTTCATGTTGGTTTATGTGTTGTTTGATGAATGTTGATGTTGTACAGTTTCGTTTTCCATGAAAAATATTTTTTCATTTTTTGAAAATATTTTATTTGGATTCCTTGTGAAAAATTAAGCAATTTTCGTTTTTACGGAACTCGATTCCGATAAAAATTGAGAAAGATATGAATTTTGGAAAATCGGAATTTCAGGTATGCATGGGTGCTCAATCGTTGTGCACAAGCACTCAGGATGCGCGCGCGTGAGCCTGGCCCAGCACCCAGCTGATCTGCCCATGAGGACGCTGCATCCGCCGACATTTGCCGCCCATGCACCCTGCTGGGTGCCCTTGTTCGCGCGTGTATGGGCTGCTAGCAGCCCTCCTGGGCTGCAGTTGCAGCCTACTGGGCAGCCCTTGTGGCAGTTTCCCAAAAAGTTGCGATTTTTGGGGTTTTTTCCCCAAAAATCCAATTTTTCATGGGATTGTTTCCCAGAATTTATTTTTCCAATTTTAAATATTTCTAAATTGAAATGTTTCCAATTTTAAATATTTTCAATTTGGAATTTTTCCAATTTTTAAATATTTCTATTTTGGAATGTTTCCAATTTTAAATATTTCCTATTATGGTCAGATTTAAAAATTTGTTAACTTTTTTAATATTTATTTATTATTTAATTATAAGATTAGATATTTTGATATTTAAGATATTTTAAATTAAAAGATAACTTTGTCTTTTTATTTAAAATATTATATTAAAATTATCTTATATGACAAATTAAATAATTAATAAATTTGAAATTAACATAGATATTTTTATAGATATACTTACCATAATGTTTTCAAATTCAAAAAATTGTTATTTTGTTAAATATTTAATTATTTATAAATTATAAGTATAAAAATGATATTTTTTCTATATATATCATTTTTTCCTTATTAGAAATTTATAAATCATATCTTAAATATTTAAATAACATAGATATTTTTGTAGAGATTTGAACATTGCTTAATTTGAGATATTTTGACATATAATTATGGTAATTATTATTCATTTATTATTTTATTCCTAAAATAATAATTATCTAACCAAATCTATTTTAAAATTGGTTTATTTTATTAAATTATAAGATCTGAAAGTGATATTGAAGATTCTTTCCTTTCAAATCATTGATCTTATTAGATATTTAATTTGATTCAAATAAACCTAGATATTTTAAAATTAGTTTCCTTTATTTGGTTAGTTTAAGAATAATAATTTAATTATATTAATATCTTGATTCACATCTGTTACATGGACAATGTTTGTTTATTTATATTGTTTATTCAAAACTTTTTTTTTAACAAACCTATTATTTATCTGATCTAAATTGCTATGATTAACTTGTTGACAGATCATGATCCAATGATCTGATTTTAATCATAGTCTAATTGACGATAGATCTTATAAATAATTTGTAACAGGTAAATTTTGTACTTCTTTCATCTGTGTAAACCTAGTAACATGATAGGGTCCATCCAAATCATTTGACCTGTGTGAGCCTATATATTTGCTTTTGGGCTAGGAAGCCCATTTAAGTTTTTACTAAGTAAATGGACTAGGTTGCTAAAATAAATTTTGACATAAGGAAATTTATTTAGGCCCAATTAGATTTGGGCTTATTCAATGAATAACAATTGTTTATTTTAAGGTTAAATTCCTCTCTTTTGGGCCTTGTGTGAGAGTTGGGGGCCATAGAAGTGGGTACGACATACTGAACCCAGCTCCCCCTCACATGAACTACCCCAATTGTGAAGGCCCATTTGCCTTATTTAAATAATTGTATTAGGTTAATTATATTAGTCTAACCTAATTAAAATTGAATTAGCAACATAATTAACTTTTAAAATATATGAAATTTATTTTTCATGTAATATTTTAAAGTTAATTTTAGAAAAACACTTAGTCAATGATATATTCTAGATAGTTATTTCTAGTACTAGTTATTATTTCTAATATTAAATAGGAAAATATCATTGATTGTGAAATTAATTGTCTCATAATTAATTTTGGTACAATCTAAGTTTAGAATATTTTCCTAGTATTAAACTAGAATTAATAATTAAGTTTCCTCTTTACTTAATTATTTATTTCTTGAATTTAATACATTTAATTAAATTGAAAATTTCAATATCTAAGTTGATTTTCATCATGATACTTTAATATTGTTATTTTCATGTTATTTAATTAAAGTTGAAAATTATTTTAAGTTTGGAATCTTATTTCAGAATAACTTAAGTTTGAATAATTTTCAAAATATATTTTATTTTATTTTATTAATCATTTCCCAAAATTTTGAAATTGCATTTCATTAATGCAGAAATTTCGAATTTTATTTGAAAAATAGATTAAAGTTGAAAATTATTTATTTAATTTTGGACCAACTTAAATCAATGACTTTTTTCATTTAATGATTAATTAAAATAAATGAACTAAAATATCTTATAATTAGAAATTGGATTAATTAGTCAATGAAAGTCTAGATAGTTATTATATGTTTTGCTTGAAGTATTTTTCTAGTGTATTTAATTAAATAGAAAATTAATATTTAAGTTGATTTTTTAATCATGATACTTAAATATTTGAAAGTTTTCTTAGATAATTAATTAAATAGGAAAATTATATTTTTTGTTGAAAATTAATTTTTTATTAATTTTGGGCCAACATAAAATTAGAGTAATTTTCCAGGATTTATTTTTATTTTATTTTAAAAGCATTTTCGAAAATGCAATATATATTTATAGAAAATTAAATTTGAGTTGTAAATTAATTCAAATTAATTTTGAAACAACTTAAATTGAATAATTTTCTAAATATTTATGGAAATTATTACTAAGATGGAAATAATTCATGTTATTTATCTATCTAAGTATAATTTATAAATATTAAATTAAAATTTATATTTGGAATTTTTCATTCTAAATTGGAAATTTTAATTAAATAAAGATATATTTAAAATAAATGGATTAAAATAAATATTAGAAGAAAATACAAATCCTTCATTAAATAATGAGCTTTATTATTATAAGGATATTCGATCTCCATTGTTGGTTTTACATAGCTATTGTTTTAGTGAGTAATCCTCCCTAATGGAGGAACGTTCATTAGCAAGTTAGCACCGTTTAATCTCGAAAGATAAGTAATCTTGTAAGTTTTTTTTTTATATAGTTTATGACCACCCTAATGGTGGCGACTGTATAAGACTTGCAAGAATATGAAACAATGATGGAAGCTCATAAGATAGAATAGCCTTGACTCTCGCCTAAACGGGACAACGCGGGTTCACATCTTGATCGAATAAAAGGTTGCTAGAATGTTTGACATTTTAGATGAGCTGACAACTCTATTCAATGAATGGTAGCTTTGACTCTCGCCTAAACGGGACACTGATATCAGTTTGCTTAAAACCTTGGAAATTATTTAGGATTGTATGTTTTAGTATTTTCACTTGTCATTCCTACTTGCGATGTGCTTCATAATTTCTGAATTGTGTATGAATTTGTATTGAACCATGTTATATTCTGTTATTAAATTGTAGTTTAATTTCGAATCTTCATTGTTGGTCTAACTTGATTTGTTTTTCTAATGAGATAAATCCCTAATGGATTTTCACAATTAGACTAACATAATAGTGTTAGATCTCGAAAGATAAATATTGTATATGCAACATCTAGCTGTTCATCAATTGATGACACCTTAGACTAGTATTTTACAATATGAAACAAGAAGATGGTATAAATAAGATTACTTTGACTCTCGCTAATCGGAGTATCGTTGGATTCTTATTTAAAACGAAATTATCCTAATTCCTCTTAGCTTATTCATTTGGAATCAGCTTAATGACATATCATTGGATGAATGGTCTATAAATCATATAAAGTCTTATTTTCTCTTAAGAAATTGGATGACGCATATGATTATATTCCCGGAATTCTATCCCAAAATGATATAAATCCTCAATCTTAGATATCTCCTACTTGTATAGGCAAATCATAGAGTTAGATTAGTAGTGGTGGTCCAAGAAAGAGTTACTAATTATACAGTTACACTTTCACAAGTGTTTAATAACCATTTTCTTTCAATGGATTTAAACTGTATGAGTTTAGTATTCTGTGACCAGAATCCACTTGCACTATTCTAAGAACTCTTTGATGTAACTAAACTTAAGTCATCAAAAGATACAACCACATATTTTATAAATCTAAGGCATTTGTATCTTGTTCATAGTGGTTTTGACAAGATCATTCTCTGCAAAGAGTTAATATGCCTATATCCACTGAAAGTATAATCATCTCATTCGTAGATGGATGTACATTCAGGGGTGGATATGAGTTTTTGTTGTATTCTTAAAACGATCACTCTAGATTTTACCTTATGCAAAAGAAATTTGAAATGTTTGGAAAATTTCATGAATTTCTAGCAATGGTAAGTGGTTAAAGATCTTGCGAACTGATAGGGGTGGAGAAAAAGTTAGTAGATATGCAGTTCAAAGATCATTAATTTGATTTTGAATAATATCCAAACTTACCTCCCCAGAAATTCGAGTTGCATATTGATGATTAGTTACTAGTCGTTGCCTAAATCCTTATATGGTAATTTTAGAATGATGCAATGGTTGTATACTTAATGTAAACCATTACTAGATTCATGGATGACCTAATCGAAGTCTTAAGAAAAGCTAGAACTGCTAACCTTGGTTTGCATGTTTGTTAGCTATTCTAAATGATTAGGGGTGGAGCATCCCATAGTCATTAGATAAGAAAGTGTTTGTTTAAACAAATACTATTTTTCTAAGAAAATAACTAAATCTGAAAATAAAGTAGCAAATAAAGGAGATATTTTTTCTTGATTCCAAAAGTGTTCCATCATCTTATTCTACATATGATGATCCCACTGCCTCTGTTGTCTTGACACAACTGAAGAGGTCTATACCATTTAGTTTTCTTAGACATAGTTCACGGTACCTTGTCGTAGTGGGAGAGTTTCAAGGAACTTTACCTTCTTATGACTTGGAAGACACTAGTGATTAAAATCCATTTTGAGTTTAAACAAGTAATGGATTGTCAAGATAAGAAACTAAGAAGAACGCCAATAAAACTATGGTTTGATCCATTCACATGGAGTAACCTAAAGTTTTCTATTACAAGGACATGAAAGGAAATTTTCGTTAATAAGTCTATTCAATGGACTTAACAAAACTTCCTGTTCCTAGTATTGTAGGTTTGAGTTTATCTAAACCTATGGCTTGTGGTATACTTGGAAATTACTTACTCTAATGCAAGCATGAGATGCTGATGCATTTTCTTTCCAATGGAAATCTATAGAAGCTTCACAACTTCTTAGATATAGATTTTACTTGTCTAAGGAAAAGTCTCAACTATTCCAGAGAAGATAAAGCCATGAAAGAATTTCTTAAATCAACAGTGAGAGGTCTCAGATATGCTTTAGTATGCCTTAGACCAGACACCTGCTGTTGAGTGGGAGTAATGAGTAAGTATCAGATTAATCCAGGAGAAGAACATTGGAAGAAAATCAAGTAAATTTTAAGATTAAGAAGAGGAACTATATGTTAGTCAATAAGGGTGGTTTTGAAACTCTTAGACTACACCACATCAGATTTCGAGACTTGCCTGTGTGCTAGAAAGTCTGCTGATGAGATGGTGATTACTTTGGGGGTGGAGTAGCGATTTTGGAGAAGTGTAAAAACCTATCTGAAATCTCTTGGTCTACCAGAGAGAGACTGAATGTTAAAAGTTGCAGGAAAGATACTTATTCAGTCCAAGGAAAGTTCTATACATTTGTGGCACTGTTCCAACTTGCCTTAACTACTAGGGTTACTTCCTGAATAATCAAAGAGTAGTTGCCCAAAAGTATAGAATCCAGTATCCCAAGAAAGTAGACATATAGAGAGGAATTTCACAATATCAAGGATTTTGTGATTAAGGGAAAGTAATAGTGGAGAAAAGGTTGTTGTTAATTCAACCTGTCAAATCCTATTACGAGGAGTTTACTACTATTACACTTGATCGGTATATCAAGGTGTTAATGATTATTTGAAATGCACTTTTTGTTTTATATTAGTGCAAGTGGGAGTTTGTTGGGTTTTATGCCCTAAATAAAACTCATTTCATATAATCAGATTTACTTATTAATAAAGATCAGAAATAACATTTTATGTTGCATGGTTCACATGATTTATTTCATGATTATATGTGTATATAATGTATGAATTCTTTTTAAGTCCAGAACATATGGGTTGGTTAAAGATTATAGTGTTGTCAGCACAGTGGAATATAATCTTAATCATATGCTCAAAAGTTTATTCCCTGATTTGTCAGAACACTGGATTTAGACTGACATGGTATAATCAGCGATAGGTATTCTTACACCTTGGAAAAGTGTTATGTCCTTTCCAGGACATTGGCAAAGTTTACCAGTATCGGATGTATGGAGTATACATCGGAAGGGACCGATATTGAACTTTGATTAGATATGTTAAAATTTACCGTAATATCTATTCAATTCAATATCACCTGTTGATCCTAGATCACATGATCGAAATCCTGATATGGTTAGGTTCAATCTCAAGAGTGTTATTCGTGTTCCTTGATTTGTTAGTTAAGCCTAGTTTTGTATCAGGGTGATACGTACATTTTGGGAACACGGTAATGCAATTGAGTGGGAGCGCTAACATAAATATGGAATCTATAGCTTCTATTTGGCAAATAGAAGTAAAGGATGATTTCCTTCGAGCTTAACCAAACGAAGATAAATGGTGGAGATCTCATTTCACTTAGGTGAAATATCATTTATACAGGGTTAAGTGTTTTAAGGATAAAATACATTGTAGGGTGTTACGGTAATTTAATCCCTTTACAGTGTAAATCATCTATATAGAGGATCATTGATCACATTAGGGTTATAACAATGGATAACTAATGACGTGTCTATATCGTGGAACATATAGAGCGTTTCTATATGACTGAGAGTGCAATTCCAAGTTCTAAGTGTGGATTCAATGAGGAATTAATAAGTTAGGGAATTTACTTGGTAAATTCGGTTCGACTTATTGGAAGCTCGGTTATATAGACCCATGGTCCCCATACTAGTTGAGACCATACTGCTTGTAAGACTCAGTTAATTGATTTTAATTAATCAATTATAATTCTAAAAGTTAGACTATGTCTACTTTATGAATTCTCACAGTTTAAGGATGAAATCATAAAGAAAAGGGTTTCTAGGTTTAATTATTAATTAAGAGACTTTGTATGTCTAATTAATAATTATTTTAAATGACAATATTATTTAATAATCTATTTTCGTTATTAAATAATTAGTTTTGGCATTTAAATGATTAGAATTGGAAAAATGGCATTTTTGGAGAAATTGAAATAAAATTGAGGAAACTGCAAAATCCAAGTGAGGCCCATATCACCCTATGGCCGGCACCTCTTTGTGTGTTTCCCAATTATTATTTTCAATTTTAATTGCCATGTAATTGCTAATCAAAGCCTAGCAAAAATAGGAAAGTGGTGGATCACACTAAAGAAGGCAGTTAATTGATTGCACAGTAATTAAGGAAACTGTTTTATTTGGAAAGTTGTGCTCTCCCTTCTCCCTATATATAACAGCCCTTGTTCTCTTCTCTTGCATATCATATGAAGCCATAAGCCACGAAATTCAAGAGAGAAAAAGAGAGAAAATTTCGAAATCCTTGTGAGATGAGTAGTGCCCACACACATCAAGTGGTATCTCAGTCATAGTATGGAAGACTATGGAATTTCTGCATCAAAGAAGGAGAAAAGAAGATCCAGGTTCAGATCTTGGTGATGCTCTGCTACAGAAAGGAATCAAGGGCTAGAGATCTGAACGGAAGGAGTCATATTATTCCGCTGCACCCACTGTAAGGTTTTCTAACTTTATATGTGTTTATTTTCATTGTTTTAGAATTCATATTAGGTTGTTAATCCAACATACTTGTTAGTAAATCTAGATCCTGGTAAAATAATTTTCAACAATAACTTCTTTCAATACCAGCTAGTATCAAGTTTAAGATCATAGGACCAAATAGAATCATTTTTCAAATATACACTATTGATCCATTTCACCCAAAGAGTATCTCTTTTGGTTGAAATGGCCCAAATGTATTTAGCAAGATTAGCTTGATTCCATTTAATTCCCTCCTTAAATCCCAAACTCCCATAGGCTTTTGGGAGGCATACTTTTTCTCAAGACGCAACATGAATCTTGCTACGATTGCCATTTAGACCCCAAAGGAAACCTCTACAAAGTTTTTCAACCTCCTTTGTGACACTATGAGGAAGAACAAAAATGCATATCCAGTAATTACGAAGACCAAGTAATACTGAGTGAATTAATTGAGCTCTGTCCGCAAAAGACAGATGTCTGCTACCCCAAGTGCTCAATCTCTGCTTGACCTTCTTAATAATTCCCCCACAATCTTTTGCTCTCCATTTTGTTAGTCTTAAAGGAACCCCAAGGTACTTTAGAGGAAAAGACCCCTTTAGGAGAGCCATCTCTCTAAGGATCTTCTGCTTTTCTTCTCCTCGAACTCCTCCAAAATAGATTTGGGATTTGTTGGTATTAATAAAAAGACCTGTTGTAGCACTGAATTCATCAAGAATCTCTTTGAGCACCTGAACCGATTGCTTATTTCCTTTGCTAAATAGCATCAGATCATCAGCAAAACAAAGACTTATGATTTTCAAGCTTTTGCACATTGGGTGGAACCTATAAGCAGACTTATTTGCAGCGAACAACAATCTTCTAGTGAGATATTCCATGAAAAGCACAAATAAAAGAGGAGATAAAGGATCACCTTGTCGAAGCCCTTTTTCACCTTTGAAGTTGCCTTGAACTCTTCCATTCATCATGATAGAATAAGTTGTAGCCCGAATACAAGTCATCACCCATTTTATGAACCTAGCTGGCAGATTGTACTCTGTAAGGAGAGCTTTGAGGAAATCCCAGTCAACCGTATCATAAGCCGTGCTTATGTCTACTTTTATGGTGCATCTGGCAGAGACATTCTTCCTATTATAATTCTTCAATAGGTCTTGAAGAATCATAACATTATGGGCGATTGATCTACCTTTGATGAAGGCCCCTTGGTTTTGATTGACTAGAATAGGAAGAACCTGAGCCAGTCTTGAACAAAGGAGTTTAGATACACATTTGTACACCGTTGAGCAGCAAGCAATAGGTCTGTAGTCCACTGCTTTAGAAGGACTCTCTACTTTTGGCACAAGAGATATCATAGTCGCATGAAACTCCTTTGGCATGTTACCTGTAGTAAAAAAATCTTGAATAGCATTAGAGAATTCCTGACCCAATTCAGCCCACATTTGCTTAAAGAAACCTGCTCCATAGCCGCCGGGACCCGGAGATTTGGCATCTGGGATGCTAAAGAAAGCCTCCTTGATCTCCTTGCTTGAGAAAGGTTTTAGAAGACTAAGTTGCTGATCAAGATTCAATTGAGCCCCCATAGCCATACTTTCCTTGTTCAAGCTCCTTGTGGTCTTACTCCTAGTCCCCATGTACCCTTTGAAGTGAGCTAAGAAGTGACTTTCCCCTTCAGCAAAATCCTGAATCCTTTCGCCTTGATCATTGGTGAAGGACGCTATTCTATTCTCCACTTTCCTCTTCTTCAAGCTCGCATGAAAATAAGCATTGTTATCATCCCCCTTATTCAGCCAGGTTATCTTACTTCATTGACTCAAGAAGCTATGATACATGTTTTCAGCCAGGCTATATCTTTCAGCTGCCTCTTTTTCTTGTTGTTGCAAGATATGACTGCTAGGTTCAGCTTGCGAGTTTAATTTTGCTTCTGTGTACACATTTTTGGCAGCTTCATATTCTTTTCCTATATAACCTATAACATGGTTATTGAACTGTTTGAAACAATGTTTAAGACGAACAAGTTTGAAGAAGACAACCTTCATCCTTGTGCATCTTAAAGGTTTGTTCCAATTTTCCTTAACCACATTAATAAAATCAGGATGAAAGGACCAGAAATTGAAGTACCTAAACGGTTTAGCACCAATAGCTTTATTCACCTTGATCGAGACCACACACGCACAATGATCTGAAATTGTTTCCCAGTTGAAATGCGCTGCTGAGTTTGGAAATCTGTCAAACCAATACTCATTGATGAAAATGTGGTCAATCTTTGAGTAAATCCTTTTTATCCCCTCTTGATTGTTAGTCCAAGTGAAATTAGATCCACTCTTTAGCATAGGTTCTAGGTTACTCTGAGCAAGCCAATTACTAGCATCTTGAATACCGCTTAACTCCACAACATTACCTCCCTCTCTATCCTCCAACTCAAAAAGAGCATTAAAATCACCAACTATAAGCCACGGTTTCACAGGGAAACGTAACTGTAATAGACTACTCCACAACTATTTTCTCTCCTCAGCAGTATTAAAACCATAAACAATTGTGATGCAGCAAGCATGTTCTTGACCAACCATTTTGATGAAACAATGAGTGTATTGAGGATTCTCCTCTATTACTATAACCCTAACAAAGCTTCTCCTCCAAACAATGAGGATGCATCCTTCAATTGTAGGACTAGAGTATTGATCCCATTGAACAAACTTCCTATCAATAAACTCCTGAATTTTATTCCCTCGCAACTTTGTCTCAAGCAAAGCTCCAACCCCTATTTTATTTTTAACACAAAACTCACAAATAGCCTCCTATTTATCCTTATTATTAATGCCTCTCACATTCCAACAAGCTAAATTACAACTATCCATAAGGAGGATGAGAATTACCCGAAACCTCTGCTTTGCTCTTACTTTGATTCTCTGCTAACCCCACTTCTAGATCCTGGAGCACATTGAACGAATTGCATTCTTCACCCTGTGTCTTTGTTTCTGCTGTAGCCTTCTCAAGGGTCTTCAACACTTTCATAGGAGTTGTTTTCTTTGGGATAACCCACTCTTTACCCTGCTGTTGTTGTTTATTCTCAATCAGTCTCTTCTCCTGGTAAGTTGTGGCTGCTGGTTTCTTCTCCTTGTTTTCAACTTTCCCCTTAACCTCTTCTCCTACTTTCTTAATTTCACCTCTTCTACATTCAGCTATCGTATGAGCATAATTAGAGCATTTCTTGCACTTCGCAGGCAGCCATTCATAGTCTATATTCTGCTCCATTAATTGCCCATGTTCATTAAGGAACGAAATGAATGGGGGCGGGGTCATCTGTAATTTCCATCTCAACAAGAACTCTTGCAAATTGAACCCTTGTTCTCTCCTTGGTGTGTTGATCAACCATAATAGGTTTCCCTATTATGCTGATTATTGCACTTAGACTCTTATTCCCCCAATATTGGAGACCTAGATCATATAGCCTGATCCATAGAGGGACTGAATGAATCATCTTAACAGTATTAAGGTCAGTTGTCCATGGCCTAATTATAACTGGTTTTCTATCAAAATGTATAACCCCTGCTTCCAAAACTTGATCACGAGAAGCTTCATCATTGAATTTCACCATAACTAGCCCCATAGTCAATTTAGCAACCTGAACAATCCCCAAGTGTCCCCAAATTCGCTTCAGGAATCCCTCAAAGACTGTTATAGGAGGATTGGCTCCAAGGACTTTGCAAATGACTACTGTGGTCTAGAACGCTGCTTGTTCTTTCACTTCATCTTTATCAACTTGTGCTATTTTAATCCCATTACGAATTATTGGCTCAGTATATAGGAGTTGTGGATCACGATTAAATACCTTCGTCTTCCCAAAAGATGCCCAGTGTTTTTTGGCTGAATTGTTAATCTGACCTGCATCAATGGTTGCTTCGACTTCCATTGCCCAGCTGCTACATTTTGGTGTCAAGAGATCTCTCTTCTCCTCGTCTCTGGTGAAATCGCAGCCCTCGTCTATCGATTGAACCTACTCTGTTTCCATCACTTTCGCTATCAGATTCAGTCCCTCTGTGGTGACTACTTTATCTTCTTCCTCTCCTGGTTCCTGAGTGTCGTCCTTCGACTCTGGATCTGGATCTATGACAATAAGTTTACGGCTCACTCTTTTCTTCCTCCCCATGGAAGCAGAGAAGAGCAGAGCAAAATCTCATCTTATAAATAATTTGTAGCAGGTAAATTTTGTACTTCTTTCATCTGTGTAAACCTAGTAATATGATAGGGCCCATCCAAATCATTTGACCTGTGTGAGCCTATATGTTTGCTTTTGGGCTTAGATGCATATAGGAAGCCCATTTAAGTTTTAAGTAATTAAATGGACGAGGTTGCTAAAATAAAATTTCACATAAGTAATTTTATTTAGGCCCAATTAGAATTGGGCTTATTCAATGAATAACAATTATTTATTTAATGGTTACATTCCTCTCTTTGGGCCTTGTGTGAGAGTTAGGGGGCCAATAGAAGTGGGTATGACATACTGAACCCAGCCCTCCCTCACATGAACCACCCCAATTGTGAAGGCCTATTTGCCTTATTTAAATAATTGTATTAGGTTAATTATATTAGTCTAACCTAATTTAAATTTGAATTAGCAACATAATTAACTTTAAAATATATGAAATTTATTTTTTCATTGAATATTTTAAAGTTAATTTTAGAAAAACATTTAGTTAATTGAAATATAATCTAGATAGTAATTTCTAGTGACTAGTTATATTTTTCTAATATTTAATTAGGAAAATATTTTAAGTTGAAAATTAATTCTTTATTAATTATTTTGGATCAACTTAATTAAAAATATTTTTCCTAGTATTAAATTAGAATTAATAATTGAGTTTATTTTATACTTGATTATTTAATTCTTATATTTAATACATTTATTTAAATTGAAAATTAAAATATTTAAGTTGATTTCATTCTTGATACTTAAATAGTATTATTTTCAGAATATTTAATTAAATAGAAAATTATTTTAAGTTGGAAATTTTAATTTTAGAACAACTTAAATTTGAATAATTTTCAAAATATATTTTATTTTATTTTATTAATCATTTTTTTTAATTTGAAATTGCATTTTTTATTTAAATGCAGAAAATTTAGAATTTTTTCTTGAAAAATAGATTAAAGTTCAGAATTATTTATTTTAATTAGACCAACTTAAATCATTATATTTTTCATTTAAATGATTAATTAAAATAAATTAACTAAAATATATTATAATTAGAAAAGAAAATGAATTAGTCAATGAAAGTCTAGATAGTTATTGTGTGTTTGCTTGAAGTATTTTTCTAGTGATATTTAATTAAATAGAAAATTAATATTTAAGTTAATTTTCATCATGATACTTAAATATTTGAAATTTTCTTAAATATTTAATTAAATACGAAAATTATATTTGTGTTGAAAATTAATTTTTTAATTTTGGACCAACATAAAATTAGAATAATTTTTCAGGATTTATTTTATTTTATTTTATAGCATTTTCGAAAATTGTATTTTTTTTTTAAATACATTAATTTTCGACATGCAATATATATTTATAGAAAATTAAATTTGAGTTGTAAATTAATTTCAATTAATTTTGATACAACTTAAATTGAATACTTTTCTAAATATTTATTAAAAATTATTACTAAGATGGAAATAATTCATTTTATTTTCATATCCATCTAAGTATAATTTTATAAATATTAAATTAAAATTTATATTTAGAATTTTATTCTAAATTAAAAATTTTAATTAAATAAATATATATTTTAAAATAAATTGATTAAAATAAACATTAGAAGAAAATACACTTTAAATAATGAGCTTTATTATTAGGACATTCGATCTCCATTGTTGATGCTACATAGTTCTTGTTTTAGTGAGTAATATTCCCTAATGGAAGAACATTCATTAGCAATTTAACGCCGTAGACCTTGAAAGATAAGTATTTTTGTAAGTGTTTTATTTTTAGTATGGATCACCCTAATGGTGGCGATTATTAGTAAGACTTACAAAAGTATGAAACAATGGTGGAAGCTCATAAGATAGAATGGCGTTGACTCTCGCCTAAACGGGATAACGCTGGATTTTCATCTTGATCGAATAAAAGGTTGCTAGAATGTTTATTATTTTAGATGAGCTAACAACTCTATTCAATGGATGGTATCTTTGACACTCGCCTAAACGGGACACTGATATCAGTTTGTTGGAGACCTTGAAAATTATTTAGGATTGTAAGTTTTAGTATTTTCACTTCTCATTCCTACTTGCTAAATGCTTAATAATTTCTGAATTGTGTGTGAATTTATATTGAACCATGTTATTTTCTGTTAGTAATTGTAGTTTAAATTTCGAATCTTCATTGTTGGTCTAACTTGGCTTGTTGTTTTTAATGGGACAGATCCCTAATAGATTGTCATACATTAGACAAACATAATAGTGTTAGATCTCGATAGATAAATATTTATAAATGCAACATCTAGCTGTTCATCAATAGATGACACCTTAGACTAGTATTTACAATATGAAACAATGAAGAAGTTTATAAAAATAAGAATAACTTTGACTCTCGCTAATCGGGACATCGTTGGATTCTTATTTTTAATCGACATTATCCTTTATTTTTTCTCTTAGCTTATTTATTTCAAATTAGCTTAAATAATATATATCATTGGATGAATGGTTTATAATTCATTTACTTATGATGCCGTTCTATTTTCTCTTAAGAAATTGAATGGCGCATATGATTATATTCCCGACATTTTATCCCGAAATGATATAAATCCTCGATCTTAGAATCTCCTACTTATATATATGCTTACTTTAGGCAAATCATACTTAGAGTTAGATTAGTAGTGGTGGTCAAAGCTAGAATAAAACGCATTGTATATTTGGTATAAATTTAAGTCTTTGACTTTGAATTTTAGATTCCAAATAGAAATTTTTTATTTCTATTCCAGAATACAATATAGTTAAACTTTCACAAGTGATTACTATCATTTTCTGTCAATGGATTCAAACTGTATGTTAATATGGAATGTGAGTTTAATATTCTGTGATCGAATCAACTTGGACTATTCTAAGAACTCTTTGATGTAACTAGACCTAAGTCATCGAAAGACCACAACCACATATTTTATAAATCTACGGCATTTGTATCTTGTTTATAGTGGTTTTGACAAGATCAATCTGTGCAAAGAGTCAGTATGCCTATATCCACTGAAAGTGAATCATCTATATTCAAATATGGATGTACATTCGGTGGTAGATATGAGTTTTCGTTATATTCTTAAGACGATCATTCTAGATTTTACCTTATGCAAAAGAAATTTGAAATATTTGAAAAATTTCATGAGTTTCTAGCAATGGTGGAAAACCATTAAGGTAAGTGGTTAAAGATCTTGCAAACTGATAGGGGTGGAGAAATATTTGGTAGATATGTAGTTCAAAGATTATTAAATTAATTTTTTGAATTATATCCAAACTTACCGCCCCAGAAATTTGATTTGCATTTTGATGATAGATAAGGTCTATGATTAGTTACTAATCGTTATAAGTCCTTCTAAGGAAATACCCTAGTGATAGGAAAATTTCAGAATGATGAAATGGTTGTGTACTTAGTATAAACCATTACTAGATTCATGGATGACCTAATCGTAATCTTAAGAAAAGCTAAAATTATTAACTAAGGTTTTCATGTTTGTTAGCTATTCTAAGTGATTAGGGGTGGACCATCCCATAGTCATTAGATAAAAAAAGTGTTTGTTTTTAAAAATACTACTTTTCTAAGAAAATGACTAAGTCCGAAAACAAAGTAGCAAAATAGAGGAGATATTTTTTTTCTTGATTCCAAAAGTGTTCTATCATCTTATTTTTATAAGATGTTCCCACTGCCTCTGTTGTTTTGACACAATCGAAGAGGACAATACCATTTAGTATTCTTAGACAAAATTCACGGTACCTTGTCGTAGTGGGAGGGTTTCAAAGAACTCACCCTGTTATGACTTGGAAGACACTTGTGATGAAATCCATTGTTAGTTTAAACAAGTAATGGATTGTCAGAATAAGAAACTAAGAAGAAAAGCCAAGAGAACTATGGTTGAAACCATTCATATGGAACATCCAAAAGTTTTCTATTACAAGGACAAGAAAGGAAATTTTGAAAATAAGTAGGTATCAGATTAATCTAGGAAATGAACATTGGAAGACAATCAAATAATTCTTAAGATTAAGAAGAGGAACTATATGTTAGTCGATAAGGGTGTATTTAATACTCTTAGACAACACCAAATCAGATTTCTAGACTTGCCTTAGTGCTAGAAAGTCTGCTGATGAGATGGTGATTACTCTGGGGGTGGAGTAGTGATTTTGGAGAACCGTAAAAACCTATCTGAAGTCTCTAAGTCTACCAGAGAGACTGAATGTTAAAGTTACAGGAAAAATACTTATTCAGTCTAAGGAAAGTTCTATACATTTTTAGCATTTGTTTCAACATTTATTAACTACTAGTGTTACTTCCTCACTAACGCAAAAGTAGTTACCAAAAAGTAAAGAATCCAGTATCCCTAGAGGAGTAGACATATAGAGAGGAATTTCACAATATCAAGAATTTTGTGATTAAGGAAATGTAATGGTGGAGGGAAGGTTGTATTAAATACAACCTGTCAGAACATATTACGGAGAGTATACTACATACTACACTTGATTTGGATATCAAGGTGTTGAGATTATTTGAAATGTACTTTTTGTTTTATATTAGTGCAAGTGGGAGTTTGTTGGGTTTTGTGCCCTAAATAAAATCCATTTCAATTTACTAATTAATAAAGATCATAAATCACATTTTAGGTTGCATGGTTCACATGATTTATTTCATGATTATATTTAATGTATAAATTCTGTTAAGTTCAGAACATATGTATTTGTTCATGATTATAGTGTTGTCAACACAGTGGAATATAATTATGTTTATATGTTCGAAAGTTTAATTCCCTGATTTGTCTGTTCACTAGATTTAGACTGGCATGATAATCAGCGATAGGTATACTTACACCTTGAATAAGTGTTATGTCTTTTCCAAGGCATTGGCAAAGTTTACCAGTATCGGATGTATGGAGTATACATTGGAAGGGACCGATATTGAACTTTGATTAGATATGATAAATTTACCGTAATATCTATTCAATTCAATATCACCTAGTTGATCCTAGATCAAATGATCTTAATCCTGACATGGTTAGGTTCGATCTCAAGAGTGTTATTCGTGTTCTTTGATTTGTTAGTTAAGCCTACTTTTTGGTCAGGGTGATACGTACATTTTGGGAACATGATAGTACAATTGAGTGGGAGCGCTAATCATAGATATGGATAGATAGCTTCTATCCAGAAATAGAAGTGAAACGATGATTTCCTTCGAGCTTGCTAATTAGAGATAAATGATAGAGTGCTCATTTTAGTGACTATATTAGTTCACTATAATATCATTTATAGGTGGCCAAGTATTTTAAGGATAAAATACATTGAAAGGGTGTAACGGTAATTTTATCCCTATGCAATGTAGATCATCTATAGAGGATTATTGATTATTGGGATCATAACAATGGATAATTAATATCGTATCTATTGTGGAATATATAGAGCGTTCTATGTAACTGAGAGTGCCATTCCGAGTTCTATGAGTGAATGCAATGAGGAATTACTTGGTAAATTCTAGATCAGCTTATTGAAAGCTCGGTTATATAGGCCCATGGTCCCCGTACTAGTTGAGACAATACTGCTTGTAAGACTCAGTTAATTGATTTTAGTTAATCAATTATAATTCTAAAATTAGACTATGTCTAGTTTATGAAATTTTACTAAGCAAGGGCTTATTTATTAATTAATTAATAAATATATTAAATGACAATTTTATTTGATAGTTATTTTAATTATGAAATAATTAGTTTTTGCATTTAAATGGTCAGAATTGGAAAAATGGCATTTTTGAGAAAATAAGGAAAGATTGTGATAAAATGGAAAGTTCCAAGTGGGGCCCAATACATCCTATGGCCGGCCACTAGGGAATGTATTTTCCATTTAATTTCTTCATTATTTTAATGCCTAATAAATCCTAACCTAAACCTAGGTGATTGCCTATAAATAGATAGTGATAGCTCACACTTAAAGTTGATGAAAAAATCACCATTAGTAAAATTTTGAGCCTCCTTTCCTATAGCATAGTCGAACCATATTCTCTTCATATTTTCATACATTAAGTGATAGAGTGAGTACCCACACACATCAAGTGGTATCTCAATCATAGTGTGTAAGAATGTGAAGAATCCAATCAACAAGAAGGAGAGAAAGAGATCCAGGTTCAGATCTTGATAATGCTCTGCTACAGAAAGGAACCAAAGGCTAGAGATCTGAACGGAAGGAGTCATTATATTCCACTGCAATCAATGTAAGGTTTCTTAAACTTTATATGTGTTTATTTAATTTTTTTTTTTAGAAATTCATAATAGGATATTAAATAACATACATGGTAGTAAATCTAGATCATGGTGAAATAATTCCAACAGCACTACATTCCACTACTGTACTAGTATGGGTAGGATTTGTACCGTACCTCAAGTACCACTAAGTGTTGTTCCACATACACTACGTACTTATCCGTACAAGTGTTGGTAGCATACGAATCACAAATGACATGCATATATTAAACATACACATATTAATATATAGTTACATTCTATGCTAGTCTTACCTCGTTTCAAGTTCAAGTGAGCCGGTCGACCTGAACTAAAAATCACGTGCTGAATGGATGTCCTATGTCATATTCACATAAATGGGTAAACAACTCGCTAGAACCCTTTTTCAGGGACCTAAACTCCAAACCAAAAGTTTTTCTATCAATAACTAGCATGGCCTTACCCTAATGATCGAGGAAATACCAAATCTATGCCTCTGAGACTCCTTAAAATGGTAAACTGGATTTCCCAAATGGATAACCTGTTTTAGGGTTCTACCCAGTGAAACAATTAATTGGTTCAATAGTACTAGTAGGACCGGTTAACCGGTTCATAGCAAAAATCCCCAAACATTTTCAAACTCTCTCTAAACAAACCCAAACTCCACCAAACTTTCTAGAATACCTATAAAAGCACCCAACAACCGAATTCAAGCAATAACAGCAACATTCATCACAAAAACAAAAGCCACCATTATTGAGCCAAGTTTTAGTTCTTTGAACTCAAAATTGCTCAACACAAGTATCAAGCTTCAAAATAACCCCAAACCAGCTCTAATTAACCTAAATTAAACCCAGAAAACAAACCCTAAATACTATAGATTCGGACAAAGCCAAAAATTAAAAATTGCATGCTATCACCAATTACAACTTAGAGAATTCAAGGAATAAGGGTTTCTAAGGCTTACCTTGGCTTGAGCTACCTCAAATCCTTATTGAATTCTCAGAAAACAGATGAAAAATACCAAGGATTACCCTAGATTAGCTTCAGCCGAAAGAGAGAAAGAAAATGTTCAAGAGTTTTGGTTTTCTAATTGTCTTTTGTCTTTTCTTTGCATATTACTCAATATAATAAGACCTAGGATTATCTAAATAAATCCAACAGAAAAGAATAGTTTCAATTAATTCCACTAAAAGACAAATCTCACTAAAAGAGCAAAATTACTATTTTTCCCTAGCTGCATACTTAAGCAACTTAAAGGCATAGGGGTTAAATGGTCAAATACTACCGCCCCACCTAAAAATTGACATTCAAAATATCTCTTACGTGTTTGTTCCACTAAGAATTAGATTCTAAACTTACCCATGTGACTCTAATGACGATCCATTGCATTTTCCATTGTCGCTGAGGAAAAATCATAAAAATTACTATTTCATATTTAACATAAATAATACTCTTAAAGTTAAATAAAATCTCTGGAATTAAGAAATTATAACTTAAATGCCAATTTCTAAATATGGGGCTCACAATAAATATAAAATCAAATATAATACCAATAATTAATGCTAATTTCCTTTGCTAATCTATAATCTAATCATGTTGTCATTACACCTTTGGTGCTCCAACCAAACAGCAAAGCATAAGCTGAGAAGTAATTAATGGTCCACAAAACAATAGCATACATTGTAAACTCAATACCATTGTAAGAATCTCAAGCTTGGACACTTGACTCCCCCAACTCTTTCTATTCATCAATCAATGGTCTCATGAAAACATCCATGCGCCTTGTACTTAATAGAGATAACGTCAATGTATTCGCTTTCATGCACTTCCAATGAGGTAAGTTATACGTGACTTAGATAACATGCCACTTACTGTAAGAGTTACCTATGTTACCAAAGGGATTAAACCCATCAGTGGCCAAACCCAACCTCACATTTCTGGGTTCAAGTACAAAGGATGGATGGCGCCTATCAAACTACTTCCACTCCTTTGCAACTGCAGGGTACCTAAGAACTCCATCCTCTTTGGGTCTCTTACAGTGATGCCACTGCATGTCGTCGTCCGAGTGTCTTCAACTGTATAACCTCTTCATTCTCAAAGTTAGGGAAAAGTACCGCATAACTTTTCGAGCAACTTTTTTTTGTGTCCCTTTTTTCCAACGACTCTTGCCACAAATAGGACAAAAAATGTTTTTATCATTCTACTTCCAAAACAAGGCACATTGATACTTGCATATATCAATGGAGTCATAACCTAAATCAAGGTTACACAACTTCATCTTTGACTCGTAATGGGACTTGGGTAATTTTGTACCCTCTAGAAATAACTCAATCAATATGGAGAGTAACATATCAAAAGAATGGTTATTCCACTTATTGAGAACATTTTAATGCACCAGCTTCACCAAAGCATTGAGCGCTGATTTTTTGTAATTCTAGTACAGTTCACTTTCCATATTCTTAAACAAATTGTCGTACTTACTACTACCATTCAGTGAGGGATCATTGAAGGAATCAATGGTAGTACTTGTATCGTCAAAACCAGGATCTTCTCTTAAATTATCAGCCATCACATCCTTCTTTTCTTCTTTACCGTTGTCTACTATTTCTATAGCCGATTTTGTGAATGACTAATTGTTAAAATACTTGGTCATGTACGATCGCTGGATGCCATGCATAAATAAATGTACCCTAATACTATTTAGATTCTGAAAGTTCACATTCAGACATCTCATGCAAGGGCATCGAGTAACTCTACCAGAATTTATTTGCATTTAAGCATCTCCAATAAACTCATTTACACTCTTACGGAACTCTATCAACTGTCTATTTAAAGTCATCCAGCTTTTGTGGCTCACCGTATTTCTAAATAATTTATCAAGAGGAAGTTTAAAACAAAGTTAAAAATGTGCAACTTTCCCATAGGAAATCCTTTACTTTTACAATGTCAAGGCTAATCCCATGAGAACAGACAGAACAAAGCTAAGATTCTTCCGTCAAGATAAGTGCTTGGATTCTTACTATCATGTATGTCAAATCAATCGCACCCATGATCTCTGAGAATATTAGTTCTTTTCTTCTAGATTTCCTACTAGCTAGGTGCCATGTCTTCGGTTAAGCTTTCAACTTCCAAGTATCCTAATGATTTACCTTGAGTTTTGTCTTCTTTTTTAAATTTTACTAATTTTTGTACTTTGATTTAACATATTTGATTTGTAGAAGAGCTTCCTCCTCAAAGTATTAGGACTGAGGAGATAATCAAGAAAGAAGCCCAATATAGGGCCTTCTTGGAAGAGCAATTGAAGGTTGGAGACTTGGTGATAACTGAACTCCTCCGTAGGTCTGGCTTAATTACAAAGTTCCAAAGTATTGATACAGTCAACCTTCGAGGATAGGGTCAACCCCCTAGGGAAGTGAAAGAGGCGATTGCCACTGATCTGGCCATTATAATCACCAATGCGTCATAGAATGATAATGCCCTGAGCTATGATTGGGTGTCGTGCCACCCCAATCCTCTATTTGAGGAAGAAGAGATCTCAAAGAGGTTTACCGCTACTTATCCTGATGTGGGGACACCGGGTGCTAGCACTTCGGAAAGAGGTAATGGACTCTTCCGCATCCTTCGTAGCCCCAGTCTGAGTCGCTTGCCCTTGAGGAACCAGGGAGGACTTGACAAATATTTACTAGGCCTTAATCATCGTAGATACCCCATGAATTGATTACATAGACAAAGTAGACGAAATATTTAGAAGCCCTATAAATCTGGGAACTCCTTCGGACACTGTCAAAGTTGATCATTTGATGGCATGTCCCCACCCAAATTTAAGGAGTATGAAAGCTTCATTAGTCATAGGGGTATTTTAGCTTTAGCTCACGGGCAACCCTATAGCAGTTCACTGAATGGTTTCACCCACGAACAAGTGTCTTTACTAGATTCGTTTTCTTGCTGTTACTATTTTCGTCATAATTGTATGATCATAAGTGTTCCTTTTACTTACTCATGTTGTTTCTTCATGCGCAAATACACTAGAGTCCGTGATGTTAAAGTCTTAGAGTAGCTAGATCTCTGCCGCTATGGACAAGGCCAAGAAATCCCAAGAAATAGGCAAGGGGAAAATTAAGACATGGCTTCTAGGACTCCAAAACTGTGTCCCACTTTAACTTCCTTGTCACCAGATGTCCGAGAGATTCCTCCTCCCACCGAGACTGGACCTACAACTCCAGCCCTTCTGCTTCCGCTAGTGGGGAGAAGGACTCTATCACCTCCCGAAAGGCCTCTAAAGCTTCTGAAGCTCTTGCTACTCCAGGGGAGCAGGCCTTACAAGACATTCCCCTCCCAAAAGGGACAATCCTAGACACCACATCAAACCCACAAGGTTTTTATAACAGCTTGGATGGAGTTTTCTTTCCCCCCAAAGGGACTCCCATTAAGTCTAAGCACAAGGGATCAAATACTTCTCTGTGTCCCAGCGTGAAGAAGGTTATGTCTTTAATCATGAATCTAGGGACATCTGGCGTACTGTTGACCAACCCACCATTGCAATTGCAGCAGCAAAAACAATAACAGCCACAACACCAACAACAATAGAAACCACAACAATCACATCTGCAACAACAACCAAAAACGCAGAAGCAATGACAACTACAACAACAATAATAGCTACAACAACAACGAGAACAACAACAACGAGAACAACAACAACAACCACAACAACAACAACAACACTAACTTGGATGAGTGCCACTACTGCGAGAGCAGCAGACTCTATCCCCTTAACATTTGCAGATTGTGCCATCTCAGTCTGCCTCACACCCTTCTCAGTGTCCTACACTTCAACACCTTCCTGGGCACGCAGCCCCTAGGCATGCCTCTACTGATCCATCTCAGCATGCTGTAGGGGGTAAGATTCCTTCACTGGGTTTCTCCTTCCCCATGAGACAACCTATTCTCGACCATGACTACGTCATAAAGGCATGTGAGTGTGCTGCATTTTTGAAAAGGCGCCATGAGTGAGAACAAGTAAATCTTCAAAAATGGGCTACTCGGCTATCTTCCATCAAGACAGCTGAGATTGCAGGGGGTGTTTGTCAGCCTGCCTCCCCCAACCCAGTGTTTGATCTTGCTGCAATTAGTGATATTTGGTACCTAAGGTGGGTAGAGTCATTGGCCCTTATGCTCCAGAGATGCTGGATAGCATGAGCCTTAGTGTGAGTAAGCTTACACCTGAGAAATGGGATGTAAGCAACAATGTTGATCCATACACGTTATCGGTGGCCGCTAAGCAACATGAATTAGGGGAAGTCTTAATTTCCTGAACCATTAGTCCTTTTAATGCAATTCTTATTATCAAAGTGTGTGTAACCATTTCACGTTATTTTCCTTTCTCTAGATGGTGTTGTTCACAGAGAGGACTGCTATAGAAGTGGGTAACATGACTATTGAACTGAGCCAACTTTGTGCTAAAGTTCAATCCTTGTCAACCGAGAATGAGGCCTTACGCACAAAAGTCGAGTAGGTGGAGACTTAGGCTGCCTCTAGCATCCAAAAGATTTAAGAAGACTGTAAGGCCAAACTAGCGGTTGTGGAGAAGAACTTAGACGCCAAATACTAGGAACTATACTTAAAACACGAGACCTAAGGAGAGAAAAAGGTTGAGGAGACCATGCATTCCCTTCAAGAAAACTTTGATAAGGCCAGGGAGGAAAAGGATAAAGCCGAGGCCAGGGTGGTTCTTCAGTCTAAAACGATATCCACCCTAATTTGGGAGATCAACTCTCTCCAAAGGGATATCCAACAAAAGGACCAACTCATTCAGGTCCTTAAGGACGAATATAAACAAGAGAAGGAGCGAATAGAGTCTTGGATGACACAACATAGCAATCTGAGCACCCTTCTCCACGCAGCTCGTCATAAAAGCAACCTTCGACAAGACACCAATAACATGTTGCAAAGGAAGGCCAACCATAACCCAACGAATGGTGTGAAGGCATATATTTCCCTAGCTTCCATGCGTAGAATGAGAGAAAATGCCCCTGACCTATTCAGGATGCAGTCACAGCAGCAGCTAAGGGAAAGAAATATCGCCTTTATTTCTTAGAGATGTCCTATGCCATGGTCCTTTGGAAGGTAGATTCTACAATACTCCAGCTCATTAATAAGGAAGATAGGGCAGATGTTAGCAGGAGAGTGCTCGCCATAAAGCAAGATATGTATATTGAGGAGTTTCCCCTTTCTGTTTGATAGTCATAGCAATGAGGAAACTAGTGTTGAGGTCTCAAGCTCTCAAGAGTTTGCAGAAGCTGAGTCATCTTCCAGAAGGATTGAGCAGGAGCTTGTTTGGGACGTTGGGCCTAATTCGAATCTAGGGGAGCCTATTCAGGATGCGACTGGGCCTAATCACAATCCTTTACCAGGGCCAGTCAATGACACAACTCGGATCGACTCGGTAGCACCTTCCCCTACCAAAGGTTAATAGGAGCCATCCTTGTTTCTTGCTGTCTAACTTTTTTCCTAAGAAAATTTTAATTCTGTTTGCCGCGGAGTTGTGTTTATTTTGGCCTGGTCTGCGGGGCTGTATGTGACAATGGCCTTCAGGAACAACTTGGTTTACCATTCTACAAGGTACCATATTTAGATTTTAATATTTCATGCTGTTTTTCACTCTTAGCTTTATGCATTAGCCTGTGTGATTATTTTAAGGTTTGTCTCCTTAGGCTGTTTAGAAGCGTGTGGTTACAACGACCACCACTTCAAACCTTTGATGTCAGTCAGCCTTAAACTCCTCTGCTGACTTAGGAGGTACTTAAAAAGTACTTGCTTCCTATTGCTACGTAGGATGCTTTTGGTCTTAACCCCTTATAAAAAAATTTAAGCCTGAGCCAACTAAAAGTTTCTGAAAACATGAATGGTTTTTTGGTTGTTCCCAGTATACTGTATGATCATGGAGCCTTGACATTCTTCGACTGTTTAAGCCTTTTTTATAATTTAGGCAGGCCAATTTTATACGCTATAGACTTTAGACAATTTTTCCAGTCAGGATGACATTAAAGTCTATAGGAGTTCAAGCGAGGCCTTAATAATTTCAAATTCTAAACAACTCTTTTTGAAAGTTTTTAAGAAGGGATTCACGCGAGTATTTTGCTTTTCTGGGAACTTTGGTTGAAAACGCTTCTTCTTTAAAAATATGTGCTTATTTTAACTTTAAGAAAGAATTCAAGCGATCTTCCTTTTTAAGAAATTTGGTTGAAAATGCATCAAGTTCTAAGAAAAAATTAAAAATATTAATAAACAAAACCAACAAAATAAAAATCTATGGAACACGACACGTTTTTTGGGGGCACACACGACTAGGCATGATACCCCCCAAGTGAGCTGAGAAGTATGGACGTGTCCAACTTCCTGGTCACTTGTTTTAAATATAGCTTGTGGCTTAAAAACATAAAGTGTAAATTCAAATGTAAAATGTTTTTGTTTTCATTTCATGATGTCCGAGGGCCATTCGTGCAAAAGTTAATTACATAGATTCTTACACAAAACATTCCGGATGTCATCAAAGCCTAATTTTCCTCGCGTATTGGTAGTATACACGTAAGTGATCTGCGTTCCAAGAGTGAGGGACCCTTGTTCTATCCATCCTTTTCAACTGAAAACTACAATGACCCACCTTCTTGAGTATCTCATAGGGGCCTTCCCAGTTTGTGCCGAGTACCCCTACTCCCGATTCCTGCAGTTAGGAATATTCTTCACAAAACAAGATCGCCAACATCAAATGTACGACTCTTCACCTTTGAATTGAAGTGCCAGGTAATTTTTCCTTGGTACATTTTAAGTTAAACTTACGACTATTCACGAAGCTCTTCAATTAAGTCTAACGACTCTTGGAGTAGGGAATGGTTGCGAGAAGAGTGGTAAGTCTCTTGTCGATGGGAAGGGATTGTAGTCTCTACCACCCATAGGCCATTCCATACAGTGTGTGCCCCATTAAAGTTCTTTCTGTTGTCTAATAGGCCCAGAGAACTCGAGGGAGTTCCTCTGGTAATTAGGCTTTGCAAGCTTGAAGCTTCTTCTTTAACATGGTCTTGAGGATTTTGTTGTCGGCCTCCACTTGTCCATTGGCTTGTGGCTGGGATACACAGATGAAAGAAGAATGTAAAATTTACCTGTTACAAATTATTGTCATGACCTATTGACAATTGAACCATGGGTTAAAATCAGATCATTGGATCTCTCAACAAGTTAACCATGTCAATTTAGATCAAGCAATAATAGGTTTTATAAAAACTTACAAACAAGCTAAAACACATACACTTGCAACAAGTTGGATAGTTGGATATAGGATTTATTTATTTAATTAATTTATTTAATAATTTTTCGAATTTTTTTTTTGGTTAAAAAAATATTTAAATAAATAAATAAAAATTTAAAATTAAACCTACAATTTTTGAAAAATTAGGTTTCAACTTACCTAAATATCTTTTAAAAAAAATGGTAACTATCTTTCAAATTTCAAGTTATTTTATAAATTAAATATTAAATAAAATAAAATTGATAATTTAATATCCTTTTTCTGATTTTATAATTTAATTTAAATAAAAAAAATAACAAAATTTAAAAGATAGCATAATATCCTATTTCTATTCAAAATATCATGATTAAACTAATCTTATTTTAAATTTAAATAAGGTCAATTTATTTAAAAAAAAAATAGAATAATTTAAAAAAATATTAATATCTGACCTTAAATTTAAAAATAAGATAAAAAAATTAAATTTTAAAAATAAGATAATTAATTAAGCAAAAAAGATAGATTCTTACCTATTTCAAATTCAAATTTCACTAATATCTTAAATCAATTTTAAAAAAATAATAATTTAATTCTGATAATTAGATTTGAAATTTGAAAAGTAAGAATCAAAATACAAAACTACACAAAAAATCAGAAATTAATTCCATGAAAAAGCATGAAAAAATGAAAAATTGGAAAAAATTGCATGTGGTACGGATTGGGGCTGTTTCACGCCCACTGATGCTGCCAGCAGCATTTTCGCGCGTGCAGCAAAGCCTTCAGACATGATCAGCACGTTTAGACTGAAAATTCTCAGACATGTGCGTGTCTGAGGCGCGTGCACCCGAGGATTCTCAAGCATCTGCGCGCACCATGTAGGTGATGTCACCTTGATATTTTCTAATTTTCAAAAATTCATAACTAATTCTAATAAAATCGAAATCAAGTTCTGTAAAAAAGTAAATTGCTTAATTTTTTCCAAACTATCCAAAAAAAATAATTCCAGAAACGAATATTCAATTATTTTTCATAAAATTTCACAAGCATCAATCAATCATCAAATAACACACAAATCAACATGAAACCATCCAAATCACACACAAATCGTTTTAAGTCCAAATTTCTTGAAAGTAAATCAATTATCATGGCTCTGATACCAGTTGTTGGAATTATTTTACCAGGATCTTAGAGTTAGTAACAAGTATGTTATTTAACATCCTAAATATGAACTTCTAAAACGATATGAAATAAACACTATATAAAGTATAAGAAACCTTACAGTGGTCGCAGCGGAATGTAATGTCTCCTTCCACTCAGATCTCTAATCCTTGTATCCTTTCTGTAGCAGAGTATCACCAAGATCTGAGCCCGAATATCCTTCGCTTTAATCTGGATTCTTCACAGCCTTACACACTATGATTGGGATACCACTTGATGTGTGTGGGCACTAACTCACTCGCTATAGGGTTCGGTTTTCAGAAGAGAGGAAGAGAGAGAGAAGGTGGCGGCTAGGTATAGGAAGAAGGCTTTGAGTTTTTCTCTGAAGGAATGAGATGCATCATCTTTTTCTTGAAGCCATCACTACCTATTTATAGTCAACCACCTAGGGTTAGGTTAGATTTATTTGGCACTAAAATAATGAAAAAAAATAAATGATAAATAGACTACATAGTGGCCAGCCATGTATAGGATAATGGGCCCCACTTTGCAATTTTGCCATTTTATCATTTCTACATCTCATTTTCTTAAAAATACCAATTTTCCAATTTAACCACTTAAATGCTAATTCTAATTATTTAATAATTAAAATTAATTATTAAATAATATTGTCATTTAATATATTTATTAATTAGACTAACCAAAGTCTCTTAATTAACAAATGTACCCTAGAAACTCTTTCTTCACAATTTTGCCCTTGCTTAGTGAAAATTCATAAACTAAACATAGTCTAATTTTAGAATTATAATTGATTAATCAAAATTAATTAACTGAGTCTTACAAGTAGTATTGTCTCAACTAGTATGGGGACCACGGGCATGTATATCTGAGCTTCCAATAAGTAGACCAAGAACTTACCAGGTAAATTCACTAACTTATTAATTCCTTGTTGCATCCACTCATAGAACTTGGAATTGCACTCTCAGTTATATAGAACGCTCTATATGTTCTACGATATAGATACGCTATCAATTATCCATTGTTATAATCCCAATAATCAATGATCCTCTATAGATGACTTAAATTGCATGGGGATTAATTTACCGTTACACCCTTCAATATATCTTATCCTTAAAACACTTAGCCACCTATAAATGATATTTTAGTGAATATAATCACTGAAATGAGTACTCAACCATTTGTCTCTTTTTAGCCAAGCTCGAAGGAAATCATCATTTCACTTCTATTTGCTAGATAGAAGTTATAGATTCTATATCTATGTTTAGCGCTCCCACTCAATTGCACTACCATGTTCCCAAAATGTACGTATCACCCTGACCAAAAAGTAGGCTTAACTAACAAATCAAACAACATGTATAATACTCTTGAGATCGAACCTAACCATATCAGGATTAAGATCATTTGATCTAAGATCAACTAGGTGATATTAAATTGAATAGATATTACGGTAAGTTTAATATATCTGAATCAAAGTTCAATATCGGTCCCTTCCGATGCATACTCCATGCATCCAACCCAAGCTTTACGTTAACCAATGCCCTGGAAAGAACATAACACTTTTCTTATGTACAAGTAAACTATGTTGTAGATTGTCATATCAGTTAAACCCTCTGTGTACAGATAAATCTAGGAATATATATTTAATCACATAATCTTGATTATTTTCCACTGTGCTGATGACACAATAAACAAGAACATAAATGTGATAAGGATTTGGATGAATTTATAAATCAAATAAATATATAAATGATAACATGAACCAAATGACACACAAAGTGATAAAAATACTTCTGTTTGTTTATTGATATTTAAAAGATAAAGATTACATTCAAATGGAGTTTTTTAGGGCATAAAACCCAACTTTAATTTAAATAAATTAAACTGGAAATTATAAATTACTATTTATTGTTAAATTTTAAAAAGTAAGCAAGTGATATTTTTAATATTGAAAAAGTTTGTAATTTTTGATTTAAATAAATAAAATTGGAAATTATAAATTATTATTTATTGTTAAATTTTAAAAGGTAAGCAAGTGATATTTTTAATATTGAAAAAGTTTGTAATTTTTAATTTAAATAAATTAAATTGGAAATTATAAATTACTATTTATTGTTAAATTTTAAAAAGTAAGCAAGTGATATTTTTAATATTAAAAAAGTTTGTAATTTTTAATTTAAATAAATAAAATTGTAAATTGTAAATTACTATTTATTGTTAAATTTTAAAATGTAAGCAAGCGATAGTATCAACTTTAAAAGGGTTGTACTTTTGAAGTTAAATAAATAAAATAAAAAATTATAAATGAATATTTATTACAACATTGAAAATATAAGCAAGTGATATTTTGAAGTTTAAAAAGTTTGTAATTTGTAATTTAAATAAATAAAATAAAAAATTATAAATTAATATTTATTATAAAATTTAAAATGTAATCAAGTAATATTTTTAAATTTTAAAAACTTTTACATTTATAATTTAAAAAAATAATAAAATAAAATTTTAAAGTAATTGTAAGGATTTATACTAATTATCGTAAAGTAAGTGTAATTGTAAAGTAAGTACAAATGAGCATAAGATATTGTAAAATAGCATAAAATAAAATTTTTATTATCTTTTCTTGATCTCTTTGGTTATACACCAAAGATAGGATATAACAATTGTATTTGTAATTGTATTGTCACATAGTGATAATTTTTTTTTTTTATTTTACACATGCACGAAATATCTTAGACTTGTTTGGAGAGGCTGAGACAGTAAGGACTCTTAAATATGGTTCTCCAAATTATCAAGGACTGTTTATCCGCATGGATAGTTTGGACTTGTTTTATACTTATAGTATGATCTATTGCTTATTTGATTATTTCATTAGTAGATATTTTGGTACAACGTCTTCTTACACGTTCTTGTAAGTCGGCAAACTTAATTACTATAAGTTTGCTAACTTATAAGAACTGTGGGGAGGTGCTGCCAAAATTTTTACAAAAATAAAATAATCTTAAGAGCGTAGATTGTACTATATGTATATTACAAACCTGAATGGGATAGGTTCTTTACTCTTTTAGTAATGGAGTGAGAAGGTGGATTAGGACACTTGCACATTTTCTTGTTTGTTTATAAGTTTTTTTTGTTAATTACTTTATAATGGAAGATGCCTACCAACCGAAGTTGGATGAAGGCACACCGGCGCTCTGTAGAGTTTCGAAGTGGCGTTGATAAGTTTGTTGCAGTTGCAACGAACCACGTGAATTCTGACGGATTAGCTCGATGCCCATGCATGCGGTGTTTGAATGTGAATTTCCACACACTTGCAACTATAAGGGTTCATTTATTTCTCAACGGGATCCAACCTTCGTACAACCCTTGGTATTTCTACGGGGAGACTTTTTCTCAGCCCGCAGTTGAACTTCTTGAAAATGACAAAGAGGAAATGGCAGATGTGTTGGAAGACATGTTAAGAGGGGACCCTGGGTTTGACGAATCTGCCAACACTACTGATTCTTTCAATGAACCCCCTATCAATGACAACAACAAGTTTGATGACTTGTTTAAGGAGATGGAGTCTGAGTTGTATCCAAGTTGCAAAAAATCAGCCCTCAATGCATTGGTAAAGCTTATGCACTGGAAGGTTTTGAATAGGTGGAGTAACCACTCTTTCGATATGTTGTTGTCTATCTTGATTGAACTATTTTCAGAGGGGACAAAATTACCGAAGTTGCATTATGAGTCGAAGATGCGATTGCGCAATCTAGGTTTGGGTTACGACTCAATAGATGTGTGCAAGTATAATTGTGCCACTTTCTGGAAGGAGAATGAAAAGAAAGAGTTTTGCCCTGTATGTGGCGAATCAGGATGGGTGAAAAAAAAGGTAAGGGGAAAAAAGTTCCTCACTAAGTTATGCGTTACTTCTCACTCACACCGAGACTACAACGATTATATTGCTCAAGACACACCACGGAGGATATGCGGTGGCATTACTCACACAGACCAAAAGAAGACGGTGTGCTTAGGCATCCTGTGGATGCTAAAGAATGGAAGCAGTTTGACCGCCTTCATCCGTCTTTTGCTGTTGAACCTAGAAATGTCAGGCTGGGATTGGCTACTGACGGTTTTAATCCATTTAGAAACATGAGCAACTCTTACAGCCTGTGGCCAGTTATTTGTGTCCCATATAATTTGCCACCGTGGAAGTGTATGAGTTCTGAATCGTTGTTGTTGGCCTTATTGATTCCAGGTCCATCATTTCCTGGGAAAGACATAGATGTATTCATGAGACCGTTAATTGATGAACTCAAAAAGTTGTGGGAGACGGGTGTTGAAGCCCGAGATGCCTACAACGGAACTGTATTTTCAATGCGTGCGACAGTGTTGTGGACAATAAATGATTTTTCTGCTTATGCTCTAATGTCTGGTTGGAGCACAAAAGGGTATATGGCGTGTCCCACTTGCAATGAACACACTCTGTCCATTGGCCTAAATAGTAAGATTGGATATGTTGACCACAGACGTTTTCTCGAAATGAGTGATCCGAGAAGGAGAAGCAAAAAATACAATGGTAAGCTTGAGAAGAGAGCACCACTTCTTGTATTGACCGAGGATGATATTTTATCTCAATTAGACCGAATTCTATTGAGTTTGCCTGGAAAACACAAATAGTTCGGGGGTGTGAAACGGAAGCGTTCTACTGAAGAGCTAAATTGGTCTAAAAAAAGTATTTTTTTTTTGAGCTTGAGTACTGAAAGCATTTGTCCTTACGACATAATCTTGATGTAATGCACATTGAGAAAAATGTGTGTGACATCTTAGTAGGTACTCTTCTAAGTATCGACGGGAAGTCAAAGGATACCAACAATGCGAGAATGGATTTGCAAGACTTGCAAATACGACGTGAGTTGTGGTTGTATGAAGATCGAAATGGGAAGTGGAAAAAGCCTCCAGCCAGTTACACATTTAGTGTTCAAGAACAGATTGAATTTGTAGACTTCATAAAGTCTGTACGATTTCCGGACGGTTTTGCGGCAAACTTAGACAAAAATGTAAATTTGGATACGGGTAAGATTTCCGGGCTCAAATCCCATGATTGTCATGTGTTGTTACAATGTTTACTACCGGCAGGTATTCGTAAGTTCTTGAAAAGAAATCCGGGACACAATCATTGAGTTGTGTGTGTATTTCAAACAATTATGCTCAAAAACACTTAATGTTTTGAATTTGGAAAAAATGCAAACAAATGTTCTAACTATTTTGTGCAAGTTAGAAACAATTTTCCACCGACTTTCTTTGACCTAAAGAAGCCATACTAGGTGGACCAGTGCAGTACAGGTGGATGTATCCCATTGAGCGGTCAATGTCTATTTACAAGCAATATGTCAGGAATCTTGCCCGTTCGGAAGGCTCTATTGCTAAATCTTTTGTGGTTAATGAGGCATTAACATTTTGCTCAATGTACTTTCGAGAAGTGGAAACTTGATTCAACCATCCTGAACGGAACAATGACATTGTCCAAAACATGCCAACTCGATAATTTTCTATTTCAAGCATGTTGGCCGACCGCTAGGTATGAGGACAGTCGACACCTTACCCATGCAAATCAAGCATAAGGCGGAGTGGTACATTTGAACAATTGCACAGAAGTTGAGCCGTATATCAAGTAAGTATAAATTCCATAAACAGTTACTCACAATAGTTGACTTCACCTAAAAAATTCTTAACTTACTAAGTGCATTATATTATATAGTGAGCACAAGGAGTTGCTTCAAGCAAGGGGCGTAGGCAATATTGAAAAAGTGGAAGAGACTGAGTTCCCTGAATGGTTTAAAACTCGAGTAAGCATTGTTGCCTCTCAATACTCATAATCTTGTTCTCAATAACTCTTCAACTTTTCTTAATTTAATATTTTTCCTGACATGTAGATTAATGAACTACGGTTGAGCAACCAGGGTGCAGTGTCAGATGAGTTGTATGCTATTGCTAACCCATCGAATCTAGCAATTTATTTTTATCATGGGTGCATAGTGAACGACATTAAATTTTTGGTTAAGGAAAGGGATGATAACCGCAAAACACAAAATAGCAGTGCTATGGTGCCCCGTGAAGATGGACAAAATTTTTATGGCACACTTAAAAAAATTATGGTGTTCACCTATTTAAAAGACTGCAGTGTTCTCTTATTTTTGTGTAAGTGGTTTGACACTAATGGGAGTAGAATGGATAGTGACGGTGTTATTACTAGCATTTGCGTCAACCGAGAGTGGTACCAAAATGAACCGTTCATACTTGCATCTCAAGCAAAATTGATCTATTACATTCCTGATCTGAAGAACGGTAAAGACTGGGTGATTGTAAATGAGTACATACAGCGAAATGTTTGGAACTTCCTGGACACTGATGGGGAGACACCCTTTATATAGGAAAACAATTCAGCTGAAACCGAGTTCGTTATTCAACTTCCACAGTTGGATGATGTTGACTATGTTCAACTTCAAACATCCATCGTGTGAATTCACAGCCTCAACAATTAGATGATTTTATTGTCGATGATGATAACAAGGGTCTAAATACCGAAGAAGACAACTCCTTAGAATTAGAGAGTGATAGTGATGATAATGTTGTATATGTAACTGATGATGAGGATGATGAATTGTAATTGTAATAGTATTTTAATAGGAATAAAAATTAAAACCGATCTTGTTTAATATGTTTTGAATATGGTTGTTTATTTTAAATAAAAAATATGTGTTGTATATGTAGTATGTCTACACCAAGTGGCAACAGTTCGAAAAAGAAAGGCAAAAATGTTGAGGAAGAGCTCTCCAAAACACCATCTGCCAAGTTACATATTGAGTTGCATGCAGAGACGGGCACCCCCGTCGGCAAAAACGGTAAAAAATTCAACAATATGTGTAAATGGATGGTTCGCATGTCTATCCCCATGAATAAATTCAAATGGGAAGATGTTAGTAGAGCTGAAATCAATGCACTGTGGGACAGACTTAAGGTATTTTGTTATAAATTTCTTAATTTTTAAATTACTAAATTCTTATTAAATTGTAATTAATTTATTAATGTGTAACTTTTTGCAGACCAAGTTTGTCCTCCCACGAGATAACCCTACATTCGTAGACTATGGTGAGTACGAGATGTCAAAGGGTTTACGTGACTAGAGAGCAGATTGTAAGAAAAAATGGATACAAAACATTGAGGAGCTTGGACAGGAGAGGGCCGACATATTACCTTCTGACGGAGTAACTCAGGAGGTGTGGAGTGACTGCATTGCTTATTGGAGCACAGAAAAACAAAAGGTATTTAATAAAATTCCTAATTTTAGTAATGTTTCATTTATATAGTCAATAATAAATAATTAATTGTTAGAAAAATTATTAATTTCAGGCGAGAGCAGCAAAAAATAAAGAAAGTCGGGGTAAGATGAAACTTTAAGGAGGCTGGGGCTCAAAGCCTATTGTTTCACATGTTGTCGAGGGGATAAGCTTATATATTACATTATCATTGATTTAATTTTCTGTAGTAAAATAACAATAATAATATTTTTTTTCTTAAAAATAGGCTAACCCCGACACAGGAAAACTGCCAACTGCGGTCGAAACTTTTCAAAAGTTTCACCATAAAGGCAATAATTGGTGCAACGAGTACGCTTAACAAGCTTACGTAAGTTTACATTTTAATTCCTTTTTATTTATTTATTTCAATTTATTTTGTATTAAAATTAACCATTTAATTTATTTATTTATTTTAGGAGCAAATGGTTGAAATAGCGGCAACTGAACCAGCGCCCACTGAAGATCAGCCTGATGAGCCTGTTGTCGATCCTACACAGTACTCCCGAGACTTACCTATTATGACGCAAGTACTCGGGGAGCGATCTCGACATCTCAGAGGCTTTGGCCATCTCCCCAGACTGAAGGGAGTTGGGGCCAAAAGAGCACCCGCCACGCATTCTTCGGCCCCATCGACTGTTACAATGGAACAGTACGAGGCTTTACAGAAAAAAGTGGAGGAAGCAGAGCAGATAACTCAATATACGAGGCAGCAATATGAGACACAACAACTCTACCTCAGACGATTCCAGGATCAGTTTGAGTATCTTTCTCGAGTTGTGTCGGGTTTCAACTTGCCTCCCATGGATCTTCCACCATTGCCCACTCCTGGTGTTGGATCGTCATTGCCTGTTCCTGGTGCTGGATCGTCATCACATCCTTCCGAGACTCAGAGAAACAACGACGATGACATTACTCGCCTATAGAACTTTACTTTTTTTATTATTCAATTCGAACATCTTTTAATGTTTTGTTTATATATTAATTTTAGTATAACATAATATAATTAATGTTTGTTTATCTTTTAATGTAAATTATGTTGGTTTTTTTGTTAATATAAAATTTAATATAGAAACAAAAAGGTATTAATTAATTATTTTTTTAAAAAAAATAGTTTTGCAGGCGTCGGCAAAAGGTAGCAACAAAAAGGTTCCCGCCAATCCTCAGATTGGCGCAAATAGTTTTGTCGGCGCATCTATAGAGTCGGTAAAACTTTTGGCGCAACTCTCAGGATTGGCGCGAACCTTTTTACCGGCACTATATTGCGCCGACAAAAGCTTATCAAAGCAGGTTCATAGTGGATAAGGGTATTCTTTAACACCGGAAATTCACCTTTGTCGGTGCCGTTTCTTGTCGGTAGTTTTACCAGCGCATTTCATCTACGCGTTGGCAAAAAGTCCTTTACCGACTAAGATTCCCAGACATGTTTTGCCAGCATAGTATTGCGCCGGTAAAAGTAAGTTTTCTTGTAGTGATTCAAAAAGGTTTCACATTTAGCCTCCACCTATCCTCATATCATATGAGAGGAAGAGTGCAAGCTTCCATAACCTCTAGAGTTCGGAAGCTTGGGAGGTAAATGTTATTTGTGTTTCTGAATGAGGACACGTGTAATTTTCAAAGCCAATTACAACTCATTAACTCCAGGCCCAATAGCAAGCCCAATGAAGATAATAGGCCAGATCCATTATCGAAGTCAGCTCTTCTGAATGATGGATTGACAACTCATCCACTCGAGACAATCCTCCAATATAGTGATGAGAATCTGGAAGAGATCATTTAGAGTGTCCAAAGAGTTAGTTAGAAAGCATCCAAACATCCAGCTCCATGTCACACCTACTATTAGATCCCATGATATTAGGCCTCAACTCTCTAGATCTTGTTCGAGGATCATATCTTCTCAATATGGAAATATAGTAATTGACAATCAGATATTTAATGTGTCTTTATTCTCCACAAAAGTAGGACACAATTATGAAAACTATTAACATGATGTGACATCCATATCAACATATAGTCAGCACCTCATGGGCCAGGCTACACCAAATGAGTCCTAGTCGATATGTTATTGATATTTATCCCATCAGTGGATAAAGTGAAACAAAGAAGAAGAGCCCTAGCACTATAAATATAAGAACACTTATTCAAGCAAAGTGTTAGAATCCCATTCCCCAATTTATCAAGCAAAATCTAGAATTCAAACACTTGTGTAACTCATTAGGCTTTTCCAGTCTTATCGTAATAACATTGACTAATGGATTAAGGCTTGTTAATGTCTCAACCACACAAAACCTCTAATATTATTTCTTCATAATTTATCTATTTCTTTAGCTTTCACATAGAATTTTTTGGTTTCTGAAAATCTTGGTAAACTCTCCTATTTGAAGATCTTATCAATAATTATGGAAGGAATAATATATCTCCTCATTGTACTATCAAAAAAGATCTCAGCAAAGCTTATGACACAATTTATTGGTGCATTCTTGAAGACTTTCTCAAGGCTCTTTGCTTCCCTGCCCATTTTATAAGGTGAATAATGATTCGTTGAAAAATCACTTCATACTTTCTAATGATGAATGGTCAGCTTCAAGGAAATTTCATTGGGAAGAAAGGACTTAGGCAAGGTGATTCTATGTGTGCTTTGCTCTTTGTTCTCATCATGTAATACTTGACTAGAATACTAAAAATGTAAGCTGCTAAAAAAACTTTTCACTACCAGTACCCAATGTGTAAGAGTCTTAATCTAACAAGTCTCTATTTTGCTGACGATCTAATTTTTTTTATTTTGCAAATTAAGTTACTAAACAAGCAGTTCATCAATTAATGATTCTCTTGAAGAGTTCAGCTTTGCCACTGGCCTTGTAGCTAACAAGTCTAAATCTTAAATTTTTTTTTTTGGAGGAGTTAATTTGGTAGAAAAATTGGCTATTCTGTAGAAGATTCATTTTGAGAAAGATTCATTTTGAGGAAGTGACTTTTTGTCTAAAGTATTTGGAGGCTCCTTTGAGATCTGGTAAATGCCTAAGGAGAATTGTAGAGATATTATTAGTAATATAAAGCTTAGGATGCTCACATGGGCAATAAGGCATCTTTCTTTTGCTGGCCATATGAAACTGCTTCATTCGGTGCTTTTGGGGTTTAAGAATTATTAGATGAATATTTTCATCCTTTCTCAAAGTGTTATCAAAGAGATTGAGAAGCTTTACCCAATTTTTTATGAGGTAGAGTGTTACAAGAAGTAATATTCATGTTGCTTCTCAGAAAAAGCTTTGCATACCTAAAGCCTTTTGTTGGTTGGGTTTAAAGATGGTCTAAAATAGAATCGAACTATCCTTGCCAAGTATGTTTAGGTTGTTATGGAGAAACATAATTTGCTTTGGGTAAAATGGGTTAATACTATCTATCTAAAAGGCTTTGGGTTTTGGGAATACAAATTCAAACAATAGACGAGTTGGTATTGGCGTTAACTTTGTCAGTTTAGGCTGAAATTTAACAAGCAAAGTATCCGAGCAGCAGGTATTTGAGACAAATTTCGAGCAACCAATCTTTACAATAGTGTGCTTTAGTAAACCCTTGCCCATTATAAGGAAGCTAGCTATTTGGTGTAGGGTAAATCCCCCTAAGCATTGATTTGGTTTACGACAGGTTGTAAATTCTCATCTCCTTACTAGAGATATTCTTCCTCGTTTTCACATTCTGTTGGATTTTGTCTTGTGCCCAATTTGTGGTACATAGGAAGAATGTCATAGGCACTTGTTTTTTTGAGTGTCTTCTCTCAGTTTAGGTGGTAAAAGGTATCTTTAAGTGGATGAGTTTTAATGCTTAGCCTTTGAAATATGATGACTAGCTTATTGGGCTTACTGACCATTGTTTGGGGCGATTGAAGGCTATTAAGTATGCTACATTTGCAGCTTCAGCTTATAGCATTTGGTTTAACAGGAATATGTATATTTATGAGTGTTTTTCTTTTACAATTGTACATATAATTAAAAATATTCAATAATTTGTTAAAATATAAATTGTATAGCTTACAAAGCAAAAGGATCTACAGTTATTTTTTGCTTATTACAGGATAGATAGAAAAGTGAGGGGCTTGAGATAGGTTGGTTGTGCCTTAGTTTGGTTTGCTATTTGTAATTTGTTTGGTTGATTATTGAATTCCTTTTCTTGATTAAAAAAAAAAATAGATGACATTTGTATAAAAACAAAATCCATTGAATATATGTATAAGCCCCTTCAACCACAACAATCTCAAGTATCGGAATGTGTCCCTTCGTCACCGAACCTCTTATTTATGTCTCCAATTTTCAAGGGCAATAATCCAAGTGGTGTCCGAATAATCAGCCTTTTGTTTAGAAAATGCGTGTTACATTTCCCACCTAGATCATAACTTTACTTAAGGTGAACAAAAAAAAGAGGAAAGATTTGACACCAAAAATATAGTTAATTGATCAACAACCACTCTAGTATTTTGTTATAAAAAAAAAAACCACTATTATTTAGTTCATTAAATTTATTAAGTGCATATATTTTTTTTGAAAGTAATGATTTTATCAAACCAACAAATTAACTGTTTGTTACAGAAACACTAATAAAACGAGAGCAAATATTCGTCCAGATTGACACTATTAACGAAGACGTAATAGATTTAACTAGTACATGGAGTACACTATTTGTAAAATGCAAAATAACATAACACGGACCTCCACCAACCGCAGCCACTGATTATGAAAAATCATCAATAGCATTCAAGATAAATTTTTTAATTAAACAGTTAATCCAAGAAAGAACAACGGAAAAATGACACTTCACCCTAAGCCCAATGAATCCCAGTTAGACCGCCCCACTAAGTGCATATATTTATTTTTGGTGTTTAACTTCTTAGCCCCCCATTTTTTAGGTACGATGTTTGCCACTGATTGCTTATAATTTTCTTAACCATATCTTTATATATTAAAAGTGCCTATCTAACGGCATTTCTTGGTTTAACAGAATATACTTAAAAATAAAAGAATATTCTGTTAAATTTAACGATTAGGTTTGATCTCCCGTTAACAAATAAACCCAATAATTAAACCAAAAAATTAAACAATCTTTTAAATATTAATAATCTCTTTTTAAATTAAAAAAATCATCTTAGCCACATATCTCTCTAACAAACCTATCTTGGGAGAATATTAATAATTTTTTTTATTTATTTTTTAAAAAAGAAAAATCTTTATATATTAAAGTTAACCTCACTTATCTAATGTTTTCTCTAGATAAGCATAGGAAGCAGAAATACCACTTCTATCTTTGTGTGATTGCAGATATACCACTTCTGTCATTAACCCATTTTTTAGCTTTATAATGGAGATGTAGAATATTTATAGATATAAACTTACATTACAACGCTATGTTAAAAAAAGAACTAAATAGAATAATTTACTACTCCAATAATAAATTTATTTACAATTTTATAATTACACTAATATTATTTTTAATACATTATTAAATAATATTTCAAATATAAATATTTAATTTTTTCAAACAAAAAATTTGTAATCTTTAAAAATAAAATACATTCAAAATCTTAAAAAGACCAAAATCTTAAATGAATCTAGCAATACGTGGCTCGGCACGTACATTCACCTAGTATCAATAAATATGTATGCATTGGTATTTAATATTGAAAAATTTACACTAGGCACTATATATTTTATTTTTATTATATTTTTACTGCTATGCGGTAATTATTACTTTTTTACTGTCTTAATATATATTATCCACTAAGTTTGTTATAAAAAATAAATTTTATTCCATTTAATTAATATGTGTCAGCCAAGGTTTATTATATCCTTCTGTTATTATTTTTGAACTTTGTAAAAGTTTTAATGTGATTGATCATATCACTTTTGTAACAGTTATTTTTTTAATTAAAGTTCATGATTAAAAGTTGAGAAACCTTCTCTTACACTATTCATTGTATTTTCATCTTATTTATTTGATATTGATTTCATTGTTCTTGTTCCATTTCGCCAGAATTAATTGTTATTTTCTAGATGTCTCGTACTTCTATGGTAGTTCTATTTGTGGGTGTGAAAGATGGAGGTTATAAGTACATTTATTCTTCCTTCTATATATGGTTGTTTTTGTGGTTTTTAATTCAAATTCGGGTATAAATACATTTGACAAGCTCACTAGCAAAAGAATTTTGAGGTGTGTGGTTATTTTATCTTTTTCTAAGTGGTTATATATGCTTCATTATTTTACATTTATTTTTGTGTTGTGTTAATTTTATTTTAGTAGTTTTTATTTATTCTTATTTTTTAGGACTGGGCTTGCAAATATAGCCACTATTAGATCTGATGTTGAAGATGTACAAAAGATGGTTAGTTTTTTTAATCATTTTTTATTTTGTTTTGTTTGATTTGTTTTAGTGTTGTTTTTCAGGTATTTTGCTAAGTTTATTTATTTGACATCGATTTCACTATTTTTGCTTAATCTCGCCAGAATTAATTATTATTTTCCAAGTGTTTTTGTGTTATTGTGGTGGTTCTATGCATGGGTGTGAAAGATGGAGATAATGTTCTTGATATTTGGTGTCTACAGTATAAAAGAAAAGAAAAAAGACAACAAGTAAATTTTACAGTGTGACAGTAAAATTATAAATATTTACCTAAATTCTAATATATTTGTAAGTTCTCTTAATCATTTGATGAAATAGTTGTTTGAGTTAATTATAAATTTTGGGATAACCCCGATTGATCACAAGTAAAATTCACCGTCAATATTGAAAAAACGAACACAAATTATAGTGAAGTTTAGACACCAAATTGCTTCAATATAACACTCAAAATGTTATTCTATGTTAGAGTTGATGGTGTCCCATTAAAAATAGTAGAATATTATAAACTACACTTTTTTTTTTATATTAATATAATACGTATGAATAAATTTTTATCTTTATATATATTAATGTGAGATAGTTTAATAAATAATATAATAATAAAGAATATTTTTTAGTGTAAATTTTAATATTGTGATGGGAATAGAAAAAAATATTGGTACTAGTCTAAAATTATATTCTTTTAGTATTGATTTAACACTAAATTTAATTTTTAGCATTAAAATTAGGGAAAAAAACAGAAAAATACAAAAAAGGAAAAAAAATTACAAAAATACTTTGGGCCGGCCCATTAAAAATTTATACAGTCCACATACAAATATTTACAAAAATACCACATTCACTAAGCCTTCAGCTGTACAGAGCGAACCATGAAGGTAAAAATACCGCGATCGTTTCAAAACCGCAAAACAACCAAAATGAAACCAAAACGATAAAAATACAACTATTAATTCTGGCGAAATCAACTGGAAAAGAAGACCTGTAATGATCTAAACAGAAAATGACGAAAAAAATCAGAAAAACTGTGAAGAAACTGAAATTACACATTTGTTTTTTATTTTATTCAATCAAAATAACTCCCCCTAATATCGAAATCTATATTCATGAAATGTAGATCTGTAACAAACAAATCTGGAGCTCCCACCAAATCCAAAACAATGTATGATGTGAAAAATTAAAAAAAAAACCTCATGAATAATACATCTACGTTATGTACAGTTGCATTTTGATTGATTACTGGTTTCCAATGTATATATTTTTTTAGAAACACAATAAGAAGAGTAAATTCGAATTAAGGTACAACCAGTTACGTATAAGTCAGTTTATTTTTTGTTTTGGTTGCCTTATAGTTGCATTATCGTTTTATGTTAGTTTATATATTATGCAGGAATTTAATTTGACGGGGACTAAAAAATAGTAGTTATACATAGTAAGTTTTGTGCAAAATAATTGCATATTAGTTTTATAATGAAATAACATATGCAAGTAGCAAAACTATAATAAAACTACAAAACAACTGTATACAAACTAAAATACAGGAAAAACTCTTTGAACATCAACATCCATGATAGATCTCATTGTTACCCATTGATGATATAAAAATGGACAGGAAACAACTACACAAAAAACATATTAAAAAAAATACATACAGAAGGTGTTTACACTATTAAAAAACTATGAAAAAACTATTACAAAATGAGAAATAATCAAATGAAGAAACTGAAATGAAAAACAATAAAACATCTCAAAAAACAAAAACAGAAAAAAAAAACAAAATAAAACAGAAATTAAGACTAAACAAACAAAAATGAAAAACTCATAAAAAGAACAAATAAATTAAACTAAAAAAATAGAAGCCCTAAAAAACCAAACAAAACTAAAAGAAATGTTAAAATGAAAAACCTAAAATAGTAAAATCGATAAACACAAAACACACTAATGTCAAATACGAAAAAAATTTCAAAAAGGGGGGAAACGAAAAAGAAACCGAAAACAAACCTGAGATCGAAGACCAGCTCCATCTTAAGCATTTTTTGAGCATTATCTTGATGAATTTTTTCCTGGGCAGCAACCTTTGATTTTTTTTAGGAGGAGCTTGCTCACGTTTCGACAGTTGAGAAGCAAAATCGGAGTTATCGTCTTATTCCTATTAGCTACAGATTTCAATCCCATTTTAGAACTTTTGTTTGGTAAAGGGGAGGAGAAGAGTTCAGCTATGGAGGTTTTATTTTAAAAAAAAAAACTGAAAAGAAATTGAAAATAATAAAAAAAAAAAAAGGAAGAAGAGAAAAAGATAAGTGAATGATGTAAGGTGTGATTGATATAAGTCATCAATCAATGACGTGGCTGCATGCATGAAATTGATGTGTAAGTGGTATAATTGTAATAAAAGAAAGAGGAAAGGTAAAAATGATGATGTAAGCGTGTAGGAGTTTTTTTTTGTAATAAATTGAGTAAATTAGATTTTTGATGTAAAAATTTCTTAAAATTACGAGGTAGAACATACATACAAAAAAATAATAATAATAATAATAACATAAAAATAAATACCATAATTGTTCCACTAACTAACTAAAATAAGTTAAGCCAAAAAGGAAAAACTAATTAGAATACAAGTGAACAGTTAACCCCCGTGCAAGAATCCATGATGATTCCATTAATTAAGCATTAACTACCAACTTCCCTTCCAACTGCCTCAACTTAATTATATTTAATTAAAGCTAATTAACAATAGTTTGGTTTAGTAAGTCTATTTGTGGGCTAGCTAGCTAGGCTCTTCCTCCTTCTACTCACTCACTCCTATCACACGATACATCGCTACAAGTTGCTACTTCTCAGTCAACGGTCAACTGAGCTATTCAGTCGGACCGACTATAGTACTTTAACAAATACCTTTTCCTGATTTAATTGATTTAATTAAATAAATACATGATTTAAATAAATGGGGAGTCGTGCAAAAGCCCACGTGAGATGCGGAATCGCAGATTTATACATATGGTGGGGGGCTGGCATGGCAGTCACGCACGTAACACGTGCGCCTCATAAAGTCTTATCAAATTAAATTATTATAATTTTGATAAGGTCAGTCACGACGTAACGTCTTTGGGATATTATTAAAATATAATAATAAGATAATATATCTGTCAGCTTCAATGGAGGGAAGAGTCACTGCCAGCTTATTATCCACATCAGATAAAGCTCAAAGAAGCTGTTGTCATTTTTATATATTTTCATTTTTTTTAATGAAAGAGGAGATATAGGGCACTAATATAGGAAATTTTAAAATATTATTTATTATTATTATTATTTTGTTAGGCTAATTAGAATTTTTGCCTCCGAACTATGACATGTACCAAATCATGCCCCTGAACTTTTAAGGTCATTGAAAATGCCCCCTGAACTATTGAGATTGTTAGATTTAAGAATTTTTTTTCTAATTTTAGTAAAAAAGTCTAACATGGATGAAAGTTCAAGGGGCATAATTTAGTGCATGTCAAAGTTCGAAGGGCATGATTTGGTAGATATCAAAGTCTGGGGAACATGATTTAGTACATAAACAATCATTGAATAAAATTAGACAAAAGTCCTTAAATACAACAATCTCAATAGTTTAGGGGCATTTTCAATAGCCTTAAAAGTTCAGGGGGCATGATTTGGTAAATGTCAAAGTTCAAGGGGCAAAATCCTAATTAGCCTTTTTTTTTATCCACATAAGTAATTAGAAAAATTACTTTAATAGTTGACAGTTCTAAAAGTTACCTACCATCGTCTAACATAAACATACTACTATTTAAATAATTAAATTTTATTTAATATTATAAAATAATATCATGAAGTAATTTTTTTTAAAATAAAAAAAAAATAATAATGTCACATAACCGTTGTTATATATAGACAATAGTATTGATAAAATTACATTAAAAATAATGACCACATTACATATATGATAAAAATAACTCCATGGGCAACCCCGGAGATGCTTAGGTACTTAATACCTCTAAGACTTGACACTTAATAATTAGTTAGCGGTTCACTACAAAAATCTTACTTTTAGTCACAACAAAACTTGTGACTAAAAGTAAAAAAGTTATGACTAATTATAAATTATTATTCTTGTGGTCTGACTAAAAGGTGCGTGGTTAAAAATATTAGTTACAAAAATTACAATTTGTTATGACAAAAAACTAAATTAGTGACAACTTGTATCTAAATATTATGTTTTAGTCGTAAGTAACGTTTTGTTATGTCTAAAAGTCACATTTATTCACAAAAAAATTTATGTTATGACTAATAAGTTGTTACTAAAGGTAACTGTTTTTTATAGTGATTTTCTATAATTTTTATCAAAGTAAAATAAGTGAGACCTAATAGTAAATTGTACTAATAACAATATTACACCTAATTAGAGCACTAGAAACTAGACACCTTGGGTACCCTTTTACATTTCTCAAGAAAATGGTATCATTTAAAATTATCATGAGTACAGTATACAATTTAGATGGTAATTTATCATTCTCTATCCATATAGTTTCTTGATCTAGGCCTAAAGAGTACTTAGCTAGATAGTGAGCGACTATGTTTGCCCCTCGAAGAATATAACTAATAGTAGTTCGAGAAAGAGAAAAAAAGAAGCTATGAATAGCAAAGTTAAAGCCCTCCAAGTGAAGGTTGTGAGCAAAATTATTACAGATTTAGTCAATAAGTGCCTTACAATCACATTCAATACAGTGAGGCTTGAGAGAGTGGTGGTGACACCATTGAAGTGCATGCTGGAGAGAGTGAGCTGTCATTATGATAGGTGAATGGATTCCTTGCCAAGTGATTGTGGCCATAGCCACAACCACTTGGCATATAGTCATTTTTAATAGAGTAATTTGCGGCATAACCTTCTTAAATGGTCAAGTTTTTGCAACTAACCCCAAATTCTAAAATTTTTGTGGTAAAACCTTCTAAACCCAAGTTATGTTAGCACTTAGCCCTTTCCATCCATTTTTGGCTGTTAACTGCCATGGTGGAATGTCCACGTGGCACAATTTTATTGGTCCACGTAAATAAATATTTTAAAAAATAAAAAATAATTATTTTAAAAATAAAAAAAAACAATTTTCTTTGTCTTTAAAAATTAAAAAAACAATTTTAAAAAAATAAAAATTAAAAAAAAACCCTAATTCCCTCCCTCTTTCTCTTCTTCTCTCTCTCTCTCTCTCTCTCTCTCTCTCTCTCTCTCTCTCTCTCTCTCTCTCATTGCCCAGCTCGCCGTCCCCTTCTTCTTCTTCTTCTTCTTCTTCTTCTTCTTCTTCTTCTTCTTCTTCTTCTTCTTCTTCTCTCCTTCTTCTTCTTCTTCTTCTTCATTATATTGTAAAATATTCAACCTGTGCTGAGTCTGATGATACAATATGTGATGATCATACATGTACAATGATCAAACTAAAAGCTATGAAAAATTAGAAACAAACAAACAAATATATAACACAAATAGTGTTAAATAAAAATCCATAGAATAAGATGAGTCATGATGATGATCCTGAATCCTCAGAAGCATGCATCCAACATACAACAGCAACATATGGCAGCACAATTGCACAATCACAGAGCATATATAATCAGTATAAATATAGATGTATAATATTTGTATTTGTTTTTATTAAGATGATTCTTCTTCTTACCATCCTTTCCAGAAGCCATCTCCCTTGGATTTGGTTTCAACTCTGTTTTGGGGTTGCCCAACAGCAGCAGAGGCGTCCATGGTGGGGTAACCAGCCGGTGGTGGAGCCACATATGGGCCTTGTCCGGGGGAATAAGATGAAACTGCCCAATTAATAATCACACAAATTAACAACAATATCATTAATAACCATATTTGGAGAATATAAAATGGATAATATGAAGAATTATTTGAAGTACCTGATGGCTGAGCAGAACTCATATTTGGAGATTGATGAAGATGACGGTCTTGAGAAGAAGAAGACAGCAGGGGGTGGGGGAGGAGCCGTCGCATAATGGTGGAGACTGTGAGCTTTGGCTGGTGAAGAAAGTAGGGAAGAGCTGCGGCGCGAGGCGATCGAACCGATTAGCTTGGCTACGGCTTGGCGAGCCTAGTTTTTATTTTATCTGATTGGGTTTGGGCTTCGAATTGAAGAGGAGGCAAAGTTATCGTAATAGCAAAATTAGGCTTTAACTTGCTGCTATTTCCTCTTCGTTTTTTTTAGAAGAGAAGTAGAAGAAGAAGGGGGCGGCAGGCTGGGCAATGTGTGTGTGTGTGTGTGTGAGAGAGAGAGAGAGAGAGAGAGAGAGAGAGAGAGAGAGAGAGAGAGAGAGAGAGAGAGAGAGAGAGAGAGAGAGAGAGAGAGAGAGAGAGAGAGAGAGAGAGAGAGAAGAAGAGATAGAGGAAGGGAATTAGGGTTTTTTTTTTAATTTTTAAAGAATTTTTTTTTTAATTTTTTAATTTTTTATTTTTAAAATAATTATTTTTTTTTAATATTTATTTACGTGGACTAATAAAATTGTACCATGTGTACACTGTGTACACGTGGACATTCCACCATGGCAGTTAACAACAAAAAAATGGATGGAAAGGGCTAACTGCTAACAGAACTTCGGTTTAGGAAGTTTTACCACCAAAATTTTAAAATTGGGGGTTAGTTGCAAAAACTTGCCACTTAAGGAGGTTATGTCGCAAATTACTCTTTTTAATAATCATACCAAATCCCATTTAATTTTTCTTTATGTCTTGGGCAACATCAACGTTGATTTTTATTTGTGCAGGTGGTGGGAGTGTCCAGTGATGAGAGGGTAGACTAGAGAGACAGTGGCGTGAGGGGTGTTATGAACCTGGTATTGGTGCAGGTAGTCTTCAGTCTACTGGACTACTCTAAATGGCACTATGACAGAGTGTTTGTGCAAAAATTCATTCTTGGAATAACAAAGCTTCAAAAGCAAACAAACGAAAAATTGGAAATCACTAGCAGTGAGAGTATTAGTAGCAAGGTGTGAAGTAAATCAATGGGGCAAGAGAAGGATGTTTACTACTAACCATATAAAAGATTTTAGTTTCCATACTTGCTAAATAGTTTAACATTTGAAAAGAGCACGAGTTAGAGTTTCTTCATGATGGTGGCAGAGACAGCAAGTACATGATTGTAAGACCAATCATTTGTAAAGATTTGAGCCAATTGGAAGAGCATCATGATAGAAAAGCCAAATTAAGTTCTTAATTTTTGAAGGTATTAGTTGTCTCCACATCATCTTCCACCATTTTTGTTGAGAGAGAGAGTCAAAGGGAGAAGGCTTAGCTTAAGTGAGTAATGTATTGGCCAGTGGTAGACAGAATTAACTGTATAGGTGCCATGGTGGGTAGGGCACCAATACAAAATGTCTAGGATGGAGAGTTAAGCTAGGCTGATGGAGTTAATGGCCTTGCTAATGTCATTAGGAAAAAGGCTATAAATTTGAGTTGTATCGCATTCCCTATTAGTGGTTATAATGTAACAAACTAGTAAAGTGCAACTAGAGGAGGGATTAAGGCATCTAATCTTACCTTATCCCGATATCTAGGTGTTGATCTTAGATTTGGCCAACAGACAGCGGACTTGTATTTATTACTGATGCTACCACGTATACACAATAAGAACATGAAAGTAAAAGAGATTTTTATAGAGGTTGGGCTAGCTTAGTTAGCAGGTAATGACCTACTCCCCTTTTGCTTTATTAATACTAGAGATAATACCACTCAGATCACAAGGATTGTGGAACTTGAGGTGGCTCTCTTAAGATTACAATATGAGAATCAGTAGGCAAATCTCAAGTAAGAAAGATGAAAGAGACTTAGTCTCTTCTACAATGCCTGAGGCGTGTAGAAGAGAGGGAGACAGAGAATTAGGATTTCAGACTTAGAGCTTGAGAGCTTAGAGAGCTAGAGACTTAGAGAGATAAGGGTTAGGTTAATGCTCCTTACATAGGAGAGCTTACATGAGAATAATAACATAATATCCCTACAAAATAGGAACTGTAAAATATTTGTTACATAATTAAACTATAAATATTAAATAGGTTAGTTATCTCCCAATAATAGGGAAATAGTTGATATTTTCCCCCTATTTTTATGGGTTGTTGAAGCCCAAATCTTGGCTTGTTGTCATGAATGAAGGCTGCACACCAAGTGACTGCCAGGTGTAGGCTACACGCCAAGTGCTTGCCAGTTGCAGGCTACACGCCAAGTTCCTGCCAGCTTGCAGACTGCACGCCAAGTGCCTGCCAGCTTGCAGACTGCACGCCAAGTTCCTACCAATCTCTAGGCTGCACGCCAAGTGCTTGCTAGCCTCCAAGCTGCACGCTACGTGCCTCCTAGCCTCCAGGCTGCACGCCAAGTGCCTGCCAACTTTGGAAAGTGTTGGCCAGCCTTAGCATGTGTTGGCCAGCCTTAAAGTGTGTTGGCCAACCTTTATACAGTTTTCCTTACAAAGGTTAGCTTCCTTGGTTGAACAGGCCTGTTTGGCTCTGTCAGTCACTCTTTGGCTGGCCAGCTTGGCCGGCCATACAAGTTTCTCCTGGCCAGCCTATGTACTTCCCTTGGCCAGATAGACATGGTTGTCCAGCTTTTTAATGGCTTGCTTCAATCCTTTCTCTTATTGCTCACGGTTTTGCCATGCCTTATAAGGAGACTTTGTCCTGCTATTGACAAGGCTGCATTCCACACATTCTCAGTCTTGGCTGATGTGGACGTACCACATCAGGTGACAAAAATTTGGGCTAACATTTGTCCCTCAAGTCCTTGTTTGAACATCTTGTCAGATAGGGACTTTGTAGCTCTCATCTTGCCTATTGTATCTTTTGTCGTGCAACCTTGTCTAGCCAAATACTGGCTTTTTGCATGGCATGATTTAGATTGTTGATCTTCTTTTTCCATATATGCCTCATCTTATTTTCTTCGACGTCTCTTCTTTGAATCTACCAATGATAAGTTTCAAGCTTTTTAACCTTTTTAGAAAGTTTTTGATTCTCACGTTAGATTTTAGTCTTTATGGTATTTTGATTTGTATGATAGTTGTAGAATGCATAATGTGTGATTTCTTTACGAAAAGGATTCAATTTTTGCCTTCATTGTGATTCTTGACTAAAATATTTGGAGTTATTTAATCATTTATTATTATTTCTGTGATATATTTATTATGTAAAGGCTCATTAATTTTAGTTAACAAAAACCTGCGTTAACAAAAAGAATGTTGAAAACCCTTTAAAAAAGGTCTCCAGTATTGAATTCGATCTCTAAAATTTGTACTCCATTTAATGCTTTTGATTTCCTTTTGAATTGCTTGATTAAATCAGCTGAAGTACACTTCTTATATAGTCTGTTATACCCAATTTTCGTAAAAAAAAAAAAAAATGGCTATTATTGTACAAGGGCCCACATGCCAAGAGTACCTTGAAGACACTAAAGTCAACCTTAAGACTTTGACCAAGACTCATAAATGTAAAATAAATCAAGACATCCTTTTTGAGGGGCCCATGGCACTTTTAGAGGGCTCGAAAACGTCAACCAACCATTTGGCACAGAGACTCACACACCCAAGTGTGCCCAAACTAGGGTTCATGGGCCCGCACGAGTGTTTTCGCCCTAGAGACCTCAATCTGCAAAGAAAACCAATAAGGAACTTGTTTAGGCATGAAAATGACTTGGGTTTATCTATAAAGTCAAAATAACACTAAAACAACAAGAAAAGAGGAATAAGTGACGACTGCCACAAGGAAATGGTTGTGCTCTCTAGTTTTGGAGACCTATGCCATATGAGAATGCCGCAGGTCAATCCTCACGAACCATGGAAGGAAATTTGTTTGAATGGGTTCCCTTGACATCAAGGAGCACGTGACAATTGAGAAAAGTCATTTCCGTCCTAGGAGTCGCCCTAGGTGACCTGTGCCATAAGGAAATGACAGTGCTCTCCAATTTTGGAGACCTCTGCCATGGTAGAATGGCACAGGTCACTCCTCGCAAACTATGGGAGGAAAATTGTCCAAACGGGTTCCCTCGGCATCAAGGAGTAAGGGACAATTGAGAAGTCATCTCCGGCCTAGGAGTCGCCTTAGGTGACCTGTGCCATAAGAGAATGGCACTGGTGACTCATCGCAAACTATGGGAGGAAAATTGTTTGAGTGGGTTCCCACGATATCAAGGAGTAAGAAACAAGTAAGGAAAGTCATTTTTGGCCTAGGAATCGCCTTGGGTGACTTGTGCCATAAGAGAATGGCAGTGCTCTCAAAATTAGAGACTAATGCCATTGTGAAGTGGCACAAGTCGGTTACCATACCAGGAAGAGGAATTTATTGACCAAATTATATTTTCAAGATCCATGTACCAAATAAAAGTGAGAGACATCACCCATGGCTTCCCACAAGCCATGGGTGGCCTGTGCCATTATCCTGACCCAACTAATGGCAGTGGTCACTTTGAAGGGTTCCGGACGTCGAAATGAGGTTTTTGGGTCTCGAAACCTCCAAAATATGACTCACCGTCAAAGAAAAGTCAAAACACACCCCAAAGGGTCCGAGAACATGCATAGCCGACATCTGCCATTTGGCCATGGCAGTGCTCGCAACTGGTACAAGACAGCATAAACTACCTTCAGTAATTAGGCATAGCTCCCTTACTTTTTATCCAAACGACCTGGTTCAACTTGTGTTGAAAAGATAATTTTGAGACGGATCAAAGTGTGTCAACCATGACTCAATTTTGAAGTTATCGGGTCCAAAATTAGATTACAAGGAAAGCTAATGCATTTTACTCGAGAATTGGGAAATGTAGCTAAGCGAGGGTTGGTGGAGCACTCTGCCACAGCCCATTTGGCGTTGTGCGCAAGAATCAGCATTCCAAAATGCATGTATTCAGCACTCCATTTCAAATTGGTGCATCGTCAATCGAAAATAACCAATTGTCCAATATTGGTGGGATATTTACCTAGATACAAGGAGATTGTTATTGATATTTATTTATTTGTAGTATTTTATTCATAAAAATGAGTGGTATACGGGATTTGTTAATGAGTTATCCTAATGTATGAGGGATCACTAACATACCCTCTAGCCTATATATACATCAAGTAGAGGCTAGGAAGGGGACCTTTTTTTTGGCTTCTTCTTTTTGAGACCGTTTTCTCTCTTTTGGATCTTCTACTCCCAAAACCTTCTTCTAGAAAATTACTAAAAGGCAACCAAAAACACCACATTGCTTCCTTCATCTTGTTCATTAAGTCCACCATACTCAGGCGACACCAAACTTCAAAACACAATTGATGCACACCTTTTTCACAAATTATTGGTTTATTGTTCCCAAGAACTTTACAACCTTTAATTTAGATCAGATTCATGAATATTAAGTCTCCCATGAGCCTTATATTCATAAATCTCAATTAAGATTTCACCTAGAAATCCTTTGTTGTACTTTTATCCACACACTCTTGAGAACATAACTCTGGTATGTCGGATCTAATCAATAAAACTACAAGTTACGTAGCCCCATTACCATCGAGACATGGGGGGTGAAATACTATAAATTCCGGGTGCCCATTTATTTTTTTTTTGTGGTTTTATTAGTCAGATTAATTCACCGTGGTCCTCTTTTATTTTATGATCTTCTTAGATCAGTTGACGAAAAACCGCGCCAACAGTTTGGTGCTCTCATTGAGAGGATTAGAGAGCGCTCTCAATACAATTTGGTGTTTTCATTGAGAGTGCCGCAGTGGAGATTTTATTATTTTCCCTTTGGAAAATTCATTAATTTACTTTTTTCACAACAATCCTGATGAGTACCAGGAGGAAATTTTTTAAAGAAGATGTTGAAGTCGCAAGGGGGAAGTTAATCAACCCCTTGGTATAGGGACCTTTGTCCCTACACAACCACATGGAGAGGGAACTTCTAGGCGCCAAGAAAAGTGTCCCATGCCACCTATCCCAGAAGATGAGGGGCAAGTCCAAGACTGAGAAAGCTCCTCATGTCCATCAAGGGAGCGCCCACCAATCAGATCCATGATTGTGCATGATGCGCTCCAAGAAAATGAGGCCCTACGTGTGTTAGACTATGAAAATGCTATAGGGGCTTATTAGTAATTTAGAAATAGTGTGAATGTCTATAAATATGTAATTGTGTAACTATTGTTGGGGATTGATTGAGAAAATAGAACTTTGGTTCAATTGGGAGATTGGCACTGTCTCGAAGAGTGCATTTTGGAGATTTGTCATGTCTCGAAGAGGACTATTATCTAACAATTAGTGCTTTCATTGAGAGCTCCATTATATGACTGACGAAGAGCTTCGTGAGTTTGTAAGATCCATGATTAGATATGTAGAGTTGCGTACTGATGCCATGTTTGAGCGCCACAGCTTGTCGACTGCGGCACTGCTGGATTCTGTTGGGCTTAATGTCTTAAATAAAACTCTATTTCACTGTAATCATCTATCATTTAAATATCAATAAAGAGACAGAAGTAGTTTCACCACTTATTTAATGTGTCATTTGGTTCATGTTATCATTTATATGTTTATTTGATTTATAAATTCATCCAAACCCTTATCACATTTATGTTCTTGTTTATTGTGTCGTCAGCACAGTAGAAAGTAATCAAGATTATGTGAATAAATATATATTCCTAGATTTATCATACACTGGGTTTAACTGATATGATTGTTACGAATTTTATGTTTATTACGCAAGTGTACGCAATCAAGTAGTATCTCACGCAAGTGAGGTCGAACCACAAGGAATTGGATTAAGTACTACTGAATTATACTTATGATTCTATTTGGTAAAATAATAAGTTTGCAATTTGAAAGTAAACAACTCAGAAATTAAAGAGAAAATAAACGAAGATTAATCAAGATGAGAGATTAGGGAGGTGAATCCTGTTGTTAAGCTACCATTGTTAATACCTAATTGCTATCCTTATCTCAATGTGAAAGACAGATTATAAATTAACCTAACTCTTTTCAGATCTTTTAGGTTCTAAATAATATGTTCTCTAATTAACTTCTTAATTAAATCAACACAAAATCAGCATTAAGCAATAATCTATTCGTCACTGAGGCTATGTAAATACTTCCGTTTTACATCAGAACCTAGACTATCCAAATTTTAGCATTCTCAATTCTCACTTTTCAGATTTCGAATTGAGATCATTAAACATGTAAAAGGTGATCAAGCTTGCACATGGAATTAAACACAAATAAAGATAGTATTCACACATAAGATGAAGGAATGGCAATTATTTATTAACTAGGCATAAACTTAAACAACAATCATCATCCTCCCTTATTGGGAAATTCAGTTCATAATAACTCTAAAAACATCCATGATTAATTCAGGAACAAAAACAAACATAAAGAAGAATTTAAGGGTAAAAGAAAGAAACTAGAAGGTGATATCGCTCCGGGTCTTCAAGATAGCTTTCTCTCCACTTGCATCCACTATTAGGTCTATTTCTGCTTAATTCTGACCTTTAGTGTCGTATTCCTTATATAGGGATGAGTAGTGTGCCTCCAATTGAGAGAAAAATCAAAATTAGGTCAAAACCACGACGTCTGTACCAAGTCGCGACTAGCCCTTAAGCTGGTCGCGACTACAGGCAAACCTCGAAAATCAGAGGTTCTGCCAAATCTCGAAGTCGCGACCAGAGTCGCGACCTGGAAAAAGGGTCGCGACCTGGCTCTCATGAAGTCGCGACTACTGTAGCTTTTGGAGCCGAATTTTCAAATTTTTTTCCAGTTTATCCCAGTTTTTCGCCAATTGACTGAATTTGAACTTTAACACTCCGAGAACCTGAAATAATGAAAATCAAGCGTAAAACTGCTCCAAAAGACACCAATAGACGAGATAATGCTAACTTTAAAGACCCGAAACATAGGCTAATTATAACCTAACAAAATCCCCCAAACTTGATTCTTACTCACCCCCGAGTAAGAAAAAAAAACTAACTACGCTATCTGATAATTACTATGCTGCTGACTCATGCTCTGTGTTCTTCCTTGCATAAACTAGAATTTTGATCCTACTAACTCTAACAATTAACTCGGATGCTCCATTAATAACACTATGTACAACTGCAACAATTTACTCAAATGTGAAACATTGTTATAAAAGTTTTTACTCTTTCCAACAGTTCCACAATCCGATAACTCATAAGCTTGCATGCTTACCTTTCTCCACTAATGTTGATAGTATTCTTTGGAATCATTAGGTCTTTTAAAGGCTTAAGTATAATGGCTCAGATATTCAGGGATAGGCAAAAGACAATTTTTTTTTTCAACATATCATAAGCACACAAATAGAACCCACAAGCTTTTTACTTTTTTTTTAGAATCCCATAATGTTCCCCAAATTTACCAAGATTGATAGAAGATATCTCTATTATTTTTCCAACATCACTGAGTCTCTTTTTTTCAAACATATATTTTTTTTTTACTTTTTATTGTTCTTCTCTTTTTTTTTTTCATCAGTGACATTGAATTACAATTTTTCCTCTTCTCAATCTTACAAGTTTTTCTCCCTCTCACTAATTTCTCTCACTAAATGTTTCCTCTCCCCCAAACTAATTATGTAGCTTATGATATCATGGATAACATGGTGAAGAAAAAAAATTAATAGTGTGGTTGCAAAATTTTTTTAAATCAACGGGTGAAAAACAAAACAGGTTTAGGCTCAAAAGGTTCACTAGGGATACACATTATTATGGTAGGCTCGAAAGGCTTAAACTATCCAACAAATGCCTAAGTCATAGTCCAATTGAACACTATCAAGGATTTCGCCTCAAAAGAATAAACATGCAAGTTCTAAGCTATCCTGTCAATCTTACCACAAACCATAGTAAAACAGTTATAACAATTTTCACAGATTGATTATTTTGCAGAAAAACAGAGGTTTCAAAACATCCGAACTAATCCAAAGAGTTAACAAAATCAAGAACACAGTTATTTTACAATTTCAGATCACATTACACTAATCAGCAGTATACAACTATCATCAAGCTTATTGCCATTCCTTGACTAAAACAAAAAACTAAAATAGAAAATTAAAATGCAGAAATTAAAGTGCAGAATTTAAAATTTTTAAGTCTCTCCCCCCAAACTAAATATGACATTGTCCCCAATGTATACAGGAATATGCAGAGAAAAGAGACTTACCTGAGACCCTCTCAGAAAGGGTTGGGTGGTGGCGGCTGGTCATAGGGATAGAACCGAGGAGGTTGTGCAAAATAGTTCGGGTCATCAATCCCAATGTTCATTCTGTTGATAAGAGAGTTGAGTTGCTGAACTTGTCCCTCATCATAGATACTCCTCTGCACCATGTATTGGTGCATGTGGTTGTTCCGCTGAATTATATAACTCAGCTGTGCATGAGTGTATTGTGTTGTAGGATCGATAGGCCCAGGCAATTGTAGGGGCTGCTCCTCTTCTTCTTCAACACTAGGCTCGCGTTGCCGCCTACGCCCTTGCGGTGCATCAGGTGGTGGTTGGCCATAGGGATGTGGCTCTTTCAGCCTGTTGACAAAGGCGATGTCCATCTTGCGAAGTGGCAACATCGTGTTGTCATACTCTAATTGGGGAACTTCATATGCCCCGCAGAGTTCTGTGATAACTCCTGCCAAACCAAAACCACCTCCCGTGGCTCCTTGCACGATCTGCTCAATGCTTTGCCTTATGACTTGTCCAATGTTAATGTTGTACCCCTTCATTATGGCGTACACATATTTCAGGCAATCCATTTGGACATCGGAAAAATGCTTATTTGGCACTAACCGAGCACTCACAAAGTACAGCCATGTTTTTGCCACCGGGTTCAGCTCACACCAGTATAGGATATTTGGCGACCCTTCTGTGCCATCATTGTCATGGAACCTTAACCCAGGAAATCCCACTGTCTCTGCCACATCCACCATATCAAACTGCTTTTCCTCCTCAATAATTCGGAGGCGTTGTTCTTCCCTAGTGTAATCTTGGATAGAGAACATCACATTAAATGCATCAGCAGTAGCGGGAACTTTCTTTCCACGCACTTTCACTTCCCCATTCCGGCGGTCGGGCCAATTCGCAAGAAATTCACAAGCCATAGTAACATTAGCCCGACCCCGAGCATCTACAAAGCTCCCCCACTTCATTCTTTCTATTTGAGCTCTGATTGTTTCAAATCGAGGTCGACGCCTCAAGGAATTCTCGGGGAATTCAATACCCCGATCATCAACATAAGCCCTATTCTTTAGCCTCATGAAGCAATTTTGGGCCTCAATGTTTCCAAAGCGGGTCCTATCAAAACCCGTTTGTGGTGGGTTTGAAGACCAACCCTCCTCTACATTCCTAGTCCTCTTTGGTGCCATTTTTTTTCTTTTTTTTTTGTTTTTAAAAAAAAAAAATGGGCAGCACCTCCTCTTAATTTTTCTCTATCCCAAAAATAAAAATTCACTCAAACAATATTCCCAAACACTCAATACCACAATACAATAATGACAAACCCAATATCAACAATATTTTGCACAACACACAATTATATCACCCAAAATCTAGAAAAAGTTAATCAAATTCCTTAAAGATTAAAGAAAGTGATACTTACGAACCCGAAAAAGCTTTACTCCACCTCCATTGTTGAATGTTCTTGAAAGCTTGAGCTTGAAGTTGAAGACAATGGTGATTTTTGGATTTGGGGTATTATGGGTGATTTTTGGTATGGGTTTTGATGATATGTGTAGATTGTTGAGTGAAATTGGGTTTTTGAATGGATTGGGTTTAAGAACTTTAAGAAAAGATGAAAAGATTGAAGATTGGAGAGGAAAAATTGAAATTTTTGAGATGGAAAGGGGTAGGGTTCGGCTGAGAGGATTTGAATTTTGAAATTTTTGGTGTAGGGTTGAATGAGGGGAAAAAATTGGATTTTATAGAAAAATTCGCGAGCAAGTCGCGACCTGGCCTAGAGCAAGTCGCGACTAGCTTACGATCGATTTTTAAGCCTCTCTGGAAAATTAGGAAGTCGCGACTGGAGTCGCGACTTGGAAAATAGGTCGCAACTTGGCCAAAGGCTAGTCGCGACCACTGGAACCAAAAAAATTCGTGAGTTTCTGTAAAAGTCCAGGTCGCGACCAGGGTCGCGACTTGAAAAATAAGTCGCCACCCAGGAACCCTCAGGTCGCGACCACTGGGCTCCAGGTCGAAAAAAAAACTTTTTTTTTTCACGCTTTTCACGATTCAACTAAAAAGAAATAATGTCTGGTACTAATCTAAAAATTGAAAATACTAAAAAATACTAAAGCATAGACTAAAAACATAATCAAAAAGTCTAAAAAATTAAAGAAAAACACTTGGGTTGCCTCCCAAGAGCGCTGTCTTTATCGTCATATAGCCGGACGCTGAGCCTTGTACTTCAAAGTGGCGCCAGGAGCATGGCGGACTTGGCTTGGTCAAATTGACCTCCCAAGTAGAGCTTTAAACGCTGTCCATTAACTTTGAAAGTTGCTAGACTATCACCTTTTAACTCCACCGCTCCATAAGGAAACACCTTGACCACCGTGAATGGTCCTGACCACCTTGACTTGAACTTTCCAGGAAACAGTTTCAACCTTGAATTAAAGAGTAACACTTGCTACCCTGGTTGAAACTCCTTCCGTACTAGACCTTGATCGTGCCACTTCTTAGTTCTCTCCTTGTATATTTTTGCATTTTCATAGGCTTCGTTTCAAAACTCCTCTAGCTCATTCAGATGTAACAGTCTTTTCTCCCCTGCAGCTTTTAGTTCCATGTTAAGAGTCTTCATGGCCCAAAAAGCTTTATGCTCTAACTCCACCGGTAGATGACAAGCCTTTCCAAACACCAACCGATATGGGGACATGCCAATCGGTGTTTTAAAAGCAGTTCTGTATGCCCACAATGCATCATCTAATTTTCTTGACCAATCTTTCCTTGATCTTTGCACTGTTTTCTCTAGAATCATCTTGATCTCCCGATTAGAAATTTCAGCTTGGCCATTACTTTGGGGATGGTATGGTAAAGCAGTTCGATGTCGGACACCATATCTTGAAAGAAGTGCTTCAAACTGCTTGTTACAGAAGTGACTCCCTTCATCGCTTACTATTGCTCGAGGAGTACCAAACCGAGTAAAGATGTTCTTTTGTAGAAAGCAGAGAACTGTCTTACCATCATTCTGAGGTGTAGCTGCAGCTTCGACCCATTTAGACACATAATCGACAGCCAAAAGAATGTACTGATTGCTAAAGGATGAAGGAAAAGGACCCATGAAGTCTATTCCCCACACATCAAACAATTCAACTTCTAAAATTCCTGTTAAAGGCATCTCGTTTCTTCTCGAGATATTACCTGTTCGTTGACAACGATCACATGCCTTTACAAAGGTAGTAGCATCCTTGAATAGCGTTGGCCAAAATAATCCACTTTGCAACACCTTCGCAGCTGTTCTGTTTCCACTAAAATGTCCTCCACATGGTAAAGCATGACAATGATTTAGGATAGAATATATTTCCTCTTCAGGCACACATCTCCTAATTATCTGATCAGCGCAGTGCTTGTAGAGGATTGGCTCTTCCCAATAATAATGTTTCATCTCAGAAAAGAACTTCTTCAATTGTTGACGCGAAAGCTCGGGAGGGATTATTTTTGCAGCCAAAAATTAACATAGTCAGCGTACCACGGTACCATCAGGTTTTCCCTCACACTAAAGAGTTGTTCATCAGGAAATTGCTCATTTATCTGTACCTCCTTTGTATTCTGACTCTCTTCCAGCTCTAATCTTGAGAAGTGGTCTGCTACCAGGTTTTCGGTGCCCTTTTTATCTTTTATCTCTAAGTCAAACTCTTGAAGTAGAAGTACCCGCCGAATCAGTCTCGGTTTTGCATCCTTCTTGGTCATAAGGTATTTGATTGCTGAATGATCTGTGTAGACAATTACCTTATTTCCAATCAGGTGGGGTCAGAATTTGTCACAAGCAAACACTATTGCCAGCATTTCTTTCTCTGTAGTGGCGTAATTTAATTGAGCATCATTCAGAGTTCTACTAGCATAGTAGATTGTGTGGAATACTCTGTCAACTCTTTGACCCAAGGCCGCTCCAATGGCATAGTCACTTGCGTCGCACATCAACTCAAACGGCAACTCCCAATTTGGTGAAGTTACTATAGGTGCTGTAATCAATCTCTCCTTTAGAACCTTGAAAGCTTTTAAACAATCTTCTCCAAACTCAAATGGAACACCATTGACAAGTAAGCTAGATAAAGGTTTTGAGATTTTGGAGAAGTCCTTGATAAATCTGCGGTAGAAGCCAGCATGTCCTAGGAAACTCCTCACTCCTTTTACAGATACTGGAGGTGGAAAATTCTCTATTGTTGAAAATTTAGCCTTATCCACCTCAATTCCCGCCTTTGAAATTTTGTGCCCAAGAACAATTCCTTCTGTTACCATAAAGTGGCACTTCTCCAAGTTTAACACCAAGTTAGACTTCTCGCACCTTGTTAGCACTTTTTCCAAATTTTCCAAACAATGATCGAAGGAAGAACCAAAAACCGAGAAATCATCCATAAAGATTTCAATACAAGATTCAATCAAGTCTGAAAAGATAGCCATCATACACCTTTAAAAAGTAGCAGGGGCGTTGCACAAGCCGAATGGCATTCTTCTAAAAGCAAAGGTACCGTAGGGACATGTGAAAGTAGTCTTCTCCTGATCTTCAAGTGCTATAGCTATCTGGTGGTATCCAGAATATCCATCAAGAAAGCAGTAATATTCTTGCCCCGCCAATCTGTCTAGCATTTGATCAATGAAGGGCAAAGGGAAGTGATCTTTTCGTGTTGCTTTGTTGAGTTTCCTGTAATCGATGCAGATCCTCTAACCAGTTACTGTTCTTGTAGGAATCAACTCATTCTTTTCATTCTTGATCACAATCATTCCACCTTTCTTTGGAACCACTTGCACCGGGCTAACCCACTTACTATCTGAAATAGGATAAGCAACTCCAGCATCTAACCATTTAACTACTTCTTTTCTGACAACTTCTTTCATGGGTGGATTGAGTCTTCGTTGAGCGTCAATTGTCGGTTTGGCATTGTCTTCCATGAGAATTCGATGCATCACTGTTGAATGACTGATTCCTTTGACATCACCTAGTGTCCAAGCGATGGCCTTAATATGAGCTCAGAGTACCCTCAGAAGTCTATCAGTTTCCACATCAGAGAGAGAAGCTGAAACAATAATTGGCAGCTTTTTATCTTGACCCAAAAATTCATACCTCAAGTGACTAGGAAGCACCTTCAATTCAAGTTCTGGAGGCCTTTCAGTAGATGATTTTAGCTCTTTTGGAACTGCTCCCAATTCCTCAAAATATCTTCTGTTCAAGGGCCCTTAGGAATCAAGCCACTGCACATAACCCATGACCTCTTGCTCCGTCAATTCATCTTCAGTTAAACTTAGTTCAAGAGGATCATCTAGCAGCTTTTTCTCACCCACAATTTCATCAATCAAGTCAATGAAGAAACAGTTATCACTTGCCTTTGGGTACGTCATAGCCTTCAGCACATTAAAGACCACTTCTTCTCCTTGGACTCTTAGCTTTAATTCACCCTTCTGAACATCGATCAAGGCTTGGCCAGTTGCCAAGAATGGTCTCCCAAGAATGATTGCTACATTGCTATCTTCTTCCATATCCAAAACGATGAAGTCAACTGGAAAGGTGAACTTGTCAACTTTAACTAACACATCCTCAATGACTCCTTTAGGATGGGCTAGTGATCGGTCCGCCAATTGGAGAGTTACTTTTGTTGGCTTTGCTTCACCCAGCTGCAATCTTTTAAACACTGATAGAGGCATCAAGTTAATGCTGACTCCCAAGTCACAAAGTGTATTTATTCCTTCAATTCTCCCAATAGTACAAAGAATAGTGAAACTCCCTTGATCTCTGAGTTTGGGAGGGAGTTTCTTCTGTAGAATGGCGCTACACTCTTCAGTTAGAGCCACTGTCTCATAATCCTCCATCTTTCTCTTCTTTGACAGAATTTTCTTCATAAACTTCACATAACTTGGCATCTGCTCTAAAGCTTCAGCAAAGGGAATGTTAATGTGAGGTCTTTTGAAGACTTCTAGGAATTTGGTGAACTGCTTGTCTAGGCTTGACTTTCTAAGCCTTTGAGGGTAGGGTATTTTCACATGGAGATCACTATTAATTGGTGGAGACTGCTATGGTTGTGTTGGGCTGTCAGTAGCCATCGTTGAAGTGGGTGTTGGGGTTGACATTGGTTGAGCTTCATTCTCCTTTTCTCCATTCGCTAGTTGTGGCATTTCAGGACCATCATAATTTTTACCGCTTCTCAGGGTAATTGCTTTGCAGTTTTCTTTGGGGTTTACTTCAGTTGTGCTAGGCAGATTCCCTTGAGGACTAGTTGCTACTTGAGTTGCTAGTTGGCCCATCTGTGTCTGCAGGTCTTTGATTGAAGATCTAGTTTCAGTCATGAATTGAAGCAATAAATCTGTTTGCAAACTAGAATTTCCACCAGAGGTTTGTTGCTGATTAAACTGTTGATTCTGATTCTGGTTCTGATTTCGTTGCTGATAGAACCCACTGTTTCTTCGGTTATTACCCTGGTTGAACCCATAATTGTTGTTGTTGTTCTGTGAATAGTTTCCAATGGCTTTAGCTTCATCCATTGGCAAATCATCCACATCTGCTTGACACTCTGAAAAGTGATGACTTCCTCCACATAACTCACACACAACTTGGGCTTGTTTAGCTTGCCCTACAATTAGCTTTGTCAATGCCTCAACCTGAGCTGTCAACTTTGTGATGGCATCAACCTCTAACATACCAGCTACCCTCTTTGATTGACTCCTTTCAGTTGGCCACTGCTGATTGTTTAGAGCCATCTCCTCCAATAGATCATAAGCCTCATTAGCACTTTTTCTGATAAAGGCACCACCAGCTGCTGCATCTATTAGAGTTCTAGTGTTTCCTACCAACCCATTGTAGAAGTTGTGGACCAGCATCCACTTCTCTATACAATGATGAGGGCACTTTCTGATCAGATCTTTAAACCTCTCCCAAGCCTCATGGAGAGATTCATTATCTTGTTGGTAGAAGTTATTGATTTCTCCCCTCAGCTTTGCAGACTTGGCTGGAGGAAAGAACTTTGACAAGAATTCCGTTGCCACATCATTCCAGGTGGCAATAGAGTTGGGTGGCAAGGAGTTTAGCCAACTCTTGGCTCGTTCTCGGAGAGAGAATGGGAACAATCTCAGTCGAATGGCATCATCACTAACTCCATTAACTTTAAAAGTTTCTCAAAGTTCCATGAAGTTAGAGAGATGCAGGTTAGGATCTTCAGAAGGGAGGCCACCAAACTGAACTGAAGACTGCACCATTTGAAGTATGGCAGGTTTGATCTCAAAGTTATTTGCATCCACCGCCAAGTGGCTCGATACATGACCGCACTCCCGTCGAGTAGGGAGAATGTAATCTCTCAAGCCGCGCCATTAGCTTGATCTTCCACGGCGCCACCATTATTACCGTTATTACCTCCATTGTTCGCGGCATTAGCATTCACATTAGCGGCCATGATTTCGAAGTTTCGGCTGATTCTTGAAACTCCTTCTTGCCTCTTGTTCTTTCGGTTTCTCCTACAAGTTTTCTCGATTTCAGGATCAACTGGTAATATGACAGCTTGTCCTTGACGGCGCATACACTTAGGATTCCTGAAATGGATCACGAAAATATTGCAAGAAAAAGGTTAGAAAAATCAGCAAGAGAAAATATACCAAAGTAGAAGTTAGTATAATTTGTGTAATATTAATCTTTAAACAATTCCCCGGCAACAGCGCCAAAAACTTGTTACGAATTTTATGTTTATTACACAAGTGTACGCAATCAAGTAGTATCTCACGCAAGTGAGGTCGAACCACAGGGAATTGGATTAAGTACTACTGAATTATACTTATGATTCTATTTGGTAAAATAATAAGTTTGCAATTTGAAAGTAAACAACTCAGAAATTAAAGAGAAAATAAACGAAGATTAATCAAGATGAGAGATTAGGGAGGTGAATCCTATTGTTAAGCTACCAATGTTAATACCTAATTGCTATCCTTATCTCAATGTGAAAGACAGATTATAAATTAACCTAACTCTTTTCAGATCTTTTAGGTTCTAAATAATATGTTCTCTAAATAACTTCTTAATTAAATCAACACAAAATCAGCATTAAGCAATAATCTATTCGTCACTGAGGCTATGTAAATACTTCCGTTTTACATCAGAACCTAGACTATCCAAATTTTAGCATTCTCAATTCTCACTTTTCAGATTTCGAATTGAGATCATTAAACATGTAAAAGGTGATCAAGCTTGCACATGGAATTAAACACAAATAAAGATAGTATTCACACATAAGATGAAGGAATGACAATTATTTATTAACTAGATATAAACTTAAACAGCAATCATCATCCTCCCTTATTGGGAAATTTAGTTCATAATAACTCTAAAAACATCCATGATTAATTCAGGAACAAAAACAAACATAAAGAAGAATTTAAGGGTAAAAGAAAGAAACTAGAAGGTGATATCGCTCCGGGTCTTCAAGATAGCTTTCTCTCCACTTGCATCCACTATTAGGTCTATTTCTGCTTAATTCTGACCTTTAGTGTCGTATTCCTTATATAGGGATGAGTAGTGTGCCTCCAATTGAGAGAAAAATCAAAATTAGGTCAACACCACGACGTCCGTACCAAGTCTCGACTAGCCCTTAAGCTGGTCGCGACTACAGGCAAACCTCGAAAATCAGAGGTTCTGCCAAATCTCGAAGTCGCGACCAGAGTCGCGACCTGGCTCTCATGAAGTCGCGACTACTGTAGCTTCTGGAGCCGAATTTTCAAATTTTTTTCCAGTTTATTCCAGTTTTTCGCCATTTGACTGAATTTGAACTTTAACACTCCGAGAACCTGAAATAATGAAAATCAAGCGTAAAACTGCTCCAAAAGACACCAATAGACGAGATAATGCTAACTTTAAAGACCCGAAACATAGGCTAATTATAACCTAACAATGATAATCTACAACATAGTTTACTTGCACCTTGGATAAGTGCTATGTCTTTTCTAGGTTAATTGTTAAAGTAAAGCTTGTGTTGGATGCATGGAGTATGCATCTGAAGGGACCGATATTGAACTTGAATCAGATATGATAAATTTACCATAATATCTATTCAATTCAATATCACCTAGTTGATCCTAGATCAAATGATCTTAATCCTAACATGGTTAGGTTCGATCTTAAGAGTATTATACATGTTCTTTGATTTGTTAGTTAAGCGTACTTTTTGGTCAGGGTGATACGTAGATTTTGGAAACATGGTAGTGCAATTGAGTGAGAGCGCTAATCATAGATATGGAATCTATAGCTTCTATCAGGACATAGAAGTGAAATGGTGATTTCCTTCAAGCTTGGCTAAACAGAGATAAATGGTTGAGTACTCATTTCAGTGATTATTTTAGTTCACTGAAATATCATTTATAGGTGGCTAAGTGTTTTAAGGATAAAATACATTGAAGGGTGTAACGGTAAATTAATCCCTATACAATGTAAATCATCTATAGAGGATAATTGATTATTGGGATTATAACAATGGATAACTAATAGCGTATCTATATCGTGGAACATATAGAGCGTTCTATATAATTGAGAGTGCAATTCCAAGTTCTATGGTGGATGCAACGAGGAATTAATAAGTTAGTGAATTTACTTGGTAAATTCTAGATCTACTTATTGGAAGCTCAGATATATAGGCCCATGGTCCCCATACTAGTTGAGACAATATTACTTGTATGACTCAGTTAATTGATTTTAATTAATCAATTATAATTCTAAAATTAGACTATGTCTAGTTTATGAATTTTAACTAAGCAAGGGCTTAATTGTGAAGAAAAAAGATTCTAGGGTTTATTTGTTAATTAAGAGACTTTGTTAAGTTTAATTGACAATATTATTTAATAGTTAATTTTTAGTTATTAAATAATTAGAATTGACATTTAAGTGGTTAAATTGGAAAAATGACATTTTTGAGAAAATAAGATGAAAAATGAGAAAAATGGCAAAATTGCAAAGTGGGGCCCACAATCCATGGCCGGCCACTTCACAAGGGTTTTGCCACTTTATTTTTCTATTATTTTAATGCTAATTAAATCTAACCTAACCCTAAGTGGTTTCCTATAAATAGGTAGGGGTGGCTAAGGGAAAAAGATGATGCAGCTCATTCCTTCAGTAAAATTTTTGAGCCTCTCTTCCTATACCTAGCCGAAACCTCTCTCTCTGTCTCTCTCTTCAAAACCAAAGCCTATAGTGAAAGAGTGAGTGCCCACACACATCAAGTGGTACTCAATCATAGTATGTAGGACTGTGAAGAATCCAGTTTCAAGAGAAGGAGATTCAGACTCAGATTCTTGGTGATACTCTGTAAGGTTCCCGATACTTTATATGTATTTATTTCATATCGTTTTAGAAGTTCATATTAAGGATGTTAATAACATACTTGTTCGGAAATCTAGATCCTGGTAGAATAAATCCAACAGATTCCTCATCTCAGGCGCCAACCACAGTACAGGACGTCGATGACTCTACTGAACCAGCGAAAATCACAAAACTAGTGGCTGTTCCTGAGGGAATTTCGCACATCAACGATAAAAAGGGGCTCGTCAGAGATGGCAGCGAAGCTCCGCCAAGAGAGAATTACAGTTTTTTGGAATTAAAGAAGCTCTCTGTGCCATCAGATATGCCTCCCAATTTTGTCACTGTCGATATTTCTGCTGGATTCGATCTGAGTAGATCACAATCGACTCTATTTCTATATTCGACGGCAGCCTGCAGCTCACCAACGTCAGAGAAGAGACCCTTGGCTTCATCGAACATTGTGGATTTTGTACCCGTGGTAGTGAATGGATTTCGAAGAACACCAGCACTGGAGAAAGAGATGATGATCCTAGCTCCATCGGCTAATACTAGCACCAACATTGTTTTTGTTGTTTGTGATTCGAACCAGATCTGGCACGGATTTGGTCGAGTTCTTCGTCTAGAATTTTTGAACAATAATAGCGACTACAACCAGAGATTAGTGAAAAAGAAAAAAGTGGAGTTTCCGGGAGAAACAAAGAGTGTTGAAGAGGGAAAGAGGGTGCTGGTTACTGGGGGACGGACGGAGGCGTGGTCGCGCTGGATTGCTGAAGACCATCGGAGGAAAGTGACCATTACTCAGATCTTGTGTTCACAGTTTGCTGATAAAGTTTTTCATCACTTAATTGATGGAAATGTATATATACATTGATGGGGATATATATACTAGTACACATTTGATGGCTCTACAAATGAAGCTAAGGAGAATACAATGCATGTCAACGAAAATATCTTTCGGTTTCAAGTGCATTAAAAAAAAAAGGCGGTGCACAGTATCGGGAGAAGAAGGTGATGCTGCCCTAAGACTTTTGGGCTTGGACTTGGGCTGAGAATTTAGTAGAAAATTATAAAGAAATGGGCTGAATATTAAAAGAATAATTGGGATGTAATTAGTTTTTTATTTTTTATATTTGTTCTTATTTTTAGTTGTATTTTTATTTTTACCACCTTGAGGACAAGGTGATTTTGAAGGGTGGGAAAGTGTTAGACTATGAAAATGCTATAGGGGCTTATTAGTAATTTAGAAATAGTGTGAAAGTCTATAAATATGTAATTGTGTAACTATTGTTGGGGATGGATTGAGAAAATAGATCTTTGGTTCAATTGGGATATTGGCACTGTCTCGAAGAGTGCACTTTGGAGATTTGTCCAGTCTCGAAGAGGACTATTATCTAACAATTATTGTGCATGATGCACTCCAAGAAAATGAGGCCCTACTTGTTTAGTTGGCAGAGAGTTTAAGCCACAGCAAAGAACTCCAAGAGCAAGTGCAAAGGCATGGGGACCAAACTCCTCCACCAAAAGAGTCTTCTCCCCCTAGGAGAAGAAGAGGCCGCCCATCAAAAGAACATGCCACCATGGCACACCAAGGGATCCAATTCCATGGTGACCCTAGAAGTACCAATCCACTAAGGAGAGGGGACCACCAAATTTTGTCAAACATTAGAGTACATGCCAGAAATGTTTGGAATATTTTACGAGGATATAATGAAATAACATCCTAAATATGAATTCTCTAAAACAATGAAATAAACACATAAGTGTTTAAGAAAACCTTACACTGGTTGTAGCAAGATATAATGACTCCTTCCATTCAAGATCTCTAGCCTTTGATTCCTTTTTGTAGCAGAGCATTATCAAGATCTGAACCTGGATCTCTTTCTCTCCTTCAGGTTTGGTTACCACCTTCTTACTCACTATGATGGAGTACTTGACTTGCTATGTGTGGGCATGACACTCTTTCACTAAGGGTTTGAATATGGTGAAGAACAATAAAGGAGGTGAAATCACTATAGAAGGAACTCTCTCATCTACTAGTTGTCTGACAGAGAAAACTAGGTTTGATTTGGTTGAAGGCAACAAGTGGATGAGTGAGAGCATCATGTTCCTTTTATAGTGTTTCAACTAGGTCTTAGGGCTAAATTATATGGATTAAAAAAGAAGAAATATTGGGCAAAAATCACTTAATGGTCATGCACTATAATGGACCACTTTCTAGTTACAATTTTGCAACTTTTTCCAACCACTTATTCTTCTTTTAATAATACCACATTTTCCAATTCAATTCTAAAATATCAAAAATATTTATTTAATAATTATAATTAATTATCAAATAAAATTTCCATTTATATTATTTATTAATTAGACCATACAAAGTCTCTTAATTAATAAATTGACCCCAAAACCTCTTTTCTTCACAATTAAGCCCTTGCTTAGTGAAAATTCTTAAATAAGACATACTCTAATTTAAGAATTATAATTGATTAATTAAAATCAATTGACTGAGTTTGCAAGCAGTATTATCTCAACTAGTGAGGGGACTATGGGCCTATATAACTGAACTTTCAATAAGTAGATCCAGAATTTACCAAGTAAATTCTCTAACTTATTTATTCCGCCTTGTGCCACTATAGATTTAGAATTAAATAACACTCTTAATTATATAGAACGCTTTATATGTACCACGATATAGATACGTTATTATTATCCATTGTTACAATCCTAATAGTCAAATATCCTCTATAGATGATCTACATTGAATAGGGACAAATTTACCGTTCTACCCTTCAATGTATTTTATCCTTAAAACACTTAGCAACCTCTAAATGATACTTAAATAAACTAATATAATTACTGAAATGAAGCCTCAATCATTTATCTCTATTCAGTCAAGCTCGAAGGAAATCATCGTTTCACTTCTAAATACTTATAGAAGCTATAGATTCCATATCTATGATCAGCGCTCCCACTCAATTGAACTACCATGTTCCCAAGATGTAAATATATGCCAGAATTATTAGTTAGCTTCTACGAACAATTTGAAGAACATAAATAATACAACTAAGCCGAACCTAACCATATCAGGATAAAGATCCATAGATCTAAGATCAACAATTGATATTGTCTTTGAAAGATATAACAGTGAGTTTATGATATCTTATCCAAGATCAATATCGGTCCCTCCCAATGTATACTCCATACATCCGATACTAGTAAACTTTTCAAGTGCCCTGGAATGGACATAACACTTATACAAGGTGTGAGTATACCTTATCACCGATTATCATGTCAGTCTAAATCTAGTGAACTGACAAATCATGAGAATTAAACTTTTGAATATATAATCATGATTATATTTCACTGTGCTGACGACACTATATTCATTAACAAATATATATATTTATATATGTTTTGGACTTAATAGAATTTATACATTAAACATAATCATAAAATAAATCATGTGAACCATGAAACATTAAATGATTTCTGATCTTTTATTAATTAGTAAATCTGATTATATTGAAATGAGTTTTATTTAGGGTACAAAACCCAACAAACTCCCACTTGCACTAATAGAAAATAAAAAGTGCATATCAAATAATCTCTACACCTTAATATCCAGATCAAGTGTATTATGTAGTATTATCTTTGTAATAGGATCTGATAGGTTGTATTCAACACAAACTTTCTCCACCATTACATATCCTTAATCACAAAAATCCTTGATATTGTGAAATTCCTCTCTATATGTCTACTCCTCTAAGGATACTGAATTCTTTATTTTTTTTTTGCAATACTTCTATGTTAGTCAGGAAGTAACACTAGTAGTTAATAAATTATTGGTATAATGCCAAAAACTATATAGAACTTTCCATAGGCTGAATAAGTATTTTCCTGAAATTTTAACATTCAGTCTCACTGGTAGAGCTGGAGATTTCAGATCAGTTTTTACAATTCTCCAAAATCTGATTTGGTGTAGTCTAAGAGTATTAAATACCACCCTTATCGACCAACATATAGTTCCTCTTTTTGATCTTATGATTCACTTGATTATCTTCCATTCCTGGATTAATCTGATACCTACTCATTACTCCCACTCAATAGTAGGTGTCTGGTCTAATGCATATTAAAGTATATTTGAGACCTCTCACTGTTGATCCTAAGGAATTCTTTCATTGGCCTTTATCTTTTCTGGAATAGCTGAGACTTTTCCTTAGATAAATAAAATTTATTTCTAGAAGTCGAGAAGCTTATATAGATTGCCATTAGAAGAATGCTATAGCAACCTACTAAAGTAAGTTGCTTGCACTAGAGTAAGTAAATTACCAAGTATACCATAAGCCACAGGTTTAGATAAACTCAAACCTATAATACTAGGAACAAGAGGTTTTGTTAAGTCCCTTGAATAGACTTATTTTAAAAATTTCCTTTCTTGTCCTTGTAATAGAAAACTTTTTGTTGGTCCATATGAATGCTTTTAACCATAGTTCTCTTGACTTTACTTCTTAGATCCTTATTTTAACAATCCATTACCTGTTTAAACTAACAAATCCGAATTTCATCACAAGTGTCTTCCAAGTCATAATAGGGTGAGTTCCTTAAAACCCTCCCACTACGACAAGGTACCGTGACTTGCTGTCTAACAACAGAAGTGGTATTAACATCATCGGTTGTGTCAAGACAAGAGAGCAGTGAGACCATCTTATATCGAATAAGATGATATAACACTTTGGAATCAAGAAAAAATATCTCCTTTACTTTGCTTCTTTATTTTCAGACATAGTCATATTCTTAAAAAAAAAATTAGTATTTATTGAAATAAACACTTTCTCACTGAATAACCATAGGATGGTCCACCCCTAATCACTTAGAATAGCTATCAAACATGCAAAGATTAAATTAAAAGTTCTAACTTTTGTTAAGTTCACGATAAGCTCATCCATGAATCTAGTAATGGTTTACACTAAGTACATAACCATTCCATCATTCTGAAATTTTCCTATCACTAGGGTATTTCCCTAGAAGGACTTAGGCAGTTACTAGTAACTAATCATAACCTTATACTATCATCAATATGAAAATTGAATTTCTCGGGAGGTAAGTTTGAATACGATTAAAAAAAATTAACTTAGTGATCTTTGAACTGCATATCCAAATATTTCTCCACCCCTATCAGTTCGCAAGATCTTAACCACTTACCTTAATATTTTTCAACATTGCTAGAAATTCATGAAATTTCTCAACCATTTCAAATTTCTTTGCATAAGGTAATATCTAGAGTGATCGTCTTAAGAATATAACAAAAACTCATATCCACCCCTGAATATACATCCATATTTGTGAATATAGATGATCCTACTTTCAAGTGGATATAGGCATATTTTCTCTTTCCAGAGAATGATCTTGTCAAAACCACTATGAACGAGATGCTAATGCCATAGATATATTAGAATGTTGTTGTGGTCCTGATGACTTAAGTCTAGTTAAATCAAAGAGTTCTTAGAATAGTCCAAGTGGATTTTGGTCACAGAATACAAAACTCATATTCCATACATAAACATACAGTTTGAATCCATTGACAGAAAATGGATATTAATAACTTGTGAAAGTCATACTGTATTGTCCAATGTATTCTAGGAAACTGAAATAAAAAATTTTATTTAGAATCTAAAATTTAAAGTCAAAGACTTAAATTTATACCAGATATTTCTGAGTAATTATTCAAGCTTGGACCACCACTACTAATCTAACTCTAAGCTTAAGTTGCCCTAATTAAACATATACAAGTATGAGATTTCTAAGATCGATGATTTATATCATTTTGAGATAGAATGTCAGGAATATAGTCATCTGTGCCATTCAATTTCATAAGAGAAATTAGAGTGACATCATAAGTAGATGATTTATAAACCATTCATCCAATGATATAATATTTAAGCGAATTCTAAATGAAAAAGCTAAGAGGAAAAACTAAAAGATAATTTCGATTAAAGTAAGAATCTAACGATGTGTCGGTAGGCGAGAGTCAAAGTTATTCTTATTTTATAAAAATTCTTCATTGTTTCATATTGTAAACACTAGTCTAAGTTGTCATCTTTGGATGTACAAGTAGATGTTGTATTTACAAATGTAAAGATCTAAGACTATTATGTTTGTCTAATGGATGGCAATCCTTTGGGATTTGTCCCATTAAAAACAACAAGCTAAGTTAGACCAACAATGAAGATTTAAAATTTATAACTACAACATTAATAATAGAAAACAACATAGGTTCAATATAAATTCATACACATTTAGAAATTATCATACAATTTGCAAGTAAGAATGACATGTGAAAATACGAAACAAACACATCTTAAATAATTTCTAAAGTTTCCAACAAACTGATACAATGTCCCATTTAGACGAGAGTCAAAGATATCATTCATTGAATAGAGTAGTCAACTCGTCTAAAATGGCTACCATTCTAGCAACCTTTTATTTAAACAAGACTAGAATCTGGTGTTGTCCCGTTTAGGTGAGAGTCAAGGCCATTCTATCTTATGAGCTCCCACCATTATTTCATACCTTGTAAGTCTTACTCTTAGCAGGCACTATTGGGGTGGACGTTACTAAGAATAAAACACTTGCAAATAATACTTATCTTTTGAGATTCTACGATGTTAAATTGCTAATGAACGTTCATCCATTAAGGATGATTACTCATTACAAGAAGAATTGTGTAGAACAACCAATGGAGATCGAATATCCTTATAACTAAAGCTTATTATTTTAAAGAGTTGTATTTTCGTTTGACATTTATTTTAATCTATTTATTTTAATATATATTTATTTAATTAAAATTACTAATCTAGATAAATCTAAATATAAATTTTAATTTAATATTTATAAAATTATATCCTAGGAAGATCTGAAAAATAAAAATATTTTTCATCCTTAGTATTAATTTTCCAATAAATATTATGAAAAATACTTAATTTAAGTTGGTCTAAAATTAATTAAATAATTAATTTTCAACTCAAATTTAATTTTCTATAAATATATATCTAATTGAATTCAAAATCCAATGTATAATAATTCATTTTCAAAATTCATTAAAATAAAATAAAATAAAACTGAAAAAATTATTCTAATTTATGTTGCTCTAAAATTAAATAAATTAATTTTCAATATAAATAAAAATTTCCTATTTAATTAAATCTCATAAGAAAAATATCAAATATTTAAGTATCTCGAACAAAATAAACTTAAATATTAATTTTCTACTTTAATTAAATATATCTAGAAACATACCAAAAAACCTAGAAAAAAAATCTATGTAGATAATTCATAAACTAATTACATATTTTCTAATTAAAATATAATATATTTTAGTGTATTTATTTCAATTAATACTTAATGAAAATTTTATATGATTTAAGTTGGTCTGAAATTAATTTACAGCTTAAATCTAATTTTTAAAATTGAAAATTTTTGAAATATCTACATTTAAAATAAAATGTAATTCAAAATTTAAGGGAATGATTATTAAAATAAAATAAAATATACTCTGAAAAATTATTCGAATTTAAGTTGATCTGAAATTAAAAAATTTCAACCTTAAATATAATTTTTATTTAATTAAATTTATTAAAATAAAATTAATTAATTATCTAGAATAAAATCAACTTAATTATTAATTTTAATTTTTGTATCTAAGAAAAATAATCTAAATAAAGTTGGTCAAAAATTAATTAACAAATTAATTTTCAACTTAAATATATTATCTAATTTAATTAAATTTCATGACATAGAAACAAATAATTAAGTATCTTGAATAAAATCATCTTAATTATTAATTCTATTTAAGTTCTAAGAAAAAATATTCTAATTTAAGTTGGTCTAGAATTAATTAACAAATTAATTTTCAACTTAAATATATTTTTCTACTTAATTAAATATTAGAAAATATAAATTAGTTACTAAAAATTACTATCTAGAATCTTTTCTGTAAACTAAGTGTGTTTTTCTAAATTAATTTTAAAATTATCAAACAAAAAATTAATTCCATTTATTTCAAAATTAATTATGTTGCTAATCAAATTTTAATTAGGTTAAACTAGTATAATAAGCCTAATACAATTATTTAAATAAGGTAAATGAGCTTTCACAATTGGGATTGTTCATGTGAGGGAGGGTTGGGTTCAGTATGTCGTACCCACTACTAATGACTCCCTAACTCTCACACAAGGGCAAAGGACAGGAAGTTAACCTTTCATTAAATAATTATTATTTATTGAATAAGCCCAATACTAATTGAACCTAAATAAACTATCATAAGGTGATATTTTATTTTAGCAACCTATTCCATTAATCTATCTAGAAATAAATAGGCTTCATATATGCATGTAAGCCCAAAAACAAACATATAGGCTCAAACAGGTCAAAATAATTTGGATGGGCCCTATCATGTTTCTAGGCTTACAGAGATGAAAGAAATACAAAATTGACATGTTATAAATTATTTATAGGATCTATTGACAATTGGACTATGATTAAAATAAGATTATTGGATCTGTCAACAAGTTAATCATAGCAATTTAGATCAAATAAATAATAGGTTTGTTAAAAAAATTGAATAAACAATGTCCATGTAACAAATTGTGAAGTAAGATATTTATATAATTAAATTATTTGTAAAGACCGCTTAGCTTTAATTTGGAAATTAGTAGATAATTAGGTTTAATTATGAAAATTATTTATTAGTTTAGAATTATTAATTTATGATGATTTATTTGAATTCAGAATGCATTTTATATGTCATACATAGAAATTTCATAATTTTGCAAGTTTTGTGCCCGACAACATTGGAACGTGGTGTTTGGCTATTAGAATCACATCATAGTATTTTTAGTATATCGGGACAATATAGTTAGACATTGGGAATGCTGAGAATAGTCGAGATTTTAGAGTTGACAAAAATACCCCTTAGTGACTTTTTTATGATATTTAGTGTGAAAGGGCAAACTGGTCAATTTGCATGTGGGAGTTTTGTCTTTTGTGGGATGTATTAATCTGAATTTTAAAGCTTTAATAAGCTGATTATTTTTAATAAAACCATTTGTTATTTTCATTTTATTCAAAAATAAGAAAAATTCAAGAAAGCTCCTTCTCTCTCTTTCCTTCCTCTCTCTCTTCGAAACCCACCTAGAGCTAGCTAGGGTGGGGTTGTTTTTCTGCATATTAAAGCTTCTTCCAGCTGGTGTTAGGAGATCTTAAGCTATAGGTAAGTTTCTAGTATCCTCCTCTTTGATTTCTTGAATTGTAAGAAAATGGATTTTTGCATGAATTGTGATTTTAGCTGTTGTAGTTGCTATTAGTGTGGAATATTGTTTTTTGAAGGTTAATTATGTTGTATTGTGTTGATTTGAGCATGATCTAATGGCTGTTAGTAGAGTTAGGCAAGTTTTGAATTTTAGAACTCAAACTTGGAGCTGTGATGGTGTTTTTCAATTCTGAGCTTGGATAGTTGTTTTATTGCTTGGAAAATGTTTATTGGGGTAGTTGTGCCACATATGACCCCATGAGGAATCAAGGAGGACCCAATCCACATAATTTTCCTCCTCAGCATGAATCCCAAGGAAATATGGAGCATCCTTTGAGTGACAACCTCCATAGAGGGGACATGGGAGTTTGTGTCACAATGTTGCAAATCATGCATTGGGTAATCAAAACTTTGTGGCACATGGTAGCCATGACCCATCTCCGCGACTACCTCATGCTCCAAGTAATATAGGGGTCGACGTCAAAGAAAAAAGGGAGAACCCTCACCGAGAAAGGCAACAACCTACTCAAGAACCGAGTTACCCTTCAAGGTCACAAACTACCGCTACATATTCCCAACTAGGGGCACAATAAAATCATCAACAAACCTTCCTCGAAGATAGCGATAGCACCGACTCGCTAAATTACTCCATAAGTATTTATGATGACATTCAACATTGGTCCTATCAAGAACATTCCACTAATCCTCAATACCATGGGGAAATACCAAGTAAAACTATGTATAGGGGCATCTCTAAAAAAGAAGATTCTAATTTAACACATCCTCATGTTGGTAACCGTGCCAACATCCCTCCTTTTCAAGGAGCCAACCCTCATGTTGGTAACCATGCCAATATTCCTCCTTTCCAAGGAGCCAATCCTCATGTTGGTAGCCGCACCAACATGCCTCCTCATCAAGGAGCCACTCCACATGTTGGTAATGTTGGATATATTTTACCAGGATCTAGATTTACTACCATGTATGTTTCATTAACATCCTAATATGAATTCTAAAACAATAAAATACACACATATAAAGTTTAGGAAACCTTACATTGGGTGCAGCGGAATATAATGACTCCTTCTGTTCAGATCTCTAGCCCTTGATTCCTTTTTGTAGCAGTGCATCACCAAGATCTGGACCTGGATCTCTTTCTCTCCTTCTTGAGCCTGATTCTCCTTCTTGTTGATTGGATTCTTCACAATCTTCCACACTATAATTGAGATACCACTTGATGTGTGTGGGCCCTCACTCATTCACTCAAGGTTCGAAATTGAAGAAGAAAAGAAGAGGGAAAGTGGCGGCTAGAAAGTTTTCTCTGAAGGAATGAGATGCATCATCTTTTTCCTGAAGCCATCACTACCTATTTATAGGTAACCACCTAAGTTTAGGTTAGAATTATTTGGCATTAAAATAATAGAAAAATAAATGGTAATTGCTTATTGTGGCCGACCCTAGGATTGGATAATGGGCCCACTTTGCAATTTTGCCATTTTGTCAATTTTCCATCCTATTTTCTCAAAACTGTCAATTTTCCAATTTAACCACTTAAATGCCAATTCTAATTATTTAATAACTAAAAATTAATTATTAAATAATATTGTCATTTAATATATTTATTTATTAAACATATAAAGTCTCTTAATTAATAAATAAAACCTAGAATCTCTTTTCTTACAATTTTGCCATTGCTTAGTGAAAATTCATAAGCTAGACATAGTCTAACTTTAAAATTATAATTGATTAATTAAAATCAATTAACTGAGTCTTACAAGCAGTATGGTCTCAACTAGTATGGGGAGCATGGACCTATATAACCGAGCTTCCAATAAGCTGAACCAAATTTACCAAGTAAATTCCCTAACTTATTAATTCCTTATTGAATCCACTCTTAGAAATTGGAATTGCACTCTCAGTTATATAGAACACTCTATATGTTGCACGATATAGATACGCTATTAATTATCCATTGTTATAATCCTAATTTGATCAATGACCCTCTCATAGATGATCTACATTGAATAAGGACTAAATTACCATTACACCTTCAATGTATTTTATCCTTAAAACACTTAGCTCCGTATAAATGATATTTTAGCGAAGTGAAATGAGATCTCAACCATTTATCTCTGTTTAGCCAAGCTCGAAGGATATCATCGTTTCACTTCTAAATTCCTATAGAAGTTATAGATTCCATATTTATGTTAGCGCTCTCACTCAATTATACTATCATGTTCCCAAAATGTACGTATCACCCTGACCCAAAAGTAGGCTTAACTAACAAATCAAAGAACATGTATAATACTCTTGAGATCGAACCTAACCATATCAAGATTAAGATCATTTGATCTAAGATCAACAGGTGATATTGAATTGAATAGATATTACGGTAAATTTTAACATATCTAATCAAAGTTCAATATCGGTCCCTTCCAATGTATACTCCATACATCCGATACTGGTAAACTATGCCAATGCCCAAGGTGTAAGAATACCTATCGCTGATTATCATGTCAGTCTAAATCCAGTGAACTGACAAATCAGGGAATAAACTTTTGAACATATAATCAAGATTATATTCCACTGTGCTGACAACACTATAATCATTAACAAATTCATATGTTCTGGACTTAAATAGAATTTATGCATTATATATATAATCATGAAATAAATCATGTGAACCATGCAACATAAAATGTTATTTCTGATCTTTATTAGTAAATCTGATTATAATGAAATGGGTTTTATTTAGGGCACAAAACCCAACAGGTAACCATTCCAACAATCCTCCTCTCCCTATTGGAGTTAATTGTGGTATATCAAATGGCAATCCTCGCTTAACAATGCTTAAGGAACAACTCCAACAACCTTTGAATAACAATAAAATGGAGTATGAATCTAATGAAGAGACAAAGCCTTTCGTGCCTTATATCTTTGCATAACCTTACCATCGAGAGTTTGAAATGCCAACTACAACCAAGTATGATGGGACCACTGACCCTGGGATCCACATAAGTGACTTCAATACTCTGATTCTAGCACACCAAGTGGTTGGAGATTTGAAATGTGTGTTATTCCCTTCTACCTTATCTCGAGTCGCATCCTCGTGGTTCAAAAAGTTTAAAAGACACTCCATAGTGTCATGGGACCAACTCTTAGATGCTTTCAAAAAGGAGTTTCAGGCTGCGAGAACTTGTAAGCTTTAATGTTCCTCCGTGGCCAATGTGAGACAATTTCCAGGAGAAAGTTTAATGGCCTACATCAGCCACTTCAACATTGAAGTTACCAAAACCCATGGCGTTGACGATAGTGCAAGACTGATGGCACTGGGGGCAGGTATTGCCCATGGTTCCATATTTTGGAATAGCCTTCAAGGCAAGAGCACACACACCATTGACGAATTCATGAAGCGGGCAGAAAAATACATGAACACTGAAGAGGCAAGGATAGCAAACAACCTCCCTCTCCAATCCTTGCAGCTCACTCAAGCTGCATTAGTGCCGCCAGAACTTACGAATGCTACTAAGGCTTCTAACTCTTTAAAGAACAACAAAAGAGAAAGCATAGATGGCGAGGATCAAAGTCCCAAGAAGAGTAGGAGTGATGGCCCTAAACGCCCTATATATTTAATCTACACCGAGTTTATAGAAGCCCAAGTGACCATCTATGTGGAGAGTGAGCACCGAGTACCATTCCGAGTTCCTAAACCCATGAAGCATGATCGAGCCAAGAGAGATGCCTCAAGATATTGTCAATACCATAAGGACATCGACCACACAACTAATGAGTGCCAAAACCTCAAAGATGAAATTGAGACTCTAGTCCTTAATGGGACACTTACCCATTATGCACAACACAATTTTCAAGGAGGAGATGTCAACTAGTTGAAACTCCACCAATGGAGCGAGAAGGCATATAATATTTCTCAAGGTTTTTGCAAAGACACTCTCTTTTCAATTTTTAGTTATTAAACTATTACGTTTATTTTCTGGAATGTAAGTAGTTAAACTCACATTTATAAGAGTGCTACAATAACTAGATCTTTTACTATTATGCCAAACCCACCAAAGAGTAAAATAGGATAATACTTAACCTATAAACACTCGGGGGCAAAAGAGAATAGATATAACTGTGCTCGCATAAAAAATATTAATAATAAATCTCAAAGTCGTTACTGATACACCACTTTAAGTGCGTGAGATTTTAAGCTTTTTTGTCATGAATATGTTTTCAAAATTTCACCTCAGACAGGGGGCAAAGTCGGTATATAGACGAGATAAAAGACAAGTGAGGGCGCTCCAAGGAGCCATAACTCAAAAAATTCTGCTTAACAAAGATATCTTGAATGGCCTACATTTGAGACTTTGAAAAGTGGGTTGCATGCTAAAATCGAGTACCCAAATAGTTACGGCCCATGCCAACAACTTTCTCGGACTAGCAAAATGCAAGCTACCATTGGCAACAATTAATGTTATCTTTAAAACCCCGTGTTACAAAGATAATAAGCATCGGAATAAAATAAGCACCAAAAAATATATTCAATTTAAAATTCCAAAGTCACCAAGATATGGAATGAACTAAGTTATATATGCTTAAAAAATTCCAAAGATGCGAAAAAGACTTGTTAGTCTTAACTAATAAGCACTCCACGACAAGTGGACATATACAAACCTACACATGAGGGTCACAACATAAATGCACAACCAAAAAGTGTATAAGAAGAACAAGAGAATTTAACTCTATTCATGGCAGACCTTACTTGCCAACCAACTTGAGCAAGAGATTTAACTCTACTTAAGGATGAGCTTGAGAATGGGATACAACTCTACTCAACGCTCAAAACTTAAGAAAGAGATTTTAAAACTCCGTAAAAGTTTTAAATTCAAGCAAGAGATATAACTCTACTTTGAATCAAAAACCTTAAGCAAAAAGTTTTAAACCCTGCAAAAGTCCTAAAATTAAGCAAGAGAAATAACTCTACTCGACTACCACATGAGACATGAGATATAACTCAGCTCACATTCTAAGGAGAAGCCACATGCTTTAATAACTCCACACATACAAGTCCATGAAAATTGGCCGTGCCCATGCACACCTCTTCACAACAATTACAGACATTGATCGTGCCCATGCACACCCCTTCACAACAATTACAGATATTGGTTGTGGCCATGCACACATTTTCACAACAATCAAGGACATTGGTTGTGCCCATGCACACATCTTCAGAAGAGAAGTTACATTCATGCACTCTACAAAGAAGTATTTTTTTGTGCAAGCCTTGGGAAAAGTGCGAAAGCATTACTTGAAGGCTTACAAGCAAATACTTTTTGGGGGCAAAAGTTATACCCAATTCTTGAGGGTGCCATGGCACTTCTGAAGGGCTCAAAAATGTCAAACAACCATTTGGCTCTGAGACTCACACACCCAAGTGTGTCCAAACTAGGGTTCATGGGCCTGCCCGAGCGTTTTTGCCGTAAAGACCTCAATCCGCCAAGAAAACCAATAAGGACTTGACTTGTTTAGGCATGAAAATGACTTGGGATTATGTATAAAGTCAAATTAGCACTAAAACCATAAGAAAACAGGAATAAATGACCACTGCCAAAAGGAAATGGCAGTGCTCTCTAATTTTGGAGACCCGTGCCAGATGAGAATGGTGCAGGTCACTCCTCGCGAACCATGGAAGGAAATGTGTTTGAACTGGTTCCCTCGACATCAAGGAGTACAGGACAATTGAGAAAAGTCATTTTTGGCCTAGGAGTCGCTTTAAATGACCCGTGCCATAAGGAAATGGCAGTGCTCTCCAGTTTTGGAGACCTCTGCCATGGTAGAATGGCACAGGTCACTCCTCGAAAACTATTGGAGGAAAATTGTCCGAACGGGGTCCCTCGACATCAAGGAGTAAGGGACAATTAAGAAAATTCATTTCTGGCCTAGGAGTCACCTTAGGTGACCTGTGCCATAAGAGAATAGCTTAGGTCACTCCTCACAAATTGTGGGAGGAAAATTGTTCGAGTGGGTTCCCACGACATCAAGGAGTAAGAAACAAGTGAGGAAAGTCATTTTTGGCCTAGGAGTCGACTTAGGGAACCTGTGCCATAAGAGAATGGCAATGCTCTCCAAATTGGAGACCAGTGCCATAGTGAAGTGGCACAGGTCAATTACCACACCAGGAAGAGGAATTTATTGACTAAATTTTATTTTCAACATCCATGTACCAAATACAAGTGAGAGACACCACCCATGGCTTCCCACAAGTCATGGGTGACCTGTGCCATTATCTGGCCCAACTAGTGGCAATGGTCACTTTTTAGGGTTTCGGACGTCGAAATGAGGTTTTTGGGTCCCGAGCCTCCAAAATATGACTCACCATGAAAAAACAAGTCAAAACACACCCTGAGGGGTCTGAGAACATGCCTAGCCGACCTCTACCATTTGGCCATGGCAGTGCTCGCAACTGGTACAAGACAGCATAAACTACCTTCAGTAAAATAGGCATAACTCTCTCAGCTGTTATCCAAATGACCTGGTTCAACATGTTTTGGAAAGATAATTTTGAGATGGATCAAATTGTGTTAAAACCATGACTCAATTCTGAAGTTATCGCTAGTCCATTTTACTCAAGAATTGGGAAATGCGGTTAAGTGAGGGTTGGTGGAGCACACCGCCACAACCCATGTGGTGTTGTGTGCAAGCATCGGCAGTTCGAAATGCATGTATTCAACACTCTATTTCAAATTAGTGCATCCCCAACCGAAAATAACCAATTGTCAAATATTGGTGGGATATTTGCCTAGATGTAAGGTTATTGATATTTGTTTATTTGTAATATTTTATTCATAAAAAAGAGTGGTTTACGTGATTTATTAATGAGATATCCCGATGTATGAGGGATCTCTAACAAACCCTCTAGCCTATATATACATCAAGTAGAGGCTAAGAAAGGGACCTTCTTTTTGGCTTTTTCTTTTTGAGACCTTTTTCTCTTTTGGATCTTCTATTCCGAAAATCTTCTCCTAGAAAATTACTAAAAGGAAACCAAGAACACCACATTGCCTCCTTCATCTTTGTCATTAAGTCCACCATACTTAGGCGACGCCAAACTTCAAAACACCCTTGATACACTGTTTTTTCCACAAATTATTAATTTATTGCTCCCAAGAAATTTACAACCTTTAATTCAGATCAGATTTATGAATATCAAGTCTCCCATGAACCTTATATTAATAAATCTCGATTAAGATTTCACCTAGATCCATTGCTGTACTTTTATCCACACACTCTTGAGAACATAACTCTAGTGTGTCGGATCTAATTAATAAAACTACAAGTAGACGTAGTCCCATTACCATCGCGACATGAGGGTGAACTACTATAAATCCCTGGTGTCCATTTAATTTTTTTGCGGTTTTAATAGTCAGATTAATTCACCGTGGTCCTCTTTTATTTTACAATCTTCTTAGATTAGTTGACGAAAAATCGCGTCAACATAGTCAATGAAGGATAAAAATGTTGGGTTTTATGCCCTAAATAAAGCTCAGTTCAATATAATCAAATTTACTTATTAATATAGATCAAAAATAACATTTAATGTTGCATGGTTCACATGATTTATTTTATGATTATATGTATATAATGTATGAATTCATCTGAAACCCTTTTCACATACTTGATCCTGTTCATTGTGCTGTCAACACATTGGAAAGTAAACATGACTATGTGAATAAAGTTTCCTAGATTTATCAGACATAGGGTTTTACTGATATGATAATCTACAACAGAGTTTACTTGCATTTGGAGAAGTGCTATGTTCTTTCCAGAGCATTGGTTAAAGTAAATCTTAGGTTGGATGCATAGAGTATGCATCGGAAGGGACCGATATTGAACTTTGACTTAGATTTATTAAACTTACCGTAATATCTATTCAAGTCAATATTGCCTAGTTGATCCTAGATCAAATGATCTTAATCCTCTTATGATTAGGCTCAATCTCGAGAGGCTATTCGTATTCTTTGATTTGTTAGTTAAGCCTACTTTTAGGTTAGGGTGATACGTACATTTTGGGAACACGGTAGTGCAATTGAGTGGGAGCGCTAGCATAAACATGGAATCTATAGCTTCTATCTGGTGAATAGTAAGCAAGGGATGAGCTCCTTCGAGCTTGACCAAATGAACATAAATGGTGGAGTACTCATTTCACATAAGCTGAAATATCATTTATACGGGGTCAAGTGTTTTAAGGATAAAATACATTGTAGGGTGTAACGGTAATCTAATCCCTTTACAGTGTAGATCATTCATATAGAGGATCATTGATCAAATTAGGATTATAACAATGGATAACTAATGATGCGTCTATATGGTGGAACATATAGAGCATTCTATATAGTGAGAGTGCAATTCTAAGTTCTATGCGTGGATTCAACGAAGAATTAATAAGTTAGTGAATTTTAGTAATAAATTCTTGATCTACTTATTGGAAGCTCAGTTATATAGGCCCATGGTCCCCGCACTAGTTGAGATAATATTGCTTGTAAGACTCATGTAATTGGTTTTGATTAATCAGTTATAATTCTCAAATTAGACTATGTCTATTTGTGAATTTTTTCACTAAGTAAGGGCGAAATTGTAAAGAAAGAGTTTTAGGGGCATATTTGTTAATTATGATACTTTGTATGGTTCAATTAATAAATATGATAAATGACAATATTATTTAATAATTATTTATAGTTATTAAATAGTTAGAATTGGCATTTAAATGGTTGAATTAGAAAATTGGCATTTTTGAGAAAATCAGATGCAGAAAAGGTAAAACTGCAAAATTGCAAAAAGTGAGGCCCAAATCCACTAAGCATGGCCGGCCACTTTTATAGGCAATTTAAACTGATATTTTCATTATTTTAATGCCAAATAATTCAAACCTAACCCTAGTGGAATGCTATAAATAGATAGTGAAGGCTTCAGGAAAATTACACTTTTCTTCTGACACTTCTGATTCAGAAAAAACTGAGCCTTCTCTCTCCCTATCTGGCGGACCACTCCCTCTCTCTTTCTTCCCTCTCAAATTTTGAAATTCTTAGTGTATGAGTAGTGCCCACACACAGCAAGTGATACCTCAACCATAGTGAGTAAGATCGTGAAGAAAGACTTTCAGCAAGAAGGAGTTTCGGCATCAAAGATTCAGAGAAAGAGATCCAGGATCAGATATTGATAATGCTCTGCTACAGAAAGGAATCAAGGGCTAGATATCTGAACGGAAGGAGTCATATTATTCCGCTGCACCCAATGTAAGGTTTCCTAAACTTTATACGTGTTTATTTCATCGTTTTAGAAAGTTCATATTTAGGGTGTTAAACAACATACTTGTGAGTAGATCTAAGATCCTGGTAAAATAATTTCCAACAAAAAAAGATAGCACAAGATAACACACGCAGAAGACCTATTTCTCTTCGCATTATATAGGCGGGCCGTAGCATGCCTTTCCTATGTCGCGGTCCGTGTGCAGTTTTCACACGTCTTCAAGGCTTTCTTCGACACGTGTCACGATATGCTATGGCAAAAACTAGGTCAAAAACACAGGGGAAGGCAAGGATTTCTACTAAGAAAGTGAGGAAGAAAGGCCCTGATTCTGTCTCGGATATCTTACACACAAAATCGGTGGATGAAGTAATTGGTATTGCTCCTCTGGAACTCTTGGGGGAAGAGGATGATGAGATGCTAGGAATGGACGGGAGAAGGAGTTGTGGGTCTCAGAACGATCTGTTTCCACCTCCTCTGTCGCCCAAATCATCACTGCGGGAAATTAAACGATTTGATGAAGCTCGAGAAGATCTGATGCACTTTATCCACATGAACAACCAATGTAACAGTGATTTATCTCATGGTGAGAACTCTACTCCTCCTATTTTACGATCTAGTGCTGTAATTAGGAATTTGGAGAAATCGATGAATCAATCTGAGAAGAGTAACAAAGTCAAGATTACAATTGATGACATAGAAGATGAAGTGAATTTCTGGCAACCTTCGATTGTTTGTTATGTTTTGGGGTCAAATCCCCCTCTGGATATACTGGAAGGCTTTGCTAACAGGCTATGGAAGGACAAGATTGATAAGGTTAGAATGCTCACTTACGGAGTGTTCATTATTCGATTCAATTCCATGGAATACAGGGACCAAGTGCTTAACGGTGGGTACATTTTCTTCAATCGTCGACCTGTTATAATGAAGCCCTGGGATGCAAACACGAATTTCAGAAAGGAAGTTGTAAAGTCTCTTCCCATCTGGATTCAATTAGAGGGGCTCGAACTCAAATATTGGGGGCAGAGGTCTCTCTTTAAAATAGTGGGGCTAATAGGTAAACCAGTGATGGTGGATTCAGTCACTCGAGATAGAGATAGATTGAACTATCCAAGAATTATGATGGAAGTCCTCATGAACCAGGAGTTTCCCAGTGTGTTAGAGTTTGAGGATGAATATGGTAGTAATGTGTCTGTGGGCGTTAAATACGAATGGAAACCAGACTTGTGTTCTAATTGTTCTGGATTGGGGCACGTGGCTGCAGAATGTAAGAAGAAAAATGGTGTAAAACGGGAATGGGTTGTTAAAGAGGATAAACAGAAGGAGAAACCCACTGTAGATGATGAAGGCTTTCAGGCAGTTTCGAAAGGGAAGAAGGTGCAAGAACAAAAAACTGCAGTAAAGGAGACAAGCACTTCAAATGGTTTCCAAGTATTAGTAGGGGTAAATGATGATGTGGGAATTATGGATATAGTGGGCTAATGTTGAGCAAATAGATAACACAAGAGAGGGGGGAGGACCCTCTCTTGGCAATGGATAAGTTCCTTGTTTGGAATCTCCGGGGAGCCAACAACCAGCAAAAACAACAACAAATTAAACAGTTCATTCGAACTCAAGAGGCTGGTTTTGTTGGTCTTCTCGAAACAAGGGTAAAGGTTCACAAGCTTGGAACCTTGTACCTTAATGTCTTTAACGGATGGTGTTTTTCGTCAAATATAGCATGGCACCAAGGAGGAAGGATTGGTATCGCTTGGAACCCAAACTGTTTCATTGTTGATATTATCAAATGTACGAGCCAACTTATGCATTTGAAAATAACAACAATGGATGGTACTTATCATAGTTTCTTGACTGTTATATATGGCTTCAATGACATGAAAGAAAGATTGGAATTGTGGAAGGATTTACAGTCCTCAAAGACAGATGAAAGTTGGATATTAATGGGGGATTTTAATGCAATCATAGGCAAAGATGAGAGAGTGGGCCACAAAGTTAAATATCAAGCTGAAGCTGAGTTCATTGAGTGCATTCAAGACTGTCAACTTGAAGATATCAAAGCTACGGGTGCTTTCTTTACGTGGACGAACAAACAGCAGGGCCAAGACAGAATTTTTTCAAAGATCGATAGAATCATGGCCAACCAAAACTGGTTAGATACTTACCCGAATGCTGAAGCTTTATTTTTGAATGAGGGAACTTATGATCATACCACAGGTATTCTGTCTTTATTTCCCAAATGGAAGTGTGGGAAAAAACCCTTCAAATATTTTAGGATGTGGACAACACACCCTGAATATGACAGTAAGGTTGCTGATGTATGGAAACAAAGAATTAGTGGCACTAGTATGTATCAGGTGGTGCACAAATTGAAGGCCTTAAAGCCTGTCCTTAGAGAGATCAACCAGAAAGGCTTCTTGGACTTGCAAGCTACATGGATTCAAGAAAAGCAACTACTTGATGAAACTCAGAGTAAGCTGCATACTGATCCATTAACTGAAGCTCTATAGGTTCGAGAAATTAATGCCAAAAATGCTTTTATCTTAGCTCAACAGCACTACCACTCAATTTTACAGCAGAAAGCTAAGATTAGCTGGATGCGTGATGGAGATAGAAACTCAGCACTCTTCCATGCGAGCATTAAGCAAGGGCACAGGCAGAACCAAGTATTTTCAATTGAGAATGAAGCAGGGGTGAGGGTTTTTGAGCCAGAACAGGTTACTGAGGCTTTCATGCTTATTACAAGTCATTGTTGGGATCAAAAATGGCAAATAGGAAGAAAGTATCAAACAAAATCTTGAGTAGAGGCCCAAAAGTTACTGTTGAGCAGGCTGAGATGCTTAGTAGACCATTTTATATGGAGGATGTCAAGAAGGTAGTGTTTGAGATAGCAGGTAACAAAGCGCCAGGGCCAGATGGTTTCTCCAGTTTTTTCTTTCAGGATAATTGGGAGCTGGTAGGAGAGGATGTGTACAGGGCAGTTACATCTTTCCTGGATTCTGGTAAAATACTCAAAGAGATCAACACAACAACACTCACAATGGTGCCTAAGCTGAAGTGTCCAAACACTGTTAGAGATTTTAGACCAATAACTTGTTGCAATGTTATCTATAAAATTGCAATTAAGCTTTTGTGCTCTAGAATCAAGTGGATTCTCCCTGAATTGATCTCAAACTCTCAAGGAGGGTTTATTCAGGGCAGGTTCATAGGGCATAACATCATGATCTGCCAGGACTTAGTGAGGCATTATGGAAGGAAGACAAACAAGGCTAACTGCATGATCAAACTTGATCTTCAAAAAGCCTATGATACAATTGATTGGGAGTTCTTAGAGGAGATGCTTATAGGACTTCAATTTCCTTATCATTTTGTTCAGACTGTGATGAATGGTGTGAGGACACCCAGATTCTCCATTATGTTTAATGGCTCTATACATCGGTTCTTTGAGGCAAAAAGGGGTTTGAGACAGGGTGATCCCATGTCCCCTCTGCTGTTTGTGCTTGGAATGGAGTACTTATCGCGAATACTAAAGGAGGTTGGAAACAAAAGTGATTTTCACTATCATGAGAGATGCTCGACATTGAAGATTAATCATCTCGCGTTTGCAGATGATGTAATGCTATTCTGCAATGGGGATTTCAAAAGCATAATGTATATGCTTCGGGGATTGAAATTGTTCTCTCTCTCGTCTGGTTTGCAACCTAACCCCCAAAAGTCAGCGATCTATTGCAGCAATATGGCCAAAGTGGAGGTAAATAGAGTATTATTAGCCTCGGGGTTTACTCAAAAAAGCATGTCATTTACTTATTTAGGAGTACCCATTTGTGCTAAAATAATTTCAGGGAATGAATGCATTGCTTTGGCTGAGAAGATGACAGCTCGTATTAGAACCTGGAGTTCCAAGAATCTTTCCTTTCCAGCTAGAGTTGTATTAATCAATTCAGTGCTGATGGCTATTCATGCATATTGGTGTCAAGTACTCATTTTCCCTAAGAAAGTGATTAGGCAATTGGAATCTATTTGTAAAGCTTTCCTTTGGCAAGACCAAGCTTGTGCCACAGGACCAGGTATGATAGCTTGGGAATCTCTTTGCCAATCTAAAGCTGCAGGAGGACTTGGATTTAGAAAAATCCATGAATGGAACCAAGCTGCCATGGGGAAGTACATTTTGGCAATTGCTCAAAAGCAGGATAGCCTATGGTTGGAATGGGTCAATAGTGTCTACCTCAAGGAGCATGAATGGTGGAGTTACAAGGCTCCCCTTCAGAGTAGTTGGTACTGGAGGAGTCTTGTGAACCTCAAGGACCATTTCCGAGACATTGCAGGCCTATAGTCTTGTACTCAGCAACAAAATTACCAGGTAACAACCGATTACTCTCTTCTCTGCCCAGTTCAGGACAAGGTTCAATGGTCCCAGCAAGTGTGGGGGCGGTTGAATATCCCAAAACACTCCTTTATTTCCTGGTTAGCTATTCAGGAAAGGCTTCGAACCAATGATAGATTGAGGAAAATGGGAATGAATGTTGATTAGCATTGTGAATTATGTTCTACTCATAAGGAGAGTGCAGAGCATTTATTTTTCCTCTGCAGTACTGTTGCTGCCTGCTTACAGAGAACTAAAGAATGGCTCTCTTGGAATTTCAAAGCTGATACAATGTCCACTCTAACCAGGTGGATTGGGAGATCAAAGATCAGTCGGTTTAGGAAAAATGTCCTAGCTGCTGCTCTTGTTTGTTTGGTTTATACTTTATGGAAAGCTCGCAATCTCAGCTTGTGGGAAAAGAGTAAACCGAATGAAGCAAAGATGTTCGAAAGAATAAGAAGTGATGTTATTCAAAGAGTTACTGCAATATGGCCGAAAAAAGTATCTATTGAAGATACCAACTGGTTTCAAAGTTTGTAATTGGTGAAAAGTTTAATAGTTTGTACAAATTGTATAGATTTTATAAAAGAAATTTGAAGAGAGTTATATTTGTATAGCAGTTCTTTTTAGGCCCTTTTGGGTGCTATTTGATTGTACAAAGATAGTTTTTGAGCAATACAACTTTCCCTGATTCATCAAAAATAAAAAAAAAAAAATTCCTAGGCATGACTCATATTTTGCACAATTATTTTTTATGTGATCTTTTTATCATTTTGTTTTCATCTTTCATCTTATTCTTTTGATATTTTCAATTCTTCTTTTATTTTGAATCTGCAAAAATAAAATATAATACAAGCGTAAAATTACTCCAAACACGAGTAAAACTAAATTATAAACACACTAAATTAATACTAAAAATAACCTCACACTTTGACTTTTTTTTTTTTTTTGTATTTTGTGTGTGTATACTTTGAAGAAAACGATTATGAATTTCAAGCCAATATATATGTTGATTTCATTTTCTCACTTTTTTGGTTATCTATCAATATTGAATACTTGTGACTTAATTTAAAAGGGAACTTGTTCACATTGTTTCTTTGGAATAAATGAATATTTATTTACGGGTAATTGTTATTTCTTTTTCGTTGATTGTGTTATGGATGCAATAAGGTATTGTTCTGGATGTGTCTCTTCTTTCTTCTATTTATTTTACATCTTTTTTAAATGATTAACATATGTCATTTTGGAAAAAGCTCAAGAACCTGAGAACCTCATTTTCATAATTTTTTAAGGGTAAATACCATTTTGAATTCTGTGTTTTCCAAAAGTAATTAATTGCACTCTCTGTTTTATTAAATGATAAAATGGACCCTATATTTTCCAAAATAGTAAAAATAAGATCCTGAGCTCAATTTTCAACAATTTTATTTTTTAATATAACCAATTTTGAGACAATTTCTAACACGAAAAAATACAGAAAATATAACTTGTTTTGTCATAACATCTCAAGATTAGATTATTATTAAGTTTTATTTTGACAAAAAATCAGTTCAGGATCCTATTTGTACAATTATAAAAAATACAAAGTCTATTTCTTCATTTAACAAATTAGAGGGTTCAATTAATAGCTTTTACAAAACACAGGATCGAAAATAACATTTACCCTTCTTTTAATGATATTAGATAGTCATAGAATTTCTTATTACCTATTCATAGAAGTGTAGATCACTTGAAACTACAATTAAAGTATTTTTTTGCTCTTTTAAAAAGTTTGTGCATGTAATTCTAATTGTGCCTCCGAGCTAAGTTATGGAAAGAAAGGAACTCTAGACGATCTTATTGCTTTTGTAATGTATGGAAACTGATTTCATGAGTCGGCCAAAGATATTGCACCGTGATGGGATATTTTTAGCTTAACATTTTCTTTTTAATCATAGGAAGTCAGGTAAGCTTGGCTGGGTAGCTCTTAAGTTAGATATGGAAAAGGCATTTGATCATGTTAGTTTGTTAAGGCTATTATGCAACATCTCTGTTTTCCTCTTAGGTTCACTAGTCTTATTCTTAACTGTATTTCCTCTGTTTCATTTCGTCTTCTTATTAATGGCTCCCTTACTGATAAGTTTTCTTCGACTAGAGGCATTAGGCAGGTAGATCCTTTGTCTCCCTACACTTTTCTTCTGCTCTCTGAAGCTTTATCTACTGCTATTAGCTTACGGGAGCATAATAACCTCTTCCAGGGGAAATCTATTTGCCGCTCTGCTCCCACTATTTCCCAACTTCTTTTTGCTGATGATAGCCTTCTTTTTTCCACTACTACTGTCGGCTCATGTATTGCTATTAGAAATGCCCTTGAAATGTATCATAAAGCCACAGGTCAACTTGTAAATTTCTCCAAGTCCTCAGGTCTTTTCTCTCCAAACACATGTGATTCTGAGGCTGACTTTTTCTGTGATACTTTAGGCCTGGATAATAAGTCTTTCATTAGTAAATACTTAGGTTTTCCCCAGTGTTTTGGTAGATCAAAAGAAGATCACTTTAATTTCTTTCTCCAGAAGGCTGATTCAAAAATGAGCACTTGGACTAACCATTTGTTCTCTAGAGCTGGTAAAGATGTGCTTCTTAAAGCGCTTATTCAAGCTATCCCCTCATATGCTATGTCTTGTTTCAAAATCCCTATTTCTATTTGTAAAAAGATAGAAAGTCTTATGGCTCAATTTTGGTGGGGTTCTTTAGGTAATAAAGGGAAATTCTACTGGAAAGCTTGGGAGAAACTCTGTCAATCTTAATTTTCTGGTCGTTTGGGTTTTCGGTCTTGTATGCATCATAATCAGGCTTTGCTTGCTAAACAAGTCTGGCGTGTGTTTTCTATGCCTAATTCACTTCTCGCTAGACTTTTAAAGGCCAAATACTTTTGGCAAAACTCTTTCCTTGAGGCTCCTAAGGGTCATTGTCCTTCTTTCACTTAGCGTAATTTACTTTGGGGTAGAGATCTTCTTAAAAGAGGTCTTTTGTGGAAGGTTGGGAATGGCAGATCCATCTCTTCTGTTAATTCTTATTGGATCCTAGGCTGGAGGTTTATCTCATTTAAAAGTAATGTTGCCCCCTGATCCTACTGTTTCCTTTTTCACTAACAATGATGGTTGTTGGAATAAGGACAGATTGGTTACATACTTTGATGATGAGGTGGTTTATGCAATTTTGGCTGTTCCTCTTGCCGATGTCTCTATGGAGGATACTCTCATTTGGGAGCATCACTCCTCTGGTTTGTTCACAGTAAAATCGACTTACCATTTGGCCAAATCTGTTAACTCTTTACCTACCTCCTCTAGTAATATATACTACCCTTGTTAGATGGTGGAAGACCCTTTGAAATTTAAAAATGCCTCCAAAATTGAAAAGGGACTAATTGAGGAGGTTCTATTTTTCAGGAGATTTCGATTAAGAATTTACAGAAAATAATAAAAGAAAATCGTAGGATGGTTAACATTTTTGAATAGAAAACTTAAAAAAAAAAAAAAAGTCACACATTAATGAATTCTGTTATATACCCACATTTTATATAGAGTAGATATATATTTGAAATATTTTAAAAATATTAAAAAAAAAGTCAACCCATGAATTTCTCATAAACGAAGAATTCAGTTATATAGCCACACTTTATATAAAATAGATATATATATATATATTTATATAAAAGAAGACTAGAGCACCAAGATTTTAATTTTTGTGTTATTTTTGTTCTTTAACTTTTAGATGTATAATTTATCATATTGATTAATATATTAATTTTTTTTTTGTATTTTTATTGAAGATTAGATATTGGAAATAAATGGTATTTTATTTTTTCTCTTATTTTTGTATGAATTACATTATTATAAAAAATCATTTTTTTCTGGGTGAATATAAATAAAAAAATCATTTAAATTTTTTATTTATTATTACAAAAAGGCCCACTAAATTTTTGCCATGTGGCCAGTCATTGGCACGTGCTCTAATCATGCTTGTTACATGCTTCATTTAAATATCAATATATGGCTTAATGAGTATATGGTGTGGACAAAAAACAATGTGTCATGTTTCATGTGGTTCGCCATTACTGATAGATCCAAAAATTTTATTTTGTGAAAGCTTAATTATTAAAAATATGATAATCTCCAAAACAATGAAATAAAATAATGATAACTGTTAGTAAATTTATTTAATTTTTTGAAAACTTACTTATTACAAAAATTATTTATGCAGGTATTTTTCTTATTTTGTTGTATAATTTTCAAATTAAAATAAATTTATTTTAAATTTTTAAGTATATATATATATACTAGGTCATTGTTACGTGCCAAGCCACGTAGTGTTAGTTTTATTTAATATTTTAGTTTTTTATTTTAATTAATAATTAAAATAGTATAATTATTTGAACAATTTGTTTTATAAAAATAAAATATGTGTCCGTATATTTAGTAAGTAAAACATAGTTGTGTTATAATAATGTATGTTATTAATAATAAAATGTATATTAATCTTCTAATTGAAAAAAGTTCTATTATCTCATTTCATATCTAATATTAGCTACACAACTATATATTTATAGACTTTCACATTCTTTGCAAATTACTAATAAGCACCAATAATATTTTCATATTCTAATATTTTTCAACCTTTTCCTCTTGGTGGTAAAATTAAACATAAAACTAAAAATAAGCACAAACATATAAGGTAAATACTCATATACAGTCTTACATTTATATTATCTTTTTTAGACATTTTATTTATATTTTTCTTTTTTAAAAGATAAATAAAAAAAATTATTAATATTCTTCCCATATAGGTTTGTTAGAGAGAGATGGGGGTAAGATGATTTTTTTTAATTTAAAAAGAGATTATTAATATTTAAAAGATTGTTTAATTTTTTCGGTGTAATTATTGGGTTTATTTATTAACGGGAGATCAAACGTAATCGTTAAATTTGACAGAATATTCTTTTATTTTTTAAGTATATTCTGTTAAACCAAGAAATGCCGTTAAATAGGCACTTTTAATATATAAAGATATATTTTTTTTTACAGTGAGGACTACAAGACCGTAGGTTACTACTCACCATACTCCCCATCTTATACATTTTGTCATCAGTGAACTTATGATGTAGATTCTACTGCACTTTTTACCTACAAATACGACTTATTTTAGGTAAAGATCTTTCAACAGAGTCTATTATTTGTAAAAGAAAAAAATTATTTATTTATTTGTTAGTAAAGAGTTTTACATACATTTATGTGATTACCTAATGGTAACTAAAGACCATTTTTTCCTTTTGTAATGTCAACTGTAATAATAGGTAAATGTAGATGCTTGCATAAATAGATTACATTCCTCATTTTATATATACATCTAATCTCTTGCTTGAAATATACATAGAATACAAGGAAGGTTTTATGCAAAAAGTGGCTTGATTAAGTCATCAAAATTATCCCTCACCTAAAAGTCTAGAATGTTTTTTTGAGAGTAAAAGAATGTTTGATTCATTCAACTTCATCTTTTCTCATATTTGTTCATTCAAAAGATATCATTAGAAGATAAACAAATAATCAATTTTGATTGATCCCATTAATGAAGAATATTTGTAACTTTTCTTCCCGCCGTTTTGGCAATTTCTTGACTTCTCCAGAAGTTGCTAAGCCCGTCATCTACTATTTAATTTCTATGAAAATTAAGAAGTTCCTGATTAGGTATTCGCTACGTTGCCTTAATTGAAAGGGTTAATTTCACAAATGCACAAAAACAACAAAAATACAGTTTCAAGGAATTTTAAATATTTTTACGATTTTTTTGATTTTATTTACATAAAATACGGTCTTTTATGTTGAAATTTTATTGTTTGTTGTTAATTTTTTGTTATATGTATGTTATTTTTTGTTATTTTTTTGTTGTCATTTTGATGTTATTTTGATGTTACTTTTATGTTGTTTTCTTGTTGATTTTATGTTGTTTTCATGTTACTTTTTGAAAAATCGTAAAAATGTAAAAAAATATTCTTTGAACGTAAAAATGTAAATATTTAAAAAAAAAAAAATGGTACATTATGTAATTATTCAAAAGCTTATGCAAATATTTGGGCTTATGTAAATAAAATTGTTGCTTTTTGCATTGGGAAATTTGATTTTCTATACTTACATATACTTAATATTTTTTCTCTAAACACATAACATTTAATATTTGTGGGATATGACACATTTTAGAATATTCCTAAAATACCCCCATTTACATTACTCCCTCCCCTCTCTCTTCTTCTCTCTTTGTTATAAACAAAAAAAAAAAAAATTAAAGTGGGCATCGGGCCCATCGGGCCAATCATCTGACCATCGGGCCTATCGGGTCAATCCTATAAAATGAAAAAAATTAAAAAAAAAATAAAGTGGGCATCTGACCATCGGGCCCTACATCGGGCCCATCGGGCCAGTCCTATAAATAGAATTTTTTTAAAAAAAAATCCAAAATGGGCATCAGACCATCGGGCCCTACATCGGGCCATGCATCGGACCATCGGGCCATGCATCGGGCCTTCATCTGTAAGCTCATATCAAACCAGAAAATCGGATTTTCTTGCCCAGAAAGATCACAGAACCTAGATCTACTCCATCTAACCCTAGATCTAATCAAGAATGCACATATCCAACCTAAATCTATCAACAAACAACATTTTCACCATAATCAATAAGAAAAAAAAATTAAAAAACCGAAACGGGAAAGGCTCATCGCGTGCTCAGTGGATGGGTTCCCTCCGTGGGGTGGTGGGTTCGGTGGGTTCTTCGCTCGAGTGGGGATTCGTGGGTGGTGCGATTTCAAATGCTAGAGAGAAAATGGGCGAAGAGAGAGAGAGAGAGAGAGAGAGAGAGAGAGAGAGAGAGAGAGAGAGAGAGAGAGAGAGAGAGAGAGAGAGAGAGAGAGAGAGAGAGAGAGAGAGAGAGAGAGAGAGAGTTTAGAAATGAGGGCGGTAAAATTGGGTTTAAGTAAAAGTTATCTCATTTTACAAATTATGTATAGTTTTAGATTAGGATATCAATTTTAGTCCCTAATATGCATATAATTTCAAATTTCCCTTTGCATTTTACATTTGTGCTTTCCATATACATAATTTTTCTGGGCCAAATATTTGTGCCCAACAGCATCAATAAGTATCTAATACCATCACAAAAGTGATCTTTTATAATTAATTAGTCATTTTTTATAATAATTATTTTACTAAAATATGTAGAGAATCTGATATTAACTTATACTCATAGTGTTGTATCATGATATTAATGTTGGACACCACATATTTCGTGTCACCTAACTCGCGATATGTAATGTAACCATTAAAAATGTTTTGCTTGAAATAGAAGTAATCCATATTATTATTATCTCTGCCCAGTTGTTGGTATAAATGTTAATGATATACTTTATAGTTTATACGTAAAAGTGGTCTTTGTTAGATTCGTTAGTTGAGAAGTTGTTACGCTCAGATTTTTTTTTTTAGGCTCAGATTTTTTGAATGTGATTAAATAGCAAAACATTAATAATTTTTAATAGTATGTGATATTATGATTATGTGGATGTGTGGACCTATAATACTTTTGGGGCAGTTGCTATATATGTGGTATCAATATGTAGCCACAATTATATACCATTGTTAATTATAAAAATAATTGCTGCAGAAAATAGAAAGGAACGAAGTTATTGTTACCGAATTAGAATTTGAGTTGAGTCGCGGATTAGGTCGCCGTTCTCTTTAAGACGTTCACGGCACTGCTTAAATTTGTGCAAGTAAACTATCAGCCTCGTCGTCCCCGAAATAAAACAGCCAAGTCAAACACACTGTCTCAGAACTTTATTGCACGATAGAGTACCGTTGAAATACTACACCCAAAAATCGACTACTGCTCAAAATATAATATGTAATATAATCGTATATATATTATGTATGTTTTTCAGAGTGAAAAAAAGATTTTTTTCCCCTATTGTTAAGACGCATTATATAGACAATGCACTAAAGGTAGAACATGAGATCGTGGGAACGATGGTAAAAATCAGGAAGCCTCTGTTTACCAATTAATCAATAAATAAATAATAATTTAATAAATAAATTTTCTCCAAAAAATACGGTGACACCACACCCGCCAGCTTGTCAAGTTTGGTCGGATAGACGGCAGCAGCGCGCGTGCATGGTGGTCCAGTGTGTGAGTCCTCACCCATATCACTACTACAATATGGGCCTTTAGCTTCCTTTTTATTTTATAAAAAGGGAAGCTAAAGGGTGTGAAAACACCCACCTAATTCGAAATTGACATTTAGAGGCGGTTTTTTGGTAAAAACCGTAGGTATATATATATTAATAAAACCTATCCCGTCGGTTGGAAATTGGGAAATTTTGAGAGTTTTGGTGAAACCTTATGTCGTCGGTTCCTAGCAAAGAACCGACGGCATAGGTGCACACTTTATTGACACGTGTGCACCTATGTCGTCGGTTCTTTGCTAGGAACCGATGGAATAGGGTTTCCCTAAAAACCCTATACAACGTCTTCTTCTTCCCCACTTCTTCTTCTCCACCATAACCAGCCACTCTACAGCAGAGAGAAACCCACGAAAACCCTCGCCAACCACCTCTAAAAACCCCCATATCTCTCTCATTTCTTCACCATTTCACCCCATTTTTGTCTTAAAATTTTCTATTTTCAATATCTAATCCCATACACTAAAAAAGTTTTGTTTTTTCACCCATTTACACAGTACCCTAATCTATTTTAAAAAAAGGTGGTGGTATAACTCTGACCACCGATTTTAGTGGAAAAAACATTTAATCTCAACGTTCATTAAGGTATAAATATGATTTCTATTTATTTTATTAATGTAAATTGGTATTATTTCATTTTTGTAAATTTTTTTTTAGATTTTTTCATTTTATTAATATTATATTGTGTGTGCTATAGATGGCCGAATTTTTGGTCACAATTTGTGGCCGGATTGCGTTTATAAGGTAAATATTTCTTTACTTGATATATAATATATATGTATATATTTTGTATTTTATTATTGAATATGTGTTTATATATATGTTATGTGTATATATATTGTGTATATACTATTTGTGTATTTTGTATATTTGTATTGTATATATATTTGTTGTGAATGAGAATGAGAGGTAGTAGGAATTTAATTAGTTTAGAGTTAAAGTTTTTAAAATAATGGTACTGTGATATATAATTGATTATATATGTATATGTTATTTTTAAAAAAAAATTAACTATGGAAATTAGTACCTAGTAACTTGCTACTTTGTTTAATAACTAGTAAGTAATTTAATAATTAAAATTTTAATTTGGTTGTATACTGCATTATGTTATAGGTTGTGTGCTAATATTTGAGGGTCGACATATTTCGGTGTTGATCGGATTTGCAATAGGTATATCCATCCGCTAACTTTTTGTTATTATAATTAATTATCAATGCATGCTTAGTTGAGTTTGAATATCTTAAATATTCATCCGTAGTGAAGTAGGTTCTGCGAATACATGTACTGCGGTCGAATGGGTGGATAAATTTTGTATTGTTTATGTTAGTTTCTTTGTTCTGTATTGTTATATTTGTTTTGTTTGTTACTTTAGGCACTTTTAAAATTTTTGGGAACGTCCAATTACAGTCGTTATGCTGCCAAAATTTCAATAGAATTTGGATCAAATTTTATTATAAAAAACATAAATGTTAAAGGAAAAGTACATAACATAAATAACTAGGTTATTACTCGCTAGTTGTAAGAAATTAGGTGACATAACACATTCATATAAACTTGTCTTGTATAATCTAAGTGATGTGTCCATGCATTTATTATACTTAGTAGGTCTTTATATTTGACTCAAAATATGTTCGTGTTAGTAGCATGATTATCAATGTCAAAGTTCATATTTGAAAGGTTCTCAAATTTTGTTTGTTAATGGTGTAGATATGGCCAACTCGGGTTCAGGATCTGATTCAGACCCAGAGGCAAAGTGTCCAACAGTAATACCTACAAGAGGACCTACTCAAATGAATGAAATATCCAAGCTAATGGATCAAGGCAAAAGAGTGGCCCTCGAGGTTAATGACAAAGGACAATACTGCGGCAAAAGGTATGCCAAGCTCGTATCAACTTTAGGAGTCCGATGCCGGCAGACGTTAGGGTTGTCCTATAAAAATTGGAAAGAAGTCAACCTAACTCTGAAAAATAAAGTTTGGAAAGATATACAACTAAGCAGTTATTTGTTAGAATTTTGATTTGTTTTTTTATTAATTCAAATGTTCACTCTAACCGTGTTTGTTTTCCTTCAAACTAGACGGGGTTCATTGTGCCGGATTCCTTCAAACATGATTGTCTCATCCTACCTGGGAAGTTAATGAAAGACTTCAAGAATAGGATGAAAAAAGACATCATAATGCCCGCTGTGGAAGAGAAGGATCTGGGACGACTGACACAAGTCCCTGAAAAGCATCCCGAAATCGACCATGCTGATTGGTCCACTTTTGTTGAAAGTCGACTAACTCCTGAATTTCAGATACGCTAATTATATTTGTACTAAGATAAACTCTTAAATATAATTACATGTATCTAAAGTATTTTTTTTTTGGCATTGTAGGAATTGAGTAAGGTGCAACGTGAACCTTCCTCAAAAATCCAATCCAGACATCGAAGTGGTCGAAGTGGAATGGTGAACGTACGGGAAACTGTGGTAAGTAATGCTTAAATTCTAATAATGTGCTATAAAATTTAATTGGTACTTATTTAATTGCTATAAAATAATGTAGAGAAAGGATCTTGACGTTCCAGATCCCCCCGCCACCGTGTTTGGATCAAATCTTGCACCAAGAGTCGAAAACTTGTCACTCATTACGACAAGAAAATTGCAGAGAAGATAGTAAGTATATATTAATCCTTAATTGAGTTCTACTAATGAGTTAGTGTATATAATTCAGATACTAATTGCTTAAATATATGCGTGCATTAGCCTCAATTAGAGGAGAAGCTTAGTCAGGGACAAATTTAGGTCCAAGGCCAAAACGATATACTGACGGAGGCGCTCGGGACACCAGAGCATCCTGGACGTGTCAGGGCTGCTGGCTATGCTATAACTTGAAATGTTATTTATTTAGTTACACAAATAAAATCGTAGCTAATTTGCATTTTATGATTCGCAGGTTCCTGACCAGGGCATCTAAACTGTTCGGTAGGAAGAAAAGGGAAGTGTCTGATGTTGTGGCTCGGCAAGCGAAGGAGATTGAAAAATTAAAAGCCGAAATCCAATCCCTTAAGCAGAAGAGAAACACTGCCGAACAAGAGGAAGAAGGAGAGGTGGCTGGTGAGGCGTATGTTCCACAACCATATGCTCGTGAGGATGAGAGTCAACCACAAAGTTATGTTGAGGAGTTTATTCCTTGAAATTTCGGGTAAACTCTATTTAATTCTTTAGTGCTAATTAATTGTTCATTTCTATATTATGACTTCAAATTATTTTTATACTATCTTACTTATATTCCAATATAATTTTGTAGTGCGCATTGGACGCTAGAGGTCGTTACGCCAAAGAAAATTATCCATTTAGACCCTGTATGTGGCCGCCCAATTCCCGAAGAAATTACTCAAATGATCGGAAGGTAATAATTTAATGACTTCTTATGTAACAAATTTAAATTAACTAATGAATTGAAATGCTAATATAATTTTTCAAAACAGTGCATTCAGATATATAGGGGACGCACATGAGTATCTTGGCCCGTGGCAAGGAATTTCACTAGAAAATTGTCCAAGACAACCTAAAAGCCAAGAATGTAGTTTTTATGTTTTAAAACACATGACTGACATCGTCGCACGTGCAAACCCCAACTGTTACATACAAGATCAAAAAGATGTAAGTTTTAATTATTGATTATAATATTTATTATAATAACAAATATATAATATACGTATATATCAACTAATACAAATTTTTTATTTTTTTAATAGTTTGGGGGTAAGGGGCAATACGATCCAAAAACTGAATTGTTACCATTACAGCGAAGTGGATAGAACGATTGATGGCGGTGATTCACGGTGACGATTGAGGTTGAAAGGTCCAAGAATTTTTCTTCCTTATGTAATTTTTTTAGATTAACTTGTAGTTAGATTTATTAACTTATTAATATTTTGGACTAATTTTACATTAACGTTTGTGTAATATCTAATTACTTTTATGAAATGAAATTATGTATTTTAGCCAATTTTAAAATTAATATAAATAATATTTAATTTACCTTTTAAAAATAAATATGTAATTTAAATTAAATAAAATAATATATAAATTAATAAATATACAATTAAAATAAATTATATAAAATTAAAAAAATTAAAAAGTGCTCGTTTTTGGCGTCGGTTCCTACGCCACCTATGGCGTCGGTTATTAGCTAGGAACTGACGCCATATACACCCCTATGGCGTTTGTTTCTAGATAATAACCGACGCCGTAGGGGTATATATGGTGTCGGTTTTTAATCGTTTAGTGTCCCTCTGATCAGCGTCAGTAGCGAACTTCGCCAAAACTGATGTTGAAAGGGTTTAAAAACCACCTCTAAAGGAAGTTTTTGCAGTAGTATGCGCGCAAAACTGAATAGCCCTTGGGGCCCATACCCATATCTCAAACTTACACTATTTATACACTTCTAATAAAATGATTCTATCCCAAGTAGAACTGCAATTACTCACATACTTCACTATTTATTTTTGTAAGATTTCACAAACTACCAACACCACCCTACATATATATGTGTTCGAGTTATATTACGATCTAGCTAGTACATTTATTTAAGTTAAAATCTGGACATGCCCATATATATATATATATATATATATATATATAACCTCATTTATTTATTTAAATTTTTAATTGACAAAGTTCCATATACCTTATTATTGTAAATTATACTTGTCCTTATTTCCATGTGTTTACTTATAGTTTGAGTGCTTTTCTGGCTAGCTGGAAAGTTTCAAAGGGGTTAACATGTTGTTTTCCAATTTGACATGATCTCATCAGCACAGCCTCATATCTTTAAACACTCTCACCCGCTCCCAACCAAAATAAAGTGGATAATTTAGATAATTAGGAGAGTTGGATACAATTAATAACATAATTATTTGGAGATCACTTTTGTTTTTTGTTTTCTTGTTTTAAAAAGTTATCAATATATTGCTATAAAAATCCAGGAAAAAAAAATCTAATTTATTAATAATAAATGATTTGAAAATATAAAAATAATTAATTTTATATTTTTTATAACGAGGCAAATTGAACTACTTTTTTAGAGTATCTCCAAAATATATCTATTTTATATAAAATGTGGCTATATAATAGAATTCTTACTTTATAAGAAATTATTGGGTGACTTTTTTTAAATAAAAAAAATAACAAATTATTAAATGTTGCCACGTAAAGGGTCAGCATCTATGTAGTCATTTAAACCTAAATATAATTAATCCATCTAAAGTATTGCAATTAATAATAAATTTGTTCATATATATAGTTTTGTTTTTTATTAAAAGTGAATCCATCTAAAGTGTTGCAATTAATAATAAATTTGTTCATATTGTTTATTTTTTTATTAAAAATTATTTTCAAATTTTGATATTTAGAATTAGTTAAATTTTAAATTAAATTTGAATGTTTTGATAGTTTAACGAGATGAGCATTTTCATTAATTGCGAAGATAAATTTGACGAATAATAATTTTTTTTAATTACTATTACAAATTATAATAGTAATTTTTGTTTTTATTTAAATCACTATTATGCTTTCAAATTTCAATGATTATCACTACATTGAATATTATTAATTTTAAAATTATGATATTAAAAAAACTAAAAACTAAAATAAAATTAACATACGTGACTTGACACGTAACATCTAGTATATATATAGTTAATATTCTAGAAATACATATATGTATTAAAACTATATGCAAAACTATTAAGGTGTAACACATATATTATTATATGCAAATATTTATATTAATATTTTTTAGACTTTTTCCCGCTCCTTCTCTCTCTTTCGGTGCCTCACCGGAGCTATGGCGAAAAGGGCGAAAATGGCCGGGAAAGGGAAATCTAAGGGGAAGAAAACTGGACCTTCATCCTCGGATAGAGTCATAAAGAGTAGATCCATGGATGCAGTGCTAGGGATTCAGGAATTGGCGATTGAGGAAGACGTTGTTTCAATGGAACAGTGTTGTGATGAAGAACTCTGTGCTGAGAGATGTCTTTCACCTGCAGATTTGGATTTAGGCGTTCAGCGACAAAGTGGAGTACCAAATGAGTTTTCTGAATGGATGTCGATGGCTAATCGCACTGCACAGGATATTAGCACTGGGAAAAAGGTACATCCTCCTATTCTCAAATCTAATATTGTTCATAACCTAGAAAACTCGTATGAACACTCTGATAAAGAGGCAGAGTGTCCTGGTTTAAAGAAGAAGATTAAGATAGATTTTAAGGATATAGCAGAGGAAGTAAACTACTGGCAACCTTCCTTAGTTTGCTATGTAATTGGAGCAAATCCTCCTATAAGCATTCTGGAAGGTTTTGTGCGCAGGTTGTGGAAAGAAGAGGTGGTTAAAGTTGGCTTACTTGCTAAGGGAATTTTCATCATCCGATTCCAAAGTATGGAGCAAAGAGATAAGATTATGCAGCAGGGATATGTTTTCTTTAATAGGAAACCAATGGTGATGAAACCTTGGAACCCAATCGATGATTTCACTAAAGAGGAAGTCACAAATGTTCCAACCTGAATATAATTGAAGGGGCTGGACATCAAATACTGGGGTGAATCATCTTTGTTCAAGATCGTGAGTTAGTTGGGAGAGCCATTGCAAGTGGATAGTGTAACCAAGAACAGGGATCGGCTGCAATACCCTAGAGTTTTAATTCAGGTTAGTTTGGCTCAAAACTTTCCTGAGAAAATCGATTTTATAGATGAGTTTAATCATGAAGTTGAATTGGAAGTGAAGTACGAATGGATTCCACTTGTGTGTTATAATTGTTCTGGTATTGGGCACAGTACAAAAGATTGCAGGAGGAAAGAGGAGAAACAAGAGCAAGGAAAGCAAGTTTGGATGCCAAAAAAGAAGAAACCAGAAAAAGAGCAGCAAGTTCATGAGGAGGGGTTTCAAAGAGTAAATAAGGGTAAGAAAGTGATGATGAGCAATGAAACAGAGGAGACTATTGTGAAGAACATGTTTGCTAATCTAGAGGTTGAAGAGACAATCAAGTTTAACACAGGAGGGGAGGGAGATCCCTCAACCTCAAATGGATAGATTCTTATGTTGGAATGTAAGGGGGATTAATGGCCAGCAGAAGCATAATGAGATTAAGCAATTGATCTTCTCGAAAGGTGCTGGGTTTGTTAGCCTCCTTGAAACAAAGGTACAAAATAAAAATATGAGAACTTTATATACTAGACTTTTTCTGGTTTCTGCTTTACTAATAATAATCCTTGGTTGGATAAAGGAAGAATAATTGTTGCTTGGCAGCCTAGTGTTTACTCTGTGGATATTCGATATTGCTCGAGTCAACTTATACATTGCTATGTAGAATCTCAGCAACAAGTGGGGAAATTCTTTGTGTCATTAGTCTATGCATTTAATGATGTGAAAAAGAGAGAAGAATTATGGGAGGAATTAGAGGAAGTAGCAAGCAAAGTGGATGATCCATGGTTACTAATGGGTGATTTCAATGAGATTTTGAATGCAAATGAAAGGATTGGGAAAAGAGCTCAGAATGTACCATCACAGAGATTTCGGGATAGTATGGAGAAGTGCAAAATGGTAGACCTGAAATCTTCAGGGTCTTTTTTCACATGGAACAATAAGCAGAAACCACAGGAACGGATCTTTTCAAAGATTGATAGAGCAATGGTGAATACGCTGTGGTTGAATGTCTTTCCTTGCTCTGAAGCCGTTTTTTTGCCTGAAATGACCTTTGACTATAGTCCTATCTTGGTATCCATTTATGAAGATAAGAACTATGGGAAAAAACCATTTAGGTACTACAACATGTGGAAGATGGCTCCTGAGTATGACAAACTGGTTGCTAACGCTTGGGAAGAGGAGAGTAGTGGCACGAAAATGTTTAGAATTGTCCATAAGTTGAGGAGATTAAAAGCAGTATTAAAGCAACTCAATAGAACGGATTTTTCTGATATCCATAAGGCAGAAACAGCAGCAAGACTACAGTTAGCAGAGATTCAAGGTGATTTGAACCAGAACCCGGGGAATGAAAATTTGATGATGCAAGAACAGAGTGCCAGGGAAGAGTATGCAACAATCAGCAAGGCTTATGCTAGTTTCATGACTCAAAAAGCTAAACTCAATTGGGCTAAGTTTGGAGATGACAACTCTCACCTTTTTCATGCTTCTCTAAAATTGAGGAGAATGCAAAATAAGATTTTCTCAATTGAAGATGAGCATGGGGACTGGTGTGATTCTCCTGACAAAGTCCAAAATGCTTTTCTTGAGTATTACCAAAGGCTTTTAGGATCAACAATAACAGGCAGAAGGAAGGTTTATCAGTCCATTGTGGACCTTGGTCTGAAAATAAATGATTGTCACAGGGAAATTTTATTAGCAGAGTACACGACTAAAGAAGTGGAATCAGCTATGTTTTCTATTGACAAGGACCCGTTGTTGGCTTCGTTAGCGTGATTTCCAGCCATGATGAATAGTGTTCTTTGAAGTGAATGAAATCTTTAGTCGAATTCTCACAGACGACGCCAAATGTTGTCGAGTGAATTTCGCAACACCAAAATGTATTACTTAATTAATATAAAAAGAGAATTTTCAGGGAAGTGACAAGTGCGAGTATTCGACCTAGAATGGCGAGTACTCGACTGGGAATGCAAGAACAATCAACAAGGCTGGAAAATATCAATAAGACAAAGAATTATAGTGGTTCAGTCAGATTATGATCTGCTTAGTCCACGGTAGCAAAGGATTCGTAGGTGCCATTTTCATGGTGGATCACCCCTTTATATACAAAGTAGGTGTCCAATCGGTTACATAAGGATCACATTCATTGTTAATCCATTATTTACATATTGAATTGCAATAATTAAACCCAGACAACGTTAACATTAATAAATGTGTGACAGTTACTAGGTCCATCAACGTATGCGTCTTCCGCATCTGCGAATTGACTGTTCATGTTCTGCTTGTGGAGCTCGCAGGGTCATCAGTACGTTTGGAACGTCCGCGCCCTTAGGTAATCGCCTCTTGTAGACATCGCATGTTGAGCTGGTAGAACCTAGACATGCGAATTTATATCGGTTTGTCAGGGCTATTGGGTCGTTGGGACCAAATTGCATCATAGAGAGTTGGTCTCTATGCTTTCGCAGAAATATAGAGGGGATACTTGCACATGTCCTGACACATGCGAGTTGGATCTACCCTGCATAATGTGAATTACGGTTACGTGGTTCGACTTAGGTCGTACTCCCAGTATCTCGCTGGTTTTATCCTGGGCGAGGTCTAAACTTCGAGAAGTCTCTCACGGACATTTCAGCTTTCATTGGAAATCTGAATACACGTGTCCTTTAAATAGGAGTTTGGTCTCGAGTTTCTAAGTGAGAGAAATCTCACTATAACACATGCCCCTAGTTTCGCGATGTGACAAGAGCGGTCACTGAGGGAAACTATTACTCGAGAGACAGGTGAAAGGTTGTCACGAGGAGGTGACCTTTTGGTTGTCCCATCGAGGGTTTCGAAAAATGACGGCTGTAATTATTAGTTTTTATTACATTTATGGTGCCACGTCATAAAACTCCTCAGTTTTTGTGTAGGCGTGGCCATCGTTGGCCGTTAGATTGGGCGACCTTAGGCATTCTGGCTGCCACATGTCGTAATCCCAATTAATAAGGGATATGGGTATTTAAATCCTTTGATACGAATCAAAAACTCCCATTTTTCCCTCTTGCTCTTAACTTCTTCTTTCCCTCCATTACAGAAACTTCAAAAATCCATTTCCAGATTTTCTACCACTTTTCTACAATATTCTCAATCTCGGAAGTGATCGAGAGCAATCGCAGAAATCAGAACTAAAGGTTAGTTTTCAAGTCATTGCATTTTCGTTTTCTGTTTGGAGAAAATATGCTTTACTTTCTGGGTTCGGGTATTTTAAAGGCTTTTTAGGAATGTATGCTAGTAGGTGTTTATGAGGCTATGTGTTTTAGGTAAGTAAACTTGGGTAAATTCATAGAATATGACCTGTAAACTGACATAACCGCACACAATTCATAGGCACTGTTTCACGTCTTGAATACTCGCGGATATTCGGATGAAAAATTTGAATATTCGCTGGTGTTCAGATGAACAGCTTGAATACTCGCGTATTACCAAGATTTACTTCCATTTGACTGTTAGCTAGATCTTTTAGGATTTTTATATGTCGCGGGCTGAGTTGCGAGGGTATTAATCGCTATTCCAAATGGTGGGTGTGTCACAGTATTCTAATGGTCATATACGCGGTTATATGCCCCTTGAGATACTGTGATACACCCAGCCATTTGCGACATGCGTTAATATTCAACTGAGCGTACTCTTTGGCTGATAGGTAGTCTCGGAACGGTGGGGGTCTCCCAGTAACTTCAGGGTTATGCTCGAGAACGCACACCCCTTGAGTCACTGGGAAACTCCCAGCCGTTTCTGGAGGTATACTGCTTGGCCGAGGATGCGTGAATTACTTGCCCAAGATAGTTTTATCTCTTCTCGCATATTGAGGGGATGGTCAGTATTCGCAAGGAGGCTGACCATTCTGTCGAGTGCGACTTTATAATCTAATGCGGGTGAGATCACTTACTTTGCTTTTCACACATCCATCACGCTGAAAAGATCTTCTATCTTTCAGATGAGCGACTTGTCGGATAGCCAACAGCTCGGCTCCGGAGGCCGTGCATTTGACGGTGAAGCTGACCAGGAGGAGGACAGTTTTCTCCCCACTTGGCTTTCCGAAGAGGAGGCCGCTCCAATAGAGTTAGGCCCGATGTCTTCTGTGGACATCGAGAAGATGGTGCAAGAACTCGCAGAACCCGGGACCATCGATATTCGAGACAGCGAGTCCACAGTGTCGGCACACGACTACCTTATACACTCGAGGCATGCTCCTGACATCGAGATCGAGGAGATGGACGAGGAATGGACGACTCCAGTTCGCGAGTCAGGCGAGGAAGAGGAGGAGGCGAAAGGGAGTGGGACAGATTCGGTCGACGATTCCCAGCTGAACGAGCCCTTCGCGTGTAAGGATTTAATCTCGAGGGTTTCCAAATCAGACTTCACCACCTTTGTGAGGTTAAATTTACTGCGACTCGCGTTTCAACGACCTAAGCCATCTCAGAGAGCGCATCTTCCATTTACTAACCCTGCGATCATTCCCACAGAGGATGTGGTAGTCTCAATACCCATTCTTCGGTGTGGGGTATCGGTCCCCTTTCACCCCTTCATCGCAGCTATTCTCAGGCGATATGATGTATCGCCCTTTCAGCTAACTCCAAACAGTTACCGCACTGCCCTAGCCTTCTATGCGATGTACATGGAGTATGTCCATAGGGCTCCCTCAGTAGAAGAGTTCAGCTATTTCTACGACATAAAAAGCGTAGGTCTTCATAATGGCTTCTACTGCTTTAGCAAATGGGCGACTTCTGAAATCAACAGAGTTGAAGGAATGGTGTCGAACATGGGGGATTGGAAATCGAAGTGGTTTTATGTCTTTAAAGTTCCTGGGATTAGGACTGACTTTAATCGCAGACCTAGTATGTCGCGCATTTCTTGACTTAGACATTTTTTGCATTACTTTTGTGATTATTTGCTTACTCACTCTTTGTTGTTATCGCAGATAGACCAGTTCGACCGACCCTTGAAGCGACTAGCAAGGAGACAGCTGAAATCCTCGAGAGCCTTCCAGTACAAGATCGCAACTGGCGATTACTGTGTACAACTGCGAAGTTGCGGGAACATCAGCTGATTCCTGAGAACGCAAGTCTTCAAAGGGAGCCAGTATACAAAGAACCATCCGAGAAGCAGCAAGAGCGAATAGACAAGTGTCTTTCTAAGCAAACTCCTCGACAAATTTCAGGTAATTCATCTCTTGTTATAAACTGACAGGTAGGGTTTGACTTATACTTATCTTTCATTTATGTTCCCAGATATGACTTTTCTAAAGTCTGCCCCCGTTCTGAAGATCAAACTGAAGGGTGGAACAACGACGACTTCGCCGGTTGTCGCCCAAAAGAGGAAGAGCGATGCGATGGCTACACTTGTTGCAGACTCTTCCAAGAAGCTGGCCAAGACCACACAGGACAAGGGGAAGAAAGTCGTAATTGATCCACCTGTTCGAGCTCGCGACTTCTTAGCCATGCAAGAGAAGTTCCTGGCTGAGATTCCTTATGAGGATCTTGTTACGCGATCTGCAGAACTGGCCGCGCAGTCGATGGCTCTGTTCATAAAAGCTGCTGCTACTCCTTCGAAGGAAGCCGACTCGCTGAAGAGGCAAAACGCTCATTTTCAGGAGAACATAAAAAAGCTGAAGCAAGAAGTGGCGAGGATGGAGAAAGAGCTCGAGGAACTCAGCAAGGCCAAGGAGAAGGAGCTCGAAGAACTCGGCAAGGCGAAGGAACAGGCGGAGCTTGAGGTCAAAAAATCGTAGGCGACGGTCGTGGAGATGGCTCGCGATTTGGAGACTGAGAAAGAGAATGGGAAGAAGCAGTATGATCAGGCAGTGTCCGATTATATCTATACCACTCTTTCCAAAGTCCCGGATTTTGACTTTTCTCTTCTCGGAAGAGAAGCCGCTGAGATGGCTGAGGCTTTTCGTGCCATGTCGCCTACTCAGACTCAAGGTGGGGGAGGGAACTTTCTTGATGAGGTTGAGGGCGCACAAGCTGAAGAAGTTGAGAACGAGGTCATCAGCAAAGTCGCAGATGAGACTGCTCCGGACGAGACTACTCCTGCTGCTCCAGATGCTTAGTTATCCTCTAATTTATGTTGTTTTTAATTTTACTTCTCTCTTTTTTATATGCGGTACAAGGGTACTCGCGCTTATGTACTTGGACAAATTTCTTTTCATTTTGGACAAATTTATATCCTCGCGGGGATAGCTATCCTTTAACATTTTCGCAGTACATGGGTACTCGCGTTTTTTATATATATATTTGCGGCTTCAATTACAACTTGGTGTAATAAGTAGGAATATTTACAAAGCTGGTAAAAATTTTAAAAATTTAACAAGTAATTTCATTCACATAATCAATAGTACATTCGGGCATATATATCCCCCTATACTTAGGATTTTTCCCTGTTGAATGAAAAATATCTAAGTATAAGTACAAGAGTGAACATAATCGAATAATGCGAGTACTATTGATAATAAAATTTCAAACTCTCGCTATTCCATGCTCGTGGAATTGCAGTTCCATCGAGTGTTGCGAGTCGATACGTTGCATCACTAATTTTATCTGCGATGAGGTATGGTCCTTCCCAATTATCCCCGAAGACCCCATGCGACGGGTTTTTGGTGTTTGGCATTACTCTTCTAAGGACCAAGTCTCCTGCTCGCAGGGCTTTTACTTTCACTTCGGAGTTAAAGTATCTTGCAGTTCGCTGTTGGTAAGCCGCATTTTTTAGGTGCGCTTTATCATGCTTTTCCTCCAAAAGATCAAGCCAGAATAGTTGATTCTCGTTGTTCTGCGAGATGTTGAAAATATCCCTGCGTAGGGAACCTGCCCCAACTTCAACTGGCAACATGGCCTCGCACCCGTAAGGAAGTGAGAAGGGTGTCTCGCCAGTTGTAGATCGAGGGGTCGTATTCTAAGACCATAGGACTTGCGATAACTCGTCTGGCCAAGCCCCTTTGCGATCTTCTAGTTTCCCTTTTATGGTGTGTTTGATTATTTTATTAACGGCTTCAGTTTGTCCGTTACTCTGCGGGTAAGCAACTGCGGAAAAAGCCTTTTTAATCCCCAAATCGTCGCATAGCTGTCGCATCTCTTTACAGTCAAACTGTTTTCTATTGTCTGAAATGAGTTTATGCGGAATGCCAAAGCGACAAATGATGGAGGTATAGACAAACTCGCGCAATTTCGTTGCTGTGATGGTTGCGAGTGCTTTGGCTTCAGCCCATTTTGTGAAGTAATCAACTGCGACTACAACATATTTGACTCTGCCTTTTCCTTTGGGTAACTTGCCGATTAAATCGATTCCCCATATTGCAAAGGGCCATGGACTTGTGATAGAATGGAGGTTACTCGAAGGCTGGTGGGTGTAAGTGGCTATTCGCTGACATCTATCACACCTCTTTGCGAACACGAGAGCATCTTGTCGCAATGTTGGCCAGTAATACCCTTGCCGCATAATTTTTAAAGCAAGGGAATTATCTCCGGTATGATTGCCACAAATCCCCTCGTGTACTTCACGAAGTATGTAACCACAGTCTTCTCCACTGATACATTTGAGAAGCGGTTGGCTAAAACTTCTGCGATACAACCTTTGGTCATATATTACATAACGGGCTGCTCGCTGTCGCAATTTTCTCGCTTCTACCTTATCATCAGGTAGGAGCCCCTTCTCAAGATATGCGAGGATAGGAGTCATCCAGGTAATCTCCTGAATATCATCTATCTCCATGATTGCTTCTCGATCTATGGTTGGGTGAGCCAGTACGTCTACCGGAATCACATCGAGTAATTCGACTTCTCTAGTTGAGGCCAAACGGGCCAATGCGTCTGCGTGGGCATTTTGAGCACGCGGTACTCGAGATACAACTACATTTTTGAACTTCTGCATTATTTCGCGAACGATGGCTAAGTATTTAACCAATCTTCCGCCTCTTGCTAGGTATTCTCCATTCACCTGGCATACCACGATTTGAGAGTCGCTAAAAGCCTGTAGATACTCAACTTTCATCTCGAGGGCCAGTTTCAATCCTGCGATTAAAGCCTCATACTCGGCTTCATTGTTAAATGCAGAAAATTCAAAACGTAAAGCAGCGTGTACCTTGAAATTATTTGGACTGATTAACAAGATCCCACTGCCAGAACCTTCGTTATTTGAGGCTCCATCGACGTACAATGTCCATGCTTCTTTGCCTGCTATAGCAATGTCATTTCTTTCCTCTACAACTGCCACCTCGGTGCTTGGGAATTCAAGTATAAAATCTGCCAAGGCTTGCCCCTTGATCGCAGTTCTCGGTTTATACTTGATGTCGAACTGACTCAACTCCATCGCCCACTTTAACAATCTCCCTGATGCTTCTGGTTTCGCTAAAACTTGTCATAAGGGGAAGTTTGTTAAAACTTCAATGCTGTGAGCCTGGAAGTAGGGTCGCAATTTTCTCGAGGATATTATCAAGGCGAAAGCCAATTTCTCCATTTGAGGATAACGCGTCTCGGCGTCTAGTAATCGCTTACTGACGTAAGACACCGGGTATTGGCGTCCTTGGTCCTCGCGTATTAGTACTGAACTAATCGCATATTCGGAGACGGCCAAATAGATAGACAAAACTTCTCCGGACAATGGCTTCGATAAGATCGGAGGTTGCCCCAAATGCGTTTTTAAAGCTTGAAAGGCTTGCTCGCATTTTTCGTTCCAATGAAACCTCTTGTTGCCTTTCAAAATCCGAAAGAACTCCTTGCACTTATCAGAAGATCTGGATATAAAGCGGTTTAAAGCTGCGACTTTACCTGTGAGGCTTTGAACCTCCTTTGGCTTGGTCGGTGATGGCATCTCCACCAATGCCCTGATCTTCGCAGGATTGGCTTCTATTCCTCGCTGATTTACCATAAAACCAAGGAATTTTCCAGAGCCCACCCCAAAGACGCATTTCAACAGATTTAGACGCATCTTGTATCGCCGCAATATGTCGAACATGGCCTGCAAGTGGGTAATATGATCCTTCGCATGTTGCGATTTTACGAGCATATCGTCAACATATACCTCCATTGTCTTTCCAATGAGATCTGCGAACATCATATTCACTAGCCTTTGATAAGTCGCACCTGCGTTTATTAAACCAAAAGGCATTACTTTGTAACAGTATAATCCTCGATCAGTAATGAACGAGGTATGTTCTTGGTCTGGTTCATACATCGGGATTTGATTATATCCCGAGTACGCATCCATGAAGCTCAAAAGTGCGTGACCTGCAGTGGCATCGACAAGCTGGTCAATGCTAGGAAGAGGAAAGCTGTCTTTGAGACAGGCTTTGTTTAGATCCGTAAAGTCAACGCATGTGCGCCATGAGCCATTAGGCTTTGGCACAAGTACGGGGTTTGCTAACCAGTTGGGGTAAAATGACTCCCGTATAAAGTCGCAGGCAAGGAGGCGGTCGACTTCTTCTTTCAGCGCTTGGTACCTCGCGGGGTCCATTTTGCGGCGCTTTTGTCGGACACCTCGCACTTCGGGGTCAATGTTCAAGCGATGGCACATGACCTGCGGAGATATCCCGACCATATCTGAATGTTTCCAGGCAAAGATATCAAGATTTTGCTTTAAAAAGGTCGTTAATTGTTCTCGCAGCTGTATATTTAATTTAGAACCAATTTTTAAAACCTTGTTATTATCTATAGGATCTATAGGTACCTCGATTGTGTCTTCCGTGGCTTGGGCTGCGGCGGTGTGATCGAGGATTCTTGGATCCAAGTCTGGTTCGTCCACGTGCGGCACCTCCTCGATCCTGAGGATCTCATGGCGAGGAGGTGGTGCTTCCAAAAGGTAGATAACATTTACCGTCCTTTTTTCTGCGAGTTTAACGGCTGCGTTATAACACTCTCGTGAGTCGGATTGGACTCCCCGCACCGAACCTACTCCAGCGGGAGTAGGGAACTTCATCGTCAGATGATAGATCGAGGTTATGATCTTCATCTCCTTCAGGATTGGTCGACCAATTACGGCGTTATACGCTGAGTATTGGTCGATTACTGCGAAGTCGGCCATCGACTTGGGCATTATCGAGGCGATTCCCAAAGTGATTGGGAGCTTGATCATTCCTTTAATTGCTATGACATCTCCCGAAAAGCCATAAATGCTTGATGTCATAGGTCGCAAATCCTTCTCTTGCAACCTCATTTGCTTGAAGGCTTGGAAATTTAGCAGATTCACTGAACTCCCATTGTCAACCAGTATACGATGGACATTGTCCCCACCAATATTGGCGACTATTACCAGTGCATCAGAATGCGGGTGATGGACCCATCTCGCATCGCTCTCCATAAAGATGATGCCGTCGCATTCTTTCTTAAAGAGCTTCTCAGGCCGTTCACCAAGATTATTCACATTGGTAAGCGGCCTCTCCTTGGCTTCTCTGGCATACCGTTCTTGTGATTTGCGAGAGTCGCCCGCGATGTGTGGTCCTCCGATTATAGTCAGGATATTGCGAGGTGTTTTGGAGCCACTCGCGTTCTGGGTTTCTCCTTTGCCATCCGCTTGGGGATGACTTTCCTCGCTCCTTTTATACTTGTCGAACTTCCCTCTCCGGATCAGCTCCTCTATTTCATCCTGCAAGACCCAACATTCTAGAGTAGTGTGACCAATGTCCTTGTGGTACTTACAGAATTTTTTAGGATCCCTCCGGTCGCGATTCCCCCTGATGGGGGGCGGCTTCTTGAAGACTCCGTTCCTTTCTTCAATCGCATAGATATGGTCTCGAGGTACTGCGAGTTCAGTATAGTTGACGAAGCGAGGTCCTCCCTTCCTTTTTGGCGAGGACTCCTTCTTTGGGGGTGACTTAGCCAGCTTCGGACTTCGCTGTCTGCGCGGGCTACGTCTTCTCGGGCTTCGGCCCCTGGAGTTCTTCCCTCGCGAACTGCGAGATCGTGACCGCGGTATGGGTGACCGACGTTTGTCTTTCCCCTTCTCTAACTCTGCCAGAGAGTTCTCGATTCTTTTGTGAGGTTCGGCCATGGCGAAGAACTCTACCAAGGACTCCGGCCTTCGAGCTTGTAGTTCCTTCCAAAAGTTGGTCCTCGGCAAGATACCTGTTATCAACATACAAACAAGCGAAGACTCGGGGGCCTTCTCGACCTTTGTTACTTCTGCGTTAAAACATTTGAAATAGTCTTGTAAAGACTCACCAGGTTCTTGTTTGATGTTGGCCAAAGTCGTATAGGGTGGTCTATACGTCATTGTGGCCTGGAAATGCGTGAGGAATAACTCGACGAAGGTTTCCCATGTCGATATTGATGCCTCAGGTAACTGGGTGAACCAATCATGAGCATTTTCCTCGAGTGTTGCCGCAAGAATGCGACACTTCGCGAGTTGTGGTACCTGGTCCACTTCCATTATAGTATTGAATTTTCTAAATAGTCTATCGGGTTAGAAGTACCTTTATACTTGAGGGATTCGGATAGACGAAACCCTTTCGGAAGTTGAGCCTGCCGCACCTCTGCAGTAAAAGGCGAGGTGCCATGCAGCTTATATATAGGCTTGCGCTGCTGCTGGAGCATCTTTAAAGCTTGCAGAAGCATGCTTTGGTCGATTCCTCCTGTCGCAGGGGCTGGAGTCGCTACAACTGCGGGGCTCGCAACTACTGCGGCAAGGTTTGCTGGGATATTAATCCCAGTGGTCGCGATCAGCGCGATAGGCGGGTTATTACCTGCGTTGACACCCTGATCGCCCGCCTGGGGATCACAGAGTGTCTCAGTATTATGTGGGTCGCGGGAGCGTGCCCTGAAAACTGCGTTGAGATGATCACGTAGATCACCTCAGTGTACTTGATAACGTCCTCCCTGTTGTGTCTGTACAGAGCCGGACCTTATATACCTGCTCGGAGTGCGTCCATGCGATGACGAAGAGGCTGACTCTGCGTCGTTGTCTCTCGATGGACGACTGCGAGGATTACGGCGCTCAGGATCTTCGTCAATTTGTGCGCTCTGGTTAGGAAACCTTGCGGATTGATCTCTTGACATCGGATGATTCAAGTCCAGAGCTTCAGGGTTAGTTCTTCGTTCCCTGCGTACACGGTTAGTATGACGTCTAGAAGTTGTTACCTGAGGGTTATCGTTGCGAATGGCAGGAACTCGAGGAGGGCGTCGAGCTCGACTCTGTCCCTCTACCTCAGCTTGTAGTGCCCGCAGTTGATCCTCAATTGCAGCATATTGATCAGTGGTGAGCTGGACCATTCCCTCGGATACTACCGCCGGAGTGACGGGGGGAAAATGCATGGTTGCTGGTGGTGTGGACGTGTCCCCGACTTGAGGGCCAGTCGTTTCTGGGAATAGGTTGAGAGGTCTGATATTGCTCCTCCCTACTCCGCCGTTGATGTCGTCCACAGGTGGCACTCCAGCTCCAGGCAGTGGTACACTCATCATTCCAATATTGATGGACCCGTTGTTGGCTTCGTTAGCGTGATTTCTAGCCATGATGAATAGTGTTCTTTGAAGTGAATGAAATCTTTAGTCGAATTCCCACAGACGACGCCAAATGTTGTCGAGTGAATTTCGCAACACCAAAATGTATTACTTAATTAATATAAAAAGAGAATTTTCAGGGAAGTTACAAGTGCGAGTATTCGACCTAGAATGGCGAGTACTCGACTGGGAATGCAAGAACAATCAACAAGGCTGGAAAATATCAATAAGACAAAGAATTATAGTGGTTCAGTCAGATTGTGATCTGCTTAGTCCACTGTAGCAAAGGATTCGTAGGTGCCATTTTCATGGTGGATCACCCCTTTATATACAAAGTAGGTGTCCAATCGGTTACATAAGGATCAAATTCATTGTTAATCCATTATTTACATATTGAATTGCAATAATTAAACCCAGACAACGTTAACATTAATAAATGTGTGACAGTTACTAAGTCCATCAACGTATGCGTCTTCCGCATCTGCGAATTGACTGTTCATGTTCCGTTTGTGGAGCTCGCAGGGTCATCAGTACGTTTGGAACGTCTGCGCCCTTAGGTAATCGCCTCTTGTAGACATCGCATGTTGAGCTGGTAGAACCTAGACATGCGAATTTATATCGGTTTGTCAGGGCTATTGGGTCGTTGGGACCAAATTGCATCATAGAGAGTTGGTCTCTATGCTTTCGCAGAAATATAGAGGGGATACTCGCACATGTCCTGACACATGCGAGTTGGATCTACCCTGCATAATGTGAATTACGGTTACGTGGTTCGACTTAGGTCGTACTCCCAGTATCTCGCTGGTTTTATCCTGGGCGAGGTCTAAACTTCGAGAAGTCTCTCACGGACATTTCAGCTTTCATTAGAAATCTGAATACACGTGTCCTTTAAATAGGAGTCTGGTCTCGAGTTTCTAAGTGAGAGAAATCTCACTATAACAGGTTGTAATGACTTGTATAGATCTGGAATGTAATGTGTAGATAGCAAAGTGTAAAGATTAGTGTTGTAATAGTTGGTTTGGAGCAATAAATTTCTTATTCATCAAATTAAAATATTTATATTAATAAAAATGTTATAATTATATGACAGCAATACTTTAGATTATATATTAAAACTCATTAAAGTAGAATATTATTTTTGTTGAATATGAAAATATTTCATTAATAAAATATATTGCATTACATTCTTATAATTCTAAAAAACAGCACATATTTGTTATGAGAAAAACGATTGATCCTCTTGTTTGAGCCCTAATGAGTGCCCAAATAATAGCTCTATATGTGGGAAATTAACTTTCAAATGGTCCTTTGTCCAATTTGTTTTCAAACCCAAAAAACTATTTTAAATGAGCTGAAATATTTTGATAAATTGGACTTTCATGAGATTAAGGCCCTTGGTGGAGATATTGGAGCCCAAGCTACTTCTAAACATAATGAAAGAACTACTCATCTCAGAAAAAGAAAACTTACTGAAGGAGCTAGCTCTTCGTGCGATCGACCAAAGAAATTGCTTCATCAATACCCGGGAGTTGTTCATGATTTTCCTTGGGATAAGGATGGGCCAAAGCAAGTAGATGATGATGGCGTTTGTTCGGAAAATTATGGTTGTTTTGATAGTCGGCTAAAATACATCCTGAAGGACGTCCTTAGAATACAGTTGGACGATTTGAATAATCAGGTGACTAGTGCGGCCCTAGTTGATGACGTTGGCTCTTGTATCTCGTGTCATGATGTTACCCCTATGGAGGATGGTGTCTCCCTCCTCCAAAGGAGCCATGAGAGGAGTAGCTAAAAACTGTAGAGGATTGGGACAGACTCCTACAATTGTGAACTGAAGTCCCTGGTTCGGTCGTGCTCTCCTGACTTTATTTTTCTGACTGAACTAAAGATTAATTCTACTCCACTGGTACATATTCTTAATAGTATTCATTTTTATTTTACTCTTTGTACATGTTGTTGGTTGTGCAGGGGGTATTATTTTAACTAGGAAAGTTAGTTTTGAGTTTGAATGTATCACTCGTTCTCGCAATTAAATCTCAATTGTGGTTTATTGGAACCCCTATCCCACTCTTGGCTCCACTCTTGTGTTTATGCTCCTCCATATTTTCATGCTAAAATGAAGTTCTGGACTGAGATTATGAAAATTGAAGATAAATTTTGGTGGGCCTTGGTTAATTTTGGGAGACACTGACTTCGTGCTTAATGAGTTACAGAGGGAATGTTCTAAAGGTAAGGGCTTCTTCATCCCTATCATCTCGAACTTGGTTTATTCTCAGGGTCTCCTTAATTTGCCAATTCAAGGGGACAAGTTAACTTGGGACAATCATAGATTGAACAGCACGCATGTTAAGTCTGCGCTAGGGGTGCTTGTTAATGAGGATTAGAACTTGCTTTTTCCAAAAGCGGTTGTTTGCTCTTTTTAGACAAGTAATTTGGATCATAGGTTGCTTTGTTTATACTTGGGGAGTTAGAAGCTAAATTCAAAAGGGGTTTCAAATTTGGAGAAGGGTGGACTCAGGATGATAGAAGTAAACTAGTGGCTCCCCATGCTTGAGACTCTGTGGCTTACCCTTGGGCCACGACCAGATTGTTCAAAAAGGTAAGGGCTACTCGGGTCACCCTCCTACTGTAGAATAAACTCCAATTTGGGAAGATTGATATTATCATTAAAGACCTGGAAGCTAAACTTGATAGACTGGATAATCTTCCCACAAGAACAAGAGACTGGAGGATAGAGAATGAAACTCGAAAGGCACTCAATAGGGCGGTGGAAAGGAAAACTGTCTATTGGAATCAAAGGGCTCGTATTGTAAAGATCGCTTAGCTTTAATTTGGAAATTAGTAGATAATTAGGTTGAATTATGAAACATGTTTATTAGACTTGAATTATTTATTTACGATGATTTATTTGAATTGAGAATGTATTTTATGTCATATACGGAATTTCATAATTTTGCATGTTTTGTGCCCGACAACTTTCGAACGCGGTTTTTGGCTATTAGAATCACATCTTAGAATTTTAGTATAGCGGGGCAATATAGTTAGACATTTGGGATGTTGGGAATAGTCGAGATTTTAGAGTTGACAAATATACCCCTAAGTGATCTTTTATGGTTTTTGTGTGGGAGGGGAAAAATGGTCATTTTGCCAATCTTTGATTTGTCTTTTAGTGAAGTTAGTTAACTTTAATAATCAGATTTTTATTTATGTTTTATGCTGATATTTTATTAATAAAATAAAATCAATTCATTAAAATCATTTTTACAAAATATACAAAGTTGAAAAATGAACTCTCTCTCTCAAAACTCTCTCTTGTTCGAACCCTATAGAACAGCTAGGTTTCTGATTTTTGCGCTATAAATTGTTGTGGTTTCTAGCAGATTTAAGAGGATCTAAGTAAAGGAGCCTGTAATTTGCCGAGTAGTTGTTCCACTCATGTTGGCCATCACACTTGAATTCTGAATTGAGGTAAGGGGAAGGCTAAAGCTAAGGAGTCGTGAGAGCGAGCAGGTGAAGATTGTACATGTCGAGGTGGTTAGTCCTCGAGCGTACGATCTTTGGGACATCAGGGCTTTTTGCTGTATAGTCGCTAGGCGACTAAACTTTTGTATATGGATAGCAAACTTTTGTAAATGGGATCCTGGGATTTTATAAATATATTACTTTATGTTTCTAATTAAATAAGCAAATTTTAATTAATCACATTTTTCGTTAATCTCCTTGATTAGCAACGAGCTGCACCAGTACGTTAAAAATCACGCTAACATGCCTAAGTTAGTTAGGGTGTTACAATTTGGTATCAGAGCTCCCAGGTTGTCTTCCGAAGATCGTCATGACATGTGCAATCATCATCAGCAATTAGCTCGTTTCACAGTTCAGTAAGCTTTTATAGCTTTAGTAGTTTATTTTTATAGTATGACTTAAGAAAAGTTTGTTAGGAAGCATGTTAGTAGCCTGATAATAGAATATGCACATGTTTTAATTTCCAAATAAGCGACATTAGTAAGTTTTCACTTGATCACGATCTGACCAGACTAGCTCTTGGTTACGCAAGCTGTTCTAATTAGTATGGACGACAGGCGAAACACCAGAAGCCAGGGTAATTAGGTTGGATCTAATGGTGGTCAGGGAGCTCAGAGTCCCCTAAATATTTGCGGCCGTGGTAGAGGTCCTAGAGGCAGGGCACGTGGTCGGGGTGATGCTAACCCGCCACAGGCTGCCCAAGCTGCCCAAGATTGGGAAAACAGGTTTGCAGAAATGCAAGCCAGAATTAACGAACAAGATGAAGAGATTCGGTAGTTGAGACAGCATGGTGCTTCTGAAATCCCTGCTCCAGAAATACCAGTAGCTCATGCCCCTGCTGTGCAGACCGAACCTGTACTTGCAGTGAACTAGATGGAATCCTTGTATGAAAGGTTCTGAAAGCAGGCACCTCCAGTTTTTCTGGGAGGTCCCGATGTCATGAAAGCCGAGCAATGGCTAACAGTGATCACCAGAATCTTGAACTTTATAGGCGTCACCGGCAATGATAGGGTGGCCTGTGCCACTTTCCAATTTCAAGAAGACACTCTAGTTTGGTGGCACATGGTGTCCTTGACTCAAGATGTAACTACAATGACCTAGGAAAAGTTGCAGGAACTATTCAATGCCAAGTATTATAACGAGGCAGTCAGAAGTGCTAAAAGAAAAGAATTCACTCAGCTGACTCAGAAAGAAAACATGAGGGTTACTAAATACACGACTTAGTTTGATCGCTTGGCAAGATTGGCTACAGGAATCGTGCCAACCGATTTTAGCAAGAAAGAGAAATACCTGGATGGGTTGAATGCGAAGATCAGATACGACTTAATGATCACTACTAATGACAACACCACCTATGCTGATATAGTGGGTAAGCCATTGCGAGCAGAGGGCGCAGTGGAGGGCACCTTAGAGTCTCGAGGGACTCATGTTGTTGGTGGGGCTCTTACTCCTCCTACATCAGGCTTTATTAGGGGAGGTAGTGGCTCGGCTACTGATCAGAAAAGAAAGGCACCTACTGCATTCAGTGGCTCAGGGCAGAACAAGAGGTTCCGAGGGAACCAGAGACGAGGTAATCGTCAGGCTAGTTTTGAATCCAGATACACTTACCAAGAGTGCCCCAGTTGTAAAAAGCATCATCTGGGGGAGTGTAAAGGGCAGGGATGTTTCCAATGTGGTATGCCAGGGCATTACAAAAGGGATTGTCCCCAACTCAAGACTAAAGCACCAAAGACTGCAGCGAAACCCACTTCAGCAAGGGTGTTCGCAATAACTCAGGCTGATGCAGAAGCCAACCCTTCAGTGGTAATAGGTCAGCTCTCGGTCAACAACTCTTATTTCTCTGTGTTGTTTGACTCTGGGGCCACTCATTCCTATGTGGCAGCTAGAACTTTTAGTAAATTGGATAGACCGCACAATAGTTATGAATCAGGGTTTGGAACCCTACTACTTGGCAGAGAGTTAGTCATCTTCAAAAGGTGGATTAGGTCTATGCCGATCAGAATTAAGGATAGAGAGTTGAGTGCTAATTTAATAGAAATGAATTTAGTGGATTTTGATATTATATTGGGAATGGATTTCTTGTTCAAGTACTTAGCCAGTATTGATTGTAAAAGGAAGATGGTAATCTTCCAACCAGAAGGCGAAGAACCGTTTGTTTTTGTCGGATCAGTTCGGGGATCTGAGATACTGGTAATTTCAATACTAACAGCCAGGGAATTGTTACGAGAGGGATGTCTAGGGTATCTGGCCGTGGTATTGGACACCACTTGGCCTGACTCTATTCAGCCAGTAAACATTAAGGTGGTTCGGGAATTTTTAGATGTTTTTCCTGATGAACTTCTGGGTTTACTACGCAGAGACAAATTGATTTTGTCATCGATTTGGCACCTGGAGCAAAACCGGTTTCTAAGGCCCCTTACAGAATGGCTCCAGCAGAACTCAAAGAACTGAAAATTCAACTCTAGAGGTTGCTTGACATAAGGTTTTCACAACCTAGTGTGTCCCCCTGGGGAGCTCCAGTACTGTTTGTTAAAAAGAAAGATGGGTCTTTGCGAATGTGCATTGACTACATGGAATTGAATAAGCTAACAATCAAGAATAAATATCCTTTACCTAGGATCGAAGATCTCTTCGATCAACTTCAGGGGAAGACAATTTTCTAAAGATTGATCTTTGATCGGGCTATCATCAGCTAAGAATCTGAGAGGAGGACATTCCAAAGGCAGCTTTCCGCACTAGGTATGGACATTATGAATTTTTGGTTATGTCTTTTGGACTGACTAATGCTCCCGCAACTTTCATGGATTTGATGAATAGGGTGTTCAAGGATTTCCTCGATATTAGTGTTATTGTATTTATCAACGACATCCTTGTGTACTCTAAATCTGAAGAGGAGCATGAGCAACATCTCCGAATAGTTTTGTAACAAGTTCGAGAACATAAGTTATATGCCGAATTCAAGAAGTGTGAATTTTGGCTACCTCAGGTGTCCTTCCTTGAGCACATTGTTAGCAAAGACGAGATCAAGGTGGATCCAGGAAAGATAAAATCCGTTAGGGATTGGCCGAGATTGAAAACAGTAACAGAAGTTAGAAGCTTCTTGGGTCTGGCTAGTTATTATCGTCGGTTCGTAGAAGGGTTTTCCAAAATTTCAACACCCTTAACCGAGCTCACTAAAAAGAATCAACGTTTTGTATGCACTGATAAGTGCAAAGCAAGCTTTTAGGAGATGAAACAGAGGTAAATCACAGCTCCAGTGTTAGCCCTACCTTCAGATAAGGAGAAGTTTATGGTGTATTGTGATGCATCCAGACTAGGTCTGGGGTGTGTACTGATGCAGGATGATTGGGTTATTGCTTATCCCTCCTGTCACTTGAAAGATTATGAGCAGCGGTACCCGACTCATGACTTAAAACTTGCCACGGTAGTATTTGCCTTGAAAATTTGGTAGCATTATCTCTACAAAGAGAAGTGTGAAATTTATACTGACCCTAAAGGCCTCAAATCTTTCTTTACTTAGAAGGATTTGAATATGAGACAGAGGCGTTGGTTAGAGTTGGTTAAGGATTACGACTGTGGAATCCTTTACCATCCAGGGAAGGCCAATGTAGTGGCTTATGCCTTGAGCAGGAAGGGTCCCGGACAAGTAACTAGTATGGTTCAGATTTCACCTCAATTAGCAGAATACATGGTCAGATCAACCATCGAGTTTGTTGTGGGCAAACTTCATAACTTGACGATGCAATCTGATCTGTTTGAGTGAAGTAAAGCTGCCCAGCTAACTGATCCAGAGTTAGTAAAGACCAGAGAAGATGTCTGAACTGGTCAAGCCAAAGATTTTACAGTGTCAGATAGTGGGATGCTGTTATTCAAGACCAGGGTTTGTGTTCCAAGTAGTACGAAACTTAGAAATGAAATTCTTGAAGAGGCTCACACCACTCCATATTCCCTACATCCCGGCACCACCAAGATGTATCAAGATCTTAAACCCAATTTCTGGTGGAGCGGAAGGAAGAAGAATGTGGTAGAATTCGTATCGCGATGTCTAACCTGTCAGCAGATCAAGGCTGAACACCAGAGACCAGTAGGTTTGTTACAGCCTTTAACCCTACCTTAGTGGAAGTGGGACGATATCACAATGGTCTTTGTGGTTGGGTTACCTACAACCACGGGTTTATTTGATTCAATTTGGGTTGTGGTAGATTGATTCAAAAAGTCTGCATATTTTCTACCAGTTAAGACAACCTTTTCACTGGATCAGTATTCAGATTTGTACGTTAAAGAGATAGTAAGATTGCCTGGTGTACCAAAATCCATAGTTTCAGATAGAGATCCGATGCTTACCTCTAAATTTTGGCAAAGTTTGCAATGGGCTATGAGTACCAAACTGAAGTTCAGGTACAACTTTCCATCCTCAGACTGATGGACAGTCTGAAAGGACAATTTAGATACTGGAAGATATGTTACGAGCCTATGTTATGGATTTCGAAGGCTCCTGGAGTAAGTACCTACCGTTGATAGAGTTCTCGTACAATAAAAATTATCAAAGTACAATAGACATGGCTCCCTATGAGTTATTATATGGTAGAAAGTGAAGATCTCCCATTCACTGGGATGAAACAGGGGAGAAGAAATACTTGGGTCCAGAATCAGTACAACAGACCAATGAAGCAATTGAGAAAATTAAAGCCAGGATGCTTGCCTCTCAAAGCAGGCAAAAGAGTTATGCAGATCCGAAACGCAGAAATGTTGAGTTTTAAGTAGGGGATCATATGTTCCTACGAGTGTCTCCAATGAAGGGGATCAAGCATTTCAGAAAAAGAGGCAAGTTATAAATTTACAGGACCTTTCGAGATTCTCGAGGAGGTTGGACAAGTGGTATCGATTAGCTTTGCCTTCATCTCTTTCAGCAGTTCACAATGTATTCCATGTCTTTATGTTAAGGAAGTACGTTTTAGACCCTGCTCATGTACTAAGTTATGAAAATCTTGAGCTGCAACCGGACATGTCATATGAGGAACAACCAGTAGTTTAGATCCTTAACAGAAAGGATAAAGTCCTTTGGAACAAGACCATAGCTTTGGTCAAAGTACTCTGGAGAAATGGCAAGGTGGAGGAAGCCACCTAGGAGTTAGAATCCGACATGAGAACTCAATATCTAGAGTTGTTCAAGTTAGATTTCGAGAACGAAATCCTTTTAAGGGGGAATAAATGTAAAGACCTCTTCGTTTTAATTTGGAAATTAGCAGATACTTAGGTTGAATTATGAAACTTGTTATTAGACTTGAATTATTTATTTACGATGATTTATTTGAATTCAGAATGCATTTTATATGTCATATACGGAATTTCATAATTTTGCATGTTTTGTGCCCGACAACATTGGAACGCGGTGTTTGGCTATTACAGTCACATCTTAGAATTTTTAGTATAGGAGGGCAATATAGTTAGACATTGGGAATGTCGGGAATAGTCGAGATTTTAGAGGTTACAAATATACCCCTAAGTGATCTTTTATGGTTTTAGTGTGGGAGGGGTAAAATGTTCATTTTGTCAATCTTTGATTCGTCTTTTAGTGAAGTTGGTTAACTTTAATAATCACATTTTTATTTATGTTTGATGCTGATATTTTATTAATAAAACAAAATCATTTCATTAAAATCATTTTTACAAAAAAACCAAAGTTGAAAAAAGAACTGTCTCTCAAAACTCTCTCTTGTTCGAACCCTCTGAAACTAGCTAGGGTTCTGATTTTTGTGCTTCAAATTGTTGTGGTTTCTAGCAGATTTAAGAGGATATAAGTCAAGGAGTCTGTAATTCACCGAGCAGTTGTTCCACTCAGGTTGGCCGGCACACCTGAATTCGAAATTGAGGTAAGGGCAAGGCTAAAGCTGAGGAACCGTGAGAGCGAGCACGTGAAGATTGTACATGTCGGGGTGGTTAGGCCTGGAGCGTACGATCTTTGGAACATTAGGGCTTTTTTCTGTATAGTCGCTAGGCGACAAAACTTTTGTATATGGATAGCAAACTTTTTTAAATATATTTTGTAAACGGGATCCCGATATTTTATAAATATATTACTTTATGTTTCTAATTAAATAAGAAAATTTAATTAATCACATTTTCGTTAATCTTGTTGATTAGCAACGGGTTGCACAGCACGTTAAAAATTACGCTAACATGCCTAAGTTAGTTAGGGTGTTACACGTATCTTCTGGCATAAAGAGGGAAATAAATGTTCAAAAATTTTCTTTCTCTCAGCTACTCTTAGCAGGAGAGTAATGCCATTGAAAGCATTCTGCATAAAAGTGACACCTGGCTCCATTCACAGGGGTGGATTGGAAAATAATTTATTGAGTTCTTTAATGGGATTTTTCAGTAAAAGTAACAACGATCCAATGCTTAGTTGTGGCTATCTAATACCCGACATCTATCCCTTAAGGACCAGGAAGACCTCATCAAACAACCAAATAGTGATGAAATTTGTAAAACCCTTTCCAATATGGGTAACAATAAAGCGCCAGGCCAAGATGAATTATCAGCCATTTTCCTCAATCATTATTGGTAGACAATGGTGAGGATTTTTGCACAGCAATCAGGGACTTCTTCAATTCGAGTTCAATGTATCAGGGAGTTAATGCTACAAATTTGGTGCTAATCCCAAAAATTTGGAACCTGACGAGGACTCACCCCTTTAGGCCTATTTCTTTTCAGAAATTTCCTGTTGCAACGACTAATAGTATTTTGGTTATAACTCTCTTTATATTGCTTAGATTTGGACGATTCAAGAAGTTTCAGAAAGCTAAGAATGAGATCTAAAACTTTTATGTTGAGCACCAAGTCCTGTTCTGTTGGAAATTATTTTACCAGGATCTTAGATCTACTCACAAGTATGTTGATTAACACCCTAAATATGAACTTTCTAAAACGATGAAATAAACACATATAAAGTTTAGGAAACCTTACATTGGGTGCAGCGGAATTAAATGACTCCTTCCGTTCAGATCTCTAACCCTTGTATCCTTTCTGTCGCAGAGTATTATCAAGATCTGAACCTGGATCTCTTTCTCTGAATCTTTGATGCTGAAACTCCTTTTGCTGAAAATCTTTCTTCACGATCTTCCTCACTATGATTGAGGTATTGCTTGCTGTGTGTGGGCACTACTCTAATCACTAAAGGGATTTCGAAATTATCAAGGAAGAAGAGAGAGAGAGAGTGGCGGCCAAGGTAGAGAGAGAGGCTCAGGTTTTTCTGAATGAAAAGTGTAATTTTCCTAAAGCCTTCACTACCTATTTATAGCATTCCACTAGGGTTAGGTTTGAATTATTTGGTATTAAAATAATGAAAATATTAGAGGTAAAACTACTATAAAAGTGGCCGGCCATGGCTTATTGGGTTTGGGCCTCACTTTTTACAATTTTGCAGTTTTAACACTTTTGTATATGATTTTCTCAAAAACGCCAATTTTCTAATTCAACCATTTAAATGCCAATTCTAACTATTTAATAACTATAAATAATTATTAAATAATATTGTCATTTATCATATTTATTAATTGAACCATACAAAGTATCATAATTAACATATATGCCCCTAATAACTATTTCTTTACAATTTCGCCCTTACTTAGTGAAAATTTCACAAATAGACATAGTCTAATTTGAGAATTATAATTGATTAATCAAAACCAATTACATGAGTTTTACAAACAATATTATCTCAACTAGTGCGGGGACCATGGGTCTATATAACCGAGCTTCCAATAAGTAGATCAAGAATTTATCACTAAAATTCACTAACTTATTAATTCTTCGTTGAGTCCACGCATAGAACTTAGAATTGCACTCTCAGTATATAGAATGCTCTATATGTTCCACCATATAGACGTATCATTAGTTATTCATTGCTATAATCCTAATTTGATCAATGATCCTCTATATGAATGATCTACACTGTAAAGGGATTAGATTAGCGTAACACCCTACTATGCATTTTATCCTTAAAACACTTGACCCCGTATAAATGATATTTCAGCTTATGTGAAATGAGTACTCCACCATTTATGTTTGTTTGATCAAGCTCGAAGGAGATCATCCTTTGCTTACTATTCGCCAGATAGAAGCTATAGATTCCATGTTTATGTTAGCGCTCCCACTCAATTGCACGACCGTGTTTCCAAAATGTACGTATCACCCTGACCTAAAAGTTGGCTTAACTAACAAATCAAAGAACACGAATAGCCTTTCAAGATTGAGCCTAATCATAACAGGATTAAGAACATTTGATCTAGGATCAACTATGCGATATTGACTTGAATAGATTTTACGGTAAGTTTAATTAAATCTAAGTCAAAGTTCAATATCGGTCCCTTCCGATGCATACTCCATGCATCCAACCTGAGCTTTACTTTAACCAATGTTCTGGAAAGAACATAGCATTTCTCCAAATGCAAGTAAACTCTTGTTGTAGATTATCATATCAGTGAAACCCTGTGTCTGATAAATCTAGGCAACTTTATTCACATAGTCACGTTTACTTTCTAATGTATGACAACACAATAAATAGGATCAAGTATGTGAAAAGGGTTTAAGATGAATTTATAAATCAAATAGACAAGCAATAGATAAAGTGAACAAAAACATACACAAATGAATGAAAAATACTTCTGTTTTTTTATTGATGTTGGATAAAATAGATTACATTAAAATGGAGTTTTATTTAGGGCATAAAACCCAACATGTTCTGCCTCTAAGATTGTCAATATTTGCAATTAAGCTCCACCTTGTAAAAATGAGCTCGCCGGCTTCCACTATTTTCTACCAAAATAGGCTACAATCACTCCAAAAGACTCTAAATGCATTTTTACTCTTCAAAATAGCCTAATAAATCATAATTACACTAATTAATAATTTAAAGAATTAATATAAGAATATTATTACATAAATTAGCTATATTTATAAGACAAAATATCAACTTATCACACAACGATAATGAATCTATGTCTACTTCGAGTTTTTATTTCTCACAAGAATTATAAGAAAACTGGCTAAGTGTAGGGCTCTTGTAATATCCTGAATATTTTATTGATATTTATTTGGCCATATTTTATTTAATATATAGTTATGTGGATATTAGAGTAAGATTATAATCTTACTTAAGCTAATTACGAGTTAATTAGTGGAATTTTAGTAAATGAATAAATAAAGCGTAATTGATTAATTACGGAGATTTTATTGGAATATGTGGGTATCATAGATACCATAATTTGAATAAAATATTTTCGGGCTTGGCAACTGTGGAAGTTGACAGAGTGGTCAAAAATGTTACGACAATTAAGTTATATTGAACTGGGTTTATACCGGATGAGGTTAAAATGATGAATAGTGGATTATATCGGGAAAGTTAGAAATGACTAAAATAACCGTAGGTTTTATTTTTTACTTAAGTGTATGGTGGAAGGCCAAATGGTCATTTTAATGGGTAGATTGTTATGTTTGTCTTTAGTGAGTTTTTAGGCTGAAATTAAGTTTAATGTTAGGTTTATATATTTATTTATTTATTTATTTTAGTTAGGAATTAGAATATAACTTTAAAAAAAAAAGAAAGAAGATAATTTTAGATTATTACATAATATCTCTCTCTCTCCATCTTCTTCTCCTTCGAAGCTCTAGAACCCAGCTGAACCATGGGATTTTTCTTCTCAATTCAACCATTTCTAGTTGAATTAGCTAAAACTAAGAGCTGTTCAAGTGTTGAGGTAAGTTCATCATCTTTTCTCTTTAATTTCTAGGGTTTTTAGGTTGAATTTTCTTGGGTTTTATTTGAATTCAGCGCTGTAAGTTTAAATTGAATTCAAAGCATGATTTCTAAGTTGGATTCAAGATTGTTTAAGTTTGAATTTGATTATTCTAGGGCTGTTAGGTCTTAAATTGAGTGAATTGAGTTTATGAACTAAAATTTCACTCAACTATGGTGAATTTATTATCGTGATGTGTTACTGCGTTTTGAAGGTTTGAATATGTTGTATTTGTGATATTGAGTTGGTCTCGGAGTCATTGGGCGGGTGTGGTTTAGTTTTGGTTCGAGTTTGGGGGAGAAAACTCAAGATTTTATCCCAGCCAGAACCGGTCGACCTTGGTTACTGGTGTAGCGAGCCTGGCCGTCGGCCGGTTTAGGCGAGCGGGGGACTTTTTCAATTTTTGTTTCAGGGCCGGTTTTAGGACTCGGGGTGATTTCCGTATTCGGGATAGATTGTTTAAGAGTTGTAAAACTTATTTTGGAGCTAATAGAAGATAGGGTTTACCAATTATGGGAATTAGGGTTATTCCCGGAATGATTAATTTAAGTTATTTATTGAATGTTGTTGTCGTGCATAGGACCCGAGATCGTCAAGCTTTGATTCCACCTTGGTCAGCATGTACGCTAAATTTCTGGACTGAGGTAAGAAAAGTATGAAATACTGTATAAGGTTAATATTACGATTATTACAATATCGATTAAGGTTGAAATTTCGGTATATGTTGTTACGATCTTATCTTAATCAAGGTTAATGTTATGTATTGGTTGTGACTCGATTATGATCGAGGGAAGTATTATGAAACGATTATTATCGTTTGACTCGATTATGATCGAGGGAAGTATTATGAAACGATTATTATCGTTTGACTCGATTATGATCGAGGGAAGTATTATGAAACGATTATTATCGTTGTGGCTCGATTATGATCGAGTAAAAGAAACGGCTATTACCGTCATGAGTAATTACTCCTGAAACCGCGGATAGGTTTCTCACTTATCGTTTGTTGTATCGGACAACGATAGTGACATATACAGCTCGTGGCTAACGAGTGGTAGGGGTACTTTATGAAGTACCTAAATTATGTGGTTATGAAGTTGTGGAACGATCAAAGCGTGTTATTATGTGATGAATTGTAACTAAATTATTGTGTTATGGTATGATTGAATGAACGTTATATTATTTATGAAATTAGTCTCTGTAACTGTCGGGGGTAAAAATACATGTTGTAGGGATGTAAGATTTGAGTGCTTTATGAAGCAATAAGATTATGTGTTTGAGTGCTTTATTAAGCACTGAGATTATGTGGTTACTGTAACATATGAATTAGAGTGATTTATGAGGTACTGAAAATGAGTGTTTATAACGATGTGTAATTAAGGTACTTAATAAACCACTGAGATGGTTGATTATGAATAGCTATAAATATTCTTTATTATGTATTAAATTTGCTTACATAAGCATTATGTTATTTTGTATATGTAGATTGACATATGTAAGGCCTACCGGTATGTATATTATATTATTATGAAATCTGCCTGCACTTTCCATAAAGTCTAATTAGTAGCTTTTCTTCTTTGAGTCATTGTGACTCACGGGTGCTTCGTGGTGCGGGTATGGAAGTTGGAAGGCTGTGTTTGGCCATGAGTCGGAGGTCTCGGCAATGTACATATCGGCACAGGGTCTTGGCTTCTGGGAAGCAGGATCGAAATTCCTTTCTATGTTTGGAAATGTAATTTATTGTAAAACAATATTTTTATTTTATAAACAGGGGATCCCTATATTACGACATTATTTAAAATGAAAGTCTTTATATTGAATTTAATTAAAGATTTAAATTAAACCACACTTTTCTAAAATTTATAGATTAATAATAATAAGTTTATAAAAGCACACACACACGTGGCGTTCCTGAGGGTCAGGGCGTTACAACATGGTATCAGAGCGACCAAGGTTTAAAGATCCTAAAGACTGGTTTGATATGTACATTGGCTGCGAAGACTCGTTCGACTCATGGGTTAGTATGTATTGATTGTTAATTGATTAGTGGATTATTTATTAATTGATTGAAGTGTTTGCTTATTGAAATGTGTAAGCTGTTAAAGAAGCATGATAAGTTATGATAAAATTGTTAAATATGTTTATGCATATGTGGTAATGCTTATTAGCATTAACTCTAGTTTGAAATATTTTAATGATGGAAAGGAATGGTCGTGAGTGTACTGGAAAATGTACCTGGGGCGATCTAGTAAGTATAATTGTGAGCTTACAAGGCTTGGAGTTGGTAGCATGAGTATGAATCTTCTACTACCACAGAGTGAAAATGAATGTATGATAAAGTAAGGGATTAACTGAGTGGTAAAGTAGTAAAACATACATGATTAATTCCGGGCAGTGTGGTGATGGGGAATGACACTAAACTGAACTGATTGGTAAGGTTCTATTTTGAGGAAGCGACTATTAAGGCCGCTAGAGAGCCTAATCTAGTTGAAGGTGGGAAAAGTATATCGCTTTAAATGTGGATATAGTTGTTTAGTAACTAGGGGTATCCTAGTTCTATACTCAGGTGGTTAATTTAACATCTTATGCTAAGAGAGTGTAAAGTTGAGATGTAAGAGACACTAGCAAAGTGAATGCCAAGGGGTGATGACATTTTAGATTTTGTTTGGGTGTTTGTTTGACCTAGACTGAGACTGGAGCTAGTCTTTTCCACCGTGATAAGTTGAATTTCTATGGACCATACTTTGTTAATCGTTTTAATTGATTTTGGTACAATGTAATCTTATATTTCAAGAAGGATGATTGGAAGATTGAAAAGTTTTACTGTAGAACTAGTTATTCTACAACAAGTGGTTTAAATCCCTTCCAGAGTTGTGGGGGAAGAAGGGAATGCTTGGTTGTAATCGTTGAGCAAAGATTAGAGAATCTTGAGGATGAATTAGGGATGGATTGAATTGTAAAGTTTAATGTAATTATTGATTGTGAAAGAAAGATGGTAACTCTTGGACCTGAAGGCGAGGATTCATTCGTGTTCGTGGGCAAGGTTCAAGAGTCCTGAATTTCATTAATTTCAGCATTTAAGGCAAGAGATTTAATGTGGAAAGGATGCATCAGTTTCTTAACTAGTAAGGTATATATTATGAAGAATACCTATGGGACCAGAATACGTTCCAGTGGTCTGAGAATTTCTGAATGTCTTTTCAGGGAAATTACTAGAGTTACTATTAAATGGGAGATTGACTTTGATATAGATCTGGTACTTGGGCAGAGTTATATCTTAAACTTCGTAACGAATGGTATTTGAGATGGTTGAAAGTTCAGTTATGCTGGATGTTGGATTTGAAGTTGTTGGACTGTGTATCCCACCCTGGAGTACGTTAGTTTTATTTATGAAGAGAAAGAATGAAACTTTACAAAAGTGTATTGATCGTTGAAAATTAAATAAACTCATGATGAAGAGTAAGTATTCCTTTGTCAAGAATAGAAAAGGTGATGATTAATTTTAGGGAAGTATCATCTTCTCTGAGATCGGTCTTCGATCTGGTTTTTACCGGTTGAAGATTTAAGAGAAGGGTATTTCCAAAGCAATTTTTCGTACTTGATGACTTTGTAAATGTTATCATTAAGGATAATCTGATTTCCTCCAATTCAAAGAAGGAATTTTAGAGGTATTATTGAATGGTATTGTAATATTTTAGGAGGTTAAACTTTATGCTAACTGCTGGAAATGCAAATTGCCGACTCTAGATAGATTTCTTAGAGCATGAAATGGATATAGATAGTACCTTGAAAGGCTCGACAAGGATTAAAGCAGTTTAGAGTCGACCTCAATCCAAGTTTACAACTAAGGATAGAGGTTTTCTGGAATTAACAGAATGCTACAGATTATTTGTTGAGGGAAGTTTACACTTTCAGTGGAGTTAGGTCGAAAGAATTGAAACAAAGGTCAACCATCGAAACAATGTTAACATTGTTAGTTAGTGAGGAGATAATGTGGTATGTCGTGACACTTCTAAACAAGAACTAGATCGTATTTTTTTTTACACAGTATAGGAGAGTTGTTGCTTAACTACTTAGACCAATTGAAGGAGTATGAGCAATGGTATTTCAGTTATGATATTGAATTGGCAATAATCGTTTTGCACTGAAAGTGGGGCACATTATCTGTATGGTGAGAATGTGAAGTCTATATAGAACACAAAAGTCGAAAATATTGTTTCTTTTGGGAGGATTTAGATAATAGGCAATAGAAACAGTTAGAGTCGATCGAAATTTAATGGTGTGATTACATACTACTTTGGGAAGTAAATTAGTAGTGAAAATTTTAAACCGAAAAGATCTTACCAAAGGTTACTGGAAATGTAACCAGAATAAGAATTGAGATCGTGATTGGAGAATTTGTTAATATTACATTGTAGTGCAATTTGTTGGAAAGAAATGAAATGGCCAGCAAAGTGACTCCGAACTTTAGAAGCACGAGAAGAGGTATGGCACCAGCTTGACAAGGACTTTTGATTTTGTTTGAAGGAAATTTTATGAATTAAACCAACTTGGTGTATCAGTCCGATAAGGATACTGAATGGAAGGTTCTAAATGAGTTTTCATGTAGTAACAGTTATTAGAGTACTGTTAATGTGATACTAATGCAGTTTAAAGATTAAAGTTTCTTGATTACTTATATAATGGATGGAAGAACCGTGCTAATCCAAAGTGTAGAGATATTACATTTCAAGTTAGGAATCCTATCTTTCTTTAGGTGGTCCCAATGAAGGGAAATGCAAAATTGAGAAGAAAGGGAAGTAAGTCCCAAGTTAATCGGTTTGTGTGAGTTTCTAAAAAGGGTAGGTCGGGTAGCTTATCAGCTAGCCATACTCCTTGTTTTATCTGATGTTTACAACATATACTTCGATGTTACCCTAGTGATCCATATACAGAGCTGTGAAAATATTGAATTTCAAGCAGATTTGTCATACAAGGAACAAACGGTATATATTTTTTTTTTGAATTGAAAAGAGAAAGTGTTGCGGAACCAAGACTGTATTATTAGTTATAATGTTGTGGAAGAACGCTAATAGTGAAAAGCGATGTAGGACTTGAAGCCGCTATGGCAAGAGCTATATCCCGAGTTGTTTGAGTAAATTTCGAGGACGAAATTTCTATAAGGAGGGGATAGTTGTAATATCCCGAATATTTTATTGATATTTATTTGGCCATATTTTATTAAATATGTAGTTATGTGGATATTAGAGTAAGATTATAATCTTACTTAAGCTAATTACGAGTTAATTAGTGGAATTTTAGTAAATGAATAAATAAAGCGTAATTGATTAATTACGGAGATTTTATTGGAATATGTGGGTATCATAGATACCATAATTTGAATAAAATATTTTCGGGCTTGGCAACTGTGGAAGTTGAAAGAGTGGTCAAAAATGTTACGACAATTAAGTTATATTGAACTGGGTTTATACCGGATGAGGTTAAAATGATGAATAGTGGATTATATCGGGAAAGTTAGAAATGACTAAAATAACCGTAGGTTTTATTTTTTACTTAAGTGTATGGTGGAAGGCCAAATGGTCATTTTAATGGGTAGATTGTTATGTTTGTCTTTAGTGAGTTTTTAGGCTGAAATTAAGTTTAATGTTAGGTTTATATATTTATTTATTTATTTATTTTAGTTAGGAATTAGAATATAACTTTAAAAAAAAAAAGAAAGAAGATAATTTTAGATTATTACATAATATCTCTCTCTCTCCATCTTCTTCTCCTTCGAAGCTCTAGAACCCAGCTGAACCATGGGATTTTTCTTCTCAATTCAACCATTTCTAGTTGAATTAGCTAAAACTAAGAGCTGTTCAAGTGTTGAGGTAAGTTCATCATCTTTTCTCTTTAATTTCTAGGGTTTTTAGGTTGAATTTTCTTGGGTTTTATTTGAATTCAGCGCTGTAAGTTTAAATTGAATTCAAAGCATGATTTCTAAGTTGGATTCAAGATTGTTTAAGTTTGAATTTGATTATTCTAGGGCTGTTAGGTCTTAAATTGAGTGAATTGAGTTTATGAACTAAAATTTCACTCAACTATGGTGAATTTATTATCGTGATGTGTTACTGCGTTTTGAAGGTTTGAATATGTTGTATTTGTGATATTGAGTTGGTCTGGAGCTGTTGGGCAGGTGTGGTTGAGTTTTGGTTCGAGTTTGGGGGAGAAAACTCAAGATTTTAACCCAGCCAGAACCGGTCGACCGGTTGGTTCTGGTGTAGCAGAACCGGTCGACCGGTTTAGGCAGCAGGGGGGACTTTTTCAATTTTTGTTTCAGGGCCGGTTTTAGGACTCGGGGTGATTTCCGTATTCGGGATAGATTGTTTAAGAGTTGTAAAACTTATTTTGGAGCTAATAGAAGATAGGGTTTACCAATTATGGGAATTAGGGTTATTCCCGGAATGATTAATTTAAGTTATTTATTGAATGTTGTTGTCGTGCATAGGACCCGAGATCGTCAAGCTTTGATTCCACCTAGGTCAGCATGTACGCTAAATTTCTGGACTGAGGTAAGAAAAGTATGAAATATTGTATAAGGTTAATATTACGATTATTACAATATCGATTAAGGTTGAAATTTCGGTATATGTTGTTACGATCTTATCTTAATCAAGGTTAATGTTATGTATTGGTTGTGACTCGATTATGATCGAGGGAAGTATTATGAAACGATTATTATCGTTTGACTCGATTATGATCGAGGGAAGTATTATGAAACGATTATTATCGTTTGACTCGATTATGATCGAGGGAAGTATTATGAAACGATTATTATCGTTGTGGCTCGATTATGATCGAGTAAAAGAAACGGTTATTACCGTCATGAGTAATTATTCCTGAAACCGCGGATAGGTTTCTTACTTATCGTTTGTTGTATCGGACAACGATAGTGACATATACAGCTCGTGGCTAACGAGTGGTAGGGGTACTTTATGAAGTACCTAAATTATGTGGTTATGAAGTTGTGGAACGATCAAGTGTGTTATTATGTGATGAATTGTAACTAAATTATTGTGTTATGGTATGATTGAATGAACGTTATATTATTTATGAAATTAGTCTCTCAGAATCGTCGGGGGTAAAAATACATGTTGTAGGGATGTAAGATTCGAGTGCTTTATGAAGCAATAAGATTATGTGTTTGAGTGCTTTATTAAGCACTGAGATTATGTGGTTACTGTAACATATGAATTAGAGTGATTTATGAGGTACTGAAAATGAGTGTTTATAACGATGTGTAATTAAGGTACTTAATAAACCACTGGGATGGTTGATTATGAATAGCTATAAATATTCTTTATTATGTATTAAATTTGCTTACATAAGCATTATGTTATTTTGTATATGTAGATTGACATATGTAAGGCCTACCGGTATGTATATTATATTATTATGAAATCTGCCTGCACTTTCCATAAAGTCTAATTAGTAGCTTTTCTTGCTGAGTCATTGTGACTCACGGGTGCTTCGTGGTGCAGGTATGGAAGTTGGAAGCTGTGTTCGGCCATGAGTCAGAGGTCTCCAGCAATGTACATATCAGCTTGGGGTCTTGGCTTCTGGGAAGCAGGATCGAAATTCCTTTCTATGTTTGGAAATGTAATTTATTGTAAAAGAATATTTTTATTTTATAAACAGGGGATCCCTATATTACGACATTATTTAAAATGAAAGTCTTTATATTGAATTTAATTAAAGATTTAAATTAAACCACACTTTTCTAAAATTTATAGATTAATAATAATAAGTTTATAAAAGCACACACACACGTGGCGTTCCTGAGGGTCAGGGCGTTACAGCTCTAATTTTTAGAGATAGATGCTCTTACCATATGGAGACTTAGAAGAATGTGAAAAATGAACTAAATGAGCTATCCTTTTATAAGGAAGGAGGCCCATTTAAAATAATAATAAAAAATTACAAAAAGTATGAAAAGTCACTTTATACTGATCTTGGCCATTGTTGATTATCTAATGATTTAATCTTGGTGAAAATCGTCAATTTTTAGAATTTGACTCTTATTTGTCGGATCGTTCTACTGTAATTTGCTAAAAACATTGCAACTATGTTGAGGACAAATTTTTGATTTGAAATATCTAGAATTGTGATATGAGTGTGAGACATGAGTTGATAGGTCTTCAAAATATATTCAAAACTCGAGTTGAATTGCATCAATCTGATCAATATTGAGGGAGTTATCACTATTTTACCAGAGGTTGTTCAACACCCTACGTCCAAGCTGACACCCAACGACCAGGTTGACATTTTGACGTCAACCTAGATGATAGGTGAGTCTAAAAAGCCCTAGACTTGTATGTTTTGATGCCTAAGTGATATTTTGACAGTACTTAGTTAGATTCTGCATTTTGGAGAAGTTGTTCACCAGTTCTTGTAGATAGCACTTTTTGGTGAAATCGGGTAGAGTCAAAACTTCCCAATTTTGCTGATATTTACCTCATTAAAAGGATGAAATATCAATGTGATAATTTGACCTGTCACAAAATTGCAGCTCTCATTTACAATAAAAAAAATAGTTGAATCCTAGAAACAGAATCGAATCTAATAAGCAGGTTCCATGCACAAGGTCATGTGCCAACCTTGGCACTGGGTGCTTTCTGGGTGCCTTCCCGAGGCTCGTTTTGATACTTATATGAAATTTGAGATTGAAAAAGAGGTCTCCTACAATATCTTGGAAAATTTTAAGAAGAGTTCCCAGTGTAGAATTTATGTTTAAGGGGAAAAAACATACAAACCAGGTTGCATGTCAACCTAGGCGTAGCTTCTAGTGCTATGAGAACCTGGGTCGTGGGGCCCTATTCTGGCTCCCTTGAAATGTCGTCTGCTCCCTGAGATCACTTGTATATTCATTATTTCTATTGAAAAAAAAGTGATGGAAACACTTTTTTTGGGTATTTGTTTGAAATAGCCAAGGTTGACAAAATGTCAATCTTTGTGCTAGGCCAATGCCAAATGTCAACTTGGGTGCTGGGTCCTGTCTTTTCCAACCAGATGACTCTTTTTGATTCTAAAAATACTTGTATCTTTTTAAAGTAGAAATACTTTTATCTTAATCTTTGGAAAAAATAGAGTATATGACCAAAAGACTTCTAAGAAAAACTCCTTGGAAATGGCCTAGGTTGAGAAAGTGTCAACTTGGGCACTAGGCTCGGCACCAGGTCAACCTAAGCGCTGGGTTTTAATTCTGACCCCTAAATGACTCTTTTTGTTCCCCAAAAGGACTTAAATATTAATTCTTGATGAAAACAAAGAATATGTTTGGAAAACTTCATCTAAACTGCTTTTGGAAGTGGCTGAGGTTTATAAAGTATCAACCTCTGCCTAGTGCCTAAATCAAATTGGGCACTCGGTCCCTATTTTGGCCTTTAGGTCAATTTATTTCTCTCCTAAAAGCACTTGCCTCCCTATTTTGGATGAAGATGAAGGAAATACTCAAGATACTTCTTCAATATTATGGTTGGAAGTTCCTCAAGTTCACATACGTCAACCTGGGTGCTGGGTGCTTGGTGCCTCGGGTGCTGAAAACTGAAACTGCTTCGATTCTTATTCTGTTGACTCAAATATGTCTGTGACATGTCTTATTCATGTCAAAGTACAATTTTTGAGCCATTTTCATTAGGATGGACCTAGAAACCAAAACTGTAGTTGGAATGTTAACTTGGGCGCTAGGCGTCTGGGTTGACTTCCAGGGTGCTGTTTCGTGTATTTTTAGCTTCTAGGACTTGGATTTGGATTCTTCTTATCTTAATTGTACAGAATACTAAAATATGGCGAGTTGGAACTGTTGGGTTTTGTGCCCTAAATAAAACCCATTTCAATCTGATTAGTTATCAATTTAGAATTTTGAAGTGATTTATGTTTACATGTATTTTACATGTTTATGGTTTAATATACATATTTAATATATGCGCAAAATAAGTTAAGTCCAGAACATATAATCATTCACAATTACAGTATTGTCAATACAGTGGAATGTGATTGTGATTATATGATTCAAAAGACTAAGTCCCTGTTCATCATTGTTTTGGATTTACACTGATATGAAAATTAGCGATGAAGTATACTTACACTTGGAGTAAGTGTTATGTTCTTTCCAGGATATTGGTAAAGTATACTAGTTTCGAATGTATGGAGTATACATTGAACGGGACTGATATTGAACTTAGACAAGATATTATAAACTTACCGTTGTATCTTTCCAAGTCAATGTCAGTAATTGATCTTAGATTAAAAGAATCTAAATCCTGATATGCTTAGGCTCAATCTCAGGAGTGCTATTCATGTTCTTTGACTTATTAGTTAAGCCTACTTTTGGGTCAGGGTGATACGTATATTTTGGGAACATGATAGCATAACTGAGTGGGAGTGCTGAACATAAATATAAAATCTATAGCTTCTACTGGTGTATAGAAGTCAAGTGATGATTCCCTTCGAGCTTAGTTAAATAGAAGTAAATGGATGAGCTCTTGTTTCAGTGACTATATATTAGATCACTAAAACATCATTTACAGGTAACTAAGTGTTTTAAGGGGCAAAATACATTGAGGGGTGGAAATGGTAAATTTATCCCATCTCGATCTAAATCATCTATATAAAGGATCTTTAATCACATTAAGATTATAACAATGGTTAAATGAGATAGCATATGTATATCGTGAAACATATAGTATGCTCTATATAAGTCTGAGAGTGTAATTCCAAGTTCTAAGAGTGGATTCAACAAGGAATTAATAAGTTAGGGATTTACTTGGTAAATTCGGTTCAACTTATTGGAGGCTCAGCAATATAGATCCATGGTCTCCATTCTAGTTGAGACCATACTGTTTGTAAGACTCTATAATTGATTTATGATTAATCAATTATAATTCTAAAAGTTAGACTATGTCTAATTTGAGAATTCTCACTAAGTAAGGATGAAATTATAAAGAAAAGGGTTTCTAGATTTATTTATTAATTAAGAGACTTTGTATGTCTAATTAATAATTATATTAAATGACAATATTATTTAATAATCTATTTTAGTTATTAAATAATTAGTTTTGGCATTTAAACGGTTAGAATTGGAAAAATGGCATTTTTTTGAGAAATATAAATAAAATTGAGGAAAGTGCAAAATCCAAGTGAGGCCCAAGTCACACCATGGCCAGCCACTTCTTTGTGTGTTTCCCAATTATTATTTTCAATTTTAATTGCCAAGTAATTGCTAACCTAAATCTAGCAATAATAGGAAAGTGGTGGATCACACCAAATAAGGCAGTTAATCATTTACTCAGTAAAAGAGGAAACTGTTTATTTGGAAAGTTGAGCTCTCCCTTTTCCCTATATATTGTCGCCCCCTCTCTTCTCTTTGTATGCCTTTGTATCACACAAAATCAAGAGAGAAAAGAGAGAGAAATTTTGAAATTCCTTGTGAGAGAGAAGTGCCCACACACAGCAAACAGTACCTCAATCATAGATTTGAAGACTGTGAAGGATCACATCCATCTGAAGGACATTTGGGCTCAGATCTTGATTATACTTTGCGACAAACAGGAATCAAGGGTTAGAGATCTGAGTGGAAGGAGACACTTTATTCCGCTGCCATCACTGTAAGGTTTCTTAACTTTTATGTGTTTTTATTCATCGTTTTAGAAGTTCATATTTAGGTTGTTAAATCAACATACTTGTGAGTAGATCTAAGATCCTGGTAAAATTAATTCCGACCGGAACAACTTAGAGGGATCCAAACACCCATTCATGAGTTCTTGGAGTTAACGTAAACGTAGGGCTTGGGACCCCTCCTAGGTCGACTACTATGACTCGGGACTACTCAACTCTAGGATTTTTTCTTTCTTGTCATGAGTCAAACATTGATGTACATGTAAATAGGGTCAGTTTTTGATCAAAAATTTCCCCCAAGTTAACTTTCTACTTGTGTGAGGTTGACTTGATGATGTGAACTAAGTCTGTTTCTCTAGAAACTACCAAGTGAGCATCAATTTTGCAATCTCACACAGTTGTTTCTATTCTTTAATGTCTTCTAGTTAAACAAGGAATTTTGAATTCCTCTTCCCTTTGGAACAAGGGAATTCAAAATTTATAGATAAAAAGAAAGGAGAGAAAAGTGAAAACATAGTCGATTTTCTCTCTCTCTTATCTTTTTATATTTAATTAAATTTACTACTTGTGTGCCTAAGAATAGAGGAGATCAATAGCTATAAAGAGAGAACTCCTTCATTCTCTTTTCTCATTCAATCCACATGCCCAACATAGTAAAATTGTAAGCCTCGATCTTTTGCTTCATCTATTTTTCAGCTGTTCTTCAATTTTAAGGTAATTTCTTCAAACATTTCAATTTGTTTTTTCAATTTATTTTTCTTCTGCTCCTCTTCTAAAACTCAATTTCAGGATTTTGAATCTTGTTAGAAATCCTTAAACTTCATTGGGAAGCCCTCCAAAAATTAAAAATTTGATTTTCATGTGAGTTGTTTGAGTTGAACTTTTTCCTTCCTACGAGGTGCAATTTGTCTTTTTTTGCTAGGAAAAACTATTTTGAGCTGAATTGAGTTGATATTCAGTTGTTTCAAGTTGAGAGTATTCATGCCTCATGTGTGAAGAATTATAAGAAAAATTGAAGAATATGATTGAGACACAACCCAATTCATCTGTGCAAATCTCACAGTGCCAATGTCTAAAGATCTAGACAAGGCCGATGGTGGAAAAGTCATAGCCACTGAGTTACTCACTGCTGCTAATTTATGTGAGGACCCGAGAGATCAAGCCTTTAAACTAAGACCTCTTGTTTAACACTAATTTGAACTATTAAGAGTTAAGTACTCACTACCTGAGACTTTCATTAGAAAACCAAGGACAACGATTCCTAATTGTTCCAAAAATCTTTGTTGTAGTGCATGGTCAAGGTTTCATAAGAATGTGGGTACATTCTTGCCTCTTTACCCGGGGTTTGTGTCGATTGCTTATTACTTTGGGGTCTTCCCTTAACAGATAAATTTGAATGGTTACTGGATTTTGTAAAATTGGCCTATTCTAACTCCTCATAAGATCAACTTCTTATGTACCTAAAAAGAAGTCCTAATTAAAAAATAATTGCTTCTACCACTTCAATCAATTCAGTGTGTACATTGACAACATCACTTAAAGTAACTATGGCCTCTACCACCAAGAGTACTTCTATATTCCCGTTATTTCTTCAAGACATGTCACCTTACAAGAAGCTGGTCCTTTCAAAAGGCCTGCTCCATTAATTTACATGAAGAGAAGAGTAGATGCTAGGATGTCTTATCTTAGCATACTAGAAAAGGATGGAAGGATGTTTTTTGCTAATGTCAATCTTTGTTGCAGGGGTCTAATAATGACTTGTCAGCAAATATATGTTGATTCTCGCTTCGATAATGACTCTTGGACAATGCCTCTTAAAGATGAGGAGAGTGGGTAGAATGACACTATCATTGGATTTGAAGAAATGTGGGAATATGATGGAGTTTGTATTGATGATGAAGCTAAGACTGAACCTTTAGGTCAATGGAGGCTTGTGTGTTTGGGGAAGTTGGAGAATCAGCAGGTTGCTAATGCATCAAAGTCATTGAGAATTTATTTGTTTGTATTTCATATTTTCTTACATATAAACCAGTTGTTCTTTTGGTCTCCAGAAAAGATGAGTTTCCTCACTGCTATGGCTTCCTGCTATAAAAGGACGAAACCTGTAATGAGGAATCATGATCCTTCCGTCTGAGAGGTCATATAAGCAGCTCGTGACTTTTTCAGCTCCTCCAAAGAAGTCAAGGAGGAAAGAGAACACTTTTGTGCCCAACAATCCTCATTCGATGAGACATTCACCTAATGTGAAAGAGAAGGTTATTGAAAACAAAGACGAAGCCTACAACTCTGAGCACCCAGACAAGGTTGAACTCGAAGATGCACCAGAAGTGACTGCAACAAAAATCGAAGCACTTCTGCAGAACTAGATAGTTGTTATTTTTTTTGAGGGTGTGGTCTTAGTCCTCTTTTTTAGCATTTAACTTTAGTGTGTTATTCGATCATCCCTCACGGTATTTTGGGGTTGATATGACATGGCAAAAATGTTATTAGAATTTGTTCCAATTTAATTAGAAATTATTCCTATTAAATTAGGAATTTATTCTAATATTTTTTTTTTTGTTTTTACCTTATCTGTTACCGCATGACCTCTAACACTTGCATAGTATTTTATGTCTTAAGAAACTCGGTTACTGGGAGTAACCTCAACATTTCTTAATGTTTATTTACCATGCAAAAACTACTCAGTTGTGCAAATTTTTTTTGAATGCCTCTTGTTATCGCAATTTTTGTCCACCTGACGTGGCACCTCCACTTGGCAAAAAGTAGAAGACATATTGAAAACAAGTCAGCACTAACCAGACAGGTTACCGCCATGCAAAATTCTATCCTGCAAGATATCATGGCCACAAGGTTGACACAAGTAGGTTCTACCTATTAACAATATCATCTAAAAGACAGAAATGTACAACAGCTGGCAAGATCCTAGCCGGGCCTAAAGCTGGTTGGCCAAGGTAAACAAGGCATGGGGTAGGGTGCCTAAGGGGAGATCAACAGACTGCCCAACACTGCTACAACATGGCTTTGTCTAAAGCCTAGAAAGAAAAGATGCATGTCAAGAGCTCTAGTGAAGAGTCTACCCAAGGGCAATGATGTTTAGGCCAAAGGGAGGAGGCAGACTTTGATCCTCGCTTTGGGGATCCTGTCGAATGCTTTGGACCAATAGAGGATTAGAAGAATTAGAGATCTATCCCACCCTTCCGACAAGGAAATTAAAAAACAGGAAAGGTTTAGCACCAGAAATAAAATTAGCATTTATAAGATTTCTAAGGTTAAACCTCTATATCTTTGCTTAGTCGCATGAAGAAATGGTGGGGATCGATCCATAAGTAATTTCTCATGCCCTTAACATAGATCCAAACTTCTGACCTATACAAAAGAAAAGGAGGTTACTAAATGAAGAGTGAGCCCAAGGTTTGAAAGATGAAGTCAAAATGTTGTGCACCAATGACTTCATCATTAAAGCTTTCTACCCGCTCAGGGTGTCCAATCCTATCTTGATACCCAAAATAAAAAACAAGTGGCGAGTGTGCATAGATTTTACTGACCTAAACAAAGCTTGTTCAAAGGACTGTTTCCTCCTGCCAAGAATTGATCACCTAGTAGATGCTACAACTGGTCATGAAATCCTAAGTTTCATGGATGCCTATTTAGGCTATAATCAAATCAAAATGCATCCACCTGACAAAGAGCAAACAAGTATCTTGATGGATGTAGGTCTGTACAGCTACAAAGTCATGCCTTTGGGACTGAAAAATGCAAGGGCTACTTATTAATAGTAAGCAAAATGTTCAAAGACCTGATCGGTCAGAATATGGAAGTTTATATGGATGACATGCTTTTCATGTCTAAAAATGTTGAGGGCATATAGGTTGTCTAAATGAATGCTTTAAGATCTTTCAAGAGTACAACATGAAACTTAATCACCTCAAGTGTTCTTTTAGAGTAGGCTTAGGAAAGTTCCTTTGCTTCATAGTGGATCCCCAGGGAATAGAAGAAACCTCAGAGAAGACTTAAGCCCTTTTGGACATGAAGTCGCCCAAAAAGATAAAAGAAGTGCAAAGCTTAACTGGCCGCATAGTAGCACTTAGTGGGTTCATGTCAAAGCCCACAAATAAATGTGTACCATTTTTCAACATGCTTAGAGGAAATTAAAAATTTGAATGGACAGAGGAGTGTGAAGCTTCCTTCCAAGAGTTAAAGAAACAACTAGCTTAACCTTCTATCCTATCAAAACCTCTAGCTAATGAGGAATTGGGAAGATACCTCGCAGTCATTTAGAGATTCCAGAATGAGCAAAGTCCATGTGCACATCAGTGGGTTGTTGGCTGGTAAAGAGTTGAGTAAAATGTTGTTCAATTGTTGTTAAAATGCTCTGAGTATCGGTGACAATCGAGCCATCTTGGCATGTGAGGGAACAAATCGTGTTTTTGGCTCGTCGACAAGAAGCAAATTGATGAAAGTAGCGCGTGTTCTTGTCACCGAGTTTAAGCCAAGTAACGGGGGAGCGCTGTTGCCAATACGCCTCCTCTTTATAGAGAAGCCTATCAAGGTCCCCTTGAAGTTGGCTGCATTGAAGAATCTCAGTATTGGAAGATTGGGGGTTGTTTTGAATGATCTGAAATTGAGACTGGATGTTTTTGATTTGACGAGGAAGGGGAGGTCCTACCATTTTTTGCCACTAGGAGAGATTAATAGCGCAATGCTGAAGCTTAGTAGCAAGGTTGGATATATTTTAGGAAGAAGAAGATGAAACAGAGAGAGAGAGAGAGAGAGAGAGAGAGAGAGAGAGAGAGAGAGAGGAAAAACAGAGTATTATTATATTAAATGACTACAAAGAAGTAAGCAAATGAAGCTCACTTATATACACGATGATACAAAAGCAAATTAGTTACAGCAGCAACTAACAAACCAGCTAACTAACTAACTAATTTCAGCTCAATATAACAAAGCTCCTAACTAACTTCAGCTCATGATATCTACTTTAATACTCCCACTCAAGATGTGGAATGATTGTTTTGCAATCCCATCTTGTTCTTGAGCACCTAAAATTGAGTAGGAAACAATGGCTTTGTTAACAAATCAACAACCTGCTCCTTAGTCGAAACATGGACAGTTTTGATTATTCCCTCCTGAATTTTTTTCCTTACAATGTGACAGTCTATTTCAATATATTTAGTCCTCTCATGATAGACTGGACTGGCTGCAATATGTTGTGCAGCCTTGTTGTCACAATGTAAAATTGCTGGCCCTTTACAATCAACTTTCAGCTCCTTCAATTTTGAACATAGCAAAACAATTTCGCAGGTGGTATTTCCCATTGCACGATACTCTGCTTCTGCAGAAGATCTTGACACCGTATGTTGCTTCTTACTTTTCCTTGAGACTATAGAATCTAAAAGAAAGATGCAATACCCTGTAGTAGATCTCCTAGTGTTAGGACATCCAGCCCAATCCGAGTCTGTGTAAGCCTCCAATTTAATTTTAAACTTTGATGACATAAAAATCCCTTGTCTAGGAGTACCCTTGACATATTGAAGGATTCTTTCTGCCGCTGTCATATGGCTAGCCTTAGGAGTTACTAGAAATTGCCTTAATTTGTTCATTACATAGGACAAATCAGGTCTAGTAATAGTTACGTATTGGAGTTTTCCAATGATTTTCCTTTACCGTGTGGGATTAGCCAAAGGGTCATCTTCGGTATCTTGGCTAAGCTTTAAGTTGGCCTCCATAGGAGTATTGATTTTTTTTTGTTCCAAGGTGTCCAAGTTCTTCAAGGAGTTTGAGAGCATAGTGCCTTTAGGAAACAAAGATGCCTTTTGCAGACCTTGCAATTTCCAAGCTAGGAAAATACTTCAAATCACCTAAGTCTTTGAGTTTGAATCTGTTGTTCAGCCTCACTTTCAATGCTTCCAATTGAGGGAGATCATTGGAGGCTAGAATAACATCATCAACATATATCAATAGGATCATAAAACCACTTCTCAAGTGTCTAATGAAAAGAGAGTGATCCATGGCTGAATGATGAAAACCCTCTTCAATTAGAGCACCTGAAAACTTTTCAAACCATTGCCTAGAAGCTTGTTTCAAGCCATACAAAGACTTCTTTAGCTTGCAAACAACATTAGGTGACAACTCCCCCTTAGGACTATACCCAGGAGGTAGAGTCATAAAAACATCCTCATGCAAATCCCCATGTAGGAATGCATTATTGACATCAAGTTGGTGTAAAAACCAACCATTGATAGCTACTAAGGCCAAGACAAGCTTGACAGTGACCAATTTGGTGACTGGAGCAAATGTCTCAAAATAATCGATGCCCTCTTAATGGTCGTAACCCTTAGTAACTAATCGAGCCTTAAATCTCTCTACCATGCCATCAGCATTAAATTTGATTTTATACACCCAATTGCATCCAATTGCATGCTAATGGGCAGGAAGAGTGACAATAACCCCAGTGTCATTAGCTTTAAGAGCAATTATCTCATTGTCCATGGCATTATCCCATTCAAATATGCCATGAGCTTGCTCATAGGACGCTGGTTCAGTAAGCCTAGAAATGGACAGAACAAGAGCCCGATATGTTGGAGAAAGCTGAGAGTAGTCAATGAATTTGGAGAGAGGGTAGATAGCTCCCTGATCAAGATCCTGAGAAATAGTAGAATTAGTGCAATTAGTCAAAAAACAATGGTAATGATTCAAGTATGAAGGCTTATGAGTATGTCTAATAGGTCTTGTAGAAGAGGGAGAAAAAGGTGTTGTAGGAATATTTTTTGACTGTGGGGGCAGGGAAGAAATAATCTCTGAATTGGGAGAAGGTGAAGAGTTGCTGGCTGTGATTTCTGGGGTGACTGGATCAGGATCAGTGGCTGGTGTAAAACCAGAAGGCAGTAGTAAAAAACTGTCATAGCCAGCTGGTAGAGAAGTAGTTAAAAAAGGAAAAATACATTCATGAAATTGAACATCTCTACTGCAAAAAAGCTTATTAGTATGGAGATCAAGAAGTTGATAAGCCTTCATACCTGGTGGATATCCAAGGAAAACAAATGGGGCTAATCTTGGTGGGAACTTAGACGTAGAAACAGCAAGAGTAGATCCATATGCTAAACAGCAAAAGGCTTTAAATGATCTTAGTGGGGTTGTTTATGATGCAATATTTCATAAGGACACTTGTTTCCCATGTTGGGAGCTGGGGTTCTATTTATAAGATATGTTGCAGTAGCAAGACAGTCACTCTAATATGGTAGGGGAATATAAGATTGGAAGAGTAAGGCTCTAGCAACATTAAGGAGATGTTGATGTTTTCTTTCCACAACAGAATTTTGTGGTGGTCTATGGTCACAAGAGTGATGATGAATGATGCCTTAGGTCATTAAACAAGGTTGGGAATTGGAGTTCCTTTTCATTGTCTGATCTGACACTTTTAATAGTAATATTGAACTGCTTTTTGGTAAGTTTAATGAAATGTGGTATTACTATTTGAGCAACAGATTTATGTTTGATGAAATGCACCCGTGTAAACCTAGAGCTATCATCCACAATGGTAATAAAGTATTTAAAACCCTCAACAGATAACACATTAAAAGGTCCCCATATATCAATATGTATGACATCAAAACAATGCTTAGCAATGTTATGATTGGAAATAGAAGGCAATTTCCTTTGTTTGGCATAATGGAAAATAGAACAATGAAAATAATTGCTAGGATAATTGCTCAATTTCAATTTTTTATTTAAAGGATGAGTCTTGATGAAAGAGGGGTGGCCAAATCTATAGTTCCACACTATTGCATCACAAATTTTAGAATCTGAAATTGAAAAAACAATAGGAAAATCAGCAGAAAAATTAGTTTTCTGAGGAAATTTTAGGTAGTAGAGAGATTCCCTATTCTTTCACCCATCCCAATCTGCAGAGTCTTCATAATGTCCTGAATGGTAGAATGGTTAGGATAAGAAAAGAAAGAACAATCAACTGAACCAGTGCAAGTAATAGTTGCATTTCTACCAGATAGGACATATGTTTCAAAGGTAGGAACACACAACACATTTTTTAGCACAATTTTGTCAGTTAAATAAACTGAACCTGTGCAAGTAATAGTTGCATTTCTACCATCAGGTAACTTAACATAGGACTAAGATGAATTTTTAACAATATTAACAAACAATGAAATGTCAGGGCACACATGATGTGTAGCACCTGTGTCAATAATCCATCTCTTACTTTGAATAAAATTTGTCTTACCAGATTCATGGGAGACAATTGGTTGATCATCATTAGATTGGGGAGGAGATTGATCTGAATTTTTCTGAGACAGCATACTCATTAATTTTTTACATTGCATAATAAGGGTAGAGATCAGATCTTGATCATTCTCTCCATTCTGGTCAATCTGATTACTCTGGATTTGTTGTGAACCTGAGAAATTTGCAACAACCTTTCCATTTTGTGATGCACCAGAATCTCTAGCTAGAAACCTATTGTAGTATTTATGCCCTAGTGGATACCCATGAATCTTATAGCACTTAGACATGGTAAGACCAGGGATTCCACAGTGAGAGCAAGTCACTTTAGATCTATTGAAGTTAGAGCTTCCAGCAAATTGATCATTAGAAGTCCCAGCAGTAGAAGCACTAGTGTCTTTACTTGTTTCAGAATTAGTGGAGCAAACCTCTCTTTGTCTCTCTTCTAGTATCATTGAAGCATAAGCTCTGTTGATCATAGGAAGGGGTTCTTGCATCAGAATCTGAGATCTTACATTGTTATAAGACTCATTCAGACCTATTAAAAATTTAAGAAACTTGTCTTCCTCTTGATATCCTTGTATAATTTTCTTAGCACCACATTGACAAGGAGGCAGTGGCCTGTATTCCTGAATTAAGTCCCATAGGGCCTTTCTTCGAGTGAAGTAAGTAGTCACACCCATATCACCTAGGTTCAATAACTGCATCGGGCTCTTAGCTTGAAAAATCCTTGGAGCATTCCTTTGTCTGAACCTTTCTTGAAGATCATCCCAGATATCTACTGCAACATCCATGTACATAATACTCTCAACAAATTTCTTGTGATATAGAGTGAAGTAGCCAAGAAACAACAAGACTATTGCATCGATTCCAGGCATCGTAGTCTTCATCATTTTCATCAGGTTGACTAAGCTTTCTATTGACGAATTGCATCTTGTTCCTCGCAAGCAAGGACACTGTCATAGTACGCTTCCATGAGTGATAATTATCACTTCTAGTAAGTATTTTAGGGACAAGATTGGCACTAGGATGATCACTGTTATACATATAGTATGGATCGCGATTTGGATCATTATGAGATCTAGAATTAGGTTCGAGAACAGAGAAAGGATTTGAATCTTCAAAGGTGGTCCCTTGAGTGGTTTTTCTTTGAGTATTACCTCTTCCACGTGCCATGGACAAGCAGCAACAAGAGATTCAAGAAGAATGATAGTAATCATGAACTGAACGATAAACAGAGCTCCATGATCAACATGGCTCTGATACCATTTTAGGAAGAAGAAGATGAAATAGAGAGAGAAAAACAGAATATTATTGACATTGAATGATTACAAAGAAGTAAGCAAATGAAGCTCACTTATATACACGATGATACAGAAGAAAATTAGTTAGAGCAGCAACTAACAAACTAGCTAACTAACTAACTGATTACAACTCAATATAGCAAAGCTCCTAACTAACTTCAGCTCATGATAGCAACTTTAATAATATATGATCCTGACCATGAGAGTTATTGGGAGAATTCCATGCCTAGCTAATACAATCCTCAAAGCTGCTTTTGGTGAGACATCAGCTATCGAAATGGAATCGTTGTTTGGAGACATAAGAGGTAGCCTCAGTATTGCTAAGGGAAAGGATTAAAGTTCGGTGATCAGAGCCAAAGAAATTTCCATTGAGAAGGTTAGCATTGGGCAAAGATGATGTCCACGGGAGTTTTGAGATACCCAAAGCTAATCGTTCTTGGATGCAAGTGGGATGTGAGTGTTTATTAGTCCATGTGTAAGGGCTCTTGTTACCACGGATGGGATGGAGTGTGTAAGTATCTAAGAAAGTTTAGAAAAAAGGCGAAGGACTTTTATTTAGAGTGCCCCCAAGTTTGTCAACAAGGGAAAGAAAAGCATTAAAGTCGCCCATTAAGAGCCAAGGGTTGTTATATACAGTATTACCAAGGCGATGGAGGAGTTGCCACGTAATGGGGCGATTATTGTGCTGTGGGGCTCCATAAAAACCAATGAAAGAAAAAGGGCAACGATTAGGAAACCGGATATAACAATGAAAATGACTTATATTATATGAAAGTAAAGTTACATCAACACCCTGAGTCCATAACAAAAAGAGGTCGCCACTAAGGCTGACCCGAGGGACTTCAAGACCATTAGCAAAAGAAAGCTTAGCTCTAAGTTTATTAATAGCACCAACAGGGAGTTTACTCTCCATGATATACAAAATGGTTGGTTTAAACTACTTGACTAAGAGGGAGAGTCGACAGAATGCTCGTTTACTCCCTAATCTGCGAGCATTCCAGCTTATAATACTCATGGATCCTGGCAGGTGCGCTGAGCGTTACCCGCCTGATCAGGATTGCTTTCATCTAAGGACTTTGCTTGATTACAATTATGCTTGAGGAGCTTTCGAAACTCAGCTCCATCAATTCTTGAGGGTCGCTTTGGCTTGATTCTACGATCGGGGGAAGCGCTATTGGTTGGCACAGAGGATGCTCCAGGAGAAAATTGCAGTGGCTGAGAGGCCGTTAAGTCAGCAAGTATAGTGGAGAATGGCCTAGAGACAGGAACAGTGTGCCAAGTTGTGCCATCCGTGACAGAGGGGATCGGCGTAGTAGGTTGTGTGGACAATGTTGGCATAGGGGTATGGAGTTGCTCCGTAGTTGTGACAAGGATAAAGTGATGGTGTACTGGTCTCTAATGGGACATCGACATCAAATCTTGGGGAACTGATGGGTGTCGGTGTAGGGCTCATTGGGTGAATAGGGTGGTGGGAGGTGTTAGGGAGCATGATGTTGCGTGTGGGGGTGTTTAGAATGGGATTCCATCCTGTCGCAAAGGAAGGAGCGTGAGAAGCTGAGTATAAGGGCAAGGTTTCGTGTGTGTTGGAAGATCCTGCCACGAAAGGGCCTATTGAAACCATATGAGCTTGACTGAAGTGTTGAATACCATAATCGAAAGTGGGGCATTGTAAGCATGAGTTGGCATGCTCTGGCCTTTTGGCACACACACGAGTTGATGGGTATCCATAAGGTGAGGATGAAATATCTGTGGGCGGAGTGTGGCGCGAGTGGTTGCAATATATAATGGATTGGAGGTGATAAGAAACTTTTTCTCTGAGGGTGTGATCATAGCGGAGCGAGGGGGTACAGAAGACGAATCATATTTGGCCAAGAACTCGGCACAGTGATTCACAATATGACTTAGGCGTCCATAAAAATGGCAAAAATTAGGCAAGTTTTCGTATCGAAACTCAAGCCAAACAGGGGTAGCTATATTGGCGAAGTGGAAACAGGCTCCGCGATGAAGGGGTTGAGTAACGTCAATTTCTATCCGCACCCGAAGATAAAACCCTCATGTTTCTTAAAGAGAGGCAGTATCCACATCAATGAAACGAACGGGAATCTCACCAAGCTTCCTTGCTAGAGCCCAGGATCGATCAAGGAAAGGGATTCCAAAAACTTCAATCCAAAAAGGAGTTAAAGTAAGCATTTCGACTGTGACTGTGGAGCCGATTTCAAGGGGGTCATAACAATGAGCTTATAGTCGAAATGCCATGGTTGCCCAATAAGAACACGCCGTTAATCACCAAAGCATCCAAATTATACAGTGAAGAAATTTGGTTCTTTCACCAGAACATTGATAGAGTAACGCTCATGCCACATTTGGTGAAGGCATTTTTTGAAAGCAACTTCGTTAAAATGGCAATTAGTGAGCAGCTTAACTGCAAGGAAAGTAGAGGGCTCTTCCCCAACATCTTCTTCAGGCTCTTCAGGTAGTTCAAAGAGAGTGGATTTTTGTTTCAGTGTCACTGAGGTTTAAAGTAGTGCTGAGAGTTTGAGAAAGTTATTCCATGACAAAATCAGACTGAACAAATAAAGAATACCATGGGAAAGGTGTGTGATATTTGTGGAGATGGATTAATGGTTTATAGTGAAGTGAGGAGTTAGATTAGATGAGCAGTCATAAAATGGTGGGAGGGAATATGTAGTGGATAGTGTGATATTTATAGTGGGCGGTGTATGAGTTATAAGCATTATACGAAGAAGCCTTTGTGAAGGTTGTGATGCTCGAAGACAAAAGAAATTACTGAAGCCATTCTGAAGAAATATTAGAATAAAGGCCTGAAAATTGAATGCAAGTCTCTGCATATCAGAGGAAGCAGGGGTCGATGGTGATATACTGTAAGTACCCCCTAAAGATTTCCAAAGGACGCCTGGAATCAAGGTAAGCTTTAAGGATCGTAAGGTAATAATGAGAAGCTCGGGGGGATCAGAGATGTGATGGTAATTTAATTCTATTTATGGAATGAATGGGCAAAATTGAAGGGGAACATACGGTTTTGGCTAAAAGAGGGGGGAAACCAAATTTGGGTAGGAACATTAATGGCAAAAGTGACATTAAACAGGAAGTTATGGAGGAAGTGATGCATACCTATTTGGGAGGGGTCTAGTTGCAGGGCGGCGGTGTTGGTGGTGATGATTGCTTCTGGGTCTGGCTGCGAGTTGACGAAGCCGTTAACGGTGCGAACCGAGATGTTTCGTGTGGTTCGAGATGGAGAGCTATTGTCACCACGGGTTACAGATCCCAAATGGATAAGAGCGTCGAGCACCAATGACGACGACGACAACAGAACCATAAAGGCGGTGCACGAAAAAGCCCTAAAACAAGTCGAAGGAAGACTCGAGAAGGTCTTCCATTCTCCAACACTCTCTATTTTTGATAGCTATAGTTATTCTCTCTTGTCTTAATGTATAATAGCACACTCTCATTATCACTAGGTATGATATGACCATTTATAATATGTCATAATATATAAAATTTAAATGTGCCAAGTATCACACGGAGGTATTTTAATATTAAGTCTCATACTTTTTAATTTAATAAATTTTATTAAGAACCACACTAATAAACTATAAAGTAACGTCCATGATACAATATTTTCACTTTAAAATATTAATTAACAATACTCTAACTTTAAATAAACAATAAATTTTATCTTTTCACATGCTTTAAGTTCTCTCTCTATTTTGTAGTTTAGTTTCTTTCTTGTTTCCTTGGTTCTTGTTGTGTTTTGTTCGATTGCTTCAAGCATTAGATCAGTATGTGAGATTGAAGAGCAGCATGTTGGTATTGAGATTGAAGATAAGGAGGAATGAGGCTTATCGTATGATAATCGAACGATTAATCTGATGATTATCATTGGTATATTGTTGGGTAATTTATTATTTAAGGGTCTATTGATTCAAACATTATACAACATATGATGGTTTCTTTATGGCAGTCGGGCAAAAGAGTCTTTGTGAAAGAACTAGATCCAAATATTTATTTGTTTAATTTCTACAATGAATTAAATATTCAATGTGTTATGACAAGCAGTCCTTGGACGTTTAATCGTACTCAATTTATTTTTGAACGTGTTAAACCAGGGGTTTATCATTCTCTAGTTTTGAAGCGTTTGCTTACGTGGGTGCAAGTTCATGAACTGCAACATTAACAAATTCAACTATATTCTGGAAGACAAAAGTGCTTTTATTGGAGAGTTTGTGGGGACTGACCTTAAGAATTTTCAAGGGTTAGTGGGACTATCTACGATTACGAGATATTGTTGATATCACTAAACCTTTCAAGAGAATGATGAAGATTTATCAAATAGGGAGCGAATGATTTTGGGTTATGTTTAAATATGAACATGTTTCTACCTTTTTCATCATTTGTGGCTTCATTGGTAACTCTAAATGATTTTGCTCTAGATTATTTACAACTCTTTTTAAGGAAATTGTGAAGCCTTATTTTGAGTTTATATGAGCTCAATTACATCATAGGAGTCAGTTGATTGGCTCAAAATGGTTGAGAATCGATACACAGAAGGATGCACGTTTTTTTAGTTGTTCTAGTTCTCATCACTTATATGTTCCTAGTTTGGTAACTTCTTAATGCCCTATGATTATGGAGAATAATGGAGGAGATCGCGAAGGTCGTGTTGTCAAGTTAAAGGGAATATTGTTGGAGAGAATGGTGGGATTATTAATATGGCTTGTTCGAATTTGAATGTTTGGTGAACATTTTTTGACAGAGATGACGAGGATCTGTTAGGTTTTATGCCCTAAATAAAACTCCATTTCAATGTAATCTATTTTATTCAACATCAATAAAGAAACAGAAGTATTTTTCATTCATTTGTGTATGTTTTGGTTCACTTTATCAATTGCTTGTCTATTTGATTTATAAATTCATCTTAAACCCTTTTCACATACTTGATCATGTTTATTGTGCTGTCATCACATTGGAAAGTAAACATGACTATGTGAATAAAGTTTCCTAGATTTATCAGACACAGGGTTTTACAGATATGATAATCTACAACAAGAGTTTACTTGTATTTGGAGAAATACTATGTTCTTTCCAGAACATTCGTTAAAGTAAAGCTCAGGTTGGATGCATGGAGTATGCATCGGAAGGGACCGATATTGAACTTTGACTTAGATTTAATTAAACTTACCGTAAAATCTATTCAAGTCAATATCGCCAAGTTGATCCTAGATCAAATGATCTTAATCCTGTTATGTTTAGGCTCAATCTCAAGAGGCTATTCGTGTTCTTTGATTTGTTAGTTAAGCCTACTTTTAGGTCAGGGTGATACGTACATTTTGGGAACACGGTAGTGTAATTGAGTGGGAGCGCTAACATAAATATGGAATCTATAGCTTCTATCTGGCGAATAGTAAGTAAAGGATGATCTCCTTCGAGCTTGACCAAACGAAAATAAATGGTGGAGATCTCATTTCACATAAGCTGAAATATCATTTATACGGGGTTAAGTGTTTTAAGGATTAAATACATTGTAGGGTGTAACGGTAATCTAATCCCTTTACAGTGTAGATCATTCATATAGAGGATCATTGATCAAATTAGGATTATAACAATGGATAACTAATGATGTGTCTATATGGTGGAACATATAGAGCATTCTATATACTGAGAGTGCAATTCTAAGTTCTATGCGTGGATTCAACGAAGAATTAATAAGTCAGTGAATTTAGGTGTTAAATTCTTGATCTGCTTATTGGAAGCTCGGTTATATAGACCCATGGTCCCCGCACTAGTTGAGATAATATTGTTTGTAAGACTCATGTAATTGGTTTTGATTAATCAATTATAATTTACAAATTAGATTATGTCTATTTGTGAAATTTTCACTAAGTAAGGGCGAAATTGTAAAGAAAGAGTTAATAGGGACATATTTGTTAATTATGATACTTTGTATGGTTCAATTAATAAATATGATAAATGACAATATTATTTAATAATTATTTATAGTTATTAAATAGTTATAATTGGCATTTAAATGGTTGAATTAGGAAATTGGCATTTTTGAGAAAATCAGATACAAAAGTGTTAAAATTGCAAAATTGCAAAAATAAGGCCCAAATCCACCTAGCCATGGCCGACCACTTTTGTAGGCTTTTTAAGGTGATATTTTCATTATTTTAATGCCAAATAATTCAAACCTAACCCTAGTGGAATGCTATAAATAGATAGTGAAGGCTTTAGGAAAATTACACTTTCTGAATCAGAAAAACCTGAGCCTCCTCTCTCTTCCTTAGCCGCCACTCTCTCTCTCTCTCTTCTTCCTTCATATTTCAAACTTACCCTAGTGATTAGAGTAGTGCCCACACACAGCAAGCAATACCTCAATCATAGTGAGGAAGATCGTGAAGAAAGATCATCAGCAAAGGAGATTCAGCATCAAGGATTCAGAGAAAGAGATCCAGGTTCAGATCTTGATAATACTCTGCTACAGAAAGGATACAAGGGTTAGAGATCTGAACGGAAGGAGTCATTTAATTCCGCTGCACCCAATGTAAGGTTTCTTAACTTTATATGTGTTTAATTTATCATTTTAGAAAGTTCTTATTTAGGATGTTAATAAACATACTTGTGAGTAGATCTAAGATCCTGGTAAAATAATTTCCAACAACTGGCCTCAGAGCCATGGTAATTGATTTACTTGCAAGAAATTTGGACTTTAAAACGATTGTTTGTTTATTTTTTGGATGGTATCATGTTGTATTGAGTGTTATTTGATGATTGATTGGTGTTTGTGAATTTTCGTTAAAAATAATGGAATCTCTGTTTCTGGAATTATTTTTATTGGATATTATGGAAAAAACTAAGCAAGTTACTTTTTTACAGAACTCCATTTTGATTTAATTTGAATTAGTTATGATTTTTTAAATATTCGAAAATATCGGAGTTGTGCTGAAATTTTCCTGCGATCGCGAAAACTGTCCGTACAGCTCACAATTTTTTTTCGTTTTTCTTCGTTTTTTCATGCTTTTTCATGGAATTAACTTCCGATTTTTTGTGTAGTTATGTATTTATACTATTACTATTCCTAATTCAATTCTAATTATCTTTTTGAATTAATTTAATATTTTTTAAATTTAATTCAAGATATTAGTGTAATTTGAATTTGAAAATAGTTAGTATCTATCTTTTTTGCTTAATAATCTATCTTATTTTTAAATTTGATTATATCTTATCTTATTTTTAAAATTTAAGGTCAGATTTAAAATATTTTAAATTAATTTTTTTTTTAAATAATTTGACCTTATTTAAATTTAAAATAAGATAAATATAATCATGTAATTTTAAAAAGATGTAAGATATTTTGCTAACTTTTAAATTTTGTTATTTTATTTATTTAAATTACATTTAAAATCTGAAAAAGATATTCATTTATCTTTTCTAATTTTTTATTTAATTTTCATTTATAAAATAACATTTGAATTTTAAAAGTAGTTAGCAAATTTTTTGAAAGGATATTTAGGTTGGTTGAAACTTAATTTTTCAAAATTGTAGGTTTAATTTTAAATTTAAATATTTAATTAAATTTCGAAATTTTTTTTATTTTTAAATTTTTGAAATTTTTTTTATTTAATTAATTATATTCGAAATTAATTATTTAATTTAAAATTAAATAAATCCTACATCCAACTATCCAACTAACCTTGTTGCAGGAGTATGTGTTTTAGCTTGTGTGTAAGTTTTCAAAACCTATTATTACTTGATTGCAAATAGTCATGGTTACTTTTTGCCAGATCTAATGATCTGATGGCTCCCTTGGTCAAGATAATAATTTGTAACAGGTATATTTACAATCTTCTTTCATCTGTGTATGACCTAGCAACATGATAGGACCCATCCAAAGTGTGCCTGTGTGAGTCTATGTGTTTAATTTTATTATAGATGCATATAGGTTGTTGTTGCTAAAATAAATTATCATAGTTCTTGATAGAATTTATTTAGGCCCATTTAGTTTTTGGGCTTATTCAATTAATAACAGTTGTTCTTATTAAGGTTAAATTCCTCTCTTTTGGGCCTTGTGTGAGAGTTGGGAGCCATAGAAGTGGGTACGACATACTGAACCCAGCACCTCCTGACATGAACCACCCCAATTGTGAAGGCCCATTTGCCTGATTTGAATGACTGTACTAGGTTAATTACACTAGTTTAACATAATTAAAATTGATTAGCAACATAATTAATTTCATTTATTTTGAAATTAATTTAGAAAATCATAGTTTAAAGAATTTTATATTCTAAGCTAAACTATATGTATTTTCTTGTATTTAATTAAATATAGAATTATAACCATCTAGATTCTTTCTGAAGCTTAATTTAAATTTTTCATTAAATATTCCTATTTAAGTTGATATTTAGTTATCTACAACTAACCAACTTAAATCTGAATATCTTTTGGATTTAAAATTTCAAAATTAAGTTGAGGAATTTTAGGCATTGGTTATTAAGATTCTTTAGATATTTTTTTAAGTTAATATCTTTTCGAATATTAACTTAAAATGGAATATTTTAGATATTTTTTAGGTTAATATCTTTTCGAATATTAACTTAAAATGGAATATCTTCAAATTAAGTGGTTACAACTTAATTTTAATTTAATTAAATCTGATTTGAAAGATATTTAAGTTGATTTTTTAGATTCTTCTAAAACAACTTAAACAAGATATTTTCAATTTTGTTCCATTTTCAATTCGATTTTTTTTCGAATTTAATAATAATTGAAATTTAATTAAAGTTGATTTTTTATTTAAACCAACTTTAATTTGTAATTTTTCATTATTATATTATGGAACTTGTTCCATTTTCAATTCGAATTTATCTTTCGAATTTAAATAATAATTAAAATTGATTTTTTATTTAAACCAACTTTAATTTGTCATTTTTCATTATTATATTATGGAACTTGTTCGATATTTATTTGAATTTATTTTTCAAATTAAATAATAATTGAAAATTAATTAAAGTTAATTTTTTATTTAAACCAACTTTAATTTGTAATTTTTCATTATTATAATATCGAATATTATGATTATACAAAATACATATATATATATATATTTTTAAATAATGAGCTTTTAATCAAAAGATATTCGATATCCATTGTTGGTCTTACAATAGTTAAACTTTTTCAATATAACCTCGAGACGCTAGACTTCGTCCCCCTGTGGATGGTTATTCGTTGAACACTTTTAACACCGTAAGATTTCATTTGATAAGTGTTTTGTGAGTTTTCGTCTCTATTTAGACTCTCCCCTATGGTGACTACTTCGAGATAAACTCATAAAACATGAAACAATGGTGGAAGCTCATAAAATGAGAATAACCTTGACTCTCGCCTACCGGGACAACGTTGGATTCTCATTTTGATCGAATAAAAGGTTGCTAAAATGTTTAATTTTAGATGAGCTGACAACTCTATTCAACTAATGTTATCTTTGACTCTCGCCTACCGGGACACTGTATTTCATTATGTTGGAAACCTTGGAAAATAAACTATGTTAGATTTAGTATTTCTATAACATATGTCATTACTTGTTATTTTCTGAACTTGTGTATGAATTTTGAACCAAAACCTTACTTCTGTTTTATTGATGTGTTGTAGTGTCTATAATCCCCTTCTCATTCCACTCCTAATTTATCTTAGCAATTGAACTTGAAGTTATAAACTCCTTGTCAAGTAATACTTCACATATGCTCATGATGGACTTTAAATTCCAGAAAGCAGGTAAGCTGGGAATTGTTCACTCTGAAGAGCAAATAGTTCATAACTCCATAAATCCTACTACTTCAAGCTTAGTTGAGAAGATAAGAGAAAGTGATTCCACTTCCTCAAGTTATACTTCACAACAAAATGAACTAGCAAGAACAACAATTAACAAACGAATAAGCAGTAATGCTTTAGTCTTCGAATCATGTGTGTTAGAGAATGATAAATCCATTTGGATTCTTGATTCTGGGTCTACAAACCATGTAAGTTGTTCATTGCAATTGCTTGAGAATTGGAATTATTTGAAATCCGGAGAGTTGAAACTTAAAGTTGGTAATGGCGAAATGGTTTCGGTTAGAGCTAGAGGAAAAGCCAAACTAAAGATTCAAAACAGAATTTTGGAATTAGACAATGTCTTATACATTCCAAATTTCAGTAGAAACTTGGTTTCTGTTTCATGCTTACAATTGCAACAATACAAATTAGATTTTTCGGATTCTGGTTCTACCATTTCTCGAAATGACATTCAAATTTGTGTTGCATCCATGGAACAGGGGCTTTATGTTCTTAGACCAGAAACACCATTTGCCCTACATAACGAACTTTTTAAAGTAGCTAAACCTAGAAACCACAAAAAGCAAAAGATCGTTGATGATAATGAAACATATCTATGGCATTTACGTTTAGGTCATATAGGCTTTGATAGATTCAATAGGCTAACCAAAGACGGTCCATTGAAAAATATCGTCTTAGGTGAATCGCCAGTATGCGAGTCCTGCCTGGAAGGAAAAATGACTAAACGTTCTTTCTCTGCAAAGGGAGAGCGTGCCAAACAACCCCTAGGGTTAGTGCATTCCGATGTCTGCGGACCTTTGAATGTCAAAGCCCGAGGTGGTTATGAGTACTTTGTCACTTTCATTGACGATTACTCTAGATATGGACATATTTACCTTATGCATAAGAAATCTGAAACATTTGCAAAGTTTCAAGAATTTCATGCTTTGGCCCAAAACCAATTAGGTAAATCATTAAAGATCTTGCGAACTGATAGGGGTGGAGAATATATGGATATGCAGTTCAAAGATCATTTAATTGAACTTGGAATTGAATCCCAATTAACCGCCCCTAGCACTCCACAACAAAATGGAGTTGCAGAAAGACGGAATCGCACGCTTTTGGAAATGGTTAGGTCTATGCTTAGTTTTTCAACTCTACCTACGTCGTTCTGGGGATATGCTATTCAGATGGCAACCGACATTTTAAATGTTGTTCCATCTAAATCAATCCCTAAGACACCTTTAGAACTTTGGAATGATTGTACACCTCGTTTACGCCATTACAGAATCTGGGGGTGCCCTGCTCATGTCTTAAGAAAGAAAGACGGCAAACTTGAGTCACGAACTGAAGTTTGCATGTTTGTCGGTAATTCTAAAGAGACTAGGGGTGGACTATTTTATAGTCGCAAGGATGATAAAGTGTTTGTTTCTATAAATGCCACTTTCCTTGAAGATGACTATATTAAGAATTTCAAATCACAAAGTAAAGTAGTGTTGGAGGAAATGCTTTCAGATATAAGTCCTTCCAATGTTCCATTCTCTTCCACACGTGAAGAGGACAATCCCACTCCCTCAGTTGAACCAACTGAGAAATCTACTACTAAAATTTCTGTTCAGAAGATCACCGCACCTCGTCGTAGTGGGAGGGTTTCAACAAAACCTGCTCGTTATGGCTTGGATGGTGAAATCAATATGGTCGTAGGTGACGGTATTGATGACGATCCATTAACCTATAAACAGGCAATGGCTAGTCCGCAACGAAAACGATGGTCGGCCGGCATGGATTCAGAAATGGATTCCATAAAAAAGAACAAAGTCTGGGAATATGTAGACGCACCTGACGACTATCATCCGATAGGATGCAAGTGGGTTTACAAGAAGAAAAGAGGAGCTGGAGGCGAAGTCGAAACTTTTAAAGCTAGACTTGTAGCCAAGGGTTATACCCAAAGAGAAGGCGTGGACTATGAGGAAACTTTTAGTCCTGTTGTCATGCTCAAATCCATCCGAATTCTTCTCTCCATAGCTACTGCTTTCGATTATGAAATCTGGCAAATGGATGTCAAGACTGCCTTCCTTAATGGGGTACTTGAAGAAACCATCTATATGGAGCAACCAGAAGGTTATGTTCTTCCTGGGCAGGAAAAGAAAGTTTTCAAATTAAATAGGTCTATCTATGGACTTAAGCAAGCTTCTCGCTCATGGAACAAAAGGTTTGATGAAATCATCAAGACCTACGGCTTTCTTCAGAATGAAGATGAACCTTGTGTTTACCAACTCAAGGAAGACCAAATAGTAGTATTCTTGGTCCTTTATGTTGATGACATTTTGATTATTGGAAACAATGTCAAGAAAATGACTTCACATCAAGGAATGGCTCAACACTCAATTCGGTATGAAAGATTTGGATGAAGCAGCCTATGTTCTTGGTATTCAGATTATTAGAAACTGGAAGAACAGATCTCTTGCTCTCTCTCAAACAACCTACATAGACAAAGTCTTAGAGAGATTCTCCATGAACAACACCAATGGGGAAAACATGCCTTCTAGATATTGTATTCGTCTATCTAAGGAACAGTCATCGACTGATCCTCAAGAGATAGAGGACATGGCGAAAATTCCCTATGCCTCTGCAGTTGGAAGTCTAATGTATGCAATGTTATGCACTAGACCTGACATCTGTTATGTTGTTGGAATTGTGAGCAGGTATCAGTCTAATCCAGGACAAGAACATTGGAATGCAGTTAAGTATATTCTGAAATACTTAAAGAGTACAAGGAATCTTGTGTTAGCCTACAAGGGTGGTGCTTTAAATCCCATAGGCTACACTGATTCAGATTTCCAGGCAAGTCTTGAAGACAAGAAATCTACATCTGGGATGGTGTTTACTCTTGGGGGTGGAGCGGTGGTTTGGAGAAGTGCTAAACAAACCGCGATATCGGACTCAACTATGGAAGGTGAATATATAGCAGCAGCCGAAGCTGCTAAAGAACTTGTCTGGCTAAGAAAGTTCTTCACCAGCATAGGTGTTGTTCCTGGAATGGAAAAGCCTCTGGTTTTAATTTGTGATAACAATAGAGCAATAGCAAACAGTAAAGAACCTCGAAGCCACAAGAGAAGCAAACACATTGAAAGGAAGTATCACATTATCAGAGAATATGTGGCAAGAGGGGATGTACTAGTTGAGAAAGTTGACACAGAGGACAACCTAGCTGATCCATTTACCAAAGTCCTGTTCGTGACAGCCTTTGAAAAGCACCGTCAAAATTTAAGATTAATTGATATATACTAATTAGTTTTATATTAGTGCAAGTGGGAGTTTGTTAGGTTTTATGCCCTAAATAAAACTCCATTTCAATGTAATCTATTTTATTCAACATCAATAAAGAAACAGAAGTATTTTTCATTCATTTGTGTATGTTTTGGTTCACTTTATCAATTGCTTGTCTATTTGATTTATAAATTCATCTTAAACCTTTTTCACATACTTGATCATGTTTATTGTGCTGTCATCACATTGGAAAGTAAACATGACTATGTGAATAAAGTTTCCTAGATTTATCAGACATAGGGTTTTACTGATATGATAATCTACAACAAGAGTTTATTTGTATTTGGAGAAATACTATGTTCTTTCCAGAACATTCGTTAAAGTAAAGCTCAGGTTGGATGCATGGAGTATGCATCGGAAGGGACCGATATTGAACTTTGACTTAGATTTAATTAAACTTACCGTAAAATCTATTCAAGTCAATATCGCCAAGTTGATCCTAGAGCAAATGATCTTAGGCTCAATCTCAAGAGACTATTCGTGTTCTTTGATTTGTTAGTTAAGCCTACTTTTAGGTCAGGGTGATACGTACATTTTGGGAACACGGTAGGGCAATTGAGTGGGAGCGCTAACATAAACATGGAATCTATAGCTTCTATCTGGCGAAGAGTAAGTAAAGGATGATCTCCTTTGAGCTTGACCAAACGAAAATAAATGGTGGAGATCTCATTTCACATAAGCTGAAATATCATTTATACGGGGTTAAGTGTTTTAAGGATTAAATACATTGTAGGGTGTAACGGTAATCTAATCCCTTTACAGTGTAGATCATTCATATAGAGGATCATTGATCAAATTAGGATTATAACAATGGATAACTAATGATGTGTCTATATGGTGGAACATATAGAGCATTCTATATACTGAGAGTGCAATTCTAAGTTCTATGCGTGGATTCAACGAAGAATTAATAAGTCAGTGAATTTAGGTGTTAAATTCTTGATCTTCTTATTGGAAGCTCGATTATATAGACCCATGATCCCCGCACTAGTTGAGATAATATTGTTTGTAAGACTCATGTAATTGGTTTTGATTAATCAATTATAATTCACAAATTAGATTATGTCTATTTGTGAAATTTTCACTAAGTAAGGGCGAAATTGTAAAGAAAGAGCTAATAGGGGCATATTTGTTAATTATGATACTTTGTATGGTTCAATTAATAAATATGATAAATGACAATATTATTTAATAATTATTTATAGTTATTAAATATTTAGAATTGGCATTTAAATGGTTGAATTAGGAAATTTCCATTTTTGAGAAAATCAGATACAAAAGTGTTAAAATTGCAAAATTGCAAAAACAAGGCCCAAATCCACCTAGCCATGGCCGGCCACTTTTGTAGGCTTTTTAAGGTGATATTTTCATTATTTTAATGCCAAATAATTCAAACCTAACCCTAGTGGAATGCTATAAATAGATAGTGAAGGCTTTAGGAAAATTACACTTTCTGAATCAGAAAAACCTGAGCCTCCTCTCTCTTCCTTAGCCGCCACTCTCTCTCTCTCTCTTCTTCCTTCATATTTCAAACTTACCCTAGTGATTAGAGTAGTGCCCACACACAGCAAGCAATACCTCAATCATAGTGAGGAAGATCGTGAAGAAAGATCATCAGCAAAGGAGATTCAGGATCAAGGATTCAGAGAAAGAGATCCAGGTTCAGATGTTGATAATACTCTGCTACAGAAAGGATACAAGGGTTAGAGATCTGAACGGAAGGAGTCATTTAATTCCGCTGCACCCAATGTAAGGTTTCTTAACTTTATATGTGTTTAATTTATCGTTTTAGAAAGTTCTTATTTAGGATGTTAATAAACATACTTGTGAGTAGATCTAAGATCCTGGTAAAATAATTTCCAACAGGATCCTAACGGGTAGTTTATTTTTGTGGACCCTAAAAGAAAAAGGCCTGATGAGATGGCCCAAGTAACAAATGAGAGCTTGTAAGGCACAACTAATATGGTGCAAGATCAATTTAGTATGGAGGCAGACAATAATACATTAACGGGCTCAAAAAAAAGGCTTTCGGTGGGTACTGGTTTTTAGACCCACGGCTCATCATCAATATCATTATTTGGAATTGTGAACGGCTTAGGAACTCATGGGTTATCCAATTCTTTATTCATCTTGTGATAAAAATGAAACCCAGTTTTATTTTTATGTGTGAAACTTTGTGTCATAAGGAGGTGGTGGAGCAAGTTAGGTTGAAATTAGGGTTCAGGATTTTTTTTCTCAATGGATCCAGTTGGTCATAGTGGTAGGGTGGCCTTTTATGGAGAAATAAAGGATATTCAGCTTATAGGTTATTCCCTTACTCATATAGATGTTTGAGTAGTGTGGTGTGGAATGAAGCTTTGAGGTTGACCAGGTTATATGGTGAACTAAATACACAACTTCAGAGCAGTTTTGAAAATTAAGAGAGACTTCCTCTTCCTCTTTATCGTGGTGTCTTTTAAAGGATTTAAATAATGTGATGAGCCAAGCTAATAAACTTGGGGGTAATCCTTATCCCTCTTAGCTTATTGATGGTTTCCAACAAGTGGTAGGTGAGTGTCATCTACATGATTAAGACTTTGTTGGTTGCCCTTTTATGTGGGAAAGTAGTTGTGGTAGTGATTCTTTGATTGAGGTTTGTTTAGATAGAGCCCATATTACTCAGAACTGGTTAAATCTTCTTCAATTTGCTAAACTCTATAATCTTGAAGTTTCTACTTCATATCATTGCCCTTTATTCCTTAACTTTGTGGCACCTATTAGTGGTAATCATTCTAAGTTTTTCCGTTTAGAAATGCTTGGTTGAGAGAGCCTTTTTGTCTTCAAGGTGCCAAGGATTGTTGGGAGCTTTGTTTCGATTAGTCAATGATGGAGAAAAGCAAGTTGTGTGGGAAAAAATTGTTAGATTGAGAGAAAAACTTTATTGGTAATTTCATAGAGAGGATTGGAAAATGTAAAAAAGAGATCCAAAAGTGGAACAAGGGGAAGAATGTTGATTCTATTAAGTTGTACAATGAAAAAAAAAAAAAACTTGTATGAAATTATGACTCAGAGAGAGGTGTTTTGGTGCCAACGCTCTAAACATCTTTGGCTTCATGAAGGGGATCAAAATAGTAATTTTATCCATCCTAAAACTACTTCTATAAGGAAGAATAATACTATTACTCATCTCTCAGACTCAAGAGATTGGTGGGTTAATTGAGATAATGGACTTGCAGATGTGGTGGTCGATTACTATGGAGCAAAACATGGCTTTGTTATGCCCTATTCGCGACGAGGAAGTTAAACTTTCCTTATTTTAGATGCATCCGGATAAGACCCCATGTCTTGACGAAGAAGAAGCAACCTCTTAACATGGTAGATTTGTGTCCTATTTTCCTTTGGAATGTGCTCTATAAAATTATATCTAAAGTCATTACTAATTGTTTGATAGCTGTTATTCCTTGTGTAATTTATAATAACCAAAGCTCTTTTATCCAAAGACATCTAATCTCGGATAAGATCATGGTTCCTTATGAGGTCATGCACTATCTAAAGAGGAAGCCTAGTGGTAAACATAGTTTTATGGCTTTGAAGTTGGACTTTGGAAAATCCTATGATTGCATTGAATTTGGATTTTTACAAGCAATGATAGAAAGAATGGGCTTTGATAGAGGAGTTGTTGATTTTGTGATTGCTTTTGTTTCGATAATGCATTATTTTCTGACTCGTGGGTGCTATCTGTTGGGTTATATTATCCCAGGAAGAGAAAATCGCCAAGGGGATCCATTTTTCCATTACCTTTTCTCAATTTTTGTTGAAGGTTTTTCTTCTTTCATTAAGCAGTTTGAGTGCCAAGGGGATCTTTTGAGTTGTAAAGTTGCTAATGGTGCTCTGATTATATCTCATATGCTCTTTCCTAATAATAGTAATGTCTATTATTGGTGGAATCATGTAATATTTTGAGGTTGTTGTCTTTGTCTGAGGAGCCCTCGTGTCAAAAAATATTTTTTTTTTTAAATCTTTGGTCCTTTTTAGTGCCAACATGTAACACCCTACTGGTTTAGGTACACCACTCTGATTTTCATAATTACTGTGGTGACCCTTGCTAATCAAAGGATTTATTATAAAATCATGTTTAATCAAAACTTTATAATAAATAAATAGATAAATATTTTCATATATAAATATTGTAAATTTAAACATTTTATAAAATGTGGGATCTCGAAATCTATTATTCATATGTGAACATAACAAAAATTTCACCTTGCGACTAACAACTTTGAGCCTATATAATCTCGAAGATTCAAACACTACAGGTCTAATCATAAAGATATGTACAATCATCACTGCGCTCCAATACTCATAATTGTTCACCCCTGGCCGTTACATACAAATGAAAGTATATCTGTGAGTCGACACACTAAGTAAGAAAAGCATAAAACATAAAAATATAACCGACCCGCAACTAGATGCCCGTAAATCTAATCACAAAGTTCGTACTGAGTCTTGAATGTTCTTAAGGAAAGTAAAACTAGCCATAATACCTCATGTACTAAGTACTCTAGGCATACTAGTGTTGGTGGCATTAGTTCGTTCTTTGTGAAAGCCTAGCATATATTTGTCGTATCTCAATGCAACTCTATGTACACCTCACCAATACCTTGATATGCAAATTTGATGGCTTTACATTTTTCCTTACATATATTTGTTGCTATCTCAGTACAACTCTATGTAAACCTCATTAATACATTGATATGTTAATATAATGGCACCTGAAACATGCCTACTAACGATGTGCATACATGCATGTGTTATACTAATCTTTTCTAAATTCCATAATTAGGTGCGCTGGTCAAACTGAGTGAAAAAAATTGCTCAATGATTGGAGGCCCTAAGTGACATTTATGTAAAACTAGTGAATGTCTCGCTAAAATATTTTTGGGGACGTAAACTCAAAATAGAAGTTTTCCTATCGATAAATAACATGAAAATATCCTAAATATCAAGAAAACATGAAAATTAAGGTACTCAAAGATCACCTCAACTGGTAGACTGGATCCCCAAACAGTTCACCGTTTCCCTGAGTCCTGTCTAGGAAACAATTCATTGCTTCTACATAATTGGTGGACTATTTCGTAGTACAAACTACTAGTTAAACTCGATTTTCCCACCTCAAATCTACCCATAAAGTTTCTCAAACTTTTCAGAATACCTTAATAACATATTCTAAACATAGTTTAACAATCAAACACAATAAAAACACCCTGAAATAAAATCTACCTTTGGAGATTAAGCTTTGAGTTTCCAAACTCAAAACTTTATTCCAATTGCTACATCAGCTACACTACTTCCAAAAAAAAAAAAAAAGTTAAATTCAAGCTTTAAAAAACAAATTCCAACCCAATCAAACTATAACAAAACCAAATTTACAAAGCAAGCATAAAACTAAACTTTTCTTCATCAAGATTAATAAGATAAGTGTTCTAAAGTTTACCTTGGTTTTTCCTTCCAATTCCCTTATAATTCTTATTGAAATTCTTGCTAGATAGGTGAACTAACTCTGAATTGCTCTTTGTTCCTTAGGGTTTCTTAAGGCCGAAGGTGGAGAGGGTTTAGAGAGAGAGAGAGAGAGAGAGAGAGAGAAAAAAAATATCTAAAGTTTTTAGTTTGTATTTATCCAAACAGTCCTTATATTATTTACTAAAAATTAGCATATAAGTCCCTTATTATTCTACAATATACACTTAGTTGGATAATTAAACTTATAAAATAAATTGCTGAACTACCTTTAGATTCACCACTAAGTAACCTCTTAACCTAGGGGTAAAATGGTCATAACCAATTTTTTAGCATAACCTCGACAACCTAAATGTCCATAAATCTTGGCCCGCTGAATCTAAGATACTAAACTGTATCTAAGTGACACTATTGGCTAAATCATTAATTTCTACTATTATAAGGCATAAATTTAAAAAAAAAAAAAAAACAAAAACAAAACTTCGTAAATATCTAATATGACACACCTAGAACCCAATAAAATCTCCAAATTATTCCTCTAATGCCTAATTCTGACAAAATGACTTACTTTCTACTACTGCACATTAATCATAAATAATTATTAAATCACTAATAATTTTCTTATTTCCATGTTTAATTATGCGGTCATTGCAATTATCCAACCGTTGAAAGGATTTCTTCGTTGAAATCAATTTTGAGCAACTTCAAAAACTGATCCCTCAAAACAAACTCTAACTCCTAGTTGGCTTCCTCCACCTTGTTATACATCCACAATACCTTAACCAAAGCTATAGTTTTATTTCAAAGGACCTCATCCTTTCTATCAAAATTCTGAACTGGTTATTCATCATAGGACAAATCTGATTGTAGCTATAAATCTTCATAACTGAAGACATGAGATTGACCTAAAAAATAATTCATCAACATTTATATCCGAACAACATAAACATTGCTCACAATGTTGGAGTTAAAACCAGCTAGTACACTACTCGTCAAACTTTCTTGAGAATCTCTAATGGCCATATTAAGAAAGGGCTAAATTTTTCTTTTTATTCTAAAGCGCTTAACCCCTTCTATTGGTGAAATCAATAGGAATACATAACCTCCTACCCAAAATTTTGTATTCTTGCATTTTGGATATGCGTAACTTTTTTACATGCTTAAGGAAGCAAGCATGACAATTTAATACCCTTTTGATACCCATAACATAATTAGTTACTTAATTTTGTATCAAACTTTATAATAACATATAGATTATGCATATGTGCCCACAATAAGATTTTAATCCAACATAATGTGCTTGTTGAATCCGATTGTCTAGTGGTATTGCAAGCTCTCCAAATTTATGTTCATCTACCTTCTACCTTTGGGTTGTTGGTTTTTAAGTGTTAAAAGTTTATTTTCTTGTCTAATTTTCACTACAAGAAATGAGTCCTTTTATCCTATTTTTTATGCTTAAGAAAATAAAAAGTAGAATAAAAGGTAAGCTGAAAGTTTTCACCCCAGTTTTGTATAAGACATAAGGGCCATATTTTTAACACTAAAATAAGGAAAAAAAATACTCTAAAAAAAGGTTAAACATTATTTTTTTATTAACTAGTCAAACACGCCCATGATGGATTTTCTACCACACTTTGGGGCAAGGGCCTTGTTAGGTGGTCACGAAAAAAATCAATTTTCCACTCTTTATTATTTTGCTAGAACCAAAAGGGGTAAAGGAGAAACTCTTTTATAAACACTTCTAGGTTTAGGGTTTTATCTCTTTCTCACCCAAGTTCCCTCTCTTTCGTCTCTCTCTCTCTCTCTCTCTCTCTCTCTCTCTCTCTCTCTCTCTCTCTCTCTCTCTCTCTCTCTCTCTCTCTCTCTCTCTCTCTCTCTCTCTCTCTCTCTCTCTCTCTCTCTCTCTCTCTCTCTCTCTCTCTCTCTCTCTCTCTCTCTCTCTCTCTCTCTCTCTCTGTTTGTCCAAATTCTTTCTGTGCTACCAGATTCCACGCCGCCATCTCAGCCACGCATGAAGGGCCCTCTTCTTCCTCGCAACTTCTATCTTCGTCCATCACTGTCAGCGAAAACCCTTCTGAAAAAGCCCCAAAGCTCTCTCTCCCATGCTATATGTCTCTCCTACATCTTCGTCTCCATCGACGGTGCTTCATGGTTCATGGTTGAAGAAACTTTTAAGAATGAAAAATATTTTGAGTTGACATTATAACAGTTTTTAACTTTATTTGTTCCATTTATATTGCAATTGTAATGTTGATATTTATGGTTTGTCTTATTTGTATTGTTTTTGGGGTTTCAATATAATTTCATTAATTAATGGTGATATTGTAATTTGAGATCTGATCTCAAGTTTTATTTTTTCTATGAACATATTTTTATCTTTTGATCAAATTATAGAAATTTTTTTATAATAAAGGACACTATTGTCTTGGTTAAATCGATGAACAATGATGAAATGCTATAATTTTTTTTTAGTATTAATTTCGATTTTTATGAAAAAATTTAGATAAAATGGAACTTTCGATCCCAGTTTTTAATTAAAAACCGTGATAAAAAGAACTTTTTTATTCTAATTTTTCTATAATAATCAAGATTTAATGGATTTTTTTATTCGGCTTTTTATTTTAGCTTTTATTCTTCATATATTTTGGTTTTCAATTTAGCAAATTGGGAAAAAATGCCCCTACAAATTGAGATAAAAGCCTATTTTTGTAGTAGTTGTTCATTTATCTTCTGTTAAGCGATTTGCTAAATACAAAAAATGTCAGTTTTACCAGCACAGTTCGCTACTGCGCTGATTATAGTAACTTTTACCAGCGCATTTCGCAAACTGCGCTGGCAAAAAGGTCAAAGTTTTACCAGCGCACATTTGCAGTGGCTAAAATTTAACTTTTACCCGCACATTTACTCGCTAGGAAACCAGCGCATTTACTCGCTGGGAAAAGTCATTTTTGACAGCGCTTTTCATTTTGTGTTGGCAATAGTTCTAATACCAACGTTAATTTGCTAATACACCAGTAGTAAATTTTATTTTACCGCGTAATACCAAATTTTTGCCATCACAAAAATATGGTGACAAAAATGACATTTCTTCTCGTAATGTCATTAATTATTTCTCTCAAAAATATTGTAATGGTTAATTTAGTCGTTAATGAAGTTTGATTTTATTCAAAAATAAATTAATAAATAAAAGAAAAATAAAATAAAATGTAATGATATTATATACGATTTAGTACCTTTGTATACACTTTAATCAAATTTTTATTGTAACATGCCCTCTCGTACTGTCTTTATTTCCATTAAAACATCATTATTAATTAACTATTTTGCCTTACTGTAAAGGTGCCTGTAAATATACTAAAATCGAGCTGATAATGTATGTGGTCCAAACCCAACAAGATGGTGTTTATCAATGATCACGTACGATCATTAATATTATGCAGCTTTATTTTTGTTTTCTCTCTCTCACAATCACATTCAAATATTTGAATTGTGTTGTTGAAAAATTTTATAATAGAGAATAGAGATATATCATGAATATTCAATAGATTGTTTTGTATTTTGTTAATAATTTTATCTATAAATACAAGACACCAATAGTGCTTAATCGATACCACCACGAAGTGAAGATTTACTAATAGATAGCAAATTTAATCACTATTAATTATTAAATTAAAATATCTAAGTCAGCATAATTAATTTATAACACCAATATTATTGTAAAATTATATTTTTGAACCGGCTAATGAACTACTATACTGGAGCGGGTCATGAAAAAGTACAAATCTTTTTGTGTTCTTTTTATTGATTTATCTGTAATGCTTTTATGGGTTATAATTTTTTTTTTTTTTTTATTGAACAATGTTTTATGGGCTATACGTTAATTACTGGTGTTATATCCTACTGGTACGATTATTGTATATAAATAAGATCCCATGGACTATAACATGAATAAACAAAAGGGAAGGTCATATTCATTTCTACCATGTCAAAAGAAAACAATGATCAATTATCTACCGATCATCTCATCCCGGAGTATCTCCAAGAAAATGAGATCGTTGAAGAATTCAAAGACTTGGTTGTTTCTTTACCAAGAGAAAAAGGTTGGGTAGCTTCTTATCTCCACCAATACCAAGGGTTTTGGCACACAACCAGGCAGATTCAAGGAGTTCTCTCCTGCCAAAAATATTTCAAGTCATCATCACTTAATGACAAAGATATCATCCTTGTGAGCACACCAAAATCAGGCACCACATGGCTCAAGGCCATTATTTTCTCTCTTGTTAACCGCTCAACTTTCCCGGACACCAAACAAAACCACCCTTTACTAACAACAAACCCTCATGTTCTTGTACCCTTCTTAGAACTCAATCTATTCCTCCCAAGTAAGAGTAAGCTTGTAATCCCTGACCTAATTTCTTCTTCTATTCCTTCCAATAATAACGATAGTAATCCTAGTCTATTTTCTACTCATCTTCCTTATGTGTCTCTCCCCGATTCCATCAAAACCTCCCCATGCAAACTTGTTTATCTCTGTAGGAATCCCAAGGACGTTTTCATCTCTCTCTGGCATTTTACCAACCGGTTGAGGCCACAGAACTTGGCCAAGAACACAATGGAAGAGTCGTTCGAGAAGTTCTGTAACGGAGTTAGCTTGTACGGACCCTTTTGGGACCACTCTTTGGGTTACTGGGAAGTAAGCTTGGAGTGTCCCGAGAAGGTACTTTTTCTGAACTATGATAAGATAAAGAAAGAACCATTTTTGCATGTGAAAAAATTGGCTGAGTTCTTAGGGTTTCCCTTCTCTCTTGAAGAAGAGGCCAATGGTGACGTGGCACGAATCTTGGAGCTTTGTAGTTTTGATAATTTGAGTAATTTGGTGGTCAATAAGAGTGGAAGATTATCGTCCGGCGAGGAGAATAAGACATTTTTCCGACGAGGCGAGGTTGGTGATTGGATTAATTATATGACACCAGAGATGGCTGAAAGACTGGACTCGCTAGTTGAGAAGAAGTTGCATGGTTCTGGATTGGAATTCTAAAAAATAATAATTTATCTATATGCATGCATGCATGCTTATAAAGTTCTTAGCTTTTAATTGTTTGTCAACTACAAGAACTCAGCTACTTTTAATTGATTGGGGATATTCTCATGGGAAATATCCAGTTGATTTTTATTTTATTTTTTCAAGGAGGTAATATTCTCCGTTCTCTGCCGTCTTTAAAGTGAAAAATAACAATAAGGTATTTGGATTTGAGTTTGTTTGTTGTTATCCTTTTTTAATTAATTTCGTTTTAGTTCCAACTCAATCTATAATAATTACTCAAGAAAAAAAAACATAACTAAGATGTATGCATTAATAAGAAAGGGCTCATGATTTTCATAGATGTATCATAATTTTTATTATATGTATATTTATATATATATATAACTTTTTTTAACAGCTATATATATTTATATCTTTTAACACCTTTTTTTATTTATATATATTTATTATATATACTTTTAAAGTTAAGAGAAATGATAAAAAGCACCTAATTGTTTAATATTTAATATCTTTCCTATGTTTCAATATACCTATTGATTCAATTAATTAGTATCAGTTTCATATAGTTTTATGTACACTACAAAAAACTGCTATTTTTAGTGATTAAATGTGATTTTTAGTCACAACAAAATATTACTTGTGACTAAAACATAGTATTTAGTTACAAGTTGTCACTAATTTAATTTTAGTTACAACAATTATTGTGACTAAAAATACATTTAGTCACAACAAATTATAATTTTTGTGACTAATACTTTTAGCCACGGTTCTTTTAATCACGTACATAGAAATTATAATTTATAATTAGTCACAATTTTTTCACTTTAAGTTACAAGTTTTGCTGTGACTAAAAGTAAGATTTTTTTTTTGTAGTGGTAATAACTTTTAAGGAGTATCGCTAGCTAATCTCAAGACGACATGCCTAAACGTGCTAAGTACCAAGTGTACAATAGCAATGCTCATTATTTAAGTTTTGTAAGGTGAGTTCAAAATAATTTAATTAATTAAAATATATTAAATTAAAAAAAATATGATTACCTTTAAATTTATAACTTCTGATGATATTTAGCTATATTATTAATAATTGAAATATATTGTATGGTTGAATTATATGTAATATGATAAATTAATGTGAAAAAGTATTATAAAAGTACTATTCCTAATGTGTGGACTCTTAATGGGTATTACCCATAAATGAGTAGTATTAGAAAATTTTGAGTTTTTATGATTAATTTTTTTATTTAATTAGAAAAATATTTCATTTTACATTATATGGGCTGAGATTGGTCCATCAGTTGAAAAAAAAAAAAAAAAAAAAAAATTGGCAAAAAAATAATAAAAAAAAAAATAAATTTGACTTAAATATTTTTTCATATAAATATATTTTTGATATAGTGTAAAAAAAAGGTATTTTTTTAATATTTTCTTTAATTAAATGGCTAAATTAAGTATAAAAATCCAAATTTCTTAATTATTATTCGCTATCGAATCAAAATTTAATAGTTTAATATTTTTAAAATTAATATTTATATAATAAATAATACCCACTAAAAAATATTGCTAATATATATTACATCGATCAATTGTATTATAATTAAAGAAAATATTTAAATGTACCACTATTTTACTATTTTAAAAAATTGATAATTTGTAAAAGAAAAAAGTTCTTCTAAATTAAGTTTAAAAAAAAAAAAAAAATGAAAGTGTAATGTAAAGTAATTATCACCTGTGGTAGTGGAACAATGCGAAAGGATGACCTCCAAAAGCAATTACCACCACATTAAAATTGAAATTATTATCTTTTGTAGATGTACTTGTTAGCCGGCTCCAAGCACTTACTTCTCTCATTTATATAAATTAGATTGAAGTTATGTTTTTGGTGTAGTATATTTTGTTTTATTTTAGATGTTATAAATTATTGAAAAATTTTAAAGTGCATCCTCTTAAAATAGATATATTGATGCATCTCTATCTGTTTTAATATCCGAAATAACTTTTTAGTCAAATTTTTTCTCATGGGCATGTACGTTATAATTATTTAAGACATCCTGCAAAATTTTAAAAAATTTGGAAAAGTTTAACATGCCAAAAATTATGTTCAAACAGTGTGTTGCACTCGTGACTATTTTATTTTATACGCGTGTACAATAGACTGTTTGAACATTGTTTTCTATATCGTAAATTATTCTGAATTTTTCAAAATTTTGTAGTATATCTTAAATAGCTATAACGTACATGAATATGAAAAAAAAATTAGACTAAAAAATTTTTCTGGATGCCGAAACAAGTTAAGGATGCACCAGTACATCCATTTTAAGGGAGTGCATTGTAGAATCACCCTAAATTATTTTTGAATGATACAACAAATAATCATATATAATTAATTTAATTTTGTTTAATTTTAGCCCTTATAAAAAGAAAACTAGTGATTAATTGAAAAAATATATATATATAATAAATAGAAGTATAAGATAAGTATAAGTCTTTGACTTATTTTTTTTAATAAGAAATGTTTTTTTTTTTTTTTTTTTGAAGTGTTTGAATATTATTAAAAAAAAAAATTATAAGTAAATTAAGAATTATATAAATTATTTTAGTTATAAAAATAGCTTCTCAAAAATTCTTTCGGGACTTTTAATTTTTTATCCAAACACTCTTAGAATGACTTTTTTAATTTTAAAAGTTAAAAAATTACTTCTAAACTTGATCAAATGTTATCATCAAACACAATATCTAATTATGTACATATATACATGATCACTTGAATCCACCAAGAACTTTTCAAGGGATTAGGTGGGTGGAAGTGGGTATAAGTTTCTAACTAATGAAAATTAAACTCTCTATCATCAATAGTTTAGGCACCAAAGTTCACATTTTTCCTAGAGAATGAAAAACTATAATCAATGTCAAACAAAAAAATTTGTATGAGTATTTTATACACATTATGAAAAATATACATACTATTATGAAAATAGAAAACTACAAAAGAGTACCAATAAAATTGTCATTAACGAGAGAATATATATATATAAAGAGTGTTAATTATTTTTTTTTAATACTATTTTCCTAAATCGTATTATTTTCCTAAATCGTATTTGCTTCCATATCATTCTTTTAGTATGATATATGATTTGATTAAATCTATGTTTCATCGTTTTTACAAATAACCTTCAATTCTTTTTCATTCATAGATGTCAATCATGCTAAATCTAACTAATTGTCTCAAACAATTTTTTCTTTCAACATCAACACTCCAAACCAAAAATCCAATACAAACTAAATAATACGTTTAAATAAATATATATATATATACATATTGTTATCGATATATATATAATTTTGAAACAATGTAAATATATTCAATTACCAAAAAAAAAAAAAATCCCCAAAACTGGAAAGAAAGCTCCCATTGAAAGATGTATAAGAAGAAGATTGTGGCTAGAAGATGGAGGAAACGTTGGACGTAGGAATTAAAACATTAAATTAAAACTAATTTTTTTTTCTTGAAAAGTCGATCATGAATTGAGATAGAGAATCAAGAAGTTGTGATGAAACCCATTAATATTTATTACTATTTATACATATATGCAGATTTTCTTAATTAAGCTTATTCAGAATTGTTTTATCCTCTGCGTAGTTCACGGCTGAAGAGAAGTTTATATTGTTGGAGTTGAGTCAGGATTTTAAGGGTTTAATTTATATTTAGGTTTTGTTTATATTTTTTAAGAGTTAACGATAGAGTACTTAAATTTAACATAATTTTTTTTTAAAAAAAAAGTCACTCAATAATTTCTCATTAACCAAGAATTCAGTTATATAGCCACATTTATATAGAATAAATATACTATTTATTTTTTCTTATTTTAAAATATAAAAGATCTCAAATTAACATTAAAATAAATTATAAAAGTTAATTAGGATTTTTATCCCTGAATTTTGATATATACCAAATCATTTTCCCTAAATTTTTTTGACACTTAAAAAATTTCTCCTGAACTATTGAAATTGTTAGATTTAAGGACTTTTGTCCTCTCATTTATATAAATATATATATATGTATATGTAAGGTAATTTTATTGTAGGATCTTTAGTTTGTGCCTTATAATTAATATGAGGTAGTTTTTTCAGCCAACAAAATTAAAGTCAAATAAAAATTACATTATATGATAGTATATATCATGTAATTTATTTTGGTCAAAAAATGACTGCTTTTTATATATATAAAATGTTGTTAAAACAAAAAAAAAAAAAAAAGAGAACTCTTTTATATTTATATGTATATATTAATGTGTTTGTTTTCTTTTGACTTTATGTTAATGGGTTTTGTTATTTTAATTTTTTTTATTAAAAAAAGTAAATATGTTTAAAAAAATACATAATTAAAAAAATGAGAAAAAATATATATTAGAATAAAAATTACATTATGTTTATAAGAAAGTGATATCTGGTGTACTTTATGACATTTGACTAAATTGAAATTTGTATATAAATAAGAAAAAGTGTATGAATCGGAATTGTATAAAGATGGTAGCATTAAAGAAAGCTTCAAAAATATACATAATTTTGTACACGAAAGGAAGTTGTCTAGCATAGTTGTCTAGCATAGATAAAATATTCTTAAACTGTAAATGAGTTGTCATTTCTATTTTGAAGGGGAATCCCCTTGTGGATGTAATTCACTCGGTTTGATAAATAGAAATGATCTTTCTTGATAAAAAAAAAAAACAAAGGACTTTTTCGTTTTTACACTTCAAAATAATTTTTTTTGTATTTTTACAAAATTCTACATAGAAACTCCTATTGCAACTAGGGCTGCAACCTAAATTGTTACAAAAAATCGTATAGAAACCCCTATTGCAACAAGCGCTGCAACCACTTTAGAAACCCAAACCATAAATTTGAAAAAAAATGTTAAAAAAATAGTATATATAGAGTAATTCCCCTAAAAAAATTAATAAAGTAAATTAATTTAAAAGATAATTATAGTAGAATTATATATGTAAACAAATTGATGGCAAAAGTAAGTAATTAATTTTGTTATAGTTGATTAGTAGTATAAAAAATTATAGCAAAATTCTCGTAAGTAAAATTATGTTTTAAAAATGAATACTTATACAAAAACAATTTAAATTAACTTCCAAAAAATAATAATAATAATTTAATTAAAATTTAATAAATATTTCAATTATGAATATTATTTTATATTTTAAAAAATATATTATTAAATATTATTATAATATGTATAAAGTTTTAATTGTAGACAAACAGTCTTATTGTAAGAATATACACCTTATTACTTAATGACCACATGATTTAAAATTAATGGTAAAAAAAGCTTCCGTACCGGTAAGGAATTCATTATCCTAATTTTTGCACTAGGACGGTGGCACATGGCTGGGTAACCTGGGCGGATAGTTTTACTCCTAGCAGTCCATAAAGATTGGTATAATACTCAATGTCACAAATACATAGCAGAATGTTTGAATAAGCTCACAAGTAGGCATCCAACCAGCTCTATAAGGTATGTAACTCGCATGCACCGACCAAAGAGTGCGAGTTGGAAATTTAAGAGATGGACATCGTTATTTCTAAGCTTGCATGTCACAAAGACATACTCTACATTTGTGGGATAAATTCTGAGAACAAAAGTAATTAGCTTAGATTTCTCAATCTTTTCATTGTAATTATAGAAACATGCTATATTATTTTAAATTTTGTCCACCTAACGTGGCATGTCCACATGGTCAAGATCGAGGAGATGTGGGATATAATTTGACAATAACATGACAAAGTCATCTTACACGACATGTCAATTGTTAAGGGTTCTAAAGCAATCGAGCAAAATTGTCAAGCAATAAGAAAAAGGTGTGAAGCAGGCCATCAAGACCTTGGCTAGCCATGTCTAGCTGGCCAAAGGTAGCATATAGGAAAACCAGGGTAAGTTTGTAGCCCGGCCAAGCCTTAGGAATAAGCTGGTCGGCCAAAGATTAATAGTCAGACCAAAAAGACCTGTTCAGTCAACGAAGCCTAACATTTACAAGGAAAGTTGTACAAAGAAGCTAGAAAGGCTGGCAGGCATATACCAAGGAAGGCATGCACATGCCAAGGTTGGCGGACACATACCAAGGCTGGCAGGCACATACTAAGGTTGGCAGGCACATACCGAGGCTACATAAACAATAAATGGCCGCCCATAGGAGATCATAGACAGACCAGGCCCTAAAAATAAGTCTATTCAGCCAAGTTATGAACACGGTAGTGCAATTGAGTGGGAGCGCTAGCATAAACATGGAATGTATAACTTCTATCTGGCGAATAGTAAGCAAAGGATGATCTCCTCCGAGCTTGACCAAATGAACATAAATGGTGGAGTACTCATTTCACATAAGCTGAAATATCATTTATACGGGGTCAAGTGTTTTAAGGATAAAATACATAGTAGGGTGTAACGGTAATCTAATCCCTTTACAGTGTAGATCATTCATATAGAGGATCATTGATCACATTAGGATTATAACAATGGATAACTAATGATGTGTCTATATGGTGGAACATATAGAGCATTCTATATACTGAGAGTGCAATTCTAAGTTCTATGCGTGGATTCAACGAAGAATTAATAAGTTAGTGAATTTTAGTAATAAATTCTTGATCTACTTATTGGAAGCTCGGTTATATAGACCTATGGTCCCCGCACTAGTTGAGATAATATTTCTTGTAAGACTCATATAATTGGTTTTGATTAATAAATTATAATTCACAAATTAGACTATGTCTATTTGTGAAATTTTCACTAAGTAAGGGCGAAATTGTAAAGAAAGAGTTTTAGGGGCATATTTGTTAATTATGATACTTTGTATGGTTCAATTAATAAATATGATTTTTGACAATATTATTTAATAATTATTTATAGTTATTAAATAGTTAGAATTGGCATTTAAATGGTTGAATTAGAAAATTGGCGTTTTTGAGAAAATCAGATGCAGAAAAGATAAAACCGCAAAATTGCAAAAAGTGAGGCCCAAATCCACATGTATAGGGCCGGCCACTTTTATAGGAATTTACCTCTGATATTTTTATTATTTTAATGCCAAATAATACAAACCTAACCCTAGTAGAATGCTATAAATAGATAGTGAAGGCTTCAGGAAAATTACACTTTTCTTCTGACACTTCTGATTCAGAAAAAACTGAGCCTTCTCTCTCCCTATCTTTGGCCGACCCTTCTCTTTCTCCTTCCCTCTTCAATTTCGAAATTCTTAGTGTGAGAGTAGTGCCCACACACAGCAAGTGATACCTCAATCATAGTGAGGAAGATCGTGAAGAAAGACTTTCAGCAAGAAGGAGGCTTCAGCATCAAAGATTCAGAGAAAGAGATCCAGGTTCAGATATTTATAATGCTCTGCTACAGAAAGGAATCAAGGGCTAGATATCTGAACGGAAGGAGTCATTATGTTTCGCTGCACCCAATGTAAGGTTTCCTAAACTTTATATGTGTTTATTTCATCGTTTTAGAAAGTTCATATTTAGGGTGTTAATCAACATACTTGTGAGTAGATCTAAGATCCTGGTAAAATAAATTCCAACATGAAGATGATCAGAAATTAATCTTGTAATGGCGGAGGCTGAGAGGAGATCATTAGTACGTCGATGCCTCCTAGGCTTCCAATCAGGCCTGGTTATGGTACCATTGGTTGAGGTAGGCCCTTTTTGGCAAAGTTCGCTCAGGGGGCTTCTGTCATTACAATGTAACTACAACCCCAGAGTTACATCATAGAAAGAAACTCGAGACATTATAAACCAGCTAGGAAGTCTCTACTAGAGTACTGCTCATCCTACTGGGGGTCCGAGTCTTTGCCTTAGAAGCCATTGAATGCCCTGCAATCCATCGGAGGAAACAGACTGCCCAAGAGATCCTGGGGTGCATGCACGCGTCTCTTGGGGCTTCCCAGAGCTCAAGAGGTGTGTGTGCATCGCTTTTCGTGTGATAAAGATCATTGGGGGTGTGACACATCTTCAACCCTCCTTCTTGGAATGGAAGGACTGCTTGAAGTCTGTCTTACTCCCCGTGATGCTTTCCCCCTTTGATCTTTTCAAGGGATGTCATTGCTTGAATTTTTATGCAACTTCAGCCTTCCTTCGCGGAAGCCAAAGCTTACTTCATCAAAATTCAACACAACTCTCGCATGCACATTGTTTTTAGTGCAAGAAAGATTATTGAGGGTATGACAAGTCTTCAACCCTCCTTCCCAGAATAGAAGGACTGCTTGAAGTCTGTCTTACTCCCCGTGATGCTTTCACCCTTTGATCCTTTTGAGCGAAGTCATCGCTTGAATTTTTATACAACTTAAGCCTTCCTTCATGGAAGTCGAAACTTGCTTCATAAAACTTCAACATGACTCTCGCATGCACGTTATTTTTCGTGAAAGAAATATCACTGGAGGTATGGCACAATGGTTGTACCGCTATGACATCACCCAAAACATATACAATCACAAACACAGCATGCATATATAATATGTTCTATGCTAGTCTTACCTCGTCTCTGAATTCAAGTGAGTTGGGTGACCTAAATGGAAAATCTTATGCTGGATGGATGCCCTAGTCACATATATGTAAACGAGTAAATAATACGCTAAAACCCTAATTCGGGAAAGCCAAACATCACTATTAAGGGTTTTGCTATTGGTAAATCTTATAACGATACCCCGGATATCAAGAAAATGACCATCTAAGGCACTGAAAATAACATGGATCGACAAAGCAAAAAATTCGGGAAACCTACCTTTGATCCAGTTAACCAGTTTTACACTACATGTAGAACCGATTAACCGGTTCATACTAGGCTCAACAAACAAGGCTGAAACTCCCTCCACACAATCCCAAAATTCATCAAACTTTCTAGAATACCTGTACCAACATCCAATAACAGAATCCAACTAAAAACAATAGCCAAAAAGCACAAAAATTCAATATGCCATTGTTGAGCCAACTCAAACTTGCTCAACCCAAGAATTAAGGACCAAAACCACCTCAATTTAGCTCTAAACAACCTAATCTAAATCTAGAAAACAAAACCTAACTATCATAGGTTCAAACAGAGCCAAATTTAACATTTCACATTCAACAACTCAACTAGTAAATTCAAATCTTCAAAGAGCAAGGATTTCTAGGGTTACCTTTGATTAAGTTCACTTGATTTCAGCTAACTCCTCCTCCAAAACACACCAACAAGCTGAGATTCTTGCTGGTTCAAGCAAGGTTTGAAGAGAGAGGAAGAGAGGGTTCAAGACTTGGTTTGTTTATTCTAAATGGGTTCTTTTCTTAATTGACCAAAATTAAATAAAATCAAGGATAATAGGCTGAAATAAATCAAAATGGCCACCTGCCACTGTCCCCAGCAGCCACCTAATCCTTAAATATGAAATTTTAAAAATGCCCTTAACCTCTTAAGTTAAACAATTATAAAACCTAGGGGTAAAATAGTCAAAAGAACCCCGCTCAAACTAGGTATTTTAAATATCTTGTAAGTTTGTTCCCGCTAAGAAATAGGTTCTAAACTTACTCATGTGACTCTAACGGTTAATTATTGCATTTTTTGTCAACACCGAGCAAAATCATAAAAAATACATAATTCATATTTAATATAAATAATACTCTTAAAATTTAATAAAATCTCTAGGATTGAGAAATTATAACTCTAATGTCTATTTTTAATAATGGGACCCACAACATAATAAAATCAAGCATAATTATAAAAATGTCACCAATTAATGCTAATTGCCTTTACTAATCCATATTCTAACATGCGGTCATTACAGTGCCAATCAACTTGAGTGGAATGTGCTACTGAATGATCGAAGACTCTATGTCACATTTACATTAAATAGGTAAGTTTCTTGCTAAAATACCTTTAGGGACTTAAACTTGAAACGGGTAGTTTTCTTTTCGATAAATAGCGTAGAAATACGTAAATATTGAGGAAACACACAAACTTAGGCACCCGAGAAACACCCCATCTAGTTCACCATTCATTGGTGTCCTGCCAAACCAAATAGTTAGCTGTTTCCAGCAGAAATTTAAAAACTAACCATTACTCACACAATTCTACCCCAAAACTCATAAAACCTTTGAGTATACCTAATAACATCATCATAAACATAATTCATCAAAAATTGCATTATCAAAGCTTTGAAACAAAAAGTTCCACTTTTGAGCCAGAACCATCAAAACCCATCAAAAACAACAACAATGTAACGCCCTAATGCTAAGACACGCTACAGTGATTTTTCAATTGAAGTGCTATCTTTACTAATCATATAATTTTCTTGAAAATCATGTCTAATTTAAACTTTTAGTATTAACTATCAAAATTTATAAACTTTATAAAAATATTTACGACTGCTGGGATCCCGTTAATAAATTTTTTACAAAATAGTTAGAATACAAAAGTCAAGTCGCACAACGAGTACGAAAAGATAACCCCAGATGTCCTGAGACCGAACACTCCAGGTTGTGCTGCCATGACATGTACAACTTCATCCTAGCTCAAGCTCACTCCTGTTCAGCCTTCGCCAATCCTTTACCTACACATGAATGTAGAATTGTGAGTCGACAGACTCAGTAGGAAAAGCATATAACATATCACATAATAACGACTTGTATCTAGGTGCCCATACACCTATTTACAAGGCTTAACAGATGAGTACGAACATTCCATACTAGGGTACAGCCACTGTACCACATACACTTTGTACAAACATTGTACGAGTTTTGGTTAGGTTTGTTTCGTACCATGAGTACCACTAAGTGATATACCACACACACCCTGTATTTCTCTGTACATGTGCTGGTAGCATCGTAATGTACTCTTTAAACAATATACACTATACCAATACACTTTGTACCATTTCCGTACAAGTGTTGGTAGTGTACAAATCACAACAAGCATGCATATACATATCACACATACATACATTCGCGTATATATCACATATTACGCGCTGTTCTTAGTTTCCAAATTCAAGTGAGTTGGCCAACTTGAGCAGAAAGTCTCATGTTAGATGGATGCCTTAATCACATAACATAATCCGGTAAATCACACGTCAAAACCCTAATCCGGGAAACCCGAACCTACAACTTAAGGTTCTATTATTACTAATTGGAACTACAATATCCTAGGAAACAAGGAATCACCCAAACGAGGCACTGAAATGGACATAAATTGAGGAAAATGAATTGTTTGGGGAATTTGTCAAAATCGGTTAACCGGTTTTATAGGTCTTGGCAAACTGGTTAACCGGTTTGCACCAGGTTTCTCCAAATAATTCCAAACTTGCTCAAAACTTGTCCAAATGCCACCAAACTTTTCAGAACACCTATAATGAGCTTACACAATATATTCCACCCAATAGAATTCAGAAAAACATACCAAACAAATATATGCCTTGGATGAACCAAGCTTGAGTTTTCAAACTCAAACTTGTTCATCCACAACCCCCACAACCCAAAACTAGCAACTAAATTAACATTTAAACTCAAATTAAACTCAAAAACTGAATTACAAACAATTTTAACCCTAAGAGCCCTTAAATAACAAAATCACATATTCAAACTAAACTCAAAGTTTCAAAAACATAATTAAAGGTTCTAGGGGTTACCTTTACTTCAAAGCTACTTAAATCCTCACTCAATATTCTAAAAATACAAGGTTTGATGTTGGTTTTCCTCTGGTTTGGGAGTGCTCGAAGAGAATGAGTTTCTCTAATTTCTTAATTTTTTCTTATTTTCTCAAAATGGTAAATTATTCATTTAACCTTAATTTGGCTGAAATAAATCAAATGGACAGCCACCTAATTCCCTAAAATTAATTCCCAAAATACCCTTGGTGCTTACACTAAACCCAATTCAAGCCTAGGGGTAAAATGGTCAAAAACCATAACCCCACTCAAACTCGGTATTCTATTTTTCTCCAATATCCCACTAAGAAAAGAATCTAGACTTACCCATGTGATTAAAATAGCTATCCATCGCATTTTTCGTTGTCGCTGAGCAAAAATTGTAAAAATAGCATAATTCAAATGTAATACAAATAATACACTTACAGTTTAATAAAATCTCTGGAATTAAGAAATTAGAACTCTAATGCCCACTTTTGATAATGGGACCCACAATTAAATAAATTCATGAATAACTATAAAAATATTAATAATTCGTGCTAATTGACTAAACTAATCTATATTATAAATGCGGTCTTTACAAACAACAACAGCAACAACAAAAACCTTAAAATAACCTCTCAAAATGATTCCCAAACATGCCAGACCCAAACAGAACCAAACTCCCAAAAACTAAAATTAAAATCAAGTGAAACCTTAAATTTAAAGAAGAACAAGAGAGAGGGCTTACCTTGAGTCCTTGCTAACAATTCTCTTCAACAACTATGATGGATTCCATCTTGAAAACTGGATGAAGTTGGTATGAAATTCTAGTGTTCTTTTAGGTGGGTTTTTGTCGACAGAAAAGAGAGAGAGAGAGAGAGAGAGAGAGAGAGAGAGAGAGAGAGAGAGAGAGAGAGAGAGAGAGAGAGATAATAGTGTGAGAGAGGGTTTGAATTAGTTTTAAGTTTATTTGTTAAAAGGTTTTTTTTTATCCATCTAATAATCAGGTTATATCCTTAAAGGATTTTATCGAAAATCCAATAAAAAGTATTAATCAAACTTATGACAAGAATGACCAAATTACCCTTTTTTCACCATGAAGTAATCTTTTTGTCTAAGCGTAAAATGGTCAAAACCATTAACCGTCCTAACCCCATCATTCTAAATGTACTCAAATCTTGTCCTGCTAAATCTTAAATACTCAACCTATCTATGTGACTCTAATGGCAATATTGGCGTATTCTATTATTATTGGGCACGAAATACAAAAAAATAACATAATGCATGTATATAATATACTTAGAACCCAATAAAATCTCCATAATTGAGAAACTATTTAGCAAACACATATTTCTAATAATAGGTCCCATTTACCAAAGTATGCATAAACCTAATTAATAATTGAAAAACTATTAATACGCCACTAAGTTCCATGTTTAAATTTGTGATCACTACAATAGGAGTATCCCCATCACGAAAACTAGATTTCTCGACGATAGTTCGGGTGGCTACAATGGTTGTTGTATACAACTTTATTGGTATCACTTCTTTCTTCAGCTCTCACTAAAAGCACCAAAATTTCTACCAAGATTTTCAAAAACTAATAAAATATAATAAAGCTTAAAGAAATATATTATACACAAAGAATAATACCAGAGTTTTTACATGGTTCAAGAATTAATGATCTCTTGTCTACAAGTCAATATTATAATGATAAGACTTGAAAAGTCTATGATATAGTTAAGTGTTTGTACCCTAGAATTTTCCTGAGCACTCAAGGAAAGAGATCTTCTAACCCTTTGCATGAATAGATTTTGTTATATTTGTAGTGGTAGGGTTCTACACATTGCCCTCTAATGTGTTAAATACATATAATACATTGACTTTGGACTTATTTGATGAAGCTCGGCCCATGCATTGATCTTCTACTGACGTGGAGGCCACATCATGTTGATAGTTGTCAAACCGTATCCTACTTTGGTGGATAAGAAACACATATAAATGCTTGATTGATAATTTTTTGTATTTCCTTATTCGGAAGATACGAGGAAGATATGAATCCTAGACTTGATCCTAGAAATAAAATCCTGATATTGTGGAATTTGGCAATAAAATGTTGTAATACGGAGCTTGATATCTGGATGCTTATTTAATCACTCATGTAGAAGATCTACCTGATGCCATCTGAAGACATGTTATGCCAGAGATGTATCTTGTCTGGACGAGTCGTTTGTCCAACATTTGGATGACTTGACTTTGTTAATTGATCCATTCTATTATCTTGGTTGGTTCTGCGATTGGGCCTGGAACAATTAGCTAAAACCGTCTTAGAATTACACGTGTCATTTATCCGAAAACACGGATAATACTTTCTATTCTACCTTTGTTTTCAGTATATTCCTTAAATATTGCATTGGACGTAAAAATAATAGAAAAATTTACATAGACCAAAAAAATTGAAAAAAAAAAAATACATCAAGAAGGAAAAAAAAAATATTTTTACTCTTTGAATTTTTTTATTTACAAAAATACATTTTTAATAAAAATAATAAACTGTTTTTTTTTTTTTGTTTGTTTATAGTTTATTTATAGTTATAATTGTCATGATGTTATTTTTTTGGTTGGTTTTGTTGTTTTATAATTTATTTATAGTTGATTTATAGTTTTCATGAAATTAATTCCTCGTTGTTTTTTAGTTGTTTTTTTATTAAGTAAAGTATATTTTTGTAATTTTAAACTTTACAAATATATTTTTATAATTAAAAATTTTTAATCTTAAAATTGTAAATAAAATATAAAAGAAGGTTATTTTTGAAAATTTTACAAAATTCTATTGCTCTGCTCTCATTATATTTTTTGTAGAAAAGAAAAATTGCTTTGCATTATAATTGGCTACTTTATGTTTATGTTATTATTTGTTGATCTCTTATATGATATCAGTTACTTCGTCTTTAGATTTTGCAACAGTGTAGAAAAATAATATACTTTTTTAATCTATAAATAGTCACGAGAATTATATATAACTGATTAAGAGGGGAAATCATGACCACTCAAAAGTTGCAAATATAAAATGTAGAGTATTACTATCAATATGCAAACGCAAATGCCGTAAAGAGGATGGATCATCCCAGGGACAGCTAATTAAGGATTATTGTCATTATTGAAACGACGAATCTAACACATAGATTTGATATTATGAAAAAGTTGGGGTCCTTCGCCATGCATGCACAATCTTAATAACATTTATATTCTCCACCACTAGACATTTCCTATAAAATATTTCTCTCTCTATGTATATACATATCAATAAAATATCTTTCTTTTTAATCATTAATTCCTCCTTTTGTGGCCTGCTCGTTTAATTTTGCAAATCTTTAATTATTACATCTTTGTATATTACATATGATCATCTGTAAGAATATTTGTAATATAACAATGGTTAAGGGTAATCATGATTATTCGATTCGAAATGGAATGGTAAACATTATGTTTTTGAAGTAATTATATAATTATTAAGTGGTATAATTACTATTGTAGTTATTTATAGTGTTATAAATACTGGTTAGGCATTTTGATTTGACACGAGTCTAGAAGATACGAGTACGATTAGGCACGATAACATACAAACTTAAACACAACACGTATACAGCATGAAAAATAGGTCCTTAAGCACGACACGGCACGACACAAGAAGAATAAAAGGCACGACAGGTAAGGCACAACATGTTACAAGCCCGAAAAGCCCTACAAGAATAATGGGTATCTCTAAGGACACTATTACTGAAGGCATAAAGTCTTCACTAAAAGTAACATTATTACAAATGACATTTAAGTATTCTCAGTAATAAAAATTGAAAAACCGTGTTTTTGCAAAATGTCAGTTATATATAAGAAAATATAAAACTGTAACCGTTTGCAGAAGCAGAAAGTAATTCTGCTACAGCAAAACAAAACAGGCAGAATATAAAATATTAGCAGAAAAATAAATAACTTGACACAAGAGATTTATACGTGGTATCAGTGTTCTCCCGAACACTCCTAGTCCACGGGGCCACGCCCAGAGAATGAAATCAATTAATAAAGTATCAAAATTACAAAGACAATTGAATTAAACAAGTTTAGACTCCCTCTAAAGTATTGCCGCAATCCTTTGTAATCCACTTTATGAATCTGACTTCTTGAAACACCTTCAAGCCCGAACTCCCTTCGTCTTTGAAGTGTGAGTGCTTACTTCCTCCCGAAGTAAGGCTTCAACAAGTCTTCTCCCGAAGATCAAGTGCTTACTTCCTCCCGAAGTAAGGCTTTATCAAGTCTTCTCCCGAAGACCAATCTCTTGTTCAGTCAAGTAGTTCTTCACAACCTCTAGGATAGAGTAAGAACAGAAATAGAACAACTAGAACCTAGATGAACAACTAGGCTCTCACAAAACAAAGAAACACTCTCTTCTCTCAAAAGATAAATGCAAAAAATGAATAATGGAAGAGGTAATTCGAATGGTTGCTCTCTAGGCTCTATTTATAGACCATAGAAACCAAAGAGGCAACCACAAGTTCGAATTAGCAGCTGTACAAAAACTTTCCTAAGAAAACACGATCTACTACATCAGAATCGGATGCTGACGCAGCAGATCACACCAGAATCGGGAAACTTGCTATAATCGGGTCCGATCTTCTATCAATGCTTGATTCCTGCCAAAAACAGATTAGATATTCTGATTGTATCAAGATACAATCGAAATCAAAAAGGAAAAGGCAATAATCAAAGTTTTCCTAAAAAAGACAACTTTCTAAAAGAGAATTTCTTCTCTTTTAAGAAGTTTTCAACAAAGGAAAGTTCAGCTGAAAGTGCAACTTTCCTAACAAGGAAAAGGGCAACTACAAACCGAATTTATAAGGCAAGAAATCGAATATAAATGCATAGCAATCTTACCATAAATGGAAAAATTATTTTGTCAACTAACTTGCCAAAAAAAGACTTTACAAAAATGTATATTTTTTTTTGCTAAATTTGACATCAATGGCGACACACCATATCAATGACGACTTTGATATAAATATTAATGACGAAAATATCGTCAGCAAATATATTTTTTTTTTCGAAAAAGAGCTGTTGGAACAGTCAGGAATTTTCTCTCTAGAAAAATCACTGACGACTTTGTCGTCAGAACTCTTCTCCATTTTTTCATTTGAAGGTTTCATCTTCTTCAATATTAACCCGAATCATCTCTAACATTTCAGATCTCTTACAATATTAAATCCTATTTTTCATCTTTTAAATTTCAAAAATATTAAACCCTCTCACCAAACCACTGCGCGCCTAGAATTTTGCCTCGTCTCCACAACCTATGTTGATTGGTTCCAACCTAGTGTTAACACAGATTTTCATGAACCAAATTTGAGCCTCACGATGATAATTCAACACACAAAAAATAAAAGCTATAGAAAAATAAAATATGAACACAGGGTTTTTTATGTGGTTCTGCAGTTAAAATTTTGCATAGTCCACTAGTCAATCTTATTCAGATTTCTGAGTATTTTTTTCAGGGCCTCTTTCATAAGAGTTTTTTCGTCCCTTTTTTGAGATTTTTTGCCAGTATTTATAATTGCATCGTGACAGTTAATTAGAAAGCTGACCAAAATATGTTTACAGCCATTTCCCTAAAATCGTGTGATTTGATTACATATCACGAAATGTAATACGGTGTATGATTTTGAAAATCGTATAGCTGTGATTTTCCCGCTTTTACTGGGTTAAGAATATCGTGGATTAAACACGTGTTTAATTGTTGAATCTGGAGATGTCTCGACAGAAACTTGATTATAGTGATCCCAACGGCGAGCTAGAACCATTCTTCTTTCTGAGGTCGACAATGTATGTCTTACGTCAATCTCGGGCATACAGAAATCTTCTGACTTACTAGGGTTATGTGCCTCGCTCCTGTTAGTTGGATGACGCTATAAGAAGTCTTCTCATAGCGAGATGGTCATCTCGCATACTTGTTCTTCGAGCCGATCCGACTGTTACACTTAGTTTGCTTATTGCAAGCTAAGTTATGTGTCACTTTTCTCCGGTGCCTTGCTATTTACCTTTAGCGACATATGGTTTCTCGCTAATACACTAAGTGTCAGTTTGTACATTGATTTCTCGCCTAAGACCTTACAGTCAGCGGGTTACAAATATACTCTGATACTTACGTAATTAATGAGTTACTCCATAAAAAGATATTACACCGATTCACATTCCCTTTACCTTGACACGTGTCCTCCAACCGAATTTCGAGTATAGCAACTGTCCCTTAAAAAGTTCTTTTTTAGTAAAAAGAGATTTTTAATAATTACGGAGGGCATTTTTGCCAAAATCCTTTCTTGGAAAGGACACCTCCTTTTATTCTAGCAGTTGTACGGTTTTGAGAGTCATTATGAATCGCCTATTCATATTCTGCACAACTCCCAGTCGTTAGATTTCTCAATCTTTGGCTTTCTTGTCAATGAACTTCGTGTATAAAAGGGCGGCTCAAGCTTGTTAGATTTCATAAACCTCTGGCTTCTTTAGTGAAATTCATTTTCAGAATGGATTATTTCCTTCCTGCCGAAATGTCTCTTCTGAGTTCAGAGGTTCTTCCTTCCAGACTCATAATACCTAGATGCACCAACCATTTTCCATTTGTCCCTACAGACTTCAAGCCTCAACTGGAGCCAAAAATGATGGATTCCAGGGCTGAGGGGCTTCCGACCAATCCAAACCAGGGGAACCCCGTAGCCTGCCATGGCCGATCCTCACAAGTGATCCCAGAGGGTATAGATCTTGTGAGCGATCTCAAAGGTCCTCCTCAAGCAGGTGAAGAATTCCAGAGGAAGATTGGCATGGCTCCAAGTAGATCTGTGAAGCAAGTTTGCGTGGTTTCTATCAGAGAGTCCAGCCAACCCAAGACCCTAACCTGTGCCAGGAGATCTTTGCGTCAACCTCTCTCCAGTGTTGAGAAATTTCCTGAGGCTGGGAAACAGATCTCGGCTTTAGGAAATGGGATCTTCTGATGATGAGGGAAATGAGGTCTATGCAGAGATCACGGCTCTCTACGTGTAGACGGTCTTTCTCAAGCTATGTGTAGTCGTTCTTTCTCTGAGCTACGTGTAGACGGTCTTTTTCAAGCTATATGCTGACGGTCTTTCTCGAGTTCATCGGCTTCCCCTCTCATCATTTGTTTGGGAGAATGACTTAATGGTGGCATTTTTGTAAAGACAAGTTTATAACCAGTCTTAGGTTTTTCTTATCTTAAATGTCTTGTACTGTTTTCATTCGAACTTAATACAATTGTATTTAATTAAATATACAGTGCTTTTGGGTTTTTCCATTACTCGTAATCTTCTTATTTAAGTAGTTAGTAATCTACCAAACTTTATGATTTTCGAGCGGTTGTCAATTCTGCCTTGCAATTGCAGTTATAATCTACCTTAAGCAAACTTAAATATACTTTAAGGATTTTATTACTTTGTATATTTTTAATTTGCTCGTATGAATAGTTATATTATCTATCCATTTTCTAGGTTTAAGTACATTTATCAAGGCGCCGTGATGCCTCGTTTAGTACTTTCCTAGCTTGCGAGAACCGTTAGTATTTAGTTTTATACGCGAGTTATAACTTTTGATTTTTCTCTCCTGTCGGATAGGTTACAAATCAAAAATTATAGTTATTTGATCCCTTCTTCGTCAAAAAGGTTTGATCAAGGTGTTATAACGATTCGACCCTTTTCTCCTCAAAAAGGTTTGGTCAGGCAGTTATAACAGTTCAACTCCACTTTCGTTAAAGAGGTTTAGTCAAGAACCTTTGAATGTAAAAAAAAAAAATTGAAATGACGGGTTTTCATTATACAATATATTTCCAGATGAATTTCGGTTAGTCATACGTAAATGCCCCTTAAGTAATTTTTAAAGAATGAAACTTTGTAATTACTTAATATAAATGATTATCTTTATTCATAATTGAAGTTTAAAGTTTACATCAGTAATTCGAGTTACATCATTTATTTATTGATAGTAGGGTCACAAATGTTCTATGTTCCAGTAGTTCTTTATTAGCAAGCCATCAAGTCGAGCCAATTCATAGACTTCGACTCCAACTACTGCTTTGATAACATATGGACCCTCTTAGTTCGGGTTAAACACTCTTGTTGATGCGTCTCTCGTATTTGGAAAGACTTGTCTTAGCACCAAGTCTCCAACATTGAATAGTCTTTTCTTGACTTTTTTGTTGAAGTATCTTGTAACTTGGTGTTGGTATGCGGCGTTGGTGATTTACGACTCAGTTCGTTTTTTTCTCAAGTAGATCCAAGGAGAATTTTAAAAGTTCTTGGTTTTCTTCTTGAGTATAAAACTCTCTTCTATGAGTCAATATATTCACTTCAATAGGCATCATTTCTTTCGAGCCAAATGCAAGCGAGGAAGGAGTGTCCCCCGTGGCTATTTTTCTCGGTAGTTCTGTGGGCCCAGACCACCTGAGATAGCTCGTCAACCCATCTGCCTTTGGCAACGTCTAACTTCTTCTTGATAGTATCCTTTAGGGTTTTATTAATGGCTTACACTTGTTCATTTTCCTGAGGCCTGGATACTGACGAGAAGCTTTTGATAATTTTATTCATCTCGCAGAATTCGGTGAACAAGTCACCATCAAATTGGGTTCCATTATCGGATACTATCTTCATGGGAATTCTAAACCTACATATAATGTTCTTGAGGACAGAGTCAAGGACTTTCTTGCAGGTTATGGAGACGAGAGGCTCGGCCTCCGTCCATTTAGTGAAGAAGTCGATTGCTACCACTGCATACTTAGCTCCTCCTCACTCAGTGGGCAATGCCCCAATTAGGTCGATCCCCCATATAGCAAATGAGTAGGGCGAGGTCATCATTCTAAGTTATGTTGGCGGTACGCGAGGTATATGTGAAAATCTCTAACACTTATCACATTTCTTGACAAACTCATGTGTGTCCTTATTGATCGTTGGCCAGTAATATCCTTGTCTAATGATCTTTTTAGACAAACTTTGCCAACCCGCATGATCCCCACAAAAGCCTTCATGAATTTCTCTAATGATTTCATTTGCTTCTGCGGGAAGAACACACCGAAGTAGGGGCATTGAATACCCTCTTTTATATAGTTTGCCTTCGATCATTTTGTAGCAAGGAACTGTATACAATAGTTTTTGCACCTCGTTTTTGTCATTTGGAAGTTGCCCGTTGAGTAAATAGTTGATAATAGGCGTCAACCATGTTGGAGAGCTATCTATCATCTCGATGTCTTCAGTCTCACATATACTTTGCTCACTCAGCATATCTTCCAGAACCAGATTTAGTTCATCCAGGTCCTTCTGCGAGGCCAGCTTTGCTAAGGCATCGGCGTTGGAGTTTTGTTCTCTTGGAATTTGTTTGATTTTAAAGTAATTAAATCTTTCCAAGTTCTTCGGAACTTTCTCTAAATACTTCGCCATTTTTAAGCCTTTGGCCTGGTATTCCCCGAGGACCTAGTTCATGATCAGTTGTGAATCACTATGACAAATGAGATTTTTGACTTTCAAGGCCTCTGCTATCTTTAAGCCAGCAATCAAGGCTTCATATTCAGCCTCGTTATTTGATGCGTCAAATTAGAACCTTAGAGCATAGTTATTTTTAAAGCCTTCCGGCGATATTAATATTACATCTGCACCCAAACCCTATTCGTTGGATGCCCCATCCATATATAACTTTGAGGTTTCTACATCTCGCTGATCAAGTGGGATTTCTTCTGGAGTTATACCTTCTATCAAGAGGTCAGCTAAAGCTTGGCCCTTGATGGATGTTCAAGGATGGTATGTTATGTAGAACTACCATAGAAGTATGTCCGTAGTTTGCAAGACACATGGACTAGGCATAACGCGAGTTTTTCTAGATGGAGATATCTGAATTCTGCCCCTAGTAACCTTTTGCTTACGTAGTAAATAGGTTGCTAGTGCTTGCCCTCTTCTCACACTATAGTTGCACTAATCGCATCTTCCGAGATGGCTAAATAAAGAAATAACGTATCTCCAGTTATTGGTTTTGCCAAAACTGGAGGCATTGCGAGATGCCTTTTTATGCTTTGAAAGGCCTCTTCATACTCTTTTGTCCACTCGAACTTTTTGTTGCCTCGTAATATGTTGAAGAACGGCACACACTTATCAGTTTACTTCGAAATGAATCTGATAAGTGCCGACATTCTTCCTGTCAGGGCCTGTACTTCCTTAGGCTTTGTCGGGGATGGCATGTCTATTAATGCCTTAATTTTTTTCAGGATTTGCCTCAATACCCCTCGCGTTAACTATGAATCCCAAAAACTTTCACGAGGAGACTCCAAAGGAATATTTTTTTGGGTTTAGTTTCATGTTATACTTTTTTAATATTTTAAAGCATTCCGCGAGGTCTGAGGTATGATCCTTACTCTTTATTGATTTCACCAACATATCATTGACCTAAACCTCCATGTTTTGTCCTATTTGGCTTGCGAACATTTTGTTTACTAGTCGCTGGTATGTTGCCCCAGCGTTCTTTAATCCAAACGGCATGACTTCATAACAATAGAGTCCCATGTTGGTTACGAAACTTGTATGTTCTTGATATGGAACGTATATTTTTATCTGGTTATATCCAGAATATGCGTCCATAAATGACATAAGCTCGTGCCCAGTTGTTACATCCACTAGCTGGTCGATCTTGGGAAGTTAAAAACAATCTTTTGGGCATGCCTTATTCAGATCGGAGAAGTCAATACAAGTTCTCCAAGTTCTATCAGGTTTCGGGACGAGAACAGGATTGGCTATCCACAAGAGATAAAATACCTCGCGTATAAAATCGTTGACTAACAACTTGTCAACTTCCTGTTTTAGTGCCCCTTGCCTCTCGGAATCCAAGGGCCTCCTTTTTTGTCTCTTCGCCAAGTAGTTTGGATCAACATTTAAGTGATGGCAGATAATCTTAGGGTCGATCCCTATCATATCCCCATGACTCCAAGCGAATTGATCCTGGTTTGCCTTCAAAAAGCTTATTAATTGCTATTTGAGCTGCTCGTCCAGGTTCTTCCCAATGTACACACATTTGGTGGGATTTCCAGGGTCGAGAATAACCTACTCTTCAATTGGTTTTAGCAGGTTATTTTCATCTTGAACTTGGGGATTAAGATCTTCATCTTTCTTCTCGTTTTCTCCTGCCAAGATCGTCATCAACTGATGACCGGCTTGTCTATGCTGCAACTCTATGCAATAGCAATCGCGAGTCAGCATCTAGTCGCCACGCACCACTCCCACGCCATCGAGTGTTTGGAATTTTAAAGATAGGTGCTTGATTGAACTGACTGCCCCTAGTCCGATCAGTGCTGGACGACCCAATAATATGTTGTAAGCCGAGGGCATGTCGACAACCAAGAAGTCATGCATAACAGTAGCAGTCAAAAGGTGCCTCGCCTAAAGTTAATGCAAGCTCGATTATGCCAAGGCTAGCGATGTTATCTCTAGTGAATCCGTAAAGATTCACCATACAAGGCCTTAACATGGCCTTTTTTAGCCTCATTTTCTTTAGAGTCTCCTTATAAATGATATTTACCGAGCTCCCATTCTCTATTTACACTCTCTTGATCTTCTTATTGGCGAGTTGAATGGTTATGACCTGCGGATCGACGTGAGGGTATCTCACGTTCTTCTCATCTTCATCTGTGAATGTAATGGGGGGTTCCTCGGTTTTCACCTTCTTGGAAAGTTCTGGGGCGAAGACCGACTGCTCATTCTTTATCTCCTTCACATATCTTTTCTGAGCGTTATTGCTTTCCCCTGCGATATGCGGCCCTCCCAAAAATACCAGGATGTCCTCTCCTTCCACAGGATTAGGTTGTAACCCTCGGTTGTTTGGGTTATTAGGCTGACTGAGCTGGTTGTATCCCTGGCCCTATATTTTCACATACTACTTAAAATGGCCTCGAGCGATGAGACTCTCTATCTCATCTTTCAATTGGCAACATTCTTCGGTCATATGCCCAATATCTTTATGAAATTTACAATATTTGCTAGGATCTCTTTTGCTCCTCGAATTCCTCATAGGCTCGGGTTTGCCAAAGGCTACCTTCTGCTCATGTGCGAGGTAAATACTTTCCCGAGTTTCATTAAGCTCGGTATAAATAGTATACAATGTCACGTATTTTTCATGCTTCTTTTGTTTCTTTCTATCCTTCGAGGGTTCCCTAATTCCGTCCTTTCATTTTGGACTAGAAGCCCCCGAGTTATCAATTCTCGTGGAAGCAATCTCTGTTGAAACATTGCTAGGTTTACCTCCTGAGCTTGTTTTCAACAAGTTCATTTCCTTTCGGGCTTCTTCCTTTCAGAAAAATACCTGAGCCCTCTCGTTGAACTCAGTGATGCTTCTTACCGGACATCCTTGTAAATCATCCCACAACTCACCCCCGGCTGTTAATGGATTAGTGGAGATCCCCGCCTGAAGAGTTGTAAGTTGTGTGCTGTCATCCAAGTTTCTAACCCTAGCGGTAGCCGTGCTAAAATGACTTAAGTACGCCTTAAGTGTTTCGTCAGGCTACTGCCTTATATTGGTTAGCGAGGCCGCTTCAGGTCGCCTATCCCTAACGGCTTGAAATCCCTGGACAGCTGCTCCCAGGAAATTATTGAATGACGAGTAAACTTGTTAAACCAGCTACTCGCTGCTCCAACAAGTGAGGTGGGGAACAAAATACAGCGTAAATTATTCGTCATGTTACTCGCTCGCATTATCGTGTTAAAGTTATTCAAATACGAGACCGGATCTGTGGTTCCGTCATAGGATGAGACATGCGGGTTTTTGAATCCCAAAGGAAAATAGGTATTCATAATATCTGGGTGATACGGCTCAAGCTCCTCGTCAGAGTCGTATCCAGATGATTTCCCTAATTCCCTCACTTGATCTCTACTAAACTTGTCATCCAGCTTGTTTATCCGCAATTGGATTGTATCCTCTTGCTTTGGACCAAGCTATTGGCGAAGGTCAGGTTTCTTCCAATTCAAGTGATCTCCCAGATCTTGTTGGGAGTAACTGCTGGCAGATCTCGTCTTACTCATAGACCGCGTCCTACTCATAGACTTTGTCTTTAAGTGGCTCACAGATTTACTGGTTCCCATACTCTCTCGATCATTAGCTCGTTGAGTACTTTCTCCTCTTCGAGTTGATCAGCTATGGGTCATGGATCGCCTCGAAGTCACACTTGGTTCTTTACGCTCTGTTCTTTCCTCCCGACAGCAGTTTTTTGTATTTCCCCATCAAGGTACGTACGAGTCCTCGCTCTATGGGTTTGGGTAGAACGTTGATGATTCCAAGCAGGTGATCTTCGTTCTCCCAGTTGAGTTCCAAGATCCTCCTCATTTTCATGAGGGATTTCTCGTTCATTAGTTTCCAGTTGTCTCCTTTCTGGTTGTTCATCCTGATTTTTAGGGGGTGTCTCGTTTTCCCCAGGTTGTTCTTCCTGGGCCTTTTCCTATCTCCTGCTTTGAGAGCAACGAGGTCTGCCTCGTGGTCTTCTCACTCCAAGTTCAAGTTAATTTTGAGCGTTCGTTCCCTACACCGCCCTGGCTGAGGCTGCCTCACATCTAACTCAGTGTTTTGACGTTGCGCCTCTTCCAGACGGCGTCTCAGGCGGTGGCTTTACGTAAGTTCTTTCTCCAACAGATTGGGCACCTCCACGGTTGAGGTCTTCATCCCTCGTCCCGAGATTCTGACCATTCCCACGCTGAGTTCTCCTCGAGCGCGTTGTCCGCGTACTAGGACCAATGTCAGGTTGAGTTCTCCGGGGACGTGTGGTCCGAGCACTGGGGCCATCCTTAGGTTGTGCCCTTCTAGAACGGGTGGTCCTTCTGGACTGCGGATTGGTAGATCTTCTAGAGCTCATGTGCTCTTTTCCATAACAATGGTTAGTTTCCTCATGTGGGGTGTTAATATTCTCTGGATTTTCAGCCATAAAGGGAAAGGTTTTTCTTTTAATGAAGGAAGGGCTTTTTCTAAGCTTTTTCACAGAGGCTCTCAATGAAAGCACCAAACTGTTAATGCAGATTTTTTTTAATCAAATTTGAGCCTCACGATGATAATTCAACACAGAAAAATAAAATATGAACATAGGGTTTTTTACGTGGTTTTGCAGTTAAAATTCTGCATAGTCTACGAGCCAATCTTATCCAGATTTCTGAATATTTTTTTCAGGGCCTCTTTCATAAGAGTCTTTTCGTCCATTTTTTGAGATTGTTTGCCACTATTTATAATTACATCATGGCAGTTAATTACAAAGCTGACCAAAATATGTTTACAGCCATTATCCCTAAAATCGTGGGTTCTGATTACATATCACGAAATGTAAATGCGGTGTATGATTTTGAAAATTGTATAGCTGTGATTTTCTCGCTTTTACTAGGTCAAGAATATTGTGTATTAAACACGTCTTTAATTGTTGAATCTGGAGATGTCTCGACAGATACTTGATTATAGTGATCCCAATGGCGAGCTGGAACAATTCTTCTTTCCGAGGTCGACAATGTATGTCGTACGTCGATCGCGGGTATACAGAAATCTTCTGACTTGCCAGGGTTATGAGTCTCGCTCCTGTTAGTTGGATGAAGCTATAAGAAGTCTTCTCATAGCGAGATGGTCATCTCGCATACTTATTCTTCGAGCTGATCTGACTTTTACACTTAGCTTGCTTATTGTGAGCTAAGGTATGTGTCACTTTTCTCTGGTGCCTCGCTATTCACTTTTAGCGACATATGGTTTCTCGCTAATACACTAAGTGCCAGTTTGGACATTGATTCCTCGCCTAAGACCTTATAGTTAGTGGGTTACAAATATACTCTGATACTTACGTAATTAATGAATTATTCCATGAAAAGATATTGTACCGATTCACATTCCCTTTACCTGGACATGCTTCCTCCAGCCGAGTTTCGGGTATAGCAATTGCCCTTCAAAAAGTTCTTTTTTAGTAAAAAGAGCTTTTTAATAATTACAGAAGGCATTTTCGTCAAAATCCTTTCGGATATAACACCTAGGTTCTTGGCGGATGGTGATGGTTGTGCCTTCTCGGAGTCCACATCACACTCAACCACTACTTTCCTCCACTCTGATCAGATTAGTGAACATATCTTTTAATATGTGTTTTTTAAATTTTATATATTTTAACATATCTTTTGACTATTTTATAAGATTTGCTTTTGTATTTTCTTTCTTTTTTTCCGTTTTTAAGAAATTAGAAATTTCAACATTACAGAAATTATAGAAAACTGATTTTAGCTGTGTAATATTCATGAAACATAATAATAAATTTATATAATATTAGTTATATATATTTTTATTTATTGATTTATATTATATATGTATTTGTTGATATAATGAAAAATATTTGTCTTTTAGAAACTTTGAAAGCATTATTGTAGGAAATTTGCTAGAAAATTTGATTTGAACCACCACAAATAGTTAGTACTTTTTTATTTTTATATTTATTTATTACATGTTTATTTATAAATAAATGTAATTTGTATAATTTATTAATTATTTGTGTTAAAAAAATTAAATTTTTTAGTGTAATTTTTTTTTTAAAAAAAAAAGATTTAGTATAGTTTTAAAAAAAAAAAATCAGATTTTATGTAAAAAAAATTTTAAGTGTTACTAATTGTTTAATTTCTTTTGGTTATATGTAATTTTGTGTAAGAAGAAATAGTGTGAATTTGTGATGTATTTAAAAATTATTGGAGTGTTTAGGACAGATTTAAAAAAAAAAAAAAATTGATAGGTTAAAAAGTAGTTGTTTTGTCGCCAAAATATTAGTAGAATTTTGAGATAATTAAAAAAAAAAAATTATGTTAATTTTATAATTTATAATAAGTTGGTAAATTTATAAGAAATTATTGAAGTATAAAATATTAAAATATATAATTATTTAAATAATTAATTATTTAAAAATTGCATGAAATTAATTTTAAATTTAAATAATTTAACTAAGAAAATATTTTTTATTTTTTTAAGAAAATAATAATAAATAATTAGGTGATTAATAAAGAAACATAATATCAATTAAAAATAAATAATTAATAATTGAATAGAGAAATAATTATTAATAAAAAATAAAACAATTAATTAATATGTGATAAAATAATAATAATAATTTAAATAATTTAATATCTATTTACAAATATTTTAAAATTTGGTACATTTAATTTCAAAACTAAGTAATTTAATTAAGAAAAGTTTAATTTTTTTTTTAAAAAAAATAATTATATAATTAGATTTTTAATTTAATTTTTTCTTAAAATTTAATATCTAAGTATTATTACAAAGATATTAAAATATAGTGCATTTATTTTTAAAACTAAGTAACTTAATTAGAAAAAAAAAAGTTTAATTTTGTTTTTTTTAAAAAAAAAATATTAAATAGTTAGATTTTTAATTTAATAAATTTTTTTTTTGAATTTATGTAATATCTAAGTCTTATTATAAAAATATTAAAATTCAATTCATTTAATTTTAAAACTAAATAATTTAACAATAAAAATTTAATTTTGTTTTCTTAAAAAAAATTATTTAAAATTAGATTTTTAATTTAATAATTTTTTTCAATTTATTTAATATCTAAGTTTCATCTAAGTTTCATTAAAAGAAAGATATATATTATAAGTTTACTTATTTTAATGTTTCTTTTAGAATTATCAAAATACTATTTAAAATAAAAGTTAAAAAATATTCTTATAATGAAATAAAAGCACCATTAGTTCAACTTGTACATAAATCATAAAATTTATGTAATACAAACAAATTTGATTATAATTTATTTATTGTAAACTTTTAGTAGATGACAATCGATACGACTTGGGTGACGATGCGAAATCGTAAGGATCCAAGTTACTGGGAAGGTCTTCAAATCTTTATGGCACTTGCGTCTAATCACAAAAATTGTGACGAAAGAATTTTTTGTCCTTGTGTTAAATGTAAGAATACAAAACTTTGTCTTTTGAACATTATGCAGACTCATATCTTTACAAAAAAAATTAAATGCAGTTATGAGAGGTGTATTTACCATGGGGAGTTGGATGAACCAGTCGGGGCGAATAACAATGTTGATGTCGATGAGATGGTTGATATAATTTAAGATTTCTTCCATCTTATAAACGATGAGGAAAGAGCCACCGACGATGGCATTCAAAGGGGTCAATATTATGATGATATGTTTAAAGGGATTGAGGCAGAGTTGTACCCCTATTGCGATTGGATATCCTCCCTCAACTGTATTGAAAAGTTAATGCACTTGAAAAGTTTGGAGAAAATACCAAATTATATTTTTGATGAATTTTTGAAATTGTTGACGTTGGCATTTTCCAAGTATAACGAAATTCTTGCAACACACTATGAGGCAAACAAGAAACTAGGTAAATTAGGCCTAGGGTACGAATCAATTCATGTGTGTAAGAATAATTGTTGCTTATTTTATAATGAGCATGCATTGAAAGAATTCGATTGGGTGTGCTAGACCAGTAGATCGATTAATGAGAACGAAAGGGGAAAAAAGTGGTACATAAGGTGATGCGTTACTTTTTGTTGACTCCTCGATTGAAAATATTATATAGGTCAAGACATATAGCCAAAGAAATGGTATGACATCGTACTGGGCGTGTGAAAGAAAATAGTGTTATGCATTGTTGACCTCAAAAAATGATCAACTGACAGATGGGTCGTATAGATATGATGCTTGCTACATGTTACATAAACATAATGAAAAAACAATAAACAGAAAGATTTTTTATAGAGGTTCGGTACCCATGTTATAGGTGGGATTGGCTATAGCACCCTTCAGATTACAAAGTATGAATCAGTAGGCAGATCTCAAGCGTTGAATAACCTAGGGTGTTGGCCAGCCTAAGGTGTTGGCTAGCCTTGGGTGTTGGCGTGTGAGAGAGACATCCCAAATGGGCATGTACAAGAGAGAGAGAGAGAGAGAGAGAGAGAGAGAGAGAGAGAGAGAGAGAGAGAGAGAGAGAGAGAGAGAGAGAGACTTAGAGCTATTTGGAAGTTAAGTGATTTAGAGGCAACTTAGAGAGCTTAGGTTTTCAGTTAGAGGTTAAGGCCTTTATCGAGGAAGCCTTAAACCCTAGGTTTACAATTCAATTCCCTTAAAAATAGGATAGTTAGCTAGATATTTACAAAAGACTCAAATTCCCTTAGATTCTAGATACTTCTCAAGCTGTCAGTTGGGCTTTTAGGGCCCAATTCGCAGCGCCCATTCTTGCTTTGCACATGTAGGAGAGTCCTGTGGGACCTATAGTGCAATCCTTGGCCGGCCATAATGTTGTTTCCTGGCTTGGCTAGCCATGGGGCCGACCAGGGGTGGCTTGAGTGTTGAGGTCTTCGTTTGCTCGAATGTTGACTTGACCTTCCTTTTAGTGAGCTGTAATGCAAAGTGGCACAGGTTTTTTCCACGTAACCATGCCACGCCATGAGGATAAAAATTGGGATAACATTTGCCCCCCAAGTTCCTATTTGAACGTCTGGCCGGATAGGGACTTTCTAGCCATCGTCTTGTCTGTAGTAGTCGTTGTTAAGCAACCTTGTCTTGCCAAATGTTGGCTTTTTGCATGGCCTGCTTTTGGATATTTGATATTCTTTTTATATACATCTCATTTTCTCTTCTTAGATATCTCTTTTCTGTACCTATCATTAATAGGTTTCAAGCTTGTTAAGCTTTTAGAAATGTTTTGATTCATGTTAGCTTGTATTTTATTTGGTACATTAATCCTCATGACTAGGGGTGGGCATCATCCAATCCAATCCAATTGAACCGAACCGATCCAATCCAATCCAATTACAAAAAGTTGGATATCCAATTACAATTGTATTGGATTGGATGCTAAAAGTTGGATTCTAATTGGATTGGATCGGTTATTGGATGTCAATCTCAAAATCCAATTAAAAATCGATCCAATTCAATTACATTTATATATATATATTAAAAAATTATTTATATAATAAAATATATTGAAAAATATAATAAATATTTATTATATTTTTATTAAATTTTTTTTGTATGTTGAATTTGTAACACTTCATTGTTTAGTATATTTATTTTCATAATGTTTTGTTCTATTTTATTACTTAGAAATGTTGTTGTTTTAATTATTTAAAACGTTTAGCTACAATACACTTGTAAGAATAGTATGTTTATGAAATATTAAACTTAAATAAAAAGTGATACTTAGTTTTTTTACGTATTTTTCTTTATATTTTTAAGTTAATATTGAAATTTAGATGTGTAATTGGATATCCAATTAAAAAAACGATCCAATCCAATTAGTAATTGGATTGGATTGGATTGGATTTTGAGGTCTAATTGGATTGGATTGGATGATGATTTTCCAAATCCAATTACTAATTGGATTGGATCGGATGAGGAAAAAAAGGTTGGATTGGATCGGATGCCCACCCCATGACAGTTTTGGAATGTGTAATGTGTGACTTTTTCATTGAAATGATTCAATTTTGGCCTCCGTTATGATTCTTGACTCTTTACTCATAAAGAATATGAGGCACATATTCAAGTTTTGAAAGATAAACACACATTGGGATTCAAAACTTATCTTGGCCATTCTAGGAGGTCTTGCTTGAGACCTGGCTAGACCTAAGGCTTGATCATGGGAGTTGGCTAGCTTTAGGGTTTTACCCTATAAAGCTTGCCTGTTCATGCTTGGGTTTGGTGACCCTAGCCAGTTATTGGTTGAGTCATGGGACCCTGGCCTCAAGGCTTGTGAACCTTGGCCATCATGGACCTTGGTTCCAAGTAGGTGGCCAGTTTTCTGTCCTTTCTTGACTTTGGCAAGAAACTTTGTATGAAACTTAATGACAAGTCTATTATAGTCGAATGTTCAACTTAAGACTCAATATGGCTAGGTTCGTGTAAGGAACTATGCCTTACTCGTAGCCTGGTACGTGGCCCCTATAGGAGTTATGTCCAGGTATTTTTTTGCTATATGATTCTAGCAGGGCCTTGGCCTCATGCATGCAAACCGATCTCATATCCGGCCTCAAGGCTTTCATGTTCCTGCTTTGGCCTATAGGCCCTCTATTTTTGAACACTACCATTGTTTAGCCTTAAATCCATCTATAACACTCATATGATTGTCCTGGCTGTATTTTTATGGCCTTAATAGGTAAGGCTCTGGAATTACTTTGTCAAGCCGAAGTATGCCTGCACAACTTAGAGGCAGGCTTAGTAGCTTATTTTAGGCCTTAAAATTTCTATGCATAAGTTCATTGTGCCAGTTCGATGCGTTGTACAGTATGGGTGCCCCTCAAGCGACCATGTAGGCAAGTCTCTTAGTCACTTGCTATTCACCAAGTTTTAGAGACTTTGCCTGGGTTCTTCCTTGGGGTGGTGTCCATAGTACACATGTGGAACTAAAATAGTAACTTTAAGAAGTTAGTCTTGTGAGCAAGTGGTTTAGACACAGTTGGTCTAACATGTACCAAAAGCTTACATCTTAGTGTCGACTTTTGAAATCACATAGTGGCTACCCCTACGCGGCTTAGCAAAGCAGAGGCCAGCGTTGAAGAACAGTGGGAGACCACGTACTAGCGCTTTTATGGGTTCCTGCACGATGAAATATTAGAGGAACTTGGTTAACAAGTTGGCCAGTGAGAGTACTTACCGAGATGTTCCCTATTTCAGCATTTGGTAGAAGTTTTGACTCAAGTTCTCAGTGTACTCGCCAGACTTGTGTGCACCTTTATTGTTATCTTATAGCATGGTGGAGACCTTTTCAGTTTGGCCCGAACATGCTTGTTGTAAGGGATTTGCTGCCAAGGAATATTCTTTAGGGAGTAATTCTCCTATGAAGAATTTATTTCCTCGATCTGTTTGTTTACGGGCCTAGAACTCCTTGTGCATAGTCATGCTGCTTTGAGTTGGCTTGGTCTCTTCTTCTTTCCGTTTTGTCAATGGATCCTACTAGCAAGATGTTGTGATCCTCTTGGTCCCTATAGACTAAAAATATGAGAGCAAACTATGGGTGGATTGGGCATGCCAGGGCAAGACCAGGTTGCCAGCCATATTGAGGGAGCACTGCCTGGGCAAATGGATGAGGCCATGGCCGGCCAGCAAGTGGAGGTGGTGGCTGGCTAGAATGTGGATTCTATAGCCAGCCAGCTTACTGAGGGCATGGTCGTCCATCCTTCTAAAGGCCCGGTCTGCATTCGATTGGCTTTGCCCCTCGGTGTAATTGATGTAGAGCGTTTGTGCACTTCTATCATTAGCTATACAACTTGCATTTTGAAAATGCTCATTGGTGGTGTTGGATTACCAGTTCTGTGTGTTATGTTGTGCAGTATTAGACACCTTGTATTAAGGTAAGCTGCGATAGGTGTCGTCCATGTTGGAGTGTCTTCCAGCATGTTGACCTCTTCTGAGACAACAATGTTGGGTTTTGGATGGGCACCAAGTTTGTTTTGTCAACTATGGTACTGCTTGCCAGGCGGGCAAGTGCATTTGTTGTGGTATTCTGTTCTTTTTGAAACAGGACTTAGTTCTTTAAAGAACTGAGCAGGTACCAAATTTTTCTTGGTTTTCAAGGCACAGCTGGCTAGTTGAGTGAGTGCGTCAGCTATTGTGCTGTCTTTGGGGGCTTGCCTTCTAGTATAGCCTTTGAGTTGTCTTACCAACTCTGGTACGCCACCATCTTCTTGTATTGAGCTGTATATTCACCTAGGACATAACCTATGACTAGTTGAGAGTCGCGGTGCATGTCTAGGTGGTTAGCCCACACTTTGTATGCTAGGTTGGGGCTAGCCTTTGGAGCTTCATATTCAACCTCGTTTTAAAAAGCCTTGTAACTGACCTTGTTACCTCATGCTTCAGCTGCCCCCAGGTGGCTAGGGGGCCATGCTTGCATCGGGCAAGTGGTCAACCCATCTTTTAGGCTCTTGTTCTCACTTCTTCTATGGCTCCTGCTTTTCTCTTGAACTTTGAGAAATTTAGGGAGATATGCTTCTATGATTAGCCATGAAGCTAATGAGAGCTTGGCCTTTGGTGGCCATGTTCGGTTATGAGGTGCTTTTATGTTAGCCGAGTCTTAATAGTTTGCTTTAGTAATTGGCCTGATGCTCAAGGTTTCTGTAGAACCTGCTGCAACTATTGATCGGTGTATACCTTTATGGGGTGTATCTAGATGTGTAGCCTTAGCTTTCTGGAAGCCAAGAGCAAGTTTTGGGCCAACTTCTCCATGAGTGGGAACTGACTTTTAATGTCGATCAGTCTCTTGTTGGTGTAGTATATAGGGTGTTGTACACTGACCTCTTCTCTTGTGAAGGCAGCACTCACAGCATGCTTTATGACTACTTGGTGCACGCCTTCCTCTTCTTTGTCTAGCGATTTGGGAAACACAGGTGATCGAGCCAATCTATTCCTTTAGCTCCTAGAATGAAGTTTCACATTCCTTTGTCCACTCGAATTTGTTGTTGCTTCTACTTCGCATTGAAGAAGGGTACCCATTTTTTTGTATACTTGGACACAAGTCTACTTAGTGCAGCAATGCATCCCATTCGGCTTTGTACCTCCTTGATTGTTGTGGGCGACTTCATGTTCAGAAGGGCTTGGATCTTGTTTGGATTTAAGCTTCATCATGTTTTAGCTACGGAGGATTTTGAAATTTTCTGTCAAGGTTCTCGATATGCCCCCAGCCCTTTTAGACTTGACAAGCAAGTCGTCCACGCACACCTTCATGTTGCGGCTGATGGGATCATTGAACATTTTGTTCATAAGCTTCTAATGTGTGGCCCCTTGAAGGGCGTAACTTTGTAGCAGCACAGGCCTAAGTCTGTTAAGAAGCTTGTATGCTCTTGATTTGGTGGGTGAATCTTCTTTTTCTTAGCTTTGGACATGGCCAAGTTGTAACGAGCAGATTGTTGATCTCCTCTTAACATCCACCTCATGCCTTGTTGGGAAATTCAAGCAAAGATGGTTGATGGGTGCTGCCGCCTTCAAGTTGCATAGAGCCAGTCAGCCCGTCATGGTGTTGGAAGCTGTGGGAATGTCGATTATGACTAACTGTTCCATCAAAGTTTTGGTGGTTGAATTTTTTTCCAGCAGTAAGGGGTAATTTGATATACCCAATGGGTGCGATGCCTTGGTTAAAGAGGCCACACATCACTTGATTGCAGGGTGCCAAGTCAACAAGTAAGAGCCTCATATTTTCATGTGTTTATTTTGAAAAGAATGTTGGAGGAGGCTCCATTGTCCACCATATATCTTGTTGCAGTTATATTCCTAATTTGTAAGGTAACGACCAAGGGGTCATTGTGTGAGAAACTGTCTTGGACATAATCTTCTCTTAGAGAAAAAGATCGTGGTCTCTCCAAGCATTGGTTGCTTAGAGCCTCATTCTTCACCTGCCAGGAAGTCACTTTTGGGCTTGTGACGGAGTGTTTGAGCATAGTTCTCTCTAGCTATGTTTGTCTTGCCTGTGATATGGGGTCCGTTAATGATGCCCCCGAAGTGTTCTGCCACCAGAGGTTTTGGCAAAATTGGTGGTACCTGCCTGTGCGCCTGAGGGAGGCCAGCCTTTATGGATGAAGGCTAGCCTTCAAACATGGAGGTCGGCCTTTGGAGATGGCAGCTAGCCTTTGGAGGCAGAGGCCAGACTTCTGAGATGGAGGCCAGGCTTCTAGGATGGAGGCCAGCCTTACTTTGGGAGTTTTAATAGGAGACTTAAGCATACACACTTCTCCTCCTTCTTCCTTGGACTTCATGGAATAAAGTGATAGTTGAATTTCCCTCTTTTGCCATTATGTTGGGCAGAGTCATCATTGTTGCGCTTGTCTCCACCATTCTCATTGTGTCAGAATTGATAGCGATCATCTATGTTGGTCGACATGCTGGACTATGTTTGGGGCGCTATGAGGCCCTGTGTTTGTTCATCATTACCTTGTCCTCTTGGATGGGCTTACCGGACAGCCTCTTCAAACTTTATGAAGCCAAAAACTTGCTTAAGGAACTCCTGTGTGATGTTCATTGAGATCCTCCTGACATCTTTCCAGAAGTCACTCAACAGTAGAATGCCTCCGAGTATGGCCATATATTGGCCTTCTTTTGTCAGGCTTTTGACCTTGATGGCCACAGCCATGAACTGTTGAATGTAGTCCTTCAAGGGTTCATCTTGTCTTTGCTTTATTTTGACAAGATCCTCTAGTCGGGCACGTATTTTTCTTGAAGCAGAGAACTGAATGTAGAAATCTCGGGAGAGCTCTTCCCAAGAATTAAATCTTCTTGGAGGCAGCTTGAAATACCATTGGTGGGCTATTTCAACTAGAGTCGCCGAAATGATTCGGCATCGCACATCTCCAGACACTTGTAGGAGATCTGTTTGGATCTCAAAGTACTTTCGGTGTACTAGAGGGTCTTGCTTTCCCGTGTACATCTTCCAAGCGGGCCTCTTAAATTTGGGCAAGGGCAAGGCATTGATGTATGTTGAGAATTGTGATCCCCTCATCCTGTCTAGCTAAGTTCTGAGGGCTTTGGACCAGCTAGTCCTTGAACATGTCTCGAATTTGATCCAACTACAGAAGGATCTGTTGCTGCAGAGGCCTAGTTTATTGGCCTTCTTTGATTGAGCTGCAACCTCGGATTTGACAGAGCCTGACCGGCCATACCTTGGGATAAGGTATACTCAAGGCTGGCCAGCCCTAAGTCTAGTGCTTGTATATGGCCGGCCAACCATAAGCTGGGCACCTGGCCACCCATGCTTCTTTGCCTGATTGGTGGAGTTTGTGCATTGACATGGAGTAGATCGCACCAATTGCTGGAGTTTGGTGGATCTAACTATCTGAATTGATTAACTTCACTTCTCAAATTGTTGTTTTTGGTGTTGCCATCCTCTCTCAATCCTCGTCGGTTGAAAATTGATCTTCGGGTGACTCGCTCCCCTTGGGGAGGGAGTGCTCTTATCTGGCTAGCCACGGGGACTTTTGGAAGAGTTTGGCCAGCCATAGGGGCTCCTGCTAGTGGCTGGCCGGCCACAGGATGGGCAAAAGGGGTTGTTGTTAAGCTTAAGATTCCTAGTCAGCCCCCCATGCCAGTGGTCGCCTGAATCTAGCAATTTTTGCTATTTGACCTTTAAGGAAAGGTTTGTCCTCTCTCTAGCAAGGGAAGATCTGTCCTAGTTCCTGAGGAATTGGGTTAATCAACATATTGATAGACCCTCCCTGATCTATCAACAAGTCTTCCTTAAAGTGGATCTCTGATGAGATCCTCGCCTCTTCTATTGGTTCTCTAGTTGAACTACCTTATTAGATTGTTGGCCTCTCTATTGCAGCGATCTAACTCTACTTTGTGAGATCGAAGGACGTACTCTTGGTCATCCATTCATCTTAGGAATTCGAGTCTCTGCTGAGCAAGTACATCATAATCAGTAGTGCGTGGTTCTTAAAAGGATTCACGTCTCTACTAAACAAATATATTGCAGTCAGCAGTAGGGCTATACATCGGTCAGCTTAGGCGGTTTATCCTATATATTTTCTCACTCAATCTAAAGTTCGGGTTGCTAAAATTCAAATGCAACCCGCCCAATTTTAAAAAAAAAAAATATGTAAACCGACCAACGGTTTGGGCAGTTTGGTTGGGTTAACCTGCCTAAACCGGCCAAACTTTTTTTTTTAGTTTCAAAGTCAAAATCAATAAAAATAAAAAAGATAAATTAAAAATATCACATTCCACCAAAGTACAACACAATATATATGACTTTAAAACTAACAATTAAGTCTATAACTTTATATTATTATATGATTAATAATTTATTTTATATATAATAAAAACTAAAAAGTTAAAAAAAAAAATTAAAATCCAAAATCGGATTGGTCAGTTTAATTGGGCAGGTTGGACCTTTTTTTTACCCCACCAAATTAATAGATTGGGCGGTTTGTAATTTTTTCAGGTTATTCAGCAGCACGTGGTTCTTCAAATAGGCATGCATGGCCTACAGCTTCCCTGAGTTTGGTCAACTTAAGGTCTTCTCCCAAGCCTAGTCTCGTCTCGTCTCTCGTGCATAGTATAGGGAGTGAAACCCGATTGTTCTTGGGAGGTGACCCCCAAGGATTCTTCCTTCAGTCGGAGGCGCCAATGGTGGGTCTACTCTTGGAGGCATGGGCCTACCACTTGGATCTACCAAGGTGCATGTATCAGTCTAGCAACTATAGAGTCCTACCAGGTAGTCTCAGCCACCCATAAAGCTACATGGGAGGTTTGGTCTGCCAAGGTGTGTAGGGTTTAGCCGGACAAGGCCTATAGGATCTGGTAGGACAAGGGTTGCAGGACTTGGTAGGTCAAGGGCTGCAACACATAGAAGGTCACTATAGCTCTATTTAGAGGAGACTAGACTCGTGGCACCTATTGTGGTGATAGGATTCACCACATCAGCAGTGTTCATCGAGATTCTGGTTGTCATTGGAACCTGAGTATCTGAATCTACAGTTTGTGGGTCTTGAGGGAGACCCAAAGATGCAAATGTTGGATTTTGTGCTCTAATTAAAACCCATTTCAATATAATCAGATTTACTAATTAATAAAGATCAAAAATCACATTTTATATTGCATGGTTCACATGATTTATTTCATGATTATATGTATAAATTCTATTAAGTTCAGAACATATATTTTTGTACATGATTATAGAGTTGTCAGCACAGTGGAATATAATCATGTTTATATGTTCGAAAGTTTCATTCCCTAATTTGTCAGTTCACTGGATTTAGACTGGCATGATATTCAGCGATAGGTATACTTACACCTTGGATAAGTGTTATGTCCTTTCCAGGGCATTAGCAAAGTTTACCAGTATCGTATGTATGGAGTATACATTGGAAGGGAGTGATATTGAACTTTGATGAGATATGATAAATTTACCATAATATCTATTCAATTCAATATCACCTAGTTGATCCTAGATCAAATGATCTTAATCCTGATATGATTAGGTTCGATCTCAAGAGTGTTATTCATGTTCTTTGATTTGTTAGTTAAGCCTACTTTTTGGTCAGGGTGATACGTACATTTTGAGAACATGGTAGTGCAATTGAGTGGGAGCGCTAATCATAGATATGGAATCCATAGCTTCTATATGTATTTAGAAGTGAAATGATGATTTCCTTCGAGCTTGCTAAATAGAGATAAATGATAGAGCACTCATTTTAGTGAATATATTAGTTCACTATAATATCATTTATAGGTGGCCAAGTGTTTTAAGGATAAAATACATTGAAAGGGTGTAACGGTAATTTTATCCCTATGCAATGTAGATCATCTATAGAGGATCATTGATTATTGGGATTATAACAATGGATAATTAATAGCGTATCTATATCGTGGAACATATAAAGCGTTCTATATAACTGAGAGTGCAATTCCAAGTTCTATGCGTGGATGCAATAAGGAATTAATAAGTCAGTGAATTTACCTGGTAAGTTCTGGATCTACTTATTGGAAGCTCGGTTATATAGGCCCATGGTCCTCATACTAGTTGGGACCATACTGCTTGTAAGACTCAGTTAATTCATTTTAATTAATCAATTATAATTCTAAAATTAGACTATGTCTAGTTTATGAATTTTCACTAAGCAAGGGCTTAAATGTGAAGAAAAGAGATTCTAGGGTTTATTTATTAATTAAGAGACTTTGATTAGTTTAATTAATAAATATATTAAAAGACAATATTATTTAATAATTAATTTTTAGTTATTAAATAATTATAATTGGCATTTAAGTGGTTAAATTGGAAAAATTGGCGTTTTTGAGAAAATAAGATGGGAAAATGACAAAATGGCAAAATTGCAAATTGGGCCCATTATCCAACCCATGGCCGGCCACTATGCATGGATTTTACCATTTATTTTTCTATTATTTTAATGCTAATTAAATCTAACCTAAACCTAGGTGGTTACCTATAAATAGATAGTGATGGCTCACACTTAAAGTTGATGAAATTTCTTATCTTCAAAAAAATTGAGCCTCCTATTCTATAGTCATAGCCGACCCCTCTACCCTCTCTTTTCTTCTTCAAATTTTCATACCTTGAGTGATAGAGTGAGTGCCCACACACATCAAGTGGTATCTCAATCATAGTGTGTAAGACTGTGAAGAATCCAATCAACACGAAGGAGAATTGGGCTCAAGAAGGAGAGAAAGAGATCTAGGTTTAGATCTTGATAATGCTCTGCTACAGAAAGGAATCAAGGGCTAGAGATATGAACGGAAGGAGTCATTATATTCTGCTGCAATCAATATAAGGTTTCTTAAACCCTTATGTGTTTATTTCATTGTTTTAGAAATTCATATTAGGATGTTAATGAAACATACTTGTTAGTAAATCTAGATACTGGTAAAATATTTCTAACAACTGGCCTCAGAGCCATGGTAATGATTTACTTTCATGAAATATGAATTAAAACGATGATTTGTGTTGATTTGAATGGCTTCATGTGATTTATGTGTTACTTGATGATGTTATGTGATTTACGAAATTTTTCCATGAAAATAATTTTATTTATTTGGATTCCTTGTGAAAAATTAAGCAATTTTGTTTTTTACGGAACTCGATTCCGATAAAAATTGGGAAAGTTATTAAGGTTTAAAAATCGGGTGCCATGGCTGCCCAAGCTTGGTGCACGCACGCACCAGGTGCTTCGGACAAGTAGGAGACGCGCGCGGATGCTTAGACAATCTCTGTCTGAAGGCTCGGCGTGCACCTGCTTCAGACACGATGGAGGCTGCACACGCCCGTGTCTTGACCCTGCAGCGCCCATGTTTGCCGCACATCCAAGGTTGCAAAATTCCTCTCCCGCGCGCGGAATGGGCTGCTTGCAGCCTGTTTCGTGGGCAGTTGGGAGATTTTCACCAAAAATTTGATTTTTGTGGGATTTTTTCCCAATTTCGGATTTTTGCAATTTTCAAACCCTAAAATCAAAATAAAATATTATTTTTAATATATTTAAACTTAAATATCATTTTTAAATTAATAATATTTAATTTTTAATAGATTATTATTAATCTTTGATATTTTGAGGTTTAAATTTAAAAATTTATTATTTTATTTTTTAAATTATGGTCAGATTTAAAAATTTGTTAATTTCTTTAATATTTATATATTATTTAATTATAAGATCGGATATTTTAATATTTGACATATTTTAAATTAAAAGATAGCATTATCTTTATATTTTTAATTTGAAATATTATATTAAAATTATCTTATATGATAAATTAAATACTTAATAAATTTGAAATTAACTTAAATATTTTTATAGATATTCTAACCATAATATTTTAAAATTCAAAAATTTGTTATTTTGTTAAATATTTAAATAACTTAAATATTTTTGTACAAATTTGAATAATGCTTAATTTGAGATATTTTGACATATAATTAGGATAATTATTATATATTTATTATTTTTTTTTATTAAAATAATAATTATCTAACCACATCTATTTTAAAATTATTTATTTTATTATTTTAATTTTATTAAATTATAAGATTAGAAAATGATATTGAAGATTTTTTTTTTCAAATCATTTATCTTATTTGATATTTAATTTAATTTGATAAAATAATTCAAATAAACCTATATATTTTAAATTAGTTTTCATTTTTGAATTTTAAATTTTGATGAGATTTTTAAGGTTAGTTTTAACAACCCTAAATTTTCAAAATTTAGATGGTTAGTTTAAAATAATAATTTAATTATATTAATATTTTATTTCACAATCTGTTACATGGACATTGTTTGTTTATTTATATTGTTTATTAAAAACTTTTTTTAAACAAATCTATTATTTATTTGATTTAAATTGCTATGATTTACTTGTTGACAAATCCAATAATCTGATTTTAATCATAGTCCAATTGTCAATAGATCTTATAAATAATTTGTAATAGGTAAATTTTGTACTTCTTTCATCTGTGTAAACCTAGTAACATGATAGGGCCCATCCAAATCATTTGACCTGTGTGAGCCTATATGTTTACTATTGGGCTTAGATGCATATAGGAAGCCCATTTAAGTTTTACTAAGTAAATGGACTAGGTTGCTAAAATAAAATTTCACTTAGGTAAATTTATTTAGGCCCAATTAGAATTGGGCTTATTCAATGAATAACAATTATTTATTTAATGGTTAAATTCCTCTCCTTTGGGCCTTGTGACAGAGTTAGGGGCCAATAGCAGTGGGTACGTCATACTGAACCCAGCCCTCCCTCACATGAATCACCCCAATTGTGAAGGCCCATTTGCCTTATTTAAATACTTGTATTAGGTTAATTATATTAGTCTAACCTAATTTAAAATTGAATTAGTAACATAATTAGCTTTTAAATATATGAAATTTATTTTTCATTAATATTTTAAAGTTAATTTTAGAAAAACGCTTAGTTAATTGAAATATATTCTAGATAGTTATTTCTAGTGACTAGTTATATTTTCTAATATTTAATTAGAAAAATATTTTAAGTTGAAAACTAATTATTTATTTTAATTGATTTTGGACCAACTTAAATTAAGAATATTTTCCTAGTATTAAATTAGAATTAATAATTAAGTTTCTTTTATACTTGATTAATTAATTCTTGTATTTAATACATTTAATTAAATTGAAAATTAAATATTTAAGTTGATTTCATTCTTGATACTTAAATATAATTATTTTTAGAATATTTAATTATAAGAAAATTATTTTAAGTTGGAAATTTTAATTTCAGAACAACTTAAATCTGAATAATTTTCAAAATATATTTTATTTTATTTTATTAATCTTTTTCCCACAATTTCGAAATTGCATTAATTTAATGCAGGAAATTTCGAATTTTACTTGAAAAATAGATTAAAGTTGAAAATTATTTATTTTAATTTTAGACCAACTTAAATCATTATATTTTTCATTTAAATGATTAATTAAAATAAATGAAATAAAATATATTATAATTAGAAAATAAATTAATTAGTCAATGAAAGTCTAGATAATTATTATCTGTTTGCTTGAATTATTTTTTTAGTGATATTTAAGTTGATTTTCTTCATGATACTTAAATATTTGAAATTTTCTTAAATATTTAATTAAATAGGAAAATTATATTTATGTTGAAAATTAATTTTTAATTTTGGACTAACATAAAATTAGAATAATTTTTCAGGATTTATTTTATTTTATTTTAGAGCATTTTTTTCGAAAATTGTATTTATTTTAAATACATTAATTTTTTAAATGCAATATATACTTATTGAAAATTAAATTTTAGTTGTAAATTAATTTTGATACAACTTAAATTGAATAATTTTCTAAATATTTATTGAAAAATTATTACTAAGATGGAAATAATTCATTTTATTTTCATATCCATCTAAGTATAATTTTATAAATATTAAATTAAAATTTATATTTAGAATTTTATTCTAAATTGGAAATTTTAATTAAATAAATATATATTAAAATAAATAGATTAAAATAAGTATCAAAGAAAATACAACTCTTTAAAATAATGAGCTTTAGTTATTAGGATATTCGATCTCCATTGTTGGTCCTACATAGTTAATATGTTTTCAATATAACCTCGAGACGCTAGACTTCATCCCCCTAATGGATGGTTATTCGTTGAAACATTTAACACCGTAACGATCTCTTATGATAAGTATTTTATAAGTTTTCGTCTCTATTAGACTCTCCCCTACAGTGACTACTTAGAGATAAATTTACAAAGTATGAAACAATGGTGGAAGCTCATAAAATAAGAATAACCTTGACTCTCGCCTACTGGGACAACGTTGGATTCTTGTTTTGATCGAATAAAAGGTTGCTAGAATAGTTTCCATTTTAGATGAGCTGACAACTCTATTCAATGAATGATACTTTGACTCTCGCCTACCGGGACACTGTATCAGTTTGTTGAAAACCTTAGAAATTATTTAAGATGTGTCTATTTTGTATTTTCACATGTTTTTGTTATTTGCTAAATGCTTGATAATTTCTGAATTGTGTGTGAATTTATACTGAACCATGTTATTTTCTGTTGTTAATTGTAGTTTAAATTTTGAATCTTCATTGTTGGTCTAACTTGGCTTGTTGTTTTTTAATGGGACAAATCCCTAATGGATTGTCATCCATTAAACAAACATAATAGTGTTAGATCTCGATAGATAAATATTTGTAAATGCAACATCTAGCTGTTCATCAATAGATGACACCTTAGACTAGTATTTACAATATGAAACAATGAAGAAATTTATAAAAATAAGAATAACTTTGACTCTCGCTAATAGGAACATCGTTGGATTCTTGTTTTTAATCGAAATTATCCTTTATTTTTCCTCTTAGCTTTTTCATTTCGAATTAGCTTAAATAATATATCATTGGATGAATGGTTTATAAATCATTTGCATATAATGTCATTCTATTTTCTCTTAAGAAATTTAATGGCGCACATGATTATATTCCCGACATTCTATCCCGAAATGATATAAATCCTCAATCTTAGAAATCTTCTACTTGTATATGCTTACTATAGGCAATCATACTTAGAGTTAGATTAGTAGTGGTGGTCAAAGCCAGAATAAAAATCATTGTATATTTGGTATAAATTTAAGCCTTTGACTTTAAATTTTAGATTCCAAATAGAAATTTTATATTTCTATTTCCAGAATACAATACAGTTAAACTTTCACAAATGTTTAATATCATTTTCTGTCAATGGATTCAAACTGTATGTTGGTATAGAATATGAGTTTAATAATTTGTGACCAAATCCACTTGGACTATTCTAAGAACTCTTTGATATAACTAGACCTAAGTCATCGAAAGACCACAACTACATATTTTATAAATCTATGGCATTTGTATCTTGTTCATTGTGGTTTCGACAAGATCTTTCTCTGCAAAGAGTCAATATGCCTATATCCACTGAAAGTATAATCATCTCATTCGAAGATGGAGGTACATTCAGGGGTGGATATGAGTTTTAGTTATGTTCTTCAGACGATCACTCTAGATTTTACCTTATGGAAAAGAAATTTGAAATGTTTGAAAAATTTCATGAATTTCTAGCAATGGTGGAAAACCATTAAGGTAAGTGGTTAAAGATCTTGTGAATAGGGGTGGAGAAATATTTGGTCAATATGCAGTTCAAAGATCATTAAGTTGATTTTTAAATTATATCCAAACTTACCTCCCTAGAAATTCGATTTGCATTTTGATGATAGTATAAGGTCTATGATTAGTTACCAATCGTTGCCTAAGTCCTTTTAAGGAAATACTTCAGAATGATGGAATGGTTGTGTACTTAGTATAAACCATTACTAGATTCATGGATGACCTAATCGTAATCTTAAGAAAAGCTAAAAATGTTAACCAATGTTTGCATGTTTGATAGCTATTATAAGTGATTAGGGGTGGACCATCCCATAGTCATTAGATAAGAAAGTGTTTGTTTCAACAAATACTACTTTTCTAAGAAAATGACTAAGTGTGAAAAAAAAGTAGCAAAATAGAGGAGATATTTTTTTCTTGATTCCAAAAGTGTTCTATCATCTTATTCGAAATAAGATGGTCCCACTGCCTCTGTTGTTTTGACACGACCGAAGAGGTTAATACCATTTAGTGTTCTTAGACAAAAATTCACGGTACCTTGTCGTAGTGGGAGGGTTTCAAGGAACTTGCCCTATTATGACTTGGAAGACACTTGTGATAAAATCCATTGTTAGTTTAAACAAGTAATGGATTGTCAGAATAAGGAACTAAGAAGCAAAGCCAAGAGAGCTATGGTTAAAACCATTCATATGGAGTAACCAAAAGTTTTCTATTACAAGGACAAGAAAGGAAATTTCGTTAGTAAGTCTATTCAATGGACTTAACAAAACTTCCTGTTCCTAGTATTAAAGGTTTGAGTTTATCTAAACCTATGGCTTGTGGTATACCTGGTTAATTAATTACTCTAGTGCTAGCAACTTACTTTAGTAAGATGCTGGAGCATTTTTCTAATGGCAATCTATAGAAGCTTCTCGACTTCTAGATGTAGACTTTATTTTATCTAAGGAAAAGTTTTAACTATTCCAAAAAAGATAAAGGCCAATGAAAGAATTCCTAGGATCAACAGTGAGAGGTCTCAGATATGCTTTGCAATGCATTAGACCAGACACCTGCTGTTGAGTGAGAGTAATGAGTTGGTATCAGATTATCTAGGAAAGGAACATTGGAAGACAATCAAGTAAATCTTAAGATCAAGAAGATGAACTATATGTTAGTCGATAAGGGTTGTATTCAATACTCTTAGACTACACCAAATCAGGTTTTTAGACTTGCCTTAGTGCTAGAAAATCTGCTGATGAGATGGTGATTACTCTGGGGGTGGAGTCGTGATTTTGGAGAAGTGTAAAAACCTATCGGAAGTTTCTAAGTCTACTAGAGAGATTGAATGTTAAAGTTTCAGGAAAGATACTTATTCAGTCTAAGGAAACTTCTATACTTTTTTGGCATTGTACCAACATTTATTAACTACTAGTGTTACTTCCTGACTAACACAGAAGTAGTTGCCAAAAAGTAAAGAATCCAGTATCCCTAGAAGAGTAGACATAAAGAGAGGAATTTCACAATATCAAAGATTTTGTGATTAAGGAAATGTAATGGTGGAGGAAAGGTTGTATTGTATACAACCTGTCAGATCCTATTACGGAGAGAATACTATATACTACACTTGATATGGATATCAAGGTGTAGAGATTATTTGAAATGTATTTTTTGTTGTATATTAGTGCAAGTGGGAGTTTGTTGGGTTTTGTACCCTAAATAAAACTCATTTCTATATAATCAGATTTACTAATTAATAAAGATTAGAAATCACATTTTATGTTGCATGGTTCACATGATTTATTTCATGATTATGTTTAATGTATAAATTCTATTAAGTCCACAACATATGTATTTGTTCATGATTATAGTGTTATCAGCACAGTGGAATATAATCATTATTATATGTTCAAAAGTTTAATTACCAAATTTGTCAGTTCATTGGATTTAGACTGGCATGATAATCAGCGATAGGTATACTTACACCTTGGATAAGTGTTATGCCCTTTCCAAGGCATTGGCAAAGTTTACCAGTATCGGATGTATGGAGTATAAATTGGAAGGGACCGATATTGATCTTGGATAAGATATCATAAACTTACCGTTATATATCTCTAAGCAATATCAATGGTTGATCTTAAGTCTATGGATCTTAATCCTAACATGGTTAGGTTCGATCTCAAGAGTGTTATTTGTGTTCTTTGATTTGTTAGTTAAGCCTACCTTTTGGTCTGGGTGATACGTACATTTTGGGAACATGATAGTACAATTGAGTGGGAGCGCTAAACATAGATATGGAATCTATAGCTTCTATCTGGACATAGAAGTGAAACGATGATTTCCTTTGAGCTTGGCTGAATAGAGATAAATGATTGAGATCTCATTTCAGTAATTATATTAGCTTACTGAAATATCATTTATAGGTAGCTAAGTGTTTTAAGGGTAAAATACGTTGAAGGTAGAACGGTAAATTTGTCCCTATTCAGTGTAGATCATCTATAGAGGATCCTTGACTATTAGGATTGTAACAATGGATAATCATAACGTATCTATATCGTGGTACATATAGAGCGTTTTATATAACTGAGAGTGTATTCAATTCCAAGTTCTATAGTGGTTCAATAAGGAATTAATAAGTTGAGAATTTACTTGGTAAATTGTAGATCTACTTATTGAAAGCTCAGTTATATAGGTCCATGGTCCCCTCATTAGTTGAGATAATACTGTTTGCAGACTCAGTTAATTGATTTTAATTAATCAATTATAATTCTAAAATTAGACTATGTCTTATTTATGAATTTTCACTAAGCAAGGGCTTAATTGTGAAGAAAAGAGATTTTGGGGTCAATTTGTTAATAAAGAGACTTTGCATGGTCTAATTAATAAATTACATAAATGACAATTTTATTTAGTAATTAATTATAATTATTAAATAAATAGTTTTGACATTTATAGGATTGAATTAGAAAATATGGTATTACTGAAAAAAAGAATAAGTAGTTGAAATAAAGTGGCAAAAATCTAACTAGAGTTTGGCCCTTTGAAGTGTACGGCCAACAAGTTATTTTTGCCCAATATTTTATTCTTTTTTAATCCATATAATTCAACCCTAAGCCCTAGTTGAAACACTATAAAAGGAACATGATACTCTCACTCATCCAACTTTTGTCAACTTGATTATTCAACCAAACCTAGATGAGAGAGTTCCTTCTATAGAGATTTCACCTCCTTCATTGTTCTTCCATATTCGAACCTTTAGTGAATGAGTGACATGCCCACACATACCAAGTCAAGTACTCAATCATAGTGAGTAAGACGGTGGTAATAAAACCCGGAGGAGTGAAAGAGATCCAGGTTCACATCTTAATAATGCTCTGCGACAGAAATAAATCAAGGGCTAGAGATTTTGAACGGAAGGAGTCATTATATTCTGCTGCAATCAATGTAAGGTTTTCTTAAAACCTTATGTGTTTAATTTCATTATTTTAGAGAACTCATATTTAGGATGTTAATTCAACATACTTGTTAGTAAATCTAGATCCTGGTAAAATATTCCCAACAGTTCTTGGACCTCCTGGGTTGCTCTTGTTCCTTCTTGTTACATATGTGATGTTCATAGAGAGCTTTGGATCTCTTCAATGTTCACATTGCCTTTTGTGCTCTTGCTACCAAGGCACTTTTTTTACAAGGTATTTGCCTCTTTTGGCTTTTATGCCTTGAGGCCTTTTATTGTATGTGGCACCCTTAGTGGGAGACTCTTGGCCTCATGAGCTACGTTGACCCTTATTATGGTGTGCATGTATCATGTTAACCTACGACTCTTGCCTCTTGTGGGGTAAGCCAATGGTTTGTCACTTTTTCAATGAGCGAGTATAGGCTCTTTGAGTCAGGTCTCCCTCTTACAGGTTGTCGGCTTTTGTAATGAGTGAGTATGAACTTTTTGCCAAGTCTTTCTATTATCATCTGTTTAACGTAAGAATGTATGAGTTATATGAACTTGTCTCAACCTTTTATGTGTTCATATTTTTGCACGCACTTTAGAATGTTCATTGAGAAGCATTCTTCTTGTTTTATGGTACCATTTTTCCTTTCCAAAAAATGAATAATAATGCTAAATGTATAGATGCTTTTTCTCAATCAGTTTTACCTTTATACTATATTTTCTGATACACTTATTAAAGATTATCATTTAGATGATCATGTCACTGCAGATACTACCACATAGGTACAAACAACAATTCTACTGTCCCTGAAGTCCTAAATACTAATACTAATTCTCCTACCCATGATAATTCATTGACTAATACCTCAACTCCACAAGATATTAATAATGTAGCATCAATTCTTAGAAAATCTAATAGGACCTTCAAATCCTCCAAGCTATTTAAAAGACTTTGAGTGTTACTCTACTATATAGGATCTTTCCTCTACACCCCACAAACTTCAAAAATTTTTATCAACTTTCAGACTCATATCGGGCATTCATTTTTGCAGTAACATCTCAAAAGGAACCACAAAATTATAATCAAGCAATTCTCTTCCAAGTATGGCTTCGTGCTATGCAATATGAATTACAAGCACTTATTGCAAACAAAACTTGGAATGTCGTGCCACTACCACCTAAAAAAAGAGCAATTGGGTGTCACTGGTATACAAAATTAATACAATAGCGATGACACTATAGAATGGTACAAGACTAAGCTTGTTGCACAAGGTTACACACAACAAGAAGGGTTTGATTTCTTTGATACCTTTTCTCCAGCTGCTACGATGGTATACCTTTAAACTTTTACTAGCTATCTCTGCCATTAAATATTAGCATACATTACAATTTTATACTAATAACGCTCTCTTAAATGGCAACCCCAATGAGAAAGTCTACATGGCCCTACCTAAAGGACTCACTTTGCCTTCCTCTTTTTGTGCAGATACAAACCTGGTATGCAAGCTGCATAAAGAAACCTATGGACTTAAACAATCGTCTAAGCAATGTTACAAGAAGATCCTGGATGTTCTCATCTCTAAAGGTTTCTAGCAGTCCAGGCAGATTACACTTTATTCACAAAAGGAACAAATGACACATTCATCGATTTACTTGTCTATGTCAATGACATAATAATTACAGGACCCAGTCTTCATCTGCTTCATTAGTTGCAAGAATCTCTCAACAACTAGTTTAAACTTAAGGCACTCAGACCTCTCAAATATTTCTTGACTTTGAAATTGTAAGAGCGAAAGATGGCCTTTTTATCTCTCAGAGAATGTATACCCTCGAACTTCTTCAAGACATGGGTTGCATTGGTAGTAAACCAAGCAAAACACCCATGGATCCACGCATCAAGCTTGATAATGAACAAGGAGAGCCACTTGACAATCCATCTACCTATCAACAATTGATTGGTTGAATCTATACTTAACATTATCTAGACCTGATCTTACATATGTAGTCAATTGTCTCAACTAATTTATGTTAGCCCCTCGCACCACTCATCTTTAGGCCACATCACCTTCTTCATTACATTAAAGGGCACCCAGGCCAAGGACTTTTATACTCTTCCAAGTCTTCTTTACACTTACGGGGATTCTCAGACTCTGCTGAGTATCTTGCCCTATTACTCCTCGATCCACTACTGGTTTTGCATCTTCCTCGGGGACTCTCTCATCTCTTAGAGAACAAAAAAAAATAACCTACCATTTCAATGAGTTTAGCCAAAGTTGAGTATCGTGCCTTGGCAACCACAACAAATGAGATAACATGGCTGCAGTATTTACTTCATAACCTCCAAATTCCTCAAAACACTCATGCATTCATATACTGTGACAATCAGTCTGCAATACACATTTCCAATAACCCCACCTTCCATGAAAAAACTAAACATATCGAGCTAGATCACCATTTTATTCATGAAATAATCAACAACTCAACAATTAGATTAATCCCTATTTCCAGCACCCTTCATTTAGTCGATGCCTTTACCAAACTACTTTCCTCACCTATTCTCAACTCTCATATTGCTAAGATGTTCGTATATGACATATACGCTCCACCTTGAGGAGGGGGTATTTGAACTTAGTTATTTAGTTTTATTAATTTATTTTTGTTTTCAATTATTTTGCTTTTTTAGTTGTTAGTTTGTTAGCTTAGGCATTAGTTGAGTTGATTTCTTTTCATGACTTTAGTTAGTCTTTTTTGTCCCTTGTCTTAAGGAAAGTAGGGTTAGTTGTTTAACTAACCTCCTTCTTCTCCCCTAATTGATTATATATATAGTGCTCTACACTTATTTGTAATTCATTAAGAAAATTCACATCACTGAAATCATTTTTGCTCTTTAATCTTGTTCGCAATAGCACTTTTATTATTTCAACATCCAAGATAAATTTTAAGCTTATTTTTTTTATTGTTGTATGTGTTTTAATTATTTAAGATATTTTATAAAATTTTAAAATTTTAAAATAAATTAAAATATTGAAAGACCCAATTCACGATTGACAATAGGGGTGTTCATCAAACCGCTAAAACTGTCCGCACCGTCGAAAAAATACGGTTTGAAATTCTTTACAGTGCGGTTGCGGTTTGAATTTTTCCTAAACCGCCCGGTGCGATGCGGTTTGCGATTTGAATTGTTAATATGCAGTTCAAACCGCACCGCACATTATAAAAATACCAATTTTTATATTTATTTAGGTCTAATATGTAAATGTTCAACTCAAAGCCCAGTATTATTGTATTGTTAAAACTTAAATTTTTTTTTCATATTTATTTTCAAGCCTTATGGTATTTTTGACAAGTGTTGCTCAAATTTTGTTGTATTTGTGATAGTTTAATTATTTTGTGATAGTCTAAACCGCAAAAATCACACCGCACCTCACCATTTTCTGCGGTGCGGTTTGTGCAGTTTTTAGTTTTGCGGTGCGGGTGCAGTTTGAGAAATTAAAAAAATTGCATATGCGGGTTAGTTTGAAAAAATGGTTAAAAACCACACCAGCCGCACCGCGAAACACCCCTAATTGACATTTACTTTTTCGGACAAAATGGCAATTCACAAAAACGACGCCGTTTGGTTGTAGTGAAGTGGAGAGTGGAGACGAAGAGGTGTTTGGGTGGGAGACCCAGCTGCGTATTTCAGAGGTTATTTTCACTTATGGCGACCAAACCCCACCGGCTCCATCACAGTAACCCTCTCTCTCTCTCTCTCTCTCTCTCTCTCTCTCTCTCTCTCTCTCTCTCTTAATGATTCTCCGCTTCTCATTCTCACATCGTATACCATTTGCTACCAAAGTTGCAGGGACGATGAGCACACCCAAGAGGGCGAGGGCCATGACCACCGAGTCTTCAACCATGGCGGATGCATTCACCAGATATACGGACTACCTCAATCAGCTTGTAAACTTCTCTAAACCTTTATTTACTGTTTCTTTATTTGTGAGTTTTTCTTGTTTGGTTTTCTTATTTCCTTAAATCACAAAGCTCAAAACTCAAAGGTCAAGCTCTGTTTTTTTCTTTCTGCAATGGAGAGTCTCTGAAATGTTTGTCACCCCCTCCAAATGGGCTGGCATCAAGCTGAAAAAGGACTAGGTTATTATTATTATAGATGAAATTCAGTGGTGGTAGAGTAGCGTTCGGTAATTTTGCAATTCATTTTCACACATTTTATCTTTGTTGAAATAACAATTTAGGGGAGCTGAATTCGTCTGGGTCTGCTGGCTTGGTTTTTTACTTTTGTACTTAGTTTAGTTGTTATGATAATTTGATTAATTTTGTTTTGTTTTATGCTTTTGTTAATTACTGTGTTTCCAAGATAATACTTGGAACCTGCGTAACTGGAAACTTGAACTGTAATTTTAGGAATAGCCATATCCAACAGCTTTTCTTTTTCAATTGTTATAGAGAATAATGTGGGCTGCAACTATTTGCTGATGAATTTTTCAATGTGACATTTATCTAGTGGTGCAGTCTAATCGCTTCTTATTAGCAATATAAGCAGCAATATATCATTGTCGTTGAAGATTGTGTCCTTTCCATGCAACTGTTTGTTCTTTCAGTTACGGATGCATTAAATTATGTCTGCAGAATGAGAAACGGGAGAGAGTGGTAAAAGCAAGTCGTGATATCACCATGAACAGCAAAAAAGTCATTTTTCAGGTGCACAGGTAACGAGAATGAAGAGAAATATAGAAACGGAAGTTTAATGTGTCTATCAACATATTTGTTAAGCTTTTCATAATGATGGTTTTCTTAGTCTTTTCTCCTAGTATCTAGAACCGATCAAATCTTATTTACATTTCTAATTATCTTGTCATTGTTTAGTAATTGTTTGATTTAGACATATTCACTCTATCCTTACATTCTTAACTTGTGATGGTTTTGGCGAGTACTAAGCTCTTTGTTTTGTAATTTCATTTAAATAAGACTTGGTAAAAACAACAAAGAGGAGGTTCTGGAAAAAGCAGAAAAGGATTTAGTAGCTGTGGCAGATCAGTATATTTCTCGGCTGATAAAAGAATTGCAAGGGAGCGACTTTTGGAAGCTAAGACGAGCATACTCACCTGGGGTAACCTCTTAATTCTTATTTGTTGTACCCATCAAAATCAGCTTGATTGACTTATTTGTTACTGCTCTTTTATAGGTACAAGAATATATTGAAGCTGCAACATTCTGTAGGTTTTGTAGAATGGGAACTCTTTTGCATCTTGATGAGATCAATGCTACTTTATTGCCTCTTAGTGACCCCTCCTTGGAGCCTTTGCAAATTAATGTTCTCGACTATCTTTTGGGGGTAATTGCTTACATTTTAAGCTCCAATTGCAATATATGTTGTCTGTGAAGCACATTGATAGTTTTAGTGGTGCACATGAACCTAGATAGGTAGAGAGCCGCTATTATATAATATATTATAGCTTTGTTCTTCTATATTATTGTCAAGTAATCATATAAATTAGTTGGGAACTGATTGAAGATAGATTAGTCAATTGTATACTAATACGTTCATATGCACATTAGACATACACATTCACCAACATGATTAATGTAGCTCAAATATCAAATTTTTTAACATACAACTTGCATATTCCCTATAATGTTTGTGAGCTGGCTTATGCACATAATCATCCACTAATGCACTCACATAATTAATGATTGGACTTTCAACTTTCAAAAGTGTTTCTGGGTGTTCATGTGCAGCTTGCTGATTTGACTGGAGAGCTGATGCGGTTGGCGATTGGTCGGATATCAGATGGTGAAATTGAGTATGCGCAGAAGATATGCAAGTTTGTTCGTGATATCTACAGGGAGCTGACCCTTGTTGTTCCAAGAATGGATGATAGTCATGATATGAATACGAAGATGGATACAATGCTTCAAAGTGTAATAAAGATTGAGAATGGTATGTGTGTACATTTCCCCCCATTTCTCAATGTCGCATTTGTTGTCATGAATTAGCTTTGAGTCATATTTTTAAATACTATTATAATAGAAATGATTGTATAAACCAGTGAATTATTATTAAATTGACACTCTAGAAGGTGTTATGTTTGTCTTCTGCAAACATTATGAAAATAGTCTGTCGGAATCATGTAGGTAACTCCTAATGGCAAGTATGTGTAAGGCATCCTTGTTTGTCAACCAATACCATATTTACATGGCACTCTTGTTGAATGCATTTTACTGCCAAGAATTACACTTAGGAAGTGCATCTTAAATCTGTCATCTAGGTCCCCTGTAATGAGAAAAAGTAGGAATATAACCCCAAGATGTAGTGTAAGGAGTGTTGTAAAGTGATGGTAGGGATTTGTTCCAAGGTTCGAATCCCCACTAACTTAAAAATCTTGAGGCCACTGGGAGGTCTTTGGGTCCAACTGGCAGGGAAAACATGCAAAAATGCAAAATGCGAACAAAAAGAAAACAAAATAAACAAAAAAAAGAAGGTAATAAGTAGGAAAATATATATAGGACCTAGAATTTCTTTGATAATCAGTATTCCCACTTATATATAGACTATAACTCTGTAAAATTGGATGGCATTTACATATTATTCTTATTTGGATGAATTGGTCCTATTATGCCGTTGAAATAGTTATCGGAAATCAAAGGCCTTCAGCATGTTGAGGCTAGGTCAAGTGGTTGAGTTTGAGTGACTTTATGATTCAAGTTCTCCTTCTCGTAAATGTATCATATAAAGGATTAAAAAAATGAAAGATTTCAGACGTTGATTGCATCCCAAAATTGTAGATATACATGTTTAGCAAATTCGTAATTCTTCTCTCTTTTCATATAATGTCTGGTGTTTATTTTTTGTAGCCTGCTTCAGTGTTCATGTGAGAGGGTCGGAATATATGCCACTACATGGATCCAATGATCCGAACTCGATTTTATTGGGGGTGCCAGACTTCGAAACTTGAAGTAATATCTTGTTCTTTTATTCTCTCATTTGTACTCGTTTAGTATTATGTATACACATGTCCTCACTACATATTTTTGCTTGCCCAGAGCGAGGAACTCACGTGGACTGCTTTCATCTAAGTTCATACATTTGAGCACCTTCTCAGATAGTTTTTAATTTTACAATTTACATTTTCTTTTTGAACAATGATAATTACTATTATATTTTCTTAAATTTTTTAAAATTATTTTTATGTTTTTTAGTTTGAATTATGCAATGCCACATCATTGCCCAAACAACCATATCAGGTAGTCACATTGGATACAACTATATGTTTTTCATTTGATAGAATTTATATATTAAAAATATAATCACGTAAAATAAAATCTGCGAACCATGTAATTAACATGAAAATAATTTTTTTTTATTTTTTTATTAATTAAATAATGAGATTACTTAGTGTTTACCCAACAAGTTAGTTTGATGACATGGACACTATTTGAAGAAAACAATCTTGGCCTTGCATCTTAAAATTATGCAGTGTTACTTGCACATTGAAGGCATCTAGGTAGAGACTTAGATCCTGCAAAATCGTTTTTAAGCTTCATCCTTTAACTGTCTAAGTAATTAGGTCACAAATGACTCGAGAAACTAGAATGGAAAGCTAAGGATGTCACCTAGACATTTTATGGGCCATCTTGTGACCATGTTAGTACTGGGTGCCCAAGTTGACATCTTGGACCTTGATTTGCATTGGTTTCAGTTCTAAGCTAATATCTATGTGCTATTAGCTCAACCATTGCACTCAAATAGAAGAGAGATAAGCCACAACCACATTTCAAACTCCAAAACCAATTTCGAAACAAGCCCTACTTGGAGGCGCTAGATAGGCATGGGTGCCTAGGTTGATATCCAGTCACCTTGGGTGACATGACGACTATGTTTTGGTTTTATGGAACTTCTTTGGTCTCGATTCCTCAAATCCAACAAGGATCAATGTTAGGACTTGAGTTTTTGGTAACAAAATCCTAAAGGTCCACTTCTCAGAATATGGGTGCCTATGTTAACACTGGAAACTGGGCACTAACTCAACTCTATCAAGTAGCGCATGTGCAGATTAGACGAAATTGAAATTTTGTGTGTACTTTTCACCGAAAAGAAAATTGGACATCAACAAAACATATTCCAGGGACTTTTCCCTTGACTTGGGCACCTAAGGTGGCTCACAAGATATATATGGGTGCCCATGTCAACCTGAGGCACTCTAGTACACTTTTCGAAGAAGTCTCCTAGACAATATCCTTGTTTTTGTCAACAATGAAGATACAAGTGCTTTCGGAAAACAAATCAAGTTATCTAAAGACCAGTTCACATGTTGGGTGCCTAGGTTGACGTATTCCACAGTTCGTGTGAATCCATTGCTCAGAAAGTGATTCCATCTAGAGCATAACTTATTTTTCTCCTAAAACAACATATGGGACGTGGGATGAGAATGATCCATTATCCAAGAGGTAGTTTAGCCCCAAGCACCACCAGACATCAACCCCGAGCACCTAGGTTAAAGGTCAACCTAGAGCTCAGGGTTCCATCCATAAAATGGTAGTTCCTGTTGTAGGTTGGTTAATTATAATAAAAGGGTAAGCACAATTATGGTAGTTTATACCTTTGATAGTTCCACATTAAGAGTGTGTGAATTTTGATATAGTGCAGAACATAATTATAATTGATTTTTTGGGTTTAAAATTACCTTATAGAATGTATATGGTTACCTATGAAGTTTGAAATCATTTGGAGATATCAAAGAGGACAATTAAACACAAAATAGTTGTCTAGGCAACATATCGCTTCGAACATAATGCATGTTGCATGAAAAATACATAGGTTGATCTCTATCATATGTTCCAAGTGACATGTCACCTAGGCCTAAGCGACATGTCGGCTGGAGCATTATAAGGGGAGTTTAAGATTTGTGTTTTAAACGTGTTTATGCTCCAAATTTAATTTCAAGTGTCCTAATACTATTGGTTGAGACCTAAGACGATTTCTACACTATATAGGGTTTATGATAATGAAAATATGATCACATATTTCTCTCTCTCTCTCTCTCTCTCTCTCTCTCTCTCTCTCTCTCTCTCTCTCTCTCTCTCTCTCTCTCTCTCTCTCTCTCTCTCTCTCTAACTTGGTTATTTGTTTTCTCCAAGAAACTTCATCAAAAATGCTTGACTTGTTGAGTTTTACAAATCTTATATATCCCACTTCTCACTCCTACTTTGAGATAAGTTCCAATCATCCATGGAGGCTTAAGACTAGAGATTTTGGACAACAATCATTAGTCTTTGATTCCCCCAAATTTGAGTTAGAACTTTCTAACCCTAATCTTTGTATATTTCTCTATTTAATTATGTTCATACTTTTATTTTTCCTACTGTTTTAATTCATATTATTGTGATATTTCATTATACTTTTTTTTATTTATATCTTTTAATTCATTTTGTGTTCCATATTTTGTTTCTTGATTATCAAGGCTCATGTTCATCCCATGAATATGAATCTTGAATATCATCTTGTTCTTATTTTTTTTTTTAAAAAAAACATTCTCTTATTGTTCTAAATTGATTATGAAATACCATAAACTTCTAACAATCAAAATCTCTAGTTTCGAAATCATTTTGTGATTTTGCATAATCAACAATGGAGGATAATGAATTTTTGTAACTTCTAAGACTTGCCACTTGGCCTTTATTTTAGACGCTATTAGAGGATGAATTTGAAGATTGTTTCTTCATGGCTTTTGTAGATCTTTGAATGACCTTTTCCAACAGTATAAAGTTTGCGCGAATTTAAGTTCTACAACATCAGTTATGCTCATTTTACTACGGATGGGTCAAAGATAACAAGATTCATCTACTATTACACAAAGAAATTTTTCGTTGGTCAACATGTCTGGTCAAATTTGTTGACCGATGCAAAAGTCAACACTCACTTTTTTGCTTCAGTTGTTAACCGATGCTAATAATAATTAATTTGCATCAGTTGTTACTTCAATAATAAAATAAAAGTTGACGCTAAAGATGAAATTTTTTTAAAAAAAATTACAGGAGTCAAATTTTGTGTCAGTTTTGCTTAGACGCACCTTTCAGCGTTAGTTACAGGGTTTTTGTGTTATGTTCGCATCAATACAAACTTTGCATCGGTGCACAACCGATGGTAAATTACTTAAAAAAAGCATAACAAATCTCAAGCCCATTTAGAATACCTTAAATGAAAACCTAATATTAAACCTAAATAACTCACACAATATAATCACCTCTAACTAAACCTCTCTCTCTCTCTCTCTCTCTCTCTCTCTCTCTCTCTCTCTCTCTCTCTCTCTCTCTCTCTCTCTCTCTCTCTCTCTCTCTCTCTCTCTCTCTCTCTCTCTCTAAGATTATCCCCTCCGTCTGAGGCTAAAAGGCCAGCCCTTCGTCGTCCATTCGAAGCCATACCCTCCTGTTAGGTTTTGTACCCTAAATAAAACTAATTTCAATATAATCAGATTTAATAATTAATAAAAGATCAAAAATCACTTTATGTTGCATGGTTCACATGATTTATTTCATGATTTTGTTTAATGTATAAATTCTATTAAGTCCAGAACATATATATATAAATATGTTTATATTTGTTCATGATTATAGTATCGTCAGCACAGTGGAATATAATCATGATTATATGTTCAAAAGTTTAATTCTCATGATTTGTTAGTTCACTGGATTTAGATTGGCATGATAATCACCGATAAGGTATACTTACACCTTGGATAAGTGTTATGTCCTTTCTAGGGCATTTGCAAAGTTTACCAGTATCAGATGTATAGAGTATACATTAAAAATGACCGATATTGATCTTGGATAAGATATCATAAATTTACCGATATGGTTAGGTTCAACTTAGCTATATTATTTATGTTCTTCAATTTGTTCGTTAAAGTTGACCAATTGGATCTTCTCGTGACATACAGATTAAGGACATGGTAGTTCAATTGAGTGGGAGTACTGATCATAGATATGGAATCTATAACTTCTATAAGTATTTAGAAGTGAAACGATGATTTTCTTCGAGCTTGGTTGAATAGAGATAAATGATTGAGGCCTCATTTTAGTAATTATATTATTTTACTGAAGTATCATTTATAGGTTGCTAAGTGTTTTAAGGATAAAATACATTGAAGGGTAGAACGGTAAATTTGTCCCTATTCAGTGTAGATCATCTATGGAGGATCTTTGACTATTAGGATTGTAACAATAGATAATCATAACTTATCTATATCGTGGTACATATAGAGCGTTCTATATAATTGAGAGTGCTATTCAATTACAAATCTATAGTGGCACAAGGCAGAATTAATAAGTTAGAGAATTTACTTGGTAAATTCTAGATCTACTTATTGAAAGCTCGGTTATAAAGGCCCATGGTCCCCTCACTAGTTGAGATAATACTGTTTGCAGACTCAGTTAATTTATTTTAATTAATCAATCATAATTCTAAAATTAAACTATGTCTATTTAAGAATTTTCACTAAGCAATGGCTTAATTGTGAAGAAAAGATATTTTGGGGTCAATTTATTAATTAAGAGACTTTGTAAGGTCTAATTCATAAATTGCATAAATGACAATTTTATAATAGTTTTGGCATTTATTGGATTGAATTAAAAAATATGGTATTATTGAAAGAAGAATAAATTGTTGAAAAAAGTGGCAAAATTGTAACTAGAATGGTCTTATTATAGTGTACGACCATGAAGTATTTTTGCCCAATATTTTATTCCTTTTTAGTCCATATAATTCAGCCCTAAGCCCTAGTTGAAACACTATAAAAGGAACATGATACTCTCATCTCATCCTCTTGACAATTTAACTATTGCCTTCAACCTAGATAAGAGAGTTCCTTCCTAGAGTGTTTTCAACCTCCTTCATTGTTTTTCTATATTCGAACCTTTAGTGATGAGTGCCATGTCCACACATAGCAAGTCAAGTACTCAATCATAGTGAGTAAGACGATGGTAACCAAACCCGAAGGAGAGAAAGAGATCCAAGTTCAGATCTTGATAATGCTCTGCTACAGAAAGGAATCAAGGGCTAGAGATCTTCAACGGAAGGAGTCATATTATTCCTTCTGCAACCAATGTAAGGTTTTCTTAAACCCTTATGTGTTTATTTCATTGTTTTAGAGATATTCATATTTAGGATGTTAATTCAACATACTTGTTAGTAAATCTAGATCCTGGTAAAATATTCTCAACACCTCCGCCCTCCACGCATCATCGTCCCTGTCGCCCGCCCAGCCCAATCCAGCCCGTGTCGTAAGTGTTGTTCTCTCTCTCTCTCTCTCTCTCTCTCTCTCTCTCTCTCTCTCTCTCTCTCTCTCTCTCTCTCTCTCTCTCTCTCTCTCTCTAATCTAATGTTGCCTTTTTTTTTTTCAGGCTTGCAGTGGTATGGTGGTATGATGGTTGTGGTGCAATAGTGCGGTGGTGCTTTTTGTTTAAAATAATAATGTCTAAATGTGGATTTGTGTATATTTTTTTGTAAATATAGTTTTTATTTGATTTTTGGATTTTTGGTATAAATATGATTGTGGTGGTAGTGGCGTTAGTGCGACGGTGGTTCAATTTTTTTTTTTTTTTTTGCTTCAATTATCAACCGCAGTGGAAAACCAATTTTTGTCGATGTAGTATTATTTGTTTTGGTTATGAACCGAAGAAAAAATATTTTGGCGTTGGTTAATAAGTGAAGTAAAAAATATATGTATTTGTGTCTATAGCTATAGCATCAGTTACACCAACCGAAACAAATTTCTTTATACTTCACTTAAAAATTCAAAAAAATAGTTTTTTTTTTTTTTTTTTTTTTTTTTTTGTTGTTGTAGTAGTAGTAGTGATCAAGTATTAGGAATTTGATGCAAATATGATGATGCACAACTGAGTTTAATCACGAGTATGAATGCGAGAATGAGTTTAAAGATTTCATTAAATAATAACTTCTCAATGAAACTACACACCTCACTAAAATCCTTGAATTTAATTGTGAAAATTTCAAGGATGTGTTTGAGTTAAGATAGAGCTTATTGATAGTTTATTGAGTACATTTGTGAGATTAAAGAATAATTGTTATATATTTGATCTGTTTATGAATATTGATCATCATGTGAGATTTGACAATTGTAAAATTGATCGAATGTAAATTAGGATTATATCAAATGATATTGTTATCATTGCTTTGTTGAATAAATTAATTAAATTACTTTATTTAATGAGGAAATTTTAGTAACCTTAATTTAATGTAATATAATTGATGTTGAGATTTTTACTATCTCCAAAAATTTAATTGGTTTATGTTTAAAGATGAAAATCTATAGCCTTAGTTAAATTTGACACAATTGATGAGAATTGTATTGTAACCTTAATTTATAATTATACATTTAATGAGGAATGCATATATACTTTCAATGAGAAATGTACAAATATATTGAATGAGGAATGTATAAATACATTCAATGGGAAGTGTATAAAATACATTCAATGAGGAATGTACATATATGTTGACTCAATTTTTTAAGTCTCTTTATTTTGATGATTAAAAAATATTTAATTATTATTTATTATTGATGATTTGTTAATTTTTGTAACACAATTAGAGATACAATAAATATTTTCCTAAGGCAATATTAATTCCAAAGGCAAATGGTAATATTACTAAAATTCTCGAAGTGACCCGAAGTGAATTCCAAGACTCAAAGAACTCAAGACAAGACTTCATAAAGATTTATTTACAACAAAATTTATATACCAACAACCCACAACAACCTATAGCAAAGTAAAAAAATCATTATAACTTTAAAATAAAAAAGATTTTAGCAAAATTAATATAGATATAGCATAATCTTTTAGTAATTTACTTCTAATTTTTTAAAAAAATAATAAAAAAAAATATTAATTTTTTTATGTAGCAAAAGACAATATAAATAATAAATATTGTAAAAAAAATCATTTCTCTATAAATTTTAAAATAAAAATATTTACTTATATAGTGGTATAATTTAAGGTCATTTGCAACAATTTTTCTATAAAATATTAGACGCCACTCATATTATTACATAGGAATGATTTTTGTCACTCATTTCTACAAAGTTTAAATCTCTTTGCAGTTGACTTGATATTGGTTGGTAGGACAACGATAACAGAAGCAAAGGAATTCTAATAGTGTTTAGAGAAATTTTGTGATTGGTTAGGCCAAAGAATTATTGAAAACATCGATATTTTTCAGCAAGAACTCCAGCTCGGGTATGAAAAGTGGTATCATGCGGGAGTTGGGACTCAATAATGCCATGGGTAACATCAATTATTTGGGGCTTCTATTGTTTAGGTCTCCCCAGAAAGATGCAGACTTCAACTTCATCTTGGACAACCTGGTCTCTAAACTCCATGGATGGAAATTAAAAAAGTTGTCCAAAGCGGGGGCGAGCTACTTTGATTAAATCGATGGGGCTTGCTCTGCCGGTGTACACGATGTAGACAACAAAGCTGTCAAAAAAACTCGCATCTAAGATTGATAGCATGGTAAGAGATTTTTGGTGGGGATGTGAACAAGGGAATCATGCTATCCGTTTGAAGGCTTGGGATGACCTGTGTCTTCCAAAATCTCAGGGCGGCCTTGGATTTCATAAGTCTTTGGAGATGAATCAGGCATTATTGGCCAAATGGGGCTGGGATCTCCTTAATGAGGAGCAATCTCTGTGATGTCGGGTGTTGAGGGCCAAGTATCTTAGAGGTTGCCAGTTCTTGGATTGTGATTTTAAAACTCAAATTTGTGATTTTGGAAGAATGTTGTGTGATCAAAAGATATAATTAAAAAAGGGGCTTGCAAACTGATTTCAAACATAAAAGAGACAAAGATTTGGGATGACCCGTGGATTATTCATGGTAGGGATTTCTACCCTAAACCCAATTCTCATTTCTAGGAGGGTTTGAGGAAAGTGGCGGACCTACTCTTATCCAATGGAGACCGGGACATTTCTAAGCTTCATAGCCTTTTTGACCAGGAAATTATCAATAACATCATCAAAGGTGGCAAGCTTTGTGGCCAGAGAAAAGATAAATGGGTCTAGACAAAGGAGTCAATTGGTTTGTTTTCTACTAAATCTGTCTACCTTGTCCAAGCCCTTGAACGGGCTCCTTTTTGCAATGTGGCACCAGTACTTTGGAATAAGCTTTGGAATTCTAAAGTGCTAGAGCAATACAAAGTTCTTTGGTGGAGCATCCTTTCAAATGTGTTGCCTATCCAAGCAGATCTCGCTAAAAGAATGCATATTGAGGAGATCTCTTGCCCTCTCTGTGGGGAGGGGGAGGAGACGATGGAACATCTTTTTTTTCTATTGTAATTTTTCTTTTCATCTGTGGCGGTCTTCCCCTTGGGGGGTCATGCCAATTTTGGAATCAGGTGCTCATGTTTGGGAATGGGTTAACTTTTGTGGAACCTACATCATAAAGGGGTAGATGGTGATAAGCTATTCTTCTACGCTCCGATTGTGATTGATATGATTTGTCGGGCGCGTTCATAATAATTTTCTGAGTGACATTAAGCATTGTATTGACTCTATATCATTTTGTTACGTAGATTATGAGTCCTGTCTATTTTCTTCTTCAGAGGCTGTTTTGACCCCTGTTTGGTCCCTACCGCCACTCGATTGGGTCAAGATCAACTGTGATCTTAAAGTTGGAGGCGACACCATGTGCACTGTGGCTTTAGCTAGGGACCACAACGAAGCTGTTTTGTGGGTGGCTACAAACAAACTCAATTTCTCTAATCCTCTCATTGGTGAAGCTGGGAGTTGTCTATTAGCCGTGGAGATGACCGTCTTTTTGCATCATCCTTTTGTTCTTGTAGAGAGCGATTTTAAGGCAGTTATCAATACTCTGAAGGGCATTTTGTTCCAGCTGGGGGATTGACAACTATGTGCGGCATTGTAATAACCTCCCTACTAATTTGTTATGTTGTAATTTTTCTTTTATTTCTTATTATGTAATTTTGTTGCCTATAATGTGGTTAAGTGGGCTTTTACTAATGAAGTAATTGGTATGGTTGAGCTATCTTCTATACCAAACAATATCTTTTGTAACAACCACGAAGTCTGTTGGTTTTAATCCTTCTTCAACAAAAAAAAAAAAGTTTTTAGAAGATCTCCTGGGGGTGTAAATATATTCGGCACATGGGTGTACTTGTAACTTACAAAACCGACGCGTCGTATCCATTTCGGCGGAGTCCATCCTGGCAGCACAAAAACGGCAGTTGGCACTTGGCGGGCGCACCCAGGAAACCACAGTTTCCGGGCGCACCCAGTAAACCGAAAAATGTAATAAGACTCCACTCTCTTCTCTTCTTTTCTCTTTGTACGTTGGCCAACTTTTTCTTCTACTAAATTCCACTCGACAGTGAACTAAAGAGAGATAGGGAGATGGTGACGCTGCTAGTAGCGACGAGTCTTGATCCGGCTTCAATCAACCCGGCTAATGCGCTTCTCGCCATGCCCGGATGGCAACCTCTTCCTTCTTTACAGGTATTCCTTGTTCAATTTCATATCCCAAGTATTCCTTTTTACAAACGCATGTATCGATTTCATATCTGGGTTTCTCGTTTGAATGCCATAATTATTTGGAACTTTTGGAACCATAGGATATGAAGAGTTTTTCGAATCAAGGAGTGAGAATGCTTGTACACGGGAACAGTATAATCCGAGAGGATCACTTGGAGAAACGGTGGGAGGATGCCACAGGCGAAGTTGTCGATGAAGTTATCTTCTTTAGTAAACACACTGCTGTCTCTAATAGACCCGCCCTCACTGTGCACCCTATTGGTATTTTTCAACTTTAATTCCTCTCATATAATTTATTACGACCCAGATGATTGAATGGATGAATTAAGTTCTGTGAAAGTTTTGTGTTTGGGGGTAATGGGATATGGTGATTTGGTACAGGGGTCCCTCATTTGCGCGAAGGGGATGTTGCTCCTCAAGGTGGCAAGCCTGGATGGGCTGCGCCACCCAATCCTCGAATTGGACCATGGCTCAGGCTCTTGAAAAGGATTGCAGAGTCTCATAACTTAGTTCCTGAGTTTGAGGTACTTTTGTTTTACTTTTACCTTGATTTTTTTTTTTTTTAATTGGGTTCTATCGATGATGGCATTTTTGTTTTTACTCAACGTAGATTACTTTAGAAGGCACTCATCATGGACCAGAAACAAATAAGCCCACCATGTTTTTGGAAATTGGTAAGTTTTTGTGTGTTTAGATTCATATTTTCTGCTACTTTGTATGGAACGAAAGATTTTTAAATACTGCTGATGGTATTGATTAAGCATTGGATAGTCATGCATGGATTCCATTATCTACTGATCACTTGTGGTTGGCTTTGTATCGGTCGTGGTGTACATTTTAATAGTTTCTTGTTATAGATGTTTTGTTTTGATTGGTCCCTTTTTATCGTTATAGGTAGCACAGAGGAGTACTGGAAGAGGCAGGATGCTGCTCAAGTTATGGCTCAGGTTTGGTAGATCCTCTACTTTTAGTTACTTTTAGTTTTGGCATTCCCTCATTTACGTCTTCAACGAGTGAGGTTCACTCTATTTTTGTTTTGGGCTTATTAAATCTATGTGCTCTCATAACTTGAAGATTATTTTATTTCTGTTTGTTTGAAAGAATGTAGTATGGATTACTCTTACAATTTTACATAAAATTACCAATATATAGATGTAATATGCAGGCTTACACGTGTTTTCTCACTAGTTGGTACTATTGGTATTTGCAGCTAGTTTGGGAAGGACTTGGACTTGGAGGGGAAGCTGATGTGGGAAACTGGAGCAGGTAACAATATAAGCAGAATTTATTCTTAGGCACATCTCTGAAATTTTTGTCAAAGTTCTTCTGTTTAAATATTGAATTTACATATTTCAGCCAAATTATAATTTCCCCCTTTTGTTTTATTTCCTGTGGACTTTGTGCTTACAGCTCACTTACTGTGGGAAGAAATGTTTATCAACAGTTCATGTGTTGATTTGTTTTATGCATTATTATCAACCTTGCTGCAATTCTATTCTAACCTATTTTTACTCTTGTTGTTTAAGGGAGAATGATAAGAAGAGAGTCCTCATTGGGATTGGTGGTGGGCATTATGCACCTCGGCACATGGATGTTGTTCTGTAATTTTCAATAATCTTCAGAGCTATTCTAATATCATTACATGTGTGTGTGTGTGCATTCATCTATGTATTTTCTTCACTTTTCAAATTGGTGTGTGTGATACATCTATAGTTTTTCTTCACTTGTCAAGTTGATATGCTTATAATTACGTGACACAGGAAATAGCTTAGGCTTTGAATAACTTCTCTATTTTCTTCTCCAATCATAGGAAAGATGGTGTATGGGTGGGTCATCTACTTTCAGGATACTCTCTGCCAATGGAAGATCCTAACCAATCAAAGGTGGAGAAAAGTGTTGAAATTGGTGGGACTTGGAGAGAGGCAATAAAAGCAGCATTTGAGGCAACAAAATTGGCATTTCCTGGGGGGGAAATTCTTGCACACCTTGATCACAAGTAAGTTTACAAGACGAATGAATGATGTGGATATTCATGCATACATTTAATGCTGATTTGGCTACACAATTACCAGATTATTACGAAACAAACATAGTTGCTTTCACTTCACTCATTGCTCCTTTTTTTCAGTAGCATAGATCATCTTATTTCTATTATTCTTGTTCTTGTTGGAAAAAGGAAAAAGATCACAGTTGGTTGTCACTTAAAACTGAAACATGTCATCCATGATACATATATAGCACTGTTAGCAAACTAATGGAGATATTAAAATTGATTAGAGATCTTAATGTGCCAGTAGTTCGTGTTTTCTTTTGGCATTGGGTATTTTACTTCTATGTATCGTCGGTTGCTAGAGTTCTATTCACAAACTTTTTGCACACCATTGACGCTATCCTCAACTGGTTTGTTTGTAGGAGTTTCAAGGGCTGGCAGAAGAATGCCTTAACAGGTTTCTTGGGTGAACAAAACATTAAGATTGGCAAACCGAATGATTTCTATTGAATTTGAAACTATGCTGAGTTAGATTCTTTCCCCATAAAAAGTAATAGGCAATGGCAGACGACTGATGGGCAGTCGACAGAATGAGCCTGCAGTTGTGAGACAGATTCTAATGATTTCATAGCAAGGATGCTGGGTAGTCTGATTTTGTTACATATTGGTTTCCATAATGTGCACTCAGAGTGTCTGGCAAACTAATTTTGATGGATCATGTTTTCCATCTTTTTTCTATGATGTATTAGACTTTGATTAGTTGAATGAATGTTCATTATTCAAAATAAATAAATAAATGGATGTAACCTGCTTTATATTTGGTTTTAATTTCCCAGGTTCATGTTAACAATCCTTAAATAATATATATTACTTATTTACATAAGATAAAACATTTATTTGGAAAAAAGGAAATAAATTGTTTGTAGAGTTTTTTTTTTTTGTATCACGAAGTTGTTTATAGAGTTGGTTGTGCTTGTGCTTAGAAAAAGTTCTCATATTCTATTTCAGATGACATTATATCCGTGACACACCTAACTAATCCGCAAGTACATGGAATTCAATTGGCTTACCTATTATTTAAGTATTTCGATCACAAATATAGAAGTTTTTTATTTATTTATTTATCCTTTTGGAAATTGTCAAAACTTCCACTTGGATAATAAATAAATAATAAAATAAACAATTAGAATTTTAAACTATGGATAAGAAAACATACGCTGATTGAAGCAGGCAGTCCTTGACCCGAACAGTTGGGCAAAAGGAAATATTTATTGAGAAAAATAGAGAAATGAATAATTAAGGACATCCCACTTGGGCTATTTGCTCCCCGCGAAAAAGTCTTCAACTTGATCAAAGCATGAGTATTGTTACACCCCTCCTAACATAGTATTAGTATGGCTCTAGATTCATATTACAAGCCGTATCTTTTGAAATTACACAAGGACAAATAATCAAAATTTGAAACCATTTTTTTTTATTTATTATCATCTCTTCATGCAGTGTTTGTTCTTTTAGGAATCCAATATAGGGTTTGTTTGGTTACCAAATGTATTGTGAATAAAACAACCTTAAGTGTTTGGAGAGTTATAATTTTTAAAATAGTGTAAGATGAAAAAAAAAAAAAAAAATCAATGGTAAACGAATACTTAAAATGCTATTAAATAAATAAATAATATCATATTTATTATATTTCATTAATTAGAACAAAATGACATATACTAAATAAAATTCAATGTAAAAATATTTAATTAAATATGTTAAAATTATATAATACACATTTTTATAAAATACTAATAAAATGATTATCAACAATTTTTTTTTCTTTTATATTTTGATATAGTTAGTATTGTTAAGATTCTAATTATAATAATAATGATATTATAATCTAGTTTATACTGCATAGTTTTTTTTTTCTTATTTATAGTAATTGTAATCTAGTATATATTTTATAATAATTATATAATCTAATTAAAAGAAAATTTATACTTTTTAAACAAAATAAAAAAAAAAATGAAACAATATTTATTTTAGGGACTTTTTTATTTTTACACTTCAAAACAGTTTTTTTTTTTTTTTTGTATTTTTACGGGATTCTACTTCTTATTGTGCAACCTAAATCCCAGGAAAAAAAAAAATCGTATAGCAACCCATATAGAAACTACCAGAGAAACCACTTTGGAAACCCAAGCCGTAAATTTGAAAAAATTTAAAAAAACAGTATATGGGATAATTCTCTTTTGTAATATAATAATAAATAAATTTATTATTTATTATAGACATTTTAAAAAAATAAAAATAAAATAACTTTTTCGATGATTAAGTTAGATTGTATTAGTTTTTACGATTAATTATATCTGAATAATTTCTCTATATGTCGATTTATAATTGCTTACCTAATAGTACTTTTATTGCACATTTTTTTAAACGTTTATTTATTTATTCCTTTTAAAAAAAATTAAGTACTGTTTGGTAACACTTTTATTTTTTAGATTTTTTAATCATAAAATGAAAGTAATTTTTTTTTTTAAAAAAAAATTGTTTTTGAAAAACAAAAATCCGTTCTGTAACTATTTTTATTTTTTAATTTTAAAAGAATAAAACAAAAGTGTGTTCTGTAAAGTTCATTTTTAATTTTATTTTTTGATTTTATTTAGGTCGGCTCTAGGTCCAGGATCGAATTCAGGGTCGGGTCAGAAGCCTGGTTCAGCGTCAGGGCCGCCGGGGAGGGGGGGGGGAGATTGGGTTTGAGTCTGGTCGGAGTCTAAAATATTGATTAAAAAAATCTGATTTAAAAAATATTGAAAGTGATTTTTTTTGTTTTTAAAATTTTGATTCTCAATTAAAAAATTAAAAAGTGAAAACAGTTTTATACAATATGTTTTTAAAAAATATTTTCACTTTTTCAATTTTAAAAACAAAAACTAATTAAAAATATATTACAAAACGCCATCTTATTTTATTATGTTTTCCTAAAAATTATTGCCAAATGATAATGTATTAAATCTAAAAATGTGTTGAATTAATATGGACACTAAATTTACATCAATAAAATGATTATATTTTTAATTATAGTTTTTGTAATCAATTATACATCTGTTTTTCATTCATTATATATATAATTTAAAGTCAAAATTAATTATTACAGAAATATAGTACATTATTTATATATGTTTTTATTAAAGATTAAATGAATTCTTTAAACAAATAAATGAACATTAATTCAACACAATTTCATGTATATTTGTTCAATATATATATATATAACATTTTTGTTTTTGTTTTTGTTTTTCATAATATACGTGTGTAATCTGAATGAATTAATAATTTGATCATGCTATAAATTATTATAAGAACAAAAAGAAAATCTAAGTCAAATTCCCCAGAAGAAGTTTTGGACTGGTTCATACCACAATCTAGTTAGCTGTATGTGGACCCAAATAATTAGTTTTTCTTTAAAAAAGAGAAAAGTTTGATGGTCTCAAAGATTGGAATAGTCTCAATCTCTACGTATGACTCCTCCCGAGTTGTCATATTACGAAACTTGTGGTGATTAAGTTCCAATTCATTATTACATAAGATATTTTGCTGTTTTAACACAACAACATTCATTCTTTAGCCACTGGCCTATGAGCATATATACAATAATGTAAGTGTACAGTTAAACTTATATAATAATAATACTAGTAATTATTAATTGCAAATTTGCAACTAATTATGATTCATGACATTATTGATTGCATAATTCATGTAATTGCATGCTGTCACAGGAAAGACGTGTAGAAATGTTTATTGTTTATTATAGAACCCTTGGTCAATTTTAAAATTTGTTTCATTATCACCACTCATTTCATACTTATTTTAAGTTCATCATTGAATTAATTTGCAGTAACACGTTGAACACATAAAATGAAGTGGGAAAAAAAAGAAAACTTATTGGACAGCGATTGATTAATCCCTTGATGTTCAAGAAAAATAAAAATAAAAATTGAAGAAAAGAGGGTGTAAATTGTGTTTCTCAAAGACACAGCTCATCATGATTTCTCATCATAAAAAACTAAGGGAAGTAAAATAAACACAATCGAAGGGTTGAAACTCATTGCTCACTCCAACTTCATCACCGTTGGATTAACATTTATACATTTTTAATTAGCTATAGGTACATGAATATGTCAGATCATACGTTATGGGACATGGGATTTTATAGTATATTATCATCTGACTACACTTCTGATATTGGAAGCATTCTCTTTCTCTGGGATTCTGTTTGTTGGGACATGTGACATATATATATGATAGTCTCTGCTTCTCTATTTTGCTTCCTATAAAAAACGAAAAATAAAATGGAAAATGTACACAATTAGCCGACCAGGTCACTTTCAAACAAGGGGTTGAAGTTATCCCATCAAATAAAATTTGAATTTTTTGTGGTCAGACCCAACAAAATAAGGACAAAAAGGAAGCAAGTCTTGTCCTCCGGTAGGCATTTTTTGCAGTTAGGGCAGGCAAAGTTGCCTTAAAACTGGCTTACATGTCTTCTGATCATAGAGGCTGCTGCTTTGTCTTTCTGGTAAATAAACCAATCCATCCTCCTTTTAATTGGGAATTTGGGAGCTTCATTTTTATAATTTTGTGATATTTAAAAAGAAAATAAAAAATTAATGTCTCGTTTTTTTTCTAATTTATTATTTTTTTTATTTGATATTGTGGGTGAGGGAATTTAATCTTTGGGACCTCTTAGGACCTTGTTAAAAAAAAATTACACTTAAAATATTAAAATAAATACAAAATACAATTTCATCTATGCCAAATTCATAATATAAAATTTTAACTAATTTAAGTTTAACTTATTAAGATTATAAAAATAATCTCTTAATTACCATCTTTTTATTTAAAGAAAATTCGATAATATTTAATAATTGAGGTAAACCTTAAAAAATTGGGGTGAATATAGAATTGCAGCTAAACTCGATAATTTTGGCTAACTAAGCTGCCTACATACCTTCTTTGTAAATGATCAAGCTACTTAGTTCAGAATATAGTATTTTAGGTTTTGAATAAAATAACTACGATATGTGACTATTTTTCAGGAATTTTATATTATTTGAAAATTGGAAAAAAATTCCTAGTTGAATGATCTTTTATGGAATTTTGAGATTAAGCGTTTTATATCATTTTGTGGTATTTTATGATTGCACTTAATCTTAAAAAATAAGTTGTCTACGTATCCTTTTATAGAAATCAAGTTACATGTAGTTCAAGTCTTTGCATTACAAAAAATAACTATTTTTTGAGATAATTTTTTAGTCACAACATAAATTTCTTGCATGTGACTAAATGTTGTTAGAAAATATCAAATCACAATAATAAAATGATAATACCTGAGGCGTGCAAACAAAACATTGTCCTTAATCAAGAATTTACAAAATAATCCCCTAAGATTCAACAGATCTTCTGATTACAATGAGAAAACCAAAAAAATAGAAATATCAAAAATATAATAACTCAAGCAAGAACAATTATATATATATAAATAATATGTAATATATATATATATATATATTGTATATATTTATTATGATGTCTCTTACTATTTCTCCAAAAAAACAAAAAATATATCATTATCAATAATGTAAAAATACATTATTGAAACCCAATTAGCTCCATGCAAAAGTCAGCCCATTAGTTTACTATCTAAATTATGAGCCGGCATTTCTCGTGCCCATAAACTAAGCAACATCAAACAAAATTAATCCACCAGCTTATTTATCATATATATCTACCAATAAAGTTGTATAAATACTTATAAAATATAAATGTCCACATAAATACAAATATTTAGTGAAAGATGATGAAGTAGGCATTAATCACATAGTACAGTAGCTATATTATTATCCTTTATATATATAAATATATAAATATATATGTTTATATTTCTATATATGCCACCAACTTAGCTACATGACATCATTTTGGTTGCCTTGGCCTTGCCTAGTGGAGTCATGTATCGGTTGGAGAAGGCCATTTGTGACCAAATTAAGGATATTTCCACCAAATGGTTTAATTTTTCTTTTTTTGAACAAGAGTTAGGAGGTTATTGTAGTGGGCATGACATACTGAACACAACCGCACATGAATAATCCGAATTGTAAAAATCCATTTGTCATTATTTGAATAATTTTATTAAACTAATTATACTAATTTAGCCTAATTAAAATTGATTAACAACATATAATTTCAAAATATATGAAATAAATTTTTTATTATAATATTTTTAAAATTAATTTAGAAAAACACACTTAATTTAATGAAATTAATTTTCTAATAAACTAAATTGTATTTTTTGAAATTTAATTAAATAATAAATTATTATTAAATTGATTTATTTCAAGATACTTAGATAATAGTTTATGTATATTTAATTAAGAAAAAAATTATATTTAAGTTAAAAATGTATTATTTTAAAACAACTTAAATTAGAGTAATTTTCATGATTTTATTTTTTTTAATTTATTATAATCATTACTAATTGAAAATATTTTTCAATATTAGAATTTTAAAATTATTTTTTGAAAATTAATTATTTTTTGAAAACAATTATTATTAATTTTATATGATCTAAAATTAAGTAACTTTTATTAATAATTAATTAAAAATAAATAGATTAAAATAGAATTAATTATAAAAGAAAAATTAATTTATGTTGAAAAATTATATATTAATTTTGGATCAACATAAACTAGAATAATTTTTTTAATATTTTATTTTATTTTATTAATTTTGAAAATTTATATTTATTTTAGATATGAATTTTCAAAATTACACTTACACATTTTAACATTCTAATTTTTTTTTTTTTTTAAGTTGTAAATTAGTTTCTAATTTTAGACTAACTCAAATAAATGTTATTTCTAGTAGTATTTATATATGAATATATATTGAGGATGAAAATATATATATTGTCAGATCTACTTTAATAAATATTTTATAAGTACCAGAATTAAAATTTATATTTAGTTAATATAAATTAGTAATTTTAATGTTAATATTTATTTTCAGATTACCTTAATAAATATATTTATAATGTTAAAATTAAAAATTATATTTAATCCATCTAAATTAGCACTTTTAATAATAGATTTTATATATCAAAATAAATAGATGAAAATAAATATTTCTAAAAGAATATATTTTTTTAAAATAATAAGTCTTAATATAGTACACTCGATCTTAATTATTGGTTTTACATGGTTATTGTTTTTAATGGGATCTCGAGGTGCTTATCATCCCCTAATGAATAATCATCCATTCGACAATTTAACAAAGTAAAATCTTAAAAGATAAATATTTTATAAATTTTTGTTTCTAGTAGACTCATCCCTAAAGATGACTAGTTAGAAACAAATTTATAAATATGAAATAATAGTAGAAGCTCATAAAATATGGATGACCTTGACTCTCGCCTAAACGAGACAACATCATATTCATATTTTGATCGAATAAAAGGTTGTTAAAATGTGTTTATTTTAGATGAGTTCACTACTCTATTCAATTAATAGTATCTTTGAATCTCACCTAAATGGGACATTGTATGTCATTTAGTTGAAAACCTTAAATTATATTTGAGATATATATTTGTATTCTTTTTATGTCTTTATTATTTATTTAATGTTTACAAATTTTTTGAATTGTGTATAGATTTATATTATATTGAACTATGTAATTGATTTCTATTTATTAATACTTGTAGTACCCATTATGTCTTTATCAAACTCAATTGTGTCACATCTTTAGAGCTAACTTCCTCAAATGGGAGAGAGAAACGTCAATATTGCTCTCATAGGTGAAAATTCACTGTTTGTTCTAACTGAAGAACAACCTGAGGTGCCAGGTAAAAATGCTACTAAAATAGTTAGAGACAGATATGAGTGTTGGGAGAAAGCCAAAAATAAAGTTATATTCTTTATACTGTCAAGCATGATAGATACCTTGAAAACAAACTTTGTTAATAATTTCACGGAAGCTGAGATTATGAATTACTTGAATGAGCTGTTTAGAAAGACGTCGGATCAAGCTCGTTTTGAAGTGACTATAAACTTTACAAACGCACATATGAAGCCAAATCAGCATGTTCATGATCACCTATACAAGACGGCAGGTTATTTCTAGGAGGCTGAACTCCATGGAGCTATTATTGATCAAGAGACACAAGTTAGTGTGATCCTTAACAGTTTATCTCTAGCTTTTTTGCCCTTCACATCAAATGATCATATGAACAAGTTGACTTTTGACTTTCACGAGTTGATCAACAACCTTCACATATTTGAATGTTTGATTGGAGGACCATAAAATAAAAGGTAAGGCTCCTGCTACTACTACCAATAGTGTAACTCAGGCTAAAGTAAACATTGTTTCTATTGCCAACAATAACAATAAGAAAAAGAAGAAAGGGAACAATCCCAATCCAAAAGCTCCCAAAGGTTCCAAAATAGCAAGGAAATGGAAGAAACTTTCCAAACCTAAAGCAAAAGGAAAGGAAAAGTTTTCCTCTTGCAGTGAAAAGGGACATTGAAATTTTGGTGTCCTAAGTTTTTGGTAAATAATCAAGGTATTCCTCACTCTTTTGTTCACGAGTTTTAGAGAATGATTATTCAATTGTATTTATCATTTTTAGATCTACCAACCATGTGTATGTTATTATTTACAGCTACTGCTGCTTGAGACTTGGGATACATCTCTCAGTGGGTTAAAACCGATAATTGAAGACAATGACTTGATGTTGATCCAAGCTAGAAGACAAAGCTTGCTATTTCCAATTTTAGAATAAATTAGTTTTGTTTTCAAGCATTATTTATTCTAGTTAATTTGTTTGACTTTTATTTTATTTCCAATTAAGGTTGCAACTATCACTTTGACATTTTGAAGTATTAATTTAATAAATTTTAGTTTTCTCTTAATAGATTTCATTGTGTGTTGCATGTATGGATTGAGTTTTGTAATGTGTGTTCTATTATTCTTTGTCTTATTAACTATTACTTTAATTTTTTATTTTTTATTTTTTTTGCTTTTATTATATCATGATTTTGCAATAATGACTATTATCTATGACATTTAATCTTGTTATGGGGTTTTAACAAGATCATTCTCTACAAATAGAATCATGTCAAATAATTACTTGGATAATATATATGTTTATAAGAATATTATTCCACAGGTGATTATGAGTAATTTGTCAAATTCTTAGACTTTTACATAGATAATTGAATCATATTAGAAATTTTGATTATAAATAATTCATGAATTCTTAACAGTTTAATATAAAGTAATTAAGGATCTTGTGAACTGATATGGGTGGAGAAATTTTGTTATGCAGTTCAAAGATTATCTAAAGATCGAAATCACATCTCAAACTTACCTCCTTAGAAATATGTATATAAAATGAATATATAATTAGCTTATAATTAAAGTATTCCTTACCAGAATCCTTCAAAAAATTAAAGATGTTTTCTCTAGGAATTATAAAGTGATTAGAGGTGAGCTATGGTTGTCAACTCTCTAAATGTTTTCTTAGTTAGCAGACACTACAAAACCTACATGTTCCACCATCTTAAACTATTAAATAAGATGAAGAAAGTCATTGAAATTCCTTGAAAGTAAGTCATAGTACTTTGAAGTAGTGGGATGATTTGTATAAACGCATCTCACTATTACTTGGAGAATACTAGTGATGAAAATCCTTTAGTCAGTGAAAGCATAAAAGATATTTTGAATGGATTTATTCAACTAATTCTAGAAGGTTGTGGCCTAAACATTCACATGATTAGACCTAAAACCCTAAAAGAATGCTAGTATCTGATGTATGGAGTATACATTAGACTGAGACCGATATTGATCTTGGTAAAGATAATATAATCTTACTGTTGTATCTTACTAAGTCAAAAGATATTAGATCAAAAGATCTTAATCCTGATATAGTTAGGTTCGATCTCAAGAGTGTTATTTATGTTCTTTGAGTTGTTCGTTGAAGCTCGTATGGGTGAACACATACATTTTGGGAACAGGATTAAGATCATTTGATCTAGGATCAACTAGGTGATATTGAATTGAATAGATATTACGGTAAGTTTAATATATCTAAATCAAAGTTCAATATCGGTCCCTTCCGATGCATACTCCATGCATCCAACCCAAGCTTTACTTTGACCAATGCTCTGGAAAGAACATAGCATTTATCCAAGATGCAAGTAAACTATGTTGTAGATTGTCATATCAGTAAAACCCTGTGTTCTTATAAATCTAGGAATATATCTTTAATCACATAATCTTGATTACTTTCCACTGTGCTGACGACACAATAAACAAGAATATAAATGTGAAAAGGGTTTGGATGAATTTATAAATCAAATAGACAAGTAATTGATAACATGAACCAAATAACACACAAATGAATGAAAAATACTTTTGTTTCTTTATTGATATTGAATAATAGAGATTACATTGAAATAGAGTTTCATTTAGGGCATAAAATCCAACAAACTCCCACTTGCACTAATATAAAACTAATTAGTACATATCAATTAATCCTAAAGTCTGACGGTGCTTTTCGAATGCAGTTCCTGCCAAGACTTTGGTGAATGGATCAGCTAAGTTATCCTCTGTGTCCACTTTTTCCACCAGTACATCCCCTCTTGCCACATATTCTCTGATGATGTGATATTTCCTTTCTATATGCTTGCTCCTCTTGTGGCTTCGAGGCTCCTTACTATTGGCTATGGCTCCAGTGTTACCACAAAGCAAAACTAGTGGTTTTTCCATTCTAGGGACGACACCGAGACCTGTGAAGAACTTTCTAGCCAGACAAGTTCTTTGGCATCCTCTGCAGCAGCTATGTATTCTACCTCCATGGTAGAGTCTGAAATCGCGGTTTGTTTAGCACTTCTCCAAACCACTGCTCCACCCCAAGAGTAAACACCATCCCAGATGTAGATTTCTTGTCATCAAGACATGCCTGGAAATTTGAATCGGTATAGCCTACGGGATTTAAAGCACCACCCTTGTAGACTAACACAAATTTCCTTGTACTCTTCAAGTACTTCAAGATATGCTTAACATCATTCCAATGTTCCTGTGCTGGATTTGTCTGATACCTGCTCGTGATTTCTACAGCATAACAGATGTCAGGTCTAGTGCACAACATTGCATACATTAGACTCCCAACTGCAGAAGCATAAGGAACTTTTCTCATGTCCTCTATCTCTTGAGGATCAGTGGGACACTGTTCCTTAGATAGACGGATACCATATCTAGAGGGCATAGTCGCCCCTTTGGTGTTGGTCATTGAGAATCTCTCTAAAACCTTATCAATGTAAGTGGTTTGAGAGAGAGCAAGGGATCTGTTCTTCCAGTTTCTAATAATCTGAATACCGAGAACATAGACAGCCTCACCCAAATCTTTCATTTCGAATTAAGTATCTAGCCATTCCTTGATGTCAGTCATTTTCTTGACATTGTTGCCAATGATCAAAATGTCGTCAACATAAAGGACCAGGAATACTACCACTTGGTCTTCCTTGAGTTGATAAACACAAGGTCATCTTCATTCTGAAGAAAGCCGTAGGTCTAAATGATTTCATCAAACCTTTTGTTCCAGGAGCGAGAAGCTTGCTTAAGTCCATAAATGGACTTATTGAGTTTGCAAACTTTCTTTTCTTGCCCTGGAAGAACATAGCCTCCTCGTTGCTCCATATAGATGGTTTCTTCAAGAATTCCATTAAGGAAGGCTGTCTTGACATCCATTTGCCAGATTTCATAATCGAAAGCGGTTGCAATGGAGAGAAGAATTCAGATGGATTTGAGCATGGCGACCGGACTAAAAGTTTCCTCATAGTCCACACCTTCTCTTTGGGTGTAACCCTTGGCGACCAGTCTAGCTTTGAAAGTTTCGACTTCGCCTCCAGTGCCTCTTTTCTTCTTGTAGACCCACTTACATCCGATTGGACGATAGTCATATGGTGTGTCTACATATTCCCAGACTTTGTTCTTTTTCATGGAATCCATTTCTGAATCCATGTCGGCTGATCATCGTTTCCGTTCTGGACTTGCCATTGCCTGTTTATAGGTTAATGGGTCGTCATCAATACCGTCACCAACGACCATATTGATTTCACCATCCAAGCCATAACAAGATGGTTTAGTAAAAACCCTCCCACTACGACGAGGAGCGGTGATCTTCTGAACATGACTTTAGTGGTAGTTCTCTCGGTTGTATCAATTTGTAAAGGTTCAACCGAGGAAGTGGGATTTGTTGGGTTTTATGCCCTAAATAAAACTCATTTCAATATAATCAGATTTACTTATTAATATAGATCATAAATAACATTTAATGTTGCATGGCTCACATGATTTATTTCATGAATATATGTACATAATGTATGAATTCATCTGAAACCCTTTTCACATACTTGATCCTATTTATTGTGTTGTCAACACTTTGGAAAGTAAACATGACTATGTGAATAAAGTTTCCTAGATTTATCAGACACAGGGTTTTACTGATATGATAATCTACAACAGAGTTTACTTGCATTTGGAGAAATGCTATGTTCTTTCCAGAACATTTGTTAAAGTAAAGCTCAGGTTCGATGAATGGAGTATGCATCGGAAGGGACCGATATTGAACTTTGACTTAGATTTATTAAACTTACCGTAATATCTATTCAAGTCAATATCGCATAGTTGATCCTAGATCAAATGATCTTAATCCTGTTATGATTAGGCTTAATCTCAAGAGGCTATTCGTGTTCTTTGATTTGTTAGTTAAGCCTACTTTTAGGTCAGGGTGATACGTACATTTCGGGAACACGGTAGTGCAATTGAGTGGGAGCGCTAACATAAACATGGAATCTATAGCTTCTATCTGGCGAATAGTAAGTAAAGGATGATCTCCTTCGAGCTTGACCAAACGAACATAAATGGTGGAGTACTCATTTCACATAACCTGAAATATCATTTATACGGGGTCAAGTGTTTTAAGGATAAAATACATTGTAGGGTGTAACGGTAATTTAATCCCTTTATAGTGTAGATCATTCATATAGAGGATCATTGATCACATTAGGATTATAACAATGGATAACTAATGATGTGTCTATATGGTGGAACAAATAGAGCATTCTATATACTGAGAGTGCAATTCTAAGTTCTATGCGTGGATTCAACGAAGAATTAATAAGTTAGTGAATTTTAGTGCTAAATTCTTGATCTACTTATTGGAAGCTCGGTTATATAGACCCATGGTCCCCCACTAGTTGAGATAATATTGCTTGTAAGACTCATATAATTGGTTTTGATTAATCAATTATAATTCTCAAATTAGACTATGTCTATTTGTGAATTTTTCACTAAGTAAGGGCGAAATTGTAAAGAAAGAGTTTATGGGGCATATTTATTAATTATGATACTTTGTGTAACGCCCTGTCCAACAGGGACGCCACGCGTGTGCAATTTAATAAAATACTGATATTCATATAATATGTAATTATACTAAAAAGTGTGGGTAATCAAATTAAAATTCAACTTTTAAAACTTTTTAACAAAAGATAAGTAATATGGACTACGGGGTCCCCCTGTTTTCAAAATATTCACAAACTGGTTTCAAAGTATTTTACAACATAAACTTTATATTTCCAAAATACAATCAAAATAGAGCATCCTGTTTACTGGGCCGTGCCACTGCGGCTGGTATGTACATTGCTGCTACGACCACAAACTCATGGTTGCTCAACTTTAGCCTTCCCTTTACCTGCACCATAAAGCACCCGTGAGTCACAGAGACTCAGCAAGAAAGTGATCAAAACAATAACTGAAAGAAAATGATTATCAACTTAATCTCATGCCATCATGTTTACTCACTACACAATATAATAAGCATTCCTTTAAACATTACATAGTCCTGGTACTTAATAAAGTACCCCTTTTACCACTCGTCACTTACGAGCTGAATATGTCACTATCGTTGCCCGATAAAGCAAACGATAAGTAAGAAACCTAACCGCAGTTTCAAGAGTAATTACTCATAACGGTAATAACCGTTTCCAACCCTAGGTCATAACCTAGGCTTATTAAATATTTAATCAAAATCTTGATAATAATCAAGACCACTTCCATTCAACCATTAAACTTTAACCACATACGGTGCTTACCACTTTTCTTACCTTAATTCAGAAGTCAAGAGTACGGCCGACCTGAGTGGAAAAACAAGCTAGGGGATCCCGGTCCTATGTCACGACAATTGAAACACAATAAATACCTTAACTCAAAATTCCGAATTAAAACCCTAGTTTAGAAATCAAACATAACCTAATTCCCAACAACCCCAAATTAGGTCAAGCATCCCATATTTAATTTAAAACAGATAGTACACAACTCCCCGGGCCAAAACAGAACATGAAGCAAACCCGAAAAATTTCCCCTGCAAGCAACCGGTCGACCGGTTCTGGCAAACCAGGAACTAAAGTTTCCTTCTCCAATTTTTGACCCAAAACTCCTCCAAACCTAACCAAACTTTCCAGAACAATATAATAGCTATAAAACAACATAATCAAGCTTCAAAATGCAACAACTCAATCATTTAATCAAATTCACATACTCAAGTGAAGAAAATTCTATTTTAACCTCATCTAGCATATTCAATCCAAACCAGTTCCTATATCTAACTATTATGAATTTAAACAACCTCAAAACTATCCTAACATCATACCCCCACCATCCATATAGCTCACAGCCCCTTGAAATTTCAAAACCCTATTCAAAACTAATCTAAAACCATAAGAAATCAAGGATGAACATAATAAAAATTACCTCAAACTTCTATGGTTCTCCAAAGAATGATTCAACAAGAAAGAGATGTGATTTACAACAAGCTTTTCTCCCAAAATTGGCTGTCTTGAAGGCTTGGACGAGAGGGAGAAGAAAGAGGGAGAGTTGGTCACTTTTTGATGAAGTTACTTGGTTCCTAAGTTATATAGTAAAGAAAATATTTCTTTCTTTTCTTTCTTTTTTTTTTTTAAAAAAAATAATCAGCCCACACTAATAAATGTCAAAAAGTCAAAATATAAAAAAAATGACTAATCTACCCTCCCCCCAAAAACCTAAACTTAAATTATAATCTAAGGGCATTTTGGTAATTTCACTAATTCACCAACCCGACGTTCTAATAAAATTCTAACCTAATCCGGAATATCCCCCAAATTATTCTTTCATTAACGTCGTGACATTACTAACCACAAACTAAATTTCCACAATTGCTGGGCCCGAAAATATTTTGTTTCATTAGATAAATTCTCAGTAATTATCCCAAGTAAGATCATAATCTTACCTCGCTTCCAAAATAATTACATATTTAATAAAATATGTCTATTTAAATATTATTTATTTTCTGGGATATTACAACTATCCCCCACTTATAGGAATTTCGTCCTCGAAATTTACCTGAAAAGCTCGGGATACAACTCCCGCATCTGCGACTCTAACTCCCAAGTCGCTTCTTAAACTTTGCTGTTCCGCCACAACACTTTAACTAGCGGAATAGTCTTGTTCCGCAGCACCTTTTCTTTCCTGTCTAAGATCTGTACTGGTTGTTCTTCATATGACAGGTCGGTTTGAAGCTCAATGTCTTCATAACTTAAGATATGAGTTGTATCAGATACATATTTCCGAAGCATCGAGACATGAAACACGTTATGAACCCCAGATAAAGCAGGAGGTAGAGCCAACTGATAAGCTACCTGACCTACTTTCTCAAGAATCTCAAATGGACCAATAAATCTGGGACTCAACTTTCCTTTCTTCCCGAACCTTCGAATTCCTTTCATTGGGGATACCCGAAGAAAAACAAAATCCCCAACTTGGAATTCAACATCTCTACGCTTTGGATCGGCGTAGCTTTTCTGCCTACTTTGGGAAGCAAGCATACGAGTTCGAATATTTTCAATAGCCTCACTCGTTCTTTGAATAGCTTCAGGTCCAAGATACCTACGTTCACCAGCCTCATCCCAGTGAATAGGTGACAGACATTTCCTTCCATAAAGCATCTCATACGGAGCCATGCCAATGGTACTCTGATAACTATTGTTATAAGAAAACTCAATCAGAGGTAGGTACTTGTTCCAAGAACCCTCAAAATCCATTACACATGCTCTCAACATATCCTCAAGTATCTGGATAGTTCTTTCAGATTGACCATCGGTTTGAGGATGAAAAGCTGTACTGAATTTCAACTTAGTACCGATTGCTTGCTGTAAACTTTCCCAGAATTTGGATGTAAATTTTGGATCTCGATCTGAAACTATCAACTTTGGGGCACCGTGAAGTCGAACTATCTCCTTGATATACAAATCAGCATATTGATCCACTGTATACGTTGTCCTTACCGGGAGAAAGTGAGCAGACTTCGTATATCGATCCGCTATCACCCAAATAGAATCATAATACCCTACTGTTCTGGGCAATCCCACTACAAAATCCATGGTGATGTCTTCCCATTTCCATTCAGGAATCTTTAGAGGTTGAAGCAAACCTGCCGGCCTTTGATGTTCTGCTTTAATTTGTTGACACGTTAAGCATTTTGACACATATTCAACAATATCCCTCTTCATACCCGGCCACCAGTATAAAGCTTTGACATCATGATACGTCTTGGTTGTTCCCGAGTGTAAGGAGTACGGTGTAGTATGAGATTCATCAAGAATCTACTGTCTGATTTCTTTATCAACCGGTACACAGATTCTGTTCTTGTATCGCAACAACCCATCAGATAAACACGAAAAGTCTCTTGCCAATCCAGCCTCTAACTTCTCCTTATGTCCCTGTAGCTCAAGATCACCTTGTTGAGCTACTCTAATTCTTTCCAATAGATCAGACTGTATGGTGATATTAGCAAGTTTTCCAATTACAAATTCAATTCCCGCTCTCGTCATATCCTCAACCAACTTTGCTGAGATTTCCTTTAGTTCACAAACTTGCCCTGGTCCTTTCCGACTTAGAGCATCCACTACCACATTTGCTTTACCAGGGTGGTAGAGAATCTCGCAGTCATAATCTTTGACCAGTTCTAACCATCGTCGTTGCCTCATATTTAAATCCTTCTGAGTGAAAAAGTACTTGAGGCTTTTGTGATCTGTATAAATTTCACACTTCTCACCGTACAGATAGTGACGCCAAACTTTTAGTGCAAAGACAACTGCTGCCAATTCAATATCATGGGTAGGATACCGTTGTTCATACTCCTTCAATTGCCTGGATGCATAAGCAATCACTTTCCCTGACTGCATAAGAGCACAACCTAACCCTTGTTTGGATGCATCACAATAAATCACAAATTTTTCATCACTTTTTGGTAAAGTTAGCACAAGAGCGGTAATCAACCTTTGCTTCAATTCCTGGAAACTACCTTCACACTTGTCAGTCCAAACAAACTTACAATTCTTTCGGGTCAATCCAGTTAAAGGCGTAGAAATCTTCGCAAAGCCCTAAAAAAATCTTCGATAATACCCTGCTAACCCAGGAAACTTCTAACTTCGGTTGCTGATTTAGGTCGAGGCCAGTCACGTACTGCTTCAATCTTTATTGGGTCCACTAAAATACCATCTTTACTCACCACATGCCCCAAGAAACTCACCTGAGGTAACCAAAATTCACATTTCTTAAACTTGGCATACAACTTATGCTCCCTGAGACGTTGTAATACCATTCGAAGATGTCTTTCGTGAGTCTCTTCTGAGTCTGAATAAATTAGAATATCATCAATAAAGACAATAACAAAATCATCCAGAAAGTCTTTGAACACTCGGTTCATTAAGTCCATAAATGTTGCCGGGGCATTTGTTAATCCGAAGGACATTACCAGGAATTCATAATAACCATACCGGGTCTGAAAAGCTGTCTTGGGAATATCCTCCTCTCGAATCCTCAGTTGTTGATAACCAGACCGAAGATCAATCTTGGAAAAGACAGTCTTACCCTGCAGCTGATCAAATAAATTGAAACAAGCTAGGCAATCCCGGTCCTATGTCACGACAATTGAAACACAATAAATACCTTAACTCAAAATTCCGGATTAAAACCCTAGTTTAGAAATCAAACATAACCTAATTCCCAACAACCCCAAATTAGGTCAAGCATCCCATATTTAATTTAAAACAGATAGTACACAACTCCCCGCGCCAAAACTGAACATGAAGCAAACCCGAAAAATTTCCCCTGCAAGTAACCGGTCGACCGGTTCTGGCAGACCAGGAACTAAAGTTTCCTTCTCCAATTTTCGACCCAAAACTCCTCCAAACCTAACCAAACTTTCCAGAACAGTATAATAGCTATAAAACAACATAACTCAAGCTTCAAAATGCAACAACTCAATCATTTAATCAAATTCACATACTCAAGTGAAGAAAATTCTATTTTAACCTCATCTAGCATATTCAATCCAAACCAGCCCCTATATCTAACTATTATGAATTTAAACAACCTCAAAACTATCCTAACATCATACCCCCACCATCCATATAGCTCACAGCCCCTTGAAATTTCAAAACCCTATTCAAAACTAATCTAAAACAATAAGAAATCAAGGATGAACATAATAAAATTACCTCAAACTTCTATGGTTCTCCAAAGAATGATTCAACAAGAAAGAGAGGTGATTTACAACAAGCTTTTCTCCCAAAATTGGCTGTCTTGAAGGCTTGGACGAGAGGGAGAAGAAAGAGGGAGAGTTGGTCACTTTTTGATGAAGTTACTTGGTTCCTAAGTTATATAGTAAAGAAAATATTTCTTTCTTTTCTTTCTTTTTTTTTAAAAAAAAAAAACAATCAGCCCACACTAATAAATGTCAAAAAGTCAAAATATAAAAAAAAATGACTAATCTACCCTCCCCCCAAAAACCTAAGCTTAAATTATAATCTAAGGGCATTTCGGTAATTTCACTAATTCACCAACCCGACGTTCTAATAAAATTCTAACCTAATTCGGAATATCCCCCAAATTATTCTTTCATTAACGTCGTGACATTACTAACCAAAAACTAAATTTCCACAATTGCTGGGCCCGGAAATATTTTGTTTCATTAGATAAATTCTCAATAATTATCCCAAGTAAGATCATAATCTTACCTCGCTTCCAAAATAATTACATATTTAATAAAATATGTCTATTTAATTATTATTTATTTTCTGGGATATTACACTTTGTATGGTTCAATTAATAAATATGATAAATGACAATATTATTTAATAATTATTTATAGTTATTAAATAGTTAGAATTGGCATTTAAATGGTTGAATTTGAAAATTGGCATTTTTGAGAAAATTAGACGCAGAAATGATAAAACTGCAAAATTGCAAAAAGTGAGGCCCAAATCCACATTGTATAGGGCCGGCCACTTTTATAGGGTTTTTCATCTGATATTTTCATTATTTTAATGCCAAATAATTCAAACCTAACCCTAGTGGAATGCTATAAATAGATAGTGAAGGCTTCAGGAAATTTACACTTAACTTTCTACTTTTTCCTTCAGAGAAAAACCTGAGCCTTCTCTCTCTATACCTAGCCGCCACCTTCTTCTCTTTCTTCTTCCTTGAAATTTCGAAACCTCTTAGTGATTAGAGTAGTGCCCACACACAGCAAGTGATACCTCAATCATAGTGAGGAAGATCGTGAAGAAAGACATTCAACAAGAAGGAGTTTCAGCACTAAAGAAGGAGAGAAAGAGATCCAGGTTCAGATCTTGATAATACTCTGCGACAGAAAGGATACAAGGGTTAGAGATCTGAACGGAAGGAGTCATATTATTCCGTTGCACCAATGTAAGGTTTCTCATACTTTATATGTGTTTATTTCATAATCGTTTTAGAAGTTCATATTTAGGGTGTTAATCAACATACTTATGAGTAGATCTAAGATCCTGGTAAAATAATTTCCAACAGGATTATCCTCTACTTGAGTAGAAGAGGATGGAACATTAGAAGGACTTATATCTGCAAGCATTTCCTCCAATACTACTTTACTTTGTGGTTTGAAATTCTTAATTTAGTCATCTTCAAGGAAAGTGGCGTTTGTGGAAACAAACACTTTATCATCATTGCCACTATAAAATAGTCCACCCCTAGTCTCTTTAGAGTTTCCAACAAACATGCAAACCTCAGTTCGCTTTTCAAGTTTGCCATCTTTCTTTCTTAAGACATGAGCAGGGCACCCCCAGATTCTATAATGGCATAAACTAGGTGTACGACCATTCCATAGTTCTAAAGGTGTCTTAGAGACTGATTTAGATGGAACAACATTTAAAATGTCGGTCGCCATCTGAATTGCATATCCCTAGAAGGACGTACGTTGAGTAGCTAAGCATGGACCTAACCATTTCCAAAAGTGTGTGATTTCTTCTTTCTGCAACTCCATTTTGTTGTGGAGTGCTAGGAGCAGTTAATTGGGATTCAATGCCAAGTTCGATCAAATAATCTTTGAACTGCATATCAATATATTCTCCACCCCTACCAGTTCGCAAGATCTTTAATGTTTGACCTAATTGGTTTTGAGCCAATGCAAGAAATTCCTGAAACTTTTCAAATGTTTCAGATTTCTTATGCATAAGGTAAATGTGACCATATCTACAGTAATCGTCAATGAAAGTGACAAAGTACTCATAACCACCTCTAGCTTTGACATTCAGTGGTCCACATAGATCTGAATGTACTATGCCTAGTGGTTCTTTGGCACGCTCTCCCTTTGCAGAGAAAGAACGTTTGGTCATCTTTCCTTCTAGGCAAGACTCGCATACAGGTAATTCACCTAAGACGATATTTTTCAATGGACCGTCTTTGGTTAGCCTATTGAGTCTGTCATAGCCTATGTGACTTAAACGTAAATGCCATAGATATGTTTCATAATCATTATCAATCTTTTGCTTTTTGTGATTTCTAGGTTTAGCTACTTTAAACAGTTCGTTATGTAGGACAAATGGTTCGTCTGGTCTTAGAACATAAAGCCCTTGTTCCATGGATGCAACACAAATATGAATGTCATTTCGAGAAATGGTAGCACCAGAACTCGAAAAATCTAATTTGTATTGTTGCAATTGTAAGCATGAAACAGAAATCAAGTTTCTACTGAAATTTGGAATGTATAAGACATTGTCTAATTCCAAAAGTCTGTTTTGAAACTTGAGTTTGGCTTTTCCTCTAGCTATAACTGATACCATTTCGCCATTACCAACCTTAAGTTTCAACTCTCCCGATTTCAAATAATTCCATTTTTCAAGCAATTGTAATGAACAACTTACATGGTTTGTAGATCCAGAATCAAGAATCCAGATGGATTTATCATTCTCTAAAACACATGATTCGAAAACTAAAGCATCACTGCTTAATCGTTTTCGAATTGTCGTTATTGCTGGTTCAATCCGTTGTGAAGTATAATTTGAGGAAGTGAATTCACTTTCTCTAATCTTCTCAACTGAGCTTGAAGTAGTAGGATTGTTGGAGCTATGAACTATTTGCTCTTCAGAGAGAACAATTCCCAGCTTAGCTGCTTTCTGAAATTTCATGTCCATCATGAGCAAGTGTGAAGTATTATTATGACCAGGAGTCTTATCACATTTTCAAGTTCATTCCTAAAGGCAATTTCTAGTTGAGTGTTGGGTTGTGGGTTGTACATTTCGGCACTACAAATATCAATAAATAGAAGTAAGTTTTGGTTCAATAAATTCATACACAAGTTCAGAAAATAACAAGTAATCAGATATGCTTGCAAAAATACTAAAACTCTAACATATTTTTATTTTCCAAGGCTTCCAACATAATGAAATACAGTGTCCCGGTAGGCGAGAGTCAAAGATAACATTAGTTGAATAGAGTAGTCAGCTAATCTAAAATTGAAACCATTTTAGCAACCTTTTATTCGATCAAAATGAGAATCCAACGTTGTCCCAGTAGGCGAGAGTCAAGGTTATTCTCATTTTATGAGCTTCCACCATTGTTTCATGTTTTATAAGTTTATCTCTAAGTAGTCACCGTATGGGAGAGTCAAATAGAGACGAAAACTTACAAAACACTTATTAAATGAGATCTTACGGTGTTAAATGCTTTCAACGAATAACCATCCATAAGGGGGACGAAGACTAGCGTCTCGAGGTTATATTGAAAACATTTAACTATTGTAAGACCAACAATGAAGATCGAATATCTCTTGATTAAAGCTCATTATTTAAAATAAATATGTATTTTATTTAATCACCTATTTTATTCTATATTTTAATAATGAAAATTACAAATTAAAGTTGGTTAAAAAAAAATTTAAAATTTTTTAAAAAATTCCAACTTTAATTAAATTTTCAATTATTTTATATTCAAAAAAGAAATTCGAAATTAAATAAATAATTAAAATATAATAAAATAAAATTTTAAAAAACATCTAATTTAAGTTGTTATAGAAAAATCTAAAATATCCAACTTAAATACTTTTCAAATAAAATTTAATTAAATATCAGATTTAAGTTGTAACCATTTAATTCGAAAATATTCCATTTTAAGTTTATCCATATTTTAAAAAAAATATCAACTTAAAAAATATCTAAAGAATCTTCAATAACCAATTCCTAGAATTCCTCAACTTAATTTTAAAACTCAAAAGATATTCAAATTTAAATTGATTAATAAAATTAGTTAGAAATAACTAATTTACAACTTAAATAGGAATATTTATTGAAATAATTAAAATAAGCTTCAGAAAGAATCTAGTTAGTTATAATTATATATTTAATTAAATACAAGAAAAATACATATAGTTTATCTAGAAATTAATTCATTAAACTAAGTGTGTTTTTCTTAAATTAATTTCAAAATATACGAATGAAAAAATAAATTCCATTTACTTTGAAATTAATTATGTTGCTAATCAATTTTATTATGTTAAACTAATTTAATTAACCTAGTACAGTTATCCAAATCAGGCAAATGGCCTTCACAGTTGGGGTTGTTCATGTGAGGGAGAACTGGGTTCAGTATGTCGTACCCACTTCTATTGGCCCCCTAACTCTCACACAAGGCCCAAAAGAGAGAAATTTAACCTTAAAATGAACAACTGTTATTAATTGAATAGACCCAAAACTAAATGGGTCTAAATAAAATCTATCATGTTGTGACATTTTATTTAGCAACCTAGTTCATCTTAATTTAAAAAAATTAAATGAACAACCTATATGCATCTAAACATAAAGTAAACATATAGGCTCACACAGGCACACAGATTTGGATGGATCCTATCATGTTACTAGGTCATACACATATGAAAGAAGTATGTAAAATTTACCTGTTACAAATTATTTACTTGACTTATTGACAATTGAACCATGGGTTAAAATCAGATCATTGGATCTGTCAACAAGTTAACCATGGCAATTTAGATCAAGCTATAATAGGTTTTATAAAACTTACACACAAGCTAAAACACATACTCCTGCAACAAGTTGAATTGGATAGTTGGATGTAGGATTTATTTAATATTAAATTAATTAATTTTTTTTAAAAAAAAATCGAAAATAATAAATAAATAAAAAATATATTTTCGGTTTAAAATAAATTCAATTAAAAAAAATTAAAATTAAACCTACAATTTTGAAAAAATTAGGTTTCAACCAACCTAAATATCATTTAAAAAAAACGCTAACTATCTTTTAAATTTCATGTTATTTTATAAATTAAATATTCAATAAAATAAAATGATAATTTAGTATCCTTTTTCTGATTTTACAATTTAATTTAAATAAAAAAATAACAAAATTTAAAAGTTAGCATAATATCTTATTTCTATTCAAAATATCATGATTATAATAATTTTATTTTAAATTTAAATAAGGTCAAATAATTTAAAAAAAAATAATTTAAAAAATATTAATATTTGACCTTAAATTTAAAAAATAAGATAAAATAATCAAATTTTTAAAAATAAGATAAAAAATTAAGCAAAAAGATATATTTTTACCTATTTTCAAGTTCAAATTACACTAATATCTTAAATTAATTTTAAAAAATCCAATTAATTTATTTATGATAATTAGATTTGAAATATAAAAAGTAAAAATCAAAATACAAAACTACACAAACAATCGGAAGTTAATTCCATGAAACAGCATGAAAAATCGAAGAAAACGAAAAAAATTGTAAGTGGTACGGACAGTATGATTTGCATATTGTCCACACGCACATGAGGGGCATTCTGACCGAGAGCGCATGGTGCAGGAGGCTGCATGCAACCTCTCCGCGCACGCCCAAGGTCGTCTTCAGACAGCGTCGCCCTGTCCTGACTGAGAGAACTCGGACAAAGGCGTGTCTGAATGCGCACGTGTCTGAGGAAATTAGGGTGATCCGCGCACGTGTGGGGGTTATGCAACCCTGATATTTTCCGATTTTCAAAAATTCATAACTAATTTAAATAAAATCAAAATTAAGTTCTGTAAAAAAGTGAATTGCTTAACTTTTTCCAAATTATCCAACAAAAATAATTCCAGAAACGAAAATTCAATTATTTTTCATATAATTTCACAAACATCAATCAATCATCATATAACACACAGATCAACATGAAACCATCCAAATCACACACAAATCATTTTATGTCCAAATTTCTTGAAAGCAAATCAATTACCATGGCTTTGATACCAGTTGTTGGAAATATTTTATCAGGATCTTAGATTTACTAACAAGTATGTTGTTTAACATCCTAAATATGAACTTCTAAAACGATTATAAATAAACACATATAAAGTATGGGAAACCTTACAGTGGTTGCAGCAGAATAATATGTCTCCTTCCACTCAGATCTCTAACCCTTGTATCCTTTCTGTCGCAGAGTATCACCAAGATCTGAGTCCGAATGTCCTTCTATTGAATCTAGATTCTTCACAATCTTCCACACTATGATTGAGGTACCACTTGATGTGTGTGGGCACTACTCTATCACTCAAGGGGTTCGGTTCAATAGTGAAGAAGAGAGAAAGGGAGGTGGCGGCTAGGTTAGGTAGAAGGCTCTCAGATTTTTCTCAGAAGGAATAAGATGCATCATCTTTTTTTGAAGCCATCACTACCTATTTATAGTATGCCACCTAGGGTTAGGTTAGAATTATTTAGCATTAAAATAATGAAAAAATAAATGATAAAAACCTACAATAGTGGCCGGCCTGGGCTTTGGATATTGAACCCCACTTTTGCAATTTTGCTGTTTTATCATTTCTACATCTTATTTTCTCAAAAATGCCAATTTTCAAATCCAACCATTTAAATGCCAATTTGAACTATTTAATAACTAAAATTAATTATTAAATAATATTGTCATTTAATATATTTATTAATTAGACTAATCAAAGTCTCTTAATTAATAAATATACCCTAGAAACTCTTTCTTTACAATTTTGCCCTTGCTTAGTGAAAAATTCACAAACTAGACATAGTCTAATTTTAGAATTATAATTGATTAATCAAAATCAATTAAGTGAGTCTTACCAGTAGTATTGTCTCAACTAGTATGCGGACCATGGGCTTATATACCCGAGCTTCCAATAAGCAGACCAAGAATTTACCAAGTATTCACTGACTTATTAATTCTTTGTTGCATCCACGCATAGAACTCAGAATTGCACTCTCAGCTATATAGAACACTTTATAAGTTCCACCATATAGACACGCTATTAATAATCCATTGTTATAATCCTAATTTGATCAATGATCCTCTCTATATATATGATGTACATGGTATAGGGATTAAATTACCGTAACACCCTTCAATGTATTTTATCCTTAAAACACTTAGCCCCGTATAAATGATATTTCAGCGAAGTGAAATGAGTACTCAACCATTTATCTCTGTTTAGCCAAGCTCGAAGGAAATCATCATTTACTTTCTATTTGCCAGATAGAAGTTATAGATTCCATATCTATGTTTAGCATTCCCACTCAATTGCACTACCATGCTCCCAAAATGTACGTATCACCCTGACGCAAAAGTAGGCTTAACTAACAAATCAAAGAACATGTGTAATACTCCTGAGATTGAACCTAATCATATCAGGATTAAGATCATTTGATCTAGGATCAACTAGGTGATATTGAATTGAATAGATATTACGGTAAGTTTAATATATCTAAATCAAAGTTCAATATCGGTCCCTTCCGATGCATACTCCATGCATCCAACCCAAGCTTTACTTTGACCAATGCTCTGGAAAGAACATAGCATTTATCCAAGATGCAAGTAAACTATGTTGTAGATTGTCATATCAGTAAAACCCTGTGTTCTCATAAATCTAGGAATATATCTTTAATCACATAATCTTGATTACTTTCCACTGTGCTGACGACATAATAAACAAGAATATAAATGTGAAAAAGGGTTTGGATGAATTTATAAATCAAATAGACAAGTAATTGATAACATGAACCAAATAACACACAAATGAATGAAACATACTTTTGTTTCTTTATTGATATTGAATAATAGAGATTACATTGAAATGAAGTTTTATTTAGGGCATAAAACCCAACACATTGAGGGGTGGAACGATAAATTTATCCCTACTTAATGTAAATCATCTATAGAGGATCTTTCATTATTGAGATTAGAACGATGTATAATTTCATAGCATATCCATATCATGGAACATGTAGAGCGCTCTATATAATTGAGAGTGCAATTCCAAATCTATAGTGGTACAAGGAGGAATTAATAAGTTAGGGAATTTACTTGGTAAATTCTAAATTTACTTATTGGAAGCTTGGTTATATAGGTCCATGATCCCTACACTAGTTGAGACAATACTGCTTGTAAGACTCAGTTATTTGGTTTTAATTAACCAATTATAATTCTAAAATTAAACTATGTCTTATTTATGAATTTTCAATAAGCAAGGGCTTAATTGTGAAGAAAAGAGATTTGAGGGTTTATTTGTTGATTAAGAGATATTGTTAAGTTTAATTAATAAATAAATTAAATGGTAATTTTATTTGGTAATTAAATTTAATTATTAAATAAATAGTTTTGACATTTAAAGGATTGAAATTGCAAAATATGACATTTGTAAAAGAAATGATAAATAATTGAATAAAATGACAAAATTGTAATTAGTGCGGCCAACATCCTATGGCCAGCCACTTAATGTTGGAAATTATTTTACCAGGATCTTAGATCTACTCACAAGTATGTTGATTAACACCCTAAATATGAACTTTCTAAAACGATGAAATAAAGACATATAAAGTTTAGGAAACCTTACATTGGGTGCAGCGGAATTAAATGACTCCTTCCGTTCAGATATCTAGCCCTTGATTCCTTTCTGTAGCAGAGCATTATCAATATCTGAACCTGGATCTCTTTCTCTGAATCTTTGATGCTGAAACCTCCTTCTTGCTGAAAGTCTTTCTTCACGATCTTCCTCACTATGATTGAGGTATCACTTGCTGTGTGTGGGCACTACTCATACACTAAGAATTTCGAAATCTCAATGAGGAAGAGAGAAAGAGTGGGTTCGGCCAAAGATAGGGAGAGAGAAGGCTCAGTTTTTTCTGAATGAAAAAGTAGAAAATTTTAGTGTAAATTTCCTGAAGCCTTCACTATCTATTTATAGCATTCCACTAGGGTTAGGTTTGAATTATTTGGCATTAAAATAATGAAAAAATCAGTTTAAATTTCCTACAAAAGTGGCCGGCCCTATACATGTGGATTTTGGCCTCACTTTTTGTAATTTTGCAGTTTTATCTTTTCTGCATCTGATTTTCTCAAAAACGCCAATTTTCAAATTCAACCATTTAAATGCCAATTCTAACTATTTAATAACTATAAATAATTATTAAATAATATTTTCATTTATCATATTTATTAATTGAACCATACAAAGTATCATAATTAACAAATATGCCCCTATAAACTCTTTCTTTACAATTTCGCCCTTATTTAGTGAAAATTTCACAAATAGACATAGTCTAAATTGAGAATTATAATTGATTAATCAAAACCAATTACATGAGTCTTACAAGCAATATTATCTCAACTAGTGCGGGGACCATGGGTCTATATAACCGAGCTTCCAATAAGTAGATCAAGAATTTAACACTAAAATTCACTAACTTATTAATTCTTCGTTGAATCCACGCATAGAACTTAGAATTGCACTCTCAGTTATATAGAATGCTCTATATGTTCCACCATATAGACGCATCATCAGTTATCCATTGTTATAATCCTAATGTGATCAATGATCCTCTATATGCATGATCTACACTGTAAAGAGATTAAATTACCGTTACACCCTACAATATATTTATTCCTTAAAACACTTGACCCCGTATAAATGATATTTCAGCTTATGTGAAATGAGTACTCCACCATTTATGTTCGTTTGGTCAAGCTCGAAGGAGATCATCCTTTGCTTACTATTCGCCAGATAGAAGCTATAGATTCCATGTTTATGCTAGCGCTCCCACTCAATTGCACTACCGTGTTCCCAAAATGTACGTATCACCCTGACCTAAAAGTAGGCTTAACTAACAAATCAAAGAACACGAATAGCCTTTCAAGATTGAGCCTAATCATAACAGGATTAAGAACATTTGATCTAGGATCAACTAGGCGATATTGACTTGAATAGATATTACGGTAAGTTTAATAAATCTAAGTCAAAGTTCAATATCGGTCCCTTCCGATGCATACTCCATGCATCCAACCTGAGCTTTACTTTAACCAATGCTCTGGAAAGAACATAGCATTTCTCCAAATGCAAGTAAACTCTTGTTGTAGATTATCATATCAGTAAAACCCTATGTCTGATAAATCTAGGAAACTTTATTCACATAGTCATGTTTACTTTCCAATGTGTTGACGGCACAATAAACAGGATCAAGTATGTGAAAAGGGTTTCAGATGAATTCATACATTATGTACATATAATCATGAAATAAATCATGTGAACCATGCAACATTAAATGTTATTTCTGATCTATATTAATAAGTAAATCTGATTATATTGAAATGAGTTTTATTTAGGGCATAAAACCCAACACTTAAGGTGCATTTAGTCATTTATTTATCATTTTTTAATGTAATATATAATTCAAACCTATATCTAGAAAGATTTCTATAAATAGATAGTGATAGACTCTAAACAAGGGAGATAGACTAATTAACCTTTCAGTCAAAATTTATCAGAGTCTTCTCCCTCACTATTTTGAATCTCTCTCTCTCTCTCTCTCTCTCTCTCTCTCTCTCTCTCTCTCTCTCTCTTCAATTTTCAAGCCTCATAGTGATAGAGTACATGCCAACACATAGCAAGTCTAGTACTCAATCATAGTGTATAAGACTGTGAAGAATCCAACACCTGAAGGAGAATCGGGCTCAGATCTTGATAATACTCTACGATAGAAAGGAACAAGGGTTAGAAATTTGAGTGGAAGGAGACATTTAATTTCACTGTAATCAATGTAAGGTTTCTTGAACTTTATATGTATTTAAATTCCATTGTTTTAGAAATTTATATTTAGGATGTTAAACAACATACATGGTAGTAAATCTAGATCCTGATAAAATAATCTCCAACATTAACTTAGTTTGTTTTACTATGATTTTACATAATGACAGTGACAAATATAATAAAAATGTAACTTTATATATTTAATCTATTAGGGCCCGTTTGGAATGCAGGATTGGACTGGATTTGACTGAAAAGGATTGGACTGGACTGGACAAGATTGGATTATGCTGAAAGTAATCCTGTGTTTGATTTAAGAATGGACTGGACTATTTTATTTATTTCCTTTTAGAAAAAAAAACTTAAATTAAATAAAAATATATAATAATAAATTAAAATTAAAATATATAATAATAAATAAATATAAATAAATAATTCGTAGCAAAAAAAATAATATATCATATATAATTAAGAATATATCAAAAATATATAATAAAATATTTTTTCATATTTTTTATTTAATAAATAATTAAAATAGTAAAATAAAAATACTTGAATAATATTTAATTGTTTATCTTAAACACAAATTTAATCACTAATTTAATACAAATATTAATTTTTTAAAATATTTATATAAATTTTTTAGTAATTTAAAAATAATATATAATTTTATTGTCATATTTTTTTCTTAGAATCAATTTAAGTAACTATTATTTAATTAATAATATTCTAAATTTTAAAAACTTATGTATAATAATTCAAAATTATACATTTTTACTAATGAATAAGTTTTTGTTAAAAAAATGTATAAATAAATGTGCGATAATTATTTCCTTTAAATTCTTATTAAATTTAAAATATATTAATTAAATTTAAATTAAAAAAACGATAAAAAAAAAATCTCACTTGCATGGGATTATTTATCCCACCCTGCTGGATGGGATAAATAATCCCAGACAGATGAGGTTAACTGGATTAGTTATCCAGACTTCTCACATACCCAAACACTGGATTGGACAAATTAACCTGTCTAATCCAATCCAGTCCTGCGTACCAAACGGGCCCTTAGAAAAAAAAACAATTGGTATAAAAGTGTATGAAATCGAAAATATGTATTTATATTGTAAATACTCCTATATTTGAATATGTTTTAACACATGATAGTGACAGAAGTAACAAAAATATAATTTTAAGTATTTAATTCATCGATTGAAAAAATATAAATTATATAAGTGTATGAAATTAAAAATATAAAGCATTTATGCTGTAATTTTTTTTATTTTTTTATTTTTGTATTTAAAATGCATTTATATTATTAATTTATTTAATTGTTGAATATAAAATAAGCCAACATATTAGAAATTTGGAGATGGATAATTATTATTTTTAAAAGACTGAAAAAATAGTACTAAATGGTACAATATAAAAGTGTATTGTGAGTTATCTAACTAATTATTAATGAGTTTACTATTTTTTTTTTTTGGCAATAATGATTTTACTAATTAATTAATGAGTTCATTAAAGTTTATAAGGACAATTAGTTATGAAATGTCATGTGAAGTCCATATATACATAAATGGGAGAAATGAAAAGGAAAAGAAAAGATCAATTGTATAATTAATGAAATTATATTATTTGACTAAATAATACTTAATGAATTTTTTTTATATATATTACCAAGAAAAAAACATACAGCATAGAAAGACTATTTTAATTTGCATTTAGCTGATTATCTTTTTTTATTTTTTTTTTGTTGGAAGTGCATTTTACTGTTTAGAACTGAATTATTTTACTTAACGCAATGATGATGCTATAAAATTTTTGTGCATATTAGACACTAATTATACTTAATTTTTATACATATTACTTTATAATCAGTTACGTTCAAAATTACTATATTAAATTATATGAAGTTTGATACTTAATTACATTAATAATAATTTTTCATATCTCTTTTTAACATTTTACAATTTTTTAAACATCTTATAATCTAACAAAAAGTTTGTTATGAAAATTATTATACATGCAAAATCTGTTTTTTTTAAACGAGCAAGTAATTTTTCTTGTTGAACAATAGAATCTATTAATTATTATAATCTTGGAATTAATGAAAAAAAAATTTTTAAAAAAAAACTAATATTTTCTAACAAAGAAATGCTAAAAAATATTATTATTATTGGTATTCCATATAATAAATAAATATCATAATATAATGTAATAACTTTTAAATATTGCTAAACATCCTATGTACAACTGTAGAAGGTGCAATTGTAAAGAATATAAAAGAAAAAGATGAAATGAGTTGATAAAAGTCAAAACACATCCTGCATTAGCTTTTTGGTGGAGCCAAGATTTTACTCACTTTTACAATCATTGGCTTAATTTAAAATTACAAAGTACAGCGGAGTCTTATAATCAATTGAAATTACACTAATACCACTGCTCATGCCCAATCAGCGACAAAGAAGGTGCCCGGTCCCTCCAGGCGCACGTTAGTAATTATGCCCGAGTACCCGACACGTGTGAGCCAATCAGGGCCATGTCATTTTGACCAACCTCCGCTGCCGATCCCAGGAAACTGCAGCTTCATTTTTCCATCACTAGCGTCAGTTATCTGCATCCGACTCCATATTAAGACCGTAGGCTCGCGCAGATTCTTGAAATCATTCGGTGAAAAATCGGCGACTCACGTGAGTGAGGTGAACACCGATGTACGGAATCGGTCTAACTGAGTGGGAGGGATGAAAGTGGAAAAAGTAATGAAGAAGTGGGGCCAATGAAATTATAAAAAATATAGAAAATTAGATCCTTAGCGATGATGACGACGATGATGGGCTAGTCAACGACGGAGCCAGCTCAAAAATTAACAAACAGATCCTTTCTCCTAAGTCCAAACTCCAAAGTCCTATCTCTTCTCCTTTACTTCTTCTTCTTCTTCTCTCTCCATTAACGACACCCTGAGATTTTTCAGAGGGAACTCATTTTGCTTTTGGAGTTTCTAACGAGGGGAAGAAAAAAAAAAAGAAAAACTGAACTTTCTTTTCACGTGAAAAAGCAGAGTTGAAAGTTTTGACTTTTGGAGAGTGAATTAACGGAAGGAAGAGGTTGTTTAGTTCAGATACTCGTCGGAGAGGCCATTTTCAGTAAGGTGAGCGCCATAATAATCCCATAACTATTTTGTTCTTATTTTTTAAACGCGGAAAGAGATTACAGGGCGTTTGGGAGGACATAAACTTGTTTGGATTCGTGGGAAAGTAACGGAATTGTGGAAGGTGGGGCTGGTAAGGAATGAAGTGATTTTTTTCTCTCTTTTTTTCTTTTTTCTTGTTGTAAATGATAAAAAAGAAACGGAGAGAGAGAGAGAGAGAGAGAGAGTAGGTATTGGTGGTGAATTAAATGGGGGGAGTTGTAGAGTGTAGCAGTAGAGATAGAGATAGAAAGAGAGAGAGGAAGAAAGAGAAGGAGGAGATGGGGTTAGTTAATGAATGCTATTTATTAATTAATTGAAAGGAGCCGTTTGTTGCTCTCACTCAACTCTTTCTCTCTCTCGCCCAGAATTTATTGCGGAGAGAGTCGTGGAAAGCGGTGTGCCCAACCCAGTTTACTTTTATTTCATTCTTAATATAATATATTTATTTATGTTATATTTGTTACTCTCTTGTTTTCTTCTTCGTTCTTTCACTATTTGGTCCTCTCTAGAACTTTTTATCATTTTCTCCGTTCTCTGGCTGTCTACGGTTTATGGTTTCAGCAAACTCACATCTATATTTGCTCCTGGGGTAGAAGAAGATTCCTTAGTATTATTTTTGCTCTAATCTCAACAGATTGATATAAGTTAAAAGGGTTTTCTTATATTAGTGTTGCAGTGCTTCTTAAGGTAAGAGAATACATAGTTCTTCTCTTCTAGTATTCTCTTCGTCATATTTGATTCAGGAAAAATAAAAATAAAAAATATTAAAGGTACTCACTTTTTTGTTCTTATATCTCACAATTTTTTTTGGGTTTCTTCCCCGCTCTTCTTTCTCTCTCTCACTTGGGTGGGGGTTGGATCTGATATTAGATCTTTCTTATTCTTTCATTTTGGTTTTTACTGGTTCTTCCGCCTGTAAACTAATAAGACTCACCTGGGTTTTTTTTATTATAAAAATGTTTTTTTTTTTTACAACTAAGATTTTTTTTACCCAGTTGGATCTGATAATTGCTAGCTACATGACAAAAGAAAGAAATATTGCGTAAGAAGACAACCTTAGTTTTAGAAATTTCCTTGTGATTTACATTTTCAGTCATAGTTTTGTTGTTGAAGCGTAAGCTTTTCAAAAGCTCCAAACTCTCTCCTGTCTTGTTGTAAATTAAGAACTGACTTTTAAGATTCCCCACTGTTAACTCAAAGCTTTATTCATAGTCTAATGTATGAAATCTTATATTAATTTTCATTTATTTTCTTCTTCTTCTTCTTCATCTTCATTTTTTTTTTTTGGTTGAGGGGTCTTTTTGAAAGTGGACATGGACATGTTTATTTATTTTCACTTTAAAAGTAAAAGTTTTTTTTTTTTCGTTATGAATAATTTTTATTTATTATGATTTTTAGTTTGTAATGGAAACTGTGGTTGGAACTTATATTTTGTCTGGGTTTTCTTTATTTATTATTTTTAGTTGGTCTGATTGCTGCGTAGTTGTAATCCACAATTGTTTTATAAAAAAAAATCAGGTAAGCTGTTCTTTGAGTCGGCCATAAATTAGTTTCTTATATATATAGTAGTTATAGTTTGGCGGCCCTTTTTTCTCGCTCAAATTAAATATTGGGTGAAATTAATAATTTCAGACAGTTTTGATAACTTTTATGGTCATATGTCTGCTGAATTTAGTGATTAGCATCACTTCTGCATCTGAGATTGCTTTCAAGTTTGATAATTTAGTGAAGTATATTCTCTTTATGTTTGTGCTCAAGTAAATTTCGTATTCCTGTCTTTATTTCTCTTTCAATTCCTTTTATCATTTTTTTTCAGTGTGCCATATCTGAAGGTTTTTTAACATGTGTTTTCGTGTATTTTCTCTGGCAGGATTCATGCTTGAGAATTTCCCTTCCTGTAGCTCTGAAGATTCTATTGTCAGTGCACATCCATAACCCATGAAACTTGGTAATTAACATTTGACTATTTTAGTTTGTTCTATTTGAACACTTCTCACTCTGGCTTCTTTGATATCTGTAATCAAATCCTTTTAACAGTGAGCTAGGAATATATTTAATAGTTTATTGACTATTATTCTTTAATGTATTTTCAAAGAAGAAAGCTATATATATTTATGTATCTTCAAGATAAAGTCTCGTTCATTTGAGTACTCATGGTTTTCAACTGAAAAAGGTTCTAACTTGAATCAATTGGGATTTTTGATGCATATGCAGAAAGGGAATCTGTGTTTGGCCATATATCTCCGGGACACAAGCCTGATAGCAAGTTGTTCGATTACAATAACATCTCTTTGGAATCCACCGGGTTGAAGTCGCAAAGCATCACAAAAGATGGTCAAAATCGGCCGTTGTGTGATTTTAAGGACAACGAGAAAGATGCTGCTCAGTTAATTTACTTGATGAATGATGAAGGTAGTTTGGCTGCATCAAAAGTTGATTGTTTTAATAAGGTGGATGATATAAACAATCAGGACGAATATGAGATTGAAGAATTTGCGGCTCCATTCACCAAATCTTCTTTAGAAATAAAAAACGGATCAAATTATTATACAGACAAAAGTGTTATGGAATGTGAACTGCCGGAACTTCAAGTTTGCTACAAAGAGAGTGGTTTCAGTTCTGTCAAGGACATCTGCATCGATGAAGGAGTGCCGTCCCAGGACAAGTTCTTATTTGGAAATGGTGAAAACAAGAAAGATCTTTGTACGTTTGTTTTTCCTGATGCAGATGAAAATGAACAACACAGTAAAGAACACATGGATATTGGCATCCCAAGTTCAATCGCTTTAAAATCTTCTGTCAAAAATCAGTCAGAAAAAGAATTTGTCGTGGATTGTGAATCCAAGGATTTGATGCCGAGAGGCGAGGTGAAATGTGATGCACCCAGTGATAAAATTTTTCCTGAAGATTTAGTTATGATGAGGGAGTTATGCATAGAGAATCTTCACTCCAAGTCTTCTAGTTGTGATGGCATTGCATCTGTGCAAGTTCAGGTATCCCTTTTTTTAATCAATAGGCTCTATGTAATCATGTATGGCTATGCACTTTGCCAATGTTGTGAATTAAGTCTCTTGTTGTTTGGGGACTACCTGTTTGGAGTTTACACGTAACATGTTAGTAGTTTAGGATCTAAACATAGTTTGTTACTCAGCAACCTATTAAAAATATTGTTCCTCGTTGAAATTTCAGTTCTAATTGGAGCTATTTTTAAGCTGACAGTTTGGAGTATACATTGTCAGATTAAACTCGAAGCTTTTTGATGTGTTAGATTGTGATGTATGCAATTAATTTCAATGCAGACATCAAGTGACAATGCAAGTGAAACAACACAGATGGATAGCATGGGCTCTGCTATGGCAGCTGAGAAGCTAGATAATAACATCGAGGAAGAATCGGAAATACCATCTTCTCTATCTGCAGCCGAAGAATCATCAAGTAGCAGCAGCCTTGACAACCAGTTATCCAACAATAGTAAGAAGGAGAAGGGAAGTAGTACTGGTGATTTTGATTCCTTAGTTTCTGCAGGCACTACAAAAGAGGAGTGCTCTCACAATGGCATAAGTGAATGTCTTGAAATTGAAGATGCGTCTCCCGTTGATGACAGGATGGTTGTTCCAGACCAAGTTCAACACAATCGTTCTTCTGTTAATGTAACTAGAGAGGAGGATCTGCAACATGGTGTCTGTGGAGGCGACAAAACTCCGAACACAATGGTTGAGGTTGAGAGTGAGACTTCTGCAATGAGCTCTCAGCAAGAATTGGCCACAGAGGAGTGCTCTCACCATGGTGTTAGTGGACGTAATGAAACTACAAATACTTCCTCGGTTGATGAAAGGAATTCCGAGACACAGAATGTTTCAAGCCCAGTCGAACATGTCATGGATAAAGAGTCTCCCCGAAATAGTGACGCTCACCAAAGTCGAGACATGCCCATGTTTGAAGATGGGACATTCGGTGCACATACTGTTTCGGGTCAATTTCATTATAGCCATGGAGAGTCCAGTTTCTCTGCCGCTGGTCCAATGTCAGGTCGGATAAATTATTCAGGGCCTATACCATATTCAGGCAGTGTCTCTCTTCGATCAGATAGCAGTACAACAAGCACACGTTCTTTTGCCTTTCCCGTGTAAATAATATAAACTCATATTGCTCTTCATACTAGTCTATTGTTCATAGATCAAATGAATTACTAACAATGCAAATTTGTTGAAATTGTTGTGCAGATTACAGTCTGAATGGAATAGCAGTCCAGTTAGAATGGCCAAGGCTGATCGGCGACGTTTTCGAAAAGATAAGGGTTGGAGGCAGGGCCTTCTTTGCTGTAGATTCTGATTGCTTCAGTTCTTCCAATAGATTTAATTAAGTTCAAATATATATAAATACATAATATAATATACATGATCCAAAGTTTTCTTTATGTTACTTGATCATTAATATAAGTCACCCCACCTTTCTCTGTGGTATTGGTTTGTATGTGCAGTATTTTTGCAGTGTCATACTTTTGTTATCCATGAAAGTTGAGATGTAAGCAAATCTTTATATGTCATTTGGAAATTGATTTCTGCATCACCCTTATATTTTAACTGACTTTATAGGTTGTCTGTATTTCATGAATATTTCTAGCGAGTGTACCAATTTAAGTGAGTCACCAAATTTTGCAGGCTTATCATGTAACAGACATGGTCTTTGTTAGTGGTACGTACGTGTATGATAAAGTTTCACATATACTCGTGTAGTATGAATAAATTTTGATAGAACATGCTACCAAATCTACAAAAGTACTGCCTTCTTATCAATGGTATCTCTTTGCACCATTCAAAATACTTCTGCAACTCAATTATTGTCACTAAAACATAATTAAAGAAATAAGTGCTTAGTACTAACGTGGGTTGTGAATTTCAAACTCTTAATTTTAATTGCTCTACTAAATACAATGAGTCAAACTAACAGAGTTTGAACACAATTCACTTGTGAAAAAGTGGGATGCTGATCAAAATATTTGCCTCAAATACCCAACCCCACCTTTTAGTTTGCTTTCCATATAAATCATATCCCAGTTAATTTCCTTGCACACAAAATACCGTTTAGGAGTGTTTATCAAACCACACCACAATTGCGTATTAAAGATATGGTTCAGAACTTTTTGCAGTGCAATTGCGGATTTTGAATCATTTGTGCAAATAAAGTACGGTGCAAAGACAACTTGCCATTTCATAAACAGTTGACTCTTTTTCTATTTATTTGCAATTTGTTTGACTTTGCAATCTACTTTAGTATATCTACTCTATCTATATTATCTATAAGGGACATGATTTTGTCCTCTTATGCCAAATAAGAGAATACAATCCTTGATTGTACTGTAGCCGTTAGATTATATTGGGGCATGATCTGAGGGCTGGGGTTAAAGTAGTAGTTAGGGTATAAAAAATGGTAACGGGTTGGTATTTTATTTTAAAATATTTATTTTTAAAAAATTGATAGTGATTGATGTAGTGACAGTTACCATTTTTCAAAATACATTTGTCTTTCCTTCTTCTTCGTGGGTTTGTGGGTTCGTTTCTTTTAGGGCAGAGTTTTCTTCTTCTTCTTCACATTTTCTTCTTCTTATTCACATTTTCTTTTAGGGAATAAAATTATTTTAAAATTTGGGGGAGGAAACTGTAGTACTTTTGGACTTAGTGTACTTCGTTTTTTGTGTCTCCGGCTCCGTCTCCGACCGCGGTGGGTTTGTACAAGTAAGTGTCTCCGAATGTACAATTTTTCTTCTTCTTTTGCATCTTGTTCATTCTTTAGTTTGGGTATGTGAAAATTTGTTTAACATTGTTAAAGAAAGATTAAAACTTTGGTAAAGAGAAGTGTTGTTCTTCAATCCGTGTATGTGCATTTCATATTTTTTTTTTTCTATTCCATTTTTGGTTTATTGAGTAGTTTTAATCCTTTTTACAGGCTTTAGATCTGCTTCGTGAACAAGGTTTGATTCACAGATTGGTGAAAATCGAAAGTACATTTTATGTTTTCCATTTCTACATACAGAGTACTAGGAAGTAGTTACTTATAAATATCCATGTCAGTTCCTATATCTTTTGTGAAGAGCCTGATTCGATTCATGTGTTTACCCTTTTTGTTTGTTTTTTTATCGTGAAAGTGTTTTGGAATAATTTAATACCCTTGCAGTGAAACTTTTTTAATAAAAGAATGTAATGAAAGAAACAAAAGCAATGTAAACATTGGTACATACAGTGTTGCTGAAAAATACTTGTTTTTAAAAATCAATTTTATTTAGTAATCTGTGTGAAAAACATCAGTCGATTCAAGTGTTTGGTCCTTTTGGTGTGTTTTTTTTACCCAAGTGTTTTGGTTTACAATTTAATACCCTTAGCTTCCCTATTTTGACCCAAAAAATTAAAAAGAACTATGGTCTTAAATTTTTTAATTTGATTGTTACTTTAAATGTGATGTGTTATATGTTTATTATCTGTTGGGTAGTAATTATTGTACTTTAATTACAAATTTTAGTTTGGATTTTCCTATTGTTATAAATTTGTTTTGAAAAATTTGATGGTTTAGACGTAAGATTACTGAGTTAATGAGATACACTATTGATAAAAACTATGGCAGTTTTTATTCTTTGTGTAAATCAATTATCCAAGTAGTTAGTGAAATTGGTTATGACAGTTAGTGAAATTTGTTAATTCTGATATTAAATGTTTTACAACTTGTTTTGTACAGGTACAAGCTACCCAAATTGGTTAACCTTTGGGGGCATTTTGTCTATTCATGTATGTGCTTTATGTTCTTGGTTCTCACGGATTATACCAACTTGTTTGTACCAACTGGTTTGTACTACTTTTTGGTTATGGCAGTTAGTAGTTTAATGTTGTTTTGTTAATTGTTTTACTAAACCCTTTAGCAACTTGAAGTGCATTCTGTGCAATTTAAATGAAGAGGTACAAGGTAACCAGATTGGTGTGTTTCAAGTGTTGTGTTATTGTTTATGGCACTTGGTAGTTAAGTGTTGTTTTGTTCATTCTTTTGTTTGTGCAAAGTTTTGACTCTTTGGAGTAGTTGATCAATGGCTTGGAAGCAAAGTTTTTTGTGTGTCAAACATCATATGTTTTTGTCTGTTGTGCATGGTGTGTTTGAAGTCTGAATTCTGGGAATGCTTTTTGTTTCGTATAATTTTTAAGTTTTGGAATTCATTTAATTGAAATGACTTTCACATCATTTTAATGTACTTGAATGTATAACAGGCAAGAAGCATGAAATGTCTGTTAATCTGTGATTAGGGTTTTCTTGTTTTAGGATTATAATCTTTTTGAAAAAGTATTTTTGTTGTAAATACTATTTGAATTAAGTTGTTTTTGGTGATTTTAGGTGATTCTTATATACGATTTTACTTGTCTTTTGCTCAATTATTTTTTTTTCTATAGTTTATTTGCTGACATATGTAGTCGTTATCTGTTAAATTTATTTTTCTTTTACTTGATTAGGTTCATCAAACATGGTTGGGAAACGAAAGACGAAAGGGGCAGCAGATCCCTCAAAGAAGGATGTTTCCCCTCAACCGAAGGATAATGCCGTAGCTTCGAGACATTTCTCGTAAGTCTTGAGATATGGATAGTTGTTTACTCGTGTCTGACATGTTTAACATTATTGTATTATGTTTAACATTTATTGTTTACTATATGTAGCAATGCAAACTATAAAGCCCTTCGAGCAGCTGAGAAGGAATTAAGTGAAAAGAGGTATGATCTTGACTGTTACTCATTTTTTTTTTATCAATTGTCCTTAATTCGTCGTACTTGTTTGACATGCTTTAACATGATTTCCATTTACTCTGGAGTTGATGTAAGTTTGCCCCATATTTCAAGTTACTGGTAAATTGAAAATTCTATTTAAAGATTTCACCGACGATCAGAAGTCTCAGTGGAGAAACTATGACCCTAACCCTACTCCCGCCAAGAAGCCAGTGCAAACAAGAGGGAAGAAAGCAAAGGCAGTTGAGGGTAAGGGGAAGAAGGTGGAGGTGGATGAGGAAGAGGTTGCTACTGAAACTGAAGAAGCGTCTGTGTACGGTCGATGCTCCTTCAACCGTTTAATTCAGATTTGCAAGAACCTGAAGTTAGAGTAGAAAGATGTGATCCTAAATGCTGGATTTGGATCATTCATCAGAGAGGATAGCCCATACATTGACATTCGACTAGTGAGTTGGTTAATCAAACATGTTGACCCAACCACTAGCATACTGGATTTGTATGGAAGAAAAATTCACTTATCTGCCGCGATGTTCGGAGATGTTATGGGTGTGGAGGATGGAAGGGATCCTCTAATCACCCAGGGTGATAGTGACACTCGATATCTAGAGGAGATATTGAACGTTGTCGACTACACCGTGTCGTTGACAGCATTGGAGAAATCTTTATTAGAATGCATTGAGGCAGACAACCTATTTCTAATTAAATTTTGTTTGGTGGTGATAGGGACAGTCCTAGTGCCAAAAACGGGTTGCGATATCACTTCGGAGTACCTACACTCCCTTATGATTACCAGGGACATTCGCCACAAGAACTGGGCAACTGTCGGGTTCAGGTATCTGATGAACTCAATTTTCAGATTCCAAAATAAGCATACAAAGAATGTGTCTGGCTGCACCATATTCCTGCAGGCAGAGGCGGACCCACATAGAGGCGAGGTGGGGCAGTCGCCCACCCTGAAAAAAAATCGGGAAAAAATATATATTCATTTTAGTTAGTTACAACATATATTTATAAATAAAAGTGATATCTATACATATAGAATAAGATTTGGCATAATGGTAAAGTCATTTCATACATCTAAAGGAGGTCATGAGTTCTAATCTCAATAAAAGCATGTTTACTTTAATATTTTTATTTTACTTTTTGAACCTCTACCAATAACACTTATATTTAATGTATTAATTATTGAACCAAATATATTTTATTGTTACTGTTGCCCCTGATTTTGTCCAAAATACGTGGACCAACCGGATTGAGACACGTAGACTGAAGAGGTTAAACTCTGGGATAATTCAACTAAGTCTTTTTAAAGGGATCATCATTTAACATGCCTCCCGGAGAAGGAATGTGAGTTTCACATACTCCCGGAGAGCAAAGCTACGACAAAGCATCTCCGGGAGGTGTCAAATCCTATCTGAACAGTCACCTCGCATTTAATGCCGCATGGGAGAAGGCGTATTGAAGCTGCCATATGTCTTAAAGTCTGACGGCGTAGCCCCCCTTCTGCAGCTACTACGCTATGATTAATAAGCCTAGTGACATCTACTTTATGAGAAATCACATCAGTCAAAAAAGGATAAAGGACTACGTCCATTAAACCCCTAAAAAGCCTAAGGATTAGACCATGCATTTCTTATGATGTATCCATTAGGAATGTGTGCCTTTACTGAAAATTACAGAAAGACATGTACCTCAATTCTAGGGATCACCCCACAAAAATACTATAAATACCCCCCAAACTCATTAAGACAGGGGTCGAGAATTCTGGGTTTCATAAGAACTAGAGAGGTGTCATCCTATCTAAACAGTCACCTCGCATTTAATGTCGCATGGGAGAAGGCGTATTGAAGCTGCCATATGTCTTAAAGTCTGACGGCGTAGCCCCCCTTCTGCAGCTACTACGCTATGATTAATAAGCCTAGTGACGGCTACTTTATGAGAAATCACATCAGTCAAAAAAGGATAAAGGACTATGTCCATTAAACCCCTAAAAAGCCTAGGGATTAGACCATGCATTTCTTATGATGTATCCATTGGGAATGTGTGCCTTTACTGAAAATTACAGAAAGACATGTACCTCAATTCTAGGGATCACCCCACAAAAATACTATAAATACCCCCCAAACTCATTAAGGCAGGGGTCGAGAATTCTGGGTTTCATAAGAACTAGAGAAGAAAACCACCAAGAACATTCTCTGTAATAAATACTCTCATAAATACACAGACTCATGGACTAAGGCTCATTAATGCCCCAACCACGTAAAAATCTCTCTCATTAATTCCTTATAGCTTTCGAAAATACTATTATTATATTGGTTGCCAAAAACCTCGGTCAACATTTTGGTGCTTTCATTGAGAGCTGAAGGAAGCGTCTGAAAGTAGACAGTAACATTACAAAACCACAATGGTGGAGACTCGAAACACAAATCAACCTCGTCCTCTTGATGTGTGTGGGCACTACTCATTCACTCAAGGGAATTTCGAAATTTTGAAGAGAAGAAAAGAGAGAGGAAAGTGGTGGCTCAGGAATTCACTCTGAAAAGAATGAGATGCAATTGCGTGTTGTTTCCTGAAGCCATTACTTTCTATTTATAGAATGCCCTCTAGGTTTAGGTTAGAATTGTGTGGCATTAAAATAATGGAAAAATAAAATGGTAAAAGCCTATGCATAGTGGGCGGCCCATATAAGGAAATTGGGCCTCACTTTGCAACTTTCCCATTTTGTCATTTTCCATTCCCATTTTCTCAAAAATGCCAATTTTCTAATTTAACCTTTTAAATGCCAATTCTAATTATAATAACTTGAAAATAATTATTAAATAATATTGCCATTTAATATATTTATTAATTTAGACATATAAAGTCTTTTAATCAATAAATAAACCTAGAATCTCTTTTCTTTACAATTTCGCCATTGCTAAGTGAAAATTCATAAAGTAGACATAGTCTAACTATTAGAATTATAATTGATTAATTAAAATCAATTTACTGAGTCTTACAAGCAGTATGGTCTCAACTAGTATGGGGACCATGGGTCTATATAGCCGAGCTTCCAATAAGTCGAACCGAATTTACCAAGTAAATTCCCTAACTTGTTAATTCCTCATTGAATCCACACTTAGAACTTGGAATTGCACTCTCAGTCATATAGAACGCTCTATATGTTCCATGATATAGAGACGTCATTAGTTATCCATTGTTATAACCCTAATGTGATCAATGATCCTCTATATAGATGATTTACACTGTAAAGGGATTAAATTACCGTAACACCCTACAATGTATTTTATCCTTAAAACACTTAACCCTGTATAAATGATATTTCAGCTAAGTGAAATGAGATCTCCACCATTTATTTTTGTTTGGTTAAGCTCGAAGGAAATCATCCTTTACTTTCTATTCGCCAGATAGAAGCTATAGATTCCATATTTATGTTAGCGCTCCCACTCAATTGCACTACCGTGTTCTCAAAATGTACGTATCACCCTGACCCAAAAGTAGGCTTAACTAACAAATCAAAGAACACGGATAACACTCTTGAGATTGAACCTAACCATATCAGGATTAAGATCATTTGATCTAGGATCAACAGGTGATATTGAATTGAATAGATATTACGGTAAGTTTTAATATATCTAATCAAAGTTCAATATCGGTCCCTTCCGATGTATACTCCATACATCTGATACTGGTAAACTTTGCCAATGTCCTGGAAAGGACATAACACTTTTCCAAGGTGTAAGAATACCTATCGCTGATTATACCATGTCAGTCTAAATCCAGTGTTCTGACAAATCAGGGAATAAACTTTTGAACATATAATTAAGATTATATTCCACTATGCTGACAACACTATAATCTTTAACAAATTCATATGTTCTGAACTTAAAAAGAGTTCATACATTTTATACCTATAATCATGAAATAAATCATGTGAACCATGCAACATAAAATGTTATTTCTGATCTTTATTAATAAGTAAATCTGATTATATTGAAATGAGTTTTATTTAGGGCACAAAACCCAACAAATTCCCACTTGCACTAATATAAAACAAAATGTGCATTTCAAATAATCATTAACACCTTGATATACAAATCAAGTGTAGTAGTAGTAAACTCCTCGTAATAGGATCTGACAGGTTGAATTAAACACAACCTCTTCTCCACCATTACTCTTCCTTAATCACAAAATCCTTGATAATGTGAAATTTCTCTCTATATGTCTACTCTCTTGGGATACTGGATTCTATACTTTTGGCAACTACTTCTTGGTTATTCAGGAAGTAACACTAGTAGTTAAGGCAAGTTGGAACAGTGCCACAAATGTATAGAACTTTCCTTAGATTGAATAAGTATCTTTCCTGCAACTTTTAACATTCAGTCTCTCTCTGGTAGACTAAGAGATTTCAGATAGGTTTTTACACTTCTCCAAAATCACTACTCCACCCCCAAAGTAATCACCATCTCATCAGCAGACTTTCTAGCACATAGGAAAGTCTCGAAATCTGATGTGGTGTAGTCTAAGAGTTTCAAAACCACCCTTGTTGACTAACATATAGTTCCTCTTCATAATCTTAAAATTTACTTGATTGTCTTCCAATGTTCCTCTCCTGGATTAATCTGATACCTACTCATTACTCCCACTCAACAGCAGGTGTCTGGTCTAAGGCATACTAAAGCATATCTGAGACCTCTCACTGTTGATTTAAGAAATTCTTTCATGGCTTTATCTTCTCTCGAATAGTTGAGACTTTTCCTTAGATAAATAAAATCTATATCTAAGAAGTTGTGAAGCTTCTATAGATTGCCATTAGAAAAAAAATGCTTCAGCATCTTACTAAAGTAAGTTGCTTGCATTAGAGTAAGTAATTACCAGGTATACCACAAGCCATAGGTTTAGATAAACTCAAACATATAATACTAGGAACAGGAAGTTTTGTTAAGTCCATTGAATAGAATTATTAACAAAAATTTCCTTTTATGTCCTTGTAATAGAAAACTTTAGGTTACTCCATGTGAATGGATCAAACCATAGTTCTCGTGGCTTTTCTTCTTAGTTTCTTATCTTGACAATCCATTACTTGTTTAAACTCACAATGGATTTTAATCACTAGTGTCTTCCAAGTCATAAGAAGGTGAAGTTCCTTGAAACTCTCCCACTACGAGAAGGTACTGTGAATTATGTCTAAGAAAACTAAATGGTATTGACCTCTTTGGTTGTGTTAAGACAACAGAGGCAGTGGGATCATCTTGTAACGAATAAGATGATAGAACACTTATGGAATCAAGAAAAATTATCTCCTTTATTTGCTACTTTATTTTCAAACTTAGTCATTTTCTTAGAAAAGTAGTATTTGTTTAAACAAACACTTTCTTATCTAATGATTATGGGATGCTCCACCCCTAATCACTTAGAATAGCTAACAAACATGCAAACCAAGGTTAGCAGTTCTAGCTTTTCTTTAGATTTCGATTAGGTCATCCATGAATCTAGTAATGATTTACATTAAGTATACAACCATTGCATCATTCTAAAATTTTATTACCATATAAGAATTTAGGCAACGACTAGTAACTAATCATCAATATGCAACTCGAATTTCTGGGGAGGTAAGTTTGGATATAATTCAAAAATCAAATTAATGATCTTTGAACTGCATATGTACTAATTTTTTCTCCACCCCTATCAGTTCGCAAGATCTTTAACCACTTACCATTGCTAGAAATTCATGAAATTTTTTAAACATTTCAAATTTCTTTTGCATAAGGTAAAATCTAGAGTGATCGTTTTAAGAATACAACGAAAACTCATATCCACCCCTGAATGTACATCCATCTGCGAATGAGATGAACTTAATTTCAGTGGATATATGCATATTAACTCTTTGCAGAGAATGATCTTGTCAAAACCACTATGAACAAGATACAAATGCCATAGATTTATAAAATATGTGGTTGTATCTTTTGATGACTTAAGTGTAGTTACATCAAAGAGTTCTTAGAATAGTGCAAGTAGATTCTGGTCACAGAATACTAAACTCATACAGTTTAAATCCATTGAAAGAAAATGGTTATGAAACACTTGTGAAAGTGTAACTGTATAATTAGCAATTCTTTCTTGGACCACCACTACTAATCTAACTCTATAATTTTCCTATACAAGTAGGAGATTTCTAAGATTGAGGATTTATATCATTTTGGGATAGAATTTTAGGAATATAATCATATGTGTCATTTAATTTCTTAAGAGAAAATATTGAATGACTTTAAATGATTTATAGACCATTCATCCAGTGATATGTTATTAAGCTGATTCGAAATGAATAAGCTAAGAGGAATTAGGATAATTTCGTTTTAAATAAGAATCCAACGACGCTTCGATTAGCGAGAGTCAAAGTAATCTTATTTATATAATCTTCTTGTTTCATATTGTAAAATACTAGTCTAAGGTGTCATCAATTGATGAACAGCTAGATGTTGCATATACAATATTTATCTTTCGAGATCTAACACTATTATGTTAGTCTAATGGTGAAAATCCATTAGGGATTTATCTCATTAGAAAAGCAAACCAAGTTAGACCAACAATGAAGATTCGAAATTAAACTACAATTTAATAACACAAAATAACATGGTTCAATACAAATTCATACACAATTCAGAAATTATGAAGCACATAGCAAGTAGGAATGACAAGTGAAAATACTAAAACATACAATCCTAAATAATTTCCAAGGTTTTCAACAAACTGATATCAGTGTCCCGTTTAGGCGAGAGTCAAAGCTACCATCCATTGAATAGAGTTGTCAGCTCATCTAAAATGATCAACATTCTAGCAACCTTTTATTCGATCAAGATTGGAATCCGCGTTGTCCCGTTTAGGCGAGAGTCAAGGTTATTCTATCTTATGAGCTTCCACCATTGTTTCATATTCTTGTAAGTCTTATACAATCGCCACCATTAGGGTGATCAAAACTATATAAAAAACTTACAAGATTACTTATCTTTCGAGATTAAACGGTGCTAACTTGCTAATGAACGTTCCTCCATTAGGGAGGATTACTCACTAAAACAATAGCTATGTAAAACCAACAATGGAGATCGAATATCCTTATAATAATAAAGCTCACTATTTAATGAAGGTTGTATTTTCTTCTAATATTTATTTTAATCAATTTATTTTAAATATATATTTATTTAATTAAAATTTCCAATTTAGAATTAAAAATTCTAAATATAAATTTTAATGTAATATTTATAAATTATACTTAGATGGATATGAAAATAACATGAATTATTTTCATCTTAGTAATAATTTCCATAAATATTTAGAAAATTATTCAATTTAAGTTATTTCAAAATTAATTTAAATTAATTTACAACTCAAATTTAATTTTCTATAAATATATATTGCATTTCGAAAAAAAAAATGAAGTGTATAAGAATACTACTTTCGAAAATGCTTTAAAATAAAATAAAAATAAATCCTGGAAAATTACTCTAATTTTATGTTGGCCCAAAATTAATAAAAATTAATTTTCAACAAAAAATATAATTTTCCTAATTAAATATCTAAGAAAAATTTCAAATATTTAAGTATCATGATTAAAAATCAACTTAAATAGAAAAATACTTCAAGCAAAACAGATAGTAACCATCTAGACTTTCATAGACTAATTAATTCAATTTCTAATTATAATATATTTTAGTTCATTTATTTTAATTAATCATTAAATGAAAAAAAATCATTGATTTAAGTTGGTCCAAAATAAATAATTTTCAACTTTAATCTATTTTTCAAATAAAATTCGAAATTTCTACATCAAAGTGATGCAATTTCAAAATTTTGGGAAATGATTAATAAAATAAAATAAAATCTATTTTGAAAATTATTCAAACTTAAGTTATTCTGAATTAAGATTCCAAACTTAAAATAATTTTCAACTTTAATTAAATAACATGAAAATAACAATATTTAAGTATCATGATGAAAATCAACTTAGATATTGAAATTTTCAATTTAATTAAATGTATTAAATTCAATAAATAAATAATTAAGTATAAAGAAAACTTAATTATTAATTCTACTTTAATACTAGGAAAATATACTAAACTTAGATTGTACCAAAATTAATTATTAACCAATTAATTTCACAATCAATGGTATTTTCCTATTTAATATTAGAAATAATAATTAGTACTAGAAATAACTATCTAGAATATATATCATTAACTAAGTGTTTTTCTAAAATTAACTTTAAAATATTAAAATGAAAAATAAATTTCATATATTTTAAAAGTTAATTATGTTGCTAATTCAATTTTAATTAGGTTAGACTAATATAATTAATAATACAATTATATAAATAAGGCAAATGAGCCTTCACAATTGGGGTAGTTCATGTGAGGGGGAGTTGGGTTCAGTATGTCGTACCCACTTCTATTGGCCCCTAACTCTCACACAAGGCCCAAAAGAGAGGAATTTAACCTTTAAATAAACAATTGTTATTCATTGAATAAGCCCAAATCTAATTGAGCCTAAATAAAATTACTTACGTCAAATTTTATTTTAGCAACCTAGTCCATTTACTTAGTAAAAACTTAAATGGTATGCATCTAAGCCCAAAAGCAAACATATAGGCTCACACAGGTCAAATGATTTGGATGGGCCCTATCATGTTACTAGGTTTACACAGATGAAAGAAGTACAAAATTTACCTGTTACAAATTATTTATAAGATCTATTGACAATTGGACTATGATTAAAATCAGATCATTGGATCTGTCAACAAGTTAATCATAGCAATTTAGATCAAATAAATAATAGGTTTGTTAAAAAATATTTTGAATAAACAAACATTGTCCATGTAACAGATGTGAAAATAAGATATTAATATAATTAAATTATTATTCTTAAACTAACCAAAATAAAGGAAACTAATTTTAAAATATCTAGGTTTATTTGAATTAAATATCAAATAAGATCAATGATTGAAAGGAAAGAATCTTCAATATCACTTTCAGATCTTATAATTTAATAAAATAAACTAATTTTAAAATAGATTTGGTTAGATAATTATCATTTTAGGAATAAAATAATAAATGAATAATAATTACCATAATTATATGTCAAAATATCTAAATTAAGCAATATTCAAATTTTTATAAAATATCTAGGTTATTTAAATATTTAAGATATGATTTATAAATTTCCAATAAAGAAAAAAATGATATATATAGAAAAATATCATTTTTAAATTTATAATTTATAAATAATTAAATATTTAACAAAATAACAAATTTTAAATTTGAAAATATTATGGTAAGTATATCTATAAAAATATCTATGTTAATTTCAAATTTATTAATTATTTAATTTGTCATATAAGATAATTTTAATATAATATTTTAAAGAAAAAGATAAAATTATCTTTTAATTTAAAATATGTCTAATATCAAAATATTTAATCTTATAATTAAATAATAAATAAATATTAAAGAAGTTAACAAATTTTTAAATCTAACCATAATAGGAAATATTTAAAATTGGAAATATTCCAAATTGGAAAAATCTACAATTTGAAATATCAGATTTCAGGAAACAATCCCATAAAAAATTGGATTTTTGGGGAAAAAAACCAAAAATTCGCGATTTGTGGGGAATACCATTGAACCCCGATTTTCCAAAAATCATATCTTTCTCAATTTTTATCGGAATCGAGTTCCGTAAAAAACAAAATTGCTTAATTTTTCACAAGGAATCCAAATAAAATATTTTAAAAAATAGAAAAAATATTTTTCATGGAAAAATTTCGTACAACATATACATTCATCAACTAACACATAAACCACATGAAATCATCCAAATCAACACAAAAACATATAAATCATCGTTTTAATTCATATTACATGAAAGTAAATTATTACCATGGCTCTGATACCGGTTGTTGGAAATATTTTACGAAGATCTAGATTTACTACCAAGTATGTTTGATTAACATCCTAATATGAATTCTAAAATAATGAAAATAAACACATATAAAGTTTAGAAAACCTTACAGTGGGTGCAGCGGAATAATATGACTCCTTCCATTCAGATATCTAGCCCTTGATTCCTTTCTGTAGCAGAGCATAATCAAGATCTGAATCTGGATCTCTTTCTCTCCTTCTTTGATGCTGATTTTCCATAGTCTTACATACTATGATTGAGGTACCGCTTGATGTGTGTGGGCACTACTCATTCACTCAAGGGAATTTCGAAATTTTGAAGAGAAGAAAAGAGAGAGGAAAGTGGTGGCTCAGGAATTCACTCTGAAAAGAATGAGATGCAATTGTGTGTTGTTTCCTGAAGCCATTACTTTCTATTTATAGAATGCCCTCTAGGTTTTGGTTAGAATTGTGTGGCATTAAAATAATAGAAAAATAAAATGGTAAAAGCCTATGCATAGTGGGTGGCCCATATAAGGAAATTGGGCCTCACTTTGCAACTTTCCCATTTTGTTATTTTCCATTCTCATTTTCTCAAAAATGCCAATTTTCCAATTTAACCTTTTAAATGCCAATTCTAATTATTTAATAACTTGAAAATAATTATTAAATTATTTTGCCATTTAATATATTTATTAATTTAGACATATAAAGTCTTTTAATCAATAAATAAACCTAGAATCTCTTTTCTTTACAATTTCACCCTTGCTTGGTGAAAATTCATAAAGTAGACATAGTCTAACTTTTAGAATTATAATTGATTAATTAAAATCAATTAACTGAGTCTTACAAGCAGTATGGTCTCAACTAGTATGGGGACCATGGGTCTATATAACCGAGCTTCCAATAAGTCGAACCGAATTTACCAAGTAAATTCCCTAACTTATTAATTCCTCATTGAATCCACACTTAGAACTTGGAATTGCACTCTCAGTCATATAGAATGCTCTATATGTTCCATGATATAGAGACGTCATTAGTTATCCATTGTTATAACCCTAATGTGATCAATGATCCTCTATATAGATGATTTACAATGTAAAGGGATTAAATTACCGTAACACCCTACAATGTATTTTATCCTTAAAACACTTAATCCTATATAAATGATATTTCAGCTAAGTGAAATGAGATCTCCACCATTTATTTTCGTTTGGTTAAGCTCAAAGGAAATCATCCTTTACTTTCTATTCGCCAGATAGAAGCTATAGATTCCATATTTATGTTAGCGCTCCCACTCAATTGCACTACCGTGTTCCCAAAATGTACGTATCACCCTGACCCAAAAGTAGGCTTAACTAACAAATCAAAGAACACGGATAACACTCTTGATTGAACCGAACCATATCAGGATTAAGATCATTTGATCTAGGATCAACAGGTGATATTGAATTGAATAGATATTACGGTAAGTTTTAATATATCTAATCAAAGTTCAATATCAGTCCCTTCCGATGTATACTCCATACATCCGATACTGGTAAACTTTGCCAATGTCCTGGAAAGGACATAACACTTTTCCAAGGTGTAAGAATACCTATCGCTGATTATACCATGTCAGTCTAAATCCAGTGTTTTGACTAATCAGGGAATAAACTTTTGAACATATAATTAAGATTATATTCCACTGTGCTGACAACACTATAATCTTTAACAAATTCATATGTTCTGGACTTAAAAAGAGTTCATACATTATATACCTATAATCATGAAATAAATCATGTGAACCATGCAACATAAAATGTTATTTCTGATCTTTATTAATAAGTAAATCTGATTATATTGAAATGAGTTTTATTTAGGGCACAAAACCCAACAAAGAGATAGAGACGGTTGCTAACCAGAGGGGCTAGTGACAAGTGGCCTGAGTTCCAGTTTGCTTTCTATTATCAGCTGACTGGTAGGCACAATCGCTTGAGTCTAGTTCTTCAGATGAAATCTTTAGGGTCAATCAAAGCAATTTAGAAGGACTTAATCTTAATGAAAGGACATCAATTCAAATCCTGGATTTTTGAATTGAGAGAGATCAAGAATTCTCACTATTTCTTAGATTCATGGACCCAATTTAATTCAGTGATATTTTTGATTCACATATTTTTCCATCAAAAACGTTTTATAAAACTCTTGGACTCTCAAATTTGGAGTATCCTACTTTCACGCAATTCACATTCTACTTAAGATTCAAAAGGGCAAGCACTGAAATGAGAAAGTAGACTCGCGACCCTGAATGATACATTCTAAAACTAAAGCGCACACTAGAAAGTACTTTAAAAGGTGTTAGTAGATGCGCGGAGCCGGAGCCCGGCATTTTCGCCCACTTCATAGTCTTTGCCTTTAGATAACAAAAAGTGTCTGCCCCTTAGGTCGCCAAACAAACTACGACAAGAGTTTTGCGTTACTCTAACAAGTAAGCAAGTAAACTACCTTTTGAAGCGCCAGTCGCGTAGGGCGACCGGGCCAGGCCGAGTCAGAAAGGCTTTGATGACTCAAGGTTCATATTAGGGAAAGGAGAGTGAATCCATGGAATTGAGAATCCATCATAATTGGTTTTCTCCAGCGGTTCTTTTTTTTTTTATATTCTTTCAGATGGCACTGCTATGTCTACCCACTACAGAGTAGGCCTAACTCCCGTGAGCAGGTCCGCTGGCTTTTCGTACGACTTTTTACTTTTATGATCCGGCATGATAACAACTCTAACTCCACTTCTATTCTTTAAAGAGAATGGCACTGAGATCCTGTAGCATGGGGGGGGGACGTCTAATCCTTTCACCGCTGTAAGGCTGGCTAATCGTACGCAGCAAGCTTGAAGACCCTAGTTCTGGAAGGCACATGAGTTCGACCGCTATGTTGAATGTGCGACCGACACTACACTACGTAGGTACCTATGCAGGTGAGGCATGGGTCGGTCCTAGAAACGGTGGCAGGGGCGTGAGGAGTTAACGACCGGACGTGCTGCAACCTAGGGATCACTAGGCAGCTCTTTCGCTCTATAGGGATCGAAGGCATAGCACAATTCTTCTTGGAGGAGGGTTGGTTTGCCCGGGTGACTGATCCTGCCATAATGTACTCCTACCTATAGCACCGGCAACCGAAGTCGAGCATATATACGACGATCTTCATGCGTGAATAGCCGAGAGGAAAGAAAGGGCGGTAGATGATAATGAAAAAGGGCGCCGTGTCTGGACAGGCGGGCGGAATGGATGTGCGAAAGGTGACATGGAGTGAGGAATATCCCGAGTCTCATGTAAGACAACTAAATGCACCTCGAGGTGCTGCCAAGGAACTGGGGGACCTTCTCGAGCACAGGATAGGCAATTGAGCTAGCCTATTCCTCATGGGGAATCCATGCTCTGGGCCGAATAGAGCTTCCCTCCAACACCTGGCTTTCTCCGGTGCATATTAGCTTAGCTGCACTTAATAGGCCGGTTTGGCTTCCTCTTTGGCAACCACTTTCCTTACCTTACCCACGCTATACCCCCACTCCAAGCTACGCCTACTGAGTAAGAGGCATTGCAATTTCCTCTTCTGTGGACGCACTGGAATATGATCTGGGACGGGAAGAGAAAGACTTTTTTCTCCAGCTCACGTAAAGCCAAAGACGCCCCAAGATAAGGTACAACTGTTGGGAAGGGGACATGATCAATAGAACCTGGCTGGATCCGGGCTGGGACAGTGGCGCCCATTCCTAACCAGTTTCGAAAAGGTTCGCTCATGCTGGAGGGAGCATCCCCACTTAGTGATCGGTCTGCTAGTTCACGCAAATCTAAAGAAGTTATTACAGACGAGCCACATGCAGGGAAACTTGCACGTGTGGTTCTACCCTCAATAACACGTTCGATATCCACTTCGTGGTAGAATTGAAAAAGGGATAGATTTAGATCCAATTCTTTGACATATAGCCCACGGCCTGGTTGCCAAAGTGTAGCCATTTTGTTCTGCATAGCTTAGAAATCAATGGATCGATTAGTTAAAAAACGACAACAAGGAGTCATTGATGATCAATTTTTGATAATTCGTCCGCACCCACATCGAACAACAAACCTTCATCGTCCTCATCCTCTATCGAAAATGCTAAATATTGCTCCTCCATATGTGAGCTACAGGATTGTCTATAACTCATATGGAGGAGGTGATTATTTTATCAAAATCTCTAATTGATAAACATAATTTTAAATTAATAAAGTTTCTTTATTCTTTTAAGTGAATATTTTACATTTGATAATTACATAACTATTATATATACTAATAATCATATCATATAATAAATAAATTTATTAGTATATATAATTAAATTGAGACAATATCTATCTATAATCTATAACTATAATAAAAGTGTTGCTAATTTTGGGGTCCTCTAAAAAATTTAAACTTAATGAAAACTTTATGTATTATTTATTTATTAAAATTAATTAGGTATTTTATGTATTGATTATTTCCCTCTTAACAAAAATCTTAAGTTTTCTTAAACAAAAAAAAAAAATCTTAAATATTTTATTTTACAAAAATAAAACATGTGTAAAATATCTTAAATATTTTTAAGCGCCACAAAATTATTAAATAATTTTGGTCTTTTTTAATTACATTGAAGATCAAGACAAAGAATCACTTTATTACTAATATATTGAAAAAATATTTGAAGTAGGGGCTCACGTGCGAAACACGTTAAACCCAACTAGTATATATTAAATGGTGTAAATGTTGATCTTAAATAAATAACTATGTATGTATTAAGGTACAGTTTAAAGTGTGTAACACTACAAAAGATGTACATTTTGTCATATTATTTGAATAAATAATATAGAGGATTGTTAACTAATTATAAAATAAAAATTTTTACACCAAAAATACAAAATACACACTTTATTACATATATATATCTTCACACGGTTAAACCAACATTTATACCCATTAACTTTATTTTATTACACTTTTACCACTTGCACACACAATCCATGAAACCACACACGTCATTTATTGATGACTTATATCAATCACACATTACATCATTCCCTTATCTTTTTCTCTTTTTTTTTATTATTATTTTCAATTTTTTTTCAGTTTTTTTTTTAAAATAAAACTTCCATAGCTGAACTCTTCTCCTTCTCCTGTGCCAAAGAAAAGTTCTAAAATAGGGTTGAAATCTGTAGCTAATAGGAATAAGGGCAAACGTCCTGTTGTTCAAGACGATGATTCCGATTTTTCTCCTCAATTGTCGAAACGTGAGCGAGCTCTTCCTAAAAAGAAATCAAAGGTTGGTGCCCATGAAAAAATTTCTCATGCTCCTGCTCAAAAAAATGATTAGGATGGTGCTCCTCTTCGATCACATGTTTGTTTTCGGTTTCTTTTTGGTTTTCTCCCATTTTTGAAATTTTTTCATATTCAACTTTTGTGGGCTTTGTGTTTATTGATTTCTCATTTTGTAATAGTTTTTCATAGTTTTTTAATAGTGTAAACACCTTTTGTATGTATTTTTTTTGATATATTTTTTATCGAGTTGTTTCCTGTCCATTTTTATATCATCAATGGGTAACAATGAGATTTATCATGGATGTTCAAAGAGTTTTTCCTGTATTTTAGTTTGTATACAATTGTTTTGTAGGTTTATTATAGTTTTGCTACTTGCATATGTTATTTCATTATAAAACGAATATGCAACTATTTGCACAAAACTTACTATGTATAACTGCTATTTCTTAGTCCCCGTCAAATTAAATTCCTGCATAATATATAAACTATCATAAAACGATAATGCAACTATAAGGCAACCAAAACAAAAAATAAACAGACTTATACGTAACTGGTTGTACTTTAATTCGAATTTACTCTATTGTGTTTTTTAAAAAATATATTCCATATTGGAAACCAGTAATCAATCAAAATGTAACTGTATATAACGTAGATATATTATTCATGAGGTTTTTTTTAAAAAAATTTCACATCATACATTGTTTTGGATTTGGTGGGAGCTCCAGATCTGTTTGTTACAGATCTACAGTTCATGAATCTGGATTTCGATATTAGGGGGAGTTGTTTTGATCGAATAAAACAGAAAAACAAATGAGTAATTTCAGTTTCTTCACAGTTTTTCTGATTTTTTTTCGTCATTTTCTGTTTAGATCATTGCAGGTCTTCTTTTCCAGTTGATTTTGCCGTAATTAATGGTTGTATTTCCCTCGTTTTTGTTTCATTTTGGTTGTTTTCCTGTTTTGAAATGATCGATGTATTTTCATCTTCACCGTTCGCTCCGTGCAACTGAAGGTTTAGTGCATGTGGTATTTTTGTAAATATTTGTATGTGGACTGTATAAATGTTTAATGGGCCGGCCCATAGTATTTTTGTAATATTTTTTCCTTTTTTGTATTTTTTTGTTTTTTTCCCTATAAAATATGATGATGTACTGTATTTTAATGTGCCAAATAAGAACGCAATTAAAAGTAGGGGAAGTACCACATATATTGTTTTTTTAATTTTTTTTTTTTATAAATTTACGGTTCGAGTTTCTAAAGTGGTTGCAGCGCTAGTTGCAATAGAGATTTCCATACGATTTTTTGTCGCAATTTAAGTTGCAGCGCTAGTTGCAATAGGATTTCTATGTGAAATTCCGTAAAATTGTAAAAAAAAAAAAATATTTTAAGTGTAAAAATGAATAAGCGCGTAAAAAGTAGTATGGAAGAAACAAGAAATGTGTCGTGAAGCCCACCTTAAAAGGAGAAGTTTTGAAATTTACATCCACTTGTCTTGGATTTGGAACACTGGTTTTTGTGCTTTGTGTATAATTCTATCTTTCTCTCTCTCTCTCTCCGGGTTTTCTCTAATTCAAGATTCATATATATATAAATGTATGCCAATACAAAGCAAATGTATTAAAATCTCTTAAGATTTATACATCCTTAATGGAGCTGGTAATAATGGCACTCATTACTTTATCATGTATTTTCCTCTCGGCTTTTTTAACTCCCTGTGCTTCCTTACCAATAATTCACACTCAATCCTCACATAAACAAGGTACATATATTCATCTATTTTCACTGAAGAGGATTATTTAAGTTACTTTATATCTATCTATATCTATATCTAATACTATCTATCCATCTATACATAATTATATTGTTACTTTCATTTTTATTAAGCAGAGCAGGCTCCTCTAGTACATGTACATGCATTAATGCCGTTGCCCTGGAAGCTTGGTTTTCCTACTGAAGAAGTTAATGTACGTAAGATAGTTGAAGAATAATATTGCTTTGTTAATTAGTTAGATTCTAGCTAAAATAATTAATGATTTCTTCTTCTTCTTCTTTGAAAAAAATTTAAGACTTCTTCTTTTAACATCTCCTGAAACGCACGCAGGCCATGGTCATAGGACGACGAGCAATACTCTCTGCCTCCATGTCTAATAACAACAGAAGGAAACAGAAGGAAAATTTCTCAGGTGACCATATATATACATATATTAATTAGCATGTGTTATGCGTCTCAGAAAAGTCTATCTATCTACATATATATATATATATATAGAGGGAGAGAGAGAGAGAAAGAAAGAATATATACTTAACATGTACAGAACAGAGTGATATATAGATACAACTTAGAAGGCTCTAGTTTTAGTTATTTTATTTTTATAAATAAAAATAAAATGATAAGTAGCCCCCTTAATTATATTGGATATAAAATATATGAATGTGCTTTGAAACACAAAGCTTACTACCATTACATAACTAGTCTTGTATACATATAAAATGAAGAAATTTATTAAATAATTAATATCTCTAAAACAAAAAAGGGAATCTAATTTTTTGCAGGGAAGGGTGTGAAAAATAAAGTAGTAAGGCACAGAAGCAGAGGGACATGGCGAGAGTGGGTAGAAGGGAGTGATACATCTGGAGATTACTTTACAATGGATTATACCAGGGTCAGACGACGTCGTCCCATACACAACAAGTCAATCCCAGTCATTCGTCCATGAAACCAGGATATATCATATCATATGGACACAGTTTTGCACAGAGTACGTAATGTGTACGTTGTCGTCGTTTTTCTTTTTTGGAGAGAAAAAGAAAAGTATAGTATCTCGTTTGTAACTATAACTAGCTAGGTAGCTAGTAAAACAAAACGAGGAATATCAATTAATTATAGTTACGTGGCTGGGTTTAAATTATGGCCGACATGTTCCGGGGCAATGCTCAAAGATTAGCGCTATATATATATTGACATATAACTTTGACTCAACCGAATCCCCTTTTGTATGTCGGCTTCTCTTTGTTTTCTTTCTTTATTAATTAATTAATTATGCAAGTTTTATTTGAATTATTTAAACTAATTAATAATATATAATGCATTAGTACTACTACTACCACGAGTAGTCATATGGCGACTACAGAACCCAACATTTCGTAACTGGGCAATATTTTTATGTATAAGTGGTGGGATATGATTCATTATAGTAAACTAGATTTATTGTGCACTTAACCATTATTTCGCACTGTCGGCTGACACGAATTTTGTCGTACGTGGGGCACATGTATATTGTCAGCTGGGCTGTTTAATCGATAAAATTTATATATATTTGAGCCATTTATGGGGATTTTAACGATTTTCTGACCAGGCCTGATGATATATAGTTAAGCTATATATAAAGTATAGTAAGCATGGGAATACAGTACTTCAATATTAAATTGGGTGGAGTCTTATCTATCTGATGAAATTACATGATAGTACTATTGAAATATTATAATTTTATTAGTGATGGCAGATACACATTAATTGAGTACAGCTCAACACTAATCTCATTTTTAAGAGACTAATTAGGGAAAAGGAGTGTTTATTAATAATGGCAAAGAATGACCACGGGAATACTGAGATCATTTCAACCATGATTTCTCTGTGGAACACAGGACAGAACGATGATATATATAAAGTCATAATCAATAATAAGTAGTAATTTGTGTGTATGTTTAAGTCATAAAACTGATTGACCGGCTAACAACTATAAGATAAATTATAGCCTAACAACGATACTTACAATATATATTGGTATATTTAGTTATATTTTTAATTTTTATTTTTATTATATATATATATTTTTACTATTTTATAAATAAAAAAATTACTTATTAATTTTTTAATTTTTTTGAAAAAATAATTTTTTTTTTTTTTTTGAAAGTAAAGACCTAAAAGTTACAAAAGAAAAGGGTAGGGGTCTTGGCTATTCCAACTCCATGTATTATCTAACCCTATGGACATTTGTGCCAAATTATGAGCTGCTGTATTCCCTTGCCGCCGAGTGTGGTGAAGGGTTACAGTGGGGAGCGAAGATAACATCCGTCGAATAGCATTGATTATGGTTCAATAGCTTAAAAGATTTTCATGAGTTGATTGTAAATCCGTGAGGAGGTTTTTACAGTCCACTTCTATATGTTGAATGTTGAGTCCATTGTCACGGCTCCATTTAAGACCTTCCAACAAAACCCAGCCTTCTGCTACTTGAGGTTGCATTTGTCCCATTCGATTGAAGGCTGTTGCTGCAAGTACTTTTCCAGTGTGATCACGAACTAGAGCCCCACCTCCTGTTCTATTCTGGTGAGTAGATACTGCAACATCCGTATTGAGTTTGAGGGCTCCCACTGGTGGTGGTTCCCAAGCCAAAAGGTTTAGGTCTGTGGTAGATTGGGTCTGTGTCCTCCGCTTGTCTTGAGCTGCTTGATAAAAGTCCAAATAGTCTTGAGCTTCTTGTTCAATGCGCATTGGCCTTGAGTCTGTTGGAAATAAACCAGGATCTAGATTTACTAACAAGTATGTTGGATTAACAACCTAATATGAATTCTAAAACAATGAAAATAAACACATATAAAGTTAGAAAACCTTACAGTGGGTGCAGCGGAATAATATGACTCATTCCGTTCAGATCTCTAGCCCTTGATTCCTTTCTGTAGCAGAGCATCACCAAGATCTGAACCTGGATCTTCTTTTCTCCTTCTTTGATGCAGAAATTCCATAGTCTTCCATACTATGATTGAGATACCACTTGATGTGTGTGGGCACTACTCATTCACTCAAAGTTTCGAAATTACAAAGAATAAAAGAGAGAGAGAGAGAAGGTGGTGTGAGAGGCTTTTTCTGAGAGAAACAAAGTGATCAAAGATGTGTATGTTAGTTTCCTCAAGCGAACACTTTCTATTTATAGAAAACCCTCTTGGTTTAGGTTAGAATTGTATGGCATTAAAATAATGGAAACTACAAATGGTATTTCTCATGCATAGGGCCGGCCATACAAAGGGTATTGGGCCTCACTTTGCAACTTTTCCATTTTGTTATTTTCCATTCCCATTTTCTCAAAAATGCCAATTTTCCAATTTAACCTTTTAAATGCCAATTCTAATTATTTAATAACATGGAAATAATTATCAAATAATATTGCCATTTAATGTATTTATTAATTTAGACATTTAAAGTCTCTTAATCAATAAATAAACCTAAAATCTCTTTTCTTTACAATTTCGCCCTTGCTTAGTGAAAATTCATAGAGTAGACATAGTCTAACTTTTAGAATTTTAATTGATTAATTAAAATCAATTAACTGAGTCTTACAAGCAGTATGGCCTCAACTAGTATGGGGACCATGGGTCTATATAACCGAGCTTCCAATAAGTCGAACCGAATTTACCAAGTAAATTCCCTAACTTATTAATTCCTCATTGAATCCACACTTAGAACTTGGAATTGCACTCTCAGTCATATAGAAACGCTCTATATGTTCCACGATATAGACACGTCATTAGTTATCCATTGTTATAACCCTAATGTGATCAATGATCCTCTATATAGATGATTTACACTGTACATGAATTAAATTACTGTAACACCCTACAATGTATTTTATCCTTAAAATACTTAACCCTGTATTAATGATATTTCACCTAAGTGAAATGAGATCTCCACCATTTATCTTCGTTTGGTTAAGCTCGAAGGAAATCATCCTTCACTTCTATTTGCCAAATAGAAGCTATAGATTCCATATTTATGTTAGCGCTCCCACTCAATTGCATTACCGTGTTCCCAAAATGTAAGTATCACCCTAACCCAAAAGTAGGCTTAACTTAACAAATCAAAGAACACGACTCTTGAGATTGAACCTAACCATATCAGGATTTCGATCATGTGATCTAGGATCAACAGGTGATATTGAATAGAATAGATATTACGGTAAGTTTTAACATATCTAATCAAAGTTCAATATCGGTCCCTTCCGATGTAAGCTCCATACATCCGATACTGGTAAACTTTGCCAATGTCCTGGAAAGGACATAACACTTTTCCAAGGTGTAAGAATACCTATCGCTGATTATACCATGTCAGTCTAAATCCAATGTTCTGACAAATCAGGGAATAAACTTTTGAACATATAATAAAGATTATATTCCACTATGCTGACAACACTATAATCTTTAACCAACTCATATGTTCTGGACTTAAAAAGAATTCATACATTATATACATATAATCATGAAATAAATCATGTGAACCATGCAACATAAAATGTTATTTCTGATCTTTATTAATGAGTAAATCTGATTATATGAAATGAGTTTTATTTAGGGCATAAAACCCAACAAACTCCCACTTGCACTAATATAAAACAAAAAGTGCATTTCAAATAATCATTAACACCTTGATATACCAATCAAGTGTAATAGTAGTAAACTCCTCGTAATGGGATCTGACAGGTTGAATTAAACACAACCTCTTCTCCACCATTACTCTTCCTTAATCACAAAATCCTTGATAATGTGAAATTCCTCTCTATATGTCTACTTTCTTGGGATACTGGATTCTATACTTTTGGGCAACTACTCTTTGGTTATTCAGGAAGTAACCCTAGTAGTTAAGGCAAGTTAGAACACTGCCACAAATGTATAGAACTTTCCTTAGACTGAATAAGTATCTTTCCTGCAACTTTTAACATTCAGTCTCTCTCTCTGGTAGACCAAGTGATTTCAGATAGGTTTTTACACTTCTCCAAAATCGCTACTCCACCCCCAAAGTAATCACCATCTCATCAGCAGACTTTCTAGCACACAGGCAAGTCTTGAAATCTGATGTGGTGTAGTCTAAGAGTTTTAAACAAACACCCTTATTGACTAACATATAGTTCCTCTTCTTAATCTTAAGATTTACTTGATTGTCTTCCAATGTTCCTCTCCTGGATTAATCTGATACCTACTCATTACTCCCACTCAACAGCAGGTGTCTGGTCTAAGGCATACTAAAGCATATCTGAGACCTCTCACTGTTGATTTAAGAAATTCTTTCATGGCTTTATCTTCTCTGGAATAGTTGAGACTTTTCCTTAGATAAATAAAATCTATGTCTAAGAAGTTGTGAAGCTTCTATAGATTGCCATTGGAAAGAAAATGCTCCAGCATCTTACTAAAGTAAGTTGCTTGCATTAGAGTAAGTAATTTCCTGGTATACCACAAGCCATAGGTTTATATAAACTCAAACCTATAATACTAGGAACAAGAAGTTTTGTTAAGTCCATTGAATAGACTTATGAACGAAAATTTCCTTTCATGTCCTTGTAATAGAAAACTTTAGGTTACTCCATGTGAATGGATCAAACCATAGTTCTATTGGCTTTCTTCTTAGTTTCTTATCTTGACAATCCATTACTTGTTTAAACTCACAATGGATTTTAATCACTAGTGTCTTCCAAGTTATAAGAAGGTGAGTTCCTAGAAACTCTCCCACTACAACAAGGTACCGTGAACTATGTCAAAGAAAACTAAATGGTATAGACCTCTTCAGTTGTGTTAAGACAACAGAGGCAGTGGGATCATCTTGTAAAATAAGATGATAGAACACTTTTGGAATCAAGAAAAAAAAATATCTCCTTTATTTGCTACTTTATTTTCAGACTTAGTCATTTTCTTAGAAAAGCAGTATTTGTTTAAACAAACACTTTCTTATCTAATGACTATGGGATGCTCCACCCCTAATCACTTAGAATAGCTAACAAACATGCAAACCAGGGTTAGCAGTTCTAGCTTTTCTTGAGATTTCGATCCATGAATCTAGTAATGATTTACATTAAGTATACAACCATTACATCATTCTGAAATTTTATTACCATAGAAGGATTTAGGCAACGACTAGTAACTAATCATCAATATGCAAATCGAATTTCTGGGGAGGTAAGTTTGGATATAATTCAAAATCAAATTAATGATCTTTGAACTGCATATCTACTAACTTTTTCTCCACCCCTATCAGTTCGCAAGATCTTTAACCACTTACCATTGCTAGAAATTCATGAAATTTTTCAAACATTTCAAATTTCTTTTGCATAAGGTAAAATCTAGAGTGATCGTTTTAAGAATACAACGAAAAACTCATATCCACCCCTGAATGTACATCCATCTGCGAATGAGATGAACTTACTTTCAGTGGATATAGGCATATTAACTCTTTGCAGAGAATGATCTTGTCAAAACCATTATGAACAAGATACAAATGCCATAGATTTATAAATTGTGGTTGTATCTTTTGATGACTTAAGTTTAGTTACATCAAAGAGTTCTTAGAATAGTGCAAGTGGATTCTGGTCACAGAATACTAAACTCATACAGTTTAAATCCATTGATAGAAAATGGTTATGAAACACTTGTGAAAGTGTAACTGTATAATTAGTAATTCTTTCTTGGACCACCACTACTAATCTAACTCTATGATTTGCCTATACAAGTAGGAGATATCTAAGATTGAGGATTTATATCATTTTGGGATAGAATTTTGGGAATATAATCATATGCGTCATCTAATTTCTTAAGAGAAAATATGACTTTATATGATTTATAGACCATTCATCCAATGATATGTCATTAAGCTAATTCGAAATAAATAAGCTAAGAGGAATTAGGATAATTTCGTTTTAAATAAGAATCCAACGATGCTCCGATTAGCGAGAGTCAAAGTAATCTTATTTATATAATCTTCTTGTTTCATATTGTAAAACACTAGTCTAAGGTGTCATCAATTGATGAACAACTAGATGTTGCATATACAATATTTATCTTTCGAGATCTAACACTATTATGTTAGTCTAATGGTGAAAATCCATTAGGGATTTATCTCATTAGAAAAACAAATCAAGTTAGACCAACAATGAAGATTCGAAATTAAACTACAATTTAATAACAGAAAATAACATGGTTCAATACAAATTCATACACAATTCAGAAATTATCAAGCATATAGAAAGTAGGAATGACAAGTGAAAATACTAAAACATACAATCCTAAATAATTTCCAAGGTTTTCAACAAACTGATATCAGTGTCCCGTTTAGGCGAGAGTCAAAGCTATCATTCATTGAATAGAGTTGTCAGCTCATCTAAAATGATCAACATTCTAGCAACCTTTTATTCGATCAAGATTGGAATCCGTGTTGTCCCGTTTAGGCGAGAGTCAAGGCTATTCTATCTTATGAGCTTCCACCATTGTTTCATATTCTTGCAAGTCTTATACAGTCGCCACCATTAGGGTGGTCATAAACTATATAAAAAAACCTTACAAGATTACTTATCTTTCGAGATTAAACGGTGCTAACTTGCTAATGAACGTTCCTCCATTAGGGAGGATTACTCACTAAAACAATAGCTATGTAAAACCAACAATGGAGATCGAATATCCTTATAATAATAAAGCTCATTATTTAATGAAGGTTTGTATTTTCTTCTAATATTTATTTTAATCAATTTATTTTAAATATATATATTTATTTAATTAAAATTTCTAATTTAGAATGAAAAATTCCAAATATAAATTTTAATGTAATATTTATAAATTATACTTAGATGGATATGAAAATAACGTGAATTATTTCCATCTTAGTAATAATTTCCATAAATATTTAGAAAATTATTCAATTTGAGTTGTTTCAAAATTAATTTGAATTAATTTACAACTCAAATTTAATTTTCTATAAATATATATTGTATTTTCGAAAAATGAAGTGTATAAGAATACTACTTTCGAAAATGCTTTTAAAATAAAATAAAAAATAAATCCTTGAAAATTACTCTAATTTTATGTTGGCCCAAAATTAATAAAAATTAATTTTCAACAAAAAATATAATTTTCCTATTTAATTAAATATCTAAGAAAAATTTCAAATATTTAAGTATCATGATTAAAAAATCAACTTAAATATTAATTTTCTATTTAATTAAATACACTAGAAAAATACTTCAAGCAAAATAGATAATATCTATCTAGACTTTCATGGACTAATTAATCCAATTTCTAATTATAATATATTTTAGTTCATTTATTTTAATTAACCACTAAATGAAAAAGTCACTGATTTAAGTTGGTCCAAAATTAAATAAATAATTTTCAACTTTAATCTATTTTTCAAATAAAATTCGAAATTTCTATATTAAAGAAATGTAATTTCGAAATTTTGGGAAATGATTAATAAAATAAAATAAAATATATTCTGAAAATTATTCAAACTTAAGTTATTCTGAAATAAGATTCCAAACTTAAAATAATTTTCAACTTTAATTAAATAACATGAAAATAACAATATTTAAGTATCATGATGAAAATCAACTTAGATATTGAAATTTTCAATTTAATTAAATATATTAAATTCAAGAAACAAATAATTAAGTAAAGAGGAAACTTAATTATTAATTCTAGTTTAATACTAGGAAAATATACTAAACTTAGATTGTACCAAAATTAATTAGGAAACAATTAATTTCACAATCTATGATATTTTCCTATTTAATATTAGAAATAATAACTAGTATTAGAAATAACTATCTAGAATATATCATTGACTAAGTGTTTTTCTAAAATTAACTTTAAAATATTACAATGAAAAATAAATTTCATATATTTTAAAAGTTAATTATGTTGCTAATTCAATTTTAATTAGGTTAGACTAATATAATTAACCTAATACAATTATTTAAATAAGGCAAATGGGCCTTCACAATTGGGGTAGTTCATGTGAGGGGGAGCTGGGTCCAGTATGTCGTACCCACTTCTATGGCCCCCAACTCTCACACAATGCCCAAAAGAGAGGAATTTAACCTTAAAATAAACAATTGTTATTCATTGAATAAGCCCAAATCTAATTGGGCCTAAATAAATTTACTTATGTCAAAATTTATTTTAGCAACCTAGTCCATTTACTTAGTAAAAACTTAAATGGGCTTCCTATATGCATCTAAGCCCAAAAGCAAACATATAGGCTCACACAGGTCAAATGATTTGGATGGGCCCTATCATGTTACTAGGTTTACACAGATGAAAGAAGTACAAAATTTACCTGTTACAAATTATTTATAAGATCTATCGTCAATTGGACTATGATTAAAATCAGATCATTGGATCTGTCAACAAGTTAATCATAGAAATTTAGATCAGATAAATAATAGGTTTGTTAAAAAGTTTTGAATAAACAATATTAATAAACAAACATTGTCCATGTAGCAGATGTGAAAATAAGATATTAATATAATTAAATTATTATTCTTAAACTAACCAAATAAAGGAAACTAATTTTAAAATATCTAGGTTTATTTGAATCAAATTAAATATCTAATAAGATCAATGATTTGAAAGGAAAGAATCTTCAATATCACTTTCAGATCTTATAATTTAATAAAATAAACCAATTTTAAAATAGATTTGGTTAGATAATTATTATTTTAGGAATAAAATAATAAACGAATAATAATTACCATAATTATATGTCAAAATATCTCAAATTAAGCAATATTCAAATCTCTACAAAAATATCTATGTTATTTAAATATTTAAGATATGATTTATAAATTTCTAATAAGGAAAAAATGATATATATAGAAAAAATATCTTTTTTATACTTATAATTTATAAATAATTAAATATTTAACAAAATAACAAATTTTTGAATTTGAAAACATTATGGTAAGTATATCTATAAAAATATCTATGTTAATTTCAAATTTATTAATTATTTAATTTGTCATATAAGATAATTTTAATATAATATTTTAAATAAAAAGACAAAGTTATCTTTTAATTTAAAATATCTTAAATATCAAAATATCTAATCTTATAATTAAATAATAAATAAATATTAAAGAAGTTAACAAATTTTTAAATATGACCATAATAGGAAATATTTAAAAATTGGAAACAATCCAAAATAGAAATATTTAAAATTGGAAAAATTCCAAATTGAAAATATTTAAAATTGGAAACATTTCAATTTAGAAATATTTAAAATTGGAAAAATGAATTTTGGGAAACAATCCCATGAAAAAATTGGATTTTTGGGGAAAAATCCCAAAAATCGCAACTTTTTGGGAAACTGCCCACGAGGCTGCACGTGCAGCCCAGGAAAGCTGCACGCAGCCTCCTACGCGCGCGCAACATGGGCACCCAGCCGAGAAACCTCGGCAGATGCAGGGTGCATGGGCGGGTAATCTCGGCGCACGCAGGGGAGACACGGGCGAGGCTTACGGGCGCTGGCAGGGTGCACTCGGACGTGTCACGCGCGTGCGATTGAGCACCCTGCATACCCGAAAACCCTATTTTCCAAAATTCATAACTTTCTCAATTTTTATCGGAATTGAGTTCTGTAAAAACAAAAATTGCTCAATTTTTCACAAGGAATTCAAATAAAATATTTTCAAAAATTGAAAAAATATTTTTCATGGAAAACGAAACTGTACAATATATACATTCATCAACTAACACATAAACCACATGAAACCATCCAAATCAACAGAGAAACATGCAAATTGTCGTTTTAATTCATATTACATGAAAGTAAATCATTACCATGGCTCTGGTGCCAGTTGTTGGAAATAATTTTACCAGGATCTAGATTTACTAACAAGTATGTTGGATTAACAACCTAATATGAATTCTAAAACAATGAAAATAAACACATATAAAGTTAGAAAACCTTACAGTGGGTGCAGCGGAATAATATGACTCCTTCCGTTCAGATCTCTAGCCCTTGATTCCTTTCTGTAGCAGAGCATCACCAAGATCTGAACCTGGATCTTCTTTTCTCCTTCTTTGATGCAGAAATTCCATAGTCTTCCATACTATGATTGAGATACCACTTGATGTGTGTGGGCACTACTCATTCACTCAAAGTTTCGAAATTACAAAGAATAAAAGAGAGAGAGAAGGTGGCGTGAGAGGCTTTTTCTGAGAGAAACAAAGTGATCAAAGATGTGTATGTTAGTTTCCTCAAGCCAACACTTTCTATTTATAGAAAACCCTCTTGGTTTAGGTTAGAATTGTATGGCATTAAAATAATGGAAACTACAAATGGTATTTCTCATGCATAGGGCCGGCCATACAAAGGGTATTGGGCCTCACTTTGCAACTTTCCCATTTTGTTATTTTCCATTCCCATTTTCTCAAAAATGCCAATTTTCCAATTTAACCTTTTAAATGCCAATTCTAATTATTTAATAACTTGGAAATAATTATCAAATAATATTGCCATTTAATATATTTATTAATTTAGACATATAAAGTCTCTTAATAAATAAATAAACCTAAAATCTCTTTTCTTTACAATTTCGCCCCTGCTTAGTGAAAATTCATAAAGTAGACATAGTCTAACTTTTAGAATTTTAATTGATTAATTAAAATCAATTAACTGAGTCTTACAAGCAGTATGACCTCAACTAGTATGGGGACCATGGGTCTATATAACCGAGCTTCCAATAAGTCGAACCGAATTTACCAAGTAAATTCCCTAACTTATTAATTCCTCATTGAATCCACACTTAGAACTTGGAATTGCACTCTCAGTCATATAGAAACGCTCTATATGTTCCACGATATAGACACGTCATTAGTTATCCATTGTCATAACCCTAATGTGATCAATGATCCTCTATATAGATGATTTACACTGTACAGGAATTAAATTACCGTAACACCCTACAATGTATTTTATCCTTAAAACACTTAACCCTGTATAAATGATATTTCACCTAAGTGAAATGAGATCTCCACCATTTATCTTCGTTTGGTTAAGCTCGAAGGAAATCATCCTTTACTTCTATTTGCCAAATAGAAGCTATAGATTCCATATTTATGTTAGCGCTCCCACTCAATTGCATTACCGTGTTCCCAAAATGTAAGTATCACCCTAACCCAAAAGTAGGCTTAACTTAACAAATCAAAGAACACGAATAACACTCTTGAGATTGAACCTAACCATATCAGGATTTCGATCATGTGATCTAGGATCAACAGGCGATATTGAATAGAATAGATATTATGGTAAGTTTTAACATATCTAATCAAAGTTCAATATCGGTCCCTTCCGATGTATACTCCATACATCCGATACTGGTAAACTTTGCCAATGTCCTGGAAAGGACATAACACTTTTCTAAGGTGTAAGAATACCTATCGTTGATTATACCATGTCAGTCTAAATCCAGTGTTCTGACAAATCAGGGAATAAACTTTTGAACATATAATAAAGATTATATTCCACTGTGCTGACAACACTATAATCTTTAACCAACTCATATGTTCTGGACTTAAAAAGAATTCATACATTATATACATATAATCATGAAATAAATCATGTGAACCATGCAACATAAAATGTTATTTCTGATATTTATTAATGAGTAAATCTGATTATATGAAATGAGTTTTATTTAGGGCATAAAACCCAACAGAGTCTTGGTTCCTGAAAACAGCTGCATTTCTTGCATTCCAACACTTCCATAACATACAAAGAAAAAGGTTAAAGGCATCTTTGGAAAAATTAAGCTGTATGTATAAAATGATATCTAACATGTTCAAGTGTTTGGTGTCCTTAATGGCAGAGTTGAAAAACGTACCTGACCAAGCCGTCTTCATAAACCTGCACTCAAACAAAGCATGTTGCACCGACTCATAACAGAGATTACATCTAGGACAAATAGGAGAGCTAAGGCACTGCCTATGATAAAGATTTTCAGCAGTAGGAATGGAGTTTTGAGCAAGCCTAAAAATAAAGTGTCTAATCTTAGGGGGTATTGGGAGACTCCAGAGGGATTTCCACCAACGAGTGAGGGTTTCCATGTTTGAGGAGGAAGGTTGTGTCAAGTTGGTGGCTTGTTTTGCAACATGGTAGCCAGTCTTAACAGAATAGTGTCCTGAAGGGGAATGCTGCCAGAAGTAGGAATCTTGTTGGGAAAGATCAGGGGGAGGGAGGGACAGAATGTCATTAATGGTGTCTTGCTGGAAGTGAGTTTGTAGCAAGGGAATATTCCAATCCCCATTGGGAAGAAGGAGATCGGAAACATGAACCAGGGAAGTTGGGATTTGAGAAGGAATGAAACGGTGGTTAGGAATCCAAGGATCGAGGATACTGGTGTTAGCCCCATTCCCAATTCTTTTGCATAGGCCAGATTTGAGAAGAGATTTACCCCCAAGTAATACTGTGCCAGACATAAGAGGGAGAGTGCCCCAGGGATGAGTCTAAGAAAGATGTTCTGGGGAAGTACTTGGCTTGAAATAGCTGGGTGAGAAGAGGTGACTGATTTGTTTGAATTCTCCAAGCCTGCTTGGCAAGCATCGCTTGATTAAAAGTAGGCCTGCACATGGGTTGGGTTGGGCGGTTTTTGGGCGGTTTGGCGGTTTTTTTATTTGGCGGTTTTTTAAAATCACAACCCATACCCGCCCAATAAAAGTTTGGGTTGGGCGGTTTTTTAGGGGCGGTTTTATGCGGTTTTTTGGGCGGTTTGGGTTGCTTAAAAATCAAAACTTCCAAAGTATATTGTCACAAGAAAAAAAAATTAACTAAAATTTTATACCTGTTAATAACAATGCATAAAAGTCCTTAAGAAATTCATATCAATCTTTATAAACTCCATAACAAGACATAATAATAATCCATGAAAATTTCGTAACAATTCTTATAAAGTCCATACTCCATAGTACTATTCCATAACAATCTAGAAAAGGTCCTTAAAAAGTCCATACAAGTTCATAACAATCCAAAATAAAAGTCCATAATTTAAGTCCATAACACAATCTAAGTTCATAATAATTCATAAAGTCTCCATAATTAAAACAAAAGTGCCTTCAAAAGTTGGCTCCAAATGAAATGCAACTCTGCAAAATAATAAAAAATTTTAATTACCATATAAATAACAACTTGATATTGATTAAATTACAATACATAATTAATTATAATAACCAACCTTAATCTCTAATGAAACCATTTCAAACTTGCAACAACGCTATATATCATTTAGGATGCTCGCTAGGAGTAGCAATAATATCTGCAAACGAATGAAATATATATCATAACAAGATAATTTTTTTTAGCGTAACAGGAATAATAAAATTTATGTATAAGGAGTTTTCAAGATCAAATAGTATATTTTACCATTTTCAAGTTGTTCAGAAGTATTTAGTAATTCTTCTTCATCCATGTATTCCTTGACAATAATTAGTTGGTTGCTTTCACTATACCAATTCTTCAAACATATTAGACCCTCCACTGTCTTTGGTAGTAATGAGCTTCGAAATGGATCAAGAATACGCCCCCCAATTGAAAATGCAGACTCTGATGGCACAGTGGTAACAGGAATGGCCAAAACATCTTGAGCTATCAAAGATAATACCGGATACCTATTCGATTGTCCCGTCCACCACTTCAAGATATCAAAACGCTGACCCACAACAAAATCTTCAGTATCATCAGCCAAATATTTGTCAATCTCATTTCTATTTCTTTCACCATCATGTTGTCGTTTTTTAGACATAAACTTGGAGACAAGTCCCCCAGGTTTAGTTGTATCTCCTTCAACAGAAATTGATAAATTAGAACTTGTAGTTGAAGTTGGGCCCACACCAAAGTGCATCTCATTGTAAAAATCAAACAGCTTGCGCAAATTCTCTTCAATTTTCTTAATCAACTTTGACTGCAATGATATATCATAGAAAGTTTCATAACAGTCAACCACAAATTGTAACTTGTACCTAGGATCAAGAACAGTAGCAATGATTAATGCACCATTAGCTGCCTTTGACTCTCCCCAATATTTATCAAATTTTCTCTTCATATTAGCAGCCATGGAGGATAGCATTCCATCTCTTTCCTTTGACAAAGTTATCAACTCATTCTGAATTTCGCAGATCTCTTGAAAATACAAGTTAGAGGTCACATAAGAAGACCCACTAAATTTCAAAGTGACTTCATAAAACGTTTTTAAAAACTTCACAAAGATCCTTGCATTTTCCCAATCATCTTCATTAGGTGGTCCTTCCTTACTCTTTCCATTATCCTCCTCAGTGAAATAATACCTATAATTTTTGTCAGTCTTTATCCTGTCAAATGCCTTTTGGAACTTAAGAGCACACTCTAACATCAAATAAGTAGAGTTCCATCTTGTAGGCACATCTAAACACAATAGCCCCTTACACTCAATATCTTCAGCTTTGACACATTCTTTAAATGCCAACAACCTTGATGGTGATGATCTTACATATTTCACAGCATTTCTTATGGCAGCAATTGACTCATTTTTCTCCTTTAGCCCATCAGTTACTATCAGATTGACAATATGTGCACAACATCTTAAATGCAAGAACTCTCCATCCAAAATTATAGCATGCCTTTTGCTCTTGAATTTTCTCAAAACATACTCAATCGCAAGGTTATTTGTACTAGCATTATCAACTGTAATTGTGAAAATCTTATGAATCCCCCATTGATTAAGACAACTTTCAATCTCAGTCCCTATTGTCTCCCCTTTATGATCAGTGATTTGACAAAAGTTAATGATCCTTTTTTGTAACTTCCAATCACTATCAATCCAATGTGCAGTGAGACACATATAGTTTATATTTTGGATAGAAGTCCATGTGTCAGTAGTAAGAGAAACCCTTACTTTTTTCAAAACACCTCTAATTACTTCTTTTTCATCCAAGTACAGTTGATAAATGTCTCTGGCAATTGTCATACGGGATATAGTTTCAAGTCTCGGTTCTAACTGACGAATCAATTGCCTAAACCCTTCACTCTCCACATGCCTAAAAGGCAACTCCTCCAACAAAATGTATTTTGCAATAGACTACCTACACTTTTGTTTATCAAATTGCACTGCAATCAAGTTCGCAGTAGCACCACCCTCTCCCTCTTTCTTAGGTTCGAAACACAAGATCTTTTGTTTGTTCACCCTATTAGGATTCTTTGGACACCGATTCAAGTGATTCCATAAAGTACTAGTTCCGCAATTTTTAGGGTGAGCAGCATAATTCTTCCCACAAAAATTACATGCTGCCCTAGGATCCTCAAGATTACCACCCACAATTCTAGTAAAAAACTGCCAAATATCTGACTTCCCCTTAGGCTTCTTATTTTTCTCATTCCCCATTTCCTCTTTATCATTTTCTACTTCCTCTTCCACTTCAATATTAGGCAAATCATTATCTTCTATAACCACATCTTGTATTTCTATATTAATATCCATAACTCCACCTAATAATTAAATTAATTTTAGACTATGACAAAATAAATTTCATACACAAAAATAATCAAAACAAACAAGATCAAAAATAAAAAATAAAAACAAAAATTTCAGTTATTCAAACACAATCTTTGATTAATTAAAGACAAAGATGTGATGATCATCCAATTCCATTAAAGAAATATAATATTATGGTCTTATGCGTTTTACTAACTTATCAAATTGAAATCCAATTTATTGGCCCTAAATATACATACACATTAACCCTAAGAATAATCAAAATTTATCACTAAACCACATATATATACTTTTTCACAAAATAAATAAATAAATAAAAATAATAGCAAAATTTTCATAAAAGTTATAAAAATCATATGACCTTGTAAATAAATATACTTTTATCAATTTTAGACATATGACCTTGTAAATAAAAATCATAGTGAAAAGTTATAAATGGACACCCTTAGTATATAGAATTATAGACAGATTTTACCATATATTTATATACTATCCCCCTCAATTGTGTCTCAATTTGTACCTTAAAACACATAATTTATTCTATTTATCCTCAAATATAACTTAGCTATGAAATTTCCCATCATTCATCTATGAACGGAACCCCTATTTGGCAATATTTGTCAGTAGTTAATATTGATTTTACACTTATTGCTAGACAAAGACTTATAGATATACTTGAAAATAAACATAGATATTACAGTGGTCTTGAAAGTAGATAATATGATAATTTACAATTGTAATTTTCCTTAGGAAGTTGTATTGCTTATACTATTACATAGACAAAGACTTATACTATTACATATATTGATGAGATTTTCAACAATCAAGATTATATCCTTAGATCAAGTAGAATGTCATGTAACAGAAAAACAATATTTATGAATACCTTACTGGTTATATTCATATATACAAGCATTAGAACAACGACAGCTCCATATCGACTATTCTAAAGCTACAATCAAAAAACATCACAGCACAAATTAAAGATATTTAACACAAATAACCCTGATCAAATCCCCCTTCCCAAGAAAGGGAGCAAGAAGTCTACTTAATTTCTTGCCTAAAGCTTATACTTCAGAATGTACAACTCTATTACTTCTCTTCTTAACCTATGTATACAATAACTAAATTGCAACAAAGCCTAATTTACATTTACAACTGTAGACTCCAACACTGTTTTCATCAGAAAGGTTTTCAGAGTAGCAAAAGACAAAAAATATTTCACAACATTGGAGTTGACATACAAATAATGGACATATCATTGAGCAATCCACAAAAACATATTTGTTTCCCTAGTTCCTTCAGTAAAAGAGAATTGTGATGCCAAAAAAAAGGGCAAAAAAGTCCAGAATCATACATACCACAAACTAAACTAAGCACCCGTGTGGGTGTGTATATATATATATATCCATATTTATGTTCTATGTAAGCCTTGCCTGAGTTTCTTCCAGCAAAAAAAATGACCGCCCTTACTTATATAGAATACCTAATTCAAACACAGAGTTCAAAATGATGATTCCTCCCAAATACCCAAATTAAAAAACCTCCCAAAACTCTACTCTGCTAAAAAAAAGAAAAATAGTTACTTTCCACAAAATCATACTCAAAATCCAATACCAAACTTAAAAGAGCGGCTTTTAGATAAAGAATAAGATTTTCATACACCATAAATGTGTTCAACACAACCATTCAGAGCAGTGACAATGAATACTTCTCATCTAAACTAAATCAACATATATAATCTTATTTGAATCATGGGAAAAGAGTACGAGACATAAGAACTGTACCTTGAGTGAGGAAAACGGCGAGAGAGTGACAGCCGCCGGCGACGAAAGGAGAGGAGATAATTGTGAATAGGTGAGAGAGTGTTTTGATGATAGGGTTTTGGGTAGTATAAATTAAATTTAAAAAAAAATAATAATATATTACGGGTCGGGTTGAACCCGCCCGTTTCTAGGCTAACCCGTACCTGCCCGCCAAACAGCGGGTTAAAATTCAACCCAATCCAATTATTTCGGGTTTTTAATGGGCGGTTTCCATACGGGCGGATTCTAATGGGTTAGGCGGTTCCCACGGTTTAGCGGTTTTTATGTTCCGGCCTAATTAAAAGGCTTGAGAGATCTAAAGCCTAATCCCCCAATACTTTTGGAATTACACAAAGATTTCTAATTCTTCCAGTGAAGTTTGTGTTTACCATCAGCAACTCCCCACCAAAAGTTTGCCATTTCTTTTTCCACAAAGTTGCAAAAAGAGTCAGGAAGTTTGAAAACCGACATGGCATAGCTTGGAATAGCTTGGACCACCGCCTTAAGAAGAACTTCCTTTCCTCCCTTAGAGAGAAATTTGCCTTGCCATTTAGACAAGTATGACTAGATTCGATCTTTAAGAGAGTTGAAAGATGAACTCTTGGATCTACCAAAACACTGAGGCAAACCAAGGCATTTGTCAAGTTGGTTTGTCATGGGGATCTGCATATAGTCTTGAATAAGGGTTTGATATGTGAGACTTGTGTTTGGGGAGAAAAACAGAGAAGATTTTTGGAAATTTACTTGCTGGGCAAAGATGTTTTGGTACTGATCAAGGGCTTCTTTAATGGCATTGCACGCTTGAATGTTTGACCTACAGAATAAAATGCTGTCATCCGCAAATAGGAGATGAGAGATCTTTGGGGCTGAACGTGCAATTTTGATCCCAAAAGCCTCTTCCTGACTCTCAGCACGCTTAAGTATGGATGAGAGGCCCTCAGCACACATGAGAAAGAGATATGGGGAGAGGGGATCACCTTGCCTGATCCCCCGAGAAGGGGTAACAAGCCCCAAAGCTTGGCCATTAATGTTGAATTTGAAAGTGGCTGTGGTGATGCAAGCCATGATCAACTTGATAAACCGAGTGGGAAACTGAAATTTTTCCATAATTTTATGTAAAAATTTCCACTCAACTCGATCAAAAGCCTTAGCCATGTCAAGCTTGACAGCCATCCAGCTTACTCTACCTTGCTTTTTATTTTTGATGGAATGCAAGATTTCCTGAGCCATAAGAATGTTGTCAGAGATGAGGCGGCCTTTGAGAAAAGCACTTTGATTTGGGGAAATCAAAGGGCTGAGGACAAGCTTAAGCCTATTAGCAAGGACTTTCGAAATGATTTTGTAAATAGTTGTACAGAGGCTAATAGGGCGATAGTCTTTCAGGGAAACAGGTTTTTTAACCTTGGGAATCAAGGTGATCAGAGTGGTATTAAATGGGGAGATGTCAGAAAGATTATTAAGAACATTGAGGACAGCTTCAGTGACATCTTTACCAACAACATTCCAGTTTTTTTGATAGAATTGGTTATTAAAACCATCTATACCTGGAGCTTTATCAGGACCCATTTGGAAAAGAGCTTTTTCCACCTCAGAGGGGGGAAAAGCTTCTTCAAGCAGATGACAATGTGACGGCTCAATCCGAGGAAAAGGGTCAGAAAGCCCAGCCTCAATATCCAAATCCTGGGGATGTTGAGAAGTAAACAGGTTTGAGTAATACGATTGGATAAGAGAGAGGATGGACTCAGAATCTTGAAGAACAGTTCCATCCTCAGAAGTGAGGGAGTCAATCCTGTTACTTCGCTTCCTGTTAGAAGCAAACTTATGAAAAAAAACGAGTGTTCTTATCACCCAGGTTGAGCCATTGTATTCGAGATCGTTGCCTCCAATAAGTTTCCTCTTTTAACAAGAGAGAATCAAGGTTCGCTTGGAGAGCCTTTTGTCGAGAATAGGAGTCTGAAGAAGTGTCTTCAGCCTTCCTAGCCTGTTCAAGGGCTTGTTAAGCTTGCTTAATTCTTTTCTGAAAACCAAAAAAGGCTTTGTGTTTCCAATTTGAAAGAAAGGTAGAACAAGTGGATTGCTTTAGCAAAAGATTTGTGGAAGGGTCATCACTAAGGATGTTTGAAGACCAAGCTTCTAAAAGGACATCTTTCCAATGTGGCTCAGAAAGCCAAATATTTTTGAAAAGAAACCGTTTGTCCTTTTTCCTGGCAAATTGGAAATGAGGGTTTGGATTGATGGAGAGTTGGATGGCTCTATGGTCAGAGCCAAAAAAATCAAGGTGGTGTAAGGTGCTGTTTGGATGCTGGCAGTGCCAGATGCTGTTCCCAACAGCCCAATCAAGGCGCTCCAGAGTTTTTCGATTGCCTTGGCTGTTGTTGGTCCAAGTTAGACGAGGGCCATTTGGGTGCAAAGCTTGAAAATGAAATTTGTTCAAAAAAGTGAGGAAGAGAGGGGAGGGGCCATTGCCTCAATTACTACTAGATTTATCCTCCCAAGTTAAAAAATCATTAAAATCGCCTAACACACACCAAGGAACAGAAATCCAAGACAGCCCAATCCTGGATAATAATTCCCAAGTATGAGATCTATTAGCAAGATTAGGAGCACCATAAAAAGCAGTAAAATTAAAACTAGAAAACACAGCAGACGAAATAAAACAGTGAATGTGATTAACAGAGTAGTTAGTTATAGTTACATCCAAATCCGAGTTCCAAAAAAGAAAGAGTCCCCCACTAAGACCAACACGGGGGACTTCAAAACCAAAATCAAAGCCTAACTTAACCTTAAAACGATCAACAGAGTTCTTACACATTTTTGTTTCAATAACAAAAAGTAAGGAGGGCTTATACATTCTAACTAGGAGGGAGAGATTTTGGAATGCTCGGTCACTCCCAAGCCCGTGAGAATTCCAGCTGATGATACTCATTACTCCTAGCAGGCCTGTGAATCCACAAGGCCTGCCTCTTCACTTGAAACAACTTCCACCACATCCTGGCCTGAATGAGGTCTGTGTCGCTTCAGCATTTCCCTCTGTTCATTCCCCACCGTGGCCAATTGCCTTCTGAAGCCACTTGAGGGAGTGGATTGGTTCTTCTTCTGGGGTGGGCGGCGGGGTGGCACATCATTGCTGCCAATAGCAAAGGCCAGAGATGATGGAATGTCAGCAATGTGGTCCACAGGGAGCGAATCCAGTTGGGCAGTGGAGATGGAAATCATCAGGGGGGCTTGCAGCTGGCTAGAGGATGGGGAAGATGAGCCTCTAGACCCTGGAGTGGATGACTGTTGGGGAGAGACAGAGCATGATAAGTTTCCACCACTGGCCACTGATAAAAGAGCTACAAAGTTCGGCCCTGAGGGTGTGAGGGATTGATGCTGTCCAGGGGGAGCAAAGGAATGGATTAGACCTAAGTTGGAGGGGCCTGCTCCTTGATCCGTGAGTGGAGGATTTCCCATGTTTTGGCCTGAGCTCAGAAATAGCCCTGCAGCATCAGAGTAGTTTGTTGGGTTGTTGTGGAAAGAGAAATCTTGTTGCAGGACTTGTCCTCGTGGGTGATTGACTGGTATCAGATTGGTGGTGGATGGGTTAAGGGTAGGGGCATTTGGGAGGGACACTATGGATGGTGAGTTAAGGATAAAAGGGTTGGGGAGTAGTCCGAAAGGGCCATGATTTGGGCGAGTTGTTCCGCGCAGGACATTTTCATAGGGAAGGGGTGGGGGTGGGGTAGACTCGTCAGAGGCTCTCATGTACTCAGTGCAGGAGGGGTAAGAGTGTCCTAGGCGGCCACAGTAGTAACAATAATCGGGTATATCCTCATATTTCAGTTCTAGCCAGGTTGGAGAAGCTAAGCCAGGAAACACTATTGGTATGCCACGGGGTAAGGGTTTGGTAACATCAAACATGATGCGAACTCGAAGGTAAGAGCCCCAAGTTTCAAGCAAAGAGGGCTGATGAACTTCAAGGAGGGTGCCAGCAATTTGGCCCAACAGCTTGGCAAGGGAGATGGACCTTCGAGAGAAAGGGATATTGTGAACTTGGACCCAAAAGGGGATTTTTCTCATAGTTTATGGGGATAAGGTGGAGTCGGTATCAGGAATTTCTAGCAGGATAGGGCACTTGTCAAAGACCCATGGTTGGTTAAGGATGGTTCTACGTCTATTGCCTTCACAATGAAATGCAGCAAGGTACAGGTTGGAATTGTGTGATCTTTCTTTGACACTTACTGGGAAGCGTCCTTTCCAGTGTTTTTCCAGATAGTTTTTGAGAGCATTGTGGTTAAAATTTTTCGTTGTGAAGAGAGTGGCCATAAGGTGAAACTGGGGTGGGGCTGGTGGAAGTCCCTCATTTGGATCGACATGCTCAGCAAGTGAATGGATTGTGTTTTCAGTATCAGTGAGGTGGAGGGCTGCAGAAAAAGATCTAGCTAAGTCTTCCATTTTCAGTAATAAAGGGACGCACGGATAAAGCACAGATGGATAATGCACAAAAAGGGTAAGCTTCCCTAAATCTAGAACTGGGTTTAAATAGGAAGCAAAACATATAGCAATGAAGGACCTAACTAATAGATCTTCCATATCTGGAGATGTACTCGAGTGATACAGGAAGAATAAAAGACAGACATTTAATACCGGATTAGGCGGGGGATTATCCAAATCCATCCACTGACCAGGTAGGTAGAAATAGCAATTAAGACTATAACCCCTAATAGAACTGGAATAGACAGCCATGATTAAGAAGAAATAGGGATCATTATGAGATTTGTTCAGAGAGGGGATCAAACCTGTAAGGGAAGCATTAATGGAGTGGCACGCCTGCTCCCAAATCGTCAGCAAAGTTGACGATTCCGATTCCAACTGAGAGGAGGCTGATGGATGGTTGTCAATCGCCATTAATGCAGAACCACCACGACACGGAGACGGGTGGGAAAAAGAGTTTTGAGACTCATCACTATTCTGAAAGTTTGAAGAGGAAGAAGAAGAGATCTGAGTTGCCAACATGCTTGTTGAGAGAAGGAGAAGACGAAGGCCTTGGTCTCGCAGTAGAGTCCAATGCATATAACATTATCTTTCTAGAACAGAGGTAAAATTGAAAAAAAAAATAATTTTTAAAAATTTAAAAAATATATATATAAAATTAAACATATATACTACTAAGATTAAAAATAATAAAGTTACAAATAATATATTAATATTTATATATAAATTAATTTAAAATTGGTATAAATTAAATTAATTGAAGATAAATAATATTAATATTTATATATATTTAAATAATTTAAAATAAGTAATATTTAAATTTATGTATATTTATAAAACTAACCCTACTAACATCGTTAATTTAATAAAATATTCTTCAAAAATTCTACTAAATCAACAAAAATTATTAGATAACGATATCATATATATAAAAACTAATTTTCAAACGTGCGATATGCACGTGCTGTGCCTTATTTAATTTAAAAAGTATTATTAATAAAAAATTTCAATTACTTTAAAAAGAAATTAAAAAAAATTAAAAATGAATTTAATCTCCTATATATATTCTCATTAAATCAGAAATTATATTTACTCTTAAATAAAAATATACATATATATGTATATGTACACATTTTATAAAAATATATCAAATACTAATTATAAAAACCACACGTAAGGTGTAAGAAATTTAGAAAGCCAAAAATATTTACTACAAAAAAACAGTCTATAACGAGGACAAATGTCCCCGTTACAACTCTAAATGTCCTCAGTAAAATCATATAACGAGGATATGTTCTCGTTAAAAAGTCCTCGTCAGAGCCTCGTCGTTAAAAATATATTTCTGCCAAGGACAACTATGATGTTCTCGTTAAAAACTTTGCGGAGGACATTGTTGTCGTTAAAGGTTAGATATGTTGTCGGTAGTTGTCTTTTATTTTGGCCCAACTAACTCATCTATACCGAGGACATTGTTCACGGTATAATATCTTTTACCGAGAACAAAAGTTTTTTTTATATATAAATCACATTTTATATTCAATATTATTTTTCATAATAAGTATATCATATGCATGTTTATTTTCACATTAATTGCTCAAATAATGATAAAAATAAAATTCATTAATAAAAATACCATAAATTTACTTTTTTTATATTTTTAAAATTATAAGTTTAGTTACATAAATTCTCAATATGCTAATAAAAAGGTTTGTAAAAGAAATAGACACTACAGATAAACATAACTACTGACTGAGTCCTCCATCATCAGAATGATTAAATTATTGAGGCAGATTCCTAACTAGTTCCTCCAACTGTCTAATCCGATCCTGCGTATCAACTATGACATTAGCTCCAACATATACACCAGCCTGAGGCGGAGGATGTTGGGTAAATGTACGTGGTTCTACTATCTCTCTTGTGCTAATTAGACGCCCATAACCTTTTTGGTGCCCACGATGTCTTCCAAAAATAGTTTGGACAAGTGATCAATCTTTGTCTTCTGAATTGATGACATTGCCTAGCTCTTTAGTATTTTAGAGGGACTGTGTTTGTTGTGTCTCACGTATAGCAATCATTTCCTCCTATTACACAATAGTATTTAAATTGATTATAAACTTTATTGAGACAAAAAAAATATAAAGAGATGTAGACTAAATTTCATCTATTTCTTTCAATGTACTATATTTTTTTTAAAAGAAAAAAGAAACATTAATTAGATTGATGTTGAATATACTTAAGCACACATGAATTTAATAAAACCTTTAAAATTATACATTTATGATCTAATTATAGTATTCCAAAGCATAATTCAAAGTTAAGTGACGATGTGAACCAATAACGATACAGAACATAGTGTTATTGTCAACAAAATTATCTACAACGACATTTAAATCAGGGCAAAAATTGGTGAACAAATTTTGAGAATGTGTGAGATTGGAACATTCAAAAATGTCTAAATATTTTAATACACCTTTAGTACTAACACCTGTATAAGCAATCTCAAGATGCTTTAGCCTCGACATATATTGAAGATGCAATAGCAAAAACATCTTCATATCTTTACTCTCATGACTAATAGAAATCAAGTTCCTATCCAATCTTCTTAGACTCTCGCAGTGATTTCTAATAGCCCTAATAGCTGAGGGTTCCATAATACAACAACTTATATCAAAATGAACTAAGCATGAGAGTTTCTCAGCTACGCTAATTTCAAATGTAGTCTAAATTCCATCTATTTATTTTAATGTAAATATACATCAAGATATTATAAATACGGTGTCATCAATTATATGTAAATATGTGTTCAAATATTTGATGATGTTAGAAACTCAAGTTAGATATCAATGGGAATGTACAGTCACAAATGATAAGACCGCAGTCCACCTAAATAATTCATATATATCGATAGATCGATAGATAATATTTGCTTAAAACATACCCATGTCTCTCCAGCAGTGTCAGTCGCCCATCCTTTGCCCTACTTATAGTGAGTGGCATGCCAAGCATCTGGGATCGGTGCCAATGGCCCAGACTCCAAATCACGTTGTGAGATAGATATTTTTTTAAATTATTATTATACAAAGTAATAACAAAAAAATACAAATATGATAATTATATTATAAATTAATCATACTCTTTTATAATGCAAAGCAGGTATATATTGAGATCTTCCATGGCTCAGCTCCTTCAATTTTTCCCTATTTGATGCATTAATTGATCTTCGAACGTTTCTATCAAAAATTAATATGGAGATACTAATATGTAAAATTAAAATAGTTCAGTAAAAATTCAATTGTGATAGAATAAAACTAAAACACCTTCACTTTAGGTAGTTCAAAAAATACGATGGCCTTTTTCCATTGGTCTATAGTGCATCCAATATATAGATTTGTAGGACCATTATTTTCCAAGTGTTCTTTGGGTTCATGTTTCAATTTGTAATATTTTTTAGTACAAAAGTTATCAATGCCTGTTAACAAACTAAAGAGATGATCTGATTCATATCTTTCTCGACCGATATCGAAAAGATTGTCCTGTAAAACAAACTTCATTAGTTAATATTATATATAACTAATGAGAAGCAATTTAACTCTAAAAATAATTCACCTCTACTCTAGATGATATCTTCTTCACAAAGTCAGGTCCTTGTGCCCAACTTGTGTACTCTGGATCCATGTACTGTCGTACGAGCAATCCTAACTCCCTCAAAAAATTTGAACTGTACAAACCTACCTCCTTGTATATTTTTCCTTTGATGTCCCACTCGATAGGTAGTGGAAATTTGAGTTTTTCTCACTTTTCTTGTGTGCTTAATCCCTTATGGTGTCCACGTTTCTTTGGATGAGCTGTTATATATTCATATAAATATTAATAACATAAGTTAAATATTTAAAATTATATAAGGTGAAAGACTCCCTCAAATATTATCAATATGTTGTCAATTACAAGTAAAAAGGTCAAAGACTCCTTTATATATTGTCAATATATTGTCAATTACAAGTACTCATACTCCACAAAATAAATAATTCATTAAATATCCACTCAAATACCTATTCCTTCTAATTACATGAAATAGTATCACAAATACTTAACTAATAAACTCCAAGGGTCAACAAAACTAGCAATAATTACAAGCTGCATCCAATGGAAAAATCCAAGTGTTCAAGAATATTAACCAACTAAACCTTGACCCCAGAGAAGAATACTATTGTCCATGTCAATATCATTGCTTCCAAAATCACTCACAATACATGCTCTATGGTATTAACTTTTACTATATATATTTTTATGGTATTAACTTTCATTTTATTATGGCCAAAGGCTATTTTAATATATCGCACATTATATAGCCAATTAAAATAAAAAATATTGGAAACTCATGTTCTTTACCAACATATACTATCGTGTTAGGCATCAGAAAATCACTCCAAACAAAAAAAAAAAGGCGCCAAAGAAAAAATTGAATCCATATTTTTTTAAAACTAATACAGTCATTCTACTCCACAATATGGCACGATCAATGAATGTAATATATCAACTGAATTTCAAATTAATGCAAGTTTATTCACAAAAGACCCATTTCAACAAGAAATTAAGAGAAAAAAATGAAATTAGTTGAAGAGATAATAATTTATTGGATCTTAATAACAGAGAAAATCTGAGAATCACTACAAAAAGCAATTGGAAAAGAAGATCAGCATATATATAAATATATATGTGTAAATTTGAAACAAAAGGAGAAAAAAAACTCAAAGTGGAAAAACGAAAAACATTTCAGTTATATATAGACATTGATAAGCTTACTCTGTAACAAGTCGCCGAAGGTTAGAGATGTTGGGTTTTATGCCCTAAATAAAACTCATTTCAATATAATCAGATTTACTTATTAATATAGATCAGAAATAACATTTAATGTTGCATGGTTCACGTGATTTATTTCATGATTATATGTACATAATGTATGAATTCATCTGAAACCCTTTTTACATACTTGATCCTGTTTATTGTGCCGTCAACACATTGGAAAGTAAACATGACTATGTGAATAAAGTTTCCTAGATTTATCAGACATAGGGTTTTACTGATATGATAATCTACAACAGAGTTTACTTGCATTTGGAGAAATGCTATGTTCTTTCCAGAGCATTGGTTAAAGTAAAGCTCAGGTTGGATGCATGTAGTATGCATCGGAAGGGACCGATATTGAACTTTGACTTAGATTTATTAAACTTACCGTAATATCTATTCAAGTCAATATCACCTAGTTGATCCTAGATCAAATGATCTTAATCCTGATATGATTAGGCTCAATCTTGAAAGGCTATTCGTGTTCTTTGATTTGTTAGTTAAGCCTACTTTTAGGTCAGGGTGATACGTACATTTTGGGAACACGGTAGTGCAATTGAGTGGGAGCGCTAGCATAAACATGGAATCTATAGCTTCTATCTGGCGAATAGTAAGCAAAGGATGATCTCCTTCGAGCTTGACCAAACGAACATAAATGGTGGAGTAATCATTTCACATAAGCTGAAATATTATTTATACGGGGTCAAGTGTTTTAAGGATAAAATACATTGTAGGGTGTAACAGTAATTTAATCCCTTTACAGTGTAGATCATTCATATAGAGGATCATTGATCACATTAGGATTATAACAATGGATAACTAATGATGTGTCTATATGGTGGAACATATAGAGCATTCTATATACTGAGAGTACAATTCTAAGTTCTATGCGTGGATTCAACGAAGAATTAATAAGTTAGTGAATTTTAGTGCTAAATTCTTTATCTACTTATTGGAAGCTCGGTTATATAGACCCATGATCCCCGCACTAGTTGAGATAATATTGCTTGTAAGACTCATATAATTGATTTTGATTAATCAATTATAATTCTCAAATTAGACTATGTCTATTTGTGAATTTTTCACTAAGTAAGGGCGAAATTGTAAAGAAAGAGTTATTAGGGGCATATTTGTGAATTTTAGGCATTGGTTATTAAGATTCTTTAAAATATTTATTTTAAGTTAATATCTTTTCGAATATTAACTTAAAATAGAATATTTTAGATATTTTTTTAAGTTAATATCTTTTCGGATATTAACTTAAAATAGAATATTTTCAAATTAAGTGGTTACAACTTAATTTTTGATATTTAATTAAATTTAAATTTGAAAAATATTTATGTTCTAGATTTTTTCTAATACAACCTAAATTAGATATTTTTTCAAATTTTGTGGAAAAGATACTAAGTCAAATAAGATATTTTCTAGATAGTTATTTCTAGACTACTTATTATTTCTAATATTGAATAGAAAAATATTATACATTGTGAAATTAATTATTTATATAATTAATTTTGGTACAATTTATTTTAAGTATATTTTTCCTAGTATTAAACTAGAAATTAATAATTAAGCCTTCTCTACACTTAATTATTTATTTCTTGAATTTAATACATTTAATTAATTTGAAAATTAAATATCTAAGTTGATTTTCATCATGATACTTAAATATTTCTTTTTCATGACACTTAATTAAATAGAAAATTATTTTTAGTTGAAATTTAATTTTTCAACTAAATTTAAATAATTTTCAAAATATATTTTTTCTTTATTTTATTAATCAAATTTCGAAATTGCATTTCTTAAATGCTGGAATTTCAAATTTTATTTGAAAAATAGATTAAAGTTGTAAATTATTTATTTTAATTTTGGACCAACTTAAATCAATGATTTTTTCATTAATTGATTAATTTAAAAAATAAATAAATTAAAATATATTATTAGAAATTGAATTAATTAGTCAAAGGAAAATCTAGATAGGTGATATTTTTGCTTGAAATATTTTTCTAGTGTATTTAATTAAATAGAAAATTAATATTTAAGTTGATTTTCATCATCATACTTAAATATTTGAAATTTTTCTTATATATATTTAATTAAATAGGAAAATTATATTTTTTTTTGTTGTAAATTAATTTATTAATTAATTTTGGGCCAACATTAAATTAGAATAATTTTTCCAAGATTTATTTTTTATTTTAACATGCATTTTCGAAAATTGTGTCCTTGAATACTTTAATTTTTCGAAATGCAATATATATTTATAGAAAATTAAATTTGAGTTGTAAAATAATTTAAATTAATTTTGTAACAACTTAAATTGAATATTTTTCTAAATATTTATTGGAAATTATTACTAAGATGGAAATAATTCATGTTATTTTCATATCCATCTAAGTAAAATTTATAAATATTAAATTAAAATTTATATTTAGAATTTTTCATTCTAAATTGGAATTTTAATTAAATAAATATATATTTAAAATAAATAGAATAAATAAAGAGAATCAAAGAAAATACAACTCTTTTTAAATAATGAGCTTTTAATCAAAAGACATTCGATCTCCATTGTGGGTTTTACACCGCGTTTGTTTTAGTGAGTAATCCTCCCTAATGGAGGAACGTTCATTAGTAATTTCGCACCGTTTAACCTCGCGTGATAAGTAGTTTGAAAGTATTTTGTATGGTATGGATCACCCTAATGGTGGCGACCATACTTGACTTGCAAGTTATGAAACAATGGTGGAAGCTCATAAGATAGAATTGCCTTGACTCTCGCCTAAACGGGACAACGCTGAATTCCAATCTTGATCGAATAAAAGGTTGCTAGAATGGTTATCATTTTAGATGAGCTGACCACTCTATTCAATGGATGATGCTTTGACTCTCGCCTAAACGGGACACTGTATCAGTTTGTTGAAAAACCTTGAAAATTATTTAGGATTGTAAGTTTTAGTATTTTCACTTGTCATTCCTACTTGCTATATGTTTATAATTTCTGAATTGTGTATGAATTTATATTGAACCATGTTATTTTCTATTATTAAGTTGTAGTTTAATTTCGAATCTTCATTGTTGGTCCAACATGTTTGTTTATCTAATGAGATAAATCCCTAGTGGATTTTCACCATTAGACATACATAATAGTGTTAGATCTCGAAAGATAAATATTGTATATGCGACATCTAGCTGTTCATCAATTGATGACACCTTAGACTAGTATTTTTACAATATGAAACAAGAAGATTACATAAATAAGATTACTTTGTCTTTCGCTAATCGAAGCATCGTTGGATTCTTATTTATAAACGAAATTATCCTAATTCCTCTTAGCTTATTCTTTTCGAATTAGCTCAATAATATATCATTGGATGAATGGTCTATAAATCATTTCATGTCATTTTCTCTTAAGAAATTAAATGACGCATAAGATTATAATCCCAAAATTCTATTCCCAATTGATATAAATCCTCAATCTTAGAAATCTCCTACTTGTATGGGCAAATCTGACTTAGAGTTTGTATTAGTAGTGCTGGTCCAAGATAGAATTACTCACTATATTTGGTATAAATTTAAGTCTTTGACTTTAATTTTAGATTCCAAATAGAAATTTTCTTATATTTCTAATTCCAGAATACAATACAGTTACACTTTCTCAAGTGTTTAATATCCATCTTCTATTAATGGATTAAAACTGTATGGAATATGAGTTAGGTATTCTGTGATCAGGATCCACTTGCAGTATTCTAAGAACTCTTTGATGTAACTAAACCTATGTCATCAAACGACACTACCATTTTTTTTAATCTATGGCATTTGTATCTTGTTCATAGTGGATTTGACAAGATCAATCTCTGCAAAAAGTTAATATGCCTATATCCACTGAAAGTAGTTCATCTCATTCGCAGATGGATGTACATTCAGGGGTGGATATGAGTTTTTCGTTGTATTCTTAAAACGATAACTCTAGATTATACCTTTTTGCAAGAAATTCGAAATGTTTGAAAAATTTCATTAATTTCTAGCAATGATTAAAACCATTAAGGTAAGTGGTTAAAGATCTTGCGAACTGATAGGGGTGGAGAAATAGTTAGTAGATATGCAGTTCAAAGATCATTAAATTGATTTTTGAATTATATCCAAACTTACCTCCCCAGAAATTTCGAGTTGCATTTTGATGATTAGTTACTAGTCGTTGCCTAATTCCTTCTATGGTAATACAATTTCAGAATGATGTAATGGTTGGGTACTTAATGTAAATCATTACTAGATTCATGGATGACCTAATCAAAATCTTAAGAAAAGCTAGAACTATTAACCATGGTTTGTTAGCCATTCTAAGTGATTAGGGGTGGACCATCCCATAGTCAATAGATAAGAAAGTGTTTGTTCAAACAAATACTACTTTTCTAAGATAATGACTAAGTCTGAAAATAAAGTAGCAAATAAAGGAGATATTTAATTCTTGATTCCAAAAGTGTTCTATCATCTTATTTGACATATGATGATCCCACTGCCTCTGTTGTCTTGTCACAACCAAAGAGATCAATACCATTTAGTTTTCTTCGACATAATTCACGGTACCTTGTCGTAGTGGGAGAGTTTCTAGGAACTCACCTTCTTATGACTTGGGAGACACTAGTGATTAAAATCCATTGTGAGTTTAAACAAGTAATGGATTGTCAAGATAAGAAACTAAGAAGAAAGCCAATAGAACTATGGTTTAATTCATTCACATGGAATAACCTAAAGTTTTCTATTACAAGGACATAAAAGGAAATTTTAGTTAATAAGTCTATTCTATGGACTTAACAAACTTCCTGTTCCTATTATTATGGGTTTGAGTTTATCTAAACCTATGGCTTGTGGTATACCTGGTAATTACTTACTCTAATGCAAGCAACTTACTTTAGTAAGATGCTGAAGCATTTTCTTTCTAATGGCAATCTATAGAGGCTTCACAACTTCTTAGGTATAGATTTTATTTATCTAAGGAAAAGTCTTAACTATTCCAGAAAAGATAAAGCCATGAAAGAATTTCTTATATCAACAGTGAGAGGTCTTAGATATGCTTTTGTATGCCTTAGACCAGACACCTGCTGTTGAGTGGGAGTAATGAGTAGGTATCAGATTAATCCAGGAGAAGAACATTGGAACACAATCAAGTAAATCCTAAGATTAAGAAGAGGAACTATATGTTAGTCTATAAGGGTGTGTTTAAAACTCTTAGACTACACCATATCAGATTTCAAAATTTGCCGTTGTGCTAGTAAATCTTTCTGATAAGATGGTGGTTACTCTGGGGTGGAATAGTGATTTTGGAGAAGTGTAAAAACCTATCTGAAGTCTCTAAGTCTACCAGAGAGGGACTGAATGTTAAGGTTGCAGGAAAGATACTTATTCAGTCTAAGGAAAGTTCTATACATTTTTGGCATCATTCCAAATTGCCTTAAACTACTAGTGTTAATTTCCTGATTAACCAAAAGTAGTTGCCAAAGGTATAGAATCCAGTATCCCAAGAGAGTAGACATATAGAGAGGAATTTCACATTATCAATGATTTTGTGATTAAGGAAGAGTAATAGTGGAGAAAGGGTTGTGTTTAATTCAACCTTTCAGATCCTATTACGAGGAGTTTACTACTACTACACTTGATTTGTATATCAAGGTGTTGAGATTATTTGAAACGCACTTTTTGTTTTATATTAGTGCAAGTGGGAGTTTGTTGGGTTTTATGCCCTAAATAAAACTCATTTCAATATAATCAGATTTACTTATTAATATAGATCAGAAATAACATTAAATGTTGCATGGTTCACGTGATTTATTTCATGATTATATGTACATAATGTATGAATTCATCTGAAACCCTTTTCACATACTTGATCCTGTTTATTGTGCCGTCAACACATTGGAAAGTAAACATGACTATGTGAATAAAGTTTCCTAGATTTATCAGACATAGGGTTTTACTGATATGATAATCTACAACAGAGTTTACTTGCATTTGGAGAAATGCTATGTTCTTTCCAGAGCATTGGTTAAAGTAAAGCTCAGGTTGGATGCATGTAGTATGCATCGGAAGGGACCGATATTGAACTTTGACTTAGATTTATTAAACTTACCGTAATATCTATTCAAGTCAATATCACCTAGTTGATCCTAGATCAAATGATCTTAATCCTGATATGATTAGGCTCAATCTTGAAAGGCTATTCGTGTTCTTTGATTTGTTAGTTAAGCCTACTTTTAGGTCAGGGTGATACGTACATTTTGGGAACACAGTAGTGCAATTGAGTGGGAGCGCTAGCATAAACATGGAATCTATAGCTTCTATCTGGCGAATAGTAAGCAAAGGATGATCTCCTTCGAGCTTGACCAAACGAACATAAATGGTGGAGTACTCATTTCACATAAGCTGAAATGTCATTTATACGAGGTCAAGTGTTTTAAGGATAAAATACATTGTAGGGTGTAACGGTAATTTAATCCCTTTACAGTGTAGATCATTCATATAGAGGATCATTGATCACATTAGGATTATAACAATGGATAACTAATGATGTGTCTATATGGTGGAACATATAGAGCATTCTATATACTGAGAGTGCAATTCTAAGTTCTATGCGTGGATTCAACGAAGAATTAATAAGTTAGTGAATTTTAGTGCTAAATTCTTGATCTACTTATTGGAAGCTCGGTTATATAGACCCATGGTCCCCGCACTAGTTGAGATAATATTGCTTGTAAGACTCATATAATTGGTTTTGATTAATCAATTATAATTCTCAAATTAGACTATGTCTATTTGTGAATTTTTCACTAAGTAAGGGCAAAATTGTAAAGAAAGAGTTATTAGGGGCATATTTATTAATTATGATACTTTGTATGGTTCAATTAATAAATATGATAAATGACAATATTATTTAATAATTATTTATAGTTATTAAATAGTTAGAATTGGCATTTAAATGGTTGAATTAGAAAATTGGCGTTTTTGAGAAAATCAGGTGCAGAAAAGGTAAGACTGCAAAATTGCAAAAAGTGAGGCCCAAATCCACTAGTATAGGGCCAGCCACTTTTGAAGAAAATTTAAACTGATATTTTCATTATTTTAATGCCAAATAATTCAAACCTAACCCTAGTGGAATGCTATAAATAGATAGTGAAGGCTTCAGGAAAATTACACTTAAATTTTCTATTTTTCCTTCAGAGAAAAACCTGAGCCTTTCTCTCTCCCTATCTTTAGCTGCCACTTCTTCTTTCTCTTCCCTCTTGAATTTCGAAATTCTTAGTGTGAGAATAGTGCCCACACACAGCAAGTGATACCTCAATCATAGTGAGGAAGATCGTGAAGAAAGACATTTAGCAAAAGGAGTTTCAGCATCAAAGATTCAGAGAAAGAGATCCAGGTTCAGATATTGATAATGCTCTGCTACAGAAAGGAATCAAGGGCTAGATATCTGAACGGAAGGAGTCATATTATTCCGCTGCACCCAATGTAAGGTTTCCTAAACTTTATATGTGTTTATTTCATCGTTTTAGAAAGTTCATATTTAGGGTGTTAATCAACATACTTGTGAGTATATCTAAGATCCTGGTAAAATAATTTCCAACAAGAGAGACGTTGGAGAACGAAGAAAACGTCGGGAAGGGAGGTGGACGATCTCCAATTTTGGGTTTTCTAGCGAGGGTTTTCTAGTCTGAAATGGGGATTTCAGGTTATGTGAGTTTGGAGAAGACAAAGCAGCTGAAAAATAAAAGGAGATAAAAATGTCTTCGATAAAACTAATACCGAGGATATGTCATCGGTAAAACTAATACCGAGGACATGTCCACAGTACAAAAACTTAACACCAAAAAAAATGCAAATTTTTCCTGCTGGTGCAAAAATAGCAATAATAATGACATGTCTTCGGTATAGGTGTCCTCGTTAGTGATCCAATTTTTTGTAGTTATATATTGTCTTTTGGGACCACAAAATCTTTAGTCTTTAGAAGAGATATTATTTTTAAAAATGTAAAGTGAATAGTTCATAAAAGGATTAGTCAATTCATTACTTCCAAAACTTAAACTGCAAATATAGATTAGTTTTGGTAGCTAAGCATTGTTTAGGTGGTTGGGAGACTCACTTTTTGTGAGTCATTTTTGGGTTTCCCTTTTGCTTTGCAGTTGGTTGTTGATGGGCATTTTTTCTTTTACTTGTATTATTTGGTATCAATAAATTTTGCTCACTTACCCAAAAAAACCATGTAATAATTAATTAAAATTCCGTATATACTAAACTAGAATTAATTTTCGCTTGAAAATATACAAATTAACTATTAATCAAATAATTTGTCAAAAATATTTTAAAGTATTACTGATATATTTTAAGGACATAATGGGAGTGTAAATAGCCATTAATCTATGGTATTTGAAATTAAGTATGTTATTGTTAATCTTGAAAAAGTGGCCAACTGACAACGAGGTCATATTAATATGATGTTTGTCACGTCTTATACAATAAAAACAATAAAGTAAATAAGATAAGGACTTTTATAGAGATTCAGCTCCCTTAGTAAGCGGGTAATGACCTACTTTCCTTTTAGTTATATTAATACTTAGAGATAATACTATTCAAATCATTATAGGTAAGATATGATATCTTTCTTTAAGGTTACAAAGTATGAATTAGTAGGCAGATATCTAATGAGAGAGAGATCAAACCTTGGAGGCATGTGAGAGAGAGAGAGAGAGAGGTAGAGAGTCATTTGAGCGTGTATGAGAGAGAGGAGGAGTATTAGCATTTCATACTTAAAGCTTTATGGCCTAAATGAGACTTAGAGCGACTTAGCCTTTTAGGCTTAAGTTAAGGCTATTTAAATAGGAGAGCATAAGTCCTAGTTAACAAATAAAATAATAGATATTTACATATTAAATTAATAAATAAAAATGACCAAATTACCCCTTAAAAGTAGATATTTTCATAGCATCTGTTGGGAATGTTTTACCCCGATCTAGATTTCACTACTACAAAAAAGTACTTTTTGCGTCGGTCAATGCATCTCACCAAATTTGTTGACCGAGGCAAAAAATAAGGGGAGATTTTATGCTTCATTGTGTAACTGAAGCTAAAAAATAAAAATTAGCGTCGGCTCATACCCCGATGCAAAAAGTGTAACCGAGGTAAAATGTGACAATTTAAAAAATTGTCTTTTGCATTTTGCATCAGTGCAAAATTGAAGCTAATCTCTTTTGCTTCAGTTAAAAATTGAGGTTAATATATTTGCCACGGTTGTGCACTGAAGCAAAAGATTAAGCATTTGTAAAACTCAAATTTTACAAACTGTAATTTCATTATCTTCATGCGTCGTCCCTAATTCAAAACCCTAGCAGACCCATTTCGAAACCCAGCCGCCCTCCGCCCACTGCTCGTCTGCCGCCACCGTCGGTCCCCAACTAGTACGCTCCTTTGAAAATCTCTCTCTCTCTCTCTCTCTCTCTCTCTCTCTCTCTCTCTCTCTCTCTCTCTCTCTCTCTCTCTCTCTCTCTCTCTCTCTCTCTCTCTCACTCTCTAACGATGTACCATTGGTGGTTTCTCGTCAACTATGGCTTATAAAAGATATATGAAAACATCTAGAATTACTTGGAGCTCAATCTTGTGCCAGGAACATGCTTTAGTCTTGGTTGTTGCTCTTGTTACAAAATCTGACTTACCTATCATGATCCCATCCATTCTTCACATTTTAGTGGTCCCTGTTGTGCAAGCTGTTCCGTGTAAGAAAAAGAATATGAAATGAAATTCGTTAAATTATATCTTCTTTATGGTTCAACTAATTTTGAATGTTGATTTACTAAAATAAGTAATTATTGGTATTTTAATTGCAAATGTTGAATTTTTGTATCATCTGGACATGAAAAATGAAAAAGAAATCTAATTTTCCCTTCTTCAAGTCCCACTGCTGATTCAAGCACAAAAAAGTAATTTTGTTCAGTGTTTAGTGGATCATCAACAACCACATTAGCTGATTCCAAAACAGTTTGAGTTCTCATGTTATAAACACGATAAGCTCTACTGTTAAAGGAATATCCAATAAAAACACCAACATCACTTTTAGCATCAAATTTACCAATATGCTCACAATCTCTATAAACATAACACACACATCCAAAAACATGAAAATAACTTACATTGGGGCGTTTACCTTTCCAGATTTCATAAGATGTTTTTGAGGTACCTGGACGAATAAACACTCTGTTTATTATATAGCAAGTTGTGTTAATAGCTTCAGCCCATAAACGCTTTGTCAACTTCTTGCTATTTAACATCACCCTTGCCATTTCCTGCAATGTTCGATTCTTTCTCTCAACAACTCCATTTTGTTAAGGAGTTTTGGGAGCTGAAAATTCATGAGTTATACCTGTAGACTTACAAAAATCATCATACACAGAATTTTCAAACTCCTTACCATGATCACTCTGAATTCGAACAATTTTCCCAATATTACAACCTTTTTCAACTCTTAATCTCAAACAAAGAGTTTTAAAGGCATCAAAAGTGTCAGACTTTTCTCTTAAAAAATCTACCCAAGTGAAGCGAGAGAAATCATCAACACAAACAAAGATATATCGTTTACCATTTAAACTTTCAACTTGAATTGGACCCATAAGATCCATGTGAAGCAATTCCAATACTTTTGAGGTATTGATATCAGACACAAGTTTGTGAGTGATTTTTAATTGCTTCCCAAGTTGACATGGTTCACACTTACCAACACTTTCTTTACCAAGCTTGGGTTGACCTCGAACAATACTTGCATTTGACAATTTTTTCAGGTTTTTATAATTAATATGCCCAAGCTTGGCATGCCACAAATCCGTGGTGTTGTTGATAGCTGAATGACAGGTAAACACAGGAGTTAGGGTATAACAATTATCATTGGATCGAAATCCTTGCAAGATACATTCATTATCATCATTAAGTACATAACAATGATCACTGTCAAATGAGACAGTGTACCCTTGGTCACAAATTTGACTAATGCTAAGTAAATTAGCCCTTAGTCCTTCAACTAACATCACATTTTTCAGTCTAGGTAACCCTCCAAAATTTAGAGTTCCCATACCTACGACTTTTCCAGCTAAGCCATTACCAAGAGTGACTTTTCCACATTGCATAGGCCGAATGTTAGTCAAAAAGTCCTTGTCACCTGTCATATGTCTAGAACAACTACTGTCAAAATACCACATTTGAGATGCAGCACTTTTATTAGAAAAACCAGCTAGACAATTTTTCTTAACCCATATTTGTTTCAAACCTTTATGTTTCTTTTGAGATTTTTCCAAATTACAAAAATAATTTGTTTTAAACAAATTTTTCAACGTGAAACATTTAGGTCTGATATGTCCTTTTCTACCACAAAAATGACAGGTGTGAACAAATCTTTTTACTTGTGATCTTACTCTTTTCGTAAATTCTAGAGATTTTGCGGCAGCAGAAACAGCTTCTGCTACGACAGGCTGTGAGACTGTTGCAGCAGACTTCACATTTGAAGCCTCAGGAAGATTCGTTGGAACACTAGATTTTATAAACTTCGTGATTCCAGAATTTTCCATACCATTCGATCCAATGCCAGCAAAACCTCTTCGACCTGCATTCTGAGCTTTTTCAAAAATAGAAGGTCCAGGATTAAGCATTTGAACATTTTTCTTAAAATTTTCAAGTTCCTTCTTTAAGAGAGTGATTTTTTCATCTTTAGCACAAAAATCTGTCTCATACTCTTTTATTTTTAGTTCACACATTTCAATTTGATGAGACAATTTTTTATTCAATTTATTCAACTCTCTATTTTCAGAAGTAACCTGAATCCATTTTTCATACATGACTTTGTATGATTCAGCAAGAGACTCTTCACAGATCTCAGACTCATCTGAATCTGATTCCTCTTGTTTAGTGGTATTATTCAAACATACCAATCTAGCTTTCACCTGTGAATCACACAACACATTAGTCATAACAGAAGTTAGGTTTCATCAGAATTATCTTCATCACTCTCGGTTTCATCATCACTCCAAGTGACATTGAAACTTTTCTTATTTTTTTTAAAAGTGTTTGCACACTCAGATTGAATATGCCCAAAATCTTCACATTCTCTGCACTGAATTCCCTTTTTGTTAGAAACAGATGGTTTAATAAGAGTATTACCCTTTGAAAATTTCAAAATATTATTTTTATTTCCCATCTTTTTCATATATTTCTGAAAATTCTTTGTTAATAAAGCAATCTCATCATCACATTCACTATCAGAATTTTCATTATCAGCAACTTTCAAAGCGATACTTTTACCTTTATCAGCAATGGATTTGGGTTTGTCCTTTTGTTTAATTTGTTGATTTAGTTCAAAGGTACGCAAGGAACCCATTAATTCTTCTACCTTCATTGTGCTAAAATCCTTAGCTTCCTCCATTGCCAAAAGCTTAGTATCGAACCTCTCTGGAAGAACTCTAACAATTTTTCTCACAGGAACAGAATCATCAAGTTTTTCACCAAGAGCAAAATATTCATTAGCAATATCAGTTAATTTTTCATAGAATTCAGTTAAAGTTTCATTATCTGACATTCTAAGCTCATCAAATTTAGTTTGAAGCATAATAAATCTAGATCGCTTAACATCAGAAGTTTCCTCAAACTGAGTTTGAAGGATCTCCTAAGCTTCCTTGGTAGAAACACAAGATGATATAAGTTTGATATAACCTTCACCTACACCATTAAATATAGTATGCAAAGCTTTGCTATTGTAGGCAAAAAGTTTATTATCTTCAACAAACCAATCCAGTTCAGATTTTATAATAGAATTACCTGAGGAATTTGTCTCAACTGGAAGAGACCAACGTGATAAAACCATTCTCCAAGCTCTCTCACCTTGAGATTTGATGAAGGCCCTCATTCTAACTTTCCAATAAGGATAGTTAGAATCATTAAGCAACGGTGGTCTAGAAATCGAACTTCCTTCTGCAAAAAATGACATTTTAACACAAAAACGTTATAGGACCACACTAAGAGTTTAGTGTCCCGCTCTGATACCAATTGAAAAATCGTGTTTTTACAAATGTCAATTATATATAAGAAAATATAAAACTGTATGCGTCTGTAGAAGCCAAAAGTAATTCTGCTACTGCAGAAACTCATTTTGTAGTGACAAAACAGAACAGATAGAATATAAAATATTTGCAAAAAATTAAATAACTTGACACAAGAGATTTATACGTGGTATCAGTGTTCTCCCGAACACTCCTAGTCCACGGGACCACGCTCAGAGAATGAAATCAATTAATAAAGTATCAAAATTACAAAGACAATTGACTTAAACAAGTTTAGACTCCCTCTAAAGTATTGCCGCAATCCTTTGTAATCCACTTTATGAATCTGACTTCTTGAAACACCTTCAAGCCCAAACTCCCTTCGTCTTTTAAGTGTGAGTGCTTACTTCCTCCCGAAGTAAGGCTTCAACAAGTCTTCTCCCGAAGACCAAGTGCTTACTTCCTCTCGAAGTAAGGCTTTATCAAGTCTTCTCCCGAAGACCAATCTCTTGTTCAGTCAAGTAGTTCTTCACAACCTCTAGGTCAGAGTAAGAACAGAAATAGACAACTACAACCTAGATGAACAACTAGGCTCTCACAAAACAAAGAAAACTCTCTTCTCTCAAAAGATAAATGCAAAAAATGAATAATGGAAGAGCTAATTCGAATGGCTGCTCTCTAGGGTCTATTTATAGAACATAGAAACCTTAGAGATAGTCACAAGATCGAATCTACAGCTGTACAAAAACTTTTCTAAGAAAACACGATCTGTAGCATCAGATTTGGATGCTGACGCAGCAGATCAGACCAGAAACGGGAAACTTGCTATAATCGGGTCCGATCCTCTATCAATGCTTGATTCCTGCCAAAAACAGATTAGATATTCTGATTGTATCAAGATACAATCGAAATCAATAAGGAAAAGGCAATAATCAAAGTTTCCCTAAAAAAGACAACTTTCCAAAAGAGAATTACTTCTCTTTTAAGAAGTTTCCAAACAAAGGAAAGTTCAGCTGAAAAGTGCAACTTTCCTAACAAGGAAAAGAGCAACTACAAACCGAATAAACAAGGTAAGAAATCGGTTATGAATGTAAAAGAATCTTACCATAATAAAAAATATTTTGTCAACTAACTTGCCAAAAAAAAAAAGGACATTACACATACATTTATTCTTATAACGTTCAATTGTCAAATACATCCCCAAGTCCTCAAAGAAAATGAGGAAGAAAAGTGAACGATATTGTTCTGAATGTGTGATGATAGTTATCTTTTGCATTATCAGGAGGAATAATAGGCCTTGGAGAGGCAGAGGAGGATCGAGTTGGTTTATTACATACTTTGGCAACACTACCCACACATCCAGAGAGTGTTCACTAAGTATCTGATCCAATCTGAGATACGGGTTCATTGCGATATTTGATTGTGGTGAAGATTTGGGCTCGTGTAATTTAGACCTATTTTTTTATGTGTTAGTGATAAACGATAGAAAGATGTATAAAAATTAATTATATGCATGTTTGTGTCGGTTGAGAATAGGTTCAAACAATCAGAACTACCGGTTAATAATTGGTGTAAATATTCACTTTTTTTGTGTTTTGTAAAATATACATAGGTTATATGGACGCAAATGGATCTTTTTGTAATAGTGTTAAGTCAAAGAAAAGAAATATAAGAAAAGAAAAAGAGAAAATGAGAATTTTTAATAAGAAAATAAAATTTTAATTTTTTAATCTTTTAAGATAAATTTTTTTCATTTCTTTTTACTTCTAAAATAATTTCTAATTAAATTTAGCTAATGTAATAATATCATATGAGTGCTCAAAGTCCTAAATTATTTTTCTATTAGCTATGTATTGTAAGACACGAAAACTAACTAAAATCCATTACTCATTAGTCATTAACAAACATAATTTAAGGTGAAAACTCACAAAAGATAAGGAAAAAAAATTTGGATAAAAATGACAATGACTAAGTTCATGGGACATCTGTCACATTTTTATATTTTTATTTCAAAAATAAAAATGTAAATTTCTCCAAGATAAAAAAAAGTCACGCTCAAGCTTATAGAGCAAACATTTATTTCCCCGCTAAATAGGGCCGTCAATGTCAATTCATTCGGCAACGACGTCGTATTAAGACATCTTCCCGCTAAGCTAAAAGACGTAAGGAGTGGCATTAGTAGTAAATCTCGTATCATTATCACTTTTATCATCACACTCGAAGAAGGCGAAGAAAACGGCAGAATTGAGCCCTTAGAAAATAGCTGAGAGATTTCGAAGAAGAATTGCATACAAACAACAATGGAGAGTTTTTGGAAACGAGCTAAGGGATTGGCTGAAGAAGCCGCGAAAACATCTCAGTCACTGACAACCTCTGCCAAAATCTCCGACTTAGTCTCCGAAACCGCTAAGAGATCCAGGGAGTTGGCCGCCGAGGCCTCCAAGCGAGCCGATCTCATCAAAACTGCCGCCCTTAAGCAAGCCGATCAGATCAAGTCTTTCTCCTCCGATATCATTGTCAATCCTCCCACTCTTTCCTCTCTTTCCATCACCAGCTCATTCCCTTCTTCTTCCTCCTCATCCACCGGCGAGGTCTCGCAGTCCGACCTCCTCAAGTTTGGAATCAATGAAGATCTCACTGACTTTGTCAAAGGACTCACTTCTACTACATTCCAAAGCTTTACTATTCAAGGTTTCTGAATTAACTCTTATTCCAATGCTGAAGTTCTGATCTGATTTTTCGTAATTTTCCTGTTTTTCATTTTTAAAATAAATATTTCGTTTGGTTAGATGAAGCGGAGGGATCTGATTCAGAAACGTCGACTACGGCTTCGAATATAAGGAAAGATCTGACGGAATGGCAGGAGAAACATGCAAATCTTGTTCTTACTAGTGTTAAGGTCAATTTCCTTTATCTTTATCTTTCTCTTTATTTTGTTACCAATTAAATTCAGTCTGGGTTGTCATTTCAATTATTCTTTGATTGGAAGAGACTTTTAGTTTTTTTTTGTTTCTCTTTCTGTATTTAAAACTATTTAGCACATATGACGTGAATTTCTTAGTGGATAGTTGATACCTTACCTACAAAAGAAGCTTCAAATTCCTTTACAAAATTTCCTTGCTTGTCTAACAATTCTATGAAATAGTCAGTCATGGTATATTATCTTTGTATTTAGATTTTGATTGTTTCATTGGTCAATCATGTAGAATTAAAAATTACAAGTGTGTATTTATTATATTGATAAATAAATTTATGTGCTGGAATCGTGCGCACAAGTAGTTTCCCTGAATTGGCAACTCGGCCTCAGAATCTTTCAAATCATCTACAGTTTAGAAGTCATGCAACATTTTAAGGAGAAAGTCCCAACAAGCATTGGTGTTTGTTCAAGATTTAGTTATAGTTATTAGATTCAAACTATCGGACACTTATTTGATGATAATTTCATGTGTTATTTTTTATTGATAATAATTATAACAAAACAAAAGACAATTTTTAAAGGACTGAAAAATGAGTACTGATGTCACACTGGTAAAACCTCTTTTTGCAGCAAATGTCAAGGTTAAGATATGAATTATGCCCACGTATAATGAAAGAAAGGAGGTTCTGGAAGATATATTTTACCCTTGTCAGCAGCTATGTGGCTCCGTAAGTAGCAACTTATTTCAGCAAACTTAGTTTAACACCATTGTGACCGAGCTTTGTTGGGATCCCATTGTGCAGCATAGCTGTATGATCAGTTTATCACTGCAAAGCAAACCACGGTGGCAATACTTAAGAATGTTGGAGGAAGCTATTTATTTAGCAATCATATTTAAAGAAGTATTTAATATGTCAAAGGAGTAATATATACAAAGATGAAATGGCCAAAGAAATTATAGCACGTCTAGTTAGTGGACTTTTCTTTGGTGAATCTTTATTTGTAACTTTACCTCAGTGAGTTGTCTTTGATTTACATAGTTATGAGTTGCAATCAGGTATGAGAAGCAATACATGGAGGAGGTTAAGCTCAAAGAAGCAGAGCAAAAAAAAGATGACGAGACCAAACAAGCATCTGTGGTTGGAGGGAATGACAAAGAAAAAGGGATGGAGAAGAACCTGAGCAGTAAAACTTCCAAGTCCTCTTCAGCTGAGCAAGACTTGGATACTTTCCTATTGGGAGATCTTGAAGACAGTGATGGGGGACTAGGTATACAGCTGATCCTTTTATATTGTATTTGTTGCAGTCTAGTTCTATAATCCTCACACACGGAATCCTTGTTTTGTTAGATGCTTATGGCTTAAACTGGCACATAATCATAATGTGCCTTGCCTGCCATTGCTTATGTCATGCAAGATCCATTACTCAAACTTACATGCTCAACTGGGATTTGTTCAAACACATGATTTCATTGTTTGAATTCTCTTTATGTTTAAATGTGTTGAGTAGTTATACCTTATTTGTATTTCAGATGATGGTGAAGAGAGTTTCGATGACGATTTTGACAAGATTGATAATTCAGTAAGTTACAGGGATCTTCTGATTCTTTTGCATTGCCATTTTTCTTGTTGCATCTTTCGAGTTTTTAAATTTGTTGTGACAACTTTTCAAAATTCCTACTTGCAGGATGTTGAAGATGATAAGGAGCCAAAGAAGTGACAGCTGCTGTAAATATATTTTGAATTAATAAGCAAAAGTTGGTTATGGGAAAAATCAATGAGGTACAGCAGTCGTTGATCTATCACCAATTTGAACTTTGCTGATTATCAAGTTTCTTAGATCTTTGACTGCTTTGGTCTACCAAATTAGATGTGATTTGAGTTGATTCGTTTATTTATATATTATTCATGTTTACTATAAGCAACCAGGTTAAGTCATATAATATGCCATGAACTTTTATTATATTTAAAGGACTAAGCTTTTCTTGTACAGTGGATGTTCAAGCAGTTATAACTTTGTTTTCTCCCTGTCAGTGACTTTATCATTAGTGGCATTTGTTCTAACAAATATTAAAGCTAGTGCAGTCATATATAAGAGTACAATTTCTACATTTTCATTTATTTATGTGCTGTGTAGTGTTAGGTAGTAGGTACATTTTAATTTGACAATATAACACGTTAAATTAGTTAGATTGATTTTAAAAAGAAGATTTAAACAAGTGTGCAAAATGTAAATGGTTTTCATTATTATTATTACTATTATTATTATTATTTGAGAAAGGGAAATTATGGTTAGAATAACATAAAATGTTGTGTTACAAAATTATTTGCTACAAATGAGATATTATTTAATATAGTGGGGAAATGTTATAATTATTTTTTTTTTTGAAAGAAAACGTTTATAAATAGAAAATTAAACCTCACGGTCGTTACACAGAATATTGTTTGGGATAGACGATTCACTCAACCTACCAAACCGGTAGTTCGTGAACGCCCATTTGGTCACATTATGAACCATAAAGTTACAACATCTACTAACAAAAGAAAAATTACAACCATCAAATAGCCGAGAGAGTTTAACACAAAAATTAGAGTAGTTTTCAATTCCCCAACGGACATCTAACCCGTTAATCGAATTGATGATCGCTCTAGAATCGCTCTCTATAATAATATACTTCCAGCCTTCCTCTTTTGCCACTTCCAAAGCCAATCAACAAGCAGCCGCCTCGCCACAGAGAGCATCAGAGAAGTCCAATCTATTAGTCTATTATATTATTTTATATTATATAATGTTTAGATTAAATAATTAAGTTACAAATAAGTAAGGGTGACAAATTATTAATTTTGTCAAATTGTAACATACATTATGGAGTTACAAAATGTGTGTCGAATTATCACAAATAGGAGTTGCAAATCCTTTAATTTGATGATCACTTGAATATGTAACTCTCACTTCTGTTTCACTCTTAAATTAGTAAAAGATGTTACTAATTATTTATGAATGTGAATGAATGATAGCTATTGAAAAATATAAGTGTTGGAGACTTAATTTATTCATTTATAAGATATATAACTGGTTCAAAATCAAGTAAGAGTTATTTGGAACACTTTGAAGAAGAATTGGCAAAAATTGAAAAAATGGTTCAACATACAAGTGCATACATTTTTGAAAGTTTGGGAGTCTTTCTAACAGTTCAAAACTCCTTCAAATCACCCGCTTAATACCATAAACGCCTAATTTATGATTGGTAATATCCAAGGGCTTTATGGTGGTCATTCATGCTTATATGAGAATGAAAACTCTATAAATAAAGGCCATATTGTTCAATTGAGAGAGATGTAGTTGATATCATTTGTTGTGGTTATAACCTTGTGAGGATATGCTCATCCTTAAACACTAAGCTGAGAATATGAGGCTTGATAAATCCATAAGAGCATTTTTAGAGTTTTCCATAGGTGGCGTTTGGTTGGAGGTAATGAAATGGAATGGAATGGAAATGAAACAATTTTCATTCCATTATTTTGTTTGGTTGCATTTTAAAGTATTGGAATGACATTCGAATGGAATGGCTACTCCATTTTAAAAAGAAAGGAATGACCATTCCAATGTAACAAGAAAAAAATTTAATTATTTTTTTTTATCAATTTTTTGTATGCATTTTAGGGTTTATTCCATTCCTATTCCTATTCTCATTCCCATTCCTATTCCTATATTTTCATTCCTCCCAACCAAACGCCTATATGAGGGAGGAAATGACTTTTAGGACAAAGGTTCTTGAGCTTTGGTCAAGCTTATTGTATGTTATTCTTTTTCTTTCTTCTCTAACTTGTAATTTTGATGTAATACTTTTATTTGTATTTTAAGTATTTTGATTATAATCTTCCTATTCCCTTTTGTAATGAGAATATTTTTTAATAAAAACATATTGAGGAGTTGATATTATTTTACATATTGTAATTAGGTCATTGTTTTATTATTTTTTAGGGATATTGGCGGCTAAACCACCTAAACTTTACGGTTTGTAACACTTAACCACCAAAACTAAATTTTTGGCGGCTAAACTACCTAAACCTTGGTTCCGTTTTGCTCTGCACACCTCCGTCCAAAAATCAGCGTTAAGTGCCACAGTGGACTGTCCACGTGTACACACTTGTACACGTGGCAAATTTTTAGTGGTCCACCTAATATTAATTTTACAAAATAATTATAAATATTAAAAAAAATTAAAAAAATAATAAAAATATTTTTCTTACTTTTTTTTTTTCTTTTTCCTTTTCTTTTCTTTTCTTTCTTTTCTTTTTTTTTTTCTTCTTCTTTCTTCCTCCTCTCGCAGATCAAACACCCACACCCACACCCACCCACTCCTTCTTCTTCTTCCTTTCTTCATTTCTTCCTCTTCTTGCAAAATTAACACAAGACACGATCACATCACCCTCTTTCCTTGCTTCTCTGTGTGTGAACCAGTGATTATTCAGATTTGGAGAGAAGGACTAATGGAGAGAGACCATCGAGATGGGAAAGGCGTTTGTTCTCGGTGGAGGACGACGCTTTATTGACGGCGTTCTTGGGCTTGAAGGATTCTGGGACTTGGGGAACCATGGGGAAGTCGACGGGGTCTTCGCCTAGGCCAATGACGGCCGACGGTGGTCTGTTCGTGGATCCGAGGATGGGGGTTTCAGGAAATTTAGATCTCTTCTTTTTATTTATTTATTTATTTATTTTTTTGAGATATTAATTTGGGTTTTTTGTGGCAAATTGGGTTTGATACAGAGATTTTTTTTTAGTTTTACTTTTTGTTTTGTGTTATAACAGATGGACATATTGATTTTTATTTTTTAGTGTTAGATTTGGATTTGAGATATAGGTTATGGTGATGGGTGGTGACAATGGTGATGGAGGTAGTAGCTGTGGTGAAGATGGTGGGTGATTATAGCTTTATTTGATGTTATGTGTGGTTGTACAGATTGTGATGGAGTTGCTAGTGGGATTTGGGTGTTGACAAGGTGAATGGAGGTAATGGTGGTGTTGAAGGTGGAGGGAGGTGGTTCGATTGTTGTTGGTGACTCGCGTGATGATCGGAGTTTTGTTGATCTGGGGCTGGGCGGAGATGGAGGGTCGGGTTAGGGGGGTCAGAGAGGGCTGGGGGGGTTCTGTAGAAAAATGAAGAAGAAAAAAAAAAAGAAAAGAAAAAAAAGAAAAGAAAAGGAAAAAGAAAAGAAAAAGCAAAAAAAAAAAATATTTTTCATTTTTTTTTATTTTTTAATATTTATAATTATTTTTTAAAATTAATATTAGGTGGACCACTAAAAATTTGCCACGTGTACAAGTGTGTACACGTGGACAGTCCACCGTGGCACTTAACGCTGATTTTTGGACGGAGGTGTGCAGAGCAAAACGGAACCAGAGTTTAGGTAGTTTAGCCGCCAAAAATTCAGTTTTGTTGGTTAAGTGTTACAAACCGTAAAGTTTAGGTGGTTTAGCCGCCAATATCCCTATTTTTTATTACTTTGTACTTGTCTTTTTGTTGTTTTATATTTATTTTCATATTGTTTGCTAAGTTTTTTTAGAGTTATTTTTTAGTTGTTTTATTTTACTGAAACATAATATTTATATATTTTTGATACTTTAACATAATATTTTTTAAAATTTAATACAATAAAAATGTAAAAAAAATAAATAAAAAAGAATATATTTTTTGGTAAGATCTCCAATAAACAATGAAGTGGGCATAATCCGTTGACCCGACCCATTACTCTACTGTAACTGAGCTCTAGTGCCATTGCTACAGCTACTATCATTACATTCCAATTCCACTCCCAAGTTCCATGGCACAATGACCCTTTTCGCTCTCTTTCGCCTTAAGCGCCCTATCGAAACGCCGTCGTTATTGCTCCCACTTGGCTTGTTTTCAGAATTATCTTTCTTACGATATTCCTCTTTCTGTAAACGCCACTATTTCCCACCCTCACAGTCACAACAATCCCCTACTCATCCAGTCCCGAAGAAAGTCCCATTTCAAGCCTCTGCCCATGGAAGAACGTGGCAAGATCCTTTCCATTGGATGTCCAACACCAAAGACCCTGATCTTTCTCGATATCTTGATCGAGAAAACTCGTATGCTCAAGCTTTCATGGCTGACACACAAAACCTGCAACGAACTCTCTTCTCTGAGATGACTCAACGAATGCCTGCTACGGTTTCCACTCCTCCCGAGCCTTGGGGACCATGGTTTGCCCATTCCTTAATTTTGACAAATTTGGTGTTTTTCTTTTTGATTGGTAACTGTTCTTGTTTTGACCCAAGGCCCCAAGTTACAAACTAGTTAAGTTCATTACAACCTGCTCTGTACTTTGCATGAACTCGCCATGACCTTTCTCAGTGAATGCTCCCACGGTCTTTAAAAATTCTGTGTTGTTTTTATTCTTGGATTGAGGATTGAAAGTGTGATGGCAGTTTCGCTATTTTTCAAATTAATGCTTTGTTTCTTTCTTCCTTGGTTGGTGGAAATCATGTTTTAAAGTATGTGAATGCCCAATACCACAAAAAGTATGTCATCAATATAAAAAACTGCTAACAATTAAGGTGCCAGCTTTTGTAATTGAGTCATACTTGATCATTCAGGTTGTATTACCAAGACATTCCGGAAGGAAAGGAATACCCAGTCTTGTATAGGAAATCAAATGTTGGTAAAAGTAATTGGGTTAAGACTGCTCTCCAATATGCAAGGGGTGGAACAGGGAGAGAGGAAATTCTGCTTGATTGGAATGAAATTGCTGAGGAATATGGCAAGTTCTTTTCTGTTACTTATTCATATATAAATTTTATATATTTTTCTTTATAATATTTGTAAGTATATATTAGTAAATCTGTGTGTACGTTCGAAATTGTAGGTTATGTGCATGTGGGGATGTGTAGAGTGTCTCCAAACCATAATTTTCTTGCATACACACTTGATGTTTCTGGTAGTGAACAGTTCATTCTTCAAGTAAAGGACCTTAGAACTGGATGTATTATTCCAAATTTACAAGTTCATAGAGTTGTGAGTATAGCATGGGCTCTTGATGGCAATACATTGTTTTATACCCAGTCAGATGAGAATCAAAGACCTTTCAGGCAAGTTCTTTATTTTTTTTTTGTTACATGTAGTGAAAGATATTTCCTCACCTTTTTTTTTTTCTCTCAGGGTTTTGTACTTTAATTTACACTCCAGTAATACAGATGGTATTCCTGTATTTACAGAGAGCAATTCCAGCTTTTGTGTAGACATAACAAGCACAAAAGACGGCAAGTTCATAACTGTGAATTCAAATTCAAGGACTTCATCCGAGGAATGAATAGAAATAGCTGTTTAATCTTTTAAAATAGTATGTGCATTGAAACATTATCTATTTGACTGTTGTCAAGACTAACTTTATGCATGTGAAACTACAGGTTTATGTAATAGACGCTGCCAACCCATCAGGTGATCTGCGAAAAATACGTGAGCGTGTATCTGGTGTCCAATACTTCCTTGAGCATCACCATGGTTTGTTTTATATTCTTACAAATGATCCATCGAGTGTAAAAGAAGGATGGTCTGGTGAAGATTATTACCTAGCTAGATGCCCTGTTGAAGATATACAGTCGACTAATTGGCAGGTCGGGTTTGTTTTTACTTCATTTCTTAAAGAGGATGTTTCATGCTCTTTGTCATCCTCTCTCTCTGAGATTGTGCCATTCTTTAGTTATTCAATGTTGACTCGTTAAATAGTTCATCACTCTTTTTCATCATGGCCTCAATTCTCTTTTATTAGAATATCATCATTCCGCGAGGAGGTGTAACCATACAAGATATGGACATCTTCGATGGATATCTGGTGCTTTTTGTTGACAAGAAGGGTAACCCTGCTTTCTGTTCCCTCAGTTTTCCTATCAATGTTGATTGCGAGGTACTCATATTCAGCTTCTTACATACATAAATAATATCTACATAAATTATCTAATTCTTGAGTTAATTTGAGTTTATAGCTGGATTTTGTTCTGTTTGTAATGCATGGCTGCCCACAATCTATCATAAGAGAAAATAAAATTTTGAAATGTCTAGTGTTTACATACCAAAATCTAATCATTGTTATGTTATTTTCTTGTTTTATAGGACCTATTGGAGACTGAGAATCTTAATACTTGGTTGTTCCCTCTGCCTTCAAATTCATGTAGTGTCACTCCTGGTTCAAACCATGACTTCCTTAGCTCTGTATTCCGGGTGGTGCTTTCATCTCCAGTGGTACGAATTTAACTAGCTTGATTGCAAGGGATACAATATTATATGTATACCTATTTATGCATAATTTTCAGCCCCTCTCTCTCATTTTAGTAATCAGCTTTTTGTTCAGACTTCGTATCAGTAGAATCCATTTATGATGTTTGGGGCTTACAAATTATTTCCTTAATTTTTTTCTACTCAGTTTGTGAGTATTACATTAATACGGGAAGATATAGGAAATGTTTATTATGGTTTTAAAATTTTGATTGGCTTTTTCTTGTTCTTTTTGAGATTTGACAAGATGAGCTCAAGGAAACCTTCATTCTTTTGGTTTTGTAATCTTGTTATGAGGTGGCCAGAAATGGAGGATGAAACTATTTAGGTTGAGGTTTTTACTTTTGTAACTAAGGGAAATGGAATCATATCCTTCTTGATTGCCTTTTCAGATTTTGTTTAGCTATTTTTGAATTATGGGATATGCAGATGCCTGATATGATCGTTGACTATGATATGTCACGAAGGAGATTCTCTGTTGTACAGCAAGAGGAAGTGAAGGGTGTTTCCTGTGAAGTAGATACAAAAGAAATTTTTGACTTCAAACATGATGGGGAAGAAATATCTCAGTACAGTGAATCACAGACGTGGAAGGAATTTTCTAATGCATACTGCTGTGAAACAAAGGAAGTTGTTTCCTTTGATGGCACAAGAATTCCTTTGACTATTTTGTACTCTCGAGCAGCCTGGCAGAAGGGCCAGTCCCCTGGTCTTTTACAAGGATATGGAGCATATGGAGAAGTTTTAGATAAAAGCTGGTGTACAAATCGCTTGAGTTTGCTCGATCGAGGTTGGGTGGTGGCATTTGCTGATGTCCGGTAATTTTTATTATTGAGTCGCCATAGATTGATTGATAATAAGTTTACTGATAGGAGTGTACCAAATTCCTAAAACATATGATAATAATTATGTGTTTGTTTAATTGTTCAAAAAAAAAAAAAATTGTGTTTAAAAACAGCAGTGATTGCTTTGGTTCTTAGTTATTGTAATTGGTATGCTTCTGCACTTGACTGTTTATCTAATGACTTTTAAAGAAAAAGTACAAGTTATTTGATTGGCCACCATCATGTTAGATGCTATATTAGTGGCTATGTTCTCAACCGAAACAGTAATTTTGTAGTGTCACTTTGGATAATTGTACTTGTGATATTTAAAAATGACTGGTTTATATTGGCAGTGGTGGTGGCGGGAATAGTTCGTGGCATAAATCTGGCAGTGGTCTGTGTAAAAAAAACTCAATATACGATTTTGTTTGGTGTGCAAACTTCCTTGTTAACGAGGAATATGTGAATAAGCATCAGCTTGGTGCTATTGGATATAGTGCAGGGGGTCTTCTATTGGGACCAGCTATAAATATGTTCCCGAAACTGTTTCGTGCTGCAATTTTGAAGGTTGATTTGAACTCTCTAAAGAATAACATCCCTTTAATGATATTCTCAACTTCTATTGATGTTCGCTTAACATAGATTCCATTTCTTGATATTGTGAATTATGTCAGGTTCCATTTCTTGATATATGCAACACTCTGCTAGATGATAATTTGCCTCTTACAATTCTGGATTATGAAGAATTTGGTAATCCTCAGATACAGTCGCAGTTCGAGTATATTCAAAGTTACTCGCCCTATGATAACATTTCGCGTGGAAGTTGTTATCCTTCAATGCTCGTTACAGCTTCCCTTCACGACTCTAGGTAAATTCCTTTTGTATATTCTGTCATTTATAAATTAAATTATAGAATGAAGAATGCTTTCAAATACTTGTTGCATATTCATTTAATTTTTAGTCATATTTATTAAAACTGATGGAAATAAGTAAGAGAAGAGAAAACAATAACTCTTTCTCCTTCCTTTCCAAAAACATATCACATTACAAATTTTCTTCTTGTTATAGATTAGTAACAGGCTTGTTAATTTGTTCATAATTACCTCTTTATCATTGTAATTTTCAGGGTTGGAGTTTGGGAAGCTGCTAAATGGGTGGCGAAAGTTCGAGATAGTACATGTTCTACTTGTTCTGATTTGGTTATATTGAAGACAAATATGAGTGGGGGACATTTTGGTGAGGGTGGCCGATATGCTCAATGTGAGGAATCTGCTTATGAGTATTCTTTTCTGTTAAAAGCAATGCAGGTAGTGAACCATGATGAATAAATTAATTATTGATTTCGAGGATAATAATAATAATAATAACTATTATCATTCGAGTACACAGGATATTTTGCTCTTAAATTGTGATTTTTTCTTTTGGGTAGAGTTTTGTTCCTTGAATTTCTTTTTACCAAAGTTTTCTCAAACTAAACAAGTCTTTGTAAATATTTCTCTTTAGTTACATTCTACTTTTTTTTTTTTTTTTTTAAATAATTTATTTATATGGCTTTGAGTTACAGTATATATGTCTATTTTTAACAATTTAAGGTGCCGTTTAGTAACACTTTTGTTTTCTAATTTTTTAATCACAAAATGAAAGTAAAATTTTTGTTTTTAAAAATTTTGCTTTTGAAAAACAAAAATGGGTTCTGTAACCGCTTTTGTTTTCCAATTTTAAAAACAAAAAAAAAGGTGTATTCTGTAAAGTTCATTTTCATTTTTTGATTTTATTTACGTCGGGTCTAGGTTCGGGGTCGGATTTGGGTTCAAGTCAGAGGTCGGGTTCAGCGCCAGGACCGTGGGGGGATTTGGGTCCGGGTCATGATCGAAGTCCAAGATATTGATTAAGGAAAAAAAAAGTGTTTAAAAAAATATTGAAAGTGATTTTTTTAAAAAAAAAAATTGAAAAATAAAAACAGTTTTATAAAACATATTTTTAAAAAATATTTTCACTTTTTCAATTTTAAAAACAGAAAACTGATTAAAAAAGTGTTACCAAACGGCACTTAAGTTATTTGAAATTCAGTTTATCAACATTAATCATACAAACATTATCTCTAAGAATACATATTTATATTTCATAATTTATTATTATACTTATATTTATGTATTTACTTTTTGTAACTTATTCTTTTATTAAAATAATGGTGTAAAATACGGTAATTTACCTATTAGTTTGATCACATGAGCTTGTGTTTTTTTTTTTTTTTGGTTTCGCTTTAGTCTAGCCTAAGTGTTGCACTCTTATTTTTTTAATTTCTTTTTTCTTTCCTATTCTTTTAACTTTTCATGCATCTCTCTATCTTTATCTATTTCTCTTTCTTTTCTAACTTTAACAATAAATTCTTGTTACATCCTTAATTTTGAGTTTAAAAATAATATTATTGTGACTTATTTTTTAATATGATCATTTTAAAATGTAGGAAGTATATATTTTCTAGCATTTTTAAAAATCAAGTAACTATTTAGTTGCTTACCATATTAATTATATACTCATTTTTATACATTTTAATTTCGACAATATATAATTATAAAAATAAAAATTTTATAAACAAGTATCCAATTGGTATTATATTAATTTACCAATTAAAATATCTTGCCACTAAAAACTCCAACATCACAATATTTTTTATTGCCATCAGAAGCAATTATTTTTTTTTTTCAATAAATAATGCATATTAATAAAAGAATGAATCACTTTTATGTTGTGTGTGTAGAAAAGTAACTTCATAGCTACTTCTAAATTTCATTTTAGATATCATAAGCAATTAAATAGTTACTTCTTATTATGGCGACGATGAGAAAATATATAGTTTTCTCACATGTCAAAATGACCGCATGACAATTCATTAGTTTCGAAAATAAATTCAAAGGTTACTCAAATGTATTTTAAATAATAAGATATTATAATATAACATAAATGAACATAAATAAACTAAAAATGAATATATAGTTTAATATAACTAATCTAAAAATTAAAGATTATTTACAGAAAATATTTTTATTTAAAGTGGATCATTTTATGAAAAGTAATCAATTGGTATATTATCAAAATTATAAGTAATTTAAATATTAATATAAAGTATACTAAATAACTATTTTATATGTATACTTATTTGTTATACTATATGAAACTAATTAGTTTCTAAAATATACTCTAAAATAACTTATGAGAAATTTAAATGTTTACTAATTTTACCAATAATTTATGTGTTTTTTTTTTTTTTAAATTTTATTGTAACTTATTAGTTTATTAAATAGACTTGAAAGTAATATAAATATTTCTACAAAAACAAAAACAAAAAATAAGTAACGTAAAAGTATTTAAAATAACATATTAATTTAATATAATCTAAAAATAACATATTAATTAACTAATGTTAACTTGACTATTCAACCAATCTAGATGAGATAGTTCATTCCTTAGTGATTTTACCTCTTCATTGTTCTTCACATTCGAAACCCATAGTGAATGAGTGCCATGCCCACACATAGTAAGTCAAGTACTCAATTATAGTGAGTAAGACGGTGGTAACCAAACCCAAATAAGAGAAATAGATCCAGGTTTAGATCTTGATAATGCTCTGCTACAGAAAGGAATCAAGGGCTAGAGATCTTGAATGGAAAAAATACATAAGGGTTTAACAAAACCTTATGTGTTTATTCTGCTGCAATCAATGTAAGGTTTTCTTAAACCCTTATGTGTTTATTGCCCTTTCCACCACGGAAGCAGAATTTATGGCGACCACAAAAACATTCAATGAAGCGTTATGGCTTCAAGGAATTTTGTTTGAATTAAAATAATAAAAGGTGAAGTGACTGTGTACTCAGATAGTCAGTCCTCTATCCACCTCTGTAAGAATCTGGTTCATCATGAAAAGAGCAAACATATAGACATAAGACTTTAATGGACTAGAGAGAAGATATATAGAAGAATGACTTGTTTAGAGAAGATCAGAACGGAACATAATCCTGATATGATGTTGGGACTAAGGTCTAAACAGTACACAAGTTCAAGCATTGCTTGAACTTGATCAATATCAGAAGTTAGTAAATTGAGATTTCTGGAACACCAACCATGGTGGCTGCATTCTTTCTTCATCCCTATCAATATTTTAATTTGAAGTAACTAGGTGAATTTGTGGTATAGTTCCTCCAAATGAAAAGATCTCCATAAGACTGTCCAAGTAATGGAAAGTTAGTTATCTTCCAAAGTATGTTCTCGGATAGCTAACTTGTCTATCCAGAAGGAGTCTCGTGGAATGATAGTTGCCATTCGACCAAAGGGCGTTCCCGGAGGACTATCATGTCCACTACGGGTGTAGCCTTCAAGAAAGCTAGTCCTCCTCCGTAAAGGAGTTTTGAATGGATAGTTGTTCCTTCTGAATGGTGTTCTAGATAGTTGACTCCAACTTGATTTTTTCCTATCCAGAAGCCCCTTAAGCATTCGCTTCTGCCCTTTATTCAAATAGTGTATGTCTCATCCGAAAGCACCTTGTCTAGTGATGACGTGGAGATTCTGTTACGAGGAGTTTGTTAAGTTTGTTACATCGTAACTAACTTAACAACTTCGCATGTGCAGCCACCGACTTTAGGATCCATATCCTAGATCTATAAATATCTCCAACACTTATCATTTCAAGCACACTGAATTGAAGAGTTTTAAGATGAGACTTTGAGATTAAGAGAGAAAGAGATTGAGGGGTAGAAAGAGGTTTGGAGAAAAGAAAGAGATATTGGGCTTGGGTTTCGTATGAAGAAACTTGTGTCTTGATGAAGAAGATTCTTGGGTAATAGTGTGAGAGTTGAAACACTTTGAGAGAATCCTCTCGGCTGTATTGTACATATTCTTGCTCAATCAATAAAGAAGATTTGGTGGTGTTCCAGAATTGGAATAGAGCTATAGAGCACACCAATCTATCGAACTTGAGCCACTATATATCTTATTTTTGATTTTATCGTTTTACTGGTTTAATCGTTTCTGATTTTTAATACTCTATTCCTCCCTGTTTTCTCCGATTACTGTTTTGTGTTTGTTATTCTTGTCATTGCTAATATTTTGGTAATTAAATTTTTTTTGGATTTTGATTTTGCACTTTAGTCTTAATTTTCCCCACACATTGGATTGGTTGTGCGTGATAACACTGGCAAAGTTCATTATGCGCAGGAGCGAGCTTTCTGCCTGGCATGTTAATGTCGCTTGTAGCTGAACTGAAAGCCATTCGAATCGGGTTACAAGCTGGTATTGGGTGAGGCTGAAACTCTTTTTGGGTTGAATCAAATTGTAAAGAAGTGAGAAATTTAGGGTTTAGGGTTATGCAACAGCCTCCAGTTTGTGGTGTGTCGTTTGCTTTTAGAGAAACAAATCAAGTGGCCTATTATTTAGCCAATTTCACTCTAGTCAATAGGGTGAGTTTCAAGTGAACTCTGTTGTATTTTGTGTGTCCTGTAATATAGTTAGGTAAATTGGTTAATGTCATAACTGTCTTGACAGTTATGACAGTTGGTTATAGTTAGTTAGTTGTCCACTTAGGACTATTATAAATACCAATGTACAGGTTGTAATTCTTGTTATGTTTTAGAGCATAGACTTGTATAATCCTAATAATCAATATAGCAATAAAGATCAATTCAGTCTACTCTCTCTCGAGTCTCTACTCTCTTTCTCTCTTTTACTGTTTTGTGACTGTGTGCAATTGTTCGAATGTCCCTTATGGAATTCTGGTATGAGTATTGATCTAACCTGCTTGTTTCTAACAGGTGGTATCAGAGCTGAGGTTGTTTCTTGAAGATCTTGAATCAGATCGAAGGAAAGATTCTTAGCTGATGGGAAACACGAAGTTTGATCTGGAAAAGTTTACTGGCATGAATGATTTTGGGTTATGGAGAGTCAAGATGCGAGCTATGTTGGTTCAACAAGGACTTCAAGATGCATTGCTGGGGGAATCCAAACTCTCTGCAACTCTATCTGAGAAAGAGAAAACTGAGATTCTCGAAAAAGCACATAGTGCAATCATTCTCAGTCTTGGTGATCGAGTTCTCAGGGAAGTGTCCAAAGAAACAACAGCAGCTGGAATGTGGCTCAAGCTAGAAAATCTGTACATGGTTAAATCTCTAGCTAACCGATTATTCTTGAAGCAAAAGTTGTATTCTTTTCGAATGATACCAGGGAAAAGTGTTGAAGATCATTTAGATGATTTCAACAAGATCGTTCTTGATTTGGAGAACATAGGAATCAAGATCGAAGATGAAGACCAGGCCATTATTGTTTTGAATTCGCTGCCTTCAGAACAGTATGAGCATTTTGTCGACACTATGATGTATGGTAAGAGTTCTTTGACATTAGAAGAAGTTGTTACTGCTTTAATGTCAAAAGAGATCAAAAGGAAATCTGAGAACTCAGAGGAAAATGCTGGAGATGGCTTACTGGTTCGAGGAAAATTCCAAAAGAAGGGAAACAAGGCACAGGGAAGTCCAAGTAAAGGGAAAGGAAATTCAAAGACTAAAAGGAGATGTTATGTCTGCAACAAACCTACACATTTGAGAAAAGATTGTCCAATTCTCAAGAGTTACAATTCAAAGAAAGATGGAGATGCTGGTGTTGTCTCAGTTGGTGATGATAGTGATGGCTATGACAGTGCAAGTGTTCTTGTGATTACCAAGAATGACAGGGACAAGGTGTGGATTATTGACTCTGGATGTTCATTTCATATTTGTCCAGATAAGAGTCAATTCTCTAACTACCAATCAAGAAATAGTGGTACTGTCAAGTTAGGGGATAACCATTCATGCTCCATACAAGGAATTGGAACTATTAAGTTGCAGCTCGATAATGGAAAAGTAGTAGAACTGAAACAAGTAAGACATGTTCCTGATCTTAAGAGAAATCTTATTTCTGTTGCAATGCTTGATCATGAAGGGTTCAAAGTAAAGATTGAAAAGGAGCTGTTAAAGGTGATAAAAGGGTCAGAAAAGCTTATGGAAGCTATCATTGACAATGGCATATATGTACTGCAAGGATGTATCAAAAGAAGTCAAGCCAATTCAGTTCTGAAAGTTCCTGATGATGTCACTCTCAAATGGCACAGGAGGCTTGGACATATCAGCCATGGTGGTCTAAAAGTTTTGAGTAAGAAAGGTGTATTTGGCAAAGAACAGATCAAGGAATTAGATCTGTGTGAGCAATGCATCATGGGAAAGGCTACCAAAGCTAAGTTTGGAGTTGGAAAACACAAGACCAGAAACATTGTGGACTATCTTCATTCAGATCTTTGGGGGCCATCAAGAACTCAATCCAGAGGAGGAGCAAGGTATTTTCTGACTTTCATTGATGATTTTTCAAGACATGTATGGTTATTTATCTTGAGAAATAAATATGAATCACTTAACAAGTTTAAAGAACTGAAAATTTTGTTGGAAACTCAAACTGAGAGAAAAATCAAGAAGTTAAGGACAGATAATGGATTGGAGTTCTGTAAAGAGCAGTTTAATCAATTCTGCAAGGACAATGGCATTGGAAGACATCTTACTGTTCCTAGAAACCCTCAGCAAAATGGGCTTGCTGAGAGAATGAACAGAACAATTCTTGAGAGGGTTAGATGTATGCTGATATATGCAGGTTTGCCTAAGAAATTTTGGGCAGAAGCTGCTGTAACAGCATGCTATTTAATCAATAGAAGTCCTTCCTCTGCCATTGAGTTTAAAACTCCAATAGAAGTCTGGACAGGAAGCAATTCTAGCTATGACCATCTCAGGATCTTTGGTTGTTTGGCATATGCTCACATCAAACAGGGAAAGCTTGAACCTAGAGCAAGAAAATGTATTTTTCTTGGGTACCCAGAGGGGGTGAAGGGGTATAAAGTGTGGAGCATCGAGGATGGTAATCACCAGAAAAATTTTATCAGCAGGGATGTGGTGTTTGATGAGAAAGTCATGTACAAAGACCTGATGAATGTACAAGATGGAAATGCTGCAGCAAGAACTGGAAATGCTACAGCAAAGAATAGTGAAGAGAGAACTCAGTTTGAGGTGGAGATGGAACCAGATCAGGAGAACACAGAAGGAAATGAGATTCCAACAACTGAACCAGGCTATGAAGAAGGTCAGGAAGAGATGTCAGATCATGAACCAGAAGCTCCTGACTATATGTTAGTAAGAGACAGAAAAAGAAGAGCAGTAAAACCTCCTGACAGGTTTGGATATGCAGATGTTGTGCATTTTTCTCTTAGCATAGATGGCATTGAAGGTGAAGAACCTTGTTCCTATGAGGAAGCCATGCTATCTGATGATAAGAAGGAGTGGGACAATGCTATGGATCAGGAAATGGACTCTTTGAAGAAAAACAAGACATGGATTGTGATTAGAAGACCTGCTGGACAAAGAGTCATAGGCAACAAATGGGTTTACAAGCACAAGGATGGAATTCCAGGTGTTGAAGGGGCAAGATTCAAGGCAAGACTTGTTGCCAAAGGTTTCTCACAAAGGGAGGGAATAGATTACAATGAAATTTTCTCCCCTGTGGTGAAACACACCTCAATCAGATTGCTTTTAAGCATTGTGGCAACTGAAGACCTTGAATTGGAACAATTAGATGTAAAGACAGCCTTTTTACATGGAGAATTGGATGAACAAATTCTCATGAAGCAGCCTAAAGGATATGAAATAGAAGGTAAGGAAGACCATGTCTGTTTACTCAAGAGATCCCTATATGGACTAAAACAGAGCCCAAGGCAATGGTACAAGAGGTTCGATGACTTTGTACTGAAAGTTGGTTTTAAGAGGAGTGCTTATGACAGCTGTGTATATGTCAAAAGCACAAAAGGAGTTGTTTATCTTCTCCTATATGTTGATGATATGCTCATTGCTAGCAAGAGCATTGGAGAAATAAACAAAGTTAAGAAGATGCTGAACCAAGAGTTCGAAATGAAGGATCTTGGACCAGCTAGGAAGATTCTAGGAATGGAAATCACTAGAAATAGGTCAGCAAGGAGACTAATGCTGACACAGAGTGGTTACATTTCCAAAATCTTAAACAGATTTGGTTTTCAGGATGTAAAACCAGTCTGCAATCCCTATACACAACAGTTTAAACTGTCCAAATCTCAGGCTCCAGCAACTGATGAAGATCACACACTTATGGAGAGTATACCATACTCTAGTGTAGTAGGGAGCATCATGTACCTAATGGTCTGTACAAGACCTGATCTCTGCTACTCTGTGAGTATGGTAAGCAGATTTATGGGACAGCCAGGGAAGGATCACTGGACAGTAGTCAAGTGGATTATGAGATATCTTAAAGGGACACAAACTACTGGGCTCACATATGGTGCAAATTGTAATGGAGAAGAAGTAAGAGGCTTTGTAGATTCAGATTATGCAGGAGATATTGACACTAGGAGATCTCAGTCAGGCTATGTTTTTCAACTAAATGGGTGTACAATCAGTTGGAAATCCAATCTTCAATCCATAGTGGCACTATCTACAACTGAGGCAGAATATATAGCTTGCACTGAAGCTATTAAAGAAGCTCTTTGGCTCAAAGGAATTACAGCAGAACTGGGAATCAATCAAAGAGAGATACCAGTTATGTGTGATAGTCAAAGTGCTCTCCATCTCAGTAGAAACCAAGTGTTCCATGAGAGAACAAAGCATATTGATGTGAGGATGCACTTTATTCGAGATGTAATCTCAGGAGGAAAAATCAAACTACTCAAGGTTTCAACTGATGACAATGCAGCTGATGTACTCACTAAATCACTGCCTACTGCTAAGTTCTCAAAGTGCCTGCAAATACTGAATGTTTCTAGCACCAATAATAACTAAGTGTCTAAGGATTCTTTCCTGAATATATTACAAGTCAAGGTGGAGAATTGTTGTATTTTGTGTGTCCTGTAATATAGTTAGGTAAATTGGTTAATGTCATAACTGTCTTGACAGTTATGACAGTTGGTTATAGTTAGTTAGTTGTCCACTTAGGACTATTATAAATACCAATGTACATGTTGTAATTCTTGTTATGTTTTAGAGCATAGACTTCTATAATCCTAATAATCAATATAGCAATAAAGATCAATTCAGTCTACTCTCTCTCGAGTCTCTACTCTCTTTCTCCCTTTTACTGTTTTGTGACTGTGTGCAATTGTTCGAATGTCCCTTATAGAATTCTGGTATGAGTATTGATCTAACCTGCTTGTTTCCCAACAAACTCCTTATGCTTGTCAAACTCTACGCTTCGACCAGCCAATTCTTGTGTAATCTTTTATTCGGTTATGAATCTCAATTTAAGAAAATGGTAGCAAATTTATGTATATGATAGTCACGTGACAATTAAATTGAAGAATGAGAATCACAACTTAATAATGCGAACATGCTTTAATGAGTTTCAATTCTTGAAAGAAACATCTAATAATTAAAGTGTTTTCCTTTCAATTTTGCATGATGTTATTTTATTTTCACGAATTTAAATTTTATATAGCTACGCCACCCATTATTATTGATTATTATTATAAGCTAGCCTCCTTGGTGGTATGTATTGTACAAGGTTTCAAATCAAGCATTTTCTCAGTTGTTATTATCACGTATGTAACTGCCCATCTCAACAACTTGTATGATTATATTTCAATATCTAATTAAGGTGATAACAACTTACATAATGTTAATAATATTATAAAGACGTATATTAAATCAAAAGAAAGAGTATGTTAAAAAAAAAATCAAAAGAAAGAGACGTATCATCAACGGTAGTACTACTCCCTCCCTTCTCATTAATTTTACATATCTTATATTCTTTTAATAATACTTATATGATACTTTATAATTAATTAGTTATTTTTATATTATTTATTAAATTAAAATATTTAAAAGCTTATAACATTAAAATACATCAATAATAGTATCGTATTTTGTTATATTTGGTGTCTTAAAGTGACTTTTATGTGACATTTCATATGAGGTTTAGAGTTAATGAAAATGAGAATATAAAATTTAAATTAAATTTAAATGATAATAGAATTGTGTTTCCAAGAAAGTCTCATTTTTTAATTAAAATAGTGTAAAATATTAATCTCCTCATAGGCATGAGTTTTATATATGTCTACTCTTTCTAACTCTACTCTCTCAAACTCAAACTCACATAATAGAGACTCCATTAGATAGCAGAAGGTATAAAAATATAGCTAAAATAAAAATAACATTCCAATACTTTAGAATAAAACCAAAAAAATAAATAAAATAAAAGTTGTTTCATTTCTATTCAATTCTATTTCATTTCTTTCAACCAAATGTCACCTTTGCATTTCCTTTAAACAAAGGCCTAAAACGCACTACAAAAAATCTTATTTTAATTCACAACAAAATTTGTGACTAAAAGTAAAAAAAAAATTGTGACTAATTATTAATTAGCATTCTTATGTTGTGACTAAAAGATCCGTGGCTAAATGTATTAGTTAAAAAAATTACAATTTGTTGTGACTAAATATGGTTTTAGTCACAATACTTGTTGTGACTAATAGTAAATTAGTGACAACTTATGTTTAAATAATATGTTTTAGTCACAAGTAGTTTTTTGTTGTGACCAAAAGTTACATTTAGTCACAAAAAATTTATGTTGTGACTAAAAAGTTGTCACTAAAAGTAATTGTTTATGGTAGTGACACTAGATGGCGTTCGGTTGAAGGTAATAAAATAGAATGGAAATAATTTTTATTCTATTTCTTTGTTTGGTTGCATTTTCAAGTATTGTAATGTCATTCTAGTGGAATGATTTTTATTATTTTAGAGGAATGACTATTCTATTTTAAAATAGAAAGAAATATCGTTTCAATGCAAAATAAAAAAAAATATATAATAATATTTTTTATCAATATTTAATGCATTATTTTTATTTTTATTACAATTCATATATTTATGTTTTTATTCTTTCTAACTAAACTTGACTTATGTTGTGTGATTCAAAGCTATAAAGAGTGTCTTGAGCCATTAGAATAAAAATATAGGATTAGAATTTCCCACAACTCTAAGGTGGTGTTTGGTTGGAAGGAATAAAAATATTTGAAAGGTGAAGATTGGCCTTGGCATTAGAATTTCCCACAACTCTAAGGTGGTGTTTGGTTGGAAGGAATGAAAATATAGGATTAGGAATATAAATGGAAATAGGAATAGAATAAAATTTAAAATACATAAAAAAAAAATTGATAAAAAAAATCATTAAATTTTTTCTTTTGTTACATCAGAATGGTCTTTCCTTCCTTTTTTAAAATGGAATAGTCATTCCACCAAAATAGTGGAAACAACATTCCAATACATTAAAATGCAACCAAAGGAATGAAATGAAAATTGTTTCCTTTCTATTTCATTCTATTTCATTACCTCCAACTAAATGTCACCTAATACTATAAAGAAGCTTAGAAACACACTATTTGTAATAATATATTAATTCTCCGCACAAATGTCGGAGTACATACTATATATATGTTAGAAATTATTATGCTCCAATAGAAATATCAAATCAATAAGATTACAATTCTTTGACAAATAATATAAAGGACAAAAATATAGATTAAATAATATTGCAACACTAAACAAAATATACACATAAAATAGAGAATATAGAGATGAAGAGAAGAATTACAACTCAATGCAATAAGCTACACATAAACACAATATAGAAATAGCATAAATATAAAAAGATGTGAGAGCAATTTCAACACCACATACACCACAAGTGTATAATAAGAGAATCACCAAACTTGAACAAGGTCTTACACCTTTGTCGAAAAACTTATTTCCCCTACTACAAGCACTTAGGGAAAAGAAAAGAATGAAAATAGCTTTCTGGATTTATCAAGCCTAAAATGTTTCTAGAAATGTGCTCTCTTGATAGAAACTTGTTATGTTACAAAATGAACCCAAAACCTTTATTTATAGTATTTTGAGGATCACATATAAAAATTAAAGTCTTTTTCACCACATGGCTGTTACCCACACTTTAATTAGTGTTTAATGGGATGAAAACGTTGGACAAGAAAGCTGGAAACATGCTCAATCGATTCATATACATTTATGGACGTTTTTAAAAATAGTTCCAAGTGTTCGTAAAACAATCATAAAATAACATAAAAATAACCATTAAATAACTGTTTCTAGAAAATTCAGAATTTAGTTTTGGTAATTCTTCTCCGAATTAAATCTTTCTCCAACGTCCCAATACTCATTTAAATGATATAATTGAGTATTGTAGCAGTTTCTAACAATAAGAAACTTATCGCATGGATTCCATAACTTCTATATGTAATAAAGTCACTTAATTACATGTGATTCTTAAGTTACAATCTATTTTTAGATTTGTAACTCCTCATATGTTTCGACGTTTATGTGTTTATTATACTGTATATGATATAATACAACCTCCAACACATAATATATATTAATCTCATATTAATATATAATATGTCACATTTAAATATTTTAATCTACCTTACATTATAACAAATATTATAATATTTCCCCACTAGATTAAAATTGTGACATACCATTGTAACATTATTTAATCAATCAAATATTACATATATCTCTCACTTTGATTGAATAAATCAAACACTTTTATAGAGATCTTGCTTAGATGCATAAAGTAAAATATCTTTCGACTTGAATTTTACCTTAGTGTAGTTACCACAAAGTTTGTTGAAATTTTGGTTCCATAGCATTGAGACCTCACACATACAAACTGGTGATAACACACACATCTTTGCTAGAGTTCACTTGAGACCTCATTATATCTCGCTTGTACACCGTTAATGGCCATGTGCAACATCCATTTCATGGACTCTCTAGCGAATAACTCCCAATTCTCATAAGAGGCGGCACCACCTCTTGTCCATATAGGTGGAAATTAGTGTCTCACAATTACCAATAGTACTCTTTCATAGATGAGAAAAGTTGAGTACTACTTTTTCACTCTATTGACTTGTTATTACCTATTGCACTTAAGACTAGATTTTTACTGGTGTTATGATAGGTTACCATCAATGAGTAAAACTCTAAGGGAGTTTAGGTCCCATCCCTTGAAATTTCAAGCTTTAATCTTGTACGGAGATTAAGCGATTCGTTATAACCACACACTTTTCGATTCCAAGTGAATCTTGCTAGCCAAAATTAGTGTTCATATTACATGGCCACTTTTCTCCTTAAGTGCTTAAGCTTTGAAAATTCAATCATAAAATATTAGTTTTTACACAACTCAAATTCGCAATAATTTTAATACTAAGCATATTAAAATTAAACACTAATTTAGACACCAAACATGTTTAAATTACACTTTATTTTAAGACACCAAGCATGTCTTAAATTTTTCACGTTGGAGTACACCCCCACACTTTAACATTTCACTATCAAGTGTATATAAAATATCACTTTTGTGTATTTTTCTTATGAAATGACTTTTTAAGGTCACTTTGAATAATACCATTTGATATTTTTTCGTTTTCTCAACAAAACTAAAATATCAAACTCATGTCACCATTTAAAAAAATAATGTGATTATTTTTACCCATAATTTGAAAGTTATCTCCTCAGTGAGATTAACTCAAATATTATACCAAAATTAACAAAATTTTCATCAATTTTGTTCACCACTTTGGTTATTTAAGATTCAAAATTGCTTCTCCAACTTTGTTATCTTTTCACAATTTTTGAATCCACCATGATTCACTTTGATTTGAGTCTAAAGTTGTTCTTCCAATTATGACTCATTTTACAAGTTTAGATCCACTTCTGATATATTTGTTCTTGCTATGACAAGACAAATCTCATAAGTGTAACTCTCATAGTTCACTTTCTCATCTTATAAAATGAGATAAAAACCACTAATGGAAAATCAATTCCAAAACTCCATTCAAAAAATGATGAATACATCTTTTCTATCATTATCTCTATTATTATTATTATCATATACACTAAATATGATTAATTATACATATATTATTTTATACCAACAATATATATAACTCTCATGTATAAAATTATACTAATTAATATAATATGTGTGTTACTATCATCTCATACATAAAGCAATAAAAACAATTGGTTTTCTGCATCGCATGCCATAGCAACTAACATTATGTTGCCACACTTTGTCTTCAAGAATGTGCCATTGATACTGGTGACAGGACGACAAAAAGTAAATTCCCTCCTACATGCACCAAGTGACAAAAAATAATTATTGAACTGCTCATCCTCTACATGCAGGTCAGTAATGTTACATGAATTCTTTTGTTGGAGCATGTACAAGTATCTAGGTAGCTTCATATAGGATAACGATAATGTACCCCCTAACATACGTAAGTTCCTCTCCCTGAACCTCCACAATGTTACTTGACGGTGATCTGAATGTTTTTTACATCTATATTACATGTGTGTTTATTGAAAAATATAGCAACCTCAAAGTTGTTAGAATGTATCTTCTTCTTTCCCCTCAATCTCCATTTGCAATCTGAATCCTTGCATATAACGTACAACACATTGGTGCCTAATTTCTTCACCATCCACTTAAAATTGTAATTGATTGAAGATCCTAGCCACTACCTTGTCTCAATTCTTCCTTATTTTCGTACACATTGCTAAGTTGTATCTCCCCTAATTCTTTACTTTGTAAAGAAGTAGTAAGCTCATGATTTTCTATTATATATTTCTTTGTCCACATAAGAGCTTTCAAATTGGTACAAACTTTGAAAGACAAGAACGTAGAGACTAGTGCATGACGAGGAGCATGTTCTTCTGATCTTCCTTGTCAACTACTGCTAGTTCTAGGTATATTTCTCTTTTCATTACGGGGTTATCGTTCTCGTTGTGCACCATAGTTGCTTGGTGCACAATCTAACCTCAAGAAAGGTACCTCTACGGCTTCATTGACTACCAAATCATGTTCATCATCTATATTTAAATCTACAATAGCATCATTATTGTAGAAGAGAGTATCGAACTCCTTAAACTGACTGAATCCTGCCACTTCTTGTTGTTGATCTACATTGGTAGGAACCTCCTCATTAACACCACCCCTAATATTCTTTTTTTTTTTTCAAGAACAAAAGATCCTACCACACTTCAAGGGAGAGGATAGTAGGGGGTAGGCTCCAAATTCCCATCCTTTCTTACTTTGGTCACAAATAATGGCATAAATTCTATGTTCGATATTGACACTCTTATCTCTAAGAACACTCTTAGTTGGCATTCTTTCATAATAACATTTGGTAGAACTATTTGCTCCTCCATGTACAAGGAAAAACTCTCCAATTTCAACCAACAAGTCTGTTGGGTTTTATGCCTTAAATAAAACTCATTTCAATATAATCAGATTTACTTATTAATATAGATCAGAAATAACATTTAATGTTGCATGGTTCACATGATTTATTTCATGATTATATGTACATAATGTATGAATTCATCTGAAACTCTTTTCACATACTTGATCCTGTTTATTGTGTCGTCAACACATTGGAAAGTAAACATGACTATGTGAATAAAGTTTCCTAGATTTATCAGACATAGGGTTTTACTGATATGATAATCTACAACAGAGTTTACTTGCATTTGGAGAAGTGCTATGTTCTTTCCAAAGCATTGGTTAAAGTAAAGCTCAGGTTGGATGCATGGAGTATGCATCGGAAGGGACCGATATTGAACTTTGACTTAGATTTATTAAACTTACCGTAATATCTATTCAAGTCAATATCGCCTAGTTGATCCTAGATCAAATGATCTTAATCCTGTTATGATTAGGCTCAATCTTGAAAGGGTATACGTGTTCTTTGATTTGTTAGTTAAGTCTACTTTTAGGTTAGGGTGATACGTACATTTTGGGAACACAGTAGTGCAATTGAGTGGGAGCACTAACATAAACATGGAATCTATAGCTTCTATCTGGCGAATAGTAAGTAAAGGATGATCTCCTTCGAGCTTGACCAAACAAAAATAAATGGTGGAGATCTCATTTCACATAAGCTGAAATATCATTTATACGGGGTTAAGTGTTTTAAGGATAAAATACATTGTAGGGTGTAACGGTAATCTAATCCTTTTACAGTGTAGATCATTCATATGGAGGATCATTGATCAAATTAGGATTATAACAATGGATAACTAATGATGTGTCTATATGGTGGAACATATAGAGCATTCTATATACTAAGAGTGAAATTCTAAGTTCTATGCGTGGATTCAACGAAGAATTAATAAGTTAGTGAATTTTAGTGCTAAATTCTTGATCTACTTATTGGAAGCTCGGTTATATAGACTCATGGTCCCCACACTAGTTGAGATAATATTGCTTGTAAGACTCATGTAATTGGTTTTGATTAATCAATTATAATTCTCAAATTAGACTATGTCTATTTGTGAATTTTTCACTAAGTAAGGGCGAAATTGTAAAGAAAGAGTTTTAGGGGCATATTTGTTAATTATGATACTTTGTATGGTTCAGTTAATAAATATGATAAATGAAAATATTATTTAATAATTATTTATAGTTATTAAATAGTTAGAATTGGCATTTAAATGGTTGAATTTGAAAATTGGCGTTTTTGAGAAAATCAGATGCAGAATTGAGAAAACTGCAAAATCCAAGTAAGGCCCATTAATGTACATGGCCGGCCACTTGGTTTGAATTTTTAAACTGATATTTTCATTATTTTAATGCCAAATAATTCAAACCTAACCCTAGTGGAATGCTATAAATAGATAGTGAAGGCTTCAGGAAAATTACACTTAAATTTTCTACTTTTTCATTCAGAAAAAACTGAGCCTTCTCTCTCCCTATCTTTGGCCGAACCCACTCTCTCTCTCTTCCTCATTGAGATTTCAAAATTCTTAGTGTAAGAGTAGTGCCCACACACAGCAAGTGATACCTCAACCATAGTGAGGAAGTGATACCACAGGAAGAAGGAGTTTCAGCATCAAAGATTCAGAGAAAGAGATCCAGGTTCAGATATATATAATGCTCTGCTACAGAAAGGAATCGAGGGCTAGATATCTGAACGGAAGGAGTCATATTATTCCGCTGCACCCAATGTAAGGTTTCCTAAACTTTATATGTGTTTATTTCATCGTTTTAGAAAGTTCATATTTAGGGTGTTAATCAACATACTTGTGAGTAGATCTAAGATCCTGGTAAAATAATTTCCAACAACTGGCCTCAGAGCCATGGTAATTGATTTACTTGCAAGAAATTTGGACTTTAAAACGACTGTTTGTTTGTTTTTGGATAGTATCATGTTGTATTGAGTGTTATTTGATGATTGATTGGTGTTTGTGAATTTTCGTGAAAATAATTGAATATCTGTTTCTGGAATTATTTTTATTGGATAGTATGGAAAAAAATTAAGCAAGTTACTTTTTTACAGAACTCAATTTCGATTTAATTTGAATTAGTTATGATTTTTTGAAGATTCGAAAAAATCGAATTGTGCTGAAACTTGCATGCGCGCGCGGAAATAATGCAGGACATGATTCCGCCGCACAAACCACGCCCACACAGCCCCAAGTGCGCCCATGGACAGTATGCCTGGCATATTGTCCGTACAGCTCACAATTTTTTCGTTTTTCTTCATTTTTTCATGCTTTTTCATGGAATTAACTTCCGATTTTTCGTGTAGTTCTGTATTTATACTATTACTATTCCTAATTCAATTCTAATTATCATTATGAATTAATTTAATATTTTTTAAATTTAATTCAAGATATTAGTATAATTTGAATTTAAAAATAGTTAGTATCTATCTTTTTTGCTTAATAATCTATCTTATTTTTAAATTTGATTATATCTTATCTTATTTTTAAATTTGAGGTCAGATTTTAAATTTTTAAATTAATTTTTTTTTTTAAAATAATTTGACCTTATTTAAATTTAAAATAAGATAACTATAATCATGTAATTTTAAATAGATGTAAGATATTTTGCTAACTTTTAAATTTTGTTATTTTATTTATTTAAATTACATTTAAAATCTGAAAAGATATTCATTTATCTTTTTAAATTTTTTATTTAATTTTTATTTATAAAATAACATTTAAATTTTAAAAGTAGTTAGCAAATTTTGAAATGATATTTAGGTTGGTTGAAACCTAATTTTTCAAAATTGTAGGTTTAATTTTCAATTTAAATTTTTAATTTAATTTCGAATTTTTTTATTTCAATTTTTTTTTTAATTTTTGAATTTTTTTTAATTAATTAATTATTTAATTTAAAATTAAATAAATCCTACATCCAACTATCCAGCTAACCTTGTTGCAGGAGTATGTGTTTTAGCTTGTGTGTAAGTTTTCAAAACCTATTATTGCTTGATTGCAAATAGCCATGGTTAACTTGTTGACAGATCCAATGATCTGATTTTAACTCATGGCTCCCTTGGTCAAGTAAATAATTTGTAACAGGTATATTTACAATCTTCTTTCATCTGTGTATGACCTAGCAACATGATAGGACCCATCCAAAGTATGTCTGTGTGAGCCTATGTGTTTAATTTTATTATAGATGCATATAGGTTGCTGTTGCTAAATAAAATGTCATAGTTCTTGATAGATTTTATTTAGGCCCATTTAGTTTTTGGGCTTAGTCAATTAATAACAGTTGTTCATTTTAAGGTTAAATTCCTCTCTTTTGGGCCTTGTGTGAGAGTTAGGAGCCATAGTAGTGGGTATGACATACTGAACCCAGCACCCCCTCACATGAACCACCCCAATTGTGAATGCCCATTTGCCTGATTTGAATAACTGTACTAGGTTAATTAAACTAGTTTAACCTAATAAAATTTATTAGCAACATAATTAATTTCATTTATTGTAACGCCCTAATCTATAGGAACGCCACGTGTGTGATTTTATAAAACTAGTTTAACACTAATAGATTAATTAATTATTAAAAACTGTGAGGATAATAAAAACTTGACTAAAATAAAACACTAAAAACGGACATTATAACGGTAGTAAAAAGGAGTTCCGAGAATCCCTGTTATAAAAGATTTATCCAAAAGACGATATACAACAACAATTCAAAATACAGCAGACACAGCCAGTCTAAAACAACTCAACACGTAGGCTGGTGGGGTCAATATGTACATTGCTGGAGAAGATCGCCATCTCATGGTTGTTCTAATTTTGCCTTGCCCTTACCTGCACCACAAAGCACCCGTGAGTCACACAGACTCAGCAAGAAAAGTAATAAAGAAGGATACATTAAATAGCTAATTATACATTTCATTATCACAAAATGATTAAACTATAACATTTAATAGTAGGTAATATAATCAGTCATATGCATAAAACAGATATGCTCATATATTTGCATTGCCTAAGGCAAGCCCGTGTCATAATGCAATATCATATATAATATCATTGCGCCACCTAATCCGGTGAGCCCGTGCCACAACTTGACATTAATATATCGCATCGTCTAATCAGACGATCTCGTACCTACGCTCGGTACTCATCATATGCCACTGACGCCCGTACCTTTTCCTGGTACGTCCCCAAATATATTGCATCACCTAATCAGGTGAGACCATATATTGTGTCCATAGTATCATTACATTATCATTGCCTAATCAGATAATCAATAATTTCAGAACCTGTCATGCCATGTGATACATTATACTTTTCTTACCTCAAGTTCCGAATCAGGTATGTTGGCTGACCTGCTTGGAGAACGATCGATAATCTCAGGCCCTATGTCATAACAACGATAAACCAATAAATGTTTATCCCAAAACACTACTTAACACTCGTGTAAGATAATCTAAGATTTTCTACCAAATCCCGCGGTATAAATACACTAAAATAAAATTTATATTTTAGCTCTAAGACATACACCATACTTTTGAGCTCATCACAAGCTTCGAAACGGTATATAGAACGTCCAAAACTGACACCCAAGTGAAAAGTTATGGCCAAAATACGAAAATTACTTTTCTAAAATAAATAAATAAATAAATAAATAATGATTTTAAAAACTAGATATGATAACATTTCATATCTCTTATATCAATCTATTCTCTCTACACACACAACACACATACACACATATAAGAATACATGAATAATTAATAGATTTCAAAATATTGCACCAATTATATATATTTTTTTACATTTACAATCACAAAAGACATGATATCTAACTATATATACGTATATATAAATATTCAGATCACTTCCATTAATGTATTTGATTCCAATGATTAAACTATCCTTTAATTTATTCACACCACACCCAAAATCTAATCCAACATCAAAAATTATAAACTTCAACTACATATACAATTCCAATAGCAAAATAAAAGAAGACTTACCCAAATATCCTATGCTAGCTCTAAATTCTCAATTTCCAAACATAAATTAATGGTAAAATTTTTAGAAAATAGTAAGAATGAATGATGATGATGATGATGTTGATGATGAGACTTACAGTGGGTTTGGCTATGTACGAGAGAGAGAAAGAAAAGTTTAGGTTTAGTTCTCCTTTTATGTTTATCATATATATAAGTGTGCTTGGCCTGAAGCAATTTCAAGGATGGGTGACCTCCTGGGAAGTGTTCTCAGGAAGCGTGCGAGTGAGGACAAAGCACGCAGGAAACACTCGTGTTGATCTGTAGGGCTAGTCGTTAGTCCATGAAGTAGCCAGAGTGACGTACTCGTGTATAAGAGCCATTCATTCCGTGGGTGTAAGGACCCAATGGAGGCTTGAAGCGGGGACGTTACATTTATTTTGAAATTAATTTAAGAAAATTATAGTTTAAAGAATTTTTTATTCTAAGCTAAACTATATGTATTTTCTTGTATTTAATTAAATATATAATTATAACCATCTAGATTCTTTCTGAAGCTTAATTCAAATTTTTCATTAAATAGTCCTATTTAAGTTGATATTTAGTTATCTACAACTAACCAACTTAAATCTGAATATCTTTTGGATTTAAAATTTCAAAATTGAGTTGAGGAATTTTAGGCATTGGTTATTAAGATTCTTTACATATTTTTTAAGTTAATATCTTTTCGAATATTAACTTAAAATGGAATATTTTAGATATTTTTTTTTTTAAAGTTAATATCTTTTCGAATATTAACTTAAAATAGAATATTTTTAAATTAAGTGGTTACAACTTAATTTTTGATATTTAATTAAATTTAAATTTGAAAATATTTAAGTTCTAGATTTTTTCTAATACAACTTAAATTAGATATTTTTTCAAATTTTGTGGAAAAGATACTTAATCAAATAAGATATTTTCTAGATAGTTATTTCTAGACTACTTATTATTTCTAATATTAAATAGGAAAATATTATACATTGTGAAATTGATTATTTAAATAATTAATTTTGGTACAATTTATTTTAAGTATATTTTTTCCTAGTATTAAACTAGAGATTAATAATTAAGCCTTCTCTACACTTAATTATTTATTTCTTGAATTTAATACATTTAATTAATTTGAAAATTAAATATCTAAGTTGATTTTCATCATGATACTTAAATATTTCTTTTTCATGACACTTAATTAAATAGAAAATTATTTTTAGTTGAAATTTATTTTTTCAACTAAATTTAAATTATTTTTAAAATATATTTTTTCTTTATTTTATTAATCAAATTTCGAATTTGCATTTCTTAAATGCTGGAATTTCGAATTTTATTTGAAAAATAGATTAAAGTTGTAAATAATTTATTTTAATTTTGGACCAACTTAAATCAATGATTTTTTCATTTAATGATTAATTAAAATAAATGAAGTAAAATATATTTTTCTTTATTTTATTAATCAATTTTCGAAATTGCATTTCATAATGCAAGATGATTTTGAATTTATCTTGAAAAATAGATTAAGTTGTAAATTAATTATTTATTTTAATTAATTCTTGGATCAACTTAAATCAATGATTTTTTCATTTATTGATTAATTTAAAATAAATTGAATTAAAGAATATTATTAGAAATTGAATTAATTAGTCAAAGGAAAATCTAGATAGATGATATTTTTGCTTGAAGTATTTTTCTAGTGTATTTAATTAAATAGAAAATTAATATTTAAGTTTATTTTCATCATCATACTTAAATAATTGAAATTTTTCTTATATATTTAATTAAATAGAAAAATTATATTTTTTGTTGTAAATTAATTTTATTAATTAATTTTGGGCCAACATTAAATTAGAATAATTTTTCCAGGATTAATTAATTAATTATTTTTTTATTTTAACATGCATTTTTGAAAATTGTGTCCTTGAATACTTTAATTTTTCGAAATGCAATATATATTTATAGAAAATTAAATTTGAGTTGTAAATTAATTTTGTAACAACTTAAATTGAATATTTTTCTAAATATTTATTGGAAATTATTACTAAGATGGAAATAATTCATGTTATTTTCATATCTATCTAAGTAAAATTTATAAATATTAAATTAAAATTTATATTTAGAATTTTTCATTCTAAATTGGAAATTTTAATTAAATAAATATATATTTAAAATAAATAGATTAAATAAAGAGAATCAAAGAAAATACAAATGTCTTTAAATAATGAGCTTTATGATTAAGATATTCGATCTCCATTGTTGGTTTTACATCGCGTTTGTTTTAGTAAGTAATCCTCCCTAATGGAGGAACGTTCATTAGCAATTTCGCACCGTTTAATCTCGAAAGATAAGTAGTTTGTAAGTGTTTTATATGGTATGGATCACCCTAATGGTGGCGACCATATTTGACTTGCAAATTGCGAAACAATGGTGGAAGCTCATAAGATAGAACTGCCTTGACTCTCGCCTAAACGAGACAACGCTGAATTCCAATCTTGATCGAATAAAAGGTTGCTAGAATGTTTAACATTTTAGATGAGCTGACAACTCTATTCAATGGATGGTAGCTTTGACTCTCTCCTAAACGGGACACTGATATCAGTTTGTTGAAAACCTTGGAAATTATTTAGGATTGTATGTTTTAGTATTTTCACTTGTCATTCCTACTTGCTATATGCTTAATAATTTCTGAATTGTGTATGAATTTATATTGAACCATGTTATTTTCTGTTATTAAGTTGTAGTTTAATTTCGAATCTTCATTGTTGGTCTAACTTGGTTTGTTTATCTAATGAGATAAATCCCTAGTGGATTTTCACCATTAGACATTCATAATAGTGTTAGATCTCGAAAGATAAATATTGTATATGCGACATGTAAAGCCCGCTTAGTTAATTTGGAAATTATCAGTGAATTATGATTAATTATGAAATTATTTATAGCTATTTAAATAATTTATTACTGTTATTTATGGAATTCAGAAATGCATGGTTATGTTATTCAGTAGTTTTCATATGTTGCATTTCCGGTGCCCGGTATTTTGGAACTCGGCGTTTGGCTCAGTAGAAATCACAACTTAGTATGTTAGTAGTTTGGGGACGGGTTTTAGACTTTGGGAATGTCGGGAATGGCCGGGAATTTAGAATTTCCCAAAAATACCCCTTTAGTGATTTTTATGTGATTTTATGGTGGAGAGGCAAAATGGTCTTTTTGCCCCATTAGTATTTTGTCTTTTGTGATTTCATGAATTGGAAAATAATGTTTATTTTAATGTTATTTGGCTGAAAGTGTTATATGCTAGGTGTCATTTAATTATTTTTCATTTTACATCAAAAAAAATACTAAGTGTAGAAAATAGAAATTTTTGAAAAGAAACTCTCCATTTCTCTCTCTATTTCGGCTGAAGCTTTGGGCAGCAAGGAGCTGATTTCTCCATTGATTTTTACTTGTTAATTCACCTCCTCTTAAGGTCCATTGCAAGCTAGGTTGGTTCTTGTCTCTCCTTCTTTAATTTCTTGAAGAAATGTGTAAAAAGTGATGGTTGCATGTGAATTGTTGTGATACTTGCTGCTGTGAATTGTTGTTATTTTCTAAGGTTTAATCTTGCTATTTTAAGTAGTTTAAAGTTAGTGTATGCATGATGGTTACTTGGAATCAAGTTTTGGAGTTTTTAGTTCAAGAGCATGAATTTTGAAAATATATGTTGAATCTGTAAATTACTTGCTGTAGTTGATTGTTTTCATTTTCAGAGGCTTAGTTATGCATAATTATGTAGGTTTGATCTAGTTTGATTGCATGTTAGTGGATTCTAACCAAGTTTGAGTTTTGGAACTCAAAGCTTGGTCTTTAATGGTGTTTTGTGATTTTGTGAGTTCTGGGTGATTTTGTTGCCTTTGAATGGTTATTTGGGGCATATAGAACAGGTCTGGAAGATCTTGTATGATTTGGGTTAGATTTGATCGAGTTATGAATTTTTGAAAAATTCCTGCGAGGAACCGGAATTCCGGTTGGGCAACCGGAATTCCGGATGAGGGTCCAGTAATTCCCAGAACCGGAATTCCGGTTGGGCAACCGGTCTGCCGGTTGGGGAATTTTCTGAACCTGTGTTTTTCCTCGTTTTTATGTTTTAAGGGGTATTGCCATGCTTTTTATCGATAGGGAAACTTTTAGTTCCTAGTTTAAGTCCCCGGGAAGTGATTTAGCGTGTCACTTATAGCGTTGTGATTTTTATGGTTTAGGAGCCAGTAATCCGCCGTCAGCCTTCGGTCAGGTTGACCGGCACACCTGAATTCAGAATCCAGGTAAGATTAGTATAACAGTATGCATATATATACTACATGTTTAGCGTGCATGTAGGAAGCCTGTTAGATTACATTAGTTATGTATATAGGCTTCGAACCATCCAACCCTGTCACGTCGGTACAGGCTGGAGTATGACCAAGAATGAGTATGACCGGCTCGACCGTCAGCCGACATTTGGTTGGTGGTTCCGTGCTATTGACCTATCCGTCGGTACGGTGGAGTATGACCAAGAACGGCGGAGTATGACCGGTTCGACCGATCAGGAGGATACTTGTCAATAGTACCGTCCCTGTGAACGTTCAAAACTCAGTACCATGTTGGACATGGCAGTAGTGGCTCAGTACCATGTTGGACATGGCAGTAGCGGGACTCAGTATCGTGTTGGACACGACAGTTAGAATTATGTATGAGTATTATTATGCTTTTCTTACTGAGTCTGTCGACTCACAGTTTACGTTTATGTGTAGGTAAAGGCAAGGCTATAGCTGATGGACCGTGAGCGAGCTTATGAGATTGTACATGTCGGGGCGGTTAGGCCTGGAGCGTACGATCCTCGGGACAGCAAGGCTGATTTTTTTGTAACTGGTCGTTAGACGGCCTTTATTTTATGTAACAGTTAAACAGTTAAAACTTTTGTAAATAATTTTATAATCGGGATCCCGAGTCTTTTGTAATATTGTTTTATAAGTTTAATTAAAAAGCAAAATTTTAATTAATCACGTTTTTCCATAAACCTCGTTGATTAGCAATGAGCTGCACAGTACGTTTAAAAATCACGTAATACGCCTAAGTTAGTTAGGGTGTTACACGACATCTAGTTGTTCATCAATTGATGACACCTTAGACTAGTATTTTTACGATATGAAACAAGAAGATTGTATAAATAAGATTACTTTGACTTTCGCTAATCGAAGCATCGTTGGATTCTTATTTAAACAACGAAATTATCCTAATTCCTCTTAGCTTATTCATTGCGAATTAGCTCAAAACATATCATTGAATGAATGGTCTATAAATCATTTCATGTCATTCTATATTTTCTCTTAAGAAATTAAATGACGCATATGATTATAATCCTAAAATTCTATTCCCAATCGATATAAATCCTCAATCTTAGAAATCTCCTGCTTGTATGGGCAAATCAGACTTAGAATTAAATTAGTATTGGTGGTCCAAGATAGAATTACTCATTATATTTGGTATAAATTTTAAGTCTTTGACTTTAATTTTAGATTCCAAATAGAAATTTTCTTATATTTCTAATTCCAGATACAATACAATTACACTTTCTCAAGTGTTTAATATCCATCTTTGATTAATGGATTCAAACTATATGGAATATGAGTTAGGTATTCTGTGACCAAGATCCACTTGCACTATTCTAAGAATTCTTTTATAAACGTAAGTCATCAAAAGACACTACCACATTTTTTTTAATCTATGGCATTTGTATCTTGTTCATAGTGGATTTGACAAGATCAATCTCTGCAAAGAGTTAATATGCCTATATCCACTGAAAGTAGTTCATCTCATTTGCAGATGGATGTACATTCAGGGGTGGATATGAGTTTTTCGTTGTATTCTTAAAACGATAACTCTAGATTATACCTTTTAGCAAGAAATTTGAAATGTTTAAAAATTTCATTAATTTCTACCAATGGTTAAAACCATTAAGGTAAGTGGTTAAAGATCTTGCGAACTGATAGGGGTGGAGAAATAGTTAGTAGATATGCAGTTCAAATATCATTAAATTGATTTTTGAATTATATCCAAACTTACCTCCCCAGAAATTTCGATTTGCATATTGATGATTAGTTACTAATCGTTGCCTAGATCCTTCTATGGTAATACAATTTCAGAATGATGTAATGGTTGGGTACTTAATGTAAATCATTACTAGATTCATGGATGACCTAATCAAAGAAAAGCTAGAACTGTTAACCATGGTTTGTTAGCTGTTCTAAGTGATTAGGGGTGGACCATCCCATTGTCAATAGATAAGAAAGTGTTTGTTCAAACAAATACTACTTTTCTAAGATAATGACTAAGTCTGAAAACAAGTAGCAAATAAAGGAGATATTTTTATTGATTCCAAAAGTGTTCTATCATCTTATATAACATATGATGATCCCACTGCCTCTGTTGTCTTGTCACAACTGAAGAGATCAATACCATTTAGTTTTCTTCGACATAATTCACGGTACCTTGTCGTAGTGGGAGAGTTTCTAGGAACTCACCTTCTTATGACTTGGGAGACACTAGTGATTAAAATCCATTGTGAGTTTAAACAAGTAATGGATTGTCAAGATAAGAAACTAAGAAGAAAGCCAATAGAACTATGGTTTAATGCAAGCAACTTACTTTAGTGAGATGCTGAAGCATTTTCTTTCTAATGGCAATCTATAGAAGCTTCACAACTTCTTAAACATAGATTTTATTTATCTAAGAAAAAGTTCAACTATTCCAGAAAAGATAAAGCCATGAAAGAATTTCTTAAATCAACAGTGAGAGGTCTTAGATATGCTTTTGTATGCCTTAGACCAGACACCTGCTGTTGAGTGGGAGTAATGAGTAGGTATCAGATTGTTGCGAAAATTATTAATTACTACGCAAGTGCATGCAATCAAGTAGTATACTCACGCAAGTGAGGTTGAACCACAGGGAATTGGATTAATTACTACTAAACTATACTTATAATTCTATTTGGCAAATCAAAAGTATTTATGATTAAAAAAGGAAGAAAGAAATTCAAGAAACTTAAATAAACAAGTGAATATTAATCAAGATGAGAGAATAGGGAGACGAATCCTATTGTTAAGTTACCAATATTAATGTCTAATTGCTATCCTTCTCTTGAAGTGAATGACAGATTATAAATTAACCTAGCTCTTTTCAGATCTTCTAGGTTCTAAATCTCATGCTCTCTAATTAATCTCTTAACTAAACTAACATGAAATCAGCATTAAGCAATAATCTAAATGTCACAAAGGCTATGTAAATACTTTCGTTTCACATCAAAACCTAGACTATCCAATTTTAGCATTCTCAATTCTCACTTTTCAGATTTCGAATTGAGATCATAAAACATGTAAAAGGTGATCAATCTTGCACATGGAAATTAAACAGAAATATGAATAGTGTTCACAATCAAGATGGAGGAATGGCAATTATTCATTAACTAGGAAAAGCTTAAACAACATTCATCATTCTCCCTAAATAGGAGTTTAGTTCAAAACATCCATAATCAAATCCATAATTAACATTGAAACAGAAAATAGCATAGAAGAATTAAAGAAAAGAGAAAGAACTAGTTGAAGCAATTGATCTGGGTCGCCACAAGCCGCTCTTCTAGCCTCCTTCTTTGTTTCTAGGGTTCTAATTCTGAATGAACCCTAATTTTCACGCACTCTATCTATTTAAACCAAGTCTCATCCTTAAAATTCGCAAAATTACGAAACTGCCCAAAAATCGCGTCACTGGGTTCCCCGTCGCGACTGGCAAAGCCCCCATCGCGATGGGAGTTCAACTTCAACTTCTTGAAAACTTTCTGCCAGTTCCCGTCGCGACTGGCGAATTCCCCGTCGCGACTGGAACAGGCAGCGACACCATTCTTGGTTTTTCTTCTCGATTCTTTCACCATTTTTCCTCAATTCTTGTACATACTTTCTTTAAATGCCCGAGGACCTGAAACAAAAGAATCAAGCGTAATATAGCCCTAAAACTAGAAACAAAGAGTGAAAACTAACCGAAAATATGACCCCAAACTTAGACTAATTTTAGCCTAACAAATTCCCCCAAACTAGCTTCTTACTCGCCCCCGAGTAAGAAAAAAAAACTAACTACGCTGTCAGATAATCACTACGCTGCTGACTCATGCTCTGTTTTCTTCCTTGCATAAACTAGAATTTCGATCCTACTAACTCTAACAATTCACTCAGATGCTCAATTCATAGCACTATGTACAACTGCAAAAATTTATTCAAATGTGAAACATTGTTATAAAAGTTTTACTCTTTCCAACAGTTCCACAGCCCGATAACTCATAAGCTTGCATGCTTACCTTTCTCCACTAATGTTGACAGTATTCTTTGGAATCATTAGGTCTTTTCAAGGCTTTAGGTAATATGGCTCAGATATTCAGGGATAGGCAAAAGTCAATTTTGGCTCAAGATATCATAAGCACACAAACAGAACCCATAAGCTTCTTACTTTCCTTTTTCTAAGATCCCATAATATTCCTGAATTTACCAAGATTGATAGAAGACATCTCTATTATTTTTTTCCAACATCACTGAAATTTTTTCTCTTTTTTTTCTTCACACATATTTTTACTTTTTATTGTGTTTCTCTTTCATCATATTTCATTTTTCTTTCAGTGACATTGAATTACACAATTTTTTCTTCTCAATCTTACAAGTTTTTCTCCCTCTCACTATTTCCTCACACTAAATGTTTCTCCTCCCCCAAACTAATTATGTAGCTTATGATATCATGGATAACATGGTGAAGAAAAATTAATAGTGTGGTTGCAATTTTTCGAATCGATGGGTGAAAAACATAACAGGTTTAGGCTCAAAAGGTTAACTAGGGATACACCTTATTACGGTAGGCTTGAAAGGCTCAATCTATCCAACAAATGCCTAAGTCATATTCCAATTGAACACTACCAAGGATTTCGTCTCAAAAGAATAAACATGCAAGTTCTAAGCTATCCTGTCAATCTTACCACAAACCATCGTGAAACAATTATAACAATTTTCACAGATTGAGTATTTGCAGATAAACACAGGTTCCTAAGCATCCAAACTAACCCAAAGAGTTAACAGAATCAAGCACACAATTATTTTACAATTTCAGATCACATCACACTAAACAGCAGTATACAACTATCGTCAAGCTTATTGCCATTCCTTAACTAAAATAAAAAAAAAAAAAACTAAAGCAGAAATTAAAGTGCAGAATTTAAAAATTTTAAGTCTCTCCCCCCAAACTAAATATGACATTGTCCCCAATGTGCTATTATACTCAAGGTGAGAAGGACTTACCTAAACGCCACATCAACAAGCGGTTGACGCCCGTAATAAGCGTCATGCAAGAAAACTTGAAAATTGTTGTTGTACTTGCCTTCAAGCTTGGCAAGTGATGAGTTTGAACTAAAATCAGCACCAACAACATAGGACTTTGGATGATGTGCTTGGGGAGAAGCCTTTCGTAGCTCGTAGAGGATATAATATGATATAGATGAAATATATGGATTCATTGGTGGTTTATCAGTCAATATCATTGATGAAGTCGAATCAATGATGCTATGTTCTTCTTCATCCTCCAATGTCACAGTTTCTACACTTTCATCTAACAACTCTTCTTCTTGTTGCTCACTCTCCACTGGGCTATCCATACCCTCACTTGTGATTTCATATTCAATGGTTTCCTCTTCACAAGGAACTTGATCTTTAATTGTAGGCTCATTATCTTCCTTGTATTCAAATAATGACCCTTCTTCATTGTACCAACAACTCTCATAACTTTCATCATTGGAGTTATTACATTCTGAATCATGAGTCATTGAATTATCACATAAGGATCTCACCATGTCAGTTAAGCGATTAATCTCTTCGGGAAGTGATTGTAGAAGTGATAGTAGTTTCTCCTCTTTTTTAGTTTGTTGAGATGAATTTGGGCAATAAGGTGGGTATTGGTGACTCCAACCCTGAAGTGATGGATCCCAATGCCAGTCGTAATCAAAATCTGCCATATTATTCAATAGATCTATTACGTCATAGCCTCTCATTAATAGAGGCGCTCCAGTTGCCTCTGCTCCATAATCAACCCAGCTTCTTGTTTCATCGTTAAGTCCATTATAAAAGAGCCATGTAAAACATCCACTTGAGAAAGTGGGATAACATCTCTCTCCAAGCTCTTTAAATCTCCTCCAAGCATAATAGAATGGTTCATTGTGTTGTTGGACAAAATCCTCAAGATATAGCATCTGGATTTATCTTGCATGTCAAACTCATAAGTACAACATTAGTAAAATTAAAAAAAAAAATAAAACTAAATTAGTAATTAAAAGATAAAAATTTGAAACAACAAAATTAATACTAAAACTAAAAAGAAAAACCAAATTAGAACAAAATTTAATTTTTAATAATATTACAAAATTTAATCTAAAAGAAACAGATTAGGAATAAGCAAAAAGAATTAACCAAAGTAGAAGTTAGTATAATTTTATGTAATATTAATCTTTATACAATTCCCCGGCAACGGCGCCAAAAACTTATTGCCAAAATTATTAATTACTGCGCAAGTGCACGCAATCAAGTAGTATACTCACGCAAGTGAGGTCGAACCACAGGGAATTGGATTAATTACTACTAAACTATACTTATAATTCTATTTGGCAAATCAAAAGTATTTATGATTGAAAAAGGAAGAAAGAAATTCAAGAAACTTAAATAAACAAGTGAATATTAATCAAGATGAGAGAATATGGAGACGAATCCTGTTGTTAAGTTACCAATGTTAATGTCTAATTGCTATCCTTCTCTTGAAGTGAATGACAGATTATAAATTAACCTAGCTCTTTTCAGATCTTCTAGGTTCTAAATCTCATGCTCTCTAATTAATCTCTTAATTAAACTAACATGAAATCAGCATTAAGCAATAATCTAAATGTCACAAAGGCTATGTAAATACTTTCGTTTCACATCAAAACCTAGACTATCCAATTTTAGCATTCTCAATTCTCACTTTTCAGATTTCGAATTGAGATCATAAAACATGTAAAAGGTGATCAATCTTGCACATGGAAATTAAACACAAATATGAATAGTGTTCACAATCAAGATGGAGGAATGGCAATTATTCATTAACTAGGAAAAGCTTAAACAGCATTCATCATTCTCCCTAAATAGGAGTTTAGTTCAAAACATCCATAATCAAATCCATAATTAACATTGAAACAGAAAATAGCATAGAAGAATTAAAGAAAAGAGAAAGAACTAGTTGAAGCAATTGATCTGGGTCGCCACAAGCCGCTCTTCTAGCCTCCTTCTTTGTTTCTAGGGTTCTAATTCTGAATGAACCCTAATTTTCACGCACTCTATCTATTTAAACCAAGTCTCATCCTTAAAATTCGCAAAATTACGAAACTGCCCAAAAATCGCGTCACTGGGTTCCCCGTCGCGACTGGCAAAGCCCCCATCGCGATGGGAGTTCAACTTCAACTTCTTGAAAACTTTCTGCCAGTTCCCGTCGCGACTGGCGAATTCCCCGTCGCGACTGGAACAGGCAGCGACACCATTCTTGGTTTTTCTTCTCGATTCTTTCACCATTTTTCCTCAATTCTTGTACATACTTTCTTTAAATGCCCGAGGACCTGAAACAAAAGAATCAAGCGTAATATAGCCCTAAAACTAGAAACAAAGAGTGAAAACTAACCGAAAATATGACCCCAAACTTAGACTAATTTTAGCCTAACAAATTCCCCCAAACTAGCTTCTTACTCGCCCCCGAGTAAGAAAAAAAAACTAACTACGCTGTCAGATAATCACTACGCTGCTGACTCATGCTCTGTTTTCTTCCTTGCATAAACTAGAATTTCGATCCTACTAACTCTAACAATTCACTCAGATGCTCAATTCATAGCACTATGTACAACTGCAAAAATTTATTCAAATGTGAAACATTGTTATAAAAGTTTTACTCTTTCCAACAGTTCCACAGCCCGATAACTCATAAGCTTGCATGCTTACCTTTCTCCACTAATGTTGACAGTATTCTTTGGAATCATTAGGTCTTTTCAAGGCTTTAGGTAATATGGCTCAGATATTCAGGGATAGGCAAAAGTCAATTTTGGCTCAAGATATCATAAGCACACAAACAGAACCCATAAGCTTCTTACTTTCCTTTTTCTAAGATCCCATAATATTCCTGAATTTACCAAGATTGATAGAAGACATCTCTATTATTTTTTTCCAACATCACTGAAATTTTTTCTCTTTTTTTTCTTCACACATATTTTTACTTTTTATTGTGTTTCTCTTTCATCATATTTCATTTTTCTTTCAGTGACATTGAATTACACAATTTTTTCTTCTCAATCTTACAAGTTTTTCTCCCTCTCACTATTTCCTCACACTAAATGTTTCTCCTCCCCCAAACTAATTATGTAGCTTATGATATCATGGATAACATGGTGAAGAAAAATTAATAGTGTGGTTGCAATTTTTCGAATCGATGGGTGAAAAACATAACAGGTTTAGGCTCAAAAGGTTAACTAGGGATACACCTTATTACGGTAGGCTTGAAAGGCTCAATCTATCCAACAAATGCCTAAGTCATATTCCAATTGAACACTACCAAGGATTTCGTCTCAAAAGAATAAACATGCAAGTTCTAAGCTATCCTGTCAATCTTACCACAAACCATCGTGAAACAATTATAACAATTTTCATAGATTGAGTATTTGCAGATAAACACAGGTTCCTAAGCATCCAAACTAACCCAAAGAGTTAACAGAATCAAGCACACAATTATTTTACAATTTCAGATCACATCACACTAAACAGCAGTATACAACTATCGTCAAGCTTATTGCCATTCCTTAACTAAAATAAAAAAAAAAAAACTAAAGCAGAAATTAAAGTGCAGAATTTAAAAATTTTAAGTCTCTCCCCCCAAACTAAATATGACATTGTCCCCAATGTGCTATTATACTCAAGGTGAGAAGGACTTACCTAAACGCCACATCAACAAGCGGTTGACGCCCGTAATAAGCGTCATGCAAGAAAACTTGAAAATTGTTGTTGTACTTGCCTTCAAGCTTGGCAAGTGATGAGTTTGAACTAAAATCAGCACCAACAACATAGGACTTTGGATGATGTGCTTGGGGAGAAGCCTTTCGTAGCTCGTAGAGGATATAATATGATATAGATGAAATATATGGATTCATTGGTGGTTTATCAGTCAATATCATTGATGAAGTCGAATCAATGATGCTATGTTCTTCTTCATCCTCCAATGTCAGTTTCTACACTTTCATCTAACAACTCTTCTTCTTGTTGCTCACTCTCCACTGGGCTATCCATACCCTCACTTGTGATTTCATATTCAATGGTTTCCTCTTCACAAGGAACTTGATCTTTAATTGTAGGCTCATTATCTTCCTTGTATTCAAATAATGACCCTTCTTCATTGTACCAACAACTCTCATAACTTTCATCATTGGAGTTATTACATTCTGAATCATGAGTCATTGAATTATCACATAAGGATCTCACCATGTCAGTTAAGCGATTAATCTCTTCGGGAAGTGATTGTAGAAGTGATAGTAGTTTCTCCTCTTTTTTAGTTTGTTGAGATGAATTTGGGCAATAAGGTGGGTATTGGTGACTCCAACCCTGAAGTGATGGATCCCAATGCCAGTCGTAATCAAAATCGCCATATTATTCAATAGATCTATTACGTCATAGCCTCTCATTAATAGAGGCGCTCCAGTTGCCTCTGCTCCATAATCAACCCAGCTTCTTGTTTCATCGTTAAGTCCATTATAAAAGAGCCATGTAAAACATCCACTTGAGAAAGTGGGATAACATCTCTCTCCAAGCTCTTTAAATCTCCTCCAAGCATAATAGAATGGTTCATTGTGTTGTTGGACAAAATCCTCAAGATATAGCATCTGGATTTATCTTGCATGTCAAACTCATAAGTACAACATTAGTAAAATTAAAAAAAAAAATAAAACTAAATTAGTAATTAAAAGATAAAAATTTGAAACAACAAAATTAATACTAAAACTAAAAAGAAAAACCAAATTAGAACAAAATTTAATTTTTAATAATATTACAAAATTTAATCTAAAAGAAACAGATTAGGAATAAGCAAAAAGAATTAACCAAAGTAGAAGTTAGTATAATTTTATGTAATATTAATCTTTATACAATTCCCCGGCAACGGCGCCAAAAACTTATTGCCAAAATTATTAATTACTGCGCAAGTGCACGCAATCAAGTAGTATACTCACGCAAGTGAGGTCGAACCACAGGGAATTGGATTAATTACTACTAAACTATACTTATAATTCTATTTGGCAAATCAAAAGTATTTATGATTGAAAAAGGAAGAAAGAAATTCAAGAAACTTAAATAAACAAGTGAATATTAATCAAGATGAGAGAATATGGAGACGAATCCTGTTGTTAAGTTACCAATGTTAATGTCTAATTGCTATCCTTCTCTTGAAGTGAATGACAGATTATAAATTAACCTAGCTCTTTTCAGATCTTCTAGGTTCTAAATCTCATGCTCTCTAATTAATCTCTTAATTAAACTAACATGAAATCAGCATTAAGCAATAATCTAAATGTCACAAAGGCTATGTAAATACTTTCGTTTCACATCAAAACCTAGACTATCCAATTTTAGCATTCTCAATTCTCACTTTTCAGATTTCGAATTGAGATCATAAAACATGTAAAAGGTGATCAATCTTGCACATGGAAATTAAACACAAATATGAATAGTGTTCACAATCAAGATGGAGGAATGGCAATTATTCATTAACTAGGAAAAGCTTAAACAACATTCATCATTCTCCCTAAATAGGAGTTTAGTTCAAAACATCCATAATCAAATCCATAATTAACATTGAAACAGAAAATAGCATAGAAGAATTAAAGAAAAGAGAAAGAACTAGTTGAAGCAATTGATCTGGGTCGCCACAAGCCGCTCTTCTAGCCTCCTTCTTTGTTTCTAGGGTTCTAATTCTGAATGAACCCTAATTTTCACGCACTCTATCTATTTAAACCAAGTCTCATCCTTAAAATTCGCAAAATTACGAAACTGCCCAAAAATCGCGTCACTGGGTTCCCCGTCGCGACTGGCAAAGCCCCCATCGCGATGGGAGTTCAACTTCAACTTCTTGAAAACTTTCGCCGATTCCGTCGCGGCGGCGAATTCCCTGTCGCGACTGGAACAGGCAGCGACACCATTCTTGGTTTTTCTTCTCGATTCTTTCACCATTTTTCCTCAATTCTTGTACATACTTTCTTTAAATGCCCGAGGACCTGAAACAAAAGAATCAAGCGTAATATAGCCCTAAAACTAGAAACAAAGAGTGAAAACTAACCGAAAATATGACCCCAAACTTAGACTAATTTTAGCCTAACAAATTCCCCCAAACTAGCTTCTTACTCGCCCCCGAGTAAGAAAAAAAAACTAACTACGCTGTCAGATAATCACTACGCTGCTGACTCATGCTCTGTTTTCTTCCTTGCATAAACTAGAATTTCGATCCTACTAACTCTAACAATTCACTCAGATGCTCAATTCATAGCACTATGTACAACTGCAAAAATTTATTCAAATGTGAAACATTGTTATAAAAGTTTTACTCTTTCCAACAGTTCCACAGCCCGATAACTCATAAGCTTGCATGCTTACCTTTCTCCACTAATGTTGACAGTATTCTTTGGAATCATTAGGTCTTTTCAAGGCTTTAGGTAATATGGCTCAGATATTCAGGGATAGGCAAAAGTCAATTTTGGCTCAAGATATCATAAGCACACAAACAGAACCCATAAGCTTCTTACTTTCCTTTTTCTAAGATCCCATAATATTCCTGAATTTACCAAGATTGATAGAAGACATCTCTATTATTTTTTTCCAACATCACTGAAATTTTTTCTCTTTTTTTTCTTCACACATATTTTTACTTTTTATTGTGTTTCTCTTTCATCATATTTCATTTTTCTTTCAGTGACATTGAATTACACAATTTTTTCTTCTCAATCTTACAAGTTTTTCTCCCTCTCACTATTTCCTCACACTAAATGTTTCTCCTCCCCCAAACTAATTATGTAGCTTATGATATCATGGATAACATGGTGAAGAAAAATTAATAGTGTGGTTGCAATTTTTCGAATCGATGGGTGAAAAACATAACAGGTTTAGGCTCAAAAGGTTAACTAGGGATACACCTTATTACGGTAGGCTTGAAAGGCTCAATCTATCCAACAAATGCCTAAGTCATATTCCAATTGAACACTACCAAGGATTTCGTCTCAAAAGAATAAACATGCAAGTTCTAAGCTATCCTGTCAATCTTACCACAAACCATCGTGAAACAATTATAACAATTTTCACAGATTGAGTATTTGCAGATAAACACAGGTTCCTAAGCATCCAAACTAATCCAAAGAGTTAACAGAATCAAGCACACAATTATTTTACAATTTCAGATCACATCACACTAAACAGCAGTATACAACTATCGTCAAGCTTATTGCCATTCCTTAACTAAAATAAAAAAAAAAAAACTAAAGCAGAAATTAAAGTGCAGAATTTAAAAATTTTAAGTCTCTCCCCCCAAACTAAATATGACATTGTCCCCAATGTGCTATTATACTCAAGGTGAGAAGGACTTACCTAAACGCCACATCAACAAGCGGTTGACGCCCGTAATAAGCGTCATGCAAGAAAACTTGAAAATTGTTGTTGTACTTGCCTTCAAGCTTGGCAAGTGATGAGTTTGAACTAAAATCAGCACCAACAACATAGGACTTTGGATGATGTGCTTGGGGAGAAGCCTTTCGTAGCTCGTAGAGGATATAATATGATATAGATGAAATATATGGATTCATTGGTGGTTTATCAGTCAATATCATTGATGAAGTCGAATCAATGATGCTATGTTCTTCTTCATCCTCCAATGTCACAGTTTCTACACTTTCATCTAACAACTCTTCTTCTTGTTGCTCACTCTCCACTAGGCTATCCATACCCTCACTTGTGATTTCATATTCAATGGTTTCCTCTTCACAAGGAACTTGATCTTTAATTGTAGGCTCATTATCTTCCTTGTATTCAAATAATGACCCTTCTTCATTGTACCAACAACTCTCATAACTTTCATCATTGGAGTTATTACATTCTGAATCATGAGTCATTGAATTATCACATAAGGATCTCACCATGTCAGTTAAGCGATTAATCTCTTCGGGAAGTGATTGTAGAAGTGATAGTAGTTTCTCCTCTTTTTTAGTTTGTTGAGATGAATTTGGGCAATAAGGTGGGTATTGGTGACTCCAACCCTGAAGTGATGGATCCCAATGCCAGTCGTAATCAAAATCTGCCATATTATTCAATAGATCTATTACGTCATAGCCTCTCATTAATAGAGGCGCTCCAGTTGCCTCTGCTCCATAATCAACCCAGCTTCTTGTTTCATCGTTAAGTCCATTATAAAAGAGCCATGTAAAACATCCACTTGAGAAAGTGGGATAACATCTCTCTCCAAGCTCTTTAAATCTCCTCCAAGCATAATAGAATGGTTCATTGTGTTGTTGGACAAAATCCTCAAGATATAGCATCTGGATTTATCTTGCATGTCAAACTCATAAGTACAACATTAGTAAAATTAAAAAAAAAAATAAAACTAAATTAGTAATTAAAAGATAAAAATTTGAAACAACAAAATTAATACTAAAACTAAAAAGAAAAACCAAACTAGAACAAAATTTAATTTTTAATAATATTACAAAATTTAATCTAAAAGAAACAGATTAGGAATAAGCAAAAAGAATTAACCAAAGTAGAAGTTAGTATAATTTTATGTAATATTAATCTTTATACAATTCCCCGGCAACGGCGCCAAAAACTTATTGCCAAAATTATTAATTACTGCGCAAGTGCACGCAATCAAGTAGTATACTCACGCAAGTGAGGTCGAACCACAGGGAATTGGATTAATTACTACTAAACTATACTTATAATTCTATTTGGCAAATCAAAAGTATTTATGATTGAAAAAGGAAGAAAGAAATTCAAGAAACTTAAATAAACAAGTGAATATTAATCAAGATGAGAGAATATGGAGACGAATCTTGTTGTTAAGTTACCAATGTTAATGTCTAATTGCTATCCTTCTCTTGAAGTGAATGAAAGATTATAAATTAACCTAGCTCTTTTCAGATCTTCTAGGTTCTAAATCTCATGCTCTCTAATTAATCTCTTAATTAAACTAACATGAAATCAGCATTAAGCAATAATCTAAATGTCACAAAGGCTATGTAAATACTTTCGTTTCACATCAAAACCTAGACTATCCAATTTTAGCATTCTCATTTCTCACTTTTCAGATTTCGAATTGAGATCATAAAACATGTAAAAGGTGATCAATCTTGCACATGGAAATTAAACACAAATATGAATAGTGTTCACAATCAAGATGGAGGAATGGCAATTATTCATTAACTAGGAAAAACTTAAACAACATTCATCATTCTCCCTAAATAGGAGTTTAGTTCAAAACATCCATAATCAAATCCATAATTAACATTGAAACAGAAAATAGCATAGAAGAATTAAAGAAAAGAGAAAGAACTAGTTGAAGCAATTGATTCGGGTCGCCACAAGCCGCTCTTCTAGCCTCCTTCTTTGTTTTTAGGGTTCTAATTCTGAATGAACCCTAATTTTCACGCACTCTATCTATTTAAACCAAGTCTCATCCTTAAAATTTGTAAAATTACGAAACTGCCCAAAAAATCCCGTCACTGGGGTCCCCGTCGCGACTGGCAAAGCCCCCGTCGCGACGGGAGTTCAACTTCAACTTCTTGAAAACTTTCTGCCAGTTCCCGTCGCGACTGGAATAGGCAGCAACACCATTCTTGGTTTTTCTTCTCGATTCTTTCACCATTTTTCCTCAATTCTTGTACATACTTTCTTTAAATGCCCGAGGACCTGAAACAAAAGAATCAAGCGTAATATAGCCCTAAAACTAGAAACAAAGAGTGAAAACTAACCGAAAATATGACCCGAAACTTAGACTAATTTTAGCCTAACACAGATTAATCCAGGAGAAGAACATTGGAAGACAATCAAGTAAATCTTAAGATTAAGAAGAGGAATTATATGTTAGTCTATAAGGGTGTGTTTAAAACTCTTAGACTACACCATATCAGATTTCGAAATTTGCCTTTGGGCTAGTAAATCTTTCTGATAAGATGGTGGTTACTCTGGGGGTGGAATAGTGATTTTGGAGAAGTGTAAAAACCTATCTGAAGTCTCTAGGTCTACCAGAGAGAGACTGAATGTTAAAGTTGCAGGAAAGGTACTTATTCAGTCTAAGGAAAGTTCTATACATCTTTGGCACCATTCCAAATTGCCTTAACTACTAGTGTTACTTCCTGAATAACCAAAAGTAGTTGCCAAAGATATAGAATCCAGTATCCTAAGAGAGTAGACATATAAAGAGGAATTTCACATTATCAATAATTTTGTGATTAAGGAAGAGTAATAGTGGAGAAAAGGTTGTGTTTAATTCAACCTTTCAGATCCTATTACGAGGAGTTTACTACTACTACACTTGATTTGTATATCAAGGTGTTGAGATTATTTGAAATGCACATTTTGTTTTATATTAGTGCAAGTGGGAGTTTGTTGGGTTTTATGCCCTAAATAAAACTCATTTCAATATCATCAAATTTACTTATTAATATAGATCAGAAATAACATTTAATGTTGCATGGTTCACATGATTTATTTCATGATTATATGTACATAATGTATGAATTCATCTGAAACCCTTTTCACATACTTGATCCTGTTTATTGTGTCGTGAACACATTGGAAAGTAAACATGACTATGTGAATAAAGTTTCCTAGATTTATCAGACATAGGGTTTTACTGATATGATAATCTACAACAGAGTTTACTTGCATTTGGAGAAGTGATATGTTCTTTCCAGAGCATTGGTTAAAGTAAAGCTCTGGTTGGATGCATGGAGTATGCATCGGAAGGGACCGATATTGAACTTTGACTTAGATTTATTAAACTTACCGTAATATCTATTCAAGTCAATATCGCCTAGTTGATCCTAGATCAAATGATCTTAATCCTGTTATGATTAGGCTCAATCTTGAAAGGCTATACGTGTTCTTTGATTTGTTAGTTAAGCCTACTTTTAGGTCAGGGTGATACGTACATTTTGGGAACACGGTAGTGCAATTGAGTGGGAGACCTAACATAAACATGGAATCTATAGCTTCTATCTGGCGAATAGTAAGTAAAGGATGATCTCCTTCGAGCTTGACCAAACGAAAATAAATGGTGGAGATCTCATTTCACATAAGCTGAAATATCATTTATACGGGGTTAAGTGTTTTAAGGATAAAATACATTGTAGGGTGTAACGGTAATCTAATCCCTTTACAGTGTAGATCATTCATATGGAGGATCATTGATCAAATTACGATTATAACAATGGATAACTAATGATGCGTCTATATGGTGGAACATATAGAGCATTCTATATACTGAGAGTGCAATTCTAAGTTCTATGCGTGGATTCAACGAAGAATTAATAAGTTAGTGAATTTTAGTGCTAAATTCTTGATCTACTTATTGGAAGCTCGGTTATATAGACCCATGGTCCCCGCACTAGTTGAGATAATATTGCTTGTAAGACTCATGTAATTGGTTTTGATTAATCAATTATAATTCTCAAATTAGACTATGTCTATTTGTGAATTTTTCACTAAGTAAGGGCGAAATTGTAAAGAAAGAGTTTTAGGGGCATATTTGTTAATTATGATACTTTGTATGGTTCAGTTAATAAATATGATAAATGACAATATTATTTAATAATTATTTATAGTTATTAAATAGTTTGAATTGGCATTTAAATGGTTGAATTTGAAAGTTGGCATTTTTGAGAAAATCAGATGCAGAATTGAGAAAACTGCAAAATCCAAGTAAGGTCCATTACTGTACATGGTCGGCCACTTGGTTTGAATTTTTAAACTGATATTTTCATTATTTTAATGCCAAATAATTCAAACCTAATGTAACGTCCCGATTTCCCGAGACGTCACACTAGCTAGTCCGTTTAAAACCATTTAAGATAAAGACAATAAAAGACTTCTTTAATGAAAAATAACTAAGCATGAGATCTCATTATTTTTAAAACAAAACATTTATTTATTCATAACCTTAAAATATAAAGCTTTACAAAAACTATTTGAATCATAATCTTAAATGAAATATTTTTAAACCAAAACATCGTGACAATCCCCTAACATGTAATCCACGCCTCGAGCTCGCCACCCTCACTATATAGTTTTGCCTTTACCTGCACACAGAGTACCCGTGAGCTAACGCCCAGTAAGAAGAGCTATGTAGGACATAACCCCCCCCCCCCAACCAGATAACATAGTCATAAGTATAATAATATCACAACATCAAATCAATTCATACCATACTTGCATACATATACCAACATATCATATCACATACTATTCTCAAATACAATATAACATCACATCACAATGTAATCTTAATGCATGTTATACTCACACACATAACACATAGTATCTTATCGCACATTGTCCTCACATACGATAATCTACTCCCACTCATGTTGATCAGACATGAAGTGTAACTTTCCCTGCCTTGTGCTGTTCTCACACTCGGCATCCAATAGGGCAATCCCTTATCACAAGTTGTACTCACCCATGCTAGGATAACCTACAAGTAAACCCATACAAGCAGCCAAAAATATATCCTGCAGTGCTATGCTCACACCAGCAGCAGAAAACCTATCCTATAAGTGCTATCCTCACACAAACAGTCAAAAGCCTTATCACTATCACACACTAATAACATTAGCATAAAACCACAATCTACCATAGAATAAAACATGTAAATACAAACCCATAATACAGTTGTATGTTTCAACATACACCCTGTGCACAGATGTCCACTCTTCTTACCTCAGTTGTTAAGAACACCTTCTTGCTACTCCAAGCACCTCAATAAATTTTCTTGTTGAGGACAAGATCCTCAAATCCCACTGCTTAAGACTTGTTATCTCGTCACTACTACCTATAACAACACATGGTTCAAGGCCCTAACATTAAAATTCGTACTCTTACAGTACAGCAGAAAGATCACTATTTTTGACCAACAAATATACTAATTCAGTGAAAGTTGTCTTCATAAAAATTATAGAAAATTTCATTATCTTTCCAATGATATAAATATCATTAAAAATGGATTAAAACTGAGGGAGTTATGATTGTTTTACTGAAACTATTTCTGAGAAAGAATATGGAGTAACGAATTACACAACTTAGCAAAAATACAAACTTTTGACATTGAATGGTTCAGAACTAGAAGATAACATCTTCATCAAAGTTTTAGGAAATTAAATTCCCTTTCCAATGATACCAAAATCTTTGAAATTAGAATTATATTCAAAGAGATATTACAATTTTACCAAAACAGTTTTGCAAGAACAAGATTCAAGAAACGAATCACATGATATTGAATAAAACTAACTTTTTGACATAGTATGACTTCGAATTAACAAAACGTTTCTTCATAAAACTTATGGGAAATCGAATAAGCTTTCCAACGATATAAAAATCTCTAAAAACGGATCAATATCAAGAGAGACATCATCACTTTACTGAAACTTGTTTTTCTGAAAACGAAAAAATATAATAGATCCGAACCCTAGATAACATTTAGCATTATTGAGCAAGAAAATATTTCATACCTCTTCACATATTTCTATTCGATGTCTCAAGCCCGCAAGCCTTGATTATAAATCCAAAACTTTAAGAATGAAGGTAGAAAATAAGAAGAATTGTGGAAGGTTTGAGAGGAGCAAACATGAAGAAGAATGAGGCTTTGACTAATTGGTTTGGAGAGGAAAAATAAAACTATGATAGTTTAGGGTTTGATAAAAAGATTATGAGATATCGTATTCTGATAGGTTTAGGTTAACTAAAAATAATAATATATAATAAAATGCTAAAATATTATTAAATCAACAAATATCTAAATTTTTAAATTTTAAAAGTAAGCCCTTTATTTCGTAACTTTAGGCTCAGTTTTCACCTAGAAAAATTCCGAATTATGATATAACTATTTCTACAAAATTTATAGATCTTTGAATTATCTTTCCAACGCCACTGGAATCACCTCAATCGGAGCTCTAAAACTCTAGATATGATCATTTTAGTAAAACAGTTTTTAATCCTGCGAATTTATCAAAACCTACGAATTTTTGTGACATTAATTCCATTATAATGTTATTTAATGCACTTCATACAATAGATTAAACCCACTAAATAATCTATAAAACTCTAATAGACTTTCATATTGGGCTTTAATTGAGTAATTATCCTAATTCGTAAAAACACCATAATTTTACCTTGACAATTACTATAATTTCAACTATGTTTAGAAATCTATCAATACTATTCTAAGCAATAGTCTCTATTCACTATTAGTAGAAATAAATGAATATTTATTCTCACACAAATTGTATAACAAATAAAATTTAAAATATATGTATATTTTTACCGGGTATTACACCTAACCCTAGTGGAATGCTATAAATAGATAGTGAAGGCTTCAGGAAAATTACACTTAAATTTTCTACTTTTTCATTCAGAAAAAACTGAGCCTTCTCTCTCCCTATCTTTGGCCGAACCCACTCTCTCTCTCTTCCTCATTGAGATTTCAAAATTCTTAGTGTAAGAGTAGTGCCCACACACAGCAAGTGATACCTCAACCATAGTGAGGAAGATCGTGAAGAAAGACTTTCAGCAAGAAGGAGTTTCAGCATCAAAGATTCAGAGAAAGAGATCCAGGTTCAGATATTGATAATGCTCTGCTACAGAAAGGAATCAAGGGCTAGATATCTGAACGGAAGGAGTCATATTATTCTGTTGCACCCAATGTAAGGTTCCTAAACTTTATATGTGTTTATTTCATCGTTTTAGAAAGTTCATATTTAGGGTGTTAATCAACATACTTGTGAGTAGATCTAAGATCCTGGTAAAATAATTTCCAACAAAGTCAACCTCCAACTCTTCATATAAAATCTGGCATATATAATTATTTTATAGTTGTGTCAGTTTTCACCATCAAAGTTAAATTTTCTTTGCCTTTATATGCCCAATTAAAACCCTCAGAATCACAAACACCATCGTACAATATAACAAGAAACACAATCAATCCTACAATTTTGTACATAAAATAGATTAGTTAGGGAAAAGCCAAAAAAAAATATCAAAAACACTCAAAATTGGCAAACATATTTATATATATATATATATATATCATTGACAAAACATTGAGAAACAATCGATAAATTACAAGCAGAAATTAATTGGTATATTCTACAAAATCATCGATAAAATATCGACACAACACCGACGTACCATCGATATAAACATCAAACAAATGGAAAAAAAAAAAAAACTAATCATTGTTAATTAACGATAAACTATCTCCAAACTATCAAAAAAAAATATTGACATAATGTCAAACAACATGCTAAGAATAAACTATGAAAAATCATCGATAAACTATCGACATACTAAAGGCAAATACATTTTGTAGGACAATAACGTATTTTCAGTTGAGCATTTAATGCTAATTAATATTAGGTATTTATTACTCCACCTTCCCAACAACTTTTTTGGTCTATAAAAGTAAATTCCTATTTCCTAAGTTGTATATATTTCTTATTCTTTAACCCCTAAAGTATTCTTCTCTGCTAAGTTATATATGTCTAGTGGTTTGAGTTCTCCACTACCATTTTCCTCTAGTGGGGATGAATTTAATTCTTACATAGGAGCTCAATTTCCAAACTATCCTCGTACTTTCACTATGCATAACAGACCAAGCCATGACGAGTAGGTTCGTAGAATAATGCATCGTTATTGGGCTAGGCCAGTGAGTGGTTTGCTATCTGATGAAGGCGGACTGCATGACTTATATGCTAACGAAGGACATGACATCACCCTTTGTGTTATTATCGATGTTGAATGTCAAACTATTCAATTGAGAGAAAAATGTAAGCAACAATATCATCGAACTCAGGAAAGAGACAAAAAGGGAACGTGAGGAACAATATGAATGTGAAAGGGTGGCAAATGAGAGTAGGTTAGAACGCAATCGAATGGATGGTGTTCCCTTTTCTCCTCCAAGGTTCCGTGAAGGATGCTATCGTTGCAAAATGACCATGGTTAGAGAAGAATCAGTGGTGTATGGTTCGTTGTGCATGTATTGCATGTATCACCCTAACTCCGAAGACTTTTAAATTTTATGTTTATGCATTGCATGAATCACCCTAACTCTCGAAACTTTTAAATTTTATGGTTGTTATCGTGATCATCATTTTCTTTTTATTTATGTTTAAAAGTTTTTACTTGTGTCATTAATTTTTCTTTTTCAATATTTAAGGGAGAGGCATGTCAATAAACAATCAACATTCTATCGATATCAAATTGACAAACACGTCTAAACAAGCGTGAAGTTGAGAAATTAAAAATTAGAAAAAATTATCAACATTCAAACAACAAACTATCGATATTCTATCAACAATTAATGCAAAAAAAATAGTTTTGAAAAATTATCAACATACTATCGATATACAATTGACAATTCGTGCCAAAACATTATTTTACAAACTATCGATAAACTATCAACATAATATCAATAATAGTCTTCCCTCATCTTGGCTTGCTTATCATCGACAATATATCAACATACTATCGATAAACCATCATGTAAAAACAAAGTGATCGCGAGAAAACTAGATCTCGGCATTTCAGATAAAAAAAATAGCAAAATAACACTAGTACAAATAAACACCGCACATATATAACGAAAAAAACCTACATACTATTTCTAATGTTTAAGAAAATTTTGGAAAAAAGAAAACTACCTATTATTGGGATGAATGATTCTTGAGATTGGATGGCCCAATTGTCCACCAACGAGAGATACCGAGAGATTGGGAGCTTGAGAGATTATGAGAGAGTGAGCTGAGAGAGATGAGTGTAGAGAGGAGAGGGAGAGCCAAAAGAGGGGGAGAGAGAGAGAGATGATTTTGTGTTTTTTTTTTAATTAATAAACAATGGTAAAATGGGAAGAATATATATGTAAAGAGAAGAATTATTTTGTATAAATTAGTGGAAGTCTAATATTTGATATGAGGTGTATTTTTTAGAATAAAAAATGAAATGTTTCAATAAAAAAAAAAAGTACATATTTGATGAGAGTTTAAAAAATAGAATGAGTTGGGTGTGCTAGCTAGTTGCTGAGAAATATTCGATGGCTTGTCAAATGGTTGGCTCATAACTATTACATTGTGGTGTTTAATTTGGCTAAGTATGCATTTGGACTTAGACAATAAATATTTATCCATGCTTGAGGAGTTCTCTGAAATCTCAACATGAATTTTTATTGTACTTCTAATTAATCACATTATCAAAAAAAAAAAAAAAAAAAAACCACATAATAACTTGAATGTATGACACCCTCCTATGATACATGACTAACAATAACAAGCGACCAATATATATGCAATTTAAATGCATTTATTATTATTTATTATGATAATAATCCATTAATAATTAGATGGTAAGAGTATGGTCGATTGTCAAATTGTCAATTAGAACATAAAAAAAAATGGTATGTAGGGTCTGTCGATCATTAACCAAATTAATGTGTACTATACCCCTTTCTTTTTAAATACAACAAAATTCTCATGCATTTCCCTTCTGTGGAATCAATCGATCTAAGCCTGTTCTTCAATTTCACAAAATATAGGTTGCTGCTGCTATAGCTTATTTGGAAATTCCACCTCTATAAATATCCCAAAAATCAAAATCAAAGAAAGATATCTATTAATTCCTTCCAATTAAATTATATATATATATACGTGCATGCATGAAATTGTTTTATTCCGTAATTAATAATTATATATTTTACATAATAAAAGAGCAAGTGTATACACAATAGTTATATATATGATAATGGAGAAATGCAAGGTTGGTTTTGGTGATTACCATCATCATGATGATGAAGAGTACACTAAATTAGTATTTGGATCAGAAGCCAATAAAGATGGGATTCACAGCGGATCAGGAGCCACCATCAAAGTGGAGAAGCTTATTACGAGCTTTGTGATAAGATATGTAAAGGCTGAGAGGGTAAGGAGCTTGCACCGGCTGAAGCTGTGGGCGGTGGGATCGGCCACCGCCGCCTTCTTCGTCTGTGCTTGTCTGCTGCAGCTCACTACCCTCACTGAGTTCATGAGACAGCCCACTTCCATCTTTCCTTCCTCTCCTCAACAACACATCGCTCCTCCTCCCCAAAGTCAGTAAATAAATAATATTTAATATTGCTTCAATGAAATAATGTTTGCATGTATATTTTCTTACTTCTAAATGAAATAAGTTACTAAACTTTGGGCGGAACCGCCATTTAAGGGAGTATCATTTTTTTTTCAAATTTAATTGGTCAAATATATAGCTTCAAATGATTAATTTGTGAACCATTTCATCACTTTTAATTGATGTGTTATCATCGTTTTTAATGAATTATTATAATATTTTGCTTATCTAGTTCTCTTTTGATTAATTATGTGCAGGAGTTTATGATAGCAATGGGTTTTTGATGGTTTCAGCTAATGGGGGATTGAATCAAATGCGATCTGGTGTAAGTATTAGTGATTAATTATAAGAAACTAGTGGAGTTGGAGTTTTTTTTTTCTTTTTTTTTGTAATTCTATATGTTGGTCGTATATATAGATTGAATTATATTGATATAAAACTGTTGTGCGCGCTGTAGATTTGCGATATGGTAGCGATTGCAAAATACATGAATGCAACGCTAATAGTACCAGAATTGGATAAAACCTCCTTTTGGAATGATCAAAGGTTGGTATCAATTCAGATTACATATATGCATCTAGTTATATGTATATATTATATTCGACAAAAAAAATAAATAAGTTATAATAATATATAATTGGCAGTAAGTTCGAAGATGTGTTTGATGTGGATCATTTCATCACATCATTGAGAGACGAAGTCAGGATATTAAAGAAGCTTCCTCACCATCATATAATTCATCATAATCCCCCTTTTTCCATGCCCCCTGTCAGCTGGTCCAATATGTCATTTTATCATAAACTGGTTGGTTTCCCTTCTTATTCATTCAATTAATATTTCTATCTAGCTTACTTTTGTTCTTAAATTATGTATATAATATACACGTACAGTGATTCAAAATAGTCTTACTTATAAAAGTAAAATAACCCAATAATAAGTGTGTTTTTGGATTTTCTTGTGAACTGTGTAAGAGTACAATTTTAATATATGTGAGTATTAGACCATTTCGAGAATTTGGTACGTAGATCATAAGAAGCACTAACTAATTGACATTTTGTGTGTGTGTATACATGTATGATTTGTAGGTAGTTCCAAGATTGCAAAAATATGGAGTAATTCATTTCACCAAAAGTGATTCAAGGCTTGCCAACAATGGGATTCCTTTAGAACTTCAAAAGCTGCGGTGTAAAGTAAATTACAGAGCTTTGAAATTTACTCCCAAAATAGAAGAGACTGGCAAGAAGATCGTAGAGCTTTTGAGAAGAAACGGCCCATTCGTAGTTCTTCACCTAAGATATGAAATGGATATGTTGGCATTCTCAGGTTGCTCTGAAGGTTGCAACACTAATGAAATTGAAGAATTGACAAAACTCAGGTAATCATATGTTTATATATATTACTTTAATACACATTCTTTGTGTATTATCAAATCAATGTGTCATATTACTTAGTTCAAAATTTATCCGATAAAAATGATTAGTTTAGATTTGAGATAGATGTGATGCGAGTTGGATGACAAGATGAACTACAGCTTTGCCCTTTTAGTACAGTGTAGTAGTTGTTGACCTACATAGTATATATATTGTAGATATGCGTATCCATGGTGGAAACAGAAAGAAATAGATTCTATGAAGAAGCGAAAAATGGGTGAATGCCCATTAACTCCAGAGGAAACAGCACTAACATTGAGAGCATTGGACATTGATCCTGCTATGCAAATCTACATTGCTGCTGGTAACATCTATGGGGGGCAAAGGAGAATGGCTGACTTAAAATTAGCATTTCCTCATTTGGTTAGTACTTGTACAGATTGAAAATGAGACAACGTAGCTATTGAATTTATCTAGTGTTATTTACTCATATTGAATAATCAAATCTACTTTGTGCGATAGATTAAAAAGGAGACATTGCTAGAGCCCTCGGAGCTTGACCCATTCCGTAATCATTCCAACCAGATGGCTGCTCTGGATTACATTGTATCATTGGAAAGTGATATTTTCATTCCAACTCATAGAGGAAACATGGCCTTAGTCGTTGAAGGCCATCGCCGGTAAGTACTTCTATTAACAGAAAAAGAAGGTTCATTAGTTATTACCCTTCTCATATATATATTTATGCAGATACTTGGGTTTCAAGCCCACTATCATTCCAAACAAAAGGCTTCTGGTTTATCTAATAGACCAGTATAGGAATGGAAGCCTGAGCTGGAATGAATTTTCCCAAGCAGTGAAAAGCGGCCATGCAGGTAAATTCGGTAACCCAACTCCTAGACTGGAGATTCCTGGCAAACCAAAGGAGGAACAGTACTTTTATAGTAATCCATACGAGTGTTTGCCCCCATTTACTCAAAAATCATCATAGACTACTACTACAGTCATATTCAATAGTGTAATATTGTGTGCAGTCATCATAGTTTTTACAGAAAATGATATGCAACTTCTTAAGACTTCCATGTTATATACAACTATTATACAATGAAGAGAGTTTAGCTTGTATTTGTTTTGTTTATAGACTCATTCCAAGTGGTTTTGAACCATTTGTATATTACTCTGCTTTTTGCAGAAATTTTGATCGTTGCATTATTTCACTTAGAAATCATAATGATATAGTGCAAAACCTTTGTTCAAACACCACTTAATTCTGAACCATAGAATCTCAAACATCATAATTTGTGCAGCAGCTTATAATCCTTGAAAATTTTAACAAATCAAACTTTGTTAACATAAATTTAGCACCCCAGAAGAAATTAATGTTAGATGGCAGTACAAATAACTTCAGACTTGTAGCATTGAACAACTAAAGCCTAAATGAGCCAGAGAACAGGAACCAACTTATTTACCAGAAAATGAACCACTTAACAAGCTCATTTTGATACATTCAGAATAATCTACGTATTCTACAACCCATATAGCAGACTAGAGCAACCGCACCCACTCGAGATGACCCAAGGAGGTTCAAAACAAGAAAAAACAAGAAGCAGCCAGTAAATTATAAGCCAAAAAGAACAATGAGGTCCCAGAAAAAAATACTCTTCTATGTTTTGAGCCGCTTTTGGCCTTGATCTGAATCTTCCCCAACACCTGCATCTCTACGATGCCCAATAGTTTGATTGCTAGAGGGGACATTTTCATAATCCTGGAATGAAGACCCAAAATGACAATACTACTTAAGCCATAATAAACGCATTGGATAATTTAAAGAGAGGTGCAATAAGAAAATCAATGCTCAAAGGCCTATATATACCTTGGAAACAGATGTCCCAGAAGATAGTAATTTGTTAGCACGCTTGCCAAGATCAATTTGCACTGAGATGCTGGCCTGTGACAGGTCTAAACCTGCGTTCTGCAACGCTTGGGCCAGAGTGTTTAACAACCTGTTTAGAACCATTCAAAAGACTAAATGTCTGCAAACTTGACATAACATAAAACTAGTTCTCTAAATATCTCATAAGATTGAGTAATTCATCTTTCTCTATATACCGACCAAGAAACTGAGTTTGTAAAAGACACACCCACCCTTGAGAGTAAGCACTTGTGACACTAATTGTCCCCCCTTCAACCATAAATTCATCTGGTTGGTTCTGCCCATCGCTTGTTGTAGGACACTGAGTTGATTGTGATTCTACTGGTATCTGAAGAGGCTGTGTCAGCATACCATCACTTGTGCGTGTAGACATACAGGCTAATGTAGGTATTGGTAGAGAAACTCCCTTGTTTGCTGCCTCTGGCTGACGATCCAAGGTCTTGCAAGCAACATCCCTGCTAGGATCCGACTCCACCAAATTTTGTGGACTTGTGAGCATAGTTGGGGAGATTGAGATGTGACTCTCATCAAATTTTCCCGGAAATGCTGCTGCTGGTCCATTTTTTATGTTTTGAGGAGGATGACCAACAAAATTCTGAACACGCCAATGACTGTTTCTCTGTGTTATGCAAGAAATAAACAAGGTACACTCATAAGTATTTTGAGCAGTCAGTTAACTCTTCCAAACAAACCCCATTACAACATATGATCTAGCAAACTAGCAGTTGCAACAGTTATAAATTAAGCCCATGACATTATAGCCCAATTAACAATTTTAGGGGAAATGCTTAAATGGAAATTCTGCAATTGTTTGCCTCATAATTATAAATTCTACCATTCAATTAAGAAAGTTGTCATGTCAGATGAAAATCAAAGCAAATTTTACTGGCTGAAAATGCACTATATTATAAAAATGAGGATCGAAATTAATGAATACACCATTTATTTTTAATGAATAAAAAGATGCTAAGCTCATGTATTTGCAAAGAACTAAGTCTACAAATTCCAATGATCATTCAAGCAAGCATGTTAGCAAACATTCGAATAGAACAATGTATAAAAGATACAAATTAGAAATCTACCCAAGGTATCAACTTTGTGGGCTCTGCACTCCATCCTTGGTATGAACCCTCAAACTTGTGTACCTTTTCCTGTAAAAATTGAACATACTCAATCACCTGCACACAAAACCAAATAGTCAATCAATTATGTCAAAGAGTATAATGATTTTATGAACACTAACAGCTATGTTATAGCTTATTGTACACGAAAAAAATACCTCTAGTAGAAATGAAGCCGTGTCTCTTTTTTGGTCACTGTGAGGTACGAGATCTCTCAATATCTGGAATCTGAAAGGGAGAAGCAAAGGTTAGCTCTTATAAGCTCAACATATTTTTTTTTTAGGTAGAATTTATACATAAGATTCATTAAATCTATTGAACATACCATTTTCTAATGGAAACCAGTTTCATTGGTAACCTGTTGCTACTGACCTGTAACACCTATCAAATTGAAAATATGACTAATCTGCATGTACTTATCAAGTTACTATAACCACCCCCACAACAATGTAAACTCCAAATTCTCATTACAACTCACACTCAACCAAAACTAAGATTCATTATCACCAAAAATCAACGACCCAGAATCGACCAGACAAGGTAAAGATGGCTAATTATCATTTGTATCCTTGTTAATTAAATCATAGTGTCAGAAATGATGAAGTTATTAGAGAGGCCGGCAGGGTATTATATTCTCCTACAAATATACATATAAATACAGAAGTTCAACACGTAAAACTCACAACTATTAACATTATTATGTACATGTTCTCAAGTGCAAGTATGTGTACACAAATAATTCGGAAGAAAGCTATTCAAACAACATCTAAAAATTAAGCAAGGTCTAATAACCCATTGGACTGCATACCTCTCATTTATCTTGCTCCTCCTCCGCTGCTCTGTCACTGAATGTTTTGATCGTACAGCACTAGCCTTATCATTATTCTTAGCATCTGCTTTTCATGATCAAAAACCAGAATCACGAAAAAGAAAATGGAAAAAGAATCCGGCAAAACTATGCATCAGATAAATACCCCATTACTTAGGTCTAAAATTTCCCCATTCTATAACACAAGAAAAGTCGTGTTTTTTTCTTATTAAATACGAAAGAAAAGTCTTGTTATCCCAAGAGAATTCTAAATTTCAATATAATGTACACGCGTAGCGTATACATGCAAAGTGTTTGTTTTGTGCCCAAAATTCGAGCAAACTCAAACTTACAACATATACAATTGAATTCGACCCAAAAAAAATTGGGACAAAGGATACATAAAAAAACTGCATTATCTTGTATACTCCGAGAAGAAATATATATATATATATATATATATATATATATGAAAACTCGGATCTATATGTAGCTCTACCATGGGAATCGAAAATTGGTAAAAACAAAAGGGATACCTTTGCTATTGGAGTTATTATTTGAAGAAGGGCCTTCTTTCTTGGAGCCATACTCATCGTCCTCATACTCTTCCTCTTCGTGGTGACCCTTTGCTGGTGTTCTCATCTTTGTCTGTGAAGGGCCTAAATCTTTTGGTTTTCAAAGCTTCCCGAGTTAAATCTGAGATGCCCAGATGAGGAAAAACAAAACCTTTGACACCAAAAATTTGAATTTGGAGATTTGACAGGTAATGAACCCTTAGATGGGTTTTGAAGAATGAGAAAAGTGAAGGAGATATGAATTGATTTGGTGATGGGTTGAGTGTGGAGTCTCCGGCAGGCGGAGCAGCAGTGGTGTTGGCAGGTTTTCCGGCTCTGTCAATGGAGTTGTGAGTCAGAATAACCCGGTTGCCAGTGATAGCATGCGCGTTACCTCATGTGCTTCCCGTGAGGATGTCAATCATCAAACAACCCGTTCGTCCGTGAAGTGGCTTCTTTCTTTCTTTCCTTTTTGATTTTGGAAATAATTCTTTCTTTCTTAAACACCAAAAACTAATAGATATTTAAAAAAATAAATAAATAAAAAAATTAAAAAAAAAATTAATAAAGTTACAGAAATTTCCCCTATTCTTGTATTTTGTCACTATTTTAACCAAAGAAATACTTTTCTAATTTTACTCATTAAAAATTTAAAATAATAAACTATCCCTTTTTTTTATTATTATTTTAGAACAAAGGAATAATTTATTTAAACAAATCACACATAAGAAAAACAAACAAAAGGCAGCTGACTAACTGCAGCCCCTCAACCAGAAAAAACTACCAATGAGAACAACATTAGAAATATACAAATTAACCCCCTGAGCCTGTTCAAACTCAATCCCAAAAATCTAAACTTAACAGTTTTAGCAATAGAAAGGGGAGAATGAAATCTTATTGATTGAATCTTATTGATTGAATCTCATCAATTACAATTAAGCTCACCAGAGCTTATATACAGCTAAAGCAAAAAAGGAATTAAAAAACCAGTACAAAACCAGAGAACACACCCTTTACAACAACAACAATTAACAGCCTCTAACTAACTAACAAACTCAACTAACTCTAACTAACCAACAATTAACACTCCCCCTCAAGATGGAGAATAGATATTGATCAATCCCATCTTGTCTTTAAGATTCTTAAACTGTCCAGGAAGCAGGGCTTTGGTTAAAAGGTCTGCAATCTGCTCTTTAGTTGAGATGTGGGTTGTTTTGATTATTCCTTGCTGCACTTTCTCTCTAACAAGGTGACAATCAATTTCAATATGTTTTGTTCTCTCATGAAAGACCGGGTTTGCAGCAATGTGTTGTGCTGCCTTGTTATCACAATGCATTAAAACCGGTCCTTTATGATCAATCTTCAGCTCTTTAAACAAAGACAGCAACCATATGATTTCTGATGTAGTGTTGGTCATAGCTCTATATTCAGCTTCAGCTGAAGATCTAGAAATTGTATGTTGCTTCTTGCTTTTCCAAGAAATCAATGATTTCCCAAGGAAAATGCAAAACCCTGTGGTCGATCTTCTAGTATCCGGGCAAGCAGCCCAATCCGAGTCAGTATATGCCTCTAATTCAATCTTGGATTGAGCTGAGAAGAAAATCCCTTGACCTGGTGTACCCTTCACATACTGAAGAACTCTTTGAGCAGCCACAAGATGAGAAGCTCTAGGTGTTCCCAAGTATTGACTCAACTTGTTTACCGAGAAACTCAAGTCAGGTCGGGTTATGGTAAGATATTGCAATTTACCAATGATTTTCCTATATAAGGTGGCATCAGCAAGAGGATCATCTTTAGCATCTTGACTCAACTTTAGATTTGCTTCCATAGGAGTATTCATTGGTTTGCATCCCAAGTATCCTAGATCTTCCAATATTTGTAGAGCATATGGTCTTTGGGAAACAAAAATTCCTTGTTCAGATCTAGCTACTTCTAAACCAAGGAAATATTTCAATTTTCCCATGTCCTTTAGCTTGAACTTGCTGTCTAATCTAATCTTGAGGGCTTCAAGTTCTTTCAAGTTGTTACTTGCTAAGATCACATCATCAACATACACAAGTAAGGCTATGAAACCAACTTGTGAGCGTTTGATGAAAAAGAAATGATCCGTAGCAGAATGTGTAAAGCCTTCCTCTTCAAGGGCATTGGAAAACTTTTCAAACCATTGCCTAGATGCTTGCTTCAAGCCATAAAGAGACTTTTGAAGCTTGCAAACAGGATTGGTAGGTAGCTCCCCCTTAGGACTATACCCTTGAGGAAGAGTCATATACACATCCTCATGCAAATCTCCATGGAGAAAAGCATTATTCACATCAAGTTGGTGTAAGTGCCATCCAAAAACAGCAGCTAAAGCTAATATTAGCTTGAATGTGACCAACTTGGTGACAGGAGCAAAAGTCTCAGAGTAATCAATGCCTTCTTGTTGGTTGTAACCCTTCGCAACCAACCTAGCTTTGCATCTTTCCATAGACCCATCAGCATTATATTTGATTTTGTAAACCCATTTACAACGAATAGCATGTTGATGAGCTGGTAAACTAACAACAATCCAAGTACCATTCCTTTCAAGTGCCTCAATTTCAATGTCCATTGCATTGTCCCACTCAGGAATACCAGCAGCTTCATGATAGTATTGAGGCTCATAATGGCTCGAGATAGAGCAAATGAAAGCCTTGAATGTAGGAGACAGCCTGGAGTAATCAAGAACCTGAGATAAACAATGGACAGTAGAGTTAGAAGTATGACAATTATTCACATATGAAGACCTATTAGTTAAGAAGCAATGATAATCTTGGAGGTACAAGGGCCTTTTAATCTGTCTAATAGGTCTAGATGAGGAAGGAAAAGGGGCTGAAACAGAAGGAGAGATGGTTTCAGCATCAGGTGCACTGGTAGGCTCAGTTACAGCAGGCTAAAAATTCGAATGTTGGTGCAAATCAGCAGCAGGTTCACAAACCTGTGGAGCAGGGGTACTGGGAGGTGGATCAGGTTCTGGGGCACTAAAAAACATGTCCTAAGATGAACCTGCAGTGTCAACAATAGTAGGGACAGTATGGAAAAAATTTTCATAGTGAGCAGGCAGTCCCTCATTAGTAACAAAAGGAAAAATGTATTCTTGGAACTGAACATCTCTAGAGCAAAAAATAGTGTTGGTCTCAAGATTCAATAATTTGTATGCTTTCATTCCCATGGGGTATTCTAGAAAAATGCATGACACGGCTCTAGGGGAAAATTTAGACCGATTTTGACTTAAGGTAGAGGCATATGCAAGGCACCCAAAAGGTTTGAGATGATTATAAGTAGGTGCTTTATGGTTTAAGACTTCATAAGGAGACTTGTTGCCTAAATTTGGGGTAGGAATTCGATTAATGAGATAAGTGGTCGTGCTAACACACTCACCCCAATAAAACAAGGGAATATAAGACTGAAATAAAAGTGCTCTAGAGACATTCAAGAGATGTTGATGTTTTCTTTCCACAACAGAATTTTGTTGTGGTCTTTGCACACAAGCATGATAATGAACAATACCCAAGGATCTAAACAAATCCACAAATTGAAGCTCTTTAGCATTGTCAGACTGAAAACCCTTTATTGTAGCATTGTACTGAGTTTGAACTAACTTAATAAAGGCAGGTATGACAGATTTAGCTTCAGATTTGTGCTTAAGTAAATGAATCCAAGTGTATCTAGAACAATCATCAACTATAGTGAGAAAGTATTTGAAACCATCATGTGTTATAGTGTGATATGGTCCCCATACATCTATATGAATAAGCTCAAAACATGTTTTAGCCATATTATGGTTAGAAAGAAAGGGAAGTTTCTTTTGCTTGGCATAATGACATGTTGAACAATGGAAATTAGGAGAGATAGGTTGAGAAAAATTCAACTCTTTATTCAAAGGAAATTCTTTGATACAAGAAGGGTGGCCCAATCTATAATGCCACAAAGTGTCAACACTTATAGTAGAATCAGAAAAAGCAAAAACAGTGGCAAAGGAATCAGATTTTAAAAAGAAAAGATCTCCATGTCTTTCACCCTTCCCAATCATCTTCTTCTTGCCGTTGTCCTGAATAGTACAAGTATCATCATGAAATATGAAGGAGCAATTAGCAGAAGACATTAAGGCTGAAACAGACATTAGACTGTATTTAAAATCTGGTACATATAAGACATTAACCAGAACAATTTCAGAGGAAATTCTAATGGTACCAGTGCAAGAAATTCTTTTCTTGGTACCATCAGGAAGAGTGACATTAGAAAGAATAGTTTTGTGACAAATATTGGTAAACAAATCAATGTAAGGGCAAACATGATGAGTGGCACCTGTATCAATAATCCATTTGTTTTTATGAATAATATCAGTCTTACCAGAAAAATTTGACACAAGGGGCTGATTGGGAGATGAAGTACTCTCTGTGTGGAATTTTTGAGCAAGCATGGCCATAATTTTCTGACATTGATTGAGGGAAAGACCAGCTAGAGGATCTTGATTAGCTCCAGGTGCTCCTTCATTGTTGTCATTGTGTGTCTCAGTCATGTTGGCTGCTGGTTTCCCTTGTGTAGTTCTACTCTGAGAATTGTCACCATTTTTGCTAGGAAATCTGTCATGTAACCTATGTCCCGGTGGATGGCCATGAATTTTATAACATCTAGACATGGTATGTCCATTAATTCCACAATGATTACAAAATAACTTGGATCTTTGAGATTGAACTCCTCCTCTTGCCATGGCAGCTGGGACACAACAGATGCAGAGATGGGAAGAGAAGAAGAGAAGAACAGAGAAAGAGCTCAAGAGTTTCTTGGCTCTGATACCACTTTAGCAATAGAAAGGGGAGAATGAAATCTTATTGATTGAATCTCATCAATTACAATTAAATTAAGCTCACCAGAGCTTATATACAGCTGAAGCAAAAAAGGAATTAAAAAACCAGTACAAAACCAGAGAACACACCCTTTACAATAACAACAATTAACAACCTCTAACTAACTAACAAACTCAACTAACTCTAATGAACCAACAATTAACAAACAGACTTCATAACTTCCCTACTAACATGATTGATAGTATTACAAGTAAGATTAAAGATACAATTATTTTTGTTCAACCAAATGAAATACAAGGCTGTTGTCATGGCAGCATTAATAACACTATCTTGCAAATTAGAAATCAGTTTGGAATACCAATTCATCTAATTTTTGAATGCACGCCAAACCATCTATTGATTTCAACAAACACACCTTTGGTAAAATTACACTCTACAAATAAGTATAAATGAGTTTCTCTAGCTGCTTCACAAACTGGACATAAGTCAAAAGGAATTGTCAAAACTTTGTTTAAATGATCCTTTGTTAAAAGTTGATCGTTAAATGCTTGCCAACAAATAAATCTGTACTTAGAAATGTTCATCTGATGCCAAACTTTAGGAGCATAATCAACTTTATCAACAGAGATTAGAGAACTAATAAAGACTTTGATTCTAAATTTTGCATACCTTCCTAGTCGAGATAAAGCTTCTCTATCAATGAACTCCTTAGTTTTAGCAACTTTTTTAAGTACCAGCTCATGTCTTGCTTCATAGAAACCGACCGAAATTCATTTCCTTTTAAGTAAATGGTGCTAATCCATCTAACTCAAAAGTTATCTTTCTTACCCGAGATACACCAAATATACTTTGCCATCATAGCGATTCCATTTCCTTCCCTCTCAAAAGCCTATTCCTCCAAGCTTTTTTGGGAGACAAACTTTTTCCCAAGAAGGAAATGGAATTCGCTACGATTCCCATTCCCCCCCCCCCTAGAGAAAATCTCTACAATATTTGTCGATGGCAGTAGTCACCTTTTGAGGCAAGATAAACAAACTCATCCAAAAATTTATAATCCCCAAAAGGACCAAGTGAATAAGTTGATGTTGGTTTGGTTTTATGGTACTAAATCAGGTATGCAGCTAAAGAATTCGTATGTCTAATTTTCATTATACCACAACACAATGGATCTCCAGATGTGTATACATTAAAAAAAACATAAAATGAAAAAAAAAAAGAATACATACCTCTTGATGACTATCTGGGTATCCTCAAAACTTCTCATAAGTTGTATCCTTTTGGTTGATCAGAAACTCACACCATAGTCTTCCAAATCAATCGACCACACACAAAAGAATATTGTGGGCTATTAGGATAAAGTGTATAATTTGTTCTTGATTAATACTCAACACATGAGCAAGAACTATTTGAGAGAGAAAAATAATTTTTCTTTTCTCCTCCGTAGTTTAAAAATAGCACTAAAAAATCATCTCCTCGTTTCTTAAATCATGCTTCCATTTATAATAGTTAATTCCCCATTAATTAAATCATATTTAATTATTTAAATAAATATCTATAACCAAATTCGGATACTGATATTTCAGATGAGAAAATTTCTCAACAACTTGAGAGAATATCTCAACTAATTTGAAATATCTTTAACAACTTTCTAAATTTAAATATTTGTCTAATTGAATTAATTAGTTAACCCAAAAAGACAAAACCAAGGGATGCCTACTATAGGGTAGGCGCGTACCTTGTCCTAATTAAGATAAGGATGGTGTCTTTTGTACTGACAACTTTTGTCTCTTGTCTTGACAAATTTTGTCTTTTCCCTATTTAATTAATTTGAAAATTTATTTATTTATTACAAAAATAAATAATTACTAAGTTACCAATTCAAAATAAATTTTTCTGAATGATATTATACAACTCTTCATTTTTACCCTTGACAGTGTTTCAAGGTGGCAATTTGGGGACTATGGACCTATAATTCTAAGCTCCAATAAACTAGATTATTTATTGAGTCTCATCAACCAAGTAATCACGTTTATTAATTCTATGATTACTTCCCTACAAATATGGAATTGAACTCTTAGTAATTATAGAATTATATTTACTGAGTTTTACTATAGTGTTTATTGATATAATCAATTCTAGTGATTATTCCTCCTTGTGTCGATTCGTAATTAGTTTAGGTCAAAATACTATTTTACCCTTCTAATTACTTCTTTATCCTTTAGTACTGTTAATTCACTAGTGAAAGTATAATTTAGATCTCATCTAAAATTGTGCACAACTTTTCAGTTCCAGAATTAACACTTAAAGGAAACCAACATGCGATCTATTAGGAAAGTCAAGAATCTATAATTGTAGATCATGTTCCCAGTCATCCACATTATTAGATTCCCAAAACATAAGTTGTAAGAATCATCTTCTGTGAGAAATTTTAACGAGTGAATCAAAGAAACTAATAACATGAACAGGAGTTCATGAGTATTCAGGATTTAGGTCGATCTACTATTGATCATCATTATAATATAAATTAGGTCTTTATGGTAAACGACATATTTGATAAAAAAAAATTATTCATATCGGTCATTGTCATATATAATCTCTATTATATACAACACCTTTACTAAAATGTCATATTACATCAATAATCTGAATCGAGATTACTTTCACCGAAGAACAGGCATCAGTGAATTGTACTAGCAACCATTGATGAAAGATTTCATAACTTTAATATGTGTTGAATATTTTATTCATAGTTAAGTGATGTTAGTTCTCTGTATAGGTATAAGTCATAGCCTCATATATGAATAAGGAATTTTTTGATATTTATATAAATTATCTAATAATAAATATCAATAATTTAACATCCAAGCATATATCGAAATTTCAACTCTTTATTAATAATCATAAATATCTTTATAGACTTTTCAAGACATAAAACCTTAACATTTGAGCACGACTTACAAAAGACAAGTTCCTGCTGGCCCAGTGGTGAAGCTTTGAATGCAACTTGTCTAGGATAATACCACAGTTCAAAGTCTTCCATTTTGTTGACTGAAGATGGACACCCAAATAATTGAGCGAGAAAGAACCTTCCTCCATTTGAATCATATTCAAGATAGTTGTTTTGAAGTCATCTTTAACACCCTCAAAATAAACAAGGGACTTTGAAATTTTAGCCTTTAATCCAGTATCCACATAAAAGAAAGTAAAAGCTCCATTGACATAACTCACTGATTTTTTGTTTCATTTGAAAAATATGATTAAATCATCGACAAAGCAAAGGTTAACTAGTTTGAGGGACTTATAAAGGGGTGAAATTTGAATCCCTTTTTACTAGAATAATAAGCTAGGAATCTAGTCATGTAATCCATGATCAAAATAAATAGGAGTGAGGAGATAGGGTCTCCTTGGTGCAACCCTTTTTCGCCTTTGAAAGTGCCTTGGAATCTCCCATTCATCATCAAAGTATAAGAGGTACCTTGCAAATAAACCAAAATCCACTTGATGAATCTCGAAGGAAAGCAAAGCCCCTTCAAAAGATCCTCGAAAGTACACTGGATCTCTTTCTCTCCTTCTGGTTTGGTTACCACCCTCTTACTCACTATGATTGAGTACTTGACTTGCTATGTGTGGGCACGACACTCATTCACTCAAGGTTTGAATATGGAAGAGCAATGAAGGAGGTGAGAAATCACTAAGGAAGAAACTCTCTCATCTAGGTTGGTTGAATAGTCAAGTTTGACATTAATTTGACAAAGTGTCAAGTGGATGAGATGAGAGCATTATGTTCCTTTTATAGTGTTTCAACTAGGGCTTAGGGCTGAATTATATGGATTAAAAAAGAACAAAATATTGGGCAAAAAATACTTCTTGGCCGTAGACTCAATAAGACCAATTTCTAGTTAGATTTTTGCCACTTTATTTCAACCACTTATTCTTCTTTTCAATAATACCATATTTTCTAATTCAATCCTATAAACACCAAAACTATTTATTTAATAATTATAATTAATTACTAAATAAAATTGTCATTTATGTAATTTATTAATTAGACCATACAAAGTCTCTTAATTAACAAATTGACCCCAAAACCTCTTTTCTTCACAATTAAGCCCTTGCTCTTAGTGAAAATTCATAAATAAGACATAGTCTAATTTTAGAATTTTAATTGATTAATTAAAATCAATTAACTGAGTCTGCAAGCAGTATTATCTCAACTAGTGAGGGGACCATGGGCCTATATAACTGAGCTTTCAATAAGTAGAGCTAGAATTCACCAAGTAAATTCTCTAACTTATAATTCTGTCTTGCGCCACTATAGATTTGGAATTGAATAGCACTCTCAGTTATATAGAACGCTCTATATGTACCACGATATAGATACGTTATGATTATCCATTGTTACAATCCTAATAGTCAAAGATCCTCTATAGATGATCTACACTGAATAGGGATAAATTTACCGTTCTACCCTTCAATGTATTTTATCCTTAAAACACTTAGCTACCTATAAATGATATTTCAGTAAACTAATATAATTAATGAAATGAGATCTCAATCATTTATCTCTATCAAGCCAAGCTCAAAGAAAATCATCGTTTCACTTCTAAATACTTATAGAAGCTATAGATTCTATATCTATGATCAGCGCTCCCACTCAATTGAACTACCATGTTCCCAAGATGTAAGTATCTACCAGAACCAAAAGTTAGTTTCCATGAACAACTCTAAGAACATAAATAATACAACTAAGTTGAACCTAACCATATCAGGATTAAGATCCATAGACCTAAGATCAACCATTGATATTGACTTAGAAAGATATAACGGTAAGTTTATGATATCTTATCCAAGATCAATATCGGTCCCTTCCAATGTATACTCCATACATCCAATACTGGTAAACTTTTCCAATACACTGGAAAAGACATAACACTTATCCAAGGTGTAAGTATACATTATCGCTGATTATCATGCAAGTCTAAATCCAGTGAACTGAAAAATCATGGGAATTAAACTTTTGAACATATAATCACGATTATATTCCACTGTGCTGACGACACTATAATCATGAACACAGATATACATATTTATATATGTTCTGGACTTAATAGAATTTATACATTTAACATAATCATGAAATAAATCATGTGAACCATGCAACATAAAACGATTTCTGATCTTTATTAATTACTAAATCTAATTATATTGAAATGGGTTTAAAATTCAACAAGAGGTCTCTACTACTGTAGCTTTGAACTTGACTCTACTACCGTACCAAATACCACCCAGGAAACCGACACAAAAAAGAATGCCCCATAGAGAAAATCATCAAACACCTAGTAATATTAGTAGTCGTCCAGACGGAACCAGTAATGCTAGAGGGATTAATGATGCTAGTGGTCCTAGTGTTGGACTGGATTTAGCGATCTATTTTCTTCTTCGACAAGTTACGGTAAATTCAAGGAGAAAATGTTTACAAGACATCGAGGATCATAGTCATTATATATCTATGGGTGGCACACCAGGTGGAGAGTTACATCTAGGAAAGTTTTTTAGAAACAAAAAGCATTTAAAGATGGTTGTTGTCTTGTATGCAATGAAGAAAGGGTTTGACCACTTTATTAGGAAGTTCGGTAATACTGTTTGGTATGTTACATGTAAGGATACAGATTTTCGGTGGAGATTAAGAGCGAAGAAGAACATACTTTTTAACATGTTTGAGGTGACTACATTTCAAAATGTACATACATGTTCCCTTAATCTTTGAGGAAAAGATAACCGCCAAGCATCACCTTTGATAATTGCCACTCTAATTAAGTATAAGTTCGCAACTGATGGCTCAGATAATTTGGCCTCTAATATAAGGAAAGATATGTACAAGGATTACGGGATCCAAATGAGTTATGAAAGGCTTGGAGGTGCAGAGAGAAGACACTACACCTAGTTCGGGGTACACCATGCAGGCAACCATATTTTTCTGATAGCTTTCGCTGTAGTTGACAATAAAAACCACAATTATTAGACCTATTTTATGAGAAAATAGAAAGAAGCGATTGGTAATGTTGAGAACTTAGTCTTCGTGTCGGATAGGCATCAAAGCATTGTTCATGCTTTGGAGATCGTGTTCCCTGATGCACACCACGGTGCATGCTACCACCACATTATTATGAACGTCAACTACAAGTTCAAGACTGACGTCTTCACGAATCATATTTACGAATGTGCCTACACGTATTCAAAAAGAGAGTTTCACAGAGAATTTAAGAATATTCGGGCAATAAATGTTGCGGTTGCACAATATCTTAAGGAAATTGGATTTGAGAAATGGGTTTGGTCGTACTTCCCAGGGGTATGTTACAATGTAATGACGAGTAACTGGGTTGAGAGCTTAAACAACACAACTAAGGATGCAAGAGGCTTTCAATCACTGCTGCTATAGCATTCCTAAGGTCCAAAGTCCAACAGTGGTTTGCTACGCGAAAAGAAAAAGCTGACAATTGGACGAAGACCCTAGCACAAAAAATGGAGGAGGACTTGGCATTGTAGTTTGAGAAATCTCGGTATTTGAACATTGACACATGTAGACCTTACATGTTGGTTCACCCTGAGGATCAGTTGAGACTGGTGACGTAGTGGACTTGCAAGAACATACTTGCACTTGCGGCTTGTTCCAAATCATGAAGTTTCCTTATCCTCATGCATGTGCTGCAGCTCAGCAACGAAGTATTAGCATGTACGCACTATGCTCACTATATTACACAGCAGAATATTGGAGAACCACATATGAAGGCAAAATTATGCCAGTTTGTGATGAGGATGATTGGGAATTGCCTGATGACGTAAAGAACATGAGAGTTGGAGTGCCTATTGAGAAACAACCAGTAGGGCGACCCCATAAGCAAAAAGTTGGAAGAATTAAGTCAAATCGAACTGCTTGTAATGGTGAAAGGATTGTGATATCACGAAATTGTGGCAAGTGTGGTGCCAAGGGGCACAACAAAAGCACTTACACCTACCAAGGTTAAAAATGAATGTTGAATTCAGTTGTATTATGATGTGTTGTACTATTATCAATTGTTATTGAATTTATGTTGGACTTTGTTAAACATTAAAATTTGTGGTGTTTTATTAATTGATAATTATTATTATTTGTAGCATGAAACAGGCTATTTTACTAATTGCAAAAATTCCTTTGTAAAAAAACCACTAGTCCGATGCAGGTCCGATGCTAGTCCGATGGGGGCTCGATGCTGGTATGATGTATATATTTAGCAGAACAAACAGTGATGACCCGATGGGTTCCGATGTTATCTGATGCCACCATCAGACACAATCGAGTACTATCGGACCCCACCGAATCCAATAGTCCCATACAGAGACCTAAACTAATACACCACCATCGGAAACTATCAACCCATGTATTGTCCACTATCGTCCTTTTACAGAAACATATGTTTAAAACAAAAGAATTCAAAAAATTTAAGCTAAATTGTTATGAACATAATCATACCAATAAAAAAAACTAGTTACATTGTTATCTCCATAAATACATATGTGTAGATAAATATATAAGGAAAAAATATAGAAGTTCATGCTAAATTTTGGTAGAACAAATCTACACACCACCGCTCTCTAAATTTCTTCATATTATCATCATTTACATTATCAAACGAAAGTTCCAGCATTTTATGCTCGATGTACTCTATTACATACATCCGGCAATCACCACTGTATGAGACAATAAAAAATATTTAAATACAAGTATACAAATTAAATCATGTTAATTATTAAAAAATCAATTGTAAATAAGTTAACTTGATTCCATCTGTCGTACAATCTTCTCATCGATGATTTCTGAACTGAAATTTCTAACCTGGCTCTCTGAGACTATCAATTGAAGCATGGCGACCATTTCATGATTCTCGAATAGGCCAGAATACAACAACAAAGTTGGGAACAACACTTCACATAATGTCAAGTGACTCTTCAATTCATGCAGGGGAATCAATCCAAGGCTCGAGTCAAATATGGTCAACATCCAACAATCAAGGTCTGCCTCTAAAGTCACCCAATGCTTTGCACTGTCGAAGAAGAGGGCCATATATATTCTCTTCGTATTCTTCCAACTCTGCAAGTATTGGACATCATCCCCTCCAATCAAATCCAGTATGTCGTCTTCCCACTAAAAGTTAGAGTGGTCATTACCCGCAGCTTTCCACCGACCAGTAACTCCTGATGGGAAAATGTGAGGCATGACGACACATGTATTTGGGTACACCTCCAAATAAAAGTGTTGTCGCCTCCTCATCAAATAAAATACCGCATTTAAATAATAAAACATGAAAATAAATTATGTCAAAGATTAAATAAATAAAAAGTTAGACAAAGTCTTAACAACATACATCATCTCCAAGCCATGTCTTCGGAGTATGTAGTTGGAGGAACCAAGCCAAATCGTGTCTATCAGAGTAAAACTCCCTCGGGTACTTGTTCCCAATCTAGTCGAGAACCCAACTGTGAAAAGTCGAGAGCAACTTTCGATCAACGACTCTAAGTGGGTCCACATTCACACGTGCCTTCGATGCCCCAGACTTCTTCTTCATTTCAGTATACTCATCAAATCACCTAAGTCATTTTCTCTGTCTCTGGATCTCCACTAGTTCTGGAGCTGTCTCCAAGACTTGTATCTCAAAATCCTGAGTATCCTCGATGCTGGTGATCTTCGTGTTGTCAGGTGTACAAAACATATCATCATCATCTGGTCTATAATCATTTGGGAGAATAATTTCATTTTTCGGTGATTGGGGCTCTTGTTGTGGTTGTGGTTGTGGTTGTGCATCTGGTGTCGGCCTTCCAGGATCTTGCAGGAGTCTCATTATTGTCTTCAAATGACCCATAGTCTTGTTCTGTCCTTTCAAAAGAGCAGCCTGACCTTGCTTTAGAGCAAGTTGTTCCCTTTCCACAATCACCAACCTTGCCATCATGACAGAGGATACTGATTCCCAAGGCTCTGAAGTGATGGGAATAGATGCATAAGGGACAACACTAGACTCATATGGTAGTGAAGATAGTGCAAGTGGTGGAGACGGTGCAGGTTGTGTAGATTCTCTAAAGAGTCGGGTTGCATCCGCTCGTTCTTCCAATGTCGAGGCAAGCTTTTGGGCCTAGCTTCACAAAGCATCATGTGTCGATTGCCCATCGTCACCTAACACCAGTTCCTCCAAGTCAATAAATAAAGGCGCCTCACCGCCAGTGATGCAACTCACAAACTCAGTCTAATTCGCTCAGGGACATAACATAGAGTACATTGTCAATTGAAAATTAAAACAAATATATTAATAGATGGAAATTAACATTAAATAAATGTAAAGTGTAAGAAACTTACATTTCTAGCAAACAATCGTATCACTTTGTCCTTGCCGAGTGTCGTTTTTGGCTTACTCTCCCAGTTCAGCATTCTTGAAAAGTGATGCGACATCTTCTGCATCCTCGTTGCCCAGCTCTAGGATGACCTCATATGCTCAATAATGCAACACTGCAGTATAACCATAAGATGAGTATTTAACCTCCTTCTGACTAACTCCATTTTCAATCTTCTTATGCATCCTATTCTTCACATCTATGAAGTGTTTATTACAAGTTTTCATCAACTTGTTGTACAAATTCTTTCCCCACATGTACTCGTAGAAGAATAGAAGGTTGTCAACCATTCTTATGACAAAAGGAGGAACGACAGTCTTCTCCTCCTTACCAGTGAAGACGTGTTGGAATATTTATTTTACCAGGATCTTAGATCTACTCACAAGTATGTTGTTTAAACACCCTAAATATGAACTTTCTAAAACGATAAATTAAACACATATAAAGTTAAGAAAACCTTACATTGATGCAGCGGAATTAATGTCTCCTTCCACTCAGATCTCTAACCCTTGTATCCTTTCTGTAGCAGAGTATAATCAAGATCTGAGCCCGAATGTCCTTCTTCTTCAAGTTTGATCCTTCACAGTCTTCCAATCTATGATTGAGTTACTGCTTGATGTGTGTGGGCACTTACTCTTTCACTAGGGTCGAAATTGATGAAGGAGAAAAGAGGAGAGAGGGTTTCGGCCAGGTATAGAAAGTGGGGAAGGCTCAGTTTTTCTGAAGAGAGAAATTTCTGTCAGAAGATGATATTCAAAGATGTGTATTTGACTGAGCCATCACTTTCTATTTATAGGCAACTACTAGGTTTAGGTTAGGAATTATTTGGCATTAAAATAATGAAAATATTAATTTGAAATCCCACATTAAGTGGCCGGCCATGGTGTTGTAATGGGCCTCACTTGATTTTGCAGTTTTATCAAATTTTAACTCTATTTTCTCAAAAACGCCAATTTTCTAATTCTAACCTTTTAAATGCCAAAACTAATTATTTAATAACTAAAATAGATTATTAAATAATATTGTCTTTTAATTTAATTATTAATTAGACATATAAAGTCCATTAATAAATAAATAAACCTAGAAACTCTTTTCTTTACAATTTCACCCCTGCTTAGTGAAAATTCATAAAATTAGACATAGTCTAACTTTAGAATTATAATTGATCAATCACGAATCAATTAATGAGTCTTACAAGCAGAATGTTCTCAACTAGAATGGGGACCATGGATCTATATGCTGAGCTTCCAATAAGTGAACCAAATTTACCAAGTAAATTCCTACTTATTAATTCTTCGTTGAATCCACTCTTAGAACTTAGAATTGCACTCTCAGACTTATATAGAGCATATTGTATGTTCCACGATATCAATATACTATCTCATTTAACCATTGTTATAATCTTATTGTGATTTAAAGATCCTCTATATAGATGATCTACATCGAGATGGGATTTCTTTACCGTTCTCACCCCTCAATGTATTTTGCCCCTTAAAACACTTAGCTACCTGTAAATGGTGTTTAGTGATCTAATGATTAGTCAGTTAAACAAGAGCTCATCCATTTACTTCTATTTGCTAAGCTCGAAGGGAATCATCACTTGACTTCTATACACCAGTAGAAGCTATAGATTCCATATTTATGTTCAGCACTCCCACTCAACCCTACTATCATGTTCCCAAAATATACGTATCACCCTGACCCAAAAGTAGGCTTAACTAATAAATCTAAGAACATGAATAGCACTCCTGAGTTGAGCCTAAGCATATCAGGATTTAGATTCTTTTAATCTTAAGATCAACTACTGATATTGACTTGGAAAGATATGTATAACGGTAAGTTTGTAATATCTTAACTTAGTTGCAATATCGGTCCAGTCCAATGTATACTCCATACATTCGAAACTAGTATACTTTACTAATGCCCTTGAAAGAACATAACACTTACTCCAAGTGTAAGTATACATCATTGATGATTATCACATTAGTGTAAATCCAATAACACTGATGAAACAGGGACCAATACTTTCGATTCATATGATCACAATCACATTCCAGTGTGTTGACGATACTGTAATTGTGAATAAACATATGATCTGGATTTAACTGATTCTGTGTGTAAATGTAATAAACATATTTAAACATATTTAACCATTAGCATGTAAAATTCATGCAAACATCAATCACTTCAAATTTCTTATATTGATAACTAATCAGATTGTAAAGAGTTTTATTTAGGGCATAAAACCCAACAAACTCCCACTTGCACTAATATAAAACAAACTGTGCAAATAGGTCAATCTGATATCTTGATCTTCAGATCAAGTGTAGTATATTTGAATCCACCCAAACTTCTGGAACTAGTTCATAAATACTCTTATGAAACATCCTTTACTATATGCTTTACTCATGAAGGGATACTGAAATCTTTTACTGTTTTAAAAGTACATCTGAATAAACAGAAGACATATCTCTCATATTTTAAAATATGTAATTGAGATAATACAGTGTAGACTTATCTTCAGTGATATAACTTTCTTGGATTTCGAATACACAAAGTTATAATTCTTCTCTGGTAGAGCTTGAATTATTATACAATAATTCCTCCACCCCCAAAGTAAGCACCATCTCAAAGAAATTTCGAAATTAGATGGTGAGATACAAGGACAACTGATACATAGTTCCTTAATATCTGACATATAGATCACTTTCATAAATCTTTCTTGAATATCTTCTAATGTTCCCTATTTGATTACATCTCAGATAGCTCCCACTCAATAGCAGATGTCTGGTTAAATAATACTTTTAACCTCTGATTGTTTAGAGAGTTACCTAGTTGTGACTTTTGTATTAGTCTGAAACTTTAAGTTAAGACTAAGTCATCAACATAGCAGACTAGTATTTTGAAGTGAAAAATACATGCCAGAGATAAAGTAATCAAAATTAAGATACCATAAAATTTTATGAGGATTAAGAATTCTAGGTTCAAGTCATTCGAATGGACTGAACTAGAGTTCTTTATCTTATTCTCATAATTCTGATAAGCTATTCCTATCCATGTGAATGGTTAGATTTGCTTTTCAGTAGTGTTCTTAAGTACCTATCACAAGTATCAACCTAATGAAGATGGGTATATAACTTTAAAATTCTCCCACTCAATTAAGGTAGTGTGAAACTTTAACAAAGAACTTTTATAGGTATCAATCTTTTACTTACAACAGTAAAAACGAAATGGAACATACAATCAAGATCAAGAATTTATATCGATAATAGCTGACTCATTATATTACTTCCATGTTTAAAGAAGATATGTGTTACATAGGGAATTTTGGAATATGCTCCACCCCTAAGAATATACATATAGGGTACCTGTGGATAACCTCCACCCCTAAGTATATAGAGATTATGATCTATCCTTAAAGGTTGTAAAGATCATGATTCTCATAGTGTGATAGAGTTTATGTGGAGTTGAATACTATCCAGAGTTCATTAGATATAAAAGATCGTTGAACTGCATAGTTTTCTTAACTTTTCTCCACCCCTATCAGATCATAAGATCCTTTTATTAAACAAATTCTTAATAATTGTATGAGAATTAACAATTATTAATAAACATAGAAATAGTTTCTAGTGTTTATTTAATATAACTCTATGAAGAGTTGTAAATATTATAGAATTTGCATCAATAATAAAAACACTTACACATTCAAACATATAAATATAATGTGGTAATAGTTGATGAAGATAAAATAAATGAAGCTCATTCTCATAAATTGCAATATTGATTTCGAAAATAAAGAAATTTTATTAATAAAAAAAATGTATTGCAACAATATGAGAAAAACAGGGATAAATATCCCTAACTAAAATTTGAAATCCAAATTGTCTTTAAACTAAAACAATTAATTCAAAAATAAATTGAAGAGCTTCATCTTCATCTGGACGATTTCACCCTTGGTCCAGCTTGCTGATCCAACTCATCTGAGTTCAAGTAGCTTGGCCTATAAGAAGAAGAAAACAAATAAACAAAGTTAGTCCAGAATCATAAATCCAATTGGATAATAATTCACTAAGCTCTTAAAGTTTATAAATGGAAATACCTTGTTTCTTTGCAAGAAGTTTAGGACACTGGGGTTTCCAATGACCTTTCTCATTGCAGTAGAAACACTTTCCTTTAAGTGTTGCATCACCAGAAGGAGCAGCCTTTTTATTCTTCATGGCTTTTGTTCGCTTCTTGGTGTTGTTCCACTTCCTCTTCGATTTGGGCTTTGAAGCAGAGGCAACATTTTCTTCAGGTTTCATCGTCCCATTACCATTTCCAGGATTATGAGGTTTACTCCCTTTCTTCTTGGGTCCTCCAATCAAATTTTCATAAGTTTGAAGGTCATTGACTAATTCATGAAAGTCAATTTCCTTCTTATTCATGACATAATTTGATGTGTATGGTAGAAATGTTGGAGTCAGGCTATTCAAGATAAGACTTACTTGAGTAGCACTGTCCATTTTAGCACCATGATCCTGGGCTTCTTGGAAATAACTTGACATGAGGAGAACATTGTAACACCCTAAATAATTAGGCACGCTACCCAAAATACTTATAAAGCCCTAATCCCCTAACCGGGATTACTAATTAAAATAGCGCAGAATTTAAACTTTTATATTAAACAGACTGAAAATAAACTTGTAATATATTTAAACTTTTCAAAATAGTTGGGATCCCAAAAATATTTACAAACTTATTACAAGTTCTTTCTTACTGGCCGACCTAAGCGGCAAAACAGAATACAAAAGTCAACACTGTTAGACCCATAACCCGCTTGGTCTGAAGTGGCATGAACATGTACATTCTTCGCCCTGCTCCTGAAACTCATGGCTGATCAGCTAATGCCTTACCCTTTCCTGCACAGTAGAGCACCCGTGAGCCAAGCCCGGAAGACAAGATAAATCATAACAAATATATTATGCTCATTCACATATGTCTGTATAGCACAGACCTGATCATTATTTCATCATGCCCATTTATGTCTACGTGGCGTAGACCTATGTGTTGCGCTCACACATCTAATTAAATCTACATGACGTAGACCCACGTGTTACTCTCACACGTCTAAATACATTAAGGCCTTAGAAGTGGTTCATCTCGGTTATGAGTACCGAGTCTAACTTGATTATGCCTTGAGCACATAATCCTTAAATCTCATTTCAATTAACATGTCATGGCATTTATACACATATATCACTAGGGTAATAACCCTAGGCTATTATACCGTTCCTATTAGGGTAATAACCCTAATCCCGGTTACTTAAACATTCATGCATATCATTCTCAACATAAGTGCCACTGCGCATACTCTACGTGCTAATCATTGTCTTACCTGTTGTCCCGCAATAGTAGAGATTCCAAATCCCCGGGTGCTCCTGACCAGGTGCCGGTAATCCTAGTCACACACAATCTGGGATTTTCACAAATAGGGTTAACCCCTGATTTCACATTCATAAAATAAATTCATGGCATTTCAAATACAGATAATCACATAGAGCTCGAAAAGAGCTTTCCAACAGTATAAAGAACGTCCCAAACGGAGTCCCGAGTCAAAAGTTATGGCCAAAACAAATTTCAGCATTTCCCGATGAACTCCAACCGGAATTCCGGATGAACCAACCGGAATTCCCGTTGTCTGGGCAGAGAACACGAAATTTCTCAATCTTTAAACCCCCAAAACTCACTCAAATCATCCCCAAACATTCCCAAACTTTCCAGAGCATCAATATATGTCATAATAAACATATTCCACAACTTAAACCCAACAATTGCACTAAAAATCAAAAAGTGCCATTAAAGCACCAAGCTTGAGTTCCATGAACTCAAGCTTGCTTTTCACAACCAATTTCATAATTAACCCACTTACAGCAGCTAGCAAATAATAAGGATTTAAAACACATCAAAAATTCAGATTTAAGCAAGATAAACACAAGCTCAATACTTTGAGCAAAATTCCTCCATGAACACACATACAAGAGCTAGAGTTCAAGGATAAACTCTACACCAATTCACAGCTGCAAAGACCAACTAAAGAATCATTTTAACTCATAATTTTCAATAATATCACAACCTAAAATCACCCACAACAACCTTCACGCATGAACAAAGATATAATATCATGAAAACCCTTAAATCCACACACATGCATATCAAGAGAACATCACATAATTCATGCTTTTCCCATAATAATTCAGCAGCTAAAATAAGTTTAAGATCATGGAAAGCTACCTTAATCTCTTGCTCAAACAAGCTCCAAGCTTCCAACAAATTTTTCCTCACAATCCACCACAAAATCAAGCTATTTCTCACAACTTAAATTGAAAATTAAGAGAGGGTTTGAGAGAGGAGAAGGGTCGGCCAAGAGGAAAGCAAAACCAGAAAATTGCTTTTCATTTTATCAAAAATCAATTTTAATCAAACATAATAATTAGGGGTGAAATGACCAAAATGCCCTCATGGCTTAATATTCACACCTACACCCTCACAAGGGTAAATAAGTCATTTCATGCTCAATTAATTTCAAATAAATTTCAGATTATCATTCATCAAATAAAATGCCATATAATCAATCCAATTTACATTTCGGGCCCGAACCCGGTTCGGCCCGAAATTCCCGGGTGTGACTATACCGCGCTAACCTGTCAGAACACACCTGAAAAGACAACACAAGCATACTATATAATAATATAGTTCTATTAAGCACGTAATTAATTTAATCTCAACAATTTACCCTTCTCGGGTCATAATTACCAAAATGCCCCTGGCTCACCAACGGGGTCTTGAATATATTAAAATTCATATAAAATCACATATATTAAATTATATAATAATATAATTTCCTCAATTATACATAATTATCTAGTTAGGGTTTTGCTAATCCATTTCTTAAATTCCGGGTATTACAAACATGGTCACGCACGTTTTGATGAGGTTCCATCTGTGCATTAATGTACTTCTTAGTCGCGTCAAAGCGTGACTGAAGTGATGCCTTACCGAATAGCTCATTTAACTTCGTCATAACTTCAGCAGCCTTCTCGGTTTTAGAAAACCGACTTTTGAGGGTGTCAACCATGCTAGAAAGCATAAAGTATAGAGCTTTGTCATTTGCTTTCTGCCAACGCTCATACTTTTCTTTCACAGCTTTGGATGCATTGTCCCCAGACACTTCAGGTGACGGCTCAGTTAAAACAAACAAGGCACTTTCTCCTATGAGAGCAATATTAATGTTCTCATTCCACTTATTAAAGTTAGATCCATTCAGCTTGTTTTCAGTCAACAGTGATAACATGGGATTCATTTTGATAATACAGGATACTACAAAATAATAGAAATTAATAATGGTTTAACACACAAAATCAATTCAGAAATTATAAGCACATAGCAAGTAGGAATGATATGAGAAAATACTTAAAAATTCAATCCTAAATAATTTCCAAGGTTTTTCAACAAACTGATATCAGTGTCCCGTTTAGGCGAGAGTCAAAGCTACCATCCATTGAATAGAGTTGTCAGCTCATCTAAAATGTTAAACATTCTAGCAACCTTTTATTCGATCAAGATTAAAATCCAGCGTTGTCCCGTTTAAGCGAGAGTCAAGGCTATTCTATCTCATGAGCTTCTACCATTGTTTCGCAATTTGCAAGTCAAATATGGTCGCCACCATTAGGGTGATCTATACCATATAAAACACTTACAAACCACTTATCATGCGAGATTAAACGGTGCGAAATTGCTAATGAACGTTCCTCCATTAGGGAGGATTACTCACTAAAACAAACGCGGTGTAAAACCCACAATGGAGATCGAATATCTTAATAATAATAAAGCTCATTCTTTAAAATGCATTTTCTTTATTATTCTAATAAATAAATTCTCATTAAATTCGAAATTAAGAATTAAAATTCAAAAATAAGAATTTAATATAATATTTATAAAATTATACTTAGATGGTGATTGAAATAAAATTAATTATTTCCATCTTAGTAATAATCTTAAATATAAATATTAAGGAAATTAATTTAAGTTGAATTAAATTAAATAATCAGCAACTTAAAAATTTCCTTTGAGAATATATTTATTGGATTTCGAAAAATTAAGTATATATTAAAAAATATACAATTTTCGAAAATAAAAATAATAAAAATAGAAAAGAAATACTTCAAGCAAAAATATCACCTATCTAGATTTTCTTTTGACTAATTAATTCAATTTCTAATATTATATATATATATATTAAATTTATTTATTTTAAATTAATCAATTAAATGAAAAAATCATTGATTGAAGTTGGTCCAAGAATTAATTAAAATAAATAATTAATTTACAACTCAATCTATTTTTCAAGATAAATTCGAAAAAAAATTGCATAAATAAAATGCAATTTTTCGAAATTGATTAAGAAAATAAAGAAAAATATATATATTGAAAATTATTTAAATTTAAGTTGAAAAATTAAATTTCAACCTAAAAATAATTTTCTATTTAATTATGTGTCATGAAAAATCAATAAATATTTAAGTATCATGATGAAAATCAAGTTAGATATTTAGATTTTTCAAGTTAATTAAATGTATTAAATTCAAGAAATAATAATTAAGTGTAGAGAAGGCTTAATTATTTATTTCTAGTTTAATACTAGGAAAAATATACTTAATAAAATTGTACCAAAATTAATTATTTAAATAATTAATTTCACAAAGTATAATATTTTCCTATTTAAATATTAGAAATAATAAGTAGTCTAGAAATTACTATCTAGAAAATATCTTATTTGACTAAGTATCTTTTCAAAAATTTGAAAAATATCTAATTTAAGTTATATAGAAAAAATCTAAAACTTAAATAATTTCAAATTTAGATTTAATTTAATATCAAAATTAAGTTATAACCACTTAATTTGAAGATGTCTTTTTAAGTTAATATTCGAAAAGATATTAACCTAAAAAATATCTAAAATATTCCATTTTAAGTTAATATTCGAAAAGATATTAACTTAAAAAATATCTTAAGAATCTTTAATAACTAATGCCTAGGATTCCTCAACTTGATTTAAAATTTAAATCAAATATTCAAATTTAAGTTAGATAAGAAAAATCAGTTGATACAACTAATTTATAACTTAAATAGGAATATTTAATTAAAATAAGCTCCAGAAAGAATCTTAGTTAGTTAAAATTCTATATTTAATTAAATACAAGAAAACTACAAATAGTTTGTCTAGAAATAATATCTAAACTAAAAGTGTTTTTCTTAAAATTAACTTTAAAATATTAAAATGAAAATAAATTTTCATATATTTTAACAGTTAATTATGTTGCTAATTCAATTTTATTAGGTCAAACTAATATAATTAACCTAGTACAGTTATTTAAATCAGGCAAATGGGCCTTCACAATTGGGGTAGTTCATGTGAGGGGGTGCTGGGTTCAGTATGTCGTACCCACTTCTATGGCTCCCAACTCTCACACAAGGCCCAAAAGAGAGGAATTTAACCTTAAAATAAATAACTGTTATTAATTGAATAGGTCCAATAACTAGATGGACCTAAATAAAATCTATCATGGTCTGACATTTTATTTAGCAACAACCTATATGCATCTATATTAAAACAAAATAAACATATAGGCTCACACAGGCACACTTTGGATGGATCCTATCATGTTGCTAGGTCATACACAGATGAAAGAAGATTGTAAAATTTACCTGTTACAAATTATTAACTTGACTAAGGGAGCCATCAAATCATTAGATCTGGCAAAAAGTAACCATGGCTATTTGCAATCAAGTAATAATAGGTTTTGAAAACTTACACACAAGCTAAAACCACATACTCATGCAACAAGGTTAGCTGGATAGTTGGAAGTAGGATTTATTTAATTTTAAATAAATAAATTTCGAAAATAATAAATAAATAAAATTAAAAAAAATAATTTTTGAAAAATAAAATTTAAAAAAAAATATTTATTTTCGAAAATAAAAAAATATTTATTTAAATTTCGAAATTATTTTAAAAAAATATTTAAAATTAAACCTACAATTTTGAAAAATTAGGTTTCAACCAACCTAAATATCATTTCAAAATTTGCTAACTACTTTTAAAAATTAAATGTTATTTTATAAATAAAAATTAGAAAAGATAAATTAAATATCTTTTTCAGATTTTAAATTTAATTTAAATAAATAAAATAACAAAATTTAAAAGTTAGCAAAATATCTTACATCTATTTAAAATTACATGATTATAGTTATCTTATTTTAAATTTAAATAAGGTCAAAATATTTAAAAAAAAAAATTAATTTAAAATAGTTAAAATCTGACCTTAAATTTAAAAATAAGATAAGATATAATCAAATTTAAAAATAAGATAGATTATTAAGCAAAAAGATAGATATTTACTAATTTCAAATTCAAATTACAGTAATATCTTGAATTAAATTTAAAAAATATTAAATTAATTCATAATGATAATTAGAATTGAATTAGGAATAGTAAATATATAAATACAAAACTACACAAAAAATCGGAAGTTAATTCCATGAAAAAGCATGAAAAATCGAAGAAAAACGAAAAAATTGTGAGTTGTACGGACAGTTTTCGCGATCGCAGGAAAATTTCAGCACAACTCCGATTTTGTCGAATCTTCAAAAAATCATAACTAATTCAAATTAAATCGAAATTGAGTTCTGTAAAAAATTAACTTGCTTTATTTTTTCCATACTATCCAATAAAAATAATTCCAGAAACAGAATCGCAATTATTTTTCACGAAAATTTACAAACATCAATCAATTATCAAATAACACTCAATACAACATGATACCATCCAAAAACAAACAAACAATCGTGTTAAAGTCCAAATTTCTTGTAAGTAAATCAATTACCATGGCTCTGAGGCCAGTTGTTGGAATATTTATTTTACCAGGATCTTAGATCTACTCACAAGTATGTTGTTTAAACACCCTAAATATGAACTTTCTAAAACGATAAATTAAACACAAATAAAGTTAAGAAAACCTTACATTGATGCAGCGGAATTAATGCCTCCTTCCACTCAGATCTCTAATCCTTGTATCCTTTCTGTAGCAGAGTATAATCAAGATTTGAGCCCGAATGTCCTTCTTCTTCAAGTTTGATCCTTCACAGTCTTCCAATCTATGATTGAGTTACTGCTTGCTGTGTGTGGGCACTTACTCTTTCACTAGGGTCGAAATTGATGAAGGAGAAAAGAGGAGAGAGGGTTTCGGCCAGGTATAGAAAGTGGGGAAGGCTCAGTTTTTCTGAAGAGAGAAATTTCTGTCAGAAGATGATATTCAAAGATGTGTATTTGACTGAGCCATCACTTTCTATTTATAGGCAACTACTAGGTTTAGGTTAGGAATTATTTGGCATTAAATAATGAAAATATTAATTTGAAATCCCACATTAAGTGGCCGGCCATGGTGTTGTAATGGGCCTCACTTGATTTTGCAGTTTTATCAAATTTTAACTCTATTTTCTCAAAAACGCCAATTTTCCAATTCTAACCTTTTAAATGCCAAAACTAATTATTTAATAACTAAAATAGATTATTAAATAATATTGTCATTTAATTTAATTATTAATTATACATATAAAGTCCATTAATAAATAAATAAACCTAGAAACTCTTTTCTTTACAATTTCACCCCTGCTTAGTGAAAATTCATAAAATTAGACATAGTCTAACTTTAGAATTATAATTGATCAATCACGAATCAATTAATGAGTCTTACAAGCAGAATGTTCTCAACTAGAATGGGGACCATGGATCTATATGCTGAGCTTCCAATAAGTGAACCAAATTTACCAAGTAAATTCCTACTTATTAATTCTTCGTTGAATCCACTCTTAGAACTTAGAATTGCACCCTCAGACTTATATAGAGCATATTGTATGTTCCACGATATCAATATACTATCTCATTTAACCATTGTTATAATCTTATTGTGATTTAAAGATCCTTTATATAGATGATCTACATCGAGATGGGATTTCTTTACCGTTCTCACCCCTCAATGTATTTTGCCCCTTAAAACACTTAGCTACCTGTAAATGGTGTTTAGTGATCTAATGATTAGTCAGTTAAACAAGAGCTCATCCATTTACTTCTATTTGCTAAGCTCGAAGGGAATCATCACTTGACTTCTATACACCAGTAGAAGCTATAGATTCCATATTTATGTTCAGCACTCCCACTCAACCCTACTATCATGTTCCCAAAATATACGTATCACCCTGACCCAAAAGTAGGCTTAACTAATAAATCTAAGAACATGAATAGCACTCCTGAGTTGAGCCTAAGCATATCAGGATTTAGATTCTTTTAATCTTAAGATCAACTACTGATATTGACTTGGAAAGATATGTATAACGGTAAGTTTGTAATATCTTAACTTAGTTGCAATATCGGTCCAGTCCAATGTATACCCCATACATTCGAAACTAGTATACTTTACTAATGCCCTTGAAAGAACATAACACTTACTCCAAGTGTAAGTATACATCATCGCTGATTATCACATTAGTGTAAATCCAATAACACTGATGAAACAGGGACCAATACTTTCGATTCATATGATCACAATCACATTCCAGTGTGTTGACGATACTGTAATTGTGAATAAACATATGATCTGGATTTAACTGATTCTGTGTGTAAATGTAATAAACATATTTAAACATATTTAACCATTAGCATGTAAAATTCATGCAAACATCAATCACTTCAAATTTCTTATATTGATAACTAATCAGATTGTAAAGAGTTTTATTTAGGGCATAAAACCCAACAAGACGCCGATAACAAACAAGGTCATCCCCAACTTGTAGACATCATCAACTTCTGTGCAGCTCTCAAAAACTCTGTGTAGTTGGCCAAAGCTGATGGAAGGATTACCGTTGAAATACTCTATAATCAACCAGTTCAAACTTCCTTTCTCTTCAATTTCTTGTTCAGTAGGTCTGGACAACAAGCTTAACCCGGTCACCAAACCAAACTCCACCGTACCGAATCTGCATCTCTTCTTTGCGAAGTAAAAGTTTACATCGTCTGGCTTGTCAGATTTGGTCTTGTGCAACATTAATTGATGGATCAATGCCCCCAAAAATTGTAATGGTTCTCTCTCGAAGAACTGTTTGAAAGGGGATTGATTTACCCTATCCCATAATCTGAATTCCTCAATTTTGGCCTTAATCTTTGGGTAGTAATAACTTTCGCCGGGCCAAGTGACACGGCCTGTGTAATGCTTTAAGATTGCAACTATTAGCTGTGGAGGTCTCTGAAAAAAAAACAAGAAAATGAAAGTTAGCAATTCTGTAGTAAAGCATTGGACACAAAATCGGGCCACCATCGAACATACAAAAATGAAGAAAAGCATTCACAATCGGACCACTATCGGTCCACTATCGTCCTAACATCGAACCCTATTGTCCTAATACACTAAACAAAAATAACAAACCAGCATATCCCCTATCGGGCTAATCATCGGACTCATCGGGCCTACAACAATAGCATACATATATAAGAAATATCGGGTCACCATCAGACCATATATCGGGCAAAACAAAATCATAAAGCTAAAAGAACAATTAGACACCTAGGACCATCATCGGCCTCTATCGGACCTACGTCTTCAACCTCAAAACCTTTCAAATTCGTAGAACGAATCGGACCTACATCAGATGTGCATTGGACCTGGCTTGAAAATTAAGCTCTTGCCCAAATCATAGATCCGACGTATTTCAAAACCCTAAATCTAACAAAACTTAAATTCCACTATAGACAAAGCAACATTCAATCTTTAATAGTAAAATCACTTTTAAAAAAAAAAAAAACAAAACACGAACTGGGTTGATTGGTTCTGAGAAGGATGAGCAAGAGGGAAAGAGAGAAGGCAAACTTCTGATTTTTTTTTTTTTAATATGTGAAGGGTATTTTAGGGTATTATTAAATGTTACACACTTTACCAATTAGTTATACTTTCAGTTTTTCTAACAAATTTTACCTTATAATATGCCTAGAAAATCAAATTTCCATATCCTTATTAGTATTAAGCCATAAAGTATATTTTATTTTCTGAGATGTACATTTATATGGAAAACAAAATCCTTATAAACAAAGTAAAAATCCCATTTTTTTGTTTGAATGGTCAAATAATTATGTAGAATTTAAATTTCACAATTTGAGCAAACATGAATATTATTGAGAACAAAGTACCAAGACATTATTCTGTTGACACATAGAGACCCTAAAATAGTATGCTCCTATTAATATTTGGAAGTCGAAATGTAATTTTAATATGCTCCTAGTCTTTGCAGACATCTATGTGAAATAATTTCTAGCGTACGACTAGATTAGCAGCAAAGTTCTAAATCCTGCGGGTTACCAACTATTTGACAAAGTAAAGCTTTCAAAGGCAAAAGGTATTCCTTATAGAATCACTATGTTTTATTATAATGTTACCAACGTGCAATAACCCAGAGAGAGAGGGAGAGAGAGAGAGAGATCAAACAACTCCACGTCCTCATAATATGCAAACACTCACGACACACTACAGGGATATGTGTACTTCAACTCTCTTCTTAGCTTTGAAGGAGAAATCAATCTCTAGTGTTGTTTTTGAGCCATTTTAGGTAAGGCGTACTTCCCCCATTGATTGGCAAGGCGATAACTTCTGGTACCCTGAACAAGAATCATTTAAAAACTTCAGAGAAAGGTCTTTTTCCAAGAAGAAAATAAACTTGTACATCCATTTTGTCAATTAGGTTTCTAGGGAAACTTGGGAAAGACCAAAGCTGAAGTGAGAAATAAATAACAGTGCATAAACAAGCTTTGGGCTTTACTCATATGGATGGTTTTCCTCAACATGTTTCGTCAAAGCTTCCAGAAGGGATTGTCTACTCTTGATTATGAGAAGTTCTTCAGCATCAGACTGGATCTGTTCTTATGTTAGCAAAACACAATAAATGAAGTAAGAAAACAAAGAGTGTTAATGTTTCTACTATCTACTTCATTGATAACCTATGTCAGTTAGTAGGGAGAAGCTAAAGTTCACAACTTGGGCATTTACAGTAGTCAGCTTGGGGCAATAGAAACAGGTTTCGTAAAACTCTCTTGCATAGTGTGCAGATGGCAATAGATTCATACCTTTCCTTCCCACTCGTAAACTGATTCAATACCTGCGTTAACAAAGTTTATCATACACTACACTTAGCCAACCTTGAAGACTAGTAATTGCACTAATTGAAAGCAAATATGATATAAGAATTTGAAGATAGTACCATAAAACATTATTACCAATGGGATAAGAGTATATACAAGCACAAAACAATCAACAGTTTCTCTCTCACACAAATAACATGTTCTGAGGGATGTTGTTAATCTAAGATATCAAAGCTCCTGTACCAGACACTGTTGCAAGACTTGTCTAAAAAAGAAATAATCAGATCCTTTTCTTTTCATCTTCTTAGCTACCATGTTCAGTTTAATACATTATATTTTAATATCTCTTTCTGCCCTACTTACTGTAATTTATTAATTATTTATGTTTCACAATTTTATATTATTTTCCCTATTTTCCATTTTGCTTAGGCAGAAGAGTCATATAAACTACTGAATGATTCATGCAGCTAGGAACCGTTAATATAGTTTGGAACCATGTCTAGCACATACCTGGTACTATGTTAACACAAGCTGCAAGTTTTTCTCTAACAATGCTTTCTGCCAACTTCTTTCCTGCAAAAAAGATCATGTAACACAGATGTTTATCCAAGTTTAACATGTTAAATCTTCTTATCAAATATTAAAAGCTCAACACTTATCCTCTCGCTTACTCCGGTTGAAAGAAAAGAACACAATAATAATAAAAAAGAGAGCAAGAAGAAAATAAAAATGGCAACATACTCTATGATCCTATAAGCTAATATATAGCAGTGTGTAATGCTGCTGTTCCAAAACTTAATAGCATAATTTTAACTTTCTAGACAAATATGGGCAAGTTGCGTCCTTGTCAATGATTCCATAAACAGGAGTCTCCAGCATTAGTAAGAATGAAAATGAGCTAGCATTGCAACCAGAACCAGCCACCATGAAGACGAGTCAATATCTAATATATGAAATAAATACTACAGTAGATATACAACAAATACAAGGTTCACAAACTAAAAGCAAAAATCTCTCACGTATAAATTTGCTCTACTTTCAAATGCACTTGAGTCTAGGAACGATCACCGGAAAATGGTACCAAAGAGTCAAAAACATTAACAATACATGGCAGTGAATTGAAAAATAGCATATAACATTAAAAATAATGCATCAAAACGTGATTTTTATACACAGATACCCATTTTTCTTTGAAAGACAGATCAATCCTACTAAACAAGACATAAAAACAATTCTCCTTCAAAATAATAAAGAAAACCCAGTTGAGAGAAACATGGACACAAACGAACCTTCTTCTTTGTTGGGTACTGTAACGTAGACGACGATGCTGGGAACAGTGTCGCTACCACTCTCCATTCTGATAGAACTCGAGGTCTTAGCTGGTGCTTGGGTACTGAACTTTGATCTAAATAAACAACAATTAGCACACGCGAAATTATTAAATTGAAATCAAGTTAAGAACGTGTAAAGAGAGAGAAGTACTTCAAGAGAGGGGCAAAGGGCAGAGACTGAGCACAACCCGTATTGACAGAGAAAGATGAAGAAAATGAAGGAGAGAAATTGCAGAAGCCGAAGCTGAGCATGCAAAACGCCCCAATTAGAGGCAAACGACGTCGTATAGTGGAGGATGTGGAGAAAATGGGCGAAGCTCTGGCTCTGCAACACAGTGTAGAAGCCATTATGTGAAGTCGAAGTGGCTGTCTTTTAATAGACGTTTTGGGTTTGGGTTTCTGCTAAAGGGGCCTGTTTGGGATTCATTTCTTGATGCTCTTAATTAGGATATGGATAATAAAAGCAAACCCGATTCTCCTTTCATGGGAGTGCCACTTGTTCACATGTAGAATAGGGATTAATAAGAAAAGATAGGACAATTTCATATTGCTTAAAAATACACCCCATATCAAAATTTAGATTCTAATCTAATTTGTACCAATTGATACTTATAATTTTTCAAGATACCCAAAATACATTTTAATTAAAGTTTCCCTCTCTTTGTTTTTCTCTCTTCCCCGCGCTCTCTCTCCTTCCCACCTACCTCCGAGAAGTTGAGAAGTCGAGAAGCCCAACAGCTAAATTAACCTATTGTCTCTCCCTCAATCTTCATCAGCTTTCGCTTTCCCTTTCTTTCTCACTCTCTCTCTTTCTCTCTCTCAATCTTCCTGAATTTCGGTTTCTCTCGCATTCACTCGCTTTCCCACTTAACTCTGAGAAGCCTAGTCGTAACCCACCACCAAACTCCACATCCACAATCAAACTATCCAATAAAAATAATTCCAGAATCGAAAATTCAATTATTTTTCATAAAATTTTACAAGCATCAATCAATCATCATATAACACACAGATCAACATGAAACCATCCAAATTAACACATATCATCGTTTTAATTCATATTTCATGAAAGTAAATCATTACCATGGCTCTGATACCAGTTGTTGGAAATATTTTACCAGGATCTAGATTTACTACCATGTATGTTTCATTAACATCCTAATATGAATTCTAAAACAATGAAATAAACACATATAAAGTTTAAAAAACCTTACATTGGGTGCAGCAGAATATAATAGCTCTTTCCGTTCAGATCTCTAGCCCTTGATTCCTTTCTGTAGCAAAACATAATCAAGATCTGAACCTGGATCTCTTTCTCTCCTTCCTTTGATGTTGATTCTCCTTCTTGATTGGATTCTACACAATCTTCCACACTATGATTGAGATACCACTTGATGTGTGTGGGCACTCACTCATCACTCAAGGTTCGAAATTGAAGAGAAGAAGAAGAAGAAGAGAAGAGGGGCGTCTATGAATAGAATAGGAGGCTAGGTTTTTCTCTGAAAGAAACAATATGCAAGTCATAGTTTCCTGAAGCCATCACTTTCTATTTATAGAATGTCATCTAGGTTTAGGTTAGAATTGTATGGCATTAAAATAATGAAAAATATAAATGGTAAACCCTATACAAAGTGGCCGGCCATATTATGAATAATGGGCCTCACTTTGCAATTTTCTCATTTTGTCATTTTTCAATCCCATTTTCTCAAAAATGCCAATTTTCTAATTTAACCATTTAAATACCAATTCTAATTATTTAATAACTAAAACTTAATTATTAAATAATATTGTCATTTAATATATTTATTAATTAGACATATAAAGTCTCTTAATTAATAAATAAACCTAGAATCTATTTTCTTTACAATTTCGCCCTTGCTTAGTGAAAATTCATAAAGTAGACATAGTCTAACTTTAGAATTATAATTGATTAATTAAAATCAATTAACTGAGTCTTACAAGCAGTATGGTCTCAACTAGTATGTGGACCATGGGCCTATATAACCGAGCTTCCAATAAGTCGAACCGAATTTACCAAGTAAATTTCCTAACTTATTAATTCCTTATTGAATCCACACTTAGAACTTGGAATTGCACTCTCAGTCATATAGAACGCTCTATATGTTCCACAATATAGATACGCTATTAGTTATCCATTGTTATAATCCTAATTTGATCAATGACCCTCTAATAGATGATCTACATTGAATAGGAACTAAATTACCGTTACACCTTCAATGTATTTTATCCTTAAAACACTTAGCTCTGTATAAATGATATTTCAGCGAAGTGAAATGAGATCTCCACCATTTATCTCTATTTAGCCAAGCTCGAAGGATATCATCGTTTCACTTCTAAATTCCTATAGAAGTTATAGACTCCATATTTATGTTACCGCTCCCACTCAATTATACTATCATGTTCCCAAAATGTACGTATCACCCTGACCCAAAAGTAGGCTTAACTAACAAATCAAAGAACATGTATAATACTCTTGAGATCGAACCTAATCATATCAGGATTAAGATCATTTGATCTAAGATCAACAGGTGATATTGAATTGAATAGATATTACGGTAAATTTTAACAAATCTAATCGAAGTTCAATATCGGTCCCTTCTGATGAATACTCCATACATCCAATGCTGGTAAACTTTGTCAATGCCCTGGAAATGGCATAACACTTATCCAAGGTGTAAGAATACCTATCGCTGATTATATCATACCAGTCTAAATCCAGTGAACTGACAAATCAGGGAATAAACTTTCGAACATATAATTAAGATTATATTCTACTGTGCTGACAACACTATAATCATTAACAAATTCATATGTTCTGGAATTAAATAGAATTCATACATTATATGTATATAATCATGAAATAAATCATGTGAACCATGCAAAATAAAATGTTATTTCTGATCTTTATTAATAATTAAATCTGATTATATTGAAATGGGTTTTATTTAGGGCACAAAACCCAACAGAAAGAATATTGACTTTTCTAATTAGATTGAATGTTGGTTCCCTTTAAATATTAATTCTAGAACTGGAAAGTTGTGCACAAATTTATATATGATCTAAATTATACTTTCACTAGTGAATTAACGGTATTAAAGGATAAAGAAATAATTAGAAGGGTAAAATAGTAATTTAACCAAAACTAATTATAAATTGACGCAAGGAGGACTAATCACTGGAATTAATTATATCAATGGACACTGCAGTAAAACTCAGTAAATATAATTCTATAATTATTAAGAATTCAATTCCATATTTATAGTTGAGTAATTATAGCATTAATAAACAAGATTATTTGGTTGAGGATATTCAATAAATAATCTAGTTTATTAGAGTTTAGTATTATAGGTCCATGGTCCCTAGATCGCCACCTTGAAATATTATCAAGGGTATGGATAAAAGTTGTATATTGATGTTTGGAAAAAATATATTTTGATTTATCAAAATAGTAATTATTTATTTTCAAATTTATTAATTAAATAAATTAGGGAAAAGATAAAAGTTGTCTAGACAAAAATACCACCACTGTCTGGTTAGGACAGAGGTGGCACCACTTTCATAAGGTTAGGACACAGTGATAGGCACCTAAAGATAGGATTTGTCCCCACTGGATTTATTTTTAGATTAATTAATTAATTCAGAAGATAAATATTTATTTGAATTTGAAAAGTACTTACAGATATTTATAGTAGTTGGGATATTCTCTCAAAGTAGTTGAAAGATTCTCTCCAGATGGTTGAGATATTGTTTCAAGTGGTTGAGAGATTTCCTCAATCGATTATATGAAATAAATATCTATAACAGATTCAGTTATAAATATTTATTCAATTAATTAAACATTATTGTTTTATTCTTTTAAATTCAAATATTTATTTTAATAAAATCTTTATTGGTTTTTATTTTATATACCGTATAAAACTTAAAAAAACTATATGTATAAGTTTTGAGAAAACCAAAAAAAGAATTAATCAGATTAAACCTTTTTCCATCATCATCACTCATAGAGTTCTTGCTCATGTGTTGAGACAAAAACAAGAACTCAATATACAATTTATCCTATTAGTCCACATTAATCCGTGTGTGTGGTGGAAGGTTCAAAAGATCACAGTATGAGTTCTTCATCATCACCCTGAGGATACAACTTACGAAAAGAAATGAGGATACTCTGATTTACTTCGAGAGGTAAATTATTCTTTTTCGTCTATTTATTTCAGATTTAATATATATACATGTAGTGATCCTGAGAATGTGGTACGATGATAATCAGAAATTATTTTTCACTATATACCTGATTTAGTACCACAAAATCAACAGTTGGTAGACTCTTAACCATGTAATTAGGGCATTTAGAAGAGATGTACCATGTGATGAAGCGAGAAGTACCTATGGTTCTACTAAAACATGCAAAGAATTCATATGTGAGAAAAAAATATTCTCTTAAGAGGACAGAGAGCAAGTATGAAAAAATTTGGAAGCAGTTGAATCATGGAAATCTTAGTGAAGGAAAGGATGTACGCCTACAATTGAGGAATTGGAAAACGCAGTAACTCCATATGTTTCTTGCTGACCAGAATTTCACCCTTGCTAATCTCGAGGTCTCCCAAGCCTTTGATCAATTTGAATTTTTTCAACATCCAGAAAGTGACGTCGTCAAGAACATGATACTTTGCACGAATTTCATCATTAACAGTTTAATATTCAGCCATGAAGCTCGGGTCTGTTAAGGGTGAAGCCTTTTAGGTAACAGATTTTGATTCTCCTTTTGTGTTCTTAGAAGCCATGACTAGAAATAGGGATGGAAGAAAGGACTAGGTAAAAGCAAAGGGAAAAACAGCCGAAAAGAAGAATTGGAAAAGGCTGAAGTTGATTAGAAAGGCAAAAAAGCTAAGATATCGGGGAAGTTCCTAAAATTGGTGAGTTATTTTTTTATTAAATACCATTAGTTTAAATTTAAAATTATGAAATTAGGGTAAATTGAAAAGGCCGAGACAAACTCTCGTAGTTTGAAATGATTAATGAATTAAATTTGTGGGGCTTGAAAAGATAAGTGTGGAATAATTTTAGGTAACTGATTTCACAACATGTGAGCTCAGACTTAACAGCCAAGAGCTCAGAAATTGTAAAATCGATGGGCAATTGTAAGGGATAAGAATAATATGAGAGGTATAAAAGTAATTTTACCTTAATAAAAGTATTAAAATTAATAAAGTGATTGGTAGGAAAAGTAGAAACACGTCGTTACACTTAAAAAAGAAGGAAAAAGCATAATAGCATAGCTGAGTTCGGCACAGCTTGGAGGACGGAGCTCGATAAGCATAGTAGAAGAAAAGGCGTGCAAGGAAATAGGAAAATAAAGCCACATGGATTAATCCAAGAAGGGAAAGAAGATTGCGCGACACTAATTCCCGCCTATAAATAGTAGACCCCAACATTCAAAAAGAGTGGATTCTTGACCACACTAGTCTAGCCAAAACTCTACCGAATTACATCTTTGAAAACATACTCAAATTCAAGATCGTTGGTCAAAGAGAAAACTACCATTTATTTAAGAAGAATTGTGTAATAAAATAGAGTGGCAATTTTTATTGGGACAAATCCTAGTGTAAAAAATTTAAAGTGCAACATTAATTTTGTTGTTGAGCTAACTCTCAAAATCAACACTTATTTAAAATTTAAGTGGTGATTTTGCTTTTTAATTTTCAATTTAAAAGGAAAAAGATTGAAAATTAAAGAAAGTAGGGAGAAAAAGAACGAAGGGAAAGTTAATAAATAATGAATAATTTGTAAATAATGTTGAGAATTTTACAATATAGAATTACAACTAGTACGTGCTCAAAATACATAGAATAAATTCGCTATTACAAGCACAATACTAGAAAGAAATCACAAATATAATAGTGATTATAGAAGAAGAAGAAGAAGAAGAAAAAACTGATAATGACAAGACACATTAAGACTACTTCTAAGAAAGAATCACTCCTGCCCTCTACCAAAACATGTGACTATAGGAGCTCACAGAAGCAGAAGCAAGAAGCTACCACATAATTTCACATGTAAAACAACTATTGTGCTAAAGCTCTCACAAAACAAGTCAAGCATATGGATATACAACACATATTACAGGCATGTTTCACAGTTTAGTAACTCTTTAGGTAAAGGATTGAACTGCTGAGGAGGTTGTGACCAAGCTTGATAGAAGACCAACAATTACAGCACTGTTGTATGTGCTTGGCTCAGTCTGCATGGAGTTGTTTCTGGAATCAATAAATGTTTCATTGAGAAATGGTCCACCAACAAGTGCTCCAACAGCTACATTAGGGTTGGGCCTAGTTGATTCAAGCCACTGGAAACCATCAGTGCATCCGGTCTTTGCATCAGCAGGAATAGAAGCCCCTCTGTGGTGTACAAATTGAGAGAACTTGTCTCCGTAGCCAACAAGAAAGCTCATTTTCATAGGATTGTCGCCCAGGACATAATCAGCCTAGAGAAAAATGAAATAGATATGGAAAAGTAAGGCACTTCGAAACAAAAAGGAATATGTTTGTTTGATAGAAAATGAAAGCAAACCTGTGATCTAACAAATTTGCGAATAGCTGCTGGTGAGAAAGAACGTCCATTACAGGATATTTTTGCTGTTCTAGAAGTAAGCATGTAATCGCTATAAAGAGCAGCCAAGAATGCTGAAGCAACGGGATGCTGTAGAGCATTCCATTCACTGACCCATATAAGACCACCTGATTATGAAGACTAAGGTTAAAAGCGGAATCATAAAATAGTACTAAACTTCAGTGCAAGGTTAAGTACTTAAAGAACGACCAGAGAAAGTATGCAAAACCATCTAGTTGGTTAGCTAGATATTCTAAAGTAGAATTGGAGAAATCTTGTACTTCTGGGCATCTTAGCTATTTGAAGCTTCCACAAAATAGATTGGCACGTTGCATAAGAATATGCATTTGTTATTTTACAAGGAGAGTAAAGCACAAAATTTAGCCATGTTATCCTTTCAACTTCATGATCCATCCTGTAATCAATGTGTTGCATCTGAATGCCACCTTCTTACATATTTATGGCCAACTGTAAATATATAGCTACTAGCTAATTTGATTGGCAAGTCATTAGCATGTTTAGCGGGTTATAGCATACAAAGAGTAGTTGACTTTGTTTCCATAATTAACCCAGCATAAATAAGTAAAAAAGGTATCTTACTCTTTGTTCTGCTTTCAGTGGCAGTTGGAGAGTGCGGTAAGAGCCCGCATATAACAGCCTCAGCAGTCTGCCTATACTTCAGAAGGCCACCAGTGTTTGAGGCACCTTTGGCACCAAAGAAGCTTATCCTAGATAACAAAACCTGCACCAAATTTTGAATTTGTTTAAACTGGCTCCAGAAAAAATCCAGCAGACGTACTTTAGATAAATTATGTTATATTATGTTATGACTATTTTAAATTCGGACTCCAGTACTAAATGCCTTCTCCATAGGCAGAATTTTTAAATAACATACACAAAACAGCACAAGGACCCCTTACTCCTGCGGCTCAATTATATCAAAACGAGTTATGTTATTTTGACATTGGCAAGTAAAGTTTTGACACTGGCAAGTAAAGTGTTGCTTTGACACTATCGCTATTTTTACCTGGACTCCTGCTAGCTTGTTATCCCAACTAAACCAGGTCGGACTACCAAAATTAGCAAATTCTTGCCCATTGTCCCCAGTCACATAATCAAGGTATGAATGGTCCCCAGTTGCATGAAAGAGCCAGCTTGCTGCCCACAAGAGCTCATCTCCATATCCTGTTGAATTGTAATATGTCTGGACCTCTGGGATGCTTACACTGTAAGAACCTCTGTATTTATCAGCAAAAGCAAACAGTTGCTTGGCATGCTTAAGAAGATTGCTCGAGTATGTTGGGTTGCTTTTCTTGAAAACTAGAGATGCTGAAGCCAAAGCTGCTGCAGTTTCACCTGCAACATCTGAGCCTGGACTGGTTGAATTAACCTGTGTGAGAGGCCTCTTCTCGACCATGTCTTCAGGCCTTTCCCAACACTTATGATCTGCTTCAGGATTACCCACCTACACCAAAATTCAAATTGCAACAATGAAAACAAATTCAAGAATTGCTCACTATTATCCTCCCCCACGCAATATAGAACCACTTTTTTCTACTAAAGAAAAATAAGAATAAGACAAAACTAGATTAAAATTTACAGCAAGAAATTCCAGCACAGGCAAGCTAATACAAACTTGGCCGCAATTAAATTTCTTAAAGAACCAATGAGACTAAGTAAAGACTAGAAACCTGGACAATGAGGACATTATCTGAAATGTGAGCATTAATAAGGTAGTCAGTGATCCACTTGAGCGAGTCTTGAGCTGGCTCCAACTGATCCACTGCATCCATTTGATCACCATACTCAAGAATCGTCCAAGACAAGACAGTGGCAGTAAACGCCATTGGAAAACCAAACTTCATGTGATCTCCGGCATCATACATCCCTTTTGATAGATCCACTTTCGCTTCATTTCCATCTTTTAAACCTGAATCACCCCTCCATGATATCTTATTGTCTACCAACTCGCCAGCTGCACAATCAAATTACAGACAGACAAAAAAAACACTCAGCTCATGAACGAAATACCATATTCTGAAACAATAGCGTTCTATTTAATTACACAAACTATTTTATAATGCCAAATAAAAAGTTACAAAAAAAAAAAGGAAAAGAAAGTACATTTTTGTATGTCAAAGAATTGCATAGCGATTTTGAGGGCGTCGGCATAGTCCTTAGAAATGGCACCAGGGGGTCCAGGAACTGGTGCAATACCATCAGAGTTGCCAGATTTCTTCTTCATGATTGTGAATACAATGCCACCCACAACCAGAGCAAGAATCAGAAAAGCGAGTAACCAACCGCACCATCCCTTCGAACCAGATTTTTCTCCCATTTTTAAGTTTTAACAAATTAAATACGTGATTGATTGACAATCTGAAAGCATACCAAAACAAAATATGTGATTAATTGATCTGAGTCCAAAATTATTTTTATTTAATAATTTTTCAAAAAATAACAAATTTTATATCAATCTAAATTTTTGTTAATGCCAAAAATGCATTAAAGTAATTCAAATTAATGCATTAGCAATAACTGAATATAATAAAGGTTATTCTAATTTTTTTTTAAATATCTATGTACTTTCTTCTTGTTTTCCTTGTTTCAAACATGCTCCTCTTTCTTTTTTTTCCTTTCCTACAAGCTTGATTCTCTCAAGGAGGAGATGGCAGTCAGATTCTCGTATCAAGAACAGTAAGTATATACGTACCACTTCATGAAAGACATGATAGTATGGAGAGAACAAAGGAAAGAGAAATTATAAACTTACACGAAGGAGTTACCAAAGTGGAGCCAAGTTATGTTGATTTATACCGAAGTGAGGCTAGGTAATATTGGCATTTCTTGCACTGACCGCTGAGAAAAAAACATTAAAACATGAGGTAAGCCGTAAACAATGAACTTCAACTACCATATAGGTAAGTTATATATAATGTGCATCCACTCCACATTATTGCATTTCATATTTCATAATTTGAAGTTGATGTCAATGTTTCTAAAAGAGTTTCGCACAGCTCAACTTAAACGAATGATCATCGTATGCCTTCAAAAGGCAATACCGAGTATCATAGTTATACAGAAACAACATGTAAACAAAATATATATGAGCATCTTATAATTGCGCCTAGTTACTTTACTTAAAATTAAAAACCAAAATAAGCATATGATTTATATAAATCATTAAAATGGCTCTTGCCTATAATTGCATGAACACAATTACACTAAAACAAAAGCGAAGCAAACAATAGATAGTCTAATTCCTTTTAACAAGCTGTAATAGTGTGATTTAAAGATCACCATGGTTAATCTATCATATATGATTATTAGGCCAGAAAACTGAGACTCTGCAAGGAATAAAATAAAGGCATGAAGTCATCTACAGTAAAAAGACAAGAAAAAACATGGACAGGTTCACTATAAAGTGCAAAGTGCAGTGCTGTATATTGAAGTATGGTCGCCAAAGTACAAGGCTAAGTGTTTAGAAAACCAAAACCAAACCTTTCACTAAAATAGAAGAATAGGATTTCACTCAAGGTGCTTAACTTTTGATTGTAAGGAAGAACACTAACTTTTAGTGTATGATCAAATATATGTTTACGTGACCCCAGCAGCCAAAGTGGTCATTAGAAAAATTCATGAGATATGTGACCTGAAACCTGGTTGGCTACTGTGAGTATACTGTATACATTAGACTTGAGGTTTGTAATTGACTCTTCCTTCAAGCTAAGATGATCTTTGTGTACATGCTCGGCTGAAATGCTGGGTAATGCAATGTGCTTCAGTGCTTGATCTCCAAGCATATGAATTATGATATGCATAAGACACTCCTAATTAAAATTAGCCAGTTTGATTCTTAAGTGATTTAAAGTTGTAAAATGCCAGGGTGATCCATCACTGTACTTGATTACTAAACTGCATTACTCTAAACGTTCTTGTGATGTGTAAAGATCACCAATATGTTTCAAAAGATAAACACAGATCTTCTTCGAAATCTTATATCACAGGATGAATATGTATCAATTTGTTAGGAATTGATCAATGCTAAAGAATATAAAACTTAATAGACTAAGAGCTAACGAAAACAGATTAAAATGTCTCACATGAATGAGAAAGAGAAAGACAAACGGCCAAATTACTAGTTACTATGACGAAGCAGCAGCATTCAATATATCAAACACCAAAACAAAATTCCCTAAACACACATTCTCCAAAGATTAGACAAAAATTCACAGTTAAACCAAAATTCAGATCATTAAAAGAAAATGGTACCTTATGGTGATGACAACGAACATGAAAGGAGATGGAGATCTCGGAGTTAGAGTCCGTGGACTGGGGAGTTGGGAATGTCGGGGAGTCAGCCGAGTTAGAGCGGTCGCAGAGAGAAATGGTGTTATGAGGTGAGAATGGTAGTGTCTTTGAAGAATGGTGGAAAGGAAGGAAGGGAAAGAGAGGACAGAGAAGGAGAAGATCTACGGTCACTCTCATTCAACAGCTGTCGGTGGCGAGTTCAACGGTCCCATTCAATTAACTTCCATCTAATCAACGGCCCAAATCAGCCCTCAACACATACACACGGTTAATTCCAGATCTGGTTCTTTCATTTACAGCTTGTGTTACTCATTAACCCACTATTATTATTTACACCTAAAAATTGACTCACTATTAAATAATAATAATAATAATATTAAGTTATTCAAAAGTTAAATAAAATAATTAATTTTTACATACATTTTAATTACAAAAATACTTTGTTTAAATTCCCACATAGCTATTTATAGAACTTTATAAAAATTATGTATTAGTTTAAGAGGATTGCTATTAGGTACTAGTTGTGCCAAGTACCTTCTCGACATGTCACGTTGCGATTGGCTAGCGATACTTCCTAAAAACTATTATATTAAACTATGTGGGACCTGATACTTAATTGGACCAATAGCGATACTGACACATAAAAGAGTGCTAAGCACCTAGTACCCTTAAGCATTTCTGATTAATAATGTTCTTGTTTGTTTGTTTTTATGATTATATGTCGTTTTTCATGACACAGTCAAAATGTGTGGCTTTAATGATATCTTTGAAATGAACTCTTACAATTGGATTGCCTGAACAACAACCAAAGAATCAGTCTCAACATGAACTGAATCCCATTGTTTACGCTTTATCCAACTCAAAGCCTCTTTGACTCCCACTACCTCTACCATAGCTGAGTCCACTCGCCCCACCAACAAAACAGTAAAGCCTTCAACAAGTCGGCCATATTTTTTTGTCATTAGCAAAGATTGCGCCATCGACATTTACCTTAATCGTTCCCATAATCGGTTCCACCCAATGCTCCAAGCCCTTATTTGAATCTGAAGGAACAAATAAATACCCCAATCTCCTTTGTTGAGCATTTTTTCATTGATTAAGGACTACTCTTGCCAATGGCAGATGATAAACTGCTCGCGCGTAAAGTAGGCTATTAACTACTTAATGTCAAAGGGATATACGAGCGATGGAAACCCCTAAAATACTTTATGCATGATCAAAATATGATTGTTTAAATTGTGAATAAATCGCAAGCAAACAACTACATATCAAAGTTCAAACATAAAAGTACGAAGCATTAAAGGATAAAAAAAATAAAGAAAAATCACAGTTGGCCATCCAACTTCGCAAATTTTTCTTTACAAAAGTGCCACAAGGGGCAAACCAGTGTCTCGGCTCTAAGGTCATTTCCTTACAAAAAAAAAAAGATAAATAACAATCAAGCCTACATTGTAGGAGACTTGGATGGGTCTTCCTCTTCCACTGCCTCGGCCTCTTCCTCCTCATTCCTGTCCTTTTCACAATAAGCCAAAATCTCCTCCTCATCCTCCTCCAAGAAGCTTGTGTCCATGTTGGGAATTTCCATCAAGGCTCTATAAACGGTATGAAGGTCGACCTTTTTGCATCGCTTTGTGGTTTCGGCCTCTTTCCCTTCGAGTTCGGCCTCTTTCCCTTCGAGTTCGGCCTCTTTCCCTGCGAGCACCTTCTTAAGCTCATTGCATTCATCAGTCTTGGTCTTTGTGGCCTTCTCGAGCTTCTTCAAGGCTTTTCTTCAACCTCTCGGCTTCCTATTTGAGACGGGTGATTTCCTGCTGAGCATTGTTCCATTGTTTAATCACGGCCTTGCGTTGGGCTAGCGACTTTTGGACCTCGCTCTCCAGGTATTTGAGCTGCTCCAGGATTCGCCGATGGGAGGAAAAAGAGAGGAAAGAAGTTTGGAGAATTACGAGCAAAGAAACAGGGAGAAAAAAGAAAGAAAAAATAATATAGATTAACACAGCAAACTTACCATGAGGGCATAATGCAAGTTCCTCGAAAGCGTCTTTTCTGGATTCCCAATATTGATTAGATCCCAATCGTGGGGGAGAAGAGCCTTGAGTTGGCACCAGCAGGCAATCCCAAACACCTGGCAAATTCCGAACCAGCCTTCCCCAAAGCGGCATACAATGTTTCAATGGCCTGGCTCGAGGAAGCAGAGGCATGAGTTGTATCAGGAGGAGGTGCTTTAGTGTTGGGATCAATCAGAGGAGGAGTCTGTTCGTGGGTCTCGGTTTCAAAGACCTCGAGGTCGATAGGCTCATACACTTTCTTCTTTTTATGGGCAGTGGTTTTCTTTTGCCTTTTAGAAGGCTCCACCTCGGTATCTGTAGGAACCCCTGAGTTGGTTCCCCGTTTCTTTCCTTTCTGGTCCATAACATCCTCAAAACACATGTCTGCGAGGCAAAATAAAGTGTTAAAATTATTTAAAGACAAATGAAAGGGAAGCGTGGAGTGTAATTTTCCACCTAAGAAATTTACCAAAACCACTAGAGCGCGAGCTATCACTAGATGAGGAGGTAGAAGGACCGTAATATCCGCTAAAATCCCTATAGCCTGTAATCTTAAATATATCAAATGGCTCGGTTTGTTCTAAATCCCAACTCGCATCTATATGACTTGCCCTATCTGTCATGGTGCCATATTGCTCGGCTATACCATAATACGACTTGTTACAGTTAATCTGAACGTAGAATCTAGGGTACCAGCTGTCAAACCTATGAGCAATTCAGTCTACGAGAAGGGAATTCCAAATATAAAAATTAAGGTGGCAATCTTGGAAAGTAACTAATGTGTTATGCTCAGCCCTAAGTACTGTGGGTGACCAACCACATTGATTACCTCAGAATGCTCCTTCACCGACTTCCAAGACTGAAAAAGGGACGAAAAAATCATAAGAAAAAAGGCCTTGGAAAAATATCATAAATCTAATAAGATTGACTCGTGGAATATGCAGAATTTTAACTGCAAAATCACGTAAAATCCTTTATGTTCATACTTTTTTCTTTACAATTTTTATTTTTTCTGTGCAAGTTTATCGCTGTTTAGGCTCATATCTGGTTAACAAAAATCTGTGTTAATAGATTTGATGAACTGAGTGTTCAAGGACTTTCTTGACAACCTTGTGATTGTGTTCATTGATGATATCCTGGTTTATTCTGAGTCGAAGGAAGCACATGAACAACACCTATGTATGGTGCTACAACATCTCCGAGAACATAAGTCTTACGCTAAGTTTAAGAAATTTGAATTCTAGTAGTCCCGAGTAAGTTTCTTAGGACACATGGTAAGTAAAGATTAGATTTCGGTGGATCCGCAAAAAATGAAGCTTTTCGGGATTTACCACAACCTAAAATAGCAACTGAGGTCAGAAGTTTCTCAGGGTTGGTTGGGTACCATAAAAGATTTGTAGAAGGTTTTGCCAAGATATCTATTCCTTTGACCTAGTTGACCTGAAAAATTATAAGTTTATGTGGACTGACAAGTGTGAGGACAACTTTTAGGAGTTAAAAGCAAGATTAATTACCACACCAGTGTTGAGTTTGCCAACCAGTTATGAGAAGTTTATGATATACTATGATGCCTCAAGATAGGGTTTAGGCTGTGTGTTAATGCAATCTGGGAAGGTCATTGTCTATGCCTATAGGCAATTGAAGGATTATGAGAAGTGATATCCTACTCATGATATAGAATTGCCAGTAGTGGTTTTTACTTTAAAAGTTTGGCGTCACTACCTGTATGCTGAGAAATGCAAGATTCATACTGATCATAAGAGTTTAAAATACTTCTTCACTCAGAAGGACTTGAAGATGAGGTAGTTATGGTGAATAGAGTTAGTCAAAGATTATGACTATGAAATCCTCTACCATCCCGGCAAAGAAAATATAGTGGTTGATGCACTTAGCCGAAGAGGACCAAGGCAATTGTATGACATGAAGAAGATCCCCCCGAAGCTAGCAGAAGACATACCTAGAGAAAAACTTGAGTTCGTGGTCGGGAAGTTGTCCAATATTATGTTACAATCTGACTTGTTGGAAAGAATAAAGATTGGCCAACAGAGTGATCCAGAGTTAATTGAACACAAAAAGAAATTCGAGGCAAGTACTACAAAGGATTTCTCGGTTTCACCAAGTGGATTATTGAGATATAAAGATAAGGTTTGTGTTCCAATAGATGATTAAATTAGGAGGGAAATTCTCGATGAGTTTTACACTACTCCATATTCACTATACCCGGGGAAAACAAAGATGTATCATGATGTTAAAGCATTGAAAAGTGACATAGTTGAGTATGCTTCAAAATGTTTGACCTGTCAGCAAGTAAAAGTTGAATATCAGAGGCTAGCAGGTTTACTTTAGCCTTTGAGAGTACCGAATGGAAGAGGGAAGATATAACTATAAACTTCGTGGTAGGTTTACCTAAGACCATAAGGCTAAATGATTCTATAAGAGTAATAGTGGATAGATTTACCAAGTCAGCGCACTTTCTGTCTGTGCGTACAACCTACACTGTGGATCAATATGCTGATTTATACATCAGAGAAATAGTTTGACTCATGGTGCCCCGAAGTCGATTATTTCAAATTGTGATCCCAAATTTACTTCTAAGTTTTAGGAGAGTTTACAGAAAGCAATGGGAAATAAGTTGAAATTTAGAACAACCTTTCATCCTCAAACAAATGGTCAGTCTACAAGAACTACTCAGATACTGGAAGACATGATACGAGCATGTGTGATAGATTTTGAAGGTTCCTGGAACAAGTTTCTACTTTGATTGAGTTCTCGTACAATAACAGTTATCAGAGTACCATTGGTATGGCACCTTACGAGATGTTGTATAGAAGAAAATGTCGATCACCTATTCACCGGGATGAAGCCAGTGACAGAAGATATCTTGGGCCTAAAGCGGTTCAAAGGACTAGTGAATCCATCAAAAATATTTGATCTCGTATGCTTGCTTCACAAAGTAGACAAAAAAGCTACGCTGATCCAAAGCATAAAGATATTGAGTTTCAAGTGGGAGATTCTATATTTCTCCGAGTATCTCCTATGAAAGAGATACGTAGATTGGGAAGAAAGGGAAGCTAAGCCCTAGATTTATTGGTCCATTTGAGATACTAGAGCAGGTAGGCCAGGTTGCCTATCGACTAGCTTTACCTCCTACATTGTCCAGAGTGCATAATGTGTTTCATATCTCCAAGCTGAGAAAGTATGTATCAAATTCGACACATATGTTGAGCTATGGTGATATTGAGCTTTAGGCAAACTTATCATATAAGGAACAATCTATCCAGGTTTTAGACCAGAAAGAGAAAGTACTTCGAAACAAGAAAATTCAATTGATTAAAGTGCTGTGGAGAAACATCAAGGTCGAGGAAGTGACTTGGGAGTTAGAGTCGCGGATGCAAGAGCAGTATCCCAAGTTGTTCAGGTAAATTTTGAGGACAAAATTTCTATAAGGAGGGGATAGTTTGTTGGAAGTTATTTTACCAGGAACTTAGATCTACTCACAAGTATGTTGATTTAACAACCTAAATATGAGCTTCTAAAACGATATGAAATTAAACACATAAGAGTATCAGAAATCTTACAGTGATTGCAGCGGAATATATATGTCTCCTCCCACTCAGATCTCTAACCCTTGATTCCTTTCTGTAGCAGAGTATAATCAAGATCTGAGCCCGAAAGTCCTTCTTTGTTGTCTCTGAAATCTACACAGCCTTCCTCACTATGATTGAGGTATTACTTGATGTGTGTGGGCACTACTCTAGCACTCATATATTTCGAAACAGTGAAGGTATAGAGAGAGAGAGGGTGGCGGCTCAGAGAGAATTTTTTGAGAGAAAATTCTTTCAGAATAATGCTGTGAAAAGCTTGTACAGTTGTGTTAAACTCTGAAGCCTTTGCCTTCTATTTATAGAAGACCACCAAGGGCTATGATTGACATTTTGAACTGAGAAAATCAAGGGGAAAAGGAAGGTAAAGGGGCCGGCCTAGGCAATGTGGAAACAAGGCTTGCCTCTTTTCCAACTTTCCTTTTCCTACACTTGATAGTTTCCCTTTTTGTGAAATGTTGCCAATTCCATTATTCAATCATATTAATGATAAATCTAATTACTTAATAATTAAAAATAATTATCAAATAATATATTATCATTTATTTTATTAATAATGAAACTAATCAAAGTTTCCTAATTAATAAATATGCCCTTCAAAATCTCTATTTACTGTTTTGCCCTTAATAAGTGCTAAATTCTCAAACTGATAAGTCTATCTTGAGAATTTTTAATTGATTAATTAAAATCAATTAAATGAGTCCTACAAGTAATATCATCTCAACTAGTGAGGGGACCATGGGTCTATATATCCGAGCTTCCAATAAGCAGATCTAGAATTTACCACTTAAATTCACTGACTTATTAATTCTTCGTTGAATCCACACATAGAACTCAGAATTGCACTCTCAGTATATAGAATGCTCTATATGTTCCACCATATAGACACATTATTAGTTATCCATTGTTATAATCCTAATGTGATCAATGATCCTCTATATGGATGATCTACACTGTAAAGGGACTTATATTACCGTAACACCCTACAATGTATTTTATCCTTAAAACACTTAACCCTGTATAAATGATATTTCAACTAAGTGAAATGAGTACTCAATCATTTATCTCGTTTGGTTAAGCTCGAAGGAAATCACCCTTTGCTTACTATTCGCCAGATAGAAGCTATAGATTCCATATTTATATTAGCGCTCCCACTCAATCGCACTACCGTGTTCCCAAAATGTATGTATTGCCCAGACTAAAGTTTTAGGCTTAATTAACAAATCAAAGAACACGAATAACACTCTTGAAATTAAGCCTAACCATATCAGGATTTAGATCATGTGATCTAGGATCAACTTCTGATATTGAATTGAATAGATGTTTACGGTAAGTTTCAAAATCTAATTCAAAGTTCAATATCGGTCCATTCCAATGCATACTCCATGCATCCAACCTGAGCTTTACTTTAACCTATGTTACGGAAAGAACATAACATTTCTCCAAATGTAAGTAAACTCTGTTGTAGATTGTCATATCGTTGAAACCCGGTGTTACGATAAATCTAGGAATACTTTATTCACATAGTCATGTTTATTTTCCACTGTGTTGACAACACAATAAACATGTTCAAGTATGTGAAAGGGGTTTGGATGAATTTATAAATCAAATAGACAAGCAATTGATTAAGTGAACCAAAACATACACATGTGAATGAAAAATTACTTCTGTTACTTTATTGATATAGAATAATCTGGATTACATTGAAACAGAGTTTTATTTAGGGCATAAAACCCAACAAACTCCCACTTGCACTAATATAAAACAAATCAGTACATTTCAATTAATCCTAAATTCTGGCGGTGCTTTTCGAATGAAGTTACTGCCAAGACTTTGGTGAATGGATCAGCCAAGTTATCCTGCGTATCCACTTTCTCCACCAGTACATCCCCTCTTGCCACATATTCTCTGATAATATGATACTTTCTTTCTATGTGCTTACTTCTCTTGTGGCTTCGAGGTTCCTTACTGTTGGCTATAGCTCCAGTGTTATCACAAAGCAGGACTAGAGGCCTTTCCATTCCAGGAACTACACCAAGACTGGTGAAGAACTTCCTAAGCCAGACAAACTCTTTAGCTTCGGCCAGCGGCTATGTATTCTGCCTCCATGGTAGAATCCGAAATCGCAGTTTGTTTAGCACTTCTCCAAACTACTGCTCCACCCCCAAGAGTAAACACCATCCCAGATGTAGATTTCCTGTCTTCAAGACATCCCTGGAAATCTGAGTCTGTATAGCCTAAGGGATTCAAAGCACCACCCTTGTAGACTAATACATAATCTCTTGTACTCTTTAAGTATTTCAAAATATACTTAACCGCATTCCAATGTACCCTTCCTGGATTTGACTGATACCTGCTCACGATTCCAACTGCATAGCAGATGTCAGGTCTAGTGCATAGCATAGCATACATCAGACTCCCAACTGCAAAAGCATAAGGAATTTTTGCCATGTCTTCTATCTCTTGAGGATCAGTAGGACACTGTTCCTTAGATAGACGGATACCATGTCTAGAGGGCATGTTTGCCCCTTTGGTATTGGTCATGGAAAATCTCTCTAGAACTTTGTCAATGTAAGCTGTTTGAGAGAGAGCAAGGGATCTGTTCTTCCGGTTTCTGACAATCTGAATACCAAGAACATAGGCTGCCTCACCCAAGTCTTTCATGTCGAATTGAGTGTCAAGCCATTCCTTGATGTGAGTCATTTTCTTGACATTGTTTCCAATGATCAAAATGTCATCAACATAAAGGACCAGGAATACTACTACTTGGTTTTCCTTGAGTTGGTAAACACAAGGTTCATCTTCATTCTGATGAAAGCCGTAGGTCTTGATGATCTCATCAAACCTTTTGTTCCATGAGCGAGAAGCTTGCTTAAGCCCATATATGGACCTATTTAATTTGCAAACTTTATTCTCCTGCCCAGGAAGAACATAACCTTCTGGTTGCTCCATATGGATGGTTTCTTCAAGAAGCCCATTAAGAAAGGCTGTCTTGACATCCATTTGCCAGATTTCATAATCTAAAGCGGCAGCTATGGAAAGAAGAATTCGGATGGATTTGAGCATGGCAATAGGACTAAAAGTTTCCTCATAGTCCACACCTTCTCTTTGGGTATAACCCTTGGCGACCAGTCTAGCTTTGAAAGTTTCGACTTCGCCTCCAACACCTCTTTTCTTCTTGTAGACCCATTTACATCCAATTGGACGAAAATCTTCAGGTGGTTCTACATATTCCCAGACTTTGTTCTTCTTCATGGAATCCATTTCTGAATCCATACCGGCTGACCATCGCTTCCGTTGCGGACTTGCCATTGCCTGTTTATAGGTCAATGGGTCGTCATCAATACCGTCACCAACGACCATATTGATTTCACCATCCAAGCCATAACGAGATGGTTTCGTTGAAACCCTCCCACTACGACGAGGAGCGGTGACTTTCTGAACAGGAGCTTTAGTAGTAGTTTTCTCAGTTGCTACAACTGAGGGAGTGGGATGTTCCTCTTCTTGAGTAGAAGAAGATGGTACATTTGAAGGAACAGTATCTGTGAGCATTTCCTCTAATACAATTTCACTTTTCGGTTTGTTGTCTTTCATATAGTTCTCTTCAAGGAAAGTAGCATTTGTAGAGAAACACTTTGTTATCCTTGTGACTATAGAATAGTCCACCCCTAGTCTCTTTAGAATTTCCGACAAACATGCAAACTTCAGTTCGCAATTCCAGTTTGCTTTCTTTCTTTCTTAAGACGTGAGTAGGGCACCCCCAAATCCTATAATGGCGCAAACTAGGTGTGCGACCATTCCATAGTTCGACGGGTGTCTTAGGGACTGCTTTAGATGGAACAACATTTAAAATGTCGTTTGCCATTTGAATAGCATATCCCCAGAAGGACGTAGACAGAGTTGAGTAACTCGGCATAGACCTAACCATTTCTAAGAGAGTGCGATTTCTTCTTTTTGGCAACTCCATTCTGCTGTGGAGTGCTAGGGGCAGTATATTGGGATTCAATTCCAAGTTCAATTAAATGATCTTTGAACTACATATCCATATATTCTCCACCCCTATCAGTTCGCAAGATCTTTAATGTTTTACCTAATTGGTTTTGAGCCAAAGCATGAAATTCCTGAAACTTTTCAAACGTTTCAGATTTCTTTTGCATTAGGTAAAGAAAACTATATCTAGAGAAATCGTCAATGAAAGTGACGAAATACTCATAACCTCCTCTGGCTTTTACATTCAGTGGTCCGCAAACATCTGAATGTACTAACCCTAGGGGTTCTTTGGCACGCTCTCCCTTTGCAGAGAAAGAACGTTTGGTCATTTTTCCTTCTAGGCAAGACTCGCAGACTGGCAGCTCTCCTAAGACGACATTTTTCAATGGACCGTCTTTGGTTAGCCTATTGAGTCTATCAAAGCCTATATGACCTAAACGTAAATGCCATAGATAAGTTTGATCATCATTATCAATCTCTTTTCTCTTAAGGCTTCTAGGTCTAGCTACATTGAAAAGTTCAGTATTTAGTGAAATTTGAGTATCAGGTCTTAAAACATAAAGCCCTCGTTCCATGTTTGCAACACATATATGAAATCCATTACGAGAAATTGAACAATTTGAACTCGAAAAATTCAATATATAAAATTGTGTCTGTAAACATGAAACACTAATCAAGTTTCTACTAAAATTAGGAATATATAAAACATTCTCTAAAAGTAAAAACTTCTTAGAATTAAACTTGATTCGGCCGTTCCTCTTGCTTTAAGCTGATACCAACTCGCCATTTCCAACTTTAAGCTTGAACTCATCTGGGTGAAGATTCTCCCAAGTTTCAAGCATTTGTAATGAAGAACATACATGGTTAGTAGATCCAGTAATCAACAATCCACGAGGATTTGTCGTTCTCTAAAACACATGATTCAAATACAAAAGCATCACCTTCGTTTGAATTGTCTAAGCACAGGACATTGTTCTTCTTTATGTCCCTTTCCATTACAATTCGCACATAGAACATGATGTCTGACATTTGTACTTGAAGAAGCAGCTTTGTTGGAGCCCTCATGCTTAATCTTCTTCCTCTGATTAAAACTTGCAATGCTAGCAGGTCTCATTGCAATCAGATCCCGCTCATGGGCCCTCAACTCAGACTCGAGTTTGTCCATGTTGAAGGAGTTAGGATTGTTCAATAAGTAATATAGAACAAAACTATTATACTCCTGAGGAAGACTATAAAGTATGAGTTTCACCCATTGTTCCTTTGATAAATCAATTCCTAGTAGATTTGCCTTTTGGAATTTCAGATTCATCAACAATAGGTGCGAGTTAATGCAACTACCAGGATGCATTTTCACACTATTGAGTTCTTTTGCAAAGATACTAACTAGGAGTGGATCGGGATGAGGGTTATTCATATTGGCACTACAACATATCAATAAACAGAAGTAAGGTTTCGGTTCTATAAATTCATACACAGGTTCAGAAAACAAACAATCACTTATGTTATAAAAATACTAAATCTAACATAGTTTATTTCCAAGATTTCCAACGAACTGATACAGTGTCCCGTTTAGGCGAGAGTCAAAGCATCATCCATTGAATAGAGTTGTCAATTCATCTAAAATGTCAAACATTCTAGCAACCTTTTATTCGATCAAGATTGGAATTCAGCGTTGTCCCGTTTAGGCGAGAGTCAAGGCAATTCTATCTTATGAGCTTCTACCATTGTTTCGCATTCTTATAAGTCTTACATAGTCGCCACCATTAGGGTGGTCATGAACCATATAAATAAACCTATAAGAATACTTATCTTTCGAGATTAAACGGCGCTAACTTGCTAATAAACGTTCCTCCATTAGGGAGGATTACTCACTAAAACAATAGCTATGTAAAACCAACAATGGAGATCGAATTTCCTTTTTGATTAAAGCTCATTATTTAAACATGTATTTTGTCTAATCATTTATATTCCATATCTCAATAATAAAATATTACAAATTAAAGTAAAAACTTTAATTAAATTTCAAAAATGGAATAATTTTGAAAAATATCTTATTTAAGTTGTTTAGAAAATCTAAATACCCAACTTAAAAATATTCCTCAAACAATGACTTAATTAAATATTACCAATTAAGTAGTAACCACTTAATTTAGAAGATATTCCATTTTAAGTTCCCATATTTAGAAAATATCAACTTAAAAAAAATATCTAAAGAATCTTAATAACCAATTGCCGAAATTCCTCAACTTAATTTATAATAGGAAACTCAAAAATATTCAAATCTAAGTTGATTTGATAGATTTAACTAAAACTCAACTTAAATAGGAATATTTAATGAGATTATAAAATTAAGATTCAGAAAGAATTTATATGGTTATAATTCCATATTTAATTAAAACAAGAAAAATACATATAGCTTTCCAGAATATGACTATTCAAACTATGTTTTTCTTAAATTAATTTCAAGGAACAATGAAATTAATTATGTTGCTAATCAATCTTTTATTAGGTCAAACTAATATAATTAACCTATCACAGTTATCCAAATCAGGCAAATGGGTCTTCACAATTGGGGTTGTTCATGTGAGGGGGAGCTGGGTCCAGTATGTCGCACCCACTTCTAAGGCTCCCAACTCTCACACAAGGCCCAAAAGAGAGGAATTTAACCTTACAATGAATAACTGTTATTAATTGAATTGGCTCACAACTAAATGAGCCTAAATAAAATCTATCAGTTATGATATTTTATTTAGCAACAACCACCTATATGTATCTATAATAGAAATTAAACATATAGGCTCACACAGGCATACACATTTGGATGGATCCTATCATGTTGCTAAGTCATACACAGATGAAAGAAGTTTGTAAAAATTACCTGTTACAAATTATTTACTTGATCTATCGTCAATTGAACCTTTGGTTAAAACTAGATCATCTGATCTATTATCAAGTTAACCAAGGCAATTTAGATCAAGCAATAATAGGTTTTAGAAAACTTACAAACAATCTAAAACACATACTCCTGCAACAAGGTTAGATTTGGATAGTTGGATGTAGGATTTATTTAATTTTAATCATTTATTTCGAAAAATAAAAATAAAATTAAACCTACCATTTTGAAAAATTAGGTTTTGGGTAACCTAAATGTCATTTCAAAATAAATTGCTAACTTTCCTTTTAAATTTCATGTTATTTAATAAATTAAAAATAAAATAGAAAATGGTAAATACATACCCTTTTCTTGTTTTACAATTTAATTTAATTAAAAAATAACAAAATTTAAAAGTTAACAAAAATATCTTATTTCCTCTTTTAAAATTATCATGATTATTGTGATCTTATTTTAATTAAGGTCAAGTTACCAAAAAAAATTAATATCTGACCTTAAAAAAAATAAAATAATCAAATTTTAAAGGAAATAAGAAAAAAGGTAAGCAAAACTTGATTTTTTCCTATTTTCAAAATCAAATTACACTAATATCTAAAATTAATTTTAAAAATTAAAATTAATTTATTTCTGATAATTAGATTTGAAATTTGAAAAACAAAAATCAATATACAAAACTACACAAAAAATGGGAATTTAATTCCATGAAATAGCATGAAAAATCGAAAAAATTGGAAAATTGGATGAACTGTACGGATGGCATGCTGTGCATGGCCATCCGCGCGCGGATCTGGGTGCATGATCGAGAGATCACGGCGCAGGGAGGCTGCAAGCAGCCCTTCCGCGCGCGTGATCATGTTGCTCGTCACCCCGATTTTTCCAATTTTCAAAAATTCATAACTAATTCAAATTAAATCGAAATCGAGTTCTGTAAAAAGGTAAATTGCTTAGAATTTTCCAAACTATCCAACAAAAATAATTACAGAATAAAAACAGTAACCATTTTTCCCAGAATTCACAAACAACATTCAAACATCAATATGACACTCAAAGCAACATGATACCATCCAAAAAACAAGCAAATCGTTTTAAGTCCAAATTTCTTGCAAGCAAATCAATTACCATGGCTCTGGTGCCAGTTGTTGGAAGTTATTTTACCAGGAACTTAGATCTACTCACAAGTATGTTGATTTAACAACCTAAATATGAGCTTCTAAAACGATATGAAATTAAACACATAAGAGTATCAGAAATCTTACAGTGATTGCAGCAGAATATATATGTCTCCTCCCACTCAGATCTCTAACCCTTGATTCCTTTTTGTAGCAGAGTATAATCAAGATCTGAGCCCGAAAGTCCTTCTTTGTTGTCTCTGAAATCTACACAGCCTTCCTCACTATGATTGAGGTATTACTTGATGTGTGTGGGCACTACTCTAGCACTCATACATTTCGAAACAGTGAAGGTATAGAGAGAGAGGGTGGCGGCTCAGAGAGAATTTTCTGAGAGAAAATTCTTTCAGAATAATGCTGTGAAAAGCTTGTACAGTTGTGTTAAACTCTGAAGCCTTTGCCTTCTATTTATAGAAGACCACCAAGGGCTATGATTGACATTTTGAACTGAGAAAATCAAGGGGAAAAGGAAGGTAAAGGGGCCGGCCTAGGCAATGTGGAAACAAGGCTTGCCTCTTTTCTAACTTTCCTTTTCCTACACTTGATAGTTTCCCTTTTTGTGAAATGTTGCCAATTCCATTATTCAATCATATTAATGATAAATCTAATTACTTAATAATTAAAAATAATTATCAAATAATATATTATCATTTATTTTATTAATAATGAAACTAATCAAAGTTTCCTAATTAATAAATATGCCCTTCAAAATCTCTATTTACTGTTTTGCCCTTAATAAGTGCTAAATTCTCAAACTGATAAGTCTATCTTGAGAATTTTTAATTGATTAATTAAAATCAATTAAATGAGTCCTACAAGTAATATCATCTCAACTAGTGAGGGGACCATGGGTCTATATATCTGAGCTTCCAATAAGCAGATCTAGAATTTACCACTTAAATTCACTGACTTATTAATTCTTCGTTGAATCCACACATAGAACTCAGAATTGCACTCTCAGTATATAGAATGCTCTATATGTTCCACCATATAGACACATTATTAGTTATCCATTGTTATAATCCTAATGTGATCAATGATCCTCTATATGGATGATCTACACTGTAAAGGGACTTATATTACCGTAACACCCTACAATGTATTTTATCCTTAAAACACTTAACCCTGTATAAATGATATTTCAACTAAGTGAAATGAGTACTCAATCATTTATCTCGTTTGGTTAAGCTCGAAGGAAATCACCCTTTGCTTACTATTCGCCAGATAGAAGCTATAGATTCCATATTTATGTTAGCGCTCCCACTCAATCGCACTACCGTGTTCCCAAAATGTATGTATTGCCCAGACTAAAGTTTTAGGCTTAATTAACAAATCAAAGAACACGAATAACACTCTTGAAATTAAGCCTAACCATATCAGGATTTAGATCATGTGATCTAGGATCAACTTCTGATATTGAATTGAATAGATGTTTACGGTAAGTTTCAAAATCTAATTCAAAGTTCAATATCGGTCCATTCCAATGCATACTCCATGCATCCAACCTGAGCTTTACTTTAACCTATGTTCTGGAAAGAACATAACATTTCTCCAAATGTAAGTAAACTCTGTTGTAGATTGTCATATCAGTGAAACCCAGTGTTCTGATAAATCTAGGAATACTTTATTCACATAGTCATGTTTATTTTCCACTGTGTTGACAACACAATAAACATGTTCAAGTATGTGAAAGGGGTTTGGATGAATTTATAAATCAAATAGACAAGCAATTGATTAAGTGAACCAAAACATACACATGTGAATGAAAAATTACTTCTGTTACTTTATTGATATAGAATAATCTGGATTACATTGAAACAGAGTTTTATTTAGGGCATAAAACCCAACATAGTTTTCATATCCCGGAAACCTAATTATGAATAATTAGGACTTATTACAGAATTATGGAGTAATTAGGGTACAATGAGTAGGATTATGATTCTACTAATTAATTTAGTATGAATTAGAATATTTTGCCATAAGTGAATAAATAAGCGTAATTTTTTAATTACGGAGATTTTATTGAAATATGTGGGTATGATGTATGTTATTCGTAGAATAAAAATATTTTCAGGTTTAGTAATCTTGGGGACCCGATCGGAGGCAGAAAATGATACATCGATTTTAGAGTATGATTTTAATGGAATTATTATAATAAGTTGATTTTAAAATATTAGAGTTTAGCGAGGTAACAATATTGGACTATTTTATCCCTAGGGTTATGAGGTTACTTAGCGGGGAAGTAAGGGCATTTTAGTCTTTTTGTCCTTTGATTAGTCACCTTATTTTTGAGTTGAGAGTGGTTGTGACTCTATTTATATATGTGTATACATCTTCCCTCTCTAATCGAGAGGGACGCTGACGGTGTCTCGGTGGCAGCCCACTTGTCTTAAGTTGAGTCCTAGGATTTTTCTTGTTACCACGAGGGATTCCCTGATCCCTAGGTCGAGGCTGTCTTGCATCCTCATTCATGCGAGAAGCTTTTGGTATGTCATTTTATTCGTTCCTTTGGTTTGTAAATCCTTGGGATCCTTGAGGAACGTCACGTCGTTGCTCTTGATTATTCATCTGATTATCCATTGGAACATCCCTTGTACCCCCAGGTTGTTCTTCCTGGGTGTTTTGAGAATTTCCCTGGTTTGCTTCCTGTCTCCTAGTTCTTGAACCTCGAGGTCTGCCTCGTGATCTTCTTACTCCAGGATCAGGTTGATTCGGAGGATTTGTTCCTTGTGCCGCCCTTGCCGCTGCAGCCTCTCTTTCTAACTCAGAGTTTCGTCGGTTAGACTCGGCAAAACGTTGTCGGAGTTTTCTATTTTTTAGTTCCACTAATGGTACATACCTAGTTGGATCATAATCATCCTCACTTCTAGGCACATACCCAGCAGTATTATGGGTATCTTCATTCCTTTCTGGATTTTAACTATCACCACCATCGTTTCTTCTTGAACGTGATGTTCCAGTGGTATGGAGTCTTTGAGATCCATTGGTTCTTTTCCAGGGCAGTGAGTAGTTTCTTTAGGTTGATTTCCATCATTTTTATTGTTATCGACCATCAAAATATGGATAGAATTCTGTTTGTAAGGAGCGATTTTTCTGAGTTTTATCACTAAGGCTCTCAATGAAAGCACCAAACTGTTAACGCAGATTTTCGTTAACCAACATTTAAATAGCCTTTTAGCAATAAATATTCTACAAAAATTAATAAATAATAAAAAATTAATAACTAGATATTTTTACATGGTTTTGCAGTTAAAATCTGCATACTCCACGAGTTCTTTTTATTAGGGTTTCTTTATTAATACAAAATACAACATTTGAATAATAATAATTTCTCTCCAAAATTTTACATCCCTTTTTCTGTGGAATCTGCCCCTATTTATAGGAGTATAGGTTGACAGTTATTCTTTTGGGATCAGCTCAAATGTATCTTTTCATGTAACGTGGACAATCCCCACATTTCAGTTAATCACATGTGGGATAATATCTAATAACTACCCAACTGTTCTTTATTTTTATCCTTTAGATGGTTATTGGTGACTTGGAAGGTTGTATCTCGCTTGACATGAGTTCTCCTCCTTCTCCATCTCAATAAGAAAAAAATGCTAAGTGTTGGTAAGTCGTTCATCTCGCCGCATTCCTTCATTTGATTCAGTATTGCGAGGTGATTGTCTCGCTATGTGTTACTCGAGTCGGTTGTATTTGTTTATTTAGTCTGCTTGAATAGATGAATCTCCTTTTTTTTGCCCATGTATTTCGAGGTAGATGTATGTCTCGTCAATATCAGTTCAATAATTATTATCCTTATCTCGCTTGAGACTTATACAACCAACAAGTTTTGAATATTGTCTATCATTCCTTTATTTAATAATTACGAGTTATTTTAATTTACATTTAATGATATAACTTTACTATATCATTGAAGTTGATTCATATTCCTCTTGTAGCACACGTGTCAGCTTCTGAAATGTAGCCGAATTTTGGGTATAACAGGAAATTTTGGCTGAAAATGCTTATACTTTCAAAGTTTACATTTATTTCAACCTTAAGAAGGAATTCAAGGTATTTTTCCGTTTAGGGAATTCGTTTGAAAACACATATTGTTTTAGGTTTGAATGTAAGTTACAAAAACTGTGCATATTCATAAGCAATATTAATTACCCAACATATTGCTTTTACTTATTCTATTTTCCATCTTGGGAAATAAAATGCTAGGTCCATGGAACCCGTATTTTCGTCGTATTTGTTACTTTCTTTCAGTAACTGGGCTCCTCCAACTACTGTTGTTTGATTTACGAAATCCCTTCTTTTCTGGCGGAGACCCCTTTATCGAAAGGGAGAATCATAGACTGCTTGCCTTCCTCTTCGAACTGCCCTCTAAAACTCAGTTGAGCACAAATTGCCCTCAAATTTGAACTCTCAACAGCCCCCAGACGAATGCAAGCAGAAAATGATCAAACATCGGAGCTCTTGGAGAAAATCAGCCTGTTATCCCTAGAGTAACTTTTATCCGTTGAGCGACCGTCGTAAGACCATGTATGAGGGCTGACGCCTGCCCAGTGCCGGAAGGTCAAGGAAGTTGGTGACCTGATGACAGGGGAGCCAGCGACCGAAGCCCCAATGAATAATCAATCGTGGCACACTGTACGTTTTTTAGTTAGTCGTATATATGAGATTTTTCTTTTTCATCAACATAATAAATTTCTAATACTTCTCATGCTTTAGTTTATCTTATTGCACATATATAGCAGGTTCTTAATTTATGCTCAACTTTCAATTTGGCCTTTCTTTTTTTTTTTTTTTGGGTGAAATAATGGGATTGAAGAGTAGTTATATTTTATTTTTTTCTCAGGAATATCCATTGTGGTATTTCTAGATGGAATGGTTGGTTTATGACTTCATTTTCCTTTGATGCATCGAGATTTTTACAATGTTACAATGATGTTGCTAAAAAGGTAATGTTATTCATAAGTTTAAGTTTGCTTATTGATCAATATATTTCTGCTATGGTACTACTTAGTATAGTTCTATTTAACTTATTAATTGGGTCATTATTCATATTATAATAATTAGTTAATTTATTTTTTATTGTTAATTAATAAATAATTTTATTTTAGAGGGAGACTTTGGGTGGAGGGGGTTGCAGCTATGCCATGGGCTTAAGTTTAGGGACAGTCATCTTCTATAGCCTTAAATTATAGGATTATGTTAATAAATGTCCATTTCAAAACTTGTAGCAAAATGTCCCTTTTAGATTATGGGTGACTACTCAATAGTTACATTTTTATTGTAACTATCATAGTTACATTTTTCTTTTACCTATAATAACAGGTTACTAATAGGTAAAACTTTCTTTTTTAGAATCAATTAATTATAATTAATTATTTTCTTAAAATAATTAATTGAATATTTAACAAGACATCTTTTAGCAATTAATAATTATAAATAATTTTTTATATAAATCCATACTATAATTATTTTAACAATTAAGTCATTTAATTATAATATTTACAATGAAACTTTATTTTTTTTTACAAGAATTAGAATTCTTTTTACACAAATTAAAATTCTCTTCTTGTATAATAGATTTTTAAATAATTAATGATTTTCAAATGATATTAAATTATTTTTTATAACTAAAAGAACTAAGTATAAGTTTTTCTATTCGAATTTGAGGTTGTTTTGTTTTCTTAGGAACTTGACTTTATTTTTTGACTCTGGTTTGGTTTTTTTGAGTAAATGGCTCCTTATAAAAAAAAAGATGGAGGAGTTTAGCCATTTTTTCTTCTTTGGAAAATACATTCAATCTATTCAACTTTTTACTTTTTAAATATTTAAATAAAAATACTAAATAATTAAGTGTAATAATTTTAAATTAAAGTTATTAGCATAATAAAATTTTAATTATGAAATTATATGTATATAATTGTAAATTATAAAGAGTTTTGCTATAAAAATTTTAATATTTTAAGGGCAAAAAAATTACTAAAAGATTCTTATTTAATAATAAATTACAAAAAAAATTAATTAATAATAATTAATTTAATTTTATAATATAATTAATCTTCATTAATGTTTTAAAATGAAATAAATTATTAAGTAAGTATTAGGTTATAAGTTAATTATTATTTATTTTTATTTAATTTTTAAATTAATCACAACCATTCAATAGTAATCTAATGGCTAAAAAAAATGTAACTATGATGGTTTCATATTTAATGTAACTATTGAAACCTCCTCTTTTAGATTATCTATAATTTATATTGTCTTTTTCCATATAATAAAAAACAATAATTTTTTTTTCATATTTTATTTTTAGAATTAGAAGCAAATTACTTAAAGATTATGGTATATCTATATTAGTTTTGTTAAAATCTTTTTTATTTGAAAGTTATGTCTATTTTTTAAATTTTTTATGAATTGTTGTGGGTTGTTAGTATATAGATTTTGTTGTACAGTATATTTCTTTTTTGTTGTATAGTACATTATAATTCTTAGATGATATTTATTTTTTATTTTACTATGTATAATAGTGTTATATAATTTCGTTAACATAATACAAATATTTTAATGTATGTATATAATTTTATTAGCATGATACATATATTTTAATTATTATTTTTATATATTTTATTATATATATTTATTTTAAATAATATTTAATTAGTTTCTAAAATATTATATACAATGGTGGTATATAATTTTATTTTCATGGTATACAACATATATATTTTCATTGTGGTATTTGGTTATTAGAATATATATTAGTAATATATATATATTTTTATTATTATTAGTATATATATTTTAGTAAATGGTGTATGTATTTTTTGTTATACGGTACATTATTTTTTAAATAATATTTAAGTTCTATTTTTTATTGTACCTTTGTTGACATGATATATAATTTTATTAGCATCCTATATATTTTTATTTGTTGTTATTATATATATTTCGATTGTAGGTATATATTTTTTGTTATATGGTATATAAATTTTATTGTATAATATATCATTTTATTTTAGATCATGCATATTTAATTTTTATTTTATGATATATAAAGGTGATATATAATTTTGTAAGCACGATATACTTATTTTATGGTTGTATATAATTTTGTTAATATGGTATATACAATTTTTTTTAATAATATTATATTATTTTTTTGTAGGTATATATATTTTGTTGTACATTATATGATTTTTGTTCTCTATAGTATATCATTTATTTAAGATGATATTTATTTTTTATTTTATTATATATAAATTTTTTAGTATGTATACATAATTTAATAATGGTATATATAATTTGGTTAGTATGATACATTTAATTTTTGAGTCTTAATTTAGTATTGTTATAATTTCTTTGTAGTATATAATTTTATTACTACGGTATATTAATTTTCAGTGATATAATATATCAAATGCTTCTGTATATAATTAATAATCTAATATATTTATTCATTTTTTTTACAATATAATAATATGTCATACTAAAAAAATTATATAACTTAATTTAACTATTATATATTATTTTTTTTTTAAAAAAATAATATGTAGTAAATATATTTTTATAATTTTTATTAGTTAATTTATTATATTTAACCATTTTCTTAATTTCTTTTAAAAAAGAACACTTATTAATTTAGTTTTTAAATTTAGAGTCTATAATATTTTATTTTATTCATCCCACTATTATTATAGAATTATGATTAGTAAATAAGTTTGTGAAAAACGCATTGGCATATAACAAAATGCCGTTTGAGTATAAAGCAATGTATGGTAACACACTCTAATATTTGAGTATTTTAAATATTACCTCTTTTTTTTTTCAGAAAAAAGAAAATTTATATTTCTCTTCTTATTCTTTTTCTTTAATTTTTGCTAAGTTTAAATAAACTATTTCTTTTAAAGTGATTTCTCTTTTCTTTTCTCACATTAATTCTATAAATCATTATCTCATATAAATGGAAAAAATTTCAAATCTTCGAATATTTTTATATATTAAAAGTGTTTATTTAACGTCATTTTTTGGTTTAACAGAATATATTTTAAAAATAAAAAAATATTCTGTTAAATTTAACGATGTTAGTAGGTTTGATCCTCCCGTTAACTTTCAAAAATATATAAATAATTAAACTCAAAAAATTAAACAATCTTTTTTTTAACCTTTAAACCTAATAATTAAACTCAAAAAATATTAATATTAATATTGTTACATGATTAGCTTAACAGATTAGGCTTACACGATTTTTTTTAAACCCAAAAAATTAAACAATCTTTTTTTAAACGTTTAAACCCAATAATTATTACCCAAAAAAATATATAAATAATTAAAACTAAAAAATTAAACAATCTTATGTTTAAACTCAATAATTAAACTCAAAAAATATTAATATTAATATTGTTACACTTAACAGATTAGGCTTATACGATTTTTTTTTTAAAACCCAAAAAATTAAACAATCTTTATTTAAACGTATTTAGCGATGTTAGTAGGTTTGATCTTTCGTTAACTTTCAAAAATATATAAATAATTAAACTCAAAAAATTAAACAATCTTTTTTAAACGTTTAAACCCAATAATTGAATCCCAAAAAAATATATAAATAATTAAAACTAAAAAATTAAACAATCTTACGTTTAAACCCAATAATTAAACCCAAAAAATATTAATATTAATATTATTACACTTAACAGATTAGGTTTACACGATTTTTTTTTTAAACCCAAAAAATTAAACAATCTTTATTTAAACGTTTAAACCCAATAATTAAACCCAAAAAATTAAACAATCTTTTTTTAAAATTAAAAAGAACTACACCGATACCCACCCTAAATAACAATCATCAATATAAAATTTAAACTCTATACAAAATAATTGTTTATAATATAAAACATTTGAATAACAATGTGTATATTATAGGTTTATATACACAATTATAACATTCTTAACAATTAGTTTTATAAAACATATCGTTTATAACATAATTTACAATTAGTCACTAAATTCTTAAACAAAAACCACAATAACTTAAAATAAAACTAATATTTAAACCACATAACTCTCATCTAATTAACATTAAAATACGTGAAAAGATTATTTATAAAGTTTCATTCCTTATTTTTTTTTTCTATTTAAATTAACAAAGTATATATATAATATTCAAATGAAAAGCTAAAACAATTATCCTAAAAAAAAAGTGAAGGGACTAAAAAACGATAGAGCATGGTTTAATATTTAATTCAAATGATTTTTTTCTTATTTTTTAAGTAAAATAATAATAATTTTAGAAAAATTAAATTTATCCTAAAACTTTACAATATGAGAGAAAATATTATGTATCATTTAATCTTATAAACATAAAATAAACAAAATCGCTAAAAAATAATATGAATTAAATATTATAATATATTAAAAATTATTATTTTTATTAATAATTTTTTTCTTTTTTTAATATATTGAATATTGATACCAAATAAAAGAAAAGAAATATTATCTTCTCTCTTTCCTAACTTACCAAACAACATAAAGATCCTCACTTTCTTCTTTCTCCTTCCTAATTAATCTCATCCATTCTTTTCTCCCTCCCTCTTAACATAGCCTAAGATCTCCCTCTAAAAAAAATGATTTATCATACATGATCCTGGATATGAATATGATGTTCTATATTTTGCATTAATGTTTAGTTTTATAATAAGCTCTGCTGGTGGCATTTCCAAAAGAATAAAATAAAAATAAACTCTGCGACCGTATCAACTATCAGTATCCACTAGCTAGCTAGTGTCCACGCTTGGAACACGTGATTAGCATAATAATAATAATATAGTAAGAGAGGAGCGCCCACAAAAGGCGGGCTCCATACCCAACAAAAAAAATTAATAAGAAAAAAAGGCACAAAGCTCAACGTAGCGGTGTGTCTGACGAGTACTTGACCCACCAAAGCGGAACTGGAATCCTTGTGCTCTCTTAGTCTTTCACCGCCCACAGATACTAAACCCCTACTCCTCTCCTCTTCAATTCATTATTATTCCTCACTCCATAAATAATTCTGTCTTCATTTAGAATCTAATAATATAACGACAAGTCGTTTTGTCTCACTACAACCAACCAACCAACCACACGTGGGAGTATGCTACTGGACCGCTTACATAAATTATTTTGATTTTTCAATCTTATTATTTCTTTAATTTCGTTTCTGCTGTATGCAATGAATCCTGTTAGTGGTCAGTCACAGAATTCATAACTTTTTTAGTTGCACCAATTCATACAAGGATATGGACCAATAAGAAATGCAATAATTTATTGAAAAATTTATACAATGCACCTTTTAAAAAGAAATTTATTGATGCACTGCCGTATTTTTAAAAAAAAAATTAATTTAAAATTTTTTATGATTATTTACATAATACATATTTAGAATATTCTATAAAATTTTAAGAAATAAAAAAAAAAATTAACGAAAATATAATTCAAAAAGTCTATTTTACACATGTATAAAGTAAAACATGCTTGTGTGTAATAGAAATAGATTGTTTAAATTTATTTTCAGCGTGTAAATTTTTTTTTTAATTTCTTAAAGTTTTATAATTTTTTTAAAAAAATTATAACGTAGACGATTATAAAAAAAAATTAGATTAAAAAATTCTCTATGATGCGAAAACAGATAGTGGACCCCTTTTAGAGGGTTCACTGCAGAAGCACACTAAATTATTAATATTCATACACTTTTTTATAAGAAAAAAAATTATATCTAACAATACCATGTGAAAATTAAAAGGGAAATGACATTATATACTTAAAAAAAACATAAGGTGTTTTTATATGCTTCTTAAAAAAATGTAAAAATAATACCCTCCAAACATCTTTAATTCCAACAATACCCTCCCCATTTCAAACCCCCACTCTCCCTCTTACAAGGGCTGAGCATCGGTCGGTTTGGTCGATTTTTTTCTATAAAAAAATCCAAAATTCGGTTTTCAGTTTGGATTGGTGCAATCCGAAAACCGACCAACCAATCCAGAACATATCTTAAAATCGACCGTTTTGAACCTCAATTTGGTCGGTTGAAACCGCCCAAACCGAACTTTTCAAAAAAAGAAAAATAATCCAATTTATTCTATAAATACATTATTTTACATTTTACAACTACAAACATATAAATTAATTGTTCAAAAACTAAGTATCTTATTCTTTTAACTTTAATATTAATAAAAAAATAATATATTATTTTTATATATTATTAGTAACTATAATACATGAAAAAAAAAAAGCTTAATAAATTAATATATATGTATAACGGTCGGTTTCGGTTTTTTCGGTCGGTTTATTACAAAAAAAAAAAACTCGACCGTTCAATGGCGGTTTTTTTGATTTTCGGTTTCGTCGGTTTCGGTTCCAACGGTGTTCAGTAGGTCAGTTTTAACGATTTTTTCAGTTTTTCGAATTTTATGCTCACCCCTACCTCTAACTCTTTAGTTTCTCTCTCCTTCTCTAACTCTCCAAACCCACTCCCAACGAAACCCCACCGGACCACCAACGAAACTCCACCAGACCACGAGAAGCACTCAAGCCCCGACTGTTCACGAGCTCCGACCGACCAAGACAACCCACGACCAACACGACCCACGACCAAGAAGACCCATGACGACTCGCGACGACCCAGGAGAAGCACCCACCCACGACCACCGCACCACTTCTGGCGAAACCCAATAACTTGTTTTCTGCATTTTTTTTTCTGGTTTTTGACGATGTCACGAAACATTGCTAAATGTTGCGAAACATCGCGAAATCATGAAACATCTCTAAATGTGTCCAATTCACAATAGTGCTTGTTTTCTGTATTTTTTTTCTGGTTTTTGACGATGTCGCGAAACATCGCAAAATCGTGAAAACATCTCTGAATGTCTCCAATTCACAATATCGCGAAACACATCGCGAAACATCGCTAAATATCGCAAATCATCACTAAACTTCATCCCTGACCTCAGATTTATTTTATCAATGCAAACACATCGCTAAATATCGCAAAATATCGTAAAAAACTGGTAAACCAGAAGAAAAAAATGCAAAAAAATGAGAGAGGTCGTGAGAGAAGATGATGGCGAGGCCTTGCGACCGAGGTTCTGGGTCTGTGTGTTCGACGGTAGGGGTTCTAGGTCGGGGTTAACGCCAGAGAGAGAGAGAGAGAGAGAGAGAGAGAGAGAGAGAGAGAGAGAGAGAGAGAGAGAGAGAGAGAGAGAGAGAGAGAGAGAGAGAGAGAGAGAGAGAGAGAGAGAGAGAGAGAGAGAGAGATGGATGTTTGGTTTTTATTTGTTTAAAGGTAAAATTGGATGAGAAAAATAATGTGAGTATATTTTGCATGATGCAAAATATGCTAGCATATTTTTAGTGGATAAATTAATTTTAAGCATATAATATCAAATTTCCTAATTAAAATTTATTTAATTCTAGACCAATACAAGTATCACATTACTATTGAAGTAATTAAGAGTTGGATCCTACATAATTTACCATATAATTTACTCTAATTATTATAGAATATTGCTAACTATTTTTAAGCGCAAGCTTTAGATAGTGATGAGCACTATTGGTGCCTTATAGCAATGCTAACAAAAAAATATTTTAGTTACTTTTGTCCAAAAAAAAAAAAGATTAAATATTTAATTCCAAAGCACTATCAACTATTTCTCAATTTTATTCTTTAAAATACATTAAAAAAAATATAACTTTTTTTATTTTACCTCAAATTTTTACATTATAATTCATCAATTTCTATATATTTTTACTTTATACTATTTAAATATTATATATTTAGATTATTTATTTAAATAAAAACAGATGAAATGCGATATAATAATAATAATAATAATAATAATAATAATAATAATAATAATAAATTTGAGGAATGAGTAGTGTGTAGGTGCATTTGAAGAATAAATAGTGCTTAACTAAATTTGTAGTTACATTTGAAAAATAAATAGTTTAACTAAAAAATGAGCCATGCAATAATTTTTAAAGGGTAGGTCCGACACAGCCTCTAGGTTCGATATTTTCTTGTCATGCCTTACTCGGGCCAAGTCATTTTCCTATACAGGTTTGAATTCGTGCTCTACTTTCTTACATTTTATTTTTTATAATTGATGAGATAATTATTAAACTATATGTATTTTTTTATTACTTCAGTTATTTTTAAATAATTTTTCAATAATATTTTATATATAACTATATAAAAAAATCATTAGAATCAATATATCTATATATATACTTATATAAATGAGAGATATGAAGAGGTATCATAATACTCTAAAGTCTCTCTAAATAGAACTATTTATTCTCTCTTTAATTCTCTATTTTTTTAAATTTTATATTAGGCTTATAAATATTAATTGATTAATCAATTAAAAAACATTTAGTATCCTAAATATCCTCTAATTTCTAATTTATTTTTTTATTTTTTACTAAACATTAAGATAAAAAATAAACAAACAATCATTAAAATATCTTTTTTCTCATATCAATCAACCTATTCATATTTTTTTCTTCTTTTTTCCCCATTTTTCATTACTATTAATTTAAAAAAAAAAAATACTTATTTCAAATAACTAAACCTTCAAATATTCTTGGAGCACCATTCGTCACTTTACAACCATGAATCAAACCACTTTGTTCATATTTTTTAAGCAACATAAAAAGAGCCTCAGTACATAAGATAAAGAGGTATGGAGATAAAGGATCTCCTTGGCGGATACCTTTATAGGGAAAAATTGGGCCAACTTCATAGTTTCTATGCATAACTCGATAACTGGCAAAGGTAGCACACTTCAATATAAGTTGAATCCAAGCTTCTGCAAAACTCAACTGACGGAGCATAGCTTCAAGGAAGTGTTACTCAATACGGTCATAGGCTTTGCTCATGTCCAATTTTAGTGTCATATAACCCTCATTACCCTTTCTTTTCCCTTAATAATGAAGTATTTCAAACGAAACCAAGATGTTATCCGAAATCAGCCTCCCAGGTATGAAAGCACTTTGGTTCTCCGAGACAAAAATGTCCATAAACGGTTTCATTCTATTTACCATAACCTTAGTAATGATTTTATACATCACATTACATAAGGTTATAGGTCGAAGGTCCGACATATGCTCCAGGTTTTTCTTCTTCGGGATAAGGACCACATAGCTTCACTGTATCCTTGTTCAAAGGCAACATGTTCAAAAAACTGACTAACACATCAAATTACCTCACTGCCAACAATTGCCTAGCAATTTTGCTAAAAGGCCAGTGTCATTCCATCCGGACTCGGACTCTTGTCGGGATGCATTTGAAACAATGCTTTTTTAACTTGTTCATTTCTAACCAGTTGCCATAACTCCTCATTAACCCAATTCGGAACCACCGAAGAAACACACTCAACAACCTCATCACATCTAGTACCCAAAGTCATAAACAAACCCTGAAAATAATTTGAAACAACCAATTGTAGGCCAAAATCCCATGAAACCCAAGCCCCTTGATCATCTTTTAATTGATGTAATTGGTTGTTCCTTTTCCTGCTAGTGACTACTTTGTGGAAGTAGTTGCTATTCTGGTCTCCCTTGTGCAACCAAAACTACTTAGCCCGCTGTTTCCAAAAGCTTTCACGTTGATCCAACACTTCAAAGAGTTGTTTCTTAATCACATTGTACTTCTGAACTGAGGTAAAATCCCGACTGGTATGCAGCCTCTTCAACTCTGCCTTGTAACTTTATTTGATACGATGATTGAAAGTTTCAGTAATCTCTCTATCCGATTGAGCCAATGACGAAGCACACAAGTCAATTTTATCATTAAACGTTGCTGCCTGATTATTATTCCAGCAGTCCCTAACAATTTCGAAGCACAAAGGCTCCTTTAACCAGGTATTTTTAAAATAAAACTAGCGACAAGCTTGAAAGTCATTTACCACCATAGGTTCCAAGAATAGAGGGGAGTGATCCGAAGGAGAAAAATCTAAATTAGTAAGAGTAGCTGAGGGGAAAACTTGGGTCCAAGAAGAAGACACCAATACTCTGTCCAATCGAATATCTACCCAAGAACTCAAACCTCTGCCTCTCTCCCAGGTGAAATCATAGCCTTGTAACTCCATGTCAACCAAATTACACTGCTGAAGTACATCTCGAAACCCTTGTAACAACCACTGTGGGTAAGGACGACCCCCCCCCCCCCGCTTATTTTCTTGCCGCACAACATTATTGATGTCTTCAATAACACACCAGGGCAATGACGATTTGCTGTGTAGAGTGCACAGTAGTCCCCAAGTTTCACGATGACAGGTACGGTTAGGCTCACCGTATAAGCCTGTAAGATGAAATTAAGGTAGATCTAGAGAGGTGAGTCTTGCTTGTGACATGGTTGTTTGGTGGTTTTGTTTATGTGAGTGAGTTTGAGAGTTAGTGGTCTAGCTTTATTCGTGTGAGTGTGTTTTCTTTTGTTGATCGAGTTCTTTCTGGTTGTCTCTCCTTTTGCTATGGAGCCCAGTTGGTCGCACCAATCGTACATGGATAAACAATATGCATCAATCTCGATAGATGAGGACGATGAGGAGAGCCTCATTTTTTATGCAAGAGCAGATGGATTATCGGAAATTGATGATAGATGGTTATTGGTTGGAAGTTTCTTAACGAATAGATCAATAGACTTTCAAGCTATGCAAAATAAAATGTTTGTGTTGTGGCAGCCGGGAAGAGGCCTATATGTGAAGGAATTGGACCCTACCCTCTTTCTATTCTAATTTTACCATGAAGTGGATATCGGAAGGGTTATTGAAGCCAGTCCATGGACTTTTGATCGAGCCCCTTTGATTTTTGAACGTGTTAAAAAAGGAGAAAACCTGCATCTTGTACCCCTTACCAAACTCGAACTTTGGGTACAATTGCATAATATGCAAATTGGCTTTATGTCCGAAAGAATTATAAGAGGTGTTGGTAATTACATTGGCACTTTTGTCAAATTTGACCCAAACAATTTCTTGGGTGTTTTGCGTGACTATTTCAGGATTCGGGTTCAGATTCAAGTGGATGTGCCATTGAAAAAGAAAAAGAAGTTGGACATACAGGGGGGGTCTAATATGCTATCTGTCCTTTAAATATGAGGACTTACCCACATTTTGCTTCATATGCGGTGTACTTGGACACTTTGAGAAATTTTGTGAAAGATTATTTCACATTCTAAAAGACCAGATCGTTAAAAGCTATGGCCTTGAACTTAAAGCTCTACCAAGAAGACGACACTATGCCAATGGCTCAAAATGGCCTAAATCGGGAGTGGCCATGAGACCTGGTTCTTCAACAGACGGAGGTGAGAGCAGTAATCACGGTGGTCAAAGTTCACCTCCAGTGCCAGCTGGGGATGATGGTCCACGTATAGTGATCCCACATAATCAGGAATCTCGTGTTCAGCCAGGTAATCTTGACAATAATACTGGGGGATTACATGGGGAGAATTTAATGTCAAGAATAAAAGTAAATTCCCTACAAATAGGGGTGGTCAATGAGGCTGAGAAATCATTGGCACCAAATGTGAGATATTCAAATGATGGGCTATTATTTCTTGATCTTAAAAGAAGAAGAATGGCTTTTGATAATCAAACTGGGCTTATTAGAGAGGATGAGGTTTATATGGGCTTTACTGTTCATAATAATGAGGTTTATTCTGATATAGAAACATCTCATGAGAATGCTTTGTTGGGTGATGATATTTTCTAAATAAACTTGAATGGGGCGGGTTCTGGTTCTCAGGCCCGCCAAGAATTATGAATGTGTTAAGCTGGAATTGTCTGGGTCTTAGGAACCAACAGACCACACAATTCCTTAGAGAGATTGTCTCTCAAAAGAATTCTACTTTTATTTTCTTGTGTGAAACAAAGTGTAGTGTATAGATAAACATAACAACTTAACACCATAATGATGAAATCACATAAAAATGTTAGTTTCTATCATCTAAAAAACACAAATTTTTCTCATCTATAAACTTCTATCACCTTATCTTTTTATACTTAGATCTAAATAGCCTTTTCTTGAAAGGAAGAGAATAGAAATTGTGTGGGAAAAAAGGAGTAGGTGAGTAAAATTTATAAGACAAGACATTCCTTTTTTGAAATAAACCACCATAAAGTAGTTTCCTTTTTCAATTTGAACCAAAAAAGGAAACAAAAACAACACCACTAATACGCACGATCAGCCAAGAAATTACCTCTTTTTTATTTTAAAATTGATTTGCAACTAAAAAGGGAAACAATTTTTTTTTATTTATTCTTTTCGAAAAAAATAAAGAAACCACAAAAATAGGGTCCAATAAACCCTACACGATCAGCTCAATTAAACTTCATTTTTTTTTATTTTTTATTAAATCAAGATTAAAAAGGCAACAAAGACAACTAAATGATGACAAATATCAAACATACCATAAAAGGATAACTTGACAAAAATAAAGACTTGATGACCAAGAATATTTTAAAACAAATAAATAAAGGGATTATTTCACAAATACAGATTCTTCAACATCAGTCGGTTCGGACCTCCACTTAGTTTCACCCAAGCTTCATCGTGGTCATGGATAGATCACCCAGGTTTGGGTCCATAAGCAGTGACATTGCCCTATGAAGACTCGCTTTCGCTACGGCTCCGGTGGGTTCCCTTAACCAAGCCACTATTGGGTTTTATGCCCTAAATAAAACTCATTTCAATATAATCAGATTTACTTATTAATATAGATCAAAAATAACATTTAATGTTGCATGGTTCACATGATTTATTTCATGATTATATGTACATAATGTATAAATTCATCTGAAACCCTTTTCACATACTTGATCCTGTTTATTGTGTCGTCAACACATTGGAAAGTAAACATGATTATGTGAATAAAGTTTCCTAGATTTATCAGACATAGGGTTTTACTGATATGATAATCTACAACAGAGTTTACTTGCATTTGGAGAAGTGCTATGTTCTTTCCAGAACATTGGTTAAAGTAAAGCTCAGGTTGGATGCATGGAGTATGCATCCGAAGGGACCGATATTGAACTTTGACTTAGATTTATTAAACTTACCGTAATATCTATTCAAATCAATATCGCCTAGTTGATCCTAGATCAAATGTTCTTAATCCTGTTATGATTAGGCTCAATCTTGAAAGGCTATTCGTGTTCTTTGATTTGTTAGTTAAGCCTACTTTTAGGTCAGGGTGATACGTACATTTTGGGAACACGGTAGTGCAATTGAGTGGGAGCGCTAGCATAAACATGGAATCTATAGCTTCTATCTGGCGAATAGTAAGCAAAGGATGATCTCCTTCGAGCTTGACCAAACGAACATAAATGGTGGAGTACTCATTTCACATAAGCTGAAATATCATTTATACGGGGTCAAGTGTTTTAAGGAATCAATACATTGTAGGGTGTAACGGTAATCTAATCCCTTTACAGTGTAGATCATTCATATAGAGGATCATTGATCGCATTAGGATTATAACAATGGATAACTAATGATGCGTCTATATGGTGGAACATATAGAGCATTCTATATATTGAGAGTGCAATTCTAAGTTCTATGCGTGGATTCAACGAAGAATTAATAAGTTAGTGAATTTTAGTGCTGAATTCTTGATCTACTTATTGAAAGCTCGGTTATATAGACCCATGGTCCCCGCACTAGTTGAGATAATATTGCTTGTAAGACTCATATAATTGGTTTTGATTAATCAATTATAATTTTCAAATTAGACTATGTTCATTTGTGAATTTTTCACTAAGTAAGGGCGAAATTGTAAAGAAAGAGTTAATAGGGGCATATTTGTTAATTATGATACTTTGTATGGTTCAATTAATAAATATGATAAATGACAATATTATTTAATAATTATTTATAGTTATTAAATAGTTAGAATTGGCATTTAAATGGTTGAATTAGAAAATTGGCGTTTTTGAGAAAATCAGATGCAGAAAAGATAAAACTGCAAAATTGCAAAAAGTGAGGCCCAAATCCACTAGTATAGGGCCGGCCACTTTTATAGAAAATTTAAACTGATATTTTCATTATTTTAATGTCAAATAATTCAAACCTAACCCTAGTGGAATGCTATAAATAGATAATGAAGGCTTCAGAAAAATTACACTTAAATTTTCTACTTTTCATTCAGAAAAAGAAACCTGAGCCTTCTCTCTCCCTATCTTTGGCCGAACCCACTCTCTCTCTCTTCCTCATTGAGATTTTGAAATTCTTAGTGTATGAGTAGTGCCCACACACAACAAGTGATACCTCAATCATAGTGAGGAAGATCGTGAAGAAAGACTTTCAGCAAGAAGGAGTTTCAGCATCAAAGATTCAGAGAAAGAGATCCAGGTTCAGATATTGATAATGCTCTGCTACAGAAAGGAATCAAGGGCTAGATATCTGAACGGAAGGAGTCATATTATTCCGCTGCACCCAATGTAAGGTTTCCTAAACTTTATATGTGTTTATTTCATCGTTTTAGAAAGTTCATATTTAGGGTGTTAATAAACATACTTGTGAATAGATCTAAGATCCTGGTAAAATAATTCCAACAGCCACTGCCTATGAGTCGCCGGCTCATTCTTCAACAGGCACGCGGTCAAATCTTCTTCATGTAAAACTTGCTTTATTTAGATCAGGAAAATCGTACGGTTTTATGAAACCATGTGCTATGGCTCGAATCCGTAGTAGATCCTATTTCCGATAGGAACAGTTGACAATTGAATCCAATTTTTTCCATTATTTTCGTATCCGTAATAGTGCGAAAAGAAGGCCCGACTCCAAGTTGTTCAAGAATAGAGGTGTTGAGTTTCTCGACCCTTTGCCTTAGGATTAGTCAGTATTATTTCTCGATGGGGGACAAGGGAAGGGATATAACTCAGCGGTAGAGTGTCACCTTGACGTGGTGGAAGTCATCAGTTCGAGCCTGATTATCCCTAAACCCAATGTGAGTTTTTCTATTTTTACTTGCTCCCCCGCCGTGATCGAATGAGAATGGATAACAGGCTCGTGGGATTGACGTGAGGGGGTAGGGATGGCTATATTTCTGGGAGCGAACTCCAGGTGAATATGAAGCGCATGGATACAAGTTATGCCTTGGAATGAAAGACAATTCTGAATCCCTTTTGTCTACGAACAAGGAAGCTATACATAATGCAACGGTTTCACGGAATTTTAAATATTTTTACGATTTTTTTGATTTATTTACAGAAAATACGATCTTTTTATGTTGTATTCTTGTTGATTTTTTATTATCTGTATGTTTTTTTTTTTGTTGTTTCGATATTATTTAGACGTTATTTTCATGTTACTTTTATGTAGTTTTCTTGTTGTTTTCGTGCTGTTTCTATGAAAAATCGTAAAAATGTAAAAAAAAAATCTTTAAACATAAAAATGTAATTTTTTTTTACAAAACATAGTACGTTGTGTAATTATCCCATAAATAAAATACCAATTTTCACCGAATGCTTCAATTAATTCAGCCCACTTTAATTCCTTGAATTGGCTTTTTTTAATTAAAAATATATATTAAATGATTAACGAGAAGAATAAAATCCCAAAAAAATACCTATGATCAATGTGTTGGAAATATTTTACCAGGATCTAGATTTACTACCAAGTATGTTTCATTAACATCCTAATATGAATTCTAAAACAATGAAATAAACACATATAAAGTTTAGTAAACCTTACATTGGGTGCAGCGGAATATAATGACTCCTTCCATTCAGATCTCTAGCCCTTGATTCCTTTCTGTAGCAGAGCATTATCAAGATCTGAATCTGGATCTCTTTCTCTCCTTCTTTTATGCTGATTCTCCACAGTCTTACACACTATAATTGAGATACCACTTGATGTGTGTGGGCACTACTCTAACACTCAAGGGAATTTCGAAATTTAAGAGAAGAAAAGAGAGAGAGAGAGAGGGGCGGCTATGGCTTTCTCTGAAAGAAACAATGTGCAAGTCATGAGCTTCCTGAAGCCAACACTTTCTATTTATAGAATGCCCTCTAGGTTTAGGTTAGAATTGTATGGCATTAAAATAATGGAAAAACAAAATGGTAAAAGCTTGCATAGTGGCCGGCCATATAAGGAAATTGGGCCTCACTTTGCAACTTTCCCATTTTGTTATTTTTCATTCCCATTTTCTCAAAAATGCCAATTTTCCAATTTAACCATTTAAATGTCAATTCTAATTATTTAATAACTGAAAAATAATTATTAAATAATATTGCCATTTAATATATTTATTAATTTAGACATATAAAGTATCTTAATTAATAAATAAACCTAGAATCTTTTTTCTTTACAATTTCGCCCTTGCTTAGTGAAAATTCATAAAGTAGACATAGTCTAACTTTAGAATTATAATTGATTAATTAAAATCAATTAACTGAGTCTTACAAGCAGTATGGTCTCAACTAGTATGGGGACCATGGGTCTATATAACCGAGCTTCCAATAAGTCGAACTGAATTTACCAAGTAAATTCCTTAACTTATTAATTCCTTATTGAATCCACACTTAGAACTTGGAATTGCACTCTCAGTCATATAGAACGCTCTATATGTTCCACGATATAGATACGTCATTAGTTATCCATTGTTATAATCCTAATTTGATCAATGACCCTCTAATAGATGATCTACATTGAATAGGCACTAAGTTACCGTTACACCTTCAATGTATTTTATCCTTAAAACACTTAGCTCCATATAAATGATATTTCAGCGAAGTGAAATGAGATCTCCACCATTTATCTCTGTTTAGCCAAGCTCGAAGGATATCATCGTTTCACTTCTAAATTCCTATAGAAGTTATAGACTCCATATTTATGTTAGCGCTCCCACTCAATTATACTATCATGTTCCCAAAATGTACGTATCACCCTGACCCAAAAGTAGGCTTAACTAACAAATCAAAGAACATGTATAATACTCTCGAGATCGAACCTAATCATATCAGGATTAAGATTATTTGATCTAGGATCAACTGGTGATATTGAATTGAATAGATATTACGGTAAATTTTAATATATCTAATCAAAGTTCAATATCGGTCCCTTCCGATGTATACTCCATACATCCGATACTGGTAAACTTTGCCAATGCCCTTGAAAGGACATAACACTTATCCAAGGTGTAAGAATACCTATCGCTGATTATCATGTCAGTCTAAATCCAGTGAACTGACAAATTAGGGAATAAACTTTCGAACATATAATTAAGATTATATTCCACTGTGCTGACAACACTATAATCATTAACAAGTTCATATGTTCTGGACTTAAATAGAATTCATACATTATATATATAATCATGAAATAAATCATGTGAACAATGCTACATAAAATGTTATTTCTGATCTTTATTAATAAGTAAATCTGATTATATTGAAATGGGTTTTATTTAAGGCACAAAACCCAAGACAATGTGCATTGTCCTGACAAAGACATAAGACAAGTCAAATGAAAATAGATGTTATGTTAGTGTATGATAGAGATAAAAATACTTGTGATTTTTGAAAAAATAGTTAGAATTTTTGAGAGAAACAAGCACGATTCAATTACAAACACATATTCTTTAAGAAAATCAATCAACAAGTAAGAGTTTGATCCATTTTTTTTTTAAAATAAACCGTGTAATATTTTTGCTGCAAAGTTTCAAACATATGTGTGTGATAACGTATGCAAGGGAACATTGTCCATTTGACAAGAAAGTTTTTTTTAAATGTAAAAATTATAACCTATGAAGACGATGTCACACTATACCCATGGTAGCCCTTTTTTATGGTAGCGTATCTTCTTCATAATTGCGAATTACTAAGTACCAACTTACTCAAAAGATGGCTTTTACACACTGATGTAGGTAGCTCTATTCTTGCATAGGAGCTTGAAATAATGCTACACAAAGGATGTTCAAACATTAACCATTGATTGATTGACTCGAATATGCCTAGGAGAAAATGATTATTTTTCTCTCAAGAAAAAAAATTCTAAAATCACAAAACACAAGTCAATTTATCTTTCAAAACACAATTTTCTAAAATCACAATTCTATTTTCAATAATTACCAAGTGAAATTATTAAACAATTTAAATGATGCAGAACTGTAGTAAAATTGTTTGAACAAAATTTATCTCTGTTCAATCAGTCACAAAATTCGACAGAACAGAAATATACTGCAGAAAGTAAAATGCAGAAAATTAAAATGACACACAACATTTTATACGTGGTATCAAAAACTCTTTTGAATTTCTCTTAGCCCACGGGACCACACCCAGAGGAAGAAATTTATTAGATGAATTTCAAGTGTTTATAAACCAAATTGACTTATACAAATAAAAACTCCCTCTTTGAATTTGTCGCAACTGTTGTAATCAATTCTTCTAATCAAATTTTTGAAGTGTCGAGACCTTGAACTCTCTTCAATTCGTAGTACTTGGACACTTCATCTCGAAGAGTGTCTCACGTGCAATCTTCCTCTCAAAGAGTGTTTAACTTGCAATCTTCCTCCCGAAGAATGACGCACTTGCAATTTCCTCATGAAGAGTGACTAACTTGCAATCTTCCTTCCAAAGAGTGACTAACTCGCAATCTTCCTCCCGAAGAGTGACTCACATGCACTTTTTCATCTTGAAAAGGTGACTCACGAACAAGACTTCTCCCAAACCTTGATTAACAATATCCAAGGTGTTCAACCTACACAATTTTAGTAAGAAACAATACATAGTAGCACAATAATAAAATACTAAGAACTTGTTGGACTCAAGTTCTTCACACAACAAAGAAAATACTCTCTAACTTTGAAAAGTAATTTAGAATTGATACACCAAGAGAGCTAACTAATACCAGCAACTTAAGGGTGTATTTTATACACTTTACAAACTCTCTAGGTCTTGGTCAAGCAACCACGAAACGATCAGGTCATTAAATAAAAATCTTCCCAAAAAGGAAAGCCAAAATCTATTTAAACACACAGTCAATCTGTTCAAACAGGTACAGTGAACTTGGATAGTTCTTTTAGCAAAATTTCCATAAATAAATAAGACAACTTTGACTACATTTATACCCATAGTTATGCACGGTTTCTTGGTCAAGAAATCAGATTAAAAGGAATAAAATATGAATAAGAATTTCCTTAAAAAGTAAAGAATAAGATCAAATATTATATAAAAGGAAAACTTATATTTAATTCACTCAAAGTCAAAAAGAAATAGGATTTGATTTTGAAAGCCTTTTCACACAAGAAAAAGAAACTATATTTTCGAATTTAATGAATAAATATATAGAAACAATTTCAAAAATACCATAAGTATTATTTTTGTCTATTTTATCAAATATGCCAATAAAGAATTTTACAAAATTGTTCAGAACTTTTTAAAAATTTAAGAATAGCTATAAATAACTACAACGTATATAATCATAAAAAAATAGATTAAACTTTTTTGAATGCTAAAATATATAAGAGTACATCGAAATGAGTATTTTAGGATGTATACTACAGAATTACCCATTATTATATATAGGGTTGAGATGCAAAATGACCTTAAATTTGAAAACTAAGTTAGTAAATGTCCCTTTTTAAAAAAATTAAAAAAATGACTAAATATAATAAATTAGCTAATAAAAATTATAAAAATACATTTACTACATATTATTTTTTTAAAAAATATATATAATAATTAAATTAAATTATACATATTATTATATTGTAACAAAAACAAATAAATATATTAAATCATTAAATATATACAACAGTATTTGATATATCGTATACTGAAAATTAATATACCGTAGTAATAAAATTATATACCACAAAGAAATTATAACAATACTAAATTAATACTCAATATTTATATATATTATATATATATATTATACTAACAAAATTATATATACCACTATTAAATTATGTATACATACCAAAAAATTTATATATATATAATAAAATAAAAATTAAATGTCATCTTAAATAAATGATATACTATAGTTGTCAAAAATTATATACCATACTTCAGAATATATATACCTACAATAAAAATAAAATAAAATAATGTAATATTATTAAAAAAATTATATATACCATATTAACAAAATTATATACAATCATAAAATAGTTATACTATACTCATAAAATTATGTATCACCTTTAAATATAATAAAATAAAAATTAAACATGCATGATCTAAAATAAAATGATATATTATACAATAAAACTTATATATCATATAACAAAATATATACCTTACATTCGAAATATATATAATAACAATAAATAAAAATAAAAATATATAAGATGCTAATAAAATTATATATTATGTCAATAAAGTACAATAGAAAATAAAACTTAAATATTATTTAAAAAATAATATATCGTATAACAAAAAATATATGTACCATGTTAACGCAGATTTTCGTTAACTAAATTTGAGCCTCACAGTAGTAATTTCACATAGAAAAATAAAAGCTATAGAAATAAAGATATGAACACAGGGTTTTTACGTGGTTTTGCAGTTAAAATTCTGCATAGTCCACGAGTCAATCTTATTCAGATTTCTGATTGCTTTTTTTAGGAACTCTTTTGTATGCATTTTTTCGTCCCTTTTTTTTTTATCTTGTTTGTCACTATTTATAATTACATAGTGGACATTTAATTACAAAGTTGACCGGAATATGTTTACAACAATCATCCCTAAAATCATGGGATTTGATTACATATTACGTAGTGTAAATTCGGTTTATGACTTGAAAATCATATAGCTGTGATTTTTCCACTTTTATTGGGTCAAAACAATCGTGTATTAAACACGTCTTTAGCTGTTGTATCTGGAGATGTCTCGACAGAAACTTAGTTCCAGTGATCTCAGAAGCGAGCTGGGACCATTCTTCCTTCCGAGGTCAACGATGTATGTTTGGTGTCGATCGCGGTTCTTATCCTCAAAGAATTCTCCGAGGCTCACTTGAATGATATCTTCTGGCTCGCCAAGATTGTAAGCCTCGCTGACGCTAACGGGATGAAGTTGCATTAAGTCTTTCTATAACGAGACAGTCATCTCGCTTACTTGTTCTTAAGCCGATCCGACTTTTACACTTAGTTTGTTCATTGTACGCTAAGGACTTTCACGATTGATGCGTGTCGCTTTCTTTGGTGCCTCGCTATTCGCATTTAGCGACATATTGTTTCTTGCTAATATACTAAGTGCCAGTTTGTACATTGATTCCTCGCCTAAGACCTTACAGTTAGCGGGTTACAAATATACTCTGACACTTACGTAATTAATGAGTTATTTCATAAAAAGCAATGACATCGATTCACATTCCCTTTATCGATCTTGACATGCGTCCTCCAGTCGAATTTCGAGTATAACATATATCATTCACCAAAGCATATATACTAACAATAATAATAATAATAAAAAACATATATTACTAATGCATATATGTGTATACTATACTAACCAAATTATATACCACAACTAAAATAAATATATCATGACAACAAAATTATATATCACCGTTGTATATAATAAAATAGAAACTAATTAAATATTATTTAAAATAAATATATATCATAAAATATATAAAAAATAATAATAAATATATGTAGCATGCTAATAAAATTATATACTTACATTAAAATATTTGTATTATGCCAGTAAAATTATATACCACTATTATACATAGCAAAATAAAAAATAAATATCATTTAAGAATAATAATATACTATATAATAAAATAGAAATATACTGTACAACAAAATCTATATACCAACAATTTATAAAAAATTAAAAAAAATTCGATACAACTTTCAAATAAAAAAGATTTTAACAAAACTAATATAGATATACCATAATCTTTAAGTAATTTGCTTCTAATTCTAAAAATAAAATATGAAAAAAAAAAAAGTTTTGATTTTTTTATGTGGCAAATAACAATATAAATAATGAATAATTTAAAATGGTCATTTTGCTACAAGTTTTGAAATGAGCACATTTACTAACATAGTCCTATGATTTGGGGTCATTTACTATAATTTTTTTTATATATACTATGTTGATGTTACGTGCAATGCACGTATATTTAATTTTTTTTTTAATGAGGTTTAATTAGGTAATGCATTTTTTTTTTTTTTGAAATGGGCTTTGAGATTTTAATCTTTGAGGATTTTTTGTTAGCTACATTGGTGTGCCCTTTGAATGTGATTATATATATATGTATTTTATATGTACAATAAAATCTAAGTGAGATATCGTTGTGTTGTGTGCCTAGTTGAGCGGAATATGTCTTTTGTTTTAATTCAAAGTTAAATTAATAAAGTGAAAAATATTTATAATATTTTTAAGTATTTTAAATTTAAATTAATTTTTTATGTAAAATATTTCCATAATTTTTATTTTTAAATATAAATAATAATATTATAAAATTAATAAATAATATTTTGTTAAGTTGTAGTATATTCTATTAAAGTTAATGTTATAAATTAAAAAATACAAATTAAAAATTCAATATATTTATATTTATAGTGCTTGTTTCACATTTTAAAATTGAAGACACAGATGATTTCTCCATTTCTGAAATTTAATAATAATAATAACAAGTAGCTAGCTAGAGAGGAATGAAAAAAAACCCTCTTTTAACTAGGCAATATGGTAAATGTTGGACGACATTATTACGTTCTTATCTAAAAGACACAACTGAAATAATTAGGTGTGGTGTTACATAATATTCATATCTAATCAACATTCATGAATTACTTTTTCTCCATTAGGTTGAATGGCCCTTTTCTTATATTAAAAAAAAATAAAAAATTGAAAGCATTTGAGCAAACCCAAATTTTCATTATAAACATGGGCCCAGAATAGAAAGAATGATTATAAACAATATTTGGGGAAAAAAAGCAATTTCTTCTTTATTGAAAGAAAGTTTTTGTTGTATTGATTTACTTGCTATTAAAAAATATGAATAAAAAATCAATTTATTTTGCTTTCAGTTCCTATAATACTATTCAATGGTTGGGATTCTTTTCTTTTTTTTAAAAAAAATAATAAAAAAAAAATCTTAAATTGGTTTAGCTTAGGCCCTTGAGTTAATTGGTCCCAAAATAGTAGAAGATAAGTTTGTGAGGAGTGAGGAAATACCATATCTGGGAAGACAAAGTAATTTTAGGTGGGACAGAATCATAATATAACTACCAAACAGACACTTGAGTCAATGGGACTAGTACTCCATGTGAACTGTGGATTGAATTACTTATATTTAATTCTTCACAAAATATTAGTAAAGAGGAGAGAGGAAAATATTAGAAAGAAACAAAATCTAAAGGAAAAAAGAGAAAAATATTTTCTATCAATTATTATTTGGTATTGAGTTGAAAAATAGAAGGAGAGAAAAATTGTATATTTATATTATTTATTATTTTATTCATATTATTAATTTTATTTTATTTTAAATAAAAAATATTTTAGTATTAAAAAAAATATTTCCATTCATTTTTTACTTTATTTTAGGAGAGAAATTTTGTTTGATGAGACCTATTAATATTTTACACTCCATTTTTTTTTTTTTACCAAACAATCTCAAATTTTGGTTCTATCTATTTTTCTCTTATTTCTTTTCTTTCCTCTAATTTTTCTGCTCTACTAAACATAGTAAACTGCCATATCTTTGTAATTTGAATAGAGAAAAATAGGAAACTTGTTGTTTTCGTTACCGCTTGCTTTTAGAAATTTCTTCAAACCATTACCTAATTAAGAGCACTCCCAATTAGGGGTGTTCAACAAAGTTATAAACCCCCCAATTTAAATAAACCGTTCAAACCAAACTGAATAAACTGACAAAAAATACAACTTGAAATAATACAATGACATCCAAACCACCCAATGAATATATTGAGTAGTTTACAAATTATTCTAAATCGCTCAATTAAACCGATTAATATATTTTTTTTTAATAAAAATGTATATAATATAATACATAAATTATATTTATTAGTAAAATTATTTTGTATTTAAAGTTTGGACATTTTAGTGTTTAACTTAAAATCTAGACTTTATAGTTACTAATTTTGGTTGTATTTGGATATTGAAGTTGAAGTTTAAAATTTTATACAATATTATTACTTTTTTTTTTATTACACTATTCATTATTTCATGTTTACTCAATTATATTTATCTTATGTTAAAATTTTTAAAATTAATTTAGACTATAGCATTTTTTAACTTGAAATATACATATGTATTTTTATTTTTTAAAATTTAATTTTTTGAATTAGAAACTAAGAATAATAATTATATAAAAAAAGTGAAGAACGGTTTGGACGGGTTAACCCGACCAAATTGACGAAATAGTTGGGCGGGTTGAACTTTTTCTAATTTTTAATTAGGCGGGTTACAATTGAATATTTGCAACCCGATATTTATATTGGATTGAAAAAAATATACTATAACCCGACTAAACTGACCGACGTACACCCCTACTCCCAACATACAATCATTTTTTTTTTTTTTCTCTATAACATTTAAATAATAAGTTTTTAATATATATATATATAATACACATAACAAAGAAAAAAAATACTATTTATATATTATTAAAATATTTTTAAAGGAGGAATATTTTTAAAGCATTGTTGTATTCTTTTTTAAAATACATTAATTGTGTTGGACTATAGTTTTGCATTTTTTCATCGATTTCTCTTCTTCGTTCTAAAGAAAAACTGGTTTAAAAGGATTCAAATTGTCTCTTGCTGTCCCATCTCATGTCGCTTTGATATAAAATTGTCACGTGTCTTCTATATTTTTTTTTAATAAAAAATCATAAGATCTATTAATTAATAAATTCGTTCAAAACAATAGAACACACTTCAGAGGAACAATCTTCCAATTGAAGCACATGACATATAGAGAAACAAGAGTCTCTTGCCAAGCAATGAGCCAACTTATTTGTAGATCGTTTTACAAAACACAAATTGTGAAGGCATAAAATACCGCTTGCTTCGACACACACCAAACTATCTGTTTCCAACATGACTCTATCCCACGAATGAGTTACAATCCAACTCAATGCTTCTTTAACACCTATTATCTCAGCAATATCGGGTTGAACACATCCAATCAATATAATTTCCAACATGTGTCTTCTATATTAATACACAGTAAAATATGTTTGGAAAAATAAACAAAGTAAAATTGTAATTATAGACTTTTTTTTCTTATTTTTTTTTTTAAATTCTCTCCATATATTTCTTAACACTTTAATTACTTATAATGTGAAAAAATATAATTTTTAATTTAACAAATAATAATAATAGTTTTCAGCCATTAATTTTTTTTTAAAAAAATCAATAATAATAATAATACTTACAAATAAATAAATAAAGAATTTTTTTTTCCTAATTTCACATAATAAATAATGAGAAAACTAATCTTAAGCTGCATATATATATATAAAATTTGGTTAACATTATATATCAATATCTGTACAATATAATTAAATTACTAATATATATACTTGGAACAGGTTTTAATGGTTACATAAAATATATGTAACTATGATGGTTACATTTATTTTTAGCCATTTAATTATTATTGAATGATTGTAATTGAATTAGAAATTAAATAGAAAATAACTTGTAACCTATTGTAACCTATTGTAACCTAGCTAATACTTTATTTCTTTAAATTTTTTTAATTAAGATTAATTTTATTTTAAAATTAAATTAACTATAATTATTAATTATTTTTTTACAATTTATTACCAAACAAGATTCTTTTAGCAATTATTTTTTTACATTTAAATTATTTTAATATTTGTAGCAAACATCCTTATAATTTAAAATTATAACACATAATCTTATAATTTTAAATAATTTCATATACAACCTTATAATTTAAAATTATTACGCTTATAACCTTAATTTAAAATGATTATACCTAAATATTTAATTTTTATTTAATAATTTATTTAAAAATTCAAAAATTATATTCAATCAAGATTAAAATCTAACAAAAATAATAATAAAAAAACTATTATAAAACTAATAGAGAATGCTCTGGTGTACTGTACCCTCCCATTTTTTATAAGTTGACATGTTTATATTTCATTTTACTTTTTAGTTTATAACTTTATTAATTTTAGCTAGTAGCTAGAGTCAATGTGTTTTTATCTTTCATAAATTTACACACCCACATATCAATTTCGTTTATTTCTTCTTCACCAATCGATATCACCCATCATCTCCATAACTTTTTTCAATGGGTTTCTACCTTTACAATAAATAAAATCAACAAAAAAAATATATGTAGACTATTATTTTTTCTCTCATTTTCTTTATAGTATTTTTCATGCTTAAATCTGAAGGTTGGTCTTTTCTTTCTTTCTTCTTCTTGTGTTTTTTTGTTCATATTGTGTTCTCAACACAACAACTACTATATAGTAGTCTTATGGTTTAGAGCTAATAAATTTATATATTAGGAGATGACTTGTAATAATTTAGATGATATATATTTAATGTCATCTTTGTTCAATTTCAAGTCTTGTATTTATTTATATAAAATATAAAAATGAGTTTTTTTTAGATGAATAAAAGTAGAAGTTGAATCGAATAGAAATTTATTTATAAAATCATATAATATTTAAAAATATTTTAAATCATATAAAATATTTAAATGAAGGATAATAAAACATATTATTTAATAATAACAGAACAAACTAATAAATTTTCTCCAATGTCTTAGTTAAAAAAATATTTAAAATTTGAGATGAAATCTAAAATTAAGATATAAATTTGAAAAATACAATAGTGACAACTACAAGTGAATTACGGTAATGACAAGAGATGAGATATAGTGATGACAACAAGTGAGATACGCTGCTGAAAATAAGTGAGATACAATAATAACAATAGTTTTAAATGATCAAAATATGAAAATAATACATTATGGGAACATCGTAATTTTTTTTTTCTACACTACTCTATAAAAATAATTTCTTTTGACAAAATAATTTAAAACAATATATATAATAAATTTTAAATTTCTTAATAAATAATTTTAAATAATAATTAATAAAATTGTGTATTTAATTTTTAATAAATAAAATTAATAATAATAATAATAATAATATGTAATAAGATAATATATTTATAATTTTACTATACTTTAGGATATACTTTTAAGAAATTATTTATTATAATACTAAAAAGAATTAATAAATATATTGTCTAGTTAAAAATATTATGAGTATACTTAACAAGAGTATTTTAACAACAATGAATAGGAAAAGGAAATTGAAGTTTGGAGCTCAAAATAATTAGTATGTGGAGTTAAGTGTTAAGATGGGTTAGTATTATTACCCCAAAATCAAATATCTAATAAATAGATCGATAAGAGTAAATAAATAAACGCTGACACTAATTAACTAACCTGCTTTCCTTGCCAATAGGTGAACCCCTTGCCACGTCCTCGCCCATCTTCTTATCTCCACGTCACCATTAAACAGTCTCCGAGAAGAATACTTGATCCAACGCTCTACAATTTTCCACAGCTCCTTAGATCAAGCGGCTCAGACTACGTGTTCTAGAGCCTTCGAATCACGTAGTAGTAGAAAGGGTAGAGGAGAGAGGAGAGAGAGTGGTCAGTGGTCACCCTGACTAGCCTCCTCTTAACCAGGGTTAAACTCTCTCAACGCGTTGGGTTAAAGGGGGGTTCAGAGAGAGAGAGAGAAGAAACGAACAGAACAAATTTCAGAAGGAAAGAAGAGATAAAGAAGAGAGAAGAGAGAAGAGAAAGAGAGGGTTTTGTGGTTTGGACTAGTAAATATATAAAATACATACCATATATATATATGCTAGTCGACTCGGGGGATTCTTCAACCCCTTGAACCTTCTTCCCCAGAATCTGAGACTCTGACGTTAACCTCATCGTCTGTTTCTTCTTCTTTATTCTTTGTACGAGTGGTTTCGTCATTGGGAGCTTCGTAAGCTTGGTGCTTCTTTCGGATCTTGCAGTCTGGTGAGTCACCGCCTCTCAGTCTATATGGTTCAGTGATTTCGGGAGCTCACTTCTCAGTAATGGCTGAGGATTTGTTCTTCAGTATTGGGTATTCGTAACCCTATGAATGAATAGAGTTCATTTCATCATTTCTTGAGTTTTGTCCATTTTTGGCCCTGTGATATTTGTCTCAAATACAGCTGAACTTGATTTGGCTGAGCAGCCAAACAAGACATACAGCTGCTTATTTTCGTAGATTGCCGCCATTAGTAACCAAATGAATGATCTTAACTCTTCGGAAATCTATATGAACGAATCTACTTAAACTTAGAGATTTGCTAGATTCACTTGAAGTGGAGGATATGTTGTAATTTGATTATTAAGTTTTATGGCTTAAAACTTAATTCTTTGGGTTTTTTTTTAGGTTAATACCATGCTTATCAATGAAAAGTGATTTTGTTTGTACATACAAATATAAAGTTATTTTCTTTTGTTTCTTGTCTGCTTATTGCAGCTGATCTTGTCCTGCTGATATCTCGCAATGGCCCATTCAATGTAGCTTTAAGCTGTATTCACTTTCTTCTGCATTATTCTTGTCTCGTGATACCGTTGATTAGTTGGAATCTTTGGCTTCAAATTGGATTTATTCTGTTTAATGATTTTTTGGGAATTGGTTTGATTTCTAATTCGATCACCTGTGGCATCGGTGTTTGGTGTCTCCTCGGGAGGGACAAACTTCTCGTCCTCCGCCACCTCTGTTCGTGGCCGTCAAACCCTTCCTCGTCTTCTTTTCGCTTGATGTCTCGTGAGTTGGACAGCCCTGTTCAGACTCAGATGGCAGTAGCAATTTTTAAGAGCCCGCTTAGGACGGAGTATCATCATGGAAGCCAGAGAATTGAAGGGAGGCAGCCTGCTGGGAGGAGACGTGTTTTCGTCCAAACTGAATCTGGGTGTGTCTTGGGGATGGAGTTGGATCGTATGGATAATGCTCATACCGTTAAGAGGAGACTGCAGATTGCTCTGAGTGTCCCTACCGAAGAGAGCTCGCTGACGTTTGGGGATATGGTTTTAAATAACGATCTCAGTGGCATTCGAAATGATTCCCCTCTTCTTCTTACTCGGAACCTTTTGCATAGAAGCTCGTCCACTCCATGTCTCTCACCTACCGGCAAGGATCTACAGCATAGAGATAAGAGTGGTCCCATCGAGATATTGGGGAAATCAGAAACGAGAACTAAAGAATTAGTCAAGGATATTGTGAAGGCTGTCAAGATGGGGGTCGATCCCCTTCCTGTCCATAGTGGACTTGGAGGTGCCTATTACTTTAGAAACTGCAAAGGTGAGAGTGTTGCTATTGTGAAACCAACTGATGAAGAACCTTTTGCACCAAATAACCCAAAGGGATTTGTTGGCAAAGCTCTTGGGCAACCTGGTTTGAAACTCTCTGTTCGGGTTGGAGAGACGGGGTTTAGAGAGGTTGCTGCTTACCTTCTTGATAAGGACCACTTCGCAAACGTGCCTCCCACTGCATTGGTGAAGATCACTCACTCAATCTTTAATGTAAATGATGGGGTGAATGGGAACAAGTCTAACAAGAAGAAGCTGGTGAGCAAGATTGCATCTTTCCAACAGTTTATACAGCATGATTTTGATGCCAGTGATCATGGGACTTCAAGTTTTCCAGTTGGTGCTGTGCATCGTATAGGGATCTTAGACATTAGAATTCTAAACACTGACAGGCATGCTGGGAATCTTTTAGTTAGAAAGCTTGATGGTGTTGGGCAATTTGGTCAAGTGGATCTCATTCCTATTGATCACGGTCTTTGCCTTCCGGAAACCTTGGAGGATCCATATTTTGAGTGGATTCATTGGCCTCAAGCCTCAATTCCATTCACAGATGATGAGCTCGAGTACATTGAAAAGCTTGAACCGCAGAAGGATTGTGACATGCTGAGGAGGGAGCTCCCCATGATTCGTGAAGCATGTTTGAGGGTGTTGGTCCTTTGCACCATTTTCCTCAAGGAAGCTGCCGCTTATGGCCTCTGTCTTGCTGAGATTGGTGAGATGATGAGTCGTGAGTTTAGAAGTGGTGAGGAGGAACCCAGCGAGCTTGAGGTCATCTGTATGGAGGCAAGGAGGATAGTAGCAGAAAGGATTATAATTTCAGAAGAGGTTTTATCTCCAAAAACTGATATGAATGATGAGGATTTCCAGTTTCCCATAGACTACGGGGAATGGGAGTTAGATGCATCGACAAAATTTATTCCAGATGAATCTATGATCAGGTCACCTTTTCATTTTGGAAATGGAAGTGGGCATGGACGATCTCCACTCTCCAAACTGGAAGAAAGCATAGAGGAGGAGGACGAAGAGAAAAGTGATGACGAACATCAAAAATTGTTTGCAAATTTCCCAAATATTGAGAAGATCCCAAAAATTTCTAACCTTTCAATGTCGCTTAAGAGCACTAGTCTAAGTGAGAAAAACCAAAAATACCCAAAATATGTGGGATCAAAACCTGAAAATGGTTACATTGTGAATACATCATCTGGCCACAGAAGTGCAAATGAGCAGCTTCCAGCAAGCATGAGCTTTGTGAAGTTAGCAGACATGAGTAACGAGGAGTGGACACTTTTCCTTGAGAAGTTTCAAGATTTGTTGTACCCAGCATTTGCGAAACGCAAGTTTGTGACCCTAGGCCAGAGGCAGAGACAGAGGCTTGGTACTTCGTGCCAGTTTTGAGTTTGTGGCACTAGTAGTGTATGGTATGAGAAACTACTAAAAGATGCTGAATAAGATTTGTAGGGTTTCTGGGAGTCGAGTATTACTATTGGTATAAGTGTAGGTTTGGTTTATATGAGTCTTCTCCCTGGAAGTAGTGGGGGTTCGACAGCAGGAGGATGTGTAAATATTCTTGGCATCAGCTGAGCGATGAGCTTAGTAGATTTGATGTATTTCTTCGTTTACGTTTTGTTTTTTTATTTCTTTTGTTTTTTTTTTATCTTTCACCCCTTGTGGACTTGTTTGATAAATAATTTGTAGACTGAGATTTGGAGGAAAAAAAAATATATGTACAGTGAACTCTGTTTCTTATTGTATCCCATTAGAACTTGGCTTTTATATATTGTAGCTTGCACAAACCTGAGTCGAGTATTTTCTTCGATTTAACATGTTTTTACTGGGGTGTGGCATAGCCGTGAATATTTCAGAGAATCAACTTGAGGAATCATCAGAGTGATGGGTTGGATGGACAAAGCTAAAGTTAGTTAGGTATTGGAATCTTATTAACATGGAACAAGTTGGTGAGCACTTTGAAGATGTATAATATTGTATAGCTAATTGTATCGTCTGTAGCTTAAATTTCTTTGCTTGCGGGAAATGCATTCATACGCTGTCTAAAACTAATTAGTCTCTTTTGATCAAACTCGTATGTTTCTTGTTTTGTTGAAACTGCCCAGAAAAGGATTGTGTCTAATCTTACCTTATTTAAATATAGTAACATAGGTAACGCACTTCTTTCCAGCGTAAGCTTTTGCAGAAAACAGGAATACTAACGTGATATTATGATACATAGTTGCATTATCTAATTTTGTTGTTTGTCCTAAACAGTTATTATTAATAGACTCTTCTCTTCCCTTTCTAAGAGTAGATGGAATCTTGAAGCGTGTGCTAAAAATCTGTCCCTTGTTGTGATGGAGACCACTTTGTGCTGTGTCTTTTTAAACAGTAATAATGTTGTGTTTGGATTGTATTGAATTGGTCATTCTACATGCATCATCATCTCACGAAACCTTTTTTGTTCTGTGAAACAATTGGCCCTAATCCACAGATAGAATTTGCTGTCTAATTACCACTTGCCGACTCAAACTCTAGGATCTGATATATATTGTAGTGTATTATTTTATTCACTTTAAAAGTACTTGTCGTTTTGAAAAAGACGACCACCGTTCATGTCATGGTTGTTGAGATAAAATTTTAGGAGATGGGTTTATTAGGGAAAAGTTATGTCCATGCTGACATAGCAAGCAAAAAAAGATTATCAGCTTCCAACTCCAACTAAGGAGCATCACATGCTTAGGCCCCACTAACAAGTTAAATTTGGGCTCAAATTATTTTATTATTGGCCCTTTCACTCGTCATAGGGTCGATACAATTACAAGTATTTTGATATCTAAAACATTGTCGGTTTCTTCATATTTTGGTAAATTGACATTTTGTTTTTAAAATTTTTCATTGTTTGTGAGGGGAATAATTGGATAATTATTCTTAGCCAGGTGAACTTGTCCTTATGTTAACTAAATATATGGAATAATAAAGTGTTCGGTCATAATTGAGCTTAAGAAAATCTGTTGAAAGGTTAAGGGAAGTCATCAGCTGTAGTTTTGGACTTTCTTAATAATAAAAGTTGTGAGATAAGAGGGACAGAAAAGAGTACGGCTTAAGGAACAATCTAATAAGATTGTTACTAATACAATAAGTAACTAGTCAGCAAAAAAAAAAAAAAAAAAAAAGAAAAGTGCAACTAGTCAACAAGGAAAACTTTTAAAACGTATAGATTATTAGATCAAGATGGTTGTTAAGAGAATGTCTTAAAAGTGCATAACCAAACAAGTACCATGAGAAAGCTTGCTTGAAGATTGGGGTGGTAATGTTAACATCAATGGTGGGATTTCGTTTTCTTTGTTAACAAAACAAACTTGATTCGGACGATAATCCCATGTGAAAGATAGGCTTGAATGTTTGGTGTGGGTCTTTTTTTTTTTTTTTGACTCCTTATTTCCTTCAATCAAATATTATTTATAAGGAGTAATATTAGAAAAATAATTTTAATCACATTTAAATTACTACTAGATAATGTTTCAAGACACGAGTATTTAATTTTAAATTATATTATAATAATTAAATAATGTTATAAATACATAAGTTAAAATAAAAAGTTGCTATAATCTACATGTTGAAATATATTAAGGCTACTATATATGATAAAATACTAACATCACTTTGTATTTATTATTATTTTGACACAAACCAATCCACCTTTTAATGGTAAAAAATCTCTAACTTTTAACTAAATTTATTTTAATAATATCAGCTCAAAGAAAAATTTATTGTAACTAATTTTTTTTTTAAAAAAATTATTGAATTAATTAAAATTAAATAATAAATTTATTAAAGAGTAAGGTAAGAACTCCAAATTATATCTATTTATTTATGTATAATAAAGTCGAATTAAAATATTAATTTTATATAATTCATATCATATCGTAAAGATAAATTTAAATAAAATAATATTAATATTTACATATTTATAAAACAAACAGTACTAACAAGATTCCTTAAATTTAAGGGAATATTCTTTTATTTTTAAAGTATATTCTGTTAAACCAACAAAAATAATTAGATAACTAGTATTTATATAAAATATTGTTCAGTAAAAAAAATTGCGTACTATATATACACAACTAGTAAATAATCTGCGTTCGCAACGAATGTTTAAATTTTTTTAAATTATATATGAAATAAATTATAATTTTTATTTAATGAAAATTAAGTAATAAATTAATATTTTTTCATATAATTTTACTTAGATGTACAAACGGGCCGACCAGATTCGAATCTATTAAAGGAGTTTTTACACCACATACTGAAAATTATAATTTTTTTACTTTTTTATTGTGGGGCGGAATTTTTTTCAAAAATACTGTATAAGTTTTATACTGTGTACTATGTTAAGTTTTCACAGTTGTTCTACAATTATTTTTTAGTTGTTCTACTGTTATTTTAATTATTATGTTTTGTTGTTTTACAATTGTTTTATAAAAAGAATATTTTTGTAAAAAAATTTCTGTGATAATAAAATTGTAAATTTTTGCCAAAAATTTAGTATTTTTTTTTGTAAAAACTCCTTTATTAAATCTCGCTTTTATAATAAAAGCCTAGCACAACTCGTATAACTATGTCAGGCTTGACCCCTATTTTAAGGGTCAAACATAACAAAACTAATATATAAATTTTTCGTGCCGAGTCTAGACCTCTGTCGGGCTTTAGCAGCCAGGATAGTTGTTAGTAATTAACGCTTAGTTAAATACTATTTTACCATTTAAAATTCAAATCAATTATATTTAAGTTAAATAGATATTTGTTAGTTTCTTAAGCATAAAATTTAAATTGAAATAGCATAATTTTTTTAAAATATATATAATAACATAATGCGGATAAATTATACCGAATAACCAAAATGTCTTATTCATCATATCACTGTTGATTAGAAGTAAAACAAATATATAATACATTTTCACATTTAATATCTATTTGCACAATTTAAAAAATATATATCTATTTACAAATTCACATTTTTATTAATATTTAGAACACACAATAAAAATATCAAACAAAACTCATAAAAATTAAAGTAATTAATTCAGTATAATATAATTAACTCAAACTTTAAACAAGTAAACAATTAGTAATGACAAGATTAATATCTCATAAACAATAATCGAACAAAAATAGGGATGAACAAAGTAAGAGAAAACTAGAAATAATAAATGCAGAAAATAAAGAAATCAACACCAAGATATATACTAGTTCAAGTCTGATAGATCAACGTGATCTATGACTCTACTCCAGTTTTGAAACACCACATTTTTTTATTGATTGAGCAAGAATAGGTACAATACAGTCGAGATTGATTCTCTATTGAGTTCTCTCAAAGTGTTTCAACTCTCACAGTCTTATTCAAGAATCTTCTTCATATAATGAAGATTCTTCTTACAAAACTCAAACCCAATCTCTCTCTCTCTCTCTCTCTCTCTCTCTCTCTCTCTCTCTCTCTCTCTCTCTCTCTCTCTCTCTCTCTCAAACTCAAAGTCTCCTTTTAAAACTCGTCAATTTTGTGTATCTGAAATGATAAGTGAATTATTTATAGGCTTAGGATCAAAATCTTAAAGTCGGTAGCTACAAGAAACGAGGTTGTTAAGTTAGTCAAACAATAAACAGCTAAATCAATTCTTCGATGAATAAGATCTCCACGCCACCATAAGTCAGAGTGCATCCGGGACCATATACGAGCTTCCGGGATCATGGACCAAATACATTTGCTGAAGAAGCTTCCGAATAGGATAGAGCCAGCTGGAGTTGGCTATCTGGAACTACCTTCCAAGAGGAAAGACTAGCCATCAGGAACTCCATTTCCGGAGAAGGACTAGCTTCCTGAAGACTAAACTCGGAGTAGACATGATAGTTTTTGAGAACACCCTTTTAAACTCAACTATTATTTCATGAGACTCCTTTCGGAATGGACAAGTTAGCTGTCCGAGAACAACATCTAAAAGACACCTAACTTTTCGGGAACAACTTTTTAAGATATTTTCATTTGGAGGAACTATACCACAATAAAAATAGCGAACAAAACTTATAAAAATCAAAGTAGTCAATTCAATATGATATATTACTGGATGCTATATTATAAACTTTATATGCATGTTACTCTTAAGGTTAGAAGATTACCAATAATTTCATCAACACTAAAGCTTGGACCTTGCACTCTTGTTCTCTATGAATATACCATCAGACATACAAAGATTTGAAAAAATATAGAAAAAGTTAGCCTCAAGCCCTTACCCTTAATACACACATTATAAACACGAACAAAAAGAAGAAAACAATTAATAGCAACAAAGTAGTTGGCAAAAATAATGAAGTTATACAGTAGAACCTCTATTCAAGAATACACTTAGGACCAAGTAAATTATATTCTAATTGAGAGGTTATAACTAAATAGAGTTACACTAGAAAAAAAAATTAAAAAACCAAAAAATATCAATGTAACAATAATAATAATAAATAATCATTAATACTATATCATAATAGAAATATTTTAGAGTAAATATAATTTAATACATGTATTATAATTTAAAATAAAATTATTAATTTTACATAAATAAATTTACAAAATACATGTATATATTTTATTAAGATGTAATTATTCTTATATAGAGGTATACTTTGTTAATATGAGACTTAGAAAATGTATAACAAATTACAATTTAGAGGTTATTCTTATTTATAATTGGCCCAAATCGGGACTTGATTTTTTTATAACAAATTAGAGGTTATTCTTGAATAGAGTATTCTTAAATAGAGGTTCTACTGTATTTAGAATATAGTTAGAGTAGATAGGTTTATATATATATATATATATATATATATATTAAAAGTGCTTATCTAACGACATTTTTTGGTTTAACAGAATATACTTTAAAAATAAAAGAATATTCTGTTAAATTTAACAATGTTAGTAGGTTTGATCCTCCCATTAACTTTCAAAAATATATAAATAATTAAACCCAAAAAATTAAACAATCTTTTTTTTAACGTTTAAACCCAATGATTAAACTCAAAAATGATCAAACTCAAAAATTATTAATATTAATATTGTTACACGATTAGCTTAACACATTAGGCTTACACGATTTTTTTTTTTTTAAAATCCAAAAAATTAAACAATCTTTTTTTAAACAATTAAACCCAATAATTAAACCCAAAAAATATTAATATTAATATTGTTACACTTAACAGATTAGGCTTACACGATTTTTTTTTTAAACCCAAAAAATTAAACAATCTTTATTTAAACCTTTAAACCCAATAATTAAACCCAAAAAAATTAAACAATCTTTTTTTAATTTTTTTTTTTAAAAAAAAACTACACCGATACTCACCCTAAATAACAATCATCAATAAAAATTGAAACTCTATACAAAAAAAATCATTTATAACATAAAACATTTGAATAACAATGTGTATATTATAGGTTTATATCACAATTATGACATTCTTAACAATTAGTTTTATAAAACATATCGTTTATAACATAATTTACAATTAGTCACTAAATTTTTAAACAAAAACTACTAGAACTTAAAATAAAACTAATATTTACGTGGCTCGCCACGTAACTCTTATCTAGTATATATATATATTTATTATGCTCTTAATGGGTATTACCCATGTATGGGTATTTTATTCTTGACCATTGGATCAAATATCTAATGGTTGATATTTATAATCATTAATTAAATATTAAAAAATTAATATTTCCTATTTTGTTATTCTCTATATTCCTAAAATAGATAAAACTATTAATAGAAATAAAAAATTTATAAATGGAATTGTTATTTAAAAAAATAAAATACACTAAAAAAACTAACAAACTATTTTTTTTAATAAAAATTATTTTAAAGATTAAAAAGAAAAAAAGTGTGTATTTATCTTTTTATAAAATTTCTTCAAACTAGAATTCTAAATTGTATTACTGAAAACAAAAAAATAATAATTTTAAGCTTTAAACTGTAATACATATAAAATGTATAAGATTTTTTCTAAACCTAAAATCTTTAATTTCATACTAATTAATAATTATTTATATGTTTTTATTTTTTTTAAAATACTTGAGCTTACCAAATCTATAAGAACAAAACCAATGAAGAAAATTTTAACAAAAAAAAAAAATGAAGGAAGAAAAAAGTATCATAAATATTATTGAATAATGACAATTGCCAACACAAGAATTTCAGCACAAAGAATTATATTTGTCCCCTAGGCAAGATTATCATCTTCCAATCCTAAAAATATAAATAATGAACAACACCTCATTAGTTATTCTAGGAGAATGATGCATGGTAATATCAAAAAAATCATTGGATGATAATAATATTTCTCTAACAATGATAGCCTAAGAAAGAACTAAGAAGTATTGTAGCGTTTTATTTTTAAGAGTATGAATAATATTAAGACAATTGGATTCCATAATCAAGCTCTTATTCTCCTAATAAAAAAACACATTAATATACACATGTAAATAATTTTTAGTTTTACAATAATAAATTATTAATACTCACAATTTCATAAAATAATAAAGTATTAATTTTAATTAATTTTTAAAAATAATTTATAATTTTTTTTTAAAACTATTAGTTGTAATTATTATTTCCAATTTTATAAAAAATAAATATATATATATTTTTTTTTAAAAAAATAATTGTTAGAAACTTGCCATAAAAAGGTTATTAGATTGTTACCTTATTAATTTTTTTAGTTCCTATCAATGGGTATTACCCATTAAGAAGTGTTCCATATATATATATACTAGATAGAGGTTACGTGCCAAGTCACGTATGCTAATTTTATTTTACTTTTTAGTTTTTTTTAATATCATAATTTTAAAATTAATAATATTCAATATAGTGATAATCATTGAAATTTGAAAGCATAATAGTAATTTAAATAAAAACAAAAATTACTATTATACTTTGTAATAGTATTTAAAAAAATTATTATTCATCCTAAATTTATCTTCGGAATTAATGAAAATGCTCATTTGGTTAAACTATCAAAACATTCAAATTTAATTTAAAATAATATTTAAAATTTAACTAATTTTAAATATCAAAATCTGAAAATAATTTTTAATAAAAAAATAAAAACAAATTTTTAAGTGAATTAATTATATTTAGGTTTAACTAACTACATGAATGCTGACCCTTTACGTGACAACATCAAATAATTTTGTTATTTTTTTTTATTTAAAAAAAAAAGTTATGTGACATATATGATACTTAAAAGAACTACTATAAGTATTATATATAATTATAAAAGAAGACACAATTAAAATAGTTAAACAAATATAATTAATAACTTTAATTGAAGAGAATTTGTTGAATGAATGTGATATTGTATATTATGTGATGTATTTTTATTCTACTTTGTATACAAATCAAAGTCTTAAAGAGAATATTCATTATATGCGAAAACTTTAAATAACAAATATTTACTTCTCCATCTTTTTTTTTTTTTTTTTTTCAAAGATTAGAGATAACTCCAATATCAACCAAAAGTGAACAAATAACTGAGTGCAATATGCATCACTTAGTCACTCTAACTTATATATATATATATGGAAGAGGTTTCAATGGTTACATTTTTATTGTAACCATCATGGTTACATTTTTTTAAGCCATTGGATTACTATTAAATGGTTGTGATTATTTTGGAAATTAAATAAAAATAAATAATAAATAACTTGTAACCTGAAAGTAACCTAATCATTTATTTCCTTATAAAACTTTAATTAAGATTAATTATATTTTAAAATTAAATTAATTATAATTATTAATTAATTTTTTGCAATTTATTACTATATAAGGATCTTTTAGCAATTTATTTTTTTATACTTAAATTATTTAAAATTTTATAGCAAAACTTTTTATAATTTAAAATTATACACATATAATTTCATAATTTAAATTTTATTATACTTGTAATCTTAATTTTAAATTATTACACTTAATTATTTAATTTTTTTATTTAAATATTTAAAAAGTAAAAAATGAAATAAGTTGAAGGATTTTTTAGAAAAAAAATGGCTGCACTTGTTATCGATTGATTAGCTTGAGGCCTCATACTTAGTTCATATAATTGTAACAAAATAATTAAATATCATTTAAAAATAATTAATTATTTGAAAATTTATTATAAGAAGAGAATTTTAATTTGTGTCAAAAGAAGTTTAATTTTTATAAAAAAAAAAGTAAATTTTATTGTAAATATTATAATTAAATGGTTTAATTATTAAAATAAGTCAAGTAAGGATTTAAATATAAATATTAATTGCTAAAAGAGGTCTTTTTAAATATTTAATTAATTATTTTAAAAAAATAGTTAATTATAATTAAATAATTCTAAAAAAGGAATGTCTATTTAATTAATTATTTTAAGAAAATAGTTAATTATAATTAATTAAATCTAAAAAAGGAAAGTTTACCTATTAGTAACCTGCTATTACAGGTTAAAGAAAAATATAACCATATGGTTACAATAAAAATGTAACCATTGAATAGTCACCCATATATATATATATTTATATATATATTTTACAAATTGAGCTCCCAAGAAAAATTATGTGTTAGTAACTATATTTATCACTCTCATAAATTTAGGATATGATTTTGTCTCGTTATTGTACTTTCACAGATTGTAATCCGTGATGTACGACAGCCGTCAGATGAGGGAGTTATTTGATCTGACGGCTGAGTTTGATCTAAGGGTAATTAGGGTTAAAAAGTAGAAACGTACTCTAACACTCATTTAATGTATCCTGAGACCTATCTAATGTACCACGAAATAAATTCCGTGAAAGTACATCACAAGACAAAATCATATACCGATATGTTATATGGTTATAAAATTATTAATTGATATAAATTTTTTAAAAAATAAATACCAGCCACGTTACTTTTTTCTAAAAAAAAATTAAGCATGTTATATGGTTATTAAATTATTAATTGATATAATTAATAATGGCAAAATTATAAATAAATAGAAAAAATATTGAAAAATAAATAAATATTTATAAATTTAATAAAAAAAATAAGAGAATTAAAGAGATAATAAATAGTGTTATTTGAAAATGAGTGAAAAAAATAAAGGTTTTTTTTTTTTTTTTTTTTTGCATTTTTATAGAATTCTATACAGAAATTCTTATAGCAACTAATTAACGGAACAACTTAAATTTATATAGTAACTCATATAAAAATTACTGGAAAAATTACAGGAACAATTTAATTCATGGTAATTCCACGAGAATTAAATAAATAAATGAGATCATTAATACAAGATGACGTGGCAGTCCAATTTAAGTGACCTGGAAATGTTTTGTATTGTATATGTGGAGCCAATTTATTTATTTGTTTTGGGGTATGCTTATTAAATATTAATATATGATGGTTTGAAATGCAAGGGAAAATGATGACCAAAGAGGTGAGTATAGAGACAAGACAAAAAAATGTGGTCTTATCATAATTGTCTACTTTGTCCTTGCCATTACAACATCTTAAAGCAATGAGATGATTAAAAAAAAAAAAAGGTTGGATGAAAATATTGTAACTCCAAGGAATTCAATTCTACTTACCTACCTACCCACTCAAAATCAGAAGCTAAATTTCCTAACTGATATAAATTATTGTGAACTTCTTAAGTTACTTGCTGTGATTACATGTACAAAAATCTACCACTTTAGTGTAATAAAATACTGCAGATTCATAATAATAAAAGGAGAGAGAAGAATAGTAAATAAAAAGCGTGTACAATGAGTAAATATCGGATGGGTTGGGCGGGTTTTAGATTTACGGGTTTTAGGTTTAAAAATAATACCTATACCCGTTTGTGAAATGGGCGTAACCGAGTTCATGGGTTTACAGGTTAATTGAATTAACAGATTAATCATTTGATTCAATCAACAATTTTCTTTTACCCGTAATATATATATACTAGTAAAAAAATTACGTGCAAGACACGTATATAGCATTTGTCTAAAAATTGTAGATAAGAAAATTAATGATAGTCATTGGTAGATTTCAATCTTCATTTGCTTCGATAGAGACAATAGTGTAATTTTTGTATTTTGCACTTTTCATTCTAGCCGAGTCCGCATATATCTAGATTGTCCATTTTTTCGTTGATAAATTGAATATGGTAGTGTCGACAAAAAGTGAAAACCATGTTTAACAAAAAGTGATAGTATTCTATAACAAAATACTATTAAATTATTTTAAATAATATATTTTATTAAAATAAAACTCTATGCAATTAAAATTTTATATTTATCTTTACTCAAAAAGAAAAAAAAAAATTGATAAAAAAAAAGAAAAAAAAATGAAAAGTTTCTATTATGGCGGTGTTCCTGCAAATAGTTATTTATTTTCATTTAAGATGATTAGACATGGTGTGCATAATTAATTTAATTAAAAAAATTTACTTATGAAAGACAAGTAAAATTATTTTATTTCTTTAAAACTACACCTCTGCAGTATAATCCATTAATTGGACACCAGTACACGAAAATATTTTTTCCTGTGAAAAAAAAATAATTAAAAAATTAATTTTCTTTTTTCTTAAGATAAAACGAAATTAGGGTAAGTAATTTTTTTTTTTGTTTTGATATTATTTTTATAATATTTTTTAAGATCATCAAAAAAAAAAAAATTAAAATATCAATGTATATTTTTGTAAAGGATAATTTTATAATTTTTTTGACTCATGTGAGCTAATTAAACGTATTCATAAGATCAAATTTTTAACATAATCCAAATATAGAATATAACAACATGTTTTTTTATGTGAAGGTTAAACATAACAAATGGCATAGTTTAGTCTCCGTATAACCAGGGACGGAGGGACTTAGGCCATAATGTAGGCTTAAGCCCTCACTCATATATATAAAAAAGCTTATACATTATATATATTAGTTTAATTTATTTAAGTTTTTGTTTTATATATTAAGCCCTCATTCAATTTGCATATTAAACCGACACTCACTTTATTTCTATCCAATTCTAAATGTCAACATATTAAATTATATCACTAAAATTTAACACAACTTTTATAAAACACTCAACATTTATTTTTTGTTGCTAAATACATATGTAATACTCTCTTTAACATTCCTTTTATTTCATTTGAATTTTTATTATTTTTTAAAATAAAAATTAAAATCATTTGATTTAATTTTTATTCAAGCCCTTGAAAAATAAAATATTCAAGCCCTCAGTCAGATAAAGTTCTGGCTTCGTCACTGCGTATAACACAACAACGATGTGAGTTCATTAATTTTGATAGAAACAATGCAGATTTGAAAAGATTTAATAAGGAGACAAAAATCCCAAAATGTTAGAAAATGAAAAATTAATCTTAAAAATTGGGGTATGATTTACGAATAAAAAGAAGACCCAATTCGATCAGAACCTGAAATTTGGGGACGATTTTTTTTAAGGTTCAATTTATTATATATATATATATTTTTTTAATTTCTAGAGTTATAGGTGTGATTGTATATAGAGTTGAAATATGCTAAATATCAGTTCAAATATTAATAGGATTTGTTTTATTATTATTTTATTATATATAAATAATATTTTATTATTTTATTAAATAAAAATAAAAAGTCACCCATGAATTTCTTATAAATCAAGAATTTCAGTTATATAGACACACTTTATATAGATTAGATATATAATTTTTTTTTTCAACTTTATTTATATATGAGATTAAGCATGCATCTTAATCTATTCTTTAAAAGAAAAAAAAAAGTATTAACTCCAAATCTAAAGTACAAAAGTGAAACCAAAATCAAACAAACAATTATTACAAGTCATTCATCAAACTTCATGTTCATGATAATAAAAATCTAAAGTTTATAATCCATACTACATACTCCATACTTCATAGTCCATACATAATACATATTAGTACAAACATATTATTACGTACTCCATATTCATAATATCTAAACTAAAAAAGTGTTTATAAATTCAATGTCCACATTAATCATTTATAAAATAAATATTATATAATGGCTTGGCTCTTCAAATTTTAAATTTGAAAGTTGTTGAGTGACATGGCTTTGTTTTTCTCTTTTTTCCATCGTGATATCATCCGTATTTTAAAGTTATACATCTTTCTTAATCAATAATCGAAGAAATAAAATCTTAAAAAAATATGTTTTAAAAAGTATTTACATGAAAACAGTGTTTTTGGAGACACGCGTACATAAACAACAGTGCTAAAGGAAATTAGATGGACCACGACATTTTTAGAATAAAGATTAAAGAAAGAAATTTTTTACACCGCATACTAAATTTTTTATTTTTTATATCTTTTTTATTGAAGATTTTTTTCTAAAAATATTGTGTTTTTTTTAAAAATACTGTGTAAGTTTTATACTGTGTACTGTGTTAAGTTTTCACTGTTGTTTTACGATTGTTTTTTAATTGTTCTACTATTATTTTTAATTGTTCTGTTTTATTATTTTATGGTTGTTTTATAAAAAGATAGTATTTTTGTAAAAAAAATTCGTGTGACAGTAAAATTGTAAATTTTTGCCTAAAATCCAGTATTTTTGTAAAAACCTAAAAAGTCGAATTGTATTGTGATAAGTTGAAAAATATTTCTTTTTTGTATCCATTAATCAAAAATACCCTCATATTATTTTTGATTAAAATATACCCACTTTTTTGAGTGGATTACCTAATATATCCTCACTCTCTACTTAAGTCTAGCATATAATTTACATAACCTAAAGGGGCTAATAGGGACATCATAAAACAAGTAAAAATTAAAACAAGTAAAATAAAATGGGCATACAATGTAATTTCCTCTATTTTTATTATTGTATTTGTCTTTGGGTTTGAAGCCCTTATCAAAGAAAATCAAATCAGTTTGGGTCCAGAAAAATAGTGGTATTACAGATACCTTCTCAAGGGAAGGCCTTACTCTATTCAAAGCCCATCTGGTAATTAGCAAGCCAAAGCCCAATTTCCATTGGGGTGTAGATTCGTTGATTAGCCATATATCTGTACTTTTTTGGGATTTTTACATTTGACACCTTATTTTAAATCTAATTTTTAAAAATGACGTGAATATTTCTTTTACTCTTTTCTTTAAGTGTATCTAACGTTTTTATTTGTTGGCATTATTTCAATAACATGTAATCTCAATTGCAAAAAAAAAAATACTATGACCCTTTTTTTTTTTCTTTCCTTTTATTAATAGTATATAACTGAATACATATACACGGTACTCTTGCTAATATGGAACGTTATTATTTACTAATCATTTGTATAACGTCATTTTTGTAAATAAATTATTGATTATGTATATTATTAAAAAAATCCCTACTTTTTTTCGGGATTATTTTATAAATACACAAAAATAATAAAAAAATTACAAAAATACAGTTTTACGGAATTTTAAATATTTTTACGATTTTTTTGATTTTATTTACAGAAAATACAACCTTTTTATGTTGTACTCTTGTTAATTTGTTGTTGATTTTTTGTTATCTGTATGTTATTTTTTGTTGTTGTTTTGATGTTATTTAGATATTATTTTCATGTTACTTTTATGTAGAAAACCGTAAAAATATATATAAAAAAATTTAAACGTAAAAAATGTAATTTTTTACTAAAAAAAAAAAATATATCTTATATAATTATCTTTTTTTTTTAAGAAATATATATATATATATATATATATGTACTTGGAGTATGGATTTTTTTTTAAAAAAAATTGATAAATATGGAGAAATCGTTATTTGAGTTAACATATTGTGTTTTTTTTTTTTTTTTTTTTTTTTTTTTTTTTTCAATTTAAGTTAATTTTATGAATTTATATTTCCATATTTCAAAATGTTTCAAAAATTATTCCAATTTTAAAAAACTTATTACAAAGACTTAGAAAAAAAAAACTCAAATAAATAAAAGAGCTCGTACTATCTCTCAGTGACGGACCCAAAATTTTTAATTCTTGGGAGCTTAATTATTATAAAAATATTTATTATTTACTTTATATTAAAATTATAATTATTTTATGGGAGCTTTTTACTATTTTGTTATATAATTATTTAATTAAATAGAAGATATTTAATTTTTTTTAACACTAATATTTTTTTACTGGGGGCTATAAACCCCACACTTTCATTACTGCATCCGTCTATCCTCTCTCTACGATTTAAGTTTTCTACGTTACATATATTAGATTGCCTTTTTACATAGTCAAGTTATTTTATGAAGCATAACATGCATATTAAGTTATTTTTTTTTCATGTAAATAAATACATAATTTTGTAAGAAAAAAATACATAAATTAAAAGATAATTTATGCAATGTCTATGCCTTTATCAGGCTGTTTAAAACCGAAAGTCATGGAAGCTTTGGCTTTAATGTACGCTCTTCAATGGCTTAACGATCACCATTTACCACTGCACTACATTGAAACACTCTTTGCTTGTGGTTAAGGGGCTGCAATCTTCTCAAGCCTACATATCTGACTTCTATAGTTTGTTAGTTAATATTTCTCATTTAGCGTCCAATTTCCCTGGAGGAAATGCCTCATCTCCTAATGCCTATTGTATTTTAACTATGGTTTTAATATAATAGTATTTTGTCCCCTCGAGGACATCCGATAATATAATAGTATTTTTATCTAAAAATAAAATAAAATTGATGGTATAGATTATTTTATAAAACAGAATAGAATGCTATAATATAGACATTAGGTTATCTTTCTACATAATCAGTGTAAGAAATTTAGTTCTAATATATAAGAATTAACCTTTATAATTCTAGCTTCAAGATCATATTTAAACAAACAAATGTTAAATCAAAACAAACAAATCATCATATTATTAAAGAATCAAATAAAATTTTATAAAAACACTTAAAAATTTAATATAACTATATGTCCAACCACAAATTCTAAAAAGAAGTATAATAAACTTTGCTAATGCATATGCCACATCATTGGTAACACAGTTTTATAATTTTATGACGTACTCGTTATTAATATTACAGATTTAGTATTGACCTCGCTATGTCTGTTTTGCAATGCAGCTTAGATTATTTTATTAATTAACTACAAAAATTATAATTTTTATACGTACATATAAATCATGTATCTATAATAGGATGCTTTTTTGGTCTTCATGTTAAGGACACTTTATTACACATTTATTAATGATCTAATGGTGGCAAGAACATAAGGAGTATAATAGTGAATATGGAATTTATTACAGGATTACATACCTCTTCAAATTTTTTAATGAAATTTTAATACTTATTCTTTTTTTTTTTACTTTATGCAACTTTTTCTCCTAATTTATTTATTTATTTTTTAATTTTTCCTTTTTAATTAAAAAATAATCAGTAAAATTTATTTTTATTTTCAAATGGTTAATTCAGACTTTTTTTTTTCTTTTAAAAGAAAAATATTTTCATGATGGTTTAGAAAAAGATAAGTTGATCTAATAAAAATTAGTGCACCTCTCTCGGTAGATCCCTTATTTTGGCATCCAAAAAATATTTCTAATTTTTTCAGTGAACCACTTGTAAATTTTTAGAAAATTTCAAATAGTTTATAATGTTGAATTAAGGTTCAAATATTTTGTTGCACGCGCGACTATTTTTTCTTATAAACGCGGTAATCAACTGTTTGAATTTTATTTTCGACTCTCTAAACTAATCAGAATTTTATGAAAATTTACAGGTGGTCCTAAGTACTACAATGTACACGATCAAGAAAAAAAATAATTTAAAAACTCTCATAGATGCCAAAACATAGAAGAGGGTCTATCGAAACAACCCGAGGTACGATTATTTCTAAAATATTTTTCTTTTTCTAAATTAATTTGTTATGATGAATTCTATTGAAATCTTCTGTAGTACACCTTTAAAAGAGTGTTCTGGTAGACCCTATATCTGTTTTGGCATTCAAAAAAGATTTTTAGTCTAATTTTTTTATCATGATCGTGTATGTTATATTTATGTAGGATTACCTGTAAATTTTTAGAAAATTCCGAATAGTTTATAATGTTGAAAATAAAGTTCAAATAGTTACTTAATATGTGTGTACATTATATCAAATAGTTACTTAATATGATCGTGTATGTTATATCAAATAGTTACTTAATATGTACGTACAATAAAATATTTAAATCTTATTTTTGACATTATAAACTACATGAAATTTTTTGAAAATTTATAGGTGGTCTTAAAATATACAACGTACACGATCACGATCATGAAAAACAAATAGATTAAAAAACTCTCTTGGATACCGAACCAGATTGTGAGTTTAACAAGATAATCCTTCCAAATGATTATGAAATATCGCTAAATATTTGTAAAGCACCTCATAAAAATAGATTTTTTTAATTAGTTATTTAATTTATCTGTTATATTTGACATAAAATTTATTGATACTTATATACTTGTTTTGATTTATTGGAAACTAAAAACAAAAATCTGTAGATACTACATTTTTTTTTTTCAAATAATTATCTTTTATTATAATATTTATATTTAATTAGAAAAAATTATGAATATTACTGTTTTTTACTTTTTATTTGTTATGTAGTCTTTTTTTACAAGAAAAAAGACATAATTAGGAAAAATAATTTATTTAAATAATTAATAGTATGATTTTTTTCTAAAACTTTTTTTTTTAAGTAAGAAACTTACTTTTTAATTGCAACAAATTAATTATAAAAAGGAAAATTGGAGAAAAAAATCATGTTCCAATAAAAAAACATTGTTTATGTATGTTAAAAATTATTACTTATGTAATAATAAATAAATAAATTAATAAAATTCTTTTAAAATAATAAAAAAAATATAAATAAAATATGTAAATAATTACTTTTTAGTGAAATTTTTATATATAAAACTTTCAATAAAATTAAATAAAATAATAACAAAAAAAATACAAGAACATTTATTTTTATATTTCTTAACTTATTGTCAATAATTAAAATTTTAAAAATATAAATTATTGTGATTTTATTGGATTCCGTAATTTTTTTTATATTTGTAAAATATTTTTAGTATCAAAATATTTAATTTAATGCATTGAGTTATACAATATTTATTTTGTACTTTCAAAATTCATCTTTTATTAATAGTTACAAAAAGTCACAATGTTATAAGGACAAAACAAGAGTACCTACTATAAAAATTTTCTATATATATATTTATAGGGACATGATTTTGTTTCACGGAATGTATTCCATAGTATATTAAATGGGTCTCACGGTACGTTACCATTTTTTTACCCTAATTACCCTTAGATCAACCTCAACCCTCAGATCAAATAACTCCCCATCTAACGGATGTCGTACATCACGGAATACATTCCGTGAAAGTATATCACGGGACAAAATCGTGTTCCTATATTTATATTTCCTTAAGAAAGATGTGAGAGAGAGGTGGCCGGGCTTTAAATGTCGGGGTCCGGGGAAGAGCAGAGGTACCCTTTTGTAGGGTGTTCATTAATTATTAATATCTTCACAAGTTTTCACCCTTAATTATTTTTTTCCTTCAAAAATAGAAACAGGTGTTGTGTTAAGGATCCTTACAACCAAAAAAAAAACAAAGTGTTGTGTTAAGGGTATTTGTTTAATTTAAGTGATCAGTAGTGGTTTTGTCTGTTATCTCCATTTGGCTTTATTATGATTAGTTTAACTAGACAATAATGGCATTAGGTGTTTACAATTATTAGGTTCTGGTGGAATGTTTGGAGAGAAATGGAGAAGATTTTTCTCGAAACTGAAATATAATAATTATATAGTAAAGTTCAAACAAGGGCTGTTTTTGCTATGGTTGCTAATTATTATATAATCCATAAATTATAGATCTGAAACCCCTTAATTTGATGCATACAAAATTATATATTATTATAAAGTAGATAAAGACGAACCCTTGATGAAATCATATATACCATTAATAGAACAAAATCTCTTTATCAATATAAAACACAAATATTAAGTGATTAATAAAGAGCCGATCAAACAATATAAAAAAGGTGTTTCTATCGGTAGTTTGGTACCTTCCGTTTTTATCTTCACACTCTCTTTTTAAATTGATTAATATATTTTTTTAAAGTATAAATTTTTATAAATTAAAAAAATTACTTATTAATTTTTTATTTTTTTTTAAAAAATAATATTAAAAGTTTTAAAAATTAAAAAAAAAATAAATATAAAATTTAAAAATATTAAAATTTAACATACTTCTAATATTAAAAATAACATAAACAATATATTAATATTTATATATATTTAAATCAATAAAAAATTAGTATAAGTTTATTTAATCTAAAACAAATAATATTAATATTTATATATATTTAAATATGATTATTTCACAAATACAAAAAAATTGATTTATCAAAAAAATAAATATACAAAAACAACAAAAAATTACAAAAATACGGTTGTATGGAATTTTAAATATTTTTACGATTTTTATGATTTTATTTACAAAAAAACGATCTTTTGATGTATTTTTATATTGTACTCTTGTTTATTTGTTGTTATTTTATTATTATTTTGATATTATTTTTCTATTACTTTTATGTAGTTTACTTGTTATTTTGGTGTTGTTTTTATTAAACACCGTAAAAATATAAAAATCTTTGAACTTTAAAATGTAAAAAATTTACAAAAAAATAGTATATTATGTAATTATTCTTATTTAAATTAATCTAAAATAAATAATATTAATATTTATATATATTTATAAAACTAACTATTAAATCTAAATGAATATTCTTAAAATATTCTTTAAACAAACAAAAACAGTTAGTAAGATAACTATATTTTATGTATAAAGATTTTTTTTTTTTTTTTTTTTTTTTTAAATTTACATAAATTTCCTTATATTATATAGGGTTAATATTTTTTTTTTTTTTTTTTTTTTTATGAATCAGAGAAGTTGTATTGCTCAAAAACATGATTTACAAGCTATTAGAACCCAACAAGGGCCAAAGACAATCTATAAAAGTATAATACATGCTAGCTTAATTCTTTTATAACCTATACTCTTCCTATTTACAAATTTTGAAACCATTCTTTGTCCCTTTCCTTGACTTTCCTAGGCCAACATAGAGTGATTCTTTGTTTGGCAGTGTGCTTGATTTTCTTGATTAAGCATTCTCTACCCTCATGTGATTCTCCCAAATTCTGGTGTTCTGGGCTCTCCATATAACATACAGAAGGCAATCAATTGAGGCTGCAAGCGCTTGTTTCTTGAATTTACTTTAGTTCTTCCTATCCACCTTATAAGTCGTGGCAATGAAACAGTTGCAGCATGCCATTGTAGCCAAGCTTTTAGGGCATTTAAATATTCTGCTGCAACATAACATTCAAAAAACAAATGGCTGCTTGTTTCTCTGTGTTGGCAGCATAATACACAATGATACTCCACTATTATTCCCATCTTTAACAACCTATCTCTAGTTTTGAGCCAATTTTAAATTGCTATCCAAGTGATGAAGCTATGTTTGGGAGTGTTCAATCTCCCCCAAACTTGCATGGCTCCATGTCACTTTTCCCTGCTTTGGCCAGAGGATATTATATCCTTTAGATACACAATAGGGTTGTATTGATACTTGCTGACCTGCAGTAAGATCTCTGAATTGGTCTTTTAATGTTACAAGTCTCCTCCAATACCAACTGCCTTGGTCAGGAGACTTGTAACTCCACCAATCCGCATTTTTGATGTAAACACAGTGGATCCATTTCATCCACAAACTATCTTCCTTATTTGAAATGGCCCAGATGTACTTTCCCATGGCTGCCTTGTTCCATTCATCTACCTTCCTGAACCCGAGCCCCCCAGTTGCTTTGGGCTGACACAAATTGTCCCAAGCTATAAGACCAGGACCAGCTGCCATAGCCTGACCATTCCACAAGAAATTCCTACATATTGCTTCAATATTGTTCACTACTTTTTTAGGTAAGATCATTACCTGTGACCAGTAGGCATGTATTTGTTGGATTTTATGCCCTAAATAAAACTTTTTACAATCTGATTAGTTATCAATATAAGAAATTAGAAGTGATTGATGTTTGCATGAATTTGACATGCTAATGGTTTAATACGTTTATTACATTCACACACACAAAATCAGTTAAATCCAGATCATATGTTTATTCACAATTACAGTATCGTCAACACAGTGGAATGTGATTGTGATCATATGAATCAAAAGACTTGGTCCCTGTTTCATCAGTGTTATTGGATTTACACTAATGTGATAATCAACGATGATGTGTACTTACACTTGGAGTAAGTGTTATGTTCTTTCCAGGACATTAGTAAAGTATACTAGTTTCGAATGTATGGAGTATACATTGGACTGGACCGACATTGCAACTAAGTTAAGATATTACAAACTTACCGTTATACATATCTTTCCAAGTCAATATCAGTAGTTGATCTTAAGATTAAAAGAATCTAAATCCTGATATGCTTGGGCTCAACTCAGGAGTGCTATTCATGTTCTTTGATTTATTAGTTAAGCCTACTTTTGGGTCAGGGTGATACGTATATTTTGGGAACATGATAGTATGATTGAGTGGGAGTGCTGAACATAAATATGGAATCTATAGCTTCTACTGGTGTATAGAAGTCAAGTGATGATTCCCTTCGAGCTTAGCAAATAGAAGTAAATGGATGAGCTCTTGTTTAACTGACTAATTATTAGATCACTAAACACCATTTACAGGTAGCTAAGTGTTTTAAGGGGAAAAATACATTGAGGGGTGAGAACGGTAAAGAAATCCCATCTCGATGTAGATCATCTATATAGAGGATCTTTAAATCACAATAAGATTATAACAATGGTTAAATGAGATATCATATTGATATCGTGGAACATACAATATGCTCTATATAAGTCTGAGAGTGCAATTCTAAGTTCTAAGAGTGGATTCAACGAAGAATTAATAAGTAGGAATTTACTTGGTAAATTTGGTTCACTTATTGGAAGCTCAGGATATAGATCCATGGTCCCCATTCTAGTTGAGAATATTCTGCTTGTAAGACTCATTAATTGATTCGTGATTGATCAATTATAATTTTAAAGTTGGACTATGTCTAATTTTATGAATTTTCACTAAGCAGGGGTGAAATTGTAAAGAAAAGAGATTCTAGGTTTATTTATTTATTAATGAACTTTATATGTCTAATTAATAATTAAATTAAATGACAATATTATTTAATAATCTATTTTAGTTATTAAATAATTAGTTTTGGCATTTAAAAGGTTAGAATTGGAAAATTGGCGTTTTTGAGAAAATAGAGATAAAATTTGATAAAACTGCAAAATCAAGTGGGGCTCACTATAACACCTTGGCCGACCACTTAAATGAGGTTTTTAAATTAATATTTTCATTATTTTAATGCCAAATAATTCCTAACCTAAACCTAGTAGTTGCCTATAAATAGAAAGTGATGGCTCAGTCACAATAAGGCTTTTCATTAGTAATCTGACAGAAATTTCTCTCTTCAGAAAAACTGAGCCTTCCCCACTTTCTATACCTAGCCGAAACCCTCTCTCTTCTTTTCTCCTTCATCAATTTCGACCCTAGTGAAAGAGTGAGTGCCCACACACAGCAAGCAGTAACTCAATCATAGATTGGAAGACTGTGAAGGATCAAACTTGAAGAAGAAGGACATTCGGGCTCAGATCTTGATTATACTCTGCTACAGAAAGGATACAAGGGTTAGAGATCTGAGGGAAAGGAGACATTAATTCCGCTGCATCAATGTAAGGTTTTCTTAACTTTATATGTGTTTAATTTATTGTTTTAGAAAGTTCATATTTAGGGTGTTTAAACAACATACTTGTGAGTAGATCTAAGATCCTGGTAAAATAAATATTCCATCAACTGGCCTCAGAGCCATGGTAATTGATTTACCTGCATGAAATTTGGACTTTAAAACGATTGTTTGTTTGTTTGTTTTTGGATGGTATCATGTTGTATTGAGTGTTATTTGATGATTGATTGAAGTTTGTAAATTTTCGTGAAAAATAATTGCGATTCTGTTTCTGGGATTATTTTTATTGGATAGTATGGAAAAAATTAAGCAAGTTACTTTTTTACAGAACTCAATTTCGATTTAATTTGAATTAGTTATGATTTTTTGAAGATTCAAAAAAAAACGGAGTTGTGCTGAAATTTTCCAGCGATCGCGAAAACTGTCCGTACAGCTCACAATTTTTATGTTTTACTTCGATTTTTCATGCTTTTTCATGGAATTAACTTCCGATTTTTTTGTGTAGTTTTGTATTTATATATTTACTATTCCTAATTCAATTCTAATTATCATTATGAATTAATTTAATATTTTTTAAATTTAATTCAAGATATTAGTGTAATTTGAATTTTAAAATAGTAAATATCAATCTTATTGCTTAATTATCTATCTTATTTTTAAATTTGATTATATCTTATCTTATTTTTAAATTTAAGGTCAGATTTTAAATATATTTAAATTAAATCTTTTTTAAATAATTTGACCTTATTTAAATTTAAAATAAGATAACCATAATCATGTAATTTTTAAATAGATGTAAGATATTTTGCTAACTTTTAAATTTTGTTATTTTATTTATTTAAATTAAATTTAAAATCTGAAAAAGATATTTAATTTATCTTTTCTAATTTTTATTTAATTTTTATTTATAAAATAACATTTAAATTTTAAAAGTAGTTAACAAATTTTGAAATGATATTTAGGTTGTTGAAACCTAATTTTTCAAAATTGTAGGTTTAATTTTAAATATTTTTTAAAATAATTTCGAAATTTAAATTAATAATATTTTTTTTTAATTTCGAAAATAAATATTTATTTTATTTATTTTATTTTATTTTCGAAAATTTAAATTATTTATTTTTTTTAATTAAATATTTTTTTATTTAATTATTAATTTCGAAATTCATTTATTTAAAATTAAATAAATTCTACTTCCAACTATCCAGCTAACCTTGTTGCAGGAGTATGTGGTTTTAGCTTGTGTGTAAGTTTTCAAAACCTATTATTACTTGATTGCAAATAGCCATGGTTACTTTTTGCCAGATCTAATGATCTGATGGCTCCCTTGGTTAAGTTAATAATTTGTAACAGGTAAATTTTACAATCTTCTTTCATCTGTGTATGACCTAGCAACATGATAGGATCCATCCAAGTGTGTACCTGTGTGAGCCTATGTGTTTATTTTATTATATAGATGCATATAGGTTGTTGCTAAATAAAATGCCACACCATGATAGATTTTATTTAGGTCCATCTAGTTATTGGACCTATTCAATTAATAACAGTTATTTATTTTAAGGTTAAATTCCTCTCTTTTGGGCCTTGTGTGAGAGTTGGGAGCCATAGAAGTGGGTACGACATACTGAACCCAGCACCCCCTCACATGAACTACCCCAATTGTGAAGGCCCATTTGCCTAATTTGAATAACTGTACTAGGTTAATTATATTAGTTTGACCTAATAAAATTGAATTAGCAACATAATTAACTTTTAAAATATATGAAATTTATTTTCATTTTAATATTTTAAAGTTAATTTTAAGAAAAACACTTTTAGTTTAGATATTATTTCTAGACAAACTATTTGTATTTTTCTTGTATTTAATTAAATATAGAATTTTAACTAACTAGATTCTTTCTGGAGCTTATTTAATTAAATATTCCTATTTAAGTTATAAATTAGTTGTAACAACTGATTTTTCTTATCTAACTTAAATTTGAATATTTGATTTAAATTTTAAATCAAGTTGAGGAATCCTAGGCATTAGTTATTAAAGATTCTTAAGATATTTTTTAAGTTAATATCTTTTCGAATATTAACTTAAAATGGAATATTTTAGATATTTTTTAGGTTAATATCTTTTCGAATATTAACTTAAAAAGATATCTTCAAATTAAGTGGTTATAACTTAATTTTTGATATTTAATTAAATCTAAATTTGAAATTATTTAAGTTTTAGATTTTTTCTATATAACTTAAATTAGATATTTTTCAAATTTTTGAAAAGATACTTAGTCAAATAAGATATTTTCTAGATAGTAATTTCTAGACTACTTATTATTTCTGATATTTAAATAGGAAAATATCATACTTTGTGAAATTAATTATTTAAATAATTAATTTTGGTACAATTTTATTAAGTATGTTTTTCCTTGTATTAAACTAGAAATTAAATAATTAAGTTTTCTCTACACTTAATTATTATTTCTTGAATTTAATACATTTAATTAACTTGAAAAATCTAAATATCTAAGTTGATTTTCATCATGATACTTAAATATTTATTGATTTTTCATGACACTTAATTAAATAGAAAATTATTTTTAAGTTGAAATTTAATTTTTCAACTTAAATTTAAATAATTTTCAATATATATTTTTTCTTTTTTTTCTTAATCAATTTCGAAAAATTGCATTTTATTTATGCAATATTTTTCGAATTTTAATTTTGAAAAATAGATTGAGTTGTAAATTAATTATTTATTTTAATTAATTCTTGGACCAACTACAATCAATGATTTTTTCATTTAATTGATTAATTTAAAATAAATGAATTTAAAAAATATATCTATATATAATATTAGAAATTGAATTAATTAGTCAAAAGAATATCTAGATAGGTGATATTTTTTCTTGAAGTATTTCTTTTCTATTTTTATTATTTTCGAAAATTGTATTTTTTATATACTTTAAATTTTCGAACTCAATAAATATATTCTCAAAGGAAATTTTTAAGTTGTTAATTATTTAATTTAATTCAACTTAAATTAATTTCCTTAATATTTATATTTAAGATTATTACTAAGATGGAAATAATTAATTTTATTTCAATCACCATCTAAGTATAATTTTATAAATATTATATTAAATTCTTATTTTTGAATTTCAATTCTAAATTTCAAATTTAATGAGAATTTATTTATTAGAATAATAAAGAAAATACATTTTAAAGAATGAGCTTTATTATTATTAAGATATTCGATCTCCATTGTGGGTTTTACACCGCGTTTGTTTTAGTGAGTAATCCTCCCTAATGGAGGAACGTTCATTAGCAATTTCGCACCGTTTAATCTCACATGATAAGTAGTTTGTAAGTGTTTTATATGGTATAGATCACCCTAATGGTGGCGACCATATTTGACTTGCAAATTACGAAACAATGGTAGAAGCTCATAAGATAGAATAGCTTTGACTCTCGCCTAAACGGGACAACACTGGATTCCAATCTTGATTGAATAAAAGGTTGCTAGAATGTTTAACATTTTAGATGAGCTGACAACTCTATTCAATGGATGGTAGCTTTGACTCTCGCCTAAACGGGACACTGATATCAGTTTGTTGAAAAACCTTGGAAATTATTTAGGATTGAATTTTTTTTAGTATTTTCTCATATCATTCCTACTTGCTATGTGCTTATAATTTCTGAATTGATTTTGTGTTAAACCATTATTAATTTCTATTTGTTGATTTCTATTATTTTGAAGTATCCTGTATTATCAAAATGAATCCCATGTTATCACTGTTGACTGAAAACAAGCTGAATGGATCTAACTTTAATAAGTGGAATGAGAACATTAATATTGCTCTCATAGGAGAAAGTGCCTTGTTTGTTTTAACTGAGCCGTCACCTGAAGTGCCTGGTGACAATGCTTCCAAAGCTGTGAAAGAAAAGTATGAGCGTTGGCAGAAAGAAAATGACAAAGCTCTATACTTTATGCTTTCTAGCATGGTTGACACCCTCAAAACTCGGTTTTCTAAAACTGAGAAGGCTGCTGAAGTTATGACGAAGTTAAATGAGCTATTCGGTAAGGCATCACTTCAGTCACGCTTTGACGCGACTAAGAAGTACATTAATGCACGGATGGAACCTCATCAAAACGTGCGTGACCATGTTCTCCTCATGTCAAGTTATTTCCAAGAAGCCCAGGATCATGGTGCTGAAATGGATAGTGCTACTCAAGTAAGTCTTATCTTGAATAGCCTGACTCCAGCATTTCTACCATACACATCAAATTATGTCATGAATAAGAAGGAAATTGACTTTCATGAATTAGTCAATGACCTTCAAACTTATGAAAATTTGATTGGAGGACCCAAGAAGAAAGGGAGTAAACCTCACAATCCTGGGAATGGTAATGGGACGATGAAACCTGAAGCAAATGTTGCATCTGCTTCGAAGCCCAAATCGAAGAAGAAGTGGAACAACACCAAGAAACGAACAAAATCCATGAAGAATAAAAAGGCTGTTCCTTCTGGTGATGCTACACTTAAAGGAAAGTGTTTCTACTGCAATGAAAAAGGTCATTGGAAATCTCAGTGTCCTAAACTTCTTGCAAAGAAACAAGGTATTTCCATTTATAAACTTTAAGAGTTTTAGTGAATTATTATCCAATTGGATTTATGATTCTGGACTAACTTTGTTTATTTGTTTTCTTCTTCTTATAGACCAAGCTACTTGAACTCAATTGAGTTGGATCAGAAAGCTGGACCAAAGGGTGAAATCGTCCAGATGAAGATGAAGCTCTTCAATTTATTTTTGAATTAATTGTTTTAGTTTAAAGACAATTTGGATTTCAAATTTTAGTTAGGGATATTTATCCCTGTTTTTCTCATATTGTTGCAATATTTTTTTTTTAATATTAATACAGTTTCTTTATTTTCGAAATCACCATTGCAATTTATGAGATTGAGCTTCATTTATTTTATCTTCATCAACTATTACCACATTATATTTATATGATTGTATGTGTAAGTGTTTTTATTATTGATGCAAATTCTATAATATTTACAACTCTTCATAGAGTTATATTAAATAAACACTAGAAATTATTTCTATGTTTATTAATAATTGTTCATTCTAATACAATTATTAAGAATTTGTTTAATAAAAGGATCTTTTGATCTGATAGGGGTGGAGAAAAGTTAAGAAAACTATGCAGTTCAACGATCTTTTATATCTAATGAACTCTGGATAGTATTCAACTCCACATAAACTCTATCACACTAAGAGAATAATGATCTTTACAACCTTTAGGGGTGTTGTCTATTCCACAATTTCCTATGTAACACATATCTTATTTAAACATGGAAGTAATATGATGAGTTAGCTGTTGTCAATATAAATTCTTGATCTTGATTGTATGTTCCATTTCGATTTTACTGTTGTAAGTAAAAGTTTGATACCTTTGAAAGTTCTTTGTTAAAGTTTCACACTACCTTAATTGAGTGGGAGAATTTTAAAGTTCTATACCCATCTTCATTAGGTTGATATTTGTGATAGGTACTTAAGAACACTACTGAAAAGCAAATCTAACAATTCACATGGATAGGAATAGCTTATCAGAATTATGAGAATAAGATAAAGAGCTCTAGTTCAGTCCATTCGAATGACTTGAACCAAGAATTCTTAATCCTCATAAAATTTGATGGTATCTTAATTTTGATTACTTTATCTCTGGCATGTATTTTTCACTTCAAATACTAGTCTGCTATGTTGATGACTTAGTCTTAACTTAAAGTTTTAAGACTAATACAAAAGTCACAACTAGGTAACTCTCTAAACAATAACAGGTTAAGAGTATTATTTAACCAGACATCTGCTATTGAGTGGGAGCTATCTGAGATGTAATCAAATAGGGAACATTAGAAGATATTCAAGAAGGATTTATGAAAGTGATCTATATGTTAGATATTAAGGAACTGTGTATCAGTTGTCTTTGTATCTCACCATTTAATTTCGAAATTCTTGAGATGGTGCTTACTTTGGGGGTGGAGGAATTATTGAATAATAATTCAAGCTCTACCAGAGAAGAATTGTAACTTGGTCTATTCGAAAATACCAGAAAGTTATATCACTGAAGAAAAGTCTACACTGTATTATCTCAATTACATATTTTAAAATATGAGAGATATGTCTTCTGTTTATTCAGATGTACTTTTCAAACAGTAAAAGATTTCAGTATCCCTTGATGAGTAAAGCATATAGTAAAGGATGTTTCATAAGAGTTCTTATGAACTAGTTTCCAGAAGTTTGGGTGGATTCAAATATACTACACTTGATCTGAAGATCAAGATATCAGATTGACCTATTTGCACAGTTTGTTTTATATTAGTGCAAGTGGGAGTTTGTTGGGTTTTATGCCCTAAATAAAACTCTTTACAATTTGATTAGTTATCAATATAAGAAATTAGAAGTGATTGATGTTTGCATGAATTTGACATGCTAATGGTTTAATATGTTTATTACATTCACACACACAAAATCAGTTAAATCCAGATCATATGTTTATTCACAATTACAGTATCGTCAACACAGTGGAATGTGATTGTGATCATATGAATCAAAAGACTTGGTCCCTGTTTCATCAGTGTTATTGGATTTACACTAATGTGATAATCAGCGATGATGTGTACTTACACTTGGAGTAAGTGTTATGTTCTTTCCAGGACATTAGTAAAGTATACTAGTTTCGAATGTATGGAGTATACATTGGACTGGACCAATATTGCAACTAAGTTAAGATATTACAAACTTACCGTTATACATATCTTTCCAAGTCAATATCAGTAGTTGATCTTAAGATTAAAAGAATCTAAATCCTGATATGCTTGGGCTCAACTCAGGAGTGCTATTCATGTTCTTTGATTTATTAGTTAAGCCTACTTTTGGGTCAGGGTGATACGTATATTTTGGGAACATGATAGTATGATTGAGTGGGAGTGCTGAACATAAATATGGAATCTATAGCTTCTACTGGTGTATATAAGTCAAGTGATGATTCCCTTCGAGCTTAGCAAATAGAAGTAAATGGATGAGCTCTTGTTTAACTGACTAATTATTAGATCACTAAACACCATTTACAGGTAGCTAAGTGTTTTAAGGGGAAAAATACATTGAGGGGTGAGAACGGTAAAGAAATCCCATCTCGATGTAGATCATCTATATAGAGGATCTTTAAATCACAATAAGATTATAACAATGGTTAAATGAGATAGCATATTGATATCGTGGAACATACAATATGCTCTATATAAGTCTGAGAGTGCAATTCTAAGTTCTAAGAGTGGATTCAACGAAGAATTAATAAGTAGGAATTTACTTGGTAAATTTGGTTCACTTATTGGAAGCTCAGCATATAGATCCATGGTCCCCATTCTAGTTGAGAATATTCTGCTTGTAAGACTCATTAATTGATTCGTGATTGATCAATTATAATTCTAAAGTTAGACTATGTCTAATTTTATGAATTTTCACTAAGTAGGGGTGAAATTGTAAAGAAAAGAGATTCCAGGTTTATTTATTTATTAATGGACTTTATATGTCTAATTAATAATTAAATTAAATGACAATATTATTTAATAATCTATTTTAGTTATTAAATAATTAGTTTTGGCATTTAAAAGGTTAGAATTGGAAAATTGGCATTTTTGAGAAAATAGAGATAAAATTTGATAAAACTGCAAAATCAAGTGGGGCCCACTATAACACCTTGGCCGACCACTTAAATGAGGTTTTTCAAATTAATATTTTCATTATTTTAATGCCAAATAATTCCTAACCTAAACCTAGTAGTTGCCTATAAATAGAAAGTGATGGCTCAGTCACAATAAGGCTTTTCATTAGTAATCTGACAGAAATTTCTCTCTTCAGAAAAACTGAGCCTTCCCCACTTTCTATACCTGGCCGAAACCCTCTCTCTTCTTTTCTCCTTCATCAATTTCGACCCTAGTGAAAGAGTGAGTGCCCACACACAACAAGCAGTAACTCAATCATAGATTGGAAGACTGTGAAGGATCAAACTTGAAGAAGAAGGACATTCGGGCTCAGATCTTGATTATACTCTGCCACAAAAAGGATACAAGGGTTAGAGATCTGAGTGGAAGGAGACATTAATTCCGCTGCATCAATGTAAGGTTTTCTTAACTTTATATGTGTTTAATTTATCGTTTTAGAAAGTTCATATTTAGGGTGTTTAAACAACATACTTGTGAGTAGATCTAAGATCCTGGTAAAATAAATATTCCAACAGTATTTCCAATAGGACTGAGTTTATCAACACAGTTCTTGCTGCAAATGAGAGATTCTTTGAACTCCAGGTTCGAATTCTTGCTGTCATCTTCTCAGCAAGAGCAAAGCATTCATTCTTCTTAGCACAAATTGACACCCTTAAGTAATGGAAATGCATTTCTTTCAACGAAAATCCCGATGCTTCAAGTATTCTATTGACTTCATTACTGGCCATGTTGCTGCAATACACTGCAGATTTTTGAGGGTTTGGTTGCAGCCTTGAAGTTTGTAAAAAAAACTTTAATCCTTGCATCAAATAATAAACACTTTTGAACTCCCCTTTACTGAACAGAAGCACATCACCTGCAAATGTCAGGTGATTTATTTTAAGCTCAGAGCATCTCTCATGAAAAGAGAAGTCTTCCTTGTTGCCTACCACGTTCAATATCCTTGATAAATACTCCATCCCAATCACAAAGAGAAGGGGAGACATTGGATCACCCTGTCTCAATCCCCTATTCGATTCAAAAATCCATGTACAGAGCCATTAAACATAATGGAAAATCTAGGAGTTCTCACAATTCATAATCAAATTAGTGAAAGATTCAGAGAACTTTAAAGTCTGTAGCATCTCCTCCAAAAAGTCCCATTCGATAGTATCATAGGCTTTTTGTAAGTCTAATTTTATCAAACAATTTGCCTTGTTTGATTTCCTTCCATAGTGTCTCCCTAGATCTTGACAAATCATGATGTTATGCTCAATGAATCTGCCTTGAATAAATCCTCCTTGATTTTGAGAAACCAAGTCAGGTTGTATGAGCTTGATTCTAAACACAAAAGCTTAGTTGTAATCTTATACACAACATTGCAACAAGCAATTGGCCTAAAATCCTTGATAGAATTAGGACATTTAACCTTAGGCACCATTGTCAAAATAGTAGTGTTCATCTCCTTAAGTATTTTTCTTGATTCTAAAAATGATGTAACTGCTCTGTATAGGTCTTCCCTGATACACAATTTTTACTACAAGCGTACAGTGTTATTATAGTAAAGTTTTAATACTAAAAAGGTTGTCGAACCCACAAGGATTGATTATTAAATTTTACTAAATATTATACTTTTTAATTTTATACTTTAATTAGATAACACAAAATAAATTATAATTAAGAAATAAATAATAAGATAAATAAAAAAAATAAATAAAGAAACAACGATGTTTAATCAGAAAGTAAAAACCTAGAGCATTGATTTCCCCATTTCAAACTAGGAATCTCCATTTATTGATTATTTCAATTTATCCTATAATTTGTAGTTTCAAGAATCCTAATGTAACCTATTAACCTCTCTCAAGCAATGATAGATTTAACCTAGAATAACTCACATGATATCTTTATTCAATGTTAATCAAATAAGCACTCATAAAGCAATATGATTCTCTTTAAATGAAATTCATAGAATTAGTGGAATCTCTCAATCTCACACTTTTCCTATGTCACGGCCTAGGGTTCGGGTCGTGACATTTATTGTTTATTTTTTTAACTTAAATCTCATTTATTACGACTCAGTATTGGTTGACTAAATATCCAATCAACAATAATATAATCAATGATGATATTATCATCATTGATAGCCCAACAGTTTAAAAGAGTGAAATATTTAGAAAAATGCAGAAAGATGAAAGATCACAGCTCAAAGGAGTCTGTGCAGGAAACTTTTCATTTATAGAAGAAGCTGATACAATCAGTAATCAAAGATGACCACTCCAGGTCTTACACGTGTAGTAACAGAAAATACAAAAGGCATAATAATGACATCAGCATAATACAGAGCAAATCATTGGGGATTCTCAATTCTAACAACCTCCAGATTCCTGGGACCACAGGATATTCCTTATAGCAGAATTCAGTGCATTCCGTTATTCAATTCTTTTCACACCACCCCTCAAACTAATGGGTGAAGGTATCACTCTGAGTTTGTCAACTAAGAATTGAAATCTTGTGTGAGACAGAGCCTTGGTTAGACAATCGACTGTCTGGTCATGTGTTGGGACATAGCGAATTTCGATTTCCTTCTTTAGCACTTTGTCCCGAACAAAATGAACGTCAAGTTCGATGTGTTTGGTTCGAGCATGAAACACGGGATTAGAGGCCAACGCACTTGCGCTCATGTTGTCGCACCATATGATTGGGGCAGCTGCTATTCTGATCTTCATCTCTTGCAACAGTCCTTGAACCCAAGTGATCTCAGCTGCCAGTTGAGCGAGTGCCCTGTATTCCGACTTAGTACTGGATCGAGCGACTACTGTTTGTTTCTTTGAAGACCACGATATTAGTGTCTCTCCAAGAAATAGGCAGTAACCAGCTACAGATCGTCAATCATCTGGACATGATGCCCAATGAGCATCGGAAAAACCAGTTAGAACTAGACGATCACTAGGTGCAACATGTATCCCATGATGAATTGTACCTTTGAGATATCTCAAAATCCTCTTAGCTGCACTCCAATGAACTGTAGTAGGGCCTTTAAGAAATTGGCTGAGTTTGTTCACCGCAAAGGAAATATCAGGTCGTGTATGACTCAGATATTGGAGTGCACCTATTAGACTCCTGTATTCAGTGGCATTATACAGAGGTTGCCCATCATTTAGAGACAATGTCCTTCCTGCTGTCATCGGGGTAGGACCTGGTTTGACATTCTCCATGTTAAACCTCTTTAACAACTCTTGAATATACTTGCCTTGCGATAAATATATCCCTGTTGTATCTCTAAATACTTCTATCCCTAAGAAGTAGTGCAGAGATCCAAGATCCTTCAGTGAAAACATTTTGTTGAGTCTCGCAATAAACACTTCCAGCTCCTTTGAATTGTTACCCGTGACTACAATATCATCCACATATATCAATACCATTATCACATAGCTAGAGTGTTTCAGCATGAAGAATGAGGTGTCTGCCTTGGAATTTTGAAAATTCCAGCTTACGAGAGTGTTTCGCAGCTGATCATACCATGCCCGAGGCGCTTGCTTTAGGCCGTAGATTGATTTGAGAAGTTTCCAGACATGTTTAGGCTTGTCCTGATCTTCGAAACCTTGAGGTTGTACCATGTACACATCTTCCTCAAGGGTGCCATTGAGGAAGGCATTATTGATATCCAGTTGTCGTACATCCCAGTCATTTGCTACAGCCATTGTGAGGACAATTCGAACTGTTGAGGCTTTAATAACGGGACTAAAAGTTTCACCAAAGTCCACCCCTGGCCTTTGGTGAAAGCCCTTAGCAACGAGTCGAGCTTTAAGCCGTTGGAGACTACCATCTCTATTTAGTTTAACTTTAAACACCCACTTGCAGCCTACAACATTCATATCATCAGTATACGGAACAAGTATCCAAGTACCATTTCTTTTTAAAGCTGCAAATTCAGCAGACATTGCATTATTCCACCCCTCGTGCTGAAGCGCACTAGCAACAGAATCGGGTTCATAGTACATAGGGATACTAGAAGTAGAACCAAGAAAGGTGCGAGGCTTGAAAATCCCAGCCTTAGCACGAGTAACCATTGGATGGGAAGGTTGAGTATTCTGTGGTGGAACAATATCAGTCGAAGGAGTGGGAGCTGCTGGTGGAAAATCAGGTGACACAGTCGATTCATGTGGCAGAATAGAAGAGTCAGGACTGATGCTTGATGGTGAAACCGTGTTGGAAGCAGGTGGAAGAGGAGATGTTACAGCAAGAGGACAGGCATGATTTGCATCAGTGGGTAACTCAGCACTGGACGGTGAAGAATGAGAGGGATTAGTGTTCGTGTGAGGAGTCTCTGTAGGAGAAAAGGATGAACTATCAAGTGGAAGGTTGAGCCAAGTGTATGGTGCGGTCATGGTAATTTCAGGAGGTGACTGGTAATTGTTTAAAAAACCAGTAGCAAAAGGAAATTCCTTTTCATTGAAAACAACATGCCTAGAAAAATATATACGACCGGTAGGACTAAGACACTTGTATCCTTTATGAACAATACTATAACCAAGATTAACACATTTAATAATATGGAATTGAAGCTTATGTGTTTGGTATGTTCTAAGACAAGGGAAACAAGCCACCCCAAATACCTTCAGAAAATCATAATCTGGAACCTTATGAAATAAAGCCTCAAAGGGTGATTTTCCAAGAAGTATTGGGGTAGGGAGCCGATTAATCAAGTACACGGCTGACTGAAACGCTTCAGTCCAGTACTTTAGAGGCATTTGAGCCTGTGCAAGCAATGTGAGCCCCATTTCAACAATGTGTCGATGCTTACGTTCAGCACGACCATTTTGTTCTTAAGTATGGGGGCATGAATGATCAAAAATGATGCCACTGGTTGTGACTAACTGAGAAAAGGGTTGGTATTCACCACCCCAATCTGTTCTCAGTTTTTTATCTTAGTGTTAAACTGATTTTCAACCATTAACTTGAACTGAGTAAAAGCTTCAAGAGCTTCAGACTTGTTTTTAAGAGGATATAACCATGTATATCGTGTGTGATCATCAACAAAGTGGATATAGTATCGGTAATTGTTTTGGGAGGCTATGGGTGCGGGTCCCCATAGGTCAGTATGTATTAAATCCAGAACAACAGAAGCATGACTAATAGAGCGTTTGAAAGGTAAGGCATGTGACTTGCCGAGCTGGCAGGCATCACAAAAAGATTGTATTTCATTTGATTTAACTCTTACATTAGACAGCTTAAGGACTCTATCTAAGGCATAGGTGGAGGGATGTCCAAGCCTCCTATGCCAAACATCCTTTAGGGAAACATTAACCACATTACTAGGAACTGTAGGCTGACTTGAAATAGCAGAAAAGGCAGCTTTAGAAGGCAAACTGTGAGAAAAATCTGGTGTAGGCTTGAACTGATACAGACCATTACTGAGTGTCCCACGCAACACCTCCTTCCCTGTTACCTGCTCCTTCACACAACAGAACCGAGGAAAAAATTCAATTGTTACACCATTATCAGAAGTTAACTTTGAAACACTGACTAAGTTCTTCGCAATTTGAGGAACATGCAACAAATCATTCAACAGTAAAGGTTTCGAACTGTTAGTATGTATTCTACCAGTACCAACATGCTTAATTTGTAACTTACTGCCATTTCCCACAGTTATTCTTTCCTTACCAGAGTACTCACCTTTATTGCCCAGTTTGTCTCCATCAGATGTCAAGTGATTACTAGCACCACTGTCAATGTACCAGTTGTCATCCTTGACCAGATCTGGTGTAGCCACAAGAGCTTGATGTTGTTGCTGATGTTGGTTGCTGTCTTGCCCAGGTGGTTGTCCCATGTAAGTATCATCGTGCCTGTTATAGCATATGGCTGCAGAATGCCCATATTTTCCACAGATCTGACAAGTAGATTTAGAGCCATTACCTCTCCCTGATCTTCCTCTGCCACGCTTGTTTGCTGAACCTCTTCCACCTCCTGAGTTGTTGGGATGATATGGCTTTCGTGGAAAGTTGGGACTATGTGGTTTTTGAGCCATGTTGGCAGAGGGAGAACCGGAGGAATTTTTGAGCATCTTAATCTGAGAAGTTGGCTCATTCAACCTTTCCAAGCGACCATCAAAACCAAGTAGGATACTCTGTAGTTCTTGCCAAGAAGTGTGAGGTCTAGCCTCGATTTGAAGAACTATAGGCAGATAACTGATGTCCAAACCTGAAAGAACATTAGAAACTAAATGAGTTTCAGGATATGGGTCACCTGCTATTGCCAAGGAGTCGGCCCAAACACGTTTTTGTCTGAGATAATCTGTCATATTCATGGTTCCTTTCTTTGCTGTTTGGATCTTGTTACGGATATCATCAGCATGAGCTCTTGAGTGAGCTCCATAGAGATCTTCCAAAGCAGTCCAGAGAGAAGCTGCTGTCTTACAACCCATTACTTCCGATGCTATGCCTTCTGTCATAGATCCATACAACCACCCCATCAGCAACTGGTCATACACAATCCAGCTCTCATGCTCGGGGTTGATTTGAAGTCCAAAACCTGGTGACCCATCTGTTCCAACGTTTGCTGGGATAAACTCGGGTGGACAAACTTTCTGGCCGTTCAAATAGCCATCTAACCTGTGTCCACGAATTATGGTAGAGACCATGGTCTTCCATAGTGTGAAGTTCTGCCTATCAAGCTTCAACGAGAAAGGCTGACTGAGAGTATTACTGAAAGGGTTCATTCCACCGGAGGGACTGGAAGCTGTTGCAACTTGCAGAGCAGCAGTGTTTTGGGTAGAGTTATTTGGAGCTGTGGCCCTGGTAGGGGTTTCAGGGACATTCCCTTGATTCTGGCTGGTAGACATTTCTCTGACTCAGAGGCAGAGGCCAAAAGGCTCTGATACCAAGTGAAATATTTAGAAAAATGCAGAAAGATGAAAGATCACAGCTCAAAGGAGTCTGTGCAGGAAACTTTTCATTTATAGAAGAAGCTGATACAATCAGTAATCAAAGATGACCACTCCAGGTCTTACACGTGTAGTAACAGAAAATACAAAAGGCATAATAATGACATCAGCATAATACAGAGCAAATCATTGAGGATTCTCAATTCTAACAACCTCCAAATTCCTGGGACCACAGGATATTCCTTATAGCAGAATTCAGTGCATTCTGTTATTCAATTCTTTTAACAAAAAGAAATGGTACATTATCAATGACAACAATGTCGTCATTGGTACTCATTTTCACTAACGATTTGAATTTTCATCATTGATACTACGTACTTTCGTCGACGAGCTATTACTAACGATATGTCCGCCATTAATAATCATTACTAATGAAACATTTCATTGAGATTGTAGTCATTGTCTCATTGATGCTCATGATTTTTGTAATGAGCAAATGACACATGTCTACTTTTTATTAGTACGACAGCAAGGAGAAAGTAAAAATGCGGCAGCAGATTTTTATTTTTAATTTATCAACACCTCTAAATTCATTGATTGAATTGAACATTGGAACAAGAAACACTAGTCCTTGGTCGTTATTTGCTCGTAAGTTTGTGTCATTATTAAATTAATTAAGGCCAATTTATTTATGGTGGAAATTATTCAATACACATGTCCTGATCGATCCACGTTATAATATATATCATGATACTTCAATAATCTTAACCTTTTTCAACAAATGTTTATAAAATTGCAACCATTTCTTAATCTATTATATTAATTAGTTTCATTATTGTGGATATAATGATTTCTTAGATAATGTCAAATGAAGAATTATTTGACACAACATTTGTGGCCTTGAGTATTTCGATAAATTGTTCCCCAACAAAATTAACTTATGTACCAAACCAATCATTGTTTAACATCACTATATAGAATAATTATAATAATCTCTGTTCATATATATATATATATATTTTAGTTACAAATATCTCATATAAAAAACCACTCTTGAATTCATGATATATTGGACAACCAAAAAGAGACAAAAAGCTAGAAATGATCAAACCAGCAGGACCACATGACGGCCGATCATATTCATACAAATGTACAGTAAAACAATTGTACGTACATCTTTATCGCTTTAAAAAATATATTATTAAATCCTAAATTACATACATACATATATATTAATTAATTATTTCTTTTTTCTTCCATTAATTCATATATATACACATATAATAATATGAGTGATATATCATATATATATATGTATAATGTATATGTATAAGCTAGTGATGATGAAGTATAATAACTGTGTGTGGGTGTGGGGGATGGATTAAATTATTACTAGGAAATTTGGAAAACTTAATACTGGCTGGCACATACATATATATATATGCATGAAAATATATGATTATTTTTAGGATGAGAAGTGAGAGGTAAGTTATTAAATGTGCCTCCAAGGCCTTTCGGCAAGGCTAACACATTCGTAATGCCTATAACAGTCGACAAGATGGTCAATAGTGAGGCCAGCAGCTTGCATAAAGGAATGCACAATGACTGGACCCACAAACCGAAACCCACGTTTCAACATGTCTTTGCTTATGGCCTCTGCTTTTGGTGACCTTAGAGGAACATTTCTTGGGTACTTGTATCTGTTTATCATTGGTTTATGATTCACATAACTCCATATGTAGTTGCTGAAACTTCCAAATTCTCCAACAACCTACACACATACATTTTATGATTTTAATTATTTACATAAACTAACTAATAAATAGTTATTATTATAGTACAGTTTTATAAATTGTTAATTTCTCTTTAATTAATTAATTCCATGCCTTTAATATGCATTTGGCATTGTCTACAATGCATCTCACTCTGCTTTCAGCCAACATGATTGCTTTGTTTGATGACATCTCTTCAATTTCCTTTTCACCCATTTTTCCAACGCTGCTTACATCAAACCCACAAAAAGCTTCCCTGAAAATTCATCATATATTTATACATGCCACACCATCAATTAAATTAATAAACTTTATTACAAACATCAATATATACATAGCTGATCTCTAAGTAATAATGTCCAATGAATTTATAATAAGCTAGCATCATTTTTATATATATATAAAATCCTATAACATTTAATAGAAGTATATGTACTTATTATATACAGTACTAGTTCGTTATGTTATAATTAAAATAACTGGGGAATCTCTTTAGTCTCACATAATAATATATGGAGAAATATTATAAGTAGATATATTATTAATCTGCCTACCTGAGTGACTCCCTTCTTTTGAGAATTTCAGTCCAATTGTAGTCCATCAACATGCCAGACAATGCAAGCAGCTCAAATAACTGACTGTTATTTGAATTAATTTTTTTATATTAATTATTGTAACATATATAAATATACATAAATTAATTAAGTAAATAAAATTAATATTTGTGAAAACTTACTTGTCATCGTAGACAGGAACCCCCCAACACTCGTCGTGAAATGCTACGTAAACTTTATCTGGGTCAAACCTTTTTGTCAGTACAAGATATATATATATACATGCATATATAATCTATATATATAACAACCATTATTATACGTACATGATATATATATATATATATATGTGTATATATATATTTATGAATTTAAGTCAAATGTGTCTTTTAGTTTATGATTAATAATGTACAATTGAAGATGTTCATACTTCATATAGTAGGTGTTTAAAAGTACACTGCTTTTTAAATTATTAAAATACGCCTGCATATATATAATAATTAATTATTTATTTTAAATTTCAACAACCTCTATATAATCCAGTACTTCAGCTCTCCAAGTGTGAGTATATAATATATATTGACTTAATTATATATTATTATCCCTATTTTGATTTGTCTACTGTGTTAGTATATTATATATATTCATCAGAGGTCGATATAAATACCTTATCACATAATATATATAACACTATAATATTATAAGCTTTCTAGAAATTATTTTATGTGATCGAACTCTCTTAACCACCGTCAATAGTATAGAGGCTGCAGAGAGCAAAATTCTGTAAATATATGTAGATATATATATATATATATATTAATATACTTATAGTAATTAAAATTAACAATATGTAATTAGTAGTTTTCTTTAGGTTGTAATATGACCATGTCTTTTTATAGGGTCCTTTTCTTTATTTGTAAGCAGACATGGACTTTAGATCTTCCATTATATTGAAATTTTAGCTGCATTATTTGCATCAAAGTCCAACGCAAATGATCTATTTTCATATTAACGTTCTAAATTTCAACAAGAATTGATTATATATAAGCATGAGATAAATCAACTTCACTAAATAATTATATGCTCATCTAATCTACTCATTAATTATATATTAAACAACCACATATATATAAACAAATCATTATCATCATATAGGACCGCAAAAAAATTTACAATCCATCACAATTACAATTACTAATTTACTATATATATATATATATTTTAATGTCACTGTCATACTTATATTTTTTATAGCCTATTGTAACAGATTATTAACCGATAAAAATTTTATTTTTAGATTTAAATTAATTATATATACATTTAAATAAATTATTTTTTATTTAAATATTTAATAAAACCTTTATAGAAATTAATATTACAAACTTTTTTTTTTACTAATTATAAAAAATAAAATAAAATTAGATTAAATAGTATTATATTACAAATAATTTATTAATTATTTTTAATTAATTTTTAAATTAATATCAACCTTTAATAATAATACAATGACTAAAAATAAATATAACTATCATAGTTAAATATTTAATTATAACCATAATTATCAAAATATATATAAATTAAAATGAACTAGGTAGGCAACCTAAATATATGAGTTTTGTTAATTAGTTAGTTAATTATGAGCTGTTTATATAGGAATATACAATGGGTGCCTTTTTATTTAGACCAAAAAAAAACAATGTAAAAAGTGTACTGTGGCTAGCATTACTTAAAAGATAAACATGTTGCTAAACATATATATATATATGTAATTTATATATTTAATAACATTTTTCCTAATTTATAATAATGACTTACTATTTTGTTTTTACTTAGACAAAAAGAGCTCATCAATATGCATATCCACGACACAAAAATTAAAGAGTAATTTTATCAATAAGTTAAATATGAAAAAAAGAATAAGGGGCATAATTAACCATGATATGTATGTGAGAGTTTATTCATGTAAAACATGCACATATCATCATCATCATCATTAAAATTAGTAACTAGAAATATATATAGTAATTATATATACCGCTGTTCTTAGTAATCCAGTTGCACCTCTTCCACTCGGATGGGTCCATATCAGCATGATTATGTTCATGAACATTTTTGGGAGATGGAACTAATTCTCTTCTCCGGCCATAAGGAGGAGCGAGGAGCCGGAGAGCCAAAGAAATCTTGTGATCAATGGGAGAACCGAAATCATTAAGAGAAGAGCTGTCGTTGGAGTTGTCTTCCGATAGAGACAAGGACAAGGATGAGGAGAGGGAAAGAGAAGATGAGCTTTTCTGAAGCCCAATTGGGTAGATTCTCTTCAAGTGTTTTGACAGCTTCAACCTCGGGCTTGTCGGCCTACTACCACTACTACTACTCATTATGATCTTCTGATCTTTATTCTCTCTACTCACTTCTTGTTTTTTTGGGCTTCCCTTATTATTATTATTTGATACTATCATGCCTGCTGCCTCCTATTAATCCACCTATATAATGAAAATTATAATTGATATTAAATAAAATAAATAATTAGTTATATATATAAGCACTTCAAATTTTAATAAGTTATATCTCTTGTGTGTTTTTTGTGCATATAAATATATAGGAGTAGATATATTATAAAACCCCAAGATGGGTAGTTTAATTAATAATCTCTTTCTCACTCTCTCTCTCTCTCTAGCTCTCTCTCTATATATATATTATATATAAAATATATTAGTTTTGATTTTGAAGAGAGCTAATTATGTTTAAATAGTGGGTTTGGTAAAGTGGGAGCTTCCAAATCATATAGGTTACTATATTTTAAAATTTTGCTCCTTAGTTTCCAAGCAATATTCATGAAGAAGTGTATAAGGACTAGACCAAACCTTATTTGTTTTCTTTTTTTATTGACAACAAAAAGATAACATATATATATATAGTTCGATCATCACTTTATTTATTATGTATCATCACCTCACATCTATTTTGTTAATTAGTAATGCATAATTATAATTACACACAACTTTTAAGAAGTAATAAAAATACTAAGAAATTAAACAGTACTAATAATGACCTCTTCCTAATAGACAATTAATGATTCAAAGTTGTGATGAATTGATATCTCGTCAAGCATATTTGAACATATCATTGTTATTTTTATTATCATGAGATGAGTTTATCATATGGTCATTTTTTATTCCACACATATCATATTTTAATTATTCAAATTAATAATATTATTAATAATTTATTCAAATTAATTTTCACATCTGTCAAACGCTAATTGGTATTTAAATAATTAATAATAGGGTTAGAATTGGTGGAATATCATGAAATGAGAAAGAAAAATGATGATTGAAAACTGAGCAATTTGTATGACTGTTGCAGGTAGTCTCTCTTTTGTTTATTCAAAGAATAAGTACACCCCAACAACTTGGACTTTTTATATATGTGACATACGTATAAAAATATATATGTGTAATTGTTAAAATAACTAAATAAACATAAAAACAAGGGTATATGTCCAAATCCATTTCACCACGAAAATATTCTCATTCTTTGCACAAAGATTAAGAGTCACAACAACAATAATATAATAATTAAAAAAAAAAAAAATCCTTTTTGCTTAAAATGATGTGGGTAGAAAAAGTGTGGCATTTATATAATAGTTGTAGGGTTATTGATAGATAAATAGGGTTTCCCACTTAATTTTTCACGTATGACAAATTAGTTTAGTTGTGGTGTTTGTCTCAATGCAAGTGTGTAATGGGTCCATAACAATTCTTAAGTCCTACTTCTATGCCCTTCAACTTATGAGACTTACCTTTTGCCAATAAGGAAAAAGATATCCCATCCAATATATATACGTATATGTTCTTTCTTATTTTAAACATTTTATGGTCTTTTTTGTTTTACTTCTCATGCTCATGTTAAAGGATTGACCAACAATTCTATAGGCTCCGTCCAATAGGAAACTGGATTTTATGCCTGTAAATACTTTACAAAAGCCCAATAATTTGTGCATTTGTTCGGCCCATAAATAAAAGAAAGGAATTATTTCACAAATACACAAAAACAACCAAAAATTTATAAAGATACGATTTTACGAAATTTAATATTTTTACGATTTTTTTGATTTATTTACAGAAATACGGTCTTTTTATGTTGTACTCTTGTTAATTTTTTGTTGATTTTTTGTTATCTGTATGTTATTTTTTGTTGTTATTTAGATGTTATTTTCTTGTTATTTGTATGTTGTTTTCGTGTTATTTCTATGGAAAATCGTAAAAATATATATATAAAAAAATTCTGTAAACGTAAAAAATGTATTTTTTTTTACAAAAAATAGTGCCTCATGTAATACTTTTAATTTATACCATCTTTTTTAAAATGTATTATATTTACTTCTTTTTTTTTTTAATCATTCTACCAATTTTACCCCTACTACTTCACGATAGTTTTCATTCTTCTCTAATCAAAATTTTACCTCAACTTTCCCACAAACCTACACATTCATCTACAAAGAACATAAATATATTATGTTTGAAATTATGTCTTAATTATGTGAGTGTGTGAAGATAATTTGGGTACAATACTCATAAAAAGAGGTATATTTGAATTAAATTTAATTTAAGAGTAAATTTGGTTAATATATAAAAAAAAGAGTATTTTTCTAACATCTCCCAATAAATTTAGTAATTGGTGGCTAAAACTCCATTTTGAGACATTGTAAAAATGAAGGGAATTTTTTTTTTGTCATTTTTACAGTCACATTTTTTTTTTTCATTTTTATTGTACTAAGTTTTTAAAAATACTGTGTTAAACTTTTAAAATTATAAAAATACTATATTTCAGTAAAATAAAAAAATAATTAAAACATCTTAAAAAACAATTCTAGATGAACAACATAACAAACAATATGAAACGACAAAAAATAACTACAAAACAACATAAAAATAACAAAAATTAAGATAATTTCAATATGCAAAATAATATCAACTCCTCAATATATTTTTGTATTACAATTTTATTTACTTAATTTTGATAGATTGATTTATCTCTTTGTACTACTATTTTTTTCATGGAATTTGTTGTTACAACTTCATACTTTTATTTTTTATTTTATTTTTTGAGTTAGTGATAGTTAAAACGATAATTTATTTTTTAAAAGTTAAATATAAATAATTACATTAACAATAAAAATAATAAAATCTTATGATTTCAAAATAGGGTATATAATACAATGAGTAATATATAATTAATATATTAATATCAACTACTGCACATTGTGTCAATTAAAAAAAACAAAAAATCTCATTATTGTATTTTAATAACATGTGTCAAAAAATAAACTAAATATGTGTATCTAAACTACAAAATAACACACATACAACCAAGAAAAATTATCAGGAAGAAATTAAAAACATACACCATAAAAAATACACTTGAATAATAAAATAACTATTGACAAAAAAAAATATTTTGAAAATTACTTAAAATAAAATAAAAACAACAAAATAAATTCACACATATTCAACAAAAAAATTATGTGGAATAAACTGACAATATACATCATAAAAATACACATAAACTAAACAACAACTGTAAAAAAATGCATAAAAACAACAAGAAAAATAGCTATAAAATAATTATAAATCAATAGAAAAATAACAAGACATCAACCTTGTTAAAATATGAAAATTATTCATAAATCAACTCCGAATCAACTATAAAACATAAAAAAGAAAACTATACTTTTATTAATCATGTGAAAGAGAGAAAGATATAGGGAGAGTGCTCTTAATTTTTTTATTTTTTTTTTTTGTAAGAGATAGAAAGAGTGTTAAAAAATATGAGAAAAAATGTAAAAGTAAAAGAAACATATTTTAGTAAAGGTAAAAAGTAATTAATTAAGATTTTTTTTAATAAAATGTGATTAATTAGAGAAAAATAGTATGAAATAGTTTGAGTATGAATAGTAAAAAAATGTAAACGTGAAAAAAAAAGATATAGAATAAGTGTTTGTATTATTTTTTTAAAAAAATAAAAAAACAAAATTTTATAAGAGAGTGAATATGTGTTAAAAAATAGATATAAAAGTGTACTCTTATTATATATTTATATATAAAGATAAAAAAAATAGTATCAGAAAGAGAAAAAAAATTGAAAAAAATGAAAAAAAAAAAAAAGAAATATTTATGTATATATACAGAGAGAAGAAAAGAAGAAGAGAGAAGTCAATCATCGCTGTAATGTCCTCACCTATAGGCACGGACCGACCCATTAACAAAAATATTATTTTTTAAAAGATTAAATATAAAATTTTTAATTTAATTATTATAGACTAAAATAGTAAAAAAAAAAAAAAAAACCCATAAAATTAGATAAATTTAGTAAGAGTGATTATAATGTAGTTATAAATATTTATCAAAATAATAGAACCCTCATCTGATTTTTTTTATCAAAATAAAACTTAATAATAATCTGACATAAAGGTATTATAAAAAAACTGGTTAAATTTTTTTACATCTATTAGTGTTATAAATTATGTTCAAGTTAGTTATATTAAAAAAGAAGGAATAATTACATAAGACACCATTTTTTGTAAAATATTTACATTTTTACATTCAAATAATTTTTTTTTTTTACATTTTTACGGTTTTTTAAAAAATAACACGAAAACAACATAAAATCAACAAGAAAACAACATAAAAGTAACATGAAAATAACATCAAAATAACAAAAAAAATAACAAAAAAAAATAGCATACATATAACAAAAAATTAACAACAAATGAACAAAATTTCAACATAAAAGACCGTATTTTATGTAAATAAAATCATAAAAATCATAAAAATATTTAAAATTCCGTGAAACCGTATTTTTATTATTTTTTTGTTGTTTTTGTGCATTTGTGAAATTAACCCAAAAAAGAAATTATAAAATTGAGCTCAGCATCCTATTTGTACCATTTTAAAAAACACATCATCTATTTTGTCATTTAACAAAACAGAGAATCCAATTTTGTAACTTTTACAAAATCTAAAATAGTATTTATCCAATAATTAATAATACTAAAAAAAACGAAAAGACAAAAATGAATGTATTATTTTTTTCTTTAAAAAAGAGGAACAAAAATGAAGTTCAACCTAGAAACATACATGTCTGTCAGGCAAACTAAAAATTGCCGCGAAACCAACGGCATTCTAAAACCCTAATAACGTCTTCGTAAAACCCTCAAAATCTCTATTCGGATATGCTATCATGTAATCTTCTAGTTCTTTCTAACTTTATTCTTAATCCCAATACTTCTGTCTCAATCCTCAAATTATCACAGGAAACAACCACCTCTTTTCCCTTTTCATTTCCACATTTTTCTTCAATTTTCACTTTTCCCTCAAAAATTCACTATTTTCCATGCTTAATCACATACACCGATGGAACACCAAACACATTATGTCTGTGGAAAAATCTCGAATTCTCTCATCCCTCATTTTCACCAAGCTCACTGTCTCAGCTGCAAAGATAGGGGACGAAGAAGAACCCATTGTCCGAACCCACACAGACACTGTTACTGAAATCCTCCTTGGCTTGAAGAGCTTTGGTTTGAGAAGTTTTCTTGGCGGGGATTACTTCAAAAACGTTTTCTCTACATTGAATCAGCCTGAGGTGGATTCAGTTATTGATACTTTGAGAGTCGAGAACCCAGAATTTGCTTTGGGTTTCTTCTTTTCATTGAGAAATGTTTATGGCTTTGGACATTCGAGGTTTTCCCGGTTCGTCGTCTCCCATGTTTTGGCGTCAAAAAGCTGGTTTGAGGAATTGCGTTTGGTTATAAAGCAAATGGTGGAAGAGGAAGGTATTGCTTTTAACTTCGATCATTCTTTAGTGACATAAATTTCAATTAAGACTACATTTGTCTTGAAAGACCACAAGCATTTTGGCCTGTAACTAACTCGTAAGTGGAAAATAACCATTATTGTTGCTGTTCAAAAATCCTTGGGCCTTATTTATATCTCCAAATATTAGCTTTCAAGTATTTTGGCATAAACACGTCATAATATAGCTAATGTGAATGTTTTTGTTTGCTTAGTTTTGATGTTGGGTTTATTAAAGATATTGCATACTATGTTTATTGAAATTTGAATGTATCATGTAGGCTCTGGTTCTGCACCTTCGCTTTGTGAACTGCTGTTGAATAGATTTGGGGACTGGGATGCAAATAGGGTGGTGTGGGATATGTTGGCATTTTCATATTCAAGATGTGAGATGGTTCATGATGCTCTCTTTGTTCTTGCTAAGATGAAAGATTTAAATTTGCATGTTTCATTGGCAACATATAACTGTCTGTTGTATAACTTGAGGGAGACAGACATCATATGGGATGTATTTGATGAAATTAAATCCCGTGGTGTTCCTCAAAATGAGTACACTGATTCCATACTTATAGATGGTCTATGTAAGCAATCGAAGATGCAAGAAGCGATTTTGTTCCTGAGGAGCAGTAAAGAGGAGCCTGGGCCTTCTTCTGTTTCATTCAATACTATCATGTCAAGATTTTGTAAGTTGGGTCTGGTGGATGTTGCAAAGTCATTGTTTTGTATGATGTTGAAGTATGGACTACTTCCTGATTCATACAGTTACAATATTATTATTCATGGGCTATGTGTAGCAGGGTCAATGGAGGAAGCTTTAGAGTTCACAAATGACATGGAGAAGCATGGATTAGAGCCTAACATAGTAACATATAACATTCTTGCTAAAGGGTTTCACTTACTTGGTCTAATGAATGGAGTTCGGAAGGTTATTCAAAACATGTTGCATAAAGGGTTGAATCCAGATCATGTTACATTTACAATCCTGATATGTGGGTATTGTTATGCAGGAGATATTGAGGAAGCCCTTAAGCTACGGGAAGAGATGCTATCACGTGGTTTTCAGTTGTCTGTCATGTTGTATGGTGTACTTCTTAGCTGCTTGTGTAAAAGTGGACAGGTTGAAGAAGCTTTGAGATTGCTTGATGAAATGGAGTCCTTGGGGTTGGAACCGGATCTAATAACCTATTCTATAGTAATCCATGGCCTCTGCAAACAAGGAAAGGTTCAAAGGGCTAGTCAATTATACAAGGAAATGTGCTTGAAAGGAATTTTACCCAATAATTTTGCTGCCCGGTCTATTCTGTTGGGTCTTCGGGAGAAGGGAAATATATCTGAAGCCAGGAAATATTTTAACACTTTGATAAGAATGGGGTTGATGTACGATATCATCATCTATAATATTATGATTGATGGGTATGTAAAAACAGGTAATATTTTTGAAGCTGTACAGTTGTATAAAAAAATAATAGAAAAGGGGATCACTCCTAGTGTTGTAACTTTCAATACTCTCATTTACGGTTTGTGTAAAACTGGAAAACTTGCTGAGGCTTTCAACTTTTTGAATATTATCAAGCTGCATGGGTTGGTACCAAATGCGGTTACTTATACTACTCTCATGAATGCTTACTGTGAAGAAGGAAACATCAATGACATGCTTAAATTACTACAGGAGATGGAAGTCATAGGTGTGAGGCCAACTCATGTAACCTACACTGTGGTTATCAAAGGACTCTGCAAACAGTGGAAGCTTCAAGAGACTTTCCAGTGGGTTAATAATATGTATATTAAGGGTTTAGTGCCAGATCAAATCACATACAACACCATCATCAAGTATTTTTGCAAGGCTCGGGACTTTACAAAAGCTTTTCAGTTACTCAACGACATGTTATTGCATAATCTCAAGCCAACTCCTGCTACATACAATGTTCTTTTGAATGGTCTTTGTGTACATGGCGACCTCAAGGATGCTGACTGTCTACTTGTTTCTCTTGAGGAACGCAATGTTTGTCTGACAAAAGTTGCTTATACCACAATAATTAAAGCTCATTGTGCAAAGGGTGAGGCATGTCAAGCAATGAGAGTCTTCCATCAGATGGCAAAGAAAGGATTTGAAATATCTGTCAGAGATTATAGTGCTGTGATAAATAGATTGTGCAAAAGAAGTCTAATTACTGAAGCAAAATATTTTTTCAACATGATGTTATTTGATGGCATTGCTCCTGATCGAGAGCTTTGTGGGGTGATGCTTAAGGCTTTTCATGAAGTCGGTGATACCAATTCGGAATCAGAGATTATCGCTGGGATGATAAAATCTGGCTTGGTTCCTGGTAAAACTGAATAATGATAATAAAAGAAAAGAAGATTCTTTATCACCTTATCATTGGAGAAGACCTACAGCTTCACTGATACAGAACTTTTAGTGAGCAAAGTAACAGTACCTTTTGGAGAACAAGTACCAAGCTTTTAATATACTTTAACTCCACATCAAGCTGGACCATTAAAACAGTGAATATTGGAGGGTTAGGTTGTGTACAAACTCGAGAACCATTTCTTCAGTTCACCACCCCTGCAGGAGTAAAGAAATTATACGTGTATATATTTTACAAAAATGTGTGATCAAAGTTCGCTGTACCACCACATTGAATTGGTTGCGAGGTGACGCAACGAACAAGGTATTCACTTAAAAGTTTCTTTTTTTTGTGTGTGTGAGTGTGCATGTGCGTGTTCATACCAGAACTAAAATAAAAGGAGAAACGAAACAAAGTAATGTAAGTTGACAGGGAGAACGTGGAAAATAAAGGTAAATAATGATTTCCCCTCAAAAGTTGAAAGAAACTGAACATCAGAGCTAAAATTTATCCAATAGTTTTGTTATGTAGATTGCAAAGGTATTAGAGAAACCCTGAAATATTTGGATTTTCATCAATGCTATAAATGATTGACTATTGACAGCTAACTTCTGTTTTTTATTTTTTTCAGTATTACCCTTCTTTCAACTTTTGCTATACCATTCAAAAAAAAAAAATTTGCTATATCAATTGCCACTATAAGAAGTGGTTTATCCAATTTTACATATGTTTTGAGATCTAATATTTACTAAATCTTGCCATTTATTGTGATATATCATTCTGCATTATGGTGAAGATATTAACTTAATTAGATTAATAGTCTTGGCACATCTGTGCGGATTTTATTGATGAGACTCAGGGCACAAATTATAATTATTCTTTACGCAGCTCTAGTTCAATTGGCCATACAATCTTAGATTCACAAACATTTTAGTACAAGTTAATATCATAATAGATTTAAACATAATTTTGATATTCGCACTATCTTATTCTTGTATTCACCTCCTCGTCTTTCACTCTCTCAAGTTCATTGCTTCACCATCTCATTTGCAACAGGCTTATGGAGCTGACACAACTCTCTCACAAGCTCATCCAAATCGTTCAAAGAGCTCCCACTGTCGCTCACTGCTGCAAGAGCCTTCTCTCTGAACTCTTTGGCTTTCATTTTCTCAGGTGCATTCTCACTCATGGATTTGGCTATCGCCTTTCCCAGCTCAGCAGGTTCAGGCACTGCATCTGCTCCCTCGCACACCCTGGTAGCTATACCCATGCACTCCACCAGCAGCCTAGCATTTACATGCTGGTCGGCCTCCATGGGCCATCCCAATATCCTCACCCCAGCTTCTATGCCTTCCAGTGTCGAGTTCCATCCACAGTGACTTAGAAATCCTCCCACAGCTCGGTGGCCCAGTATCATCACCTGTGGCGCCCAACTCTTTACAACCAATCCCTTCTTACCTATTCTCTCCTCGAATCCATCTGGAACAACACCAATCCCTGCTGTAACCTGCTCGGCGGTGCCAGTTTTCACGACCCATATGAACTGGATCCCGCTCTGTTCAAGCGCAGAAGCCAAGGCCTCCATTTGCTGCCTCTTTAGCAGCTTCTGACTCCCAAAACAAACATAGAGTACGGAGTCATCTGGACACTCATCAAGCCAAGCCAGAACGCTTGCACAATCTAGATTGTTCTCAGGATCAGGTCTTTCCCTAATGCCAAGTGAACTTAATGGGCCAACCCCGTAGATTCTCCGGTGACCCAATTTCTTCTTTAAGTATCTTAAATACTCTCCTTCTAAATCTTCGAAGGTATTAAAAACACAACCCCAGCTGGAATAGTTTGCCATGAGGCCATCTCTGACGAAATCAGTGTCTGGTTTTGATTCCCTGCAGAGCCGCACTATGGAAGGCAAATGTTCCTCTTTGAAGGACGGGGATCCAGGGAAATCAGGGAATTCCACGACCGAGCAAGAACTCTTTTCCAAGGCACTCAAAACACTACAACACTGATCAAGAACAAAGCTTAATAGAACCTGAGATGAGAAGAAGGCTACCCTGGGAATATTAATCTGCTGGGCAAGGTGCAGAGTCCACCCAAGGAAAAAGTCAGAGATAAGGGCAACAGGGGGATTGTGATGGGATTCATACCAGTGGATAATGGGCTCCCTGAGTTTTCCGAGGGCGTTAGATATGGGAAAGTTTCCGGCATTGCCGATGTCCCTGACGTTCTCCACGCCGGAGGGTAAGTTGGGGTAGGCTGGAAAGGGGAGGACCAAGGTGTGAACAGTGATGGGGTGAGCAGAGATGAGTGGGCGTAGAGTTGGGAGGTTCTTGGGGGTGATTATAATGGTGATGATAAAGTCTTGGAGGGCCAAATGGTGGGTGAGATCAAGGAGTGGGAGCATGTGGCCTTGTGCTGGGTATGGAAACACCAGAATATGGGGCTGGTTTGAGCCACCAGTCGCCATAGTTTTTTCGTGCCACGAATTTAGTGTGTGAGAGAGTGAGAGAAAGAGAGAGAAGCAAAGGAGTTATATTCGATGACGATGACTAAAGTAGATGCTGTGATGATTTACTCTTTGGACGTTGACTCAAGGTGGTTTACCGTTAATATCACGCTGAAGGAGTAAGGGCTTTGGAATAAGTTTTTTAATTTTATTATTTTCTTTCTTTCTTTATACAGTATGTGAATAACATTTTACGTCCTCATTTTAATTACTACTAAGTATTAAAAAGTATCTGTTTAATTTTTGTCAGAATTATATAGAATAATAATAATTAGTTATTGGAAGTGATTGTTAAATTATATAAAAGTTATGGATTGATGTAAATTATCTAGAATAAATAGGGTATTTTACCCATTGAATTTTGATAGAAAAAAATCATGCTCTTTGATCAAATATTCTCCATCTCAACTTGGGACTTCGATTATATAATTTACAATTTTACCTCTTGAAGTATGTATTATCAATTTTTTTTAGAGATGTATTATCAAATTTTGTTCATTTGTGGGTGTACACATCGAAAATTCGTGGATTCTGAAACAGGTCAAAGACGCTAATACTGAAAATTGATAATAGAAGGAGTAGCACATTCATCTTATATATCACAATTTATTTCCACACATTAGCAATGTGGGACAAACTCTAATATCTAGTAAAAGTTATACGCGCTACGCACGTGAAGCAAAATATTCATGACTATAAATATTGAAAAAAATACTACTTACACTCAATATTACTATTTACTACTAGATATTATATCACTATTATTATAATTAATCAAATATTAATTCTCACGGTTAACTATTTGTAAGGTGAAAACTATTCCCACTCAAAAATATATATAAATATAGAAAAATTAAAAATACACTCCAACAAATAATTGTACAATATATATCTATATGGTGTTTTCAACACATAAATAGTTATTATTCTATTATTTTTAGGGTAAATACCATTTTGGACCCTCTGTTTTACAAAAGTTACCAATTGGACCTTGTGTTTTGTTAAATGACAAAATGGACCCTGTATTTTCTAAAATAGTATAAATAGGACCCTGAATTGATTTTTTGTCAAAATAATGTTTAATTATAATCCGATCTAAAAGTGCTACGACAAAACTATTTATATTTTTTGTATCTGTGCGTATTAAGCATTGTCTTGAAGTTGGTTGTATTAAAAAAAAGTTGTCAAAAATTAAGCTCAGGGTCCTATTTTTACTATTTTAGAAAATACAGGGTCTATTTTGTCATTTAACAAAACACAGGGTCCAATCTGCAACTTTTGCAAAACACAGGGTCCAAAATGGTATTTACCCTTATTTTTATAAGACAATGCACACTTTAGCTATTTATCTTCTATATATTTTAATTCTAAATAAATTTAGCGCTAAAGATATGATATGTTACAGTTGTATTTGCTGTTTTTAATACTCCTGTAAAACATGTTATTTAAATCTTATTTTTAAAAATATAAATTACACAATTTTTTTTTTTAAAAAATAATTGCATAATATTTTAAATGAGTATACAATATAGATCACCATTTATAAAAATAAAATTATACCTACATACAATATAATAAAGATACGAGTACACTCATTTTTGGATCCTATATATATCACCATGTATATATCTACATAAAATCTAATTATATATATTGAAAAATTATGTGGTGTATCTAAACCCTAATTGTATATATAGGAAAATTTCGTGGTGCGCCTAAAAATAAAAAATTACACTAATATTTTAATTCGAGATAGTTTTTTTCTTTAATAGTATAAATATATAAAGATAAATTATATTTTTAGTATTAGAAATTATTCAAAATTTATCAAAAGATTGTATAACATTTTTTTTTGATGATTGTATTGCTCATTAACCTGTTTTGTACAATCAAATAGCATCCACATAAGAGAGGACCTATAAAAATTTGTGAAGTAATATGCATACAATTATATACATCTACCAACCCTTGTATATCTTATAACTTTTGAGAACCAATCTGTGAAGATTGTATAGCGTTGTAATGTGCATCTTCAGTTGCACTCTCTTCATTTTTTTTAAAAATAATTTGTTGATATAGTTTATAATTAAAAATTTAAAGTTCTCTTACAAATATTTATTTAATTAGTTAAAATTGGTCAAAATTATATATATATATATATATTGCACAAAAACTTTCAAATTGTACAAAATCAATTTTACATCGTTAGAAAATTATATAAAACATAACGAAATACAATTAAGAAAGTCATTGGTAATATACTATAATTTGAGTAGTTTAAGAAAAAAATAAATTTGAAAAAAGAAACTCCCAAAGATATTCATAAAAAGAAAAATATGTATCCTATTTTATAATTATGTTATCTTTTTTTTTAATATTTTATATTAGATAATAAAAATTTAAATAATTTAATCTTAAATTTTTATCATCTTAATTAAAATAATATTACAAAACATTTTTTCTAAATATATATATATATATATTTGTATGTGTTTTAATATTGTATATAAATAATAGAACTCTCTTAATATTATGTCTACCTAAAGTATTAATGTATTTATCAAAATTATTTTTTAATAATTTATTATAAAATAATAAGATACACTGTCATACATACTTTTTGAGTTCTAGATATTTTATTGAAAAAATTACTTTAAGAGAATAATTTTTCAAAAAAATATTAAAAAATGTATATTTTTACTAATTTTTTTTTTTACTAATAACTTACTATCATATTAGTTTGGATTTAATGGTAATTAACAAGAAATAAGGTCATTTTTATAATTTAAGAAGCCCAAAATAACATTCTCTCTTTTATATATTTATAGATTACTAATAATTTTTTTTTTACTAATAACTCACTACAATATTAGTTTAGATTTAATTGTAATTAACAAAGTAAATAAAGATAATTTTGTAATTTATTGTAGGAAACCCAAAACAATAATATATTTAAAATAAAAAATGTTACCCTTTTCTTAAAGAATAATTAAAACATGATTTCTAACAAATCATTTTGAAATATTAAAAAAATAAAAAAAAATAAAGTTAATTAAACAAATTTTCAAGTTAATTAAACAAATTTTAAAAATTAAAAATATAATTTGTAATTCTTATCAACAATTCTTTTGGATATTGAAGACATTTGAATAAGAATGAACACTTAAATATGAAATTTAAAAAGGAAAATTTGCGGCAAAAATTTTCAAAAATTTCGTATTGATGCAAATTAGTTTCCAATCTTCAAAAATAGCGACAATAATCCCCATGGTCCACTTTTGTGTAAGTCCGTTAATCGTAAACTTAATTGATCCGTTAACTTATTTAAAATTGTGACATGTTCAAATATTATTAGTCTAAATAATAATTTAATTAAAAAAAATTAAATTAAAAAAAGAATAAATAGCTTTTTTGCCTCCCGAACTTTTTACCCTACCAAATTTCGCCCCCTATAATATTCTGCTTCTTAAAAATATTTCTCAAACTATTTAAACTAATTAAATTTCATCCTTCTGTTACTCTCCGCTTCACTTTGGTTTAAAACTGATGATGTGGCATATTACATGTAGAGAAACTATATAATGACATGGCAATAGGGGTGTTCATTGGATCACATCCAATAGATTTGGACCCATCTGATCCAATCCAATTATTTATTGCATATTTGATTTTTCCATCCGATCCAATCTAATTGAATTGAGTCATCCGATCTGATTTGATCCAATGAATGTATTGAATTGGATCGGTTCCATCCATTAGATGCTTTAACTGGTTTTTTATTGGATTGGATTGGATCCATCCAATGGATCCAATGAATGAATCCAATCTATTTTAGCCACTATTTAGGTTGATTTCATTAAAAAGAAAAAATATATGAAAAAATATAATTTAAACCTAATAATCCAATAATAAACAATAGTTGAATCCAAATCCAACCTAATTTTCATGATCCCATAATAAAAATATAACACAAATCTAACTTAATAAGCAAAAGTCTTAATAAACAAGTCCAATACATCAAATGCAAATATTATATAAAATATTAAATCAATGTGTGCAGGTGCACAGTAAAACCTATTAATAATTAATATATATATTTTTAAACAAAATAATTAAATATATAAAATTATAAATATTAAATATGATTGGATGGACATTGGATGATATTGGATTGGATCGGTTCGGTTATTCATTGGATTGGATGTCTCATCCAATATCCGATCCGATCCAATTGGATTTTTAAAATTTGCATCCGATCCGATCCAATTATGATTGGATATCCAATTCTATTGGATCGGTTGGGATTGGATCGGATGACTTTCTACACACCCCTACATGGCATTACAATTTAATTAACAAATAACAAATTATTCCAAAAATATTAATAAATAAAAATTATCTAAGAAATTAAAATAAATTTGTGAGTTGGAAAATAAATGGCCTGTTCAACTCCTATTTCAAAAAAAAAAAAAAAAATGAAAAATGTGCCATTTTTACACCGGAGTTGAGTAGAAGAGGGTTAGGGTTAATCGAAGGTGGCCGGTGGGGGTTGAAGGTTTTCAGACGGTTCAAAAAATCGTGAGGCTTTGGGGATCGACCCCAGACTTTTTTTTTTTTGTTTAAAAATACCCAAGCGTGAAGAAGCCCAAGCATGGGTGAAGAACATAGAGGAAAGGGGAGCTAGGGTTCTCAGTGTTTATAGTTCTCTTTTTATAATGATTTTATTTAATTTGTTGTTTGAATTCATTAATGTAAAAAAACAAAAAAAAAATATTTAGGTTACATTAAAATATCCACATCACCTAAAATTAATATCCACATGTCTTGCCACATCATTTTTTTAAAAAAAATAATACTAATTAAACAAAAGTGAATGGAAGGACTACATTTCTGCATTTGTTATAATTTGAGGACTATTCGTAACAAGCAGTATATATTAGGGGGCAAAATTTGGTAAGGTAAAAAGTTCGGGGGGCAAAAATGCTATTTATTCTTAAGAAAATATATATTTTAGAGTAATTTGCGGCATAAATACCTAAGTTTAACTCCCAATTGCAAATAAATACCTAAGTTTAATTTTTGGCGGTAATAATACCTAAGTTATACTTTTGGAACTCTGTAGATACCTAACCGTTAAAATATTATGTCATTATCCACGTGTCATTTTTTTATTGGTATATTTTAATTAATTTTTTTTAAAAAAAATAAAAATTTAATGACTTGGACCAATTAGGAATTGCCACGTGGCAATTTACTTAACAATTAACACTCAGGTACCTATAAAAGTTCCAGAATTATAACTTAGGTATTATTACCGCCAAAAATTAAACTTAAGTATTAATTTGCAACTGAAAGTTAAACTTAGGTATTTATGCCGCAAATTACTCTATATTTTAAAATTATTTTTTTTTTCTATTGACTTCTACCTTTAGCCATACCACACCCAGACCCACTTCATCTTCTACCTCCAGCCACACCACCACCTCCACCACCACTTCATCTTCTTCCTCCAGCCACACGAACCCTCACATGTGATTTCTAACCCATATGGTAGAACCTTACCCTCTTCCGACTCTAGTGACCAGTTCAATGGCTCCAAAACTTGAAGGTTTGAATTTATTTCTCTCTGCCTCATCGTCTTCGCTTCATTTTCTCTTTGTCTCCCCGAGGCGACCACAAATTTGAGATCCCCATCACCAAGTTGTGAGTGAAGTGGACCAGTGAGTCTTCGTTGGATTCATTGCTCTTCCATCTCACAGTTGAGACCAGTGATGTTCCCTTGTGATCTGTTCCCTATCTGAGTCCCAAGATTAGCCATAATTACCACCAAAGGTTGATTAGAGCTCTAATACCGAATTAGTGTTGCATAGGTTTGCCATTGATGAATGCTTGTGTGAAAAAAATAGAAACAGAAAAAAAAAGAAGTAAAGTACAGAAAGAGAGAGAAAGATTGTGATTCATTGATTCATAGCAACATGTAATGGTTGCATTTGTATACAGTAGATTGCTAAGACAAGTGGATTGTAACAGACTTACGAACCTAATAACCACTAACATTAATCTATAACTGTGTTAATTCCATTTTTGGCATATTTAATTGACAAAAATATTTTATTATTTATTGTATATTTCGGCTGGAGTGTTTAATTTGGTTACCATATTGTGTGTATCTAAACTTGGAAGGAAAGTTGTCTAGCTTTCCTATTTATGGAAATTAAGGTAAAAATAGTAAGTTTTGATTACACATATATTCTTATCTAACCAGCTGTTTATTCTGATCTTGTGTGAGTTTCCCATTTTCTTAGATCAGATTTTTTGAAGAGAAAACTGGAGCTAAACTTTCCTTTTCTATAAAAGGAAATTTGTACTTACTGCCCACGATTCTGTAGGTACAGAATTGGAAATTCCTGGGCTAATTGAAGAATTATTTTAGGGAAGTTTCTAGTGGACTGGGGTCTTGTTCAGACCGTGTGTAAGCTGTCAATAAGGTGTATATTGATTATAAATACACCTTATACCAGCTAGGTTTTGTATCTCTTTCATACACTTAAAATTGTATACATATCTTAAGGAAACAGTGTCTTTATTTTGTAGAGAAGAGCTGTTCGACTCTTACTCTGTTTATTTGTAGTGTGTATTGTCTTGAGTCTGTATTCAAGTCTACATCGAAGAAGAACATCAGTACAACCTTCATGAGAAGGTTTTTACAAGCTTTCGGGAGATTTCTTTTTAAGTCTTGCATCGGGAGGATACAAGCATACAACCTTCGGGAGAAGGTTTTTACAAGCTTTCGAGAGATTGCTTTTGAAGTCTTGCATCGGGAGGAAACAAGCATACAACCTTCGGGAGAAGGTTTTACAGGCTTTCGGGAGATTGCCTTTAAGTCTTGAATCGGGAGGATTCAAGCACTCTTCAAGGTGATCGAAGGGATTTCGAGCTCTTGGAGTTTTATCAAGATTCGGTTAGTAGGTGGAATGCATCAAGCTTCCAGCATACAATAAGAAGGAGTCTATTTATGCATAAGTCAATTACTTTGTATTTCTGATACCGATCTAATGAATCTTATCTCTGGGCGTGGCCCCGTAGACTAGTAATAATCTAAAAGGATTGTTGAAACCACGTACAAAAACCTTGTGTGTTTTTACTTTTATGCACTGTTTGTTTAACTGTTTTCAGTACCAGTTTTATTATTCCGCATTTAATTAATCTCTTAATTAAATAATCAAACTGGGAATATTAAAACACGAAATTTCAATTGGTATCAGAGCGAGTCACTAAATTCTTAGTGAGATCTTGAGGTTATTATGTTTAATTTGTTTTGTGTGAGATGTCTTTGTTTGCAGAAGGAAGCTCTATCTCTCGACCACAACTTTTAAATGAGTCGAATTACCCTTATTAAAAGGTCAGGATGAGAGCATTCATCAAATCACAAGATGAGAAGGCATGGAGAGCTATACTTACAGGCTAGTCACAACCTACTGAAAGCGATGAGGAAGGTAATAGTAAGGTAAAACCTGAACTCAATTGGACTATTGAAGATGAAAAATTGTCTGGTTATAATAATAAGGCTTTACATGCTATTTTTAATGGTGTTGGCGAAGGCTTTATTAAATTAATTTCATCTTGTGAATCTGCAAAGGAGGCGTGGGAAATCCTTCGAATTCAACTTAAAGGTACTGCTGATGTGAAAAGATCACGTTTTACCATGTTACAAACTAGATTTGATGAATTGAGAATGTCATAAATTGAAACTTTGTCTGATTTTTCTGAAAGATTATCTGATATTTCTAATGAGTTTTTTATCTTGGGAGAAAAATTAGGTGAATCTGTCTTGTTTCGGAAAATTGTTCGTGTGCTTCCTGACAGGTTTGACACAAAATTGCCAGCAATGGAAGAGGCAAAAGACTTTGGCAAAATGAAGGTTGAGGAACTCATGGGTTCTTTAAGAACTTTTGAGTTAAATCAACAGATCAAGAAAAAGAGTAAGCAAAGTTTCTCAAATGAGAAAAGTAAAGGTATTGCCTTCAATGCTTCTGAAAATATTGTTTCTGATGATGAAATGACCCTATTGGCAAAAAATTTCCAAAGATACATGAAATCTGTTGGAAATAAAAAGAACTTTTCAAAGAACTCAAAATGTAACATTTCAGGTAAGAATCCCTCTAAACCTTTTTCATCTAACATTAAAAAGGGTATTCAATGCAGAGAGTGTGAAGGATTTGGTCATACTCAATCCGAATGTGCCCATACCTTAAAGAAAAATAAAAAGGGATTAAATGTTACTTGGAGTGATGATTATGAAAGTAGTGAAGATGAAAAAGAAAATGTTGCTCTAACAAGTGTTTTGTCAAGAAATTTACAGGAAAAAGGAAAAACCATTTCCATGAATAATATCTTGGTCGATGACAACAAGGAAGAAGCTAGATCCTAATCAATTGAGTCAGAAATTGATGAGAACACTATGGCTGAATCTTACAAGGTAATGTTTGGTAAGTGGTTGGAAATATGTGCTAAAAATTGTTCCCTAGTTAAAGATAATAAAGTCTTGTATAACAACATTAATGAGTCGGAAGATAAAATTAAAAGTTGTGAAATAGAATTGTCTTTAAAGAGTCTAAAATTATTTCTTTAACTAAGAAACTTGAAAACATTAAAAAGAATGTTAAAATGCTAAATCCAGGTTCCACTATTTTTGAAAAAAATCAAAAAACTGGCCAAACTAATCATGCTGGTTTGGGTTATGTTTTTAATCAATCTAATTTCAATACCACTTTTGTTAAATCTAATAGTTTTGTTTATGGAAGAACTGTTTCTACCTCGCAGGATTCTGTCTCTACAGCAAAACTCTCTGCTGTTACAAAAAAGAAGCAGCACGGTAAGTTTGACAATTCCAAAGGGGATGGAAGACGTTTCATCCCTATTTGTCATTTTTGTGGAATAAAAGGTCACATTCGACCTAAATGCATAACTATGCAAAACATGTTTAAATCTAATTATCTTGGAAATAAACATGTTTTACAAAAACAAAAATGGGTTGTCAAAAACAAATGCTTGGTAGGTTCTTCTTGTTTTAAAACTATTGCTACTAACATGTGGTACTTTGATAGTGGTTGTTCTAGACATATGATAGGTGAAAAAGAATATCTTGTGAACATTAGACCAATGCAGTGTGGAGAAGTTACATTTGGTAACGGTCTTGTTGGAAAAGTCATAGGGATGGGAACTCTCAAGTTTGAAGGGCTTCCTAAACTAAAGAATGTCATGTTGGTTGATGGACTAAAAGCTAATCTTCTTAGCATTAGTCAGATTTGTGATCAGGGTTATACTATGAGCTTTGATAGTAATCATTGCTATGTATATAATATTCTTGATGAAATTGTCTTACAAGAGCTCAGATCTAGTGATAATTGTTATACTCTCACTACGTATGCTACTTGTCATTCTGTCATTGATAATGTTACTGATCTATGGCATGAAAAACTTGGTCATATTCATTTTAAAAATCTGAGGAGATTGTCTGATGTAGGAATTGTTCGAGGATTACTTAAATTAGGTAAGGAGTCTTTGGGAAAATGTGGACCGTGTCAGCTTGGTAAGCAACTGAAAATTTCTCACAAGAGTGTCCCTGATGTGAATACTTCCAGAGTTCTCAAACTCCTACATATGGACTTAATGGGTCCAATCCAGGTTGAAAGCTTGAATGGTAAGAGGTATATTTTTGTGTGTCTTGATGATTTTTCTCGATTCTCATGGGTGGATTTTTTGAGAGAAAAATCTGATACTTTTGAAGCTTTCCAATCCTTGTGTTTGAAGTTAAGAGTTGAAAAAGATTGTAACATTGGTAAAATTGTTAGGATTAGGAGTGATCATAGAAAAGAATTTGAAAATACTATATATGATGAGTTTTGTAAATCTAATGGTATTTCTCATGAATTTTTTGCTCCTAAAACTCCTGAACAAAATGGAGTAGTTGAAAGAAAGAATCGTACTAACATAAATGGCTAGAGTAATGTTGAATAGCAAGAAGCTTACGAGGCGTCTTTGGGCCGAAGCAATCAACACTGCTTGTTATACCATCAACAGAGTATTCTTACGTCCAGGTACTCACAAAACACCATATGAAATCTGAAAAGGTAAGAAACCAAATGTAAGTCACTTTCATGTATTTAGATGTGTTTGTTATATTTTAAGAGATCGTGATTACATTGGAAAATTTGATGCTAAAAGTTATGAATGTGTTTTCTTAGGATAATCCACCAATAGTAGAGCATATCGTGTGTATAACATGAGAACCCAAACTGTTATGGAATCTGCTAATGTTGTTGTTGATGATCTAAACGATTTGTCTGAGTTTTCAACAGAAAAACAGATTGAAGACTTGCTTGAAAAGCTTGCTGCCGAGGAAAAGGAACTTGACGAAGCTACAGAAGCAGCTGTCGAGGCTACAGTGCAGGACTCTGTTGCTACAGAAACCTCAACAACAAAAGAATCTGAGCATTCTTCAAATTCAATCACTGATCCAATTCAGAGGGAACCATCCTCCAGGGTTTAAAAGAATCATCCTTCAGATCTCATCCTTGGAAACTTGGATGAGAGCATGGTTACAAGAAGAAAATATGCTAATATAATTCAATTCTTATGTTTTATTTCTTCTTTAGAACCAAAATTTGTAAAAGAAGCTCTAATGGATGAAGATTGGTTTCTTGCTATGCAGGATGAGCTACATCAGTTTGTTCGAAACAAAGTCTGGAAAATGATTCCAAGACCACCATTTGTAAACATCATTGGAACCAAGTGAATCTTCAAAAATAAGAGTGATGAGTTTGGGACAATCATTCGAAATAAGGCAAGGTTGTTTGCTCAAGGATACACTCAGGTTGAGGGTATTGACTTTGATGAAACCTTTGCTCCAGTAGCTAGACTAGAATCGATCAGTTTACTTCTTTCCATAGCTTGCATTCTTGGTTTTAAATTGTATCAAATGGATGTCAAATCTGTTTTTTTGAATGGGCTGTTAAAGGAAGAAGTGTATGTTGAACAACCTAGAGGGTTTGAGGATCCTCCTTTTCCTGATCATGTCTATAAGTTAGACAAAGCTTTGTATGGTTTGAAACAAGCACCACGTGCTTGGTATGAGCGTGTAACTGAATTTTTGCTTTCTCATGATTACAAGAGAGGAAATGTTGATAAAACACTTTTCATCAAAAACATTAATACTAATGTAATTGTTGCACAAATATATGTTGATGATATTGTGTTTGGTTCTACTTCTAACTCTGAAGTGCAGGTTTTTGTTTCCTAAATGCAAAAGGAGTTTAAATGAGCATGGTACGTGAACTCACTTATTTTCTTGGTCTTCAAGTGAAGCAATTAGATGAGAAAACTTTTGTCACTCAAAGCAAGTATGCAAAGAACTTGGTGAAAAAGTTTGGTCTTGAGAAAGCCAAACATACCAACACTCCCATGAGCACAACCTTGAAATTAAGCAAAGGTGAACAAGGTAGATCAAACTTTGTATCGAAGTATGATAGGTAGTTTGCTTTATCTCACTGCTAGTTGTCCTAACATTTGCTATAATGTTGGTGTTTGTGCACGATATCAGGAAAATCCCATGAAATCTCATCTTCCTGCTGTGAAAAGAATTATTTGCTATGTAAATAGCACTATTGATTTTGGGATTTGGTTTTCTAAAGATACTAACTCTAATCTTGTTTGCTTTAGTGATGCTGATTGGGCAGGTAATGCAGATGATAAAAAAAGCACTAGTGGTGGATGTTTCTATCTTGGAAACAATCTTGTTTTATGGCACAGTAAGAAACAAAACTCAATCTCTTTGTCCATAGCTGAGGCTGAGTACATTGCTGCGGGTAGTTGTTGTACCCAATTGTTATGGATGAAACAGATGATGGCAGATTATGGGTTTGATTTGAAAACTTTAACTATTTTCTGTGATAATACTAGTGCTATAAACATTTCTAAAAATCTTGTTCAACACTCACGCACAAAGCACATAGAGATTCGCCATCACTTTATTAGAGAGCTTGTGGAAAATAAAACTCTTGTGTTAGAATATGTTAAAACTAGCAAGAAAATAGCAGATATTTTTACTAAAGCTGTTGACTTGGTCCGATTTATCTCTCTAAGGAAATCCTTAGGGGTTTGTACTGTTTAATGTTTGTGTACTTCTTGATCCTTGATATTTGAGTTGACTTAGAGTTCATAATGTCGTGTCTTTGTCTTTGTCCTAGAAGAAAATCTCAACCTTATAAGAATTACAGTCATTATTTTATTGCTATTGTTTTTGGTGTTATGGTTTGATATAGGTTGGGTTCAAGAAAATTGTTCACTCGTCCCAGGAATATTCAGGTTCATCAAGCAGTGTTATGTAAGCTACCATTTTCAAATAGTTTAAAAAACTGTGTGTTCAAGCTCCATTGGATGAATAGAGCTACCTATCTTAATGTGTGAAAGCCATCTTTGAGTAAGTTGGAACTATGTAATTGGGAGTTATGTGGAAGATACGCTACCATTCAAAAGGGCTACCATTGAGGTAGTGTGACAACGTCTCCTATGGTTACAATTTATTAGAAAAAGTCTTTTTGACAATTTGGGCAATGTTCTTTGCTTACACTTTCACACACTTATGCTTTACACAGTTTGTGGTAAAAGTTTCATTTCTTCGAAAATAGTGTTATAAAGCTGTTACATACTGCTTGATTTGCTTTAATGTTCTTGGTGATTGAGTTTATTTTTTTCTTGCATAACCGGTATGACGTCATTCTACTATTTCTTAGCTTGATAAAATAATTTTTGACTATTCTTGTGAGTTTGATTTTTTCATCAGGGACAAAGACAAGCGGACATTGTGAACTTTAGTTGCAAAAATATCAAGGTTATTTTAATTTTCTATCTTTTTTTAAAAAAAAAAATTGTGACCAATTCTGTCAATTGAGCTTTGTTAAAAATTCTTGTAATTTTTCTTGTTCTGTTTCATTATTTTCTTAGACACGATATTTGCTCTTAAGTGTTGATTGGTGCTTTATGTGTCTTTTAGTATTGTTTTGTTCGTTCTTGGCAACAAAATTTTGGGGGCATATTTTGAAAAAATTTAAGAAAAAGGGGGCATATTTTTCGATTCTTTGGATTCTTTTCTTTTATTTTTTTCATTTGTGGAAACATGTTTGTATTGCATTCTTTCTATTGTGTTTCTTTTATTTTTGGAGTTTTGGTCGTATTTTTTTGTGTTTTAGGAAACTTGTTCTTAATTAATTAATTATTTTGTGGTTTCCTTTTTGGTGGCTATTTCGGATTTGGTTAGGTCTTTAATTCATAGATTTTGTGGGGATATGTTGTTTCCTTTTTCCATTTAAGGTAACCTTGACTAATTTTTAAAAAATCTTGTTGGTTTCCTTTTTTCTCTCCCCACGTGGTGTCTAAGGTAAGGAAGTTACTTTCCTTTTTTTTTTTCCTGATTATTGGGTAATTAAAATTGAAATGTTATATATTCTCAACTACCCACTCACCCACGATCACCACTCTCTCCTCTCTTTTTAATTTTTCTCAAAAGTCTAATCTTTTTCAAGTGTCAGAGTGTGTTTGTTTTCTAGGGTTTCAAAGAGAAATGACAAAAACCAAAAATGCTCAACCGACCAAGAAGCCCTTTCGTGGCTCTGCTTCTACATCTCCGATCACCCCACCTGCAGTGTCTGCTCCAGTGATCGGAGTTCCTGGTTCGTCTTCTGCTCCGACGAAATCTGCCAAAAAGTCAAAGACCCAAGCTCGAAAATCGACCTACAACCTCACCTCTCCTCCAGTCATTGCTTCTCCGATTTCTACTCCAACACCTGGGTTTGGTGATCATGATGAATCTCATTCATCCGATCACACATTGTCAAAGTCTTCTTCTTCGAATGGTGCTCCAAATGTTGAGAAAGCTATGGTGATTTTGCCCACGGTGAGTTCTCGAACAAGGTCCAAGGTACCCACTCCTCAAAAACCTGAAGTGGTTCTTCCCAAAAATGTCTCCAAAGGGAAAAAGGTGATGACTTCATCCTCAAAGGCCAAAAATCTCAAAGAGAATCCCCCTTCTGTGTCATCTTCGGATTCTGAACCTGAAGAAGGAACTGAGGAGGACCACGAATCAGAGGGCTTGTCTGATTCAAATGAAGAGTTTGTGCCCAAAGATCAACCCTCTGCTGATAATTCTGGGTCTGAAAGTGAAGAACCTGAAGTTGATCCTGTCAGTACAGAACCTATTGCTGTCCCTGCTGAATTCCAAAGAAGGACAAAGGAAAAAGACCCATTGTCGCTCCAAGTCCTATTCTTCCTCAGAAAAGAAGGAGGCCCTCTGGTATTTCTCTTGAAAACTTCAAGCCCCACTCTCATTATTTTTGTTATAATGATCATGCTAGAGACATGAAATTTTATGAGAATAGGAATTTTACTGTGGAGAAAAATTTTAATGTCATTGCTCATAAGCCATTTGAGGTTTATAACATGTTGAAAGAAAAACAATGGGTAGATACTTTGATTGGTTTTAATGGCTATGTGGATAGAATTGTGAAGGAATTTTATGCTAACATCACTGATGAGTTTCTCGATGAGGACTCTTTTATGTTTGGCAAAGTATTTGTCAAAGGACACTGGTATTCCTTTACTATGAAGGATGTGGCTGAGCCTCTCAATTTGCCTATGAGAATTAAGACAACTGATGTGGAGTTTGATCGTCAAAAGGTGTTCGGGTATCTCACTGGTGATAATGATGTGGAACTCTCTGACACCATGCATATGTCTCAACTCACCTATCAACATGCTGTTCTCATGAGGTTTGCCCTATCCAATTGGTTTCCTTGTTCCAATCCGGTAAATGTTTCAAATGAACTTGCCTTTCTTTTTGTATAAAATTTCAATTGGTACTAAAATTGATTTGGCTGACATGATATGGGAGCAAATTATTTCTCTTAGAAAGGGCAAGAAACCTAGGCTCAATCTTATTTTTTCTCATTTAATCTATAAGATTTTATCTGATGAAGAGGAATTGATTCTTGAGAATGAATCAATTGAGATGCCTGCTATTGGAACCACTTTCAAAATTCCTGAGAAGCCTCCTCAAGGAAAAACTGATCAAAGAAAGGCTCGGTCTGCTGGTATTACAAATGATCCTGCTGCTGCATCTGCTTCCACTTCTACTCCTACAGAAATGGCTGAATTCAACTTGCGTTTGGGAAGGATGGAGACAAGTCAAGCTTTGCTTCTCAGTAGGATGGACAACATCATGAAATACTTCCAATCCAATGATGATGAATAAGTGGTCCATTTTTTTTTATCTCTTGCTTTTTATTTATGTATGCTTGAACTTATGACTTTGTTAACTTTTTTTTTTTGTTATCTTTGGCTCCTTGATAGACAAAGAGGGGGAGTAGTATTATTTTTTGGATTATGTGTTCAACTCTGGACCCTTGTTTTTAGGGGGAGTTGGTTGTTTGTGGTTTGTGCACTTTTCTGTTTAAAAAGTTGCTTTGTTTCAGTTTGTAAGCTTTTCCGTCCAAAAAAAGTTCTATGTTTTATGTGTTAGAGTGCTTTCATGCAGGGCGAGTATTTTCTATACTCTTTTATCTTTAAAAAGCTATTTGCTTTGGTTTCTAACACTTGATGCAGGTTTTCTTATAATATAATGTTTTGTCAATCAAAGTGCCAAAGGGGGAGATTGTTAATTCCATTTTTGGCATATTTAATTGACAAAAATATTTTATTGTTTATTGTATATTTCAGCTGGAATGTTTAATTTGGTTACCATATTGTGTGTATCTAAACTTGGAAGGAAAGTTGTCTAGCTTTCCTATTTATGGAAATTGAGATAAAAATGGTAAATTTTGATTACACATTTATTCTTATCTAACCAGCTGTTTATTCTGATCTTGTGTGAGTTTTCCATTTTCTTACATCAGATTTCTTGAAGAGAAAACCGAAGTTAAACTTTCCTTTTCTATAAAAGGAAAGTTGTACTTACTACCCACGGTTCTGTAGGTACAGAAATGGAAATTCCTAGGCTGATTGAAGAATTATTTTAGGGAAGTTTCTAGTAGGCTGGGGTCTTGTTCAGACCGTGTGTAAGCTGTCAATAAGGTGTATATTGATTATAAATACACCTTATAGCGGCTATGTTTTGTATCTCTTTCATACACTTAAAATTGTATACATAAAGAGTGTCTTTGTTTTGTAGAGAAGAGTTGTTCGACTCTTACTCTGTTTATTTGTAGTGTGTATTGTCTTGAGTCTGTATTCAAGTCTACATCGAAGAAGAACATCAGTACAACCTTCAGGAGAAGGTTTTTAGAAGCTTTCGAGAGATTGCTTTTTAAGTCTTGCTTCGGGAGGATACAAGCATACAACCTTCGGGAGAAGGTTTTTACAAGCTTTCAGGAGATTGCTTTTGAAGTCTTGCATCGGGAGGAAACAAGCATACAACCTTCGGGAGAATGTTTTACAGGCTTTCGGGAGATTGCCTATAAGTCTTGAATCGGGAGGATTCAAGCACTCTTCAAGGTGATCGAAGGGATTTCGAGCTCTTGGAGTTTTATCAAGATTCGGTTAGTAGGTGGAATGCATCAAGCTTGCGGCATACAATAAGAGGGAGTCTATTTATGGATAAGTCAATTATTTTGTATTTTTGATACCGATCTAATGAATCTTATCTCTGGGCATAGCCCCGTGGACTAGTAACAATCTGAAAGGATTGTTGAAACCACGTACAAAAACCTTGTGTGTTTTTACTTTTATGCACTGTTTGTTTTTTTGGGTTCTTCTAGAGTTACAAAGTTGTATTCTGTAACCACGGAAAAACTGTTTTCAGTACCAGTTTTATTATTCCGCATTTAATTAATCTCTTAATTAAATAATTAAACTAGGAATATTAAAATACGGAATTTCAAACTGAATTAGCTAAACCAACTATCTTAATAGGTTGTGTTCATGTAGTTTGAATATTTTTTTAAATTTGATTTGGAATTTGGGGATTAATGTGTTCATGGAGTTTGGTAATGGTGGTAATATTTCTAATTTTTCTTTTATGTTATGATGATTGTGGTGTAGAGAAAACAGGTTAGAAAAGAAGAAAAGAAAAAATAAAATGAAAGAAAAATATTTTTTTTAATTTTTAATTATTTTTTAAATTTGAACATAATTTTAAATAATTTTTGTAATCTTAAATAATTATAATTTATGTGCAACAACAAAAACATGTCAAAGTGTATACATGGATAATTAACATTTAATATATTCGAATGAATATTGCTATTAGACATTAATGGTGCGTAGCACCTCTAGATGTGCCGCACCTTGTAATTGGCTAGCGATGCTCTTTAAAAATTATTGCATTAAACTATATAGAATCAGATACTTAGTTGAACTAATAACGATATTGATACGTAGGAGGGTGCTAGACATTATTACTAGTACGTTTTAGCATTTCTCTAACCAAACTAACATAATAGTCAATACCAAAATGGAACTAAATTTCAGGTCAATTACCCTTTATTATCTTATAGCGGATCATGTTCGTACAAAGTGATCAAATGCTCTCTTAGCAAATATTAAATTAGTTCTTAATATATTAATTGAAGATCAAATGCTCTCTTAGCAAATATTAAATTAGTTCTTAATATATTAATTGAAGGTATGCCAAGAAAGTTTCTCGTATATTGCTGCATTAAAATGAAGTGATTATTATAAGTCCAGTTATTGTTATTGGACCACGGGTTAATTGTATCTACAGTGTGCACAGAAAACTTAACATTTCCCATCTTCTTTCTTCTTCTTCTCTATTATTTTTCATGTAACTAATTAAACCAACCGTAGTCTATACCAAGACAGATTCAGCAAAAACTGAAGACATATATGTTGTAATGCTTAACGAACATAGTAAAAAAGAAAAATCCAACCAACTCAAATCTTATCTTTGACAACTGATTAAAAAGGATCAAAACTACCAAAAATTTAAACCAGCAGGGTTGATTTTGATTTCCCTGTGTGGGTTAAGCAAACAATTTATATTATATTAGAACAGTACAACAACTCACTATCTTTTCCAAGTAGTATACACACTCAAAACACAATAAACATAACCATCAATAGCATAAGATGGTACTAAAATAAGAAAAGTAAGCCAAGGTAAACAGAAAAATATAACTTTGTTATCAGTAAGATCTTTCATCGGTTATTCTTGGGAGGATGGTGTCTCGGTGCGCGGTAGTCGGCGTTGAAGGCAACAAAACCAGCAGCCTCATTAATCTTGGCAGAATAATGACCAGCAACACTACTATTAGCTTGCTTGGAGTTCAACTTCTGAACCCCATTTGTTATGTTTTGCTTGCTGCTGCCTAATTTTCCTTCAACTTGGTCAGAGCCACCTTGTTTTTCTGGTTTAATAACCTTTGCTAGGCTCACCACCTTGTGTAAAGAAACTTTTCTTCCTCCCACTCGTCTTGCACTAAAGCCCTGACATAATAATAATAAGAAAAAGCAGAATTCATATAATTATTAGCTTGAGAGGCTTGATTTATATATATAATTAAGATTATAATCTTACCTTTGGATCATGATCAGTCTTGGAAATGGTGGTAAGTTCTGAAATAGCATTCTCATTATCTTGTAAGACATAAAGAAGAAAATTCATAGATGTCATCTTATGATAGAAGTATAATTTAATCATTTATATATATATATGTATAAAAATATATAGACAAAGTTTTGGCAGTTATGTACCTTGAAGGAGTGGTAGTGCAGAGGAGAGACATAAGGAAGAAAAACAGAAAAACACGATTAGTAATACGGCAGTAGAGAAGTTGTTCATAACAGCAGCCATATAAAACAACCTTCTTTTTGGGGTATATTTGCTGTCTTTTTTTGCAGAGAAAAGTAAAAGAAAGGAGAATGTTGCTCTTATATATAGGTCAAATATATATATACAGGTAGGTAGGTTGGAACAAACATATATGCATGTATCCTAGAGTGCTATAGTCCAAGTCAAAACTAGGGACTAGTTTGGATTCCAAGGTGTAACTTTTTCACTTTCCAATATTAAAATTTTGGAAGCCAAAATTATAGTATTAGTTTCACATTATAAAACGTAGCTGCACCTTCATCAATCCTTGTGTAGCCCATGTGTATGATTAGTCACAAAAATGAAAATCTCAAAGCGTTTCATTTACACACAGAAGAATTTGATGTGTAACACAATCGAGGCAAGGTAAAGGTGGTTGTATTTTGAGGAGATTTATATATATATTGTATACATATATATTTGGTGTGTTATAGCGTGTAACGCCAAATACGGATGTTCTCCTCCTGTCCTCTGCCGTGCGTTTAACGAGGGGAAAGCTCGGCTATATTGTTTGCCTATCGAGGTTATACTGTTATAGCCATGTTTCTGTATATAGTTATTTTTTAATAAATATTTATATGTTATAAATTGTGTACACTTTTTGAAACAAGTCCAAACAATAGTGTTCAAACTTTCAAATGCATACGAAAAATATATTCACTATTGTGGAAAAGTTACAATTAATGGTGCAGAATTAAAATAATTAAACTTTAAATCATTAAATAATTAGCAATGACAAAAATAACAAATCATGATCAATAATCGGAGAAGAATAGAGATTAACAGAGTATAAAATTTAGAAATAATTAAAGCAGTAAAACGATAAAATTAACACCAAAATATATACTGGTTCAAGTCCGATAAATCGATGTAATATATGACTCTCCTCAAGTTCTTAGGCACCATCGAATTTTCTAATTGAGCAAGAACATGTACAATACAGTTGACAAATATTATTTGATGAGTTCTCTCAAAGTGTTTCAACTCTTACACTCTTACTCAAGAATCTTCTTCATCTACAGAAGATTCTTCATACAAAATCCAAACATAATCTCTCTATTTTCTCACTACCTCTCTCTCTCTCTCTCTCTCTCTCTCTCTCTCTCTCTCTCTCTCTCTCTCTCTCTCTCTCTCTCTCTCTCTCTCTCTCTCTCTCTCTCTCTCAATATGATCGTTGTATCTAAAATGGTAAGTGTTGGGCGTATTTGTAGGCTTAGGATCAAGATCCTAAAGTCGATAGCTTCAAGAAGTCAGGTTGTTAATTTAGTTAGGCAATAACTGTTGGAATTTATTTTACCAGGATCTTAGATCTACTCACAAGTATGTTGATTAACAACCTAAATATGAACTTCTAAAACGAATATAATTAAACACATATAAAGTATGAGAAACCTTACATTGGGTGCAGCGGAATAATATGTCTCCTCCCACTCAGATCTCTAACCCTTGATTCCTTTCTGTCGCAGAGTACAATCAAGATCTGAGCCCGAATGTCCTTCTTTGTTGACTCTGAATTCTACACAGTCTTCCTCACTATGATTGAGGTATTACTTGATGTGTGTGGGCACTACTCTATCACTTAGAGGGATTTTGAAAAACAAAGAAGAGAGAGAGAGAGAGAGAGAGAGAGAGAGAGAGAGAGAGAGAGAGAGAGAGAGAGAGAGAGAGAGAGAGAGAGAGTGGCGGCTCAGGAGTGTTTGTGTGAAAGAAAATAATGCAGTAATGTGTGTGTGAAACCTGAAGCATTTACCTTCTATTTATAGAATACCACATAGGGTTAAGGTTGAATTACTTGGCATTAAAAAATTGAAAAATAAATGATAAAAGGGAAGCAAAGTGGTCGGCCATAGCAATATGGAAACAAGCCTTTCACTTTTACAACTTTCCTATTTTATCATTCCTAGTTTCCCATTTTCTCAAAGATTGCCAATTTTCTCATTCAACCACATAAATGTCAAATCTAATTATTTAATAATTATAATTAATTATCAAATAATATATTGTCATTTATTTTATTTATTAATAAAACTAATCAAAGTTTTCCAATTAATAAATGTTGACCGAGATTTTCGGCAACTATTAAAATATGATTATAATAGTGAGCTGTAAGAAAGCGAGATGAGGATTTTTACGTGGTTGGGGCGTTAATGAGCCTTAGTCCACGAGTCTTTGTTATTAATGGATGTATTTAATACAGGTTCCACATTTGAGGGAATGTTATCCTCATAAATACAGAGAATGTTCTTGGTGAGTATTTTCTCTTCTTGCTCATATGCAGCCCAAGATTCTCGACCCCATTAAATGAGCTTTGAGGGGGTATTTATAGTGTTTTGGTGGGGTGATCCCTAGAATTGTTCTTACAAACGTATCTGTAAGTATCCATAAAGTTGGGTATTCCCAATGAATATACCATGGGTGATGCATGGTCAAATCCCTAGGTGTTGTAGGGTTTTTATGAGGAATGTCCTTTTTGCCTTGTGATTGACGTGACTCTTCGCAGAGTAGCCGTCGCTAGACTTAAATGATCATTACTGTGGCGCTGCTGTTTGGGGGTTGTGCCGTCAGACTTTATTGCGTGTTACAGTCCCAACACGCTTCCTCCCATGCGACATTAAATGCGACTTGATTGCTCAGGAGAGGCCTGACACATCCCGGAGAGGCTTCATGCTATGCGAGCTTCCGGGAGTACCTTGTACTCCGGGTGCCTCCTCCAGGACCTATACCCAGGGTGGCGTACAAAGACTCATCAAATATTTACAAGTTATTTGATCCACGTGTCCCTATTCGACTGGTCAACGTATTTTGGGCAAATTCGGGGGCAACATTTACCCCCCCAAGCCTTGTTTACTTGGAAAAATAAACCAAGGCTTGTTTAGATGCCTCCGGTTGACTCCTCGGTTCCCTGGCTCAAGCCCAGAGCGCGTGAGGGCACATTTAATGATGACATTTAATGCAGCGATTCGCTTTTGCGAGGTGCCTCCGGCCGCCTCCTCGGTTTCTTGGCACGAGCTTGGGGCGCGTGAGGGTGCATCTAATGATGGCATTAAATGCAGCGATTCGCTTTTCTGCAGAGGTCGATTCGTTTCACGCCCTTTGATTGATGCGGCGCATTAATGGTGTCAGACGGATACTTAAACGTTTCCACCGCCTTTATGGCAGCTCGATCTGGTCCGTTGATCTTTGGGTATTCGAATCGTGCATCTCCCCCACCGTACGATTGGTAGGTGGTGACGCCTGTTCCTCATGCACTTTTGCCTATAAAAGCCACCATCTTTCCTTCATTTTGGTTACTTTCCATTCCTTGCCATTTTTGCTCGAATTTCCCAGAGAGAAAATTCTTTAAAATAGCACGAACCGTCTTAACACTTCGCCATTTCTTCCAGTTTTTCCGTGTTTGTTATCATCAGTTCTTCTCGACTCTACTCGGCCACATTTAGGACCCCCAGTTCAACAATTTACTGTAAGTTTCTTGCATCCTTTAATAATGACGTGCTTTTACTTGCTTTGTTTGTTTTCCTGGGTTCGTACTTTGAGATTTCTGGGCATGCGAGTGTTTAGGTTCTTCAGGTGTTCTATTTTGTGTTTACTGCTTTAGTTGTAGGACCGCCATTATCATGCCTCTGTTATAATCGTGCATTTTTGTTGAAGAGAGCCATATGTTCTTCGTTCAATAGTTGCTTAGGGCATAGAATGGGGTCTTTTCCCGTCTGTTTCTTTTACTCTGTAAAACCACTTTCTGCGATTTTACTGCACCCGACACTTGTTCAGGGAATCTTTCTAGGGTTTCCCATGTGACACGTGTCCGGAGGGGGCCTCTTTCCAGCGGTTAGGGGACCCCCACTCCCTTTTTCTTGACTTAGGGTTTGGTATGGTACCTAACTGCTGGAATTTTCTCTTTCTCTTTTTGTTTTTTCACAGAATACAAAATGTCTGCTTCTGGTTCGAAATCTTCGAAGAAGAGCGGGAAGGGCATGGCCACCCTGGAGGAGGTTTCCCTGGGACCCGTTGCCCAGGAGGGGTACGAATCCCGAGCGACCGGGTGGGAAGCGGCTGAGCTTCGTTCCACCCTAACTTGTCCTCACCAGCTGAAGAATATTATAGACGTTGCTGGGATCAAACCTTCCACTTCAGGGACTTATCACCGGCCACCTCGCGACTCAGAGATGCCTAATCACAATTATGACGGCTTCGGGGCTTGGAGTCAGACTCACCTGATGGCTGGTGCCATGCTCCCGCTTCAAGATTATTTTGTTAATTTTCTTGTATTTGTCGGCCTTGCGCCATACCAACTCATTCCTCAAGCTTATCGCCTGCTTTCAGGCTTATTTATTTTTTATACCGCCCGCGGATGGGGATCTCCCAGCCCGGCGGAAATTTTGTATTTTTACAAACTTGTATCCGTCCCCAAGAAAGGGGACAAACTTAAGGACGGTTTCTATGGGTTCCGGATCCATCCCGCTAACGAAGGGGTGGTTCCGTACAATAGGCAGACTCACGTTAAGGAGTATCGCCATCGCTTTTTCTTTTCCTCCGGGTTCAGGGCCGTGGACCACCCGGAGCTTCTTACTGAGTGGGTGCGGATCCCACCTTACCAGCGGACGCCCCCTACTCAGACCTTCCTCCGAAGGGCCCAAGCCTTTGCCTCCTACGACCGCGCCGATCTCGATGTTGGGGGTTTAGTCACCACGGAGAACTGCAGGAAGGCCAAACTTATCCTTCCTCATCAATCCGTGGAGGACTCCAACCTCTCACGGGTCATCTGTCCCAACGTGAGGGCGCCGGTTGCGGAGAAGGCCTTCCGGGATGAGCTCATTGCCACGGCAGAGAAGAAATACCAAGATTATCTCTACCGAAAGGCCCAGGAGAAAGCATACTCTCAGGCCCAGACTGCCTCTGGGAGGGGGCTTCGCGTGGGGAGTCCGGTGGTGCGAAGGAGCCAAGCAATTGCCGGGAAGTCCGAGGCTAAATTTTTTGACAAGATTCTTCAAGAAGAGATTGGGGATCGTCCTGCCAGGAGGCCCCTTCGTATTGAAGATTCTTCGGAGAAGCAAACCCCCCGGCCACAGCCTTTGGCCCCAGAACCAAACTCGGGGGCTCCTGGTGCTAGCACCTCCGGTGCCGGCGGTAAGTCTCCCTTGAAAATTCGTTATGTTCCTTCCGTTGGTGAATACGCCAATCATAGGCCTGTAGGGTTCGACGAGCGTCTTCATAGGTTTAGGATGCCATCGACCCGGTGGGGGGATCGTTTGAAGGAATTTTATTTTTCGAACTTAGGAGACTACCTAGGTCGGTCCCGGATGGGCTCCGGCCCTCCGGAACCTATTCCCTTAGGTCCTTCAGCTTACATAACGTCCAGCCGGTTCCGGCCCTCGGACAGTTATCTCGGAGATGACGCTGCCAGCATTAAAGTTCAGGACTTTGCTAGGGCCGAATTAGGAAGTTCGGGTAGGAGTAGCTTATTTGTTGTATCTTGTATAAGTGATTCCTCACGGACATCTAACACTTGCTTATTTTGTGAAACAGGTGTCTCCATGGATGCCATTTTGGAACAGCTTGCCGGAGTTCATACTCCCGTGGCTCCTCCGGCCTTTACCTCTTCTCCCCCGGCCCCTTCCCTGAAGGTTTCTTCCAGCGCTCCCCCCGACACTATTGACTTAGTGGATGACGAGGAGGTACTCCCGGGAGAAGGCCAAGGGAAGCGGTGGGACTTCTCGGAGGAAGTCGCTGGGGGTGCGGGAGAGCCCCGAGCCCTTCCGGAGGAAGCTGAGGAAGGCAAAGAGGAGCCTGAAGTGGCTCTGATTCGTAAGCGCAAGGGCAAGATGATTGCCCAGGATGAGCTCAAGAAGCCTCGGAGAGCCGACACTCCTGCTCATGGTTTGGACGGCGGGGTCTCCCCCATGGAAGAAAATCCTGCTCCTCCTAACATCGTGCTTACCCCGGTTCCGGGGGACGAGGTGAGGCAAGAGCTTCGGATAGCCAAGCATAACTATGCTATGGACGAGTACTCCCGGGGGTACGCCGAAGTGGAAGCCCTTAGGAGGATCCTGCGGGCGGAGGTCGAGGCGAGCATTAACCACCCGGAGTACCAGGATCCGTGGGACCTTAATCTGGACCCCTTATCGGACTGGTTCCGTCGCTTCCTAGGGCCCACCTTGGCTCCTTTTGCCGCGGAGATGACCGGCGAGTTCGGTTCTCAGCTCACCCGATGCGCGCCTAAGCGGTTCGCCACTTGTGCTTCCTTGAACTCCATCTTCCAGGTCCAGGACCTCAGTCATTCTCTCACGGTGGTAAGTACTTCGCAATTTTTGCTTTTCCTTTTATTATTTATATAGTTTTTTTTTTCTCTTTGAGAAACTTCTCCTTCTTTTGCATTATGGTTCAGCTTGCTGCTGAGGCTGGCCGCCTCTCCAAAAACATCATAAATCATGGCTTCGTTCTGTCCGACTTTGGGGACATGAACAATGTCAGGAAGGTCCTTCAGGACCTCACGGCGGAGAGGCAGATCTACCAGGAGGCTGCCGAGCGCCAGGAGGCGGCTGCAAAGGCCAAGGAAGAGGAGGCCAAACGGAGGGAGGCTCAGGCGGAAGCCATGATCCGGGACGAGGCCCAGCGGAGGGACAGGATGGAGGCCCAACACCAGGAGGAACTGAGGGCTCAAAGCGAGGCTGCTGATAAGGCCAGGCGAGACCTCCAGGAGGCCAGGGAGGCTTTGGATGAAATGGTCGCCAAGGTGAGATCTTTGGAGGAAACTCACCAGGCGAACATAGAGTCCAAGGCCGCTCTAGCTGCGGAGCTGAAGGAGCTTAGGGACTTCAAAGAACAATCCATCAAGAAGGCCAAACGAGCCGAGCTCCTCTCTCCTGTTTCTTGCGCCCGGTGTCCGAAGCGCTTTGACGATGGAGTCTACATGGCTTGGTCCACCAACGATCAAAATATCAAGCTTATTTTTTATCCCGAACCCGAGGAAATGATTGCCAAATTTCGGGAAAAGAAGAAGAAGCTTGATGCCGTGCTAGAGGCACGTATCGGACCTCGCCTTCCTCCGCGGGCTGACTGAGCTGCTGTACAACTGACCCAGTATGACCAAGATTCCACCCGGTTCTCTTATTATTCTTCTTTCTTTTTTTTTTTGTACATATTTGCTGCTGCCTTAGAACAACATATATATATAGGTAGCAGCTCTTATTCGAAGGGGAGACAATAATATTTTAAGGCCTGTCCCCGGGCCATTTATATGTATATGACCTGCCCTTTGGGCCAGGATATTTTTTATGTGATCTTTCTTTTGTCACACTTATGTTTTTTAACCCGTCCTTTGGATCAGGATTTTTGTGCTTATGCTTTTTATTTTTGTGCATACTTTCTGACCTGCCCTTTGGGTCAGGATCTTTTACTTAGTTTGTTTTCTGTTTGTCCGTGCGGTATACCCTAGTACCCCCCTGAGTGGCATAGAAACTTAGTTTTTAAGGCACTCAGTTTTATTTAATTTAGAGGAGGTATACATTTGGACGATACAAACCCTTTGAACAAAGTCTAAGTTTTATTTCGCTACTGGTAATATTTTCTGAGGTGATCGGCATTCCAGGCTCTTAGGACGGTGGTTCCGTCCATTCTTTTTAGTTTGTAAGTGCCGGAACCGATCTCGTCCTCGATCTCATATGGTCCTTCCCAATTTGGTCCAAGTACCCCCACTCCGGGTTCTTGGGTGGCTGGGAAAACCCTTCTTAGGACCATATCCCCAATAGCGAATTTTCTGCTTTTAACCTTAGAGTTAAAATACTTGGTCACCTTCTTTTGATAAGCAACCATCCGTATTTGAGACTCATCCCGGAGTTCCTCGACTTGATCCAAAGCTTCTTGGAGCAGTGCCTGATTATCGGCAGGATCGTAAGTCGTCCTCCTGTGGGATGGGAATAGTGTTTCTACCGGGACCATTGCTTCACAACCGTACGCCATTGAGAAGGGCGAGTGGCCGGTTGTGGTTCTGGGGGTCGTCCGGTAGGCCCATAATACCCTTGGCAATTCTTCAGGCCAGTTATTTTTGCAGCCGGCGTTCTTTTTCAAGGTGACCTTTAGGATTTTATTGACCGCTTCCGCCTGGCCGTTTGTTTGAGGCCTGGCTACCGCGGAGAAGCTTTTCACTACTCCGTGTTGGTTGCAGAAGTCAGTAAATTCCTCGCAATCAAATTGCTTTCCATTGTCTGAGACTATTTTGTGAGGCAAGCCGTATCGACACACTATGTTTTTGATAACAAAGTCCAATGCCTTCTTGGCAGTTATTGTCTTCATAGGCTCAGCCTCTGTCCATTTGGTGAAGTAGTCTACTGCTACTATTGCATACTTTACCCCTCCTTTCCCTGTAGGTAAAGACCCGATGAGATCTATTCCCCAGACCGCGAAGGGCCAGGGACTGGTCATCAGGGTGATCTCGTTTGGAGGAGCTCTCGGTATGTTCGCGTACCTTTGGCACGAGTCACACTTTTGGACATAGTCTATACAATCCTTTTTCATTGTTGGCCAGAAGTACCCTTGCCTCAATATTTTCTTTGAGAGGCTGGGTCCTCCCGTATGATCTCCACAAAACCCTTCATGGACCTCTAGCATGATTTGTCTAGCTTCAGGGTCCGATACACACCTTAAATAAGGCATGCTGAGTCCTCTCCGGTAGAGAATTTGGTCCATCATTACATAACGATGAGCCTGATACTGAATCTTTCGAGACAGTGCCCTCTCTTGGGGCAACTCACCTGTGGTTATGTATTTTATGATGGGGACCATCCAGCTGGGTTCTCGCCCAACCGTTAGTGTGGTCTCTTTTATTTTGATGCTCGGCTCTGCCAAGCGTTCCACTGGTACTACCCCCAGCTCTTCGATTTCGCTGTCTGAGGCTAACTTAGCCAGACAGTCCGCGTGAGCGTTCTTTTCTCGGGGGATTCTTTCTATTTTATAGTCCGCGAACTCGTGGAGCAGTTCTCGGACTATTGTTACGTACGCGGCCATCCGCTCGCCGCGAGTCTGGTATTCTCCAGAAACCTGGTTTACGACCAGTTGAGAGTCACTGTAGACTTCTACTCTTTTGGCTCCTACAGCTTTTGCCAATTTCAGTCCTGCTATCAAGGCTTCATATTCGGCCTCGTTGTTTGAAGCTGTAAAGTTAAATCGGAGTGCTGCCTGGAGCCGCAGTCCAGTTAGTGATATCATGGCCACTCCGGCTCCGGAGCCGTTCTCATTAGAAGCTCCGTCTACAAATACCCTCCAGGTGGGGATTGGTGGTACCAGCGTATTAGTTGTTGCCTCGGCTTCATTGCATTCGGTAATGAAGTCTGCCAAGGCTTGGCCTTTTATGGAAATCCGGGGGACGTAGTGTAAGTCGAATTGACTTAGCTCCATTGCCCACTTGAGGAGTCTTCCGGATGCTTCAGGCTTCTGGAGAACCTGCCGGAGCGGATGATTGGTTAAGATTCTGATCGGATGGGCTTGGAAGTATGGCCTCAGCTTCCTTGATGCCATCAGGAGGCAGAATACTAATTTTTCAATGACCGGGTACCTTGTCTCGGCCCCTATCATGCGCTACTGACATAGTACACGGGGTGCTGAATTTTTTCTTCCTCCCAGACCAGGGCAGCGCTGACCGCGTGCTTGGAGACGGCCAAGTAAAGGAACAAGTCTTCTCCAAGGACGGGTTTCGATAGGATAGGAGGTTTGGCCATGTGGTCTTTTAACCTCTTGAATGCCTCCTCGCATTCATCTGACCATTCGAACTTTTGGCATTTCTTTAGTACGTTGAAGAAGGGTATGCACTTGTCCGTGGATCGTGAGATAAAGCGGCTCAGTGCGGCTACCTTTCCGGTCAAGCTCTACACGTCTTTATGCTTCTTGGGGGATGGCATGTCCAGGAGAGCTTGGATTTTCTCTAGGTTTGCTTCGATCCCCCTTTGGCTGACTATGAAGCATAGGAATTTTCCTGACTTGACCCCAAAGGTGCACTTTTTTGGGTTGAGCTTCATACCGTATCTCCGGACGACTTCGAAACATTCTTCTAAGTCGCTTGCATGGCTGTTGCATGCTTTGGATTTGACGAGCATGTCGTCCACATATACCTCCATGTTTCGTCCCAGGAGGCTTTTAAACATCCGGTTAACCATTCTTTGATAGGTTGCTCCGGCGTTTTTCAGTCCGAAAGGCATGACTAGGTAGCAATATTCCCCCTTATCGGTCCTGAAGCTAGTACACTCCTGGTCTGCCGTATGCATTTTTATTTGGTTGTACCCAGCATAGACATCCATGAAAGACAGCAGTTTAAATCCAGACGTGGCGTCTACAATCTGGTCGATCCTAGGTAGCGGGAAGCAGTCCTTTGGATAGGCTTTGTTTAGATCTGTGAAGTCTATACAAACTCGCCAAGTCCCGTTCGGCTTGGGCACCAGGACCGGATTGGCCAGCCATTCCGGATAGTATACGTCGCGGATCATGCCGCTGGACAAAAGTTTGTCCACCTCTTTCTCTAAGGCCTCGGCTTTCACCGAGTCGAGCGGGCGTCTCTTTTGCTGTACAGGGGGCATGTCCGGGTTGACATTGAGTACATGTGTGATGACATGAGGGCTTATGCCGGTCATGTCTTCTTGGCGCCATGCAAAGATGTCGATGGCGCCCTTCAGTGTTTTTATTATTTTGTCCTTTTCCTCCGGATCTAGGTTCTTCCCTATCCGGAGTACTTTGGTGGAGTCGTCGTCGCACACTGTTATTTCTTCGACGTCCTCCATTGGTTCCACGACCCTTTCGGATCCTATGCGAGGATCCAACTCGTCCTCTTCAGCCTTCTCTATCTCAGGAGACTCCCGAACCATGAGTACAGGTAGGTGGGTGACAACATTGTAACATTGCCTGGCTTCTCCTTTATTTCCCCTCACAGTTCCGACTCCGGCTTCCTGGGTAGGGAATTTTAGGCACAAGTGTCGGATTGAAGTAATTGCGCCAAAGTCCACTAGGGCCGGCCGGCCAAGGATCGCGTTGTAGGCTGTCGGACAATCTACCACCACGAAGGTGCAATATTTAAATGTGCTCTGGGGGGTGTCCGGGCACAGGGTAACCGGGAGCCTTACTTTTCCCATCGGGATAAGCGTCGTCCCGTTAAACCCCATGAGCTGTGACCCACTAGGCGAGAGGTCCCGGTCGGTCAACCCTATCGCAGTGAAGGCTTCTTTGAAGAGCAAGTTCACGGAACTCCCATTGTCAATTAAGACCCTAGCCACCACTTTATTTGCGATGGGGGTCTCTATGACAAGTGGGTCGTGGTGAGGAAAACGCACCGTCTTGGCGTCTTCTTCCGTGAATGTAATGGGTTGGTCCATTAGCCGAGGCCTTTGAGCTGGGAGTTGAGTAACTTCCCATACCTCATTGTGCTTCGCGGCCTCGGCGTATCGTTTTCGCTCCTTGCGAGTGTTTCCTCCGATATGGGGACCTCCGGAGATCATGGCTACCCGCCCATTAGGCCGGGGCGGTAGCCCGGGAATATGCTGGGGGTCACCTGCGGGAGCAGCTGGAGCCAATACTCCTGCTGTACCCCCTGGTGTTCCCGGAGGCATACCCCCGGCCACCTGCCCTGGATTAAGGTGGGGCAACCTATTTTTGATCCACTCATAGAGGTGGCCCAAACGGATTAGATTTTCAATCTCGTCTTTGAGATTCTTACACTCATTGGTGCTGTGACCAATGTCGTTATGGTACTCGCATCTTTTACTCGGATCTCTCCGGGAGCTGTCTTTGTACAATGGTTGTGGTCTCCGGTAGTGCGTATTTTGCCTAGTGGCAAAGTACACACGTTCCTGGGAGTCCGATAGCTCCGTGTACTGAGTATATTGGGGTGTGTACCCCTTCTTCTGGCGCTTCTCTCCCGTTCGGGTGCTGCCCTTGGAGGACCTTTTGCTCCTCGACCCCTGGGTAGGGCCTGTTAAGCTAGCAGTCGGGGCAGCCTGTGAAGGAGCTTGTCCATTTACTCCGGACGGGTTGCCATAATGGGAAGATGCTGGTGCCAAAGCTTGGCCATGCCCTTCCCGCTCTTCTTCGAAGATTTCGAACCAGAAGCAGACATTTTGTATTCTGTGAAAAAACAAAAAGAGAAAGAGAAGATTCCAGCAGTTAGGTCCCATACCAAACCCTAAGTCAAGAAAAAGGGAGTGGGGGTCCCCTAACCGCTGGAAAGAGGCCCCCTCCGGACACGTGTCACATGGGAAACCCTAGAAAGATTCCCTGAACAAGTGTCGGGTGCAGTAAAATCGCAGAAAGTGGTTTTACAGAGTAAAAGAAACAGACGGGAAAAGACCCCATTCTATGCCCTAAGCAACTATTGAACGAAGAACATATGGCTCTCTTCAACAAAAATGCACGATTATAACAGAGGCATGATAATGGCGGTCCTACAACTAAAGCAGTAAACACAAAACAGAACACCTGAAGAACCTAAACACTCGCATGCCCAGAAATCTCAAAGTACGAACCCAGGAAAACAAACAAAGCAAGTAAAAGCACGTCATTATTAAAGGATGCAAGAAACTTACAGTAAATTGTTGAACTGGGGGTCCTAAATGTGGCCGAGTAGAGTCGAGAAGAACTGATGATAACAAACACGGAAAAACTGGAAGAAATGGCGAAGTGTTAAGACGGTTCGTGCTATTTTAAAGAATTTTCTCTCTGGGAAATTCGAGCAAAAATGGCAAGGAATGGAAAGTAACCAAAATGAAGGAAAGATGGTGGCTTTTATAGGCAAAAGTGCATGAGGAACAGGCGTCACCACCTACCAATCGTACGGTGGGGGAGCATAGGCATTTGGCATCATTGCTGACCCGCATGACCGTCATGACACGGTTGAACCGTGACAGGTGGTCACTGGGATCGGAGTTCCCGGTATATGCCGCCATTTCGGGCATCTTGAAATTTTTAGGGAGCTCCGCCTCCAAGATGTGCTTGGCACATGGCTTCCGATCCTCGCTGTCCGAGTCAGAGTCGTCTCCCTTCTGCCTCCGGGAGACTCGAGCAATGTCTTTTCGAAGTATGGCGAGTTATGCCATAATCCCTTCGTTTAACGTATCCGAGGAAACCACGGGCCTGTATCTTTTTTGGTCAAGGTGATCCCGGAGGTCACCTTGATTCCCATTGATTTGATTTCTCAGATCAATGGGAGGACATCTCTGTCCTCTTCTTCCTCTACCCCCTGGTTCCTGGTGCATAGAAACGCTTTTCCGGTCCCCTCGATCCTGAGGGTCAAGACTCCCTTTTTGGGGCTTGCCCCTCTGCGGACCTTTCCCTTTAAGGAAATCCGAGCCGACCCTTCGCGGATCCTGCACCTTTTTCTTTCGCCCAAGGGTAGAAGTAGGGTTTTTTGTTTGATTTTCCTCAGCAGGGTACCTTATAGGGCTAGGTTCCCTAGATTTTTGCTGCTGGGAATTAGGCGAAGACGTCGCTGGCTCTCTGTTGAGCCCAGCGGTCATTGCCTTGGGGTGCACGTGAATACCAGCTGCCTCCATGGCTTTCTGCATGGCTAGCATCACTTCCTGCATTTTTTGGTTTTGCGCTTTCTGAGCTTCGATCTCGGCTTCATGATCGATAGCTTTTTGTCTGAGGAGCACCAGCTCTGAGTAACTTCCTTCGTCATAGGCATACTCGTCGAGGTTCCCCTCGTAGTCCTCGTCGGGGACTATTTCTTCTTCCTCGAACTCCTCTGCCGCTCTTGAGGCCACATCTTCCTCATTTGGATCTTGAGCATCTTCCAGAGGGCGAGGAAGACGTGTACTTCTCGTCTCCACCATTCTTGTGAAGTCAAATGTTTGTTATGTAGCAGCTTTCCTCAGCTCTCAATGAAAGCACCAAAATGTTGACCGAGATTTTCGGCAATATATGATTATAATAGTGAGCTGTAAGAAAGCGAGATGAGGATTTTTACGTGGTTGGGGCGTTAATGAGCCTTAGTCCACGAGTCTTTGTTATTAATGGATGTATTTAATACAGGTTCCACATTTGAGGGAATGTTATCCTCATAAATACAGAGAATGTTCTTGGTGAGTATTTTCTCTTCTTGCTCATATGCAGCCCAAGATTCTCGACCCCATTAAATGAGCTTTGAGGGGGTATTTATAGTGTTTTGGTGGGGTGATCCCTAGAATTGTTCTTACAAACGTATCTGTAAGTATCCATAAAGTTGGGTATTCCCAATGAATATACCATGGGTGATGCATGGTCAAATCCCTAGGTGTTGTAGGGTTTTTATGAGGAATGTCCTTTTTGCCTTGTGATTGACGTGACTCTTCGCAGAGTAGCCGTCGCTAGACTTAAATGATCATTACTGTGGCGCTGCTGTTTGGGGGTTGTGCCGTCAGACTTTATTGCGTGTTACAGTCCCAACACGCTTCCTCCCATGCGGCATTAAATGCGACTTGATTGCTCAGGAGAGGCCTGACACATCCCGGAGAGGCTTAGTGCTATGCGAGCTTCCGGGAGTACCTTGTACTCCGGGTGCCTCCTCCAGGACCTATACCCAGGGTGCTCCTTGTGGCGTACAAAGACTCATCAAATATTTACAAGTTATCTGATCCACGTGTCCCTATTCAACTGGTCCACGTATTTTGGGCAAATTCGGGGGCAACAATAAATATACCCTTTAAGCTCTCTATTTACTGTTTTGCCCTTAATAAGTGATTAAATTCACAAATAGACATAGTCTAATTTGAGAATTATAATTGATTAATTAAAATCAATTAAATGAGTCTTACAAGTAATATTGTCTCAACTAGTGTGGGGACCATGGGTCTATATATCCGAGCTTCCAATAAGCAGATCAAGAATTTACATCTTAAATTCTCTGAATTATTAATTCTTCGTTGAATCCACGCATAGAACTTAGAATTGCACTCTCAATTATATAGAACGCTCTATATGTTCCACCATATAGACACGTCATTAATTATCCATTGCTATAATCCTAATTTGATCAATGATCCTCTATATGGATGATTTACACTGTAAAGGGATTTAATTACTGAACACCCTACAATGTATTTTATCCTTAAAACACTTAACCCTGTATAAATTATATTTCAGCTAAGTGAAATGAGTACTCCACCATTTATTTTCGTTTGGTTAAGCTCGAAGGAAATCATCCTTTACTTTCTATTCGCCAGATAGAAGCTATAGATTCCATATTTATGTTAGCGCTCCCATTCAATTGCACTACCGTGTTCCCAAAATGTACGTATCACCCTGACCCAAAAGTAGGCTTAACTAACAAATCAAAGAACTGTTGGGTTTTATGCCCTAAATAAAACTCATTTCAATATAATTAGATTTACTTATTAATATAGATCAGAAATAACATTTAATGTTGCATGGTTCACATGATTTATTTCATGATTATATGTACATAATGTATAAATTCATCTGAAACCCTTTTCACATACTTGATCCTGTTTATTGTGCCGTCAACACATTAGAAAGTAAACATGACTATGTGAATAAAGTTTCCTAGATTTATCAGACATAGGGTTTTACTGATATGATAATCTACAACAGAGTTTACTTGCATTTGGAGAAGTGCTATGTTCTTTCCAGAGCATTGGTTAAAGTAAAGCTCAGGTTGGATGCATGGAGTATGCATCGGAAGGGACTGATATTGAACTTTGACTTAGATTTATTAAACTTACCGTAATATCTATTCAAGTCAATATCGCCTAGTTGATCCTAGATCAAATGATCTTAATCCTGTTATGATTAGGCTCAATCTTGAAAGGTTATTTTTGTTCTTTGATTTGTTAGTTAAGCCTACTTTTAGGTCAGGGTGATACGTACATTTTGGGAACACGGTAGTGCAATTAAGTGGGAGCGCTAGCATAAACATGGAATCTATAGCTTCTATCTGGCGAATAGTAAGCAAAGGATGATCTCCTTCGAGCTTGACCAAACGAACATAAATGGTGGAGTACTCATTTCACATAAGCTGAAATATCATTTATACGGGGTCAAGTGTTTTAAGGATAAAATACATTGTAGGGTGTAACGGTAATCTAATCCCTTTACAGTGTAGATCATTCATATAGAGGATCATTGATCAAATTAGGATTATAACAATGGATAACTAATGATGTGTCTATATGGTGGAACATATAGAGCATTCTATATAACTGAGAGTGCAATTCTAAGTTCTATGCGTGGATTCAACGAAGAATTAATAAGTTAGTGAGTTTTAGTAATAAATTCTTGATCTACTTATTGGAAGCTCGGTTATATAGACCCATGCTCCCCGCACTAGTTGAGATAATATTGCTTGTAAGACTCATGTAATTGGTTTTGATTAATCAATTATAATTCTCAATTTAGACTATGTCTATTTGTGAATTTTCACTAAGTAAGGGCGAAATTGTAAAGAAAGAGTTTTAGGGGCATATTTGTTAATTATGATACTTTGTATGGTTCAATTAATAAATATGATAAATGACAATATTATTTAATAATTATTTATAGTTATTAAATAGTTAGAATTGACATTTAAATGGTTGAATTAGAAAATTGGCGTTTTTGAGAAAATTAGATGCAGAAAAGATAAAACTGCAAAATTGCAAAAAGTGAGGCCCAAATCCACTTGTATTGGGCCGGCCACTTTTGTAGGAAATTTAAACTGATATTTTCATTATTTTAATGCCAAATAATTCAAACCTAACCCTAGTGGAATGCTATAAATAGATAGTGAAGGCTTCAGGAAATTCACACTTAAATTTTCTACTTTTTCATTCAGAAAAAACCTGAGCCTTCTCTCTCCCTATCTTTGGCTGAACCCACTCTCTCTCTCTTCCTCATTGAGATTTCGAAATACTTAGTGTATGAGTAGTGCCCACACACAGCAAGTGATACCTCAACCATAGTGAGGAAGATCGTGAAGAAAGATTTTCAGCAAGAAGGAGTTTCAGCATCAAAGATTCAGAGAAAGAGATCCAGGTTCAGATATTGATAATGCTCTGCTACAGAAAGGAATCAAGGGCTAGATATCTGAACGGAAGGAGTCATTATATTCCGCTGCACCCAATGTAAGGTTTCCTAAACTTTATATGTGTTTATTTCATCGTTTTAGAAAGTTCATATTTAGGGTGTTAATCAACATACTTGTGAGTAGATCGAAGATCCTGGTAAAATAAATTCCAACAAGAACACGAATAACACTCTTATTGAACCTAATCATACCAGGATTAAGATCATTTGATCTGGGATCAACTAAGTGATATTGAATTGAATAGATATTACGGTAAGTTTAATAAATCTATATCAAAATCAATATCGGTCCATTCCAATGCATACTCCATGCATCCAACCCAAGCATTACTTTAACCAATGCTTTGGAAAGAACATAGCATTTCACCAAATGCAAGTAAACTCTGTCGTAGATTTTCATTTCAGTAAAACCCTAGTGTTCTGATAAATCTAGGAATCTTTAATCACATAGTCATGTTTACTTTCCACTGTGTTGACAACACAATAAACATGATTAAGTATGTGAAAAGGGTTTGAATGAATTTATAAATCAAATAGACAAACAATTGATAAGATGAACCAAAACATACACAAATGAATAAAAAATACTTCTGTTATTTTATTGATATTGAATAATCTGGATTACATTGAAATAGAGTTTTATTTAGGACATAAAACCCAACAAACTCCCACTTGCACTAATATAAAACTAATCAGTACATTTCAATTAATCCTAAATTCTGACAGTGCTTTTCAAATGCAGTCACTGCCAAGACTTTGGTGAATAGATCAGCTAAGTTGTCTTGTGTGTCCACTTTTTCCACCAGTACATCCCCTCTTGCCACATATTCTCTGATAATATGATATTTTCTTTCTATATGTTTGCTTCTCTTGTGGCTCCGAGGTTCCTTACTGTTGGCTATGGCTCCATTGTTATCACAAAGTAGGACTAGAGGCTTTTCCATTCCAGGTACTACACCAAGACTGGTGAAGAACTTTCTTAGCCAGACAACCTCTTTAGCAGCTTCAGCTGCAGCTATGTATTCTGCCTCCATGGTAGAATCTGAAATCGTGGTCTGTTTCGCACTTCTCCAAACCACTGCTCCACCCTTAAGAGTAAATACCATCCCAGATGTAGATTTCCTGTGTTCAAGACATGCCTGGAAATCTGAGTCTGTATAGCCTATGGGATTTAGAGCACCACCCTTGTAGACTAACACGTAATCTCTTGTACTCTTCAAGTATTTCAGAATATACTTAACAGCATTCCAATGTTCCTGTCCTGGATTTGACTGATACCTGCTCACGACTCTAACTGCATAGCAGATGTCAGGTCTAGTGCATAACATTGCATACATTAGACTTCCAACTGCAGAAGCATAAGGAACTTTTGCCATGTCCTCTATCTCTTGAGGATCAGTAGAACACTATTCCTTAGATAGACGGATACCATATCTAGAAGGCATATTTGCCCCATTGGTGTTGGTCATGGAGAATCTCTCTAAAACTTTGTCAATGTAAGTTGTTTGAGAGAGAGCAAGGGACCTGTTCTTCCGATTTCTGATAATCTGAATACCGAGAACATAGGCAGCCTCACCCAAATCTTTCATATCGAATTGAGTGTCTAGCCATTCCTTGATGTGAGTCATTTTCTTGATATTGTTGCCAATGATCAAAATGTCATCAACATAAAGGACCAGGAATACTACTACTTGGTCTTCCTTGAGTTGGTAAACACAAGGTTCATCTTCATTCTGATGAAAGACGTAGGTTTTTATGATTTCATCAAACCTTTTATTACATGAGCGAGAAGCTTGCTTAAGTCCATAAATAGACATATTTAATTTGCAAACTTTATTTTCTTGCCCTGGAAGAACATAGCCTTCTGGTTGCTCCATGTAGATGGTTTCTTCAAGAAGCCCATTAAGGAAGTCTGTCTTGACATCCATTTGCCAGATTTCATAGTCGAAAGCGGATGCGATGGAGAGAAGAATTCGGATGGATTTGAGCATGGCGACAGGACTAAAAGTTTCCTCATAGTCCACACCTTCTCTTTGGGTATAACCCTTGGCAACCAGTCTAGCTTTAAAAGTTTCGACTTCGCCTCCAGCGCCTCTTTTCTTCTTGTAGACCCATTTGCATCTGATTGGATGATAGTCATCGGGTGGATCTACATATTCTCAGACTTTGTTCTTTTTCATGGAATCCATTTTTGAATCCATGCTGGCTGACCATCGCTTCCGTTGCGGACTTGTCATTGCCTGTTTATAGGTTAATGGGTCGTCTTCAATACCGTCACCAACGACCATATTGATTTCACCATCCAAGCCATAGCGAGACGGTTTTGTAGAAACCCTCCCACTACGACGAGGAGCGGTGATCTTCTGAACTGGAGCTTTGGTAGTAGTTTTCTCAGTTGCTACGACTGAGGGAGTGGGATTATTCTCTTCTTGAGTAGAAGAGGATGGAACATTAGAAGGACTTATATCTGCAAGCATTTCCTCCAATACTACTTTACTTTGTGGTTTGAAATTCTTAATATAGTCATCTTCAAGGAAAGTGGCGTTTGTAGAAACAAACACTTTATCATCCTTGCGACTATAAAATAGTCCACCCCTAGTCTCTTTAGAATTTCCGACAAACATGCAAACCTCAGTTCGCTTTTCAAGTTTGCCATCTTTCTTTCTTAAGACATGAGCAGGGCACCCCAGATTCTATAATGGCGTAAACTAGGTGTACGACCATTCCATAGTTCTAAAGGTGTCTTAGGGACTGATTTAGATGGAACAACATTTAAAATGTCGGTTGCCATCTGAATTGCATATCCCCAGAAGGACGTAGGTAGAGTTGAGTAACTAAGCATGGACCTAACCATTTCCAAAAGCGTGCGATTCCTTCTTTCTGCAACTCCATTTTGCTGTGGAGTGCTAGGGGCAGTTAATTGGGATTCAATGCCAAGTTCGATCAAATGATCTTTGAACTGCATATCCATATATTCTCCACCCCTATCGGTTTGCAAGATCTTTAACGTTTTACCCAATTGGTTTTGAGCCAATACAAGAAATTCCTGAAACTTTTCAAACGTTTCAGATTTCTTATGCATAAGGTAAATATGACCATATCTAGAGTAATCGTCAATGAAAGTGACAAAGTACTCATAACCACCTCAGGCTTTTACATTCAAAGGTCCGCAAACATCTGAATGCACTAACCCTAGGGGTTGTTTGGCACGCTCTCCCTTTGCAGAGAAAGAACGTTTGGTCATCTTTCCTTCTAGGCAAGACTCGCAAACAGGTAATTCACCTAAGACGACATTTTTCAATGGACCGTCTTTGGTTAGCCTATTTAGTCTGTCATAGCCTATGTGACCTAAACGTAAATGCCATAGATATGTTTCATTATCATCATCGATCTTTTGCTTTTTGTGGTTTCTAGGTTTAGCTACTTTAAAAAGTTCGTTATGTAGGGCAAATGGTTCGTCTGGTCTAAGAACATAAAGCCCCTGTTCCATGGATGCAACACAAATATGAATGTCATTTCGAGAAATGGTAGAACCAGAACTCGAAAAATCTAATTTGTATTGTTGCAATTGTAAGCATGAAACAGAAATCAAGTTTCTACTGAAATTTGGAATGTATAAGACATTGTCTAATTCCAAAATTCTGTTTTGAAACTTGAGTTTGGCTTTTCCTCTAGATCTAACCGATACCATTTCGCCATTACCAACCTTAAGTTTCAACTCTCCGGATTTCAAATAATTCCATTTTTCAAGCAATTGTAATGAACAACTTACATGGTTTGTAGACCCAGAATCAAGAATCCAAATGGATTTATCATTCTCTAAAACACATGATTCGAAGACTAAAGCATCACTGCTTAATCGTTTTCGAATTGTCGTTCTTGCTGGTTCATTTTGTTGTGAAGTATAATTGAGGAAGTGGAATCACTTTCTCTTATCTTCTCAACTGAGCTTGAATTAGTAGGATTTATGGAGTTATGAACTATTTGCTCTTCAGAGTGAACAATTCCCAGCTTATCTGCTTTCTGGAATATCATGTTCATCATGAGTACATGTGAAGTATTACTCTGACCAGGAGTCTTATTCACATCTTCAAGTTCATTTGCTAAGATATTAACTAGGAGTGGATCGGGGTGAGGGTTATGCATATTGGCACTACAATATATCAATAAAACAGAAGTAAGGTTTTGGTTCTATAAATTCATACACAAGTTCAGAAAATAACAAATAATCACATATGTTATAAAAATACTAAATGTAACATAGTTTATTTTCCAAGGTTTCCAACATAATGAAATACAGTGTCCCGGTAGGCGAGAGTCAAAGATAACATTATTTGAATAGAGTAGTCAGCTCATCTAAAATAAAATCATTTTAGCAACCTTTTATTCGATCAAAATGAGAATCCAACGTTGTCCTGGTAGGCGAGAGTCAAGGTTATTCTCATTTTATGAGCTTCCACCATTGTTTCATGTTTTATGAGTTTATCTCTAAGTAGTCACAGTAGGGGAGAGTCTAATAGAGACGAAAACTTACAAAACACTTATCAAATGAGATCTTACGGTGTTAAATTCTTTCAACGAATAACCATCCATAAGAGGGACGAAGTCTAGCGTCTCGAGGTTATATTGAAAAAATTTAACTATTGTAAGACCAACAATGAAGATCGAATATCTTTTGATTAAAGCTCATTATTTAAAAAAAAAAATATGTATTTTATTCAATCATTTACTTTATTCCATATTTTAATAACGAAAAATTACCAATTAAAGTTGGTTTAGTTAAAAAAAAAACTTATATCAAAAAAAAAAATCCAACTTTAATTAAATTTAAAAAAAAAAATAGAATAAATTTGAAAAATATCTTATTTAAGTTGTTTAGAAGAATTTAAAAAAAATATCCAACTTAAATATTCTTCAAACAATGACTTATTTAAATATTAACAATTAAGTTATAACCACTTAATTTAGAAGATATTCCATTTTAAGTTTTTCCATATTTAAAATTTCAACTTAAAAAAAATATCAAAAGAATCTTAATAACTAATTCCTAAAATTCCTCAACTTAATTTTATAATAGGAAATTCAAAAGATATTCAAATCTAAGTTGATTTGTTAGAAATAACAAATTTTCAACTTAAATAGAAATATTTAATGAAATTATGAAATTAAGCTTCAGAAAGAATCTAGTTGGTTATAATTCTATATTTAATTAAACACAAGAAAAATACATATAGTTTTCTAGAATATTATTCATCAAACTATGTTTTTCTTAAATTAATTTCAAGAAACAATGAAATTAATTATGTTGCTAATCAATTTTATTAGGTCAAACTAATTTAATTAACCTAGCACAGTTATCCAAATCAGGCAAATGGGTCTTCACAATTGGGGTTGTTCATGTGAGGGGGGCTGGGTTCAGTATGTCGTACCCACTTCTATGGCTCCCAACTCTCACACAAGGCCCAAAAGAGAGGAATTTAACCTTAAAATGAACAACTGTTATTAATTGAATAGGCCCATTAACTAAATGAGCCTAAATAAAATCTATCAAGTTATGGCATTTTATTTAGCAACAACAACCTATATGTATCTATAACAGAAATTAAACATATAGGCTCACACAGGCACACAGATTTCGATGGATCCTATCATGTTACTAGGTCATACACAGATGAAAGAAGAATGTAAAAATTACCTGTAACAAATTATTTACTTGACCTATTGACAATTGAACCATGGGTTAAAATCAGATCATTGGATCTGTCAACAAGTTAACCATGGCAATTTAGATCAAGCAATAATAGGTTTTAGAAAACTTACAAACAATCTAAAACACATACTCCTGCAACAAGTTAGATTTGGATAGTTGGATGTAGGATTTATTTAATTTAAAATATTGATTTCGAAAAATGGTAAAAAAAATATTTTTCGGGTTTTTTAAAAAAACATATTTAAAATTAAACCTACAATTTTGAAAAATTAGGTTTCAAGTAACCTAAATATCATTTCAAAAAAAAATGCTAACTTGCCTTTTAAATTTCATGTTATTAAAAAAAATTAAAATTCCAATAAAATAAAATAAAAAAAGATATATACATACCCTTTTTCTGATTTTATAATTTAATTTAAGTAAAAATAACAAAATTTAAAAGTTAACAAAAATATCTTATTTCCCTTTTTAAAATTTCATGATTATGGTATCTTATTTAAATCTAAATAAGGTCAAATTACTTAAAATAGAATATTTTATAAAAAAACTTAATATCTGACCTTAGATTTAAAAATAAGATAAAATAATCAAAATTAAAAAAAAATAAGAAAAGAGGTAAGCAAAAATTGATTTTACCTATTTTCAAAAATCAAATTTCACTAATATCTAAAATTAATTTAAAAATCAAATTAATTTATTTCTGATAATTAGATTTGAAAGATGAAAATTAAGAATTAAAATACAAAACTACGCAAAAAAAAAAGGAAGTTAATTCCATGAAATAGCATGAAAAATCGAAGAAAACGAAAAAATTGATGAACAGTACGGATGGTATGCATAGCATACCGTTCCGCGCGCGCATCTAGGGGGCTGGCCGAGTTTCCACGGCGCTGGGAGGCTGCAAGCAGCCATTCCGCGCGCGTGGGAAGAGTGCTCATCACCCCGATTTTCCCGAATTTAAAAAATTCATAACTAATTCAAATTAAATCGAAATCGAGTTCTGTAAAAACGTAAATTGCTTAATTTTTTCCATACTATCCAATAAAAATAATTATAAAAACAGAAAAACAACTATTTTTCTCAGAATTCACAAACAACAATCAAACATCAATATGACATACAAAGCAACATGATACCATCCAAATCACAATCAAATCGTTTTGAGTCCAAATTTCTTGCAAGCAAATCAATTACCATGGCTTTGGTGCCAGTTGTTGGAATTATTTTACCAGGATCTTAGATCTACTCACAAGTATGTTGATTAACAACCTAAATATGAACTTCTAAAACGAATATAATTAAACACATATAAAGTACGAGAAACCTTACATTGGGTGCAGCGGGATAATATGTCTCCTCCCACTCAGATCTCTAACCCTTGATTCCTTTCTGTCGCAGAGTATAATCAAGATCTGAGCCCGAATGTCCTTCTTTGTTGACTCTAAATTCTACACAGCCTTCCTCACTATGATTGAGGTATTACTTGATGTGTGTGGGCACTACTCTATCACTTAGAGGGATTTTGAAAAACAAAGAAGAGAGAGAGAGAGAGAGAGAGAGAGAGAGAGAGAGAGAGAGAGAGAGTGGCGGCTCAGGAGTGTTTGTGTGAAAGAAAATAATGCAGTAATGTGTGTGTGAAACCTGAAGCCTTTACCTTCTATTTATAGAATACCTCATAGGGTTAAGGTTGAATTACTTGGCATTAAAAAATTGAAAAATAAATGATAAAAGGAAAGAAAAGTGGTCGGCCATAGCAATATGGAAAACAAGCCTCTCACTTTTCAACTTTCCTATTTTATCATTCCTAGTTTCCCATTTTCTCAAAGATTGCCAATTCTCATTCAACCACATAAATGTCAAATCTAATTATTTAATAATTATAATTAATTATCAAATAATATATTGTCATTTATTTTATTTATTAATAAAACTAATCAAAGTTTCTCAATTAATAAATATACCCTTTAAACTCTTTATTTACTGTTTTGCCCTTAATAAGTGATAAATTCACAAATAGACATAGTCTAATTTGAGAATTATAATTGATTAATTAAAACCAATTAAATGATTCTTACAAGTAATATTGTCTCAACTAGTGTGGGGACCATGGGTCTATATATCCGAGCTTCCAATAAGCAGATCAAGAATTTACATCTTAAATTTACTGACTTATTAATTCTTCATTGAATCCACGCATAGAACTTAGAATTGCACTCTCAGTTATATAGAACGCTCTATATGTTCCACCATATAGACACGTCATTAATTATCCATTGTTATAATCCTAATTTGATCAATGATCCTCTATATGGATGATTTACACTGTAAAGGGATTTAATTACCGTAACACCCTATAATGTATTTTATTCTTAAAACACTTAACCCTATATAAATGATATTTCAGCTAAGTGAAATGAGTACTCCACCATTTATTTTCGTTTGGTCAAGCTCGAAGGAAATCATCCTTTACTTTCTATTCGCCAGATAGAAGCTATAGATTCCATATTTATGTTAGCGCTCCCACTCAATTGCACTACCGTGTTCCCAAAATATACGTATCACCCTGACCCAAAAGTAGGCTTAACTAACAAATCAAAGAACACGAATAACACTCTTGAGATTGAACCTAATCATATCAGGATTAAGATCATTTGATCTAGGATCAACTAAGTGATATTGAATTGAATAGATATTACGGTAAGTTTAATAAATCTATATCAAAATCAATATATGTCCATTCCAATGCATACTCCATGCATCCAACCCAAGCTTTACTTTAACCAATGCTCTGGAAAGAACATAGCATTTCACCAAATGCAAGTAAACTCTGTTGTAGATTTTCATATCAGTAAAACCCTAGTGTTCTGATAAATCTAGGAATCTTTAATCACATAGTCATGTTTACTTTCCACTGTGTTGACAACACAATAAACATGATTAAGTATGTGAAAAGGGTTTGAATGAATTTATAAATCAAATAGACAAACAATTGATAAGATGAACCAAAACATACACAAATGAATGAAAAATACTTCTGTTATTTTTATTGATATTGAATAATCTGGATTACATTGTGTTGACCGAGATTTTCGGCAACTATTAAAATATGATTGTAATATTAAGCTGTAAGAAAGTGAGATAAGGATTTTTACGTGGTTGGGGCGTTAATGAGCCTTAGTCCACGAGTCTTTGTTATTAATGGATGTATTTAATACAGATTCCACACTTGAGGGAATGTTACCCTTATAAATACAGAGAATGTTCTTGGTGAGTATTTGCTCTTCTTGCTCATATGCAACCCAAGATTCTCGATCCCATTAAATGAGTTTTGAGGGGGTATTTATAGTTTTTTTGGTGGGGTAATCCCTAGAATTGTTCTTACAAACGTATCTGTAAGTATCCATAAAGTTGGGTATTCCCAATGAATATGCCATGGGTAATGCATGGTCAAATCCCTAGGTGTTGTAGGGTTTTTATGAGGAATGTCCTTTTTGCCTTGTGATTGATGTGACTCTTCGCAGAGTAGCCGTCGCTAGACTTAAATGATCATTACTGTGGCGCTGCTGTTTGGAGGTTGTGCCGTCAGACTTTATTGCGTGTTGCAGTCCCAACACGCTTCCTCCCATGCAGCATTAAATGCGACTTGATTGCTCAGGAGAGGCCTGACACTTCCTGGAGGGGCTTTATGCTATGCGAGCTTCCGGGAGCACCTTGTACTCCGGGTGCCTCCTCCGGGACCTATGCCCAGGGTGCTTCCTTGTGGCGTGCAAAGACTTATCAAATATTTACAAGTTATCTGATCCACGTGTCCCTGTTTGACTGGTCCACGTATATTGGGCGAAATCAGGGGCAACATTTACCCCCCAAGCCTTGTTTTCTTGGAAAGTAAACCAAGGCTTGCTCAGGTGCCTCTGGTTGACTCCTCGGTTCCCTGGCTCAAGCTCAGAGCGCGTGGGGGCACATTTAATGATGATATTTAATGCAGCGATTCGCTTTTTGCAGAGGCGTCTCCGGCCGCCTCCTCGGTTTCTCGGCACGAGCTTGGGGCGCGTGAGGGTGCCTCTTATGATGGCATTAAATGCAGCGATTTGCCTTTTTACAGAGGTCGATTCGTTTCACGCCCTTTGATTGATGCGGCGCATTAATGGTGTCAGACGGATACTCAAACGTTTCCACCGCCTTTATGGAAACTCAATCTGACCCGTTGATCTTTGGGTATTTGAATCGTGTGTTTCCCCCACCGTACGATTGGTAGGTGGTGACGCCTGTTCCTCATGCACTTTTGCCTATAAAAGCCACCATCTTTCCTTCATTTCAGTTACTTTTCATTCCTTGCCATTTTTGCTCGAATTTCCCAGAGAGAAAATTCTTCAAAAACAGCACGAACCTTCTGAACACTTCGCCATTTTTTCCCAGTTTCTCCTTGTTCGCTATCATCAGTCCTTCTCGTCTTTACTCGACTAAACTCAGGACCCCCAGTTCAACACTTTACTGTAAGTTTCTTGCCTCCTTTGGTAATGACATGCTTTTACTTGCTTTGTTTGTTTTTTCTGGGTTCGCATTTTGAGATTTCTGGGCATGCAAGTGTTTAGGTTCTCCATGTGTTCTGTTTTGTGTTTACCGCTTTAGTTGTAGGATCGCCATTATTATGCCTCTGTTATTATCGTGCATTTTTGTTGAAGAAGACCATATGTTCTTCGTTCGACGGTTGCTTAGGGCGTAGAATGGGGTCTTTCTTTTTCTGTTTCCCTTACTGTGTAAAACTGCCTTCTGCGATTTTACTGCACCCGACACTCGTTCAGGGAAATTTTCTAGGGTTTCCCGTGTGACACGTGTCCGGAGGGGGCCTCTTTCCAGCGGTTAGGGGACCCCCACTCCCTTTTTCTTGACTTAGGGTTTGGTATGGGACCTAACTGCTGGAATTTTCTCTTTCTTTTTTGCTTTTCACAGAATACAAAATGTCTACCTCTGGTTCGAAGTCTTCGAAGAAGAGCGGGAAACGCATGGCCACTCTGGAGGAGGTTTCCCTGGGACCCGTTGCCCAGGAGGGGTATAAATCCCGAGCGACCGGGTGGGAAGCGGCTGAGCTTCATTCCACCCTAACCTGTCCTCATCAGCTGGAGAATATTATAGATGTTGCTGGGATCAAACCTTCCACCTCGGGGACCTATCACCGGCCACCTCGCGACTCGGAGACGCCTAACCACAATTACGGCGGCTTCGGAGCCTGGAGCCAGACACACCTGATGGCCGGTGCCATGCTCCCACTTCAAGACTATTTTGTTAATTTCCTTGTATTTGTCGGCCTTGCGCCATACCAACTCATTCCTCAAGCTTATCGCCAGCTTTCAGGCTTATTCATTTTTTATGCCGCCCGCGGATGGGGATCTCCCAGCCCGGCAGAAATTTTGTATTTTTATGAACTTGTATCCGTCCCCAAGAAAGGGGACAAACTTAAGGACGGTTTCTATGGGTTCCGGATCCATCCCGCTAACGAGGGGGTGGTTCCGTATAATAGGCAGACTCACGTCAAGGAGTATCGCCATCGCTTTTTCTTTTCCTCCGGGTTCAGGGCAGTGGATCATCCGGAGCTCCTTACTGAGTGGGTGATAATCCCACCTTATCAGCGGACGGCCCCTACTCAGACCTTCCTCCGGAGGGCCCAAGCCTTTGCCTCCTATGACCGCGCCAATCTCGATGTCGGGGGTTTGGTCACCACGGAGAACTGCAGGAAGGCCAAACTTATCCTTTCGCATCAATCCGTGGAGGACTCTAACCTCTCACGGGTCATCTGTCCCAATGTAAGGGCGCCGATCGCGGAGAAGGCCTTCCGGGACGAGCTATTGCCACGGCAGAGAAAAAATATCAAGACTATCTCTACCGGAAGGCCCAGGAGAAGGCATACTCTCAGGCTCAGGCTGCCTCTGGGAGGGGACTTCGCGTGGGGAGCCCGGTGGTGCGAAGGAGCCAGGCGATTGCCGGGAAGTCCGAAGCTAAATTTTTTGAGAAGATTCTTTAAGAAGAGATTGGGGATCGTCCTGCCAGGAGGCCCCTTCGTATTGAGGATTCTTCGGAGAGGCAAACCCCCCAGCCACAGACTTCGGTCCCAGAGCCAAACTCGGGGGCTCCTGGTGCTAGCACCTCCGGTGCCGGCGGTAAGTCTCCTTTGATAATTTGTTATGTTCCTTCCGTTGGTGAATACGCCAGTCATAGGCCTGTAGGGTTCGACGAGCGTCTTTATAGGTTTAGGATGCCATCGACCCGATGGGGAGATCGCTTGAAGGAATTTTATTTTTCAAACTTAAGAGATTTCCTAGGTCGGTCCCGGATGGGCCCTGGCCCTCCGGAACCTATTCCCTTAGGTCCTGCAGCTTACATAACGTCCAGCTGGTTCCGGCCCTCGGACAGTTATCTCGGAGATGATGCTGCCAGCATTAAAGTTCAGGACTTTGCTAGGGCCGAATTAGGAAGTTCGGGTAGGAGTAGCTTATTTGTTGTATCTTGTATAAGCAGTTCCCCACGGATACCTAACACTTGCTTATTTTGTGAAACAGGTGTCTCCATGGACGTCATCTTGGAGCAGCTTGCCGGAGTTCATACTCCCGTGGCTCCTCCAGCCTTTACCTCCTCTCCCGTGGCCCCTTCCCTGAAGGTCTCTTCCAGCGCTCCCCCTGACACTATTGATTTAGTGGATGACGAGGAGGTGCTTCCAGGAGAAGACCAAGGGAAGCAGTGGGACTTCTCCGAGGAAGTCGCTGAGGGTGCGGGAGAGCTCTGAGCCCTTCCGGAGGAGGCTGAGGAAGAGGAAGAGGAGCCTGAGGTGGCTCTGATTCGTAAGCGCAAGGGCAAGATGATTGCCCAGGACGAGCCCAAGAAGCCTCGGAGAGCCGACACTCCTGCTCATGGTCTTGACGGCGGGGTCTCCCCCATGGAAGAAAATCCTGCTCCTCCCAACATCGTGCTTACTCCGGTCCCGGGGGACGAGGTGAGGCAAGAGCTTCGGATAGCCAAGCATAACTATGCCATGGACGAGTACTCCCGGGGGTACGCCGAGGTGGAAGCCCTTAGAAGGATTTTGCGGGCTGAGGTAGAGGCGAGTATCAACCACCCGGAGTACCAGGATCCGTGGGACCTTAATCTGGACCCCTTATCGGACTGGTTCCGTCGCTTCCTTGGGCCCACCTTGGCTCCTTTTGTCGCGGAGATGACCGGCGAGTTCGCTTCTCAGCTTACCCGATGCGCGCCTAAGCGGTTCGCCACTTGCGCCTCCCTGAACTCCATCTTCCAGGTCCAGGACCTCAGTCATTCCCTCACCGTGGTAAGTACTTCGCAATTTTTGCTTTTCCTTTTATTTTTCTTCTTGGGAAATTCTTCTTTCTTACACTTGTGTTATTGTTCAGCTTGCTGCTGAGGCTGGCCGCCTCTCCAAGAACATCATAAACCACGGCTTCGTTCTGTCCGACTTTGGGGACATGAACGATGTCAGGAAGGTCCTTCAGGACCTTACAGCGGAGAGGCAGATCTACCAGGAGGCTGCCGAGCGCCAGGAGGCAGCTGCCAAGGCCAAGGAAGAGGAGGCCAAACGGAGGGAGGCTCAGGCGGAAGCCATGATCCGGGACGAGGCCCAGCGAAGGGACAGGATGGAGGCCCAACACCAGGAGGAGCTGAGGGCTCAGAGCGAGGCTGCTGATAAGGCCAGCCGAGACCTCCGGGAGGCCAGGGAGGCTTTGGACGAGATGGTCGCCAAGGTGAGATCCTTAGAGGAAACTCACCAGGCGAACATAAAGTCCAAGGCCGCTCTAGCTGCGGAGCTGAAGGAGCTCAGGGACTTCAAAGAACAATCCATCAAGAAGGCCAAAAGAGCCGAGCTCCTTTCTCCTGTTTCCTGCGCCCGGTGTCCGAAGCGCTTTGACGATGGGGTCTATATGGCTTGGTCCACCAACGACCAAAATATCAAGCTTACTTTTTATCCCAAACCCGAGGAAATGATTGCCAAATTCCGGGAAAAGAAGAAGAAGCTTGATGCCGTGTTAGAGGCACGTATTGGACCTCGCCTTCCTCCGCGCGCTGACTGAGCTGCTGTACAACCGACCCAGTTTAACCAAGATTCCACCCGCTTCTTTTATTATTCTTTTTTTTTTGTACATATTTGCTGTTGCCTTAGAACAATATATATAGGTAGCAGTTTCTATTCGAAGGGGAGACAATTATATTTTAAGGCCTATCCCCGGGCCATTTATATGTATATGACCTGCCCTCTGGGCCAGGATATTTTATATGTGATCCTACTTTTGCCACATACTTCTTTTTAACCTGTCCTATGGATCAGGTTTTTATACTTATGCTTTTTATTTTTGTGCATACTTTTTGACCTACTCTTTGGGTCAGGATATTTTACTTAGTTTGTTTTTCTGTCTGTCCGTGCGGTATACCCTAGTACCCCCCCTAAGTGGCATAGAAACTTTGTTTTTAAGGCACTCAGTTTTATTTAATATGTAGAGGAGGTATACATTTGGACGGTACAAACCCTTCGAACAAAGTCTAAGTTTTATTTCGCTACTGGTAATATTTTCTGAGGTGATCGGCATTCCAGGCTCTTGGGACGGTGGTTCCGTCCATTCTTTTTAGTTTGTAAGTGCCGGAGCCGATCTCGTCCTCGATCTCATATGGTCCTTCCCAATTTGGCCCAAGTACCCCCACTCCGGGTTCTTGGGTGGCTGGGAAAACCCTTCTTAGGACCATATCCCCAATAGCGAATTTTCTGTTTTTAACCTTAGAGTTAAAATACTTGGTCACCTTCTTTTGATAAGCAGCCATCCGTATTTGAGACTCATCCCGGAGTTCTTCGACTTGATCCAAAGCCTCTTGGAGCAGTGCCTGATTAGTGGCAGGATCGTAAGTCGTCCTCCTGTGGGATGGGAATAATGTTTCCACCGGGACCATTGCTTCACAACCGTACGCCATTGAGAAAGGCGAGTGACTGGTTGTGGTTCTGGGGGTCGTCCGGTAGGCCCATAATACTCTTGGCAATTCTTCAGGCCAGTTATTTTTGCAGGCCAGCAGCTTCTTCTTCAAGGTGACCTTTAGGATTTTATTGACCGCTTCTGCCTGGCCGTTTGTTTGAGGCCTGGCTACCGCGGAGAAGCTCTTCACTACTCCGTGTTGGTTGCAGAAGTCAGTAAATTCCTCGCAATCAAATTGCTTTCCATTGTCGGAGACTATTTTGTGAGGCAGGCCGTATCGACACACTATGTTTTTGATAACAAAGTCCAAGGCCTTCTTGGCAGTTATTGTCTTCATAGGCTCAACCTCTGTCCATTTGGTGAAGTAGTCTACTGCTACTATTGCATACTTTACCCCTCCTTTTCCTGTTGGTAGAGACCCGATGAGATCTATTCCCCAGACCGCGAAGGGCCAGGGACTGGTCATCAGGGTGATCTCGTTTGAAGGGGCTCTCGGTATGTTCGCGTACCTTTGGCACGAGTCACACTTTTGGACATAGTCTATACAATTTTTTTTCATTGTTGGCCAGAAGTACCCTTGCCTCAATATTTTCTTTGAGAGGCTGGGTCCTCCCGTATGATCTCCACAGAACCCTTCGTGGACCTCTAGCATGATTTGTCTAGCTTCAGGGTCCGATACACACCTCAAATAAGGCATGCTGAGTCCTCGCCGGTAGAGAATTTGATCCATCATTACATAACGATGAGCCTGATACTGAATCTTTCGAGACAGTGCCCTCTCTTGGGGCAACTCACCTGTTGTTATGTATTTTATGATGGGGACCATCCAGCTGGGTTCTTGCCCAACCGTTAGTGTGGTCTCTTTTATTTTGATGCTTGGCTCTGCCAAGCGTTCCACTGGTACTACCCCCAGTTCTTCGATTTCGCTATCCTAGGCTAATTTAGCCAGACAGTCCGCGTGAGCGTTCTTTTCTCGGGGGATTCTTTCTATTTTATAGTTCGCGAACTCGTGGAGCAGTTCTCGGACTATCGTTACGTATGCGGCCATCCGCTCGCCGCGAGTTTGGTACTCTCCGGATACCTGGTTTACGACCAGTTGAGAGTCACTGTAGACTTCCACTCTTTTGGCCCCTACAGCTTTTGCCAACTTCAGCCCTGCTATCAAGGCTTCATATTCAGCCTCGTTGTTTGAAGCTGTGAAGTCAAATCGGAGGGCCGCCTGGAGCCGCAGTCCAGTTGGTGATATCATAGCCACTCCGGCTCCTGAACCGTTCTCATTAGAAGCTCCGTCTACAAATACCCTCCAGGTGGGGATTGGTGGTACCGGCGTATTCGCTGTTGCCTCGGCTTCGTTGCATTCGGTAATGAAGTCTGCCAGGGCTTGGCCTTTTATGGAAATCCGGGGGATGTAGTGTAAGTCGAATTGACTTAGTTCCATCGCCCACTTGAGGAGTCTTCCGGACGCTTCAGGCTTCTGGAGAACTTGCCGGAGCAGATGATTGGTTAGGATCTTGATCGGATGGGCTTGGAAGTATGGCCTTAACTTCCTTGACTCCATCAGGAGGCAAAATACTAATTTTTCCATGACCGGGTACCTTGTCTCGGCCCCTATCATGCGCTTACTGACATAGTACACGGGATGCTGAGTTTTCTCTTCCTCCCGGACCAGGGCAGCGCTGACCGCATGCTCGGAGACGGCTAAGTAAAGAAACAAGTCTTCCCCAAGGACGGATTTCGATAGGATAGGAGGTTTGGCCATGTGATCTTTTAGCCTCTTGAATGCCTCCTCGCATTCGTCCGACCATTCGAACTTTTGGCATTTCTTTAGCACGTTGAAGAAGGGTATGCACTTGTCCGTGGATCGTGAGATAAAACGACTCAATGCGGCTACCTTTCCGGTCAAGCTCTGCACGTCTTTATGCTTCTTAGGGGATGGCATATCCAGGAGAGCCTGGATTTTTTCCGGGTTTGCTTCAATCCCCCTTTGGGTGACTATGAAACCCAGGAATTTTCCTGACTTGACCCCAAAGGTGCACTTTTTTGGGTTGAGTTTCATACCGTATCTCCGGACGACTTCGAAACATTCTTCTAAGTCGCTTGCATGGCTGTTGCATGCTTTGGATTTGACGAGCATGTCGTCCACGTATACCTCCATGTTACGTCCCAGGAGGCTCTTAAACATCCGGTTAACCATTCTTTGATAGGTTGCTCCGGCGTTTTTCAGTCCGAAAGGCATGACTAGGTAGCAGTATACCCCCTTATCGGTCCTGAAGCTAGTGCATTCCTGGTCTGCCGTATGCATTTTTATTTGATTGTACCCAGCATAGGCATCCATGAAAGATAACAGTTTAAATCCGGAAGTGGCGTCTACCATTTGGTCGATCCTGGGTAGCGGGAAGCAGTCCTTTGGACAGGCTTTGTTTAGATCAGTGAAGTCTATACAAACTCGCCAAGTCCCGTTCGGCTTGGGCACCAGGACCGGATTGGCCAGCCATTCCGGATAGTACACGTCGCGGATCATGCCGCTGGTCAAAAGTTTGTCCACCTCTTTCTCTAGAGCCTCGGCCTTCACCGAGTCGAGCGGGCGTCTCTTTGTCAGTACAGGAGGCATGTCCGGGTTGACATTGAGTACATGGGTGATGACGTGAGGGCTTATGCCTGTCATGTCTTCTTGGCGCCATGCAAAGATGTCGATGGCGCCCTTCAGTGTTTTTATTATTTTGTCCTTTTCCTCCGGGTCCAGGTTCTTCCCTATCCGGAGTACTTTGGTGGAGTCGTCGTCGCACACTGGTATTTCTTCGACGTCCTCCATTGGTTCCACGACCCTTTCGGATCCTACACGAGGATCCAACTCATCCTCTTCAGCTTTCTCTATCTCAGGGGACTCCCGGACCATAAGTACGGGTAAGTGAGTGGCAACATTGTAACATTGCCTTGCTTCCCCCTGATTTCCCCTCACAGTTCCGACTCCGGCTTCCTGGGTAGGGAATTTTAGGCACAGATGTCGGATCGAAGTGATTGCACCAAAGTCCACTAGGGCCGGCCGGCCGAGGATCACGTTGTAGGCTGTCGGACAGTCTACCACCACGAAGGTGCAATATTTAAATATGCTTTGGGGAGTATCCGGGCACAGAGTAACCGGGAGCCTTACTTTTCCCATCGGGATAAGCGTCATCCCGTTAAACCCCGTGAGCTGTGACCCACTAGGCGAGAGGTCCCGGTCGGTCAACCCTATCGCGGTGAAGGATTCTTTGAAGAGCAGGTTCACGGAACTCCCATTGTCAATTAAGACTCTGGCCACCACTTTATTCGCGATGGGGGTCTCTATGACCAACGGATCGTGATGAGGAAAACGCACCGTCTTGGCGTCTTCTTCCGTGAACGTGATGGGTTGGTCCATCAGCCGAGGCCTTTGAGCTGGGAGTTGAGTAACTTCCCATATCTCATTGTGTTTCGCGGCCTCGGCGTATCGTTTTCGCTCCTTGCGAGTGTTCCCTCCGATATGGGGACCTCCGGAGATCATGGCCACCCGCCCATTAGGCGGGGGCGGTAGCCCGGGAATATGCTGGGCGTCACCTGCGGGAGCAGCTGGAGCCAATACTCCTGCTGTACCCCCTGGTGTTCCCGGAGGCATACCCCCAGCCACCTGTCCCGGATTAAGGTGGGGCAACCTATTTTTGATCCACTCATAGAGGTGGCCCAAACAGATTAGATTTTCGATCTCGTCCTTGAGATTCTTACACTCATTGGTGCTATGACCAATGTCGTTGTGGTAAATAATTAGAGTTTATATTGTACTATGAGTTAATCAGGTAATTAGTGGGATTATGATCTTACTAATCTATTTCAGTATAAAATTTAAATTTTGCTATAAGTAAGTAAATAATCGTAATTTGTTAATTACGGAGATTTATATAGCATGTGTGAATGTAATATGAGCTATATGTGGAATAAAAATATTTTCAGGTTGGGCGACCCTGGAGACTTAATAAGTGGATACATAAGTGTAATTTGTTAATTACGGGGATTTATTTGAAATACGTGGATATAATATGAGTTATTTGTGAAATAAAAATATTTTCAAGTTTGGCGACCCTGGAGACCCGATTGGAGGCTAAAAATGTCACAACAGTTTTAGTTAGAAATATTGATGAGATTATTGGGATAAGTTGATTTTAGAAATATCGGGGTATTTTAGAGTACTCAAAGTTGGCTAAATACCTTAGAAATAGAAATTTCTTAATGGCTAAGAAATTATAAGATAACTATTAATAATAAAATTTTTATTAATATTATTATATTATTATTATTAATATATTATTATATTATTATTATTATTATTATTATTATTATTAATATATTATTATAATATTATTTATATATATAAGTTAACGTAAGTTAATTTTTATATATATATTAAGTTATCAGTGAAACAGAACAGAACGAACGACGAACGAAACCCTCGTTCTTCCTCCTTCGATAAAACCTTCTCTCTTTATATCCATTTTCTTTAATTTTCAATCCAAAACTTAGCGATCTAAGCTCTGGTAGTAGCAGGATAGCAAATCCTTGAAGAGGGAAAGCTTAAGGTATGGTTTAATTTCGTTTTAAGTTTAAAAACAATTGGTTTCGTATAGGGGTTTTGTGAATTTGAATAGTTATGAAGGTTCTGACCTTATAGAATTGTTCTCGGGTAGCCATGGGACTAGTTTCGATATTTTCTTGTTGAATTAGAAGCGATTTTTGAGTTAGAATTCGAGTTTGGAACTTTTTAAAGCTTAGTCCGAACGTTAATGGCGTTTTTCATTTAAGGGGTCGATTTTTAATTCTGTTACGTAAGGATGGTAGTATTTATGGCATACATGCACCCTGTGAAGTTTGGAGTGATTTGGATAAGTTTTGGTAGTGTTTCGGTGAGTGCGAAAATTGAAATTTTCGTATTTCACAGTTTATAGAAATTCCTAAGAGATCAGAAATCGTATTTTTGTCATAACTTTTGACTCAGGTGTCCGTTTTGGACATTCTATATACCGTTTCGAAGATTGCGACGAGCTCTACAACATGGTGTATGTTTTAGAGCCAAAATATAAGTTTTATTTTAGTGTATTTATACTGCGGGGTTTGGTAGAAAACCTTCGATTGTCTTATGTGAATATAAGCAGTGTTTTGGGATAAACACTTATTGGTTTATCGTTGTTGTGACATAGGGCTGAGATCATCGGGGGTAGTTCTCCACTTGGGTTGGCTGAAATATATGAATCTGGATTAAAGGTAAGAAAAGTATACTGTACTGCATAGTACTTTGTATGTAATACCGTTAGTATTGTTATGAATTGATCAATATTGAGATATAGTTAATATTGTTATATATAGAAAAGTATATTGTACTGCATAGTACGTTGTATGTAATACAGTTAGTATTGTTATGAATTGATCAATATTGAGATATAATTAATATTGTTATATATTGAAAAGTATATTGTACTGCATAGTACGTTGTATGTAATACAATTAGTATTGTTATGAATTGATTAATATTGAGATATAGTTAATATTGTTATATAGTGAAAAGATTGATTGGTTGAGTATTGATAATGTGATAATATTATGCATGTGATATGTTGGCTCACCTGATTAGGTGATGCAATTTTCCTGGTAACGTACTGGGCGTAAGTACGGGCGTTAGTGATATATGATGAGTACCGAGTGTAGGTACGGGCTCACCTGATTAGGTGATGCGATTTTCCTGGCGACGTGCGGGGCGTAAGTACGGGCGTCGGTGACATGATAAGTACGGGCGTAGGTACGAGCTCGTCTAATTAGACGATGCGATATATTGGTGCCGGATTGTGGCACGGGCTCACTCGATTAGGTGATGCAATTGTATGATATATGGTGCGGGTTTTTGGGCATAGGCTCACCCGATTAGGTGATGCGGTTATGCGACATATGGGTGCCGTGCTATGGCATGGGCTTGCTCGATTAGGCGATACAATACAAGATCATCAGATTAAAGCATCGACTTGCCTAATTAGGCAACATGATGTCATGAAGATGGTTGCTTAATGAGGTAACATATATATTATTTATATGATTAAATGAATATGAATTCCATTATTGGTATAATGGTTTTGTATTACCAAATATCTGTATACTAATGTTTATTCGTGGCAGATGCCAGTAGTGATTTGGATTTCATCTTATGAACAAAGTGTGATGGTTTGATTCTTATTGTGTATAAATGACAATATTCGAATAATAAGCTATATGATTGTTATTATTACTTTTCTTGCTGAGTCCTTGTGACTCACGGGTGCTATGTGGTGCAGGTAAAGGCAAAGAAAAGCTAGATCAACCATGAGGTGGCGCCTTCTCCAAAGCAATGTACATATTGACCTCGCCTACTGCGTGCCGAGTTGCCGTGAGTTGTTTTAGACTGGCCGTATCTCGCCTGTGTATTTTGATTTTATGTTTAAATGGTTGTCGTATATATTTCTTTAGCAAAACTTTTTACAACAGGGATTCCCGGAACACACTTTTTATGCCGTTATAATGTCCATTTTTAGTGTTTTAACTTAGTCAAGTTTTTAATATTATCACGGTTTTTAATAATTAATTATTCTATTAGTATTAAACTAGTTTATAAAATCACACACGTGGCGTCCCTATAGATTAGGGCGTTACAACTTGGTATCAGAGCAGCCATGGTTTTAAAGGTCCTGAAGACTGGTCGAATATGTACATTTGCTGCGAGGATAGGTCAACTCATGGTATAGTAAGTGTTTATATTAATTGCTATTGGATTACCTGCCTAGGCTATTATAAAGTGTGTTGGAAAGTAGCATACTGATAATTTTGATAAGAATATGTGTATAGTATATGCATATTGATATTAATATCCGTTTGAGTTTTAAATAGTCAGAAGATGTGGACTATATATGTGATAAGTTATACAGTAAGGGCAATCAAAGAGTCTAATTAGCGAGCTATTTTGGCTCAAGGCAAACAATATGGAAGAGAATTATTTATTGCCATAATGCTGGGAACATGTAAATTCTGTTATACAGCACATGATTAGACGACAAGGAGAAAAAAAAAATCTAAGATTTGAAAAGATAGCAGGCTCATCTTGTGTCTGTTCTTATACTACCGACACTTCCTGTTGTACCACTGGATGTGGTGGAATATAGAAAATGAGTAGTTAATGGAGGCATCGATCTAATTGATTCAAATAACAAAATCTTTTGTTTAGAAGTGATCTAGCGTTACCAAAGGTGGGACAATTTATGAGTATTGTCTGGAATCCTAGATGAATTAAAGGTGACGATTGTGTAGTAATTTTGAGATTATGTAGGAGTGGGACTACCTATGTTAGCAAGAAGCATCTTTTTTTGGTAGCTCACCATGACGGAACTCCATGGTTGAGTGTCCTTGACTTGGGGTGGTTTCATTTAAGAAAATTTCCCATGAAGCGTGCGAGTAAGAGCAAAGCACGTTAGAAACACTTGGATTGGTCCGTGGGACCAGTCGTCAGTCCAGGAAACAGCTAGAGTGATGCAGTCATGTATAAAAGCCATTAATTCGTGGGAATAAGGGCCCAATGGAGGCTTGAAGCAGTGACGTTACTGAGGTAACGTATAAAAGAACATCAGGAAGAGTAGTGGTATCACTAAGGTAAAGAAGATTACCTAAATTACTTAAGGTGATACGGTAATGATGGAGAGTACTTTATAATTGACTAGATAGTCAATATGGTATATAAGGAGACCATTGACATTCTTGGAAAAGATTACTTTATTGTGCAATTATGGAAAGGCATACTCACCGTAATGGAGAAAAGCTTATGAATTGAGATGCAATTTAATAGACACGTAATTGAGTGATTGGTGGATGTTGGATCACAAAGTAGGTTGTTTATTAAACAACGAGTTATATAATTGAGTGTAGAATAAGTTTTAAAGTGGTTAACGAAGTATGAAGATAGTGATGATTGCAGAGAAGCAATGGTATCATATGAATCAGGGAGTGAAACCTTAGTGGTGATGATGAAAAGAAACTTCAGGATCAAGGAATGATCTTTAATTAATTGTTATTAGTTGAGAATTCGGGAAATGGGTATTTCAGCTTAGTTGTGGGTACCTGGTATGAGCAGTGTTGCCTCTACTGTATAGGTTTAATCAAATTACTTTATAATGGTGGTTAATCGTAAATGATTGGAAAAAAAAAATTAATTAATTAATTAAAAGTTGTGTCAATTCAAGGGAAATTGATACAAGTTAAAATAAGTGGAGATGAACAAGATTTAAGTTGGCAATAAGATGGGAATCCCTCAAGTTTAAGTGAACAAAAACCGATGAGGAATTGCAAGAGGTTTATGAAGGGAGTGATGTCAATTGAATTTTATTAATGAAAGAATGAAAGCAAGAAATACAATTAAGAACGACAAAAAAAAAAGGGGCATCTACTTTCTGATAACCCACGATGAGCTTACCTTGGAGATAAGCATACTTAACTTGGGTAATCTCAAGATGGGAAATCTTTCGGGGAGTCATCCCGGAAAGCGTACGAGTGAGGACAAAGTACGCTAGAAAGATTCATATTAGGATGCGTAATCGATAGTCGTTCCAGAGGAAGTGATGTGTTAATAAGCAGAAATTTACAAGGTATTGAGACAAGTAAGTGGGTGGAAATAAGAAATGCTCTAATTGAATATCTACCAGAAATGAATACTTAACTAGTTACTAAGTTAAGTCAGTAGATCAACTTAGGAGATCTCATAGAAGAAGTAGAAAGACATAATTATGAATTATGTACTATGGGATCTTATGATTTTGACCGAGTAGTAACGATTGGACATACAGAGTTAATATGTTGTCTATCAGTGTAGACAATTTATACTATAAATGAGAATACAGAATTCATACGAAGGAATAGTCTAATCTTGTAAAATTCCAAGGTTGATATTTTTGGCTATGATGTTAAGAATTAAAGAAGGTTATTGAGAACCATGGAGGTTAAAGCGAAAATAGTATAATGCTTTATTCTTGAAAGGTGGGTAACCTGCGAAAATCAATAGAATATTAGAAATATACTGTGAGCATATTTGATAAAAGTTAGAATATCTTAGAATAATATCTTCCCTGATGAGGTGTTTATTTAAAAAGTGATAATTAATGTACCACTGGTTAGGTACCTTAATAAGTGTGGTACAAGAGAAATATTATATACTTGTTCACTGGATTAAATAGGCTAGGTAGCCTATTAGCTAGCCTTAACTTCTGCGTTGTCCGGAGTATATAATGTGTTTCATGTCTCCATGTTGAGAAAATATGAATGAGAGTCGACCCATATTCTGAGTTGTGACGATGTTAAACTTCAGACAAATTTATTGTATGAGAAAAATATCTTGTCCAGGTTTTGGACTAGAAAGATGAAATGAGACAATTCTACTAGTTAAGAAAGTGCTATAAAAAAAAAACAGTAAGATAGAAGCAGCAATTTGAGAATTAGAATCATAAATATGGGGGTAATATCCCGAATTGTTTAAATAAATTTCGAGGACGAAATTTTTATAAGGAGGGGATGGTTGTAATATCCCGATAAGCCTAATGGTAAATAATTAGAGTTTATATTGTACTATGAGTTAATCAGGTAATTAGTGGGATTATGATCTTACTAATCTATTTCAGTATAAAATTTAAATTTTGCTATAAGTAAGTAAATAATCGTAATTTGTTAATTACGGAGATTTATATAGCATGTGTGAATGTAATATGAGCTATATGTGGAATAAAAATATTTTCAGGTTGGGCGACCCTGGAGACTTAATAAGTGGATACATAAGTGTAATTTGTTAATTACGGGGATTTATTTGAAATACGTGGATATAATATGAGTTATTTGTGAAATAAAAATATTTTCAAGTTTGGCGACCCTGGAGACCCGATTGGAGGCTAAAAATGTCACAACAGTTTTAGTTAGAAATATTGATGAGATTATTGGGATAAGTTGATTTTAGAAATATCGGGGTATTTTAGAGTACTCAAAGTTGGCTAAATACCTTAGAAATAGAAATTTCTTAATGGCTAAGAAATTATAAGATAACTATTAATAATAAAATTTTTATTAATATTATTATATTATTATTATTAATATATTATTATATTATTATTATTATTATTATTATTATTATTATTAATATATTATTATAATATTATTTATATATATAAGTTAACGTAAGTTAATTTTTATATATATATTAAGTTATCAGTGAAACAGAACAGAACGAACGACGAACGAAACCCTCGTTCTTCCTCCTTCGATAAAACCTTCTCTCTTTATATCCATTTTCTTTAATTTTCAATCCAAAACTTAGCGATCTAAGCTCTGGTAGTAGCAGGATAGCAAATCCTTGAAGAGGGAAAGCTTAAGGTATGGTTTAATTTCGTTTTAAGTTTAAAAACAATTGGTTTCGTATAGGGGTTTTGTGAATTTGAATAGTTATGAAGGTTCTGACCTTATAGAATTGTTCTCGGGTAGCCATGGGACTAGTTTCGATATTTTCTTGTTGAATTAGAAGTGATTTTTGAGTTAGAATTCGAGTTTGGAACTTTTTAAAGCTTAGTCCGAACGTTAATGGCGTTTTTCATTTAAGGGGTCGATTTTTAATTCTGTTACGTAAGGATGGTAGTATTTATGGCATACATGCACCCTGTGAAGTTTGGAGTGATTTGGATAAGTTTTGGTAGTGTTTCGGTGAGTGCGAAAATTGAAATTTTCGTATTTCACAGTTTATAGAAATTCCTAAGAGATCAGAAATCGTATTTTTGTCATAACTTTTGACTCAGGTGTCCGTTTTGGACATTCTATATACCGTTTCGAAGATTGCGACGAGCTCTACAACATGGTGTATGTTTTAGAGCCAAAATATAAGTTTTATTTTAGTGTATTTATACTGCGGGGTTTGGTAGAAAACCTTCGATTGTCTTATGTGAATATAAGCAGTGTTTTGGGATAAACACTTATTGGTTTATCGTTGTTGTGACATAGGGCTGAGATCATCGGGGGTAGTTCTCCACTTGGGTTGGCTGAAATATATGAATCTGGATTAAAGGTAAGAAAAGTATACTGTACTGCATAGTACTTTGTATGTAATACCGTTAGTATTGTTATGAATTGATCAATATTGAGATATAGTTAATATTGTTATATATAGAAAAGTATATTGTACTGCATAGTACGTTGTATGTAATACAGTTAGTATTGTTATGAATTGATCAATATTGAGATATAATTAATATTGTTATATATTGAAAAGTATATTGTACTGCATAGTACGTTGTATGTAATACAATTAGTATTGTTATGAATTGATTAATATTGAGATATAGTTAATATTGTTATATAGTGAAAAGATTGATTGGTTGAGTATTGATAATGTGATAATATTATGCATGTGATATGTTGGCTCACCTGATTAGGTGATGCAATTTTCACCGGTAACGTACCGGGCGTAAGTACGGGCGTTAGTGATATATGATGAGTACCGAGTGTAGGTACGGGCTCACCCGATTAGGTGATGCGATTTTCCCGGCGACGTACCGGGCGTAAGTACGGGCGTCGGTGACATGATAAGTACGGGCGTAGGTACGAGCTCGTCTAATTAGACGATGCGATATATTGGTGCCGTATTGTGGCACGGGCTCACTCGATTAGGTGATGCAATTGTATGATATATGGTGCAGGTTTTTGGGCATAGGCTCACCTGATTAGGTGATGCAGTTATGCGACATATGGGTGCCAGGCTATGGCATGGGCTTGCCTGATTAGGCGATACAATACAAGATCATCAGATTAAAGCATCGACTTGCCTAATTAGGCAACATGATGTCATGAAGATGGTTGCTTAATGAGGTAACATATATATTATTTATATGATTAAATGAATATGAATTCCATTATTGGTATAATGGTTTTGTATTACCAAATATCTGTATACTAATGTTTATTCGTGGCAGATGCCAGTAGTGATTTGGATTTCATCTTATGAACAAAGTGTGATGGTTTGATTCTTATTGTGTATAAATGACAATATTCGAATAATAAGCTATATGATTGTTATTATTACTTTTCTTGCTGAGTCCTTGTGACTCACGGGTGCTATGTGGTGCAGGTAAAGGCAAAGAAAAGCTAGATCAACCATGAGGTGGCGCCTTTCTCCAAAGAATGTACATATTGACCTCGCCGCCCGCGTGCCGAGTTGCCAGGAGTTGTTTTAGATCGGCCGTATCTGCGTCGTGTATTTTGATTTTATGTTTAAATGGTTGTCGTATATATTTCTTTAGCAAAACTTTTTACAACAGGGATTCCCGGAACACACTTTTTATGCCGTTATAATGTCCATTTTTAGTGTTTTAACTTAGTCAAGTTTTTAATATTATCACGGTTTTTAATAATTAATTATTCTATTAGTATTAAACTAGTTTATAAAATCACACACGTGGCGTCCCTATAGATTAGGGCGTTACAGTAGGGCTTGTTAGGCTAGCAGTCGGGGCAGCCTGTGAAGGAGCTTGCCCATTCACCCCGGACGGGTTGCCAAAATGAGAAGATGCTGGCGCCAAAGCTTGGCCCTGGCTATACCCGGGGGTAGCAGAGAACTGTATGCCACTCACTTGTGGAGTCGCGGTCGGGGCAGTACCTGAGGGCGATACTCCGGGCATGTACCCTGCTATCCCGGTGGGATAATAGCCTCCATAAGCCACGATCTGGGCTTCTTCGAGGTTGATATACTTTTGGACTCTCTTCTGGAAGTCCTGGAGGCTTGCAGCCCCTTCTTGCTGCAACTCATTCCAGAAGGGAGTCCCAGTACGGATTCCGGCTTGGAGAAGTGCAAGCTGTTGTCCGTCATCAACCTTCTTGGTCTTCGAGGCTTCCTCTCGGGACCTCTTGATGTAATTCTTCAAGGTCTCAGTGGGCAGTTGCTTGATATTGGTCAAGGCTCTAACCTCCAAGTTAACCTTTCTGGCGGCGACAAACTGTCTCCGGAAGTTGGTCTCGAGCTTGTTCCAACAGCCCACGGATCCTGGTTCCAGCTTTTTGAACCATTCCTCCGCTGACCCACTCAGAGTGAGTGGGAAGCACAGACATTTAGCATCATTGCTGACCCGCATGACTGTCATGACACGGTTGAACCGCGACAGGTGGTCACTGGGATCGGAGTTCCCGGTATATGCCGCCATTTCGGGCATCTTGAAGTTTTTAGGGAGCTCCGCCTCCAGGATGTGCTTGGCACACGGCTCCCGATCATCGCTGTCTGAATCGAAGTCGTCTCCCTTCTACCTCCGGGAGACTCGAGCAATGTCTTTTCGAAGTATGGCGAGTTCCGCCATAATCCCTTCGTTTAACGTACCCGAGGAAACCACGGGCCTGTATCTTTTTTGGTCAAGGTGATCCCGGAGGTCACCTTGATTCCCATTGATTTGATTTCTCAGATCAATGGGAGGACATCTCTGTCCTCTTCTCCCTCTACCCCCTGGTTCCTGGTGCACAGAAACGCTTTTTCGGTCCCCTCGATCCTGAGGGCCAAGACTCCCTTTTTGGAGCTTGCCCCTCTGCGGACCTTTCCCTTTAGGGAAATCTGAGCGGACCCTTCGCGGATCCTGCACCTTTTTCTTTCGCCCAGGGGTAGAAGTAGGGTTTTTCGTCTGATTTCCCTCAGCAGGATATCTTATAGGGCTAGGTTCCCTAGATTTCTGCTGCTGGGAATTAGGCGAAGACGTCGCTGGCTCCCTGTTGAGTCCAGCGGTCATTGCCTTGGGGTGCAAGTGAATGCCAGCTGCTTCCATGGCTTTCTGCATGGCTAGCATCACTTCCTGCATTTTCTAGTTTTGCGCTTTCTGAGCTTCGATCTCGGCTTCATGATCGATAGCTTTTTGTCTGAGAAGCACCAGCTCTGAGTAACTTCCTTCATCATAGGCATACTCGTCGAGGTTCCCCTCGTAGTCCTCGTCGGGGACTATTTCTTCTTCTTCCTCGGACTCCTCTGCTGCTCTTGAGGCTACATCTTCCTCATTTGGGTCTTGAGCATCTTCCAGAGGGCGAGGCTGACGTGTACTTCTTGTCTCCACCATTTTTGTGAAGTCAAACGCTTGTTGTGTAGCAGCTTTCTTCAGCTCTCAATGAAAGCACCAAAATGTTGACCGAGATTTTTGGCAACTATTAAAATATGATTGTAATATTGAGCTGTAAGAAAGTGAGATAAGGATTTTTACGTGGTTGGGGCGTTAATGAGCCTTAGTCCACGAGTCTTTGTTATTAATGGATGTATTTAATACAGATTCCACACTTGAGGGAATGTTATCCTTATAAATACAGAGAATGTTCTTGATGAGTATTTGCTCTTCTTGCTCATATGCAACCCAAGATTCTCGATCCCATTAAATGAGTTTTGAGGGGGTATTTATAGTTTTTTTGGTGGGGTAATCCCTAGAATTGTTCTTACAAACGTATCTGTAAGTATCCATAAAGTTGGGTATTCCCAATGAATATGCCATGGGTAATGCATGGTCAAATCCCTAGGAGCTGTAGGGTTTTTATGAGGAATGTCCTTTTTGCCTTGTGATTGATGTGACTCTTCGCAGAGTAGCCGTCGCTAGACTTAAATGATCATTACTGTGGCGCTGCTGTTTGGAGGTTGTGCCGTCAGACTTTATTGTGTGTTGCAGTCCCAACACGCTTCCTCCCATGCAGCATTAAATGCGACTTGATTGCTCAGGAGAGGCCTGACACTTCCTGGAGGGGCTTTATGCTATGCGAGCTTCCGGGAGCACCTTGTACTCCGGGTGCCTCCTCCGGGACCTATGCCCAGGGTGCTTCCTTGTGGCGTGCAAAGACTTATCAAATATTTACAAGTTATCTGATCCACGTGACCCTGTTTGACTGGTCCACGTATATTGGGCGAAATCAGGGGCAACACATTGAAATATAGTTTTATTTAGGGCATAAAACCCAACAGTTTACTCTTCGAACTTATTTCTTGGGTGATCTCCCTCTTGCCAAATACACTTCTTCTTTCTTGGATTCCTTCTCCAATTGTAATTCAAAATCCTTCGACTTATGTGGTAAGAACATTCTCCAATGCAATCACATTTCTGTTCGAAACTTATTTGACCAAGATCTAGATTTACTAACATGTATGTTGATTATAATTCTATAATCTAACATCCTAAGTATTAAAAAAATGATATATAAACACATTAGGGATTAAGAAATCCTTACATTGATGGTAGTTGAATAATATAACTCCTTCCATAAAGATTTCAAGTCCTTGATTCCTGTTTGTAGCAAAGCATTTTCAAGATATGAACCTGCACCTTCTCCTCCTTCGATTGTGTTCATCATAGTCTTCCACAAAGGCCTAAGTATCACCTTAAATAGTGTGGGCTGATACTCAAATCACCTTTGGAACAAAATTTTGAGAGAGAATACTATGTAAATTTGAAAATCAAGAAAAGAGAAAGAAGTGACATTAGCTTTTTCAATTCTCTTCTCTTTTTTTATATAGTATTCACGTAGGGTTAGGTTTAGATGAGATGGGCTTGGAATAAAGACTTTGACTGAATCTTACTCTTAGGACTGAATATACATATGGGCTTTAGTGTTAATTTTTTGCCACTTTATTTCATTTAAATGAAAAAATATATCATTTCCTATTTTACCACTTATCTCTTCTAATTATTTAAATACCAATTTTATTTAAATAAACCCCTATTTTTCTTTTCTTCTAAGAAATGTCCAAACTTGGTAAAAATTCTCAAACAAGACATATTTTTTTTTTTTAATTTTAATTAACATACTAAATCAATTAGTTGAGTCTACAAGATGGTATTATCTCAACAAATGTGGGGATCATGGGCCTATGTAACCAAGCTCCTAATAAGTAGATTCAAAATTTACCAAGTAAATTTCCTAACTTATTAATTCCTCCTGACTCCACTATAGATTTGGAATTACACTCCTAATTACATATACCAAATATAGATACGTTATGAATTATCTGTTGTTACAATCTAAACAATCAATGATCCTCTATGGACGGTTTACACTGAGTAAGGATAAATTTACTATTTTACCCTTTAATGTATTTTATCCTTAAAATACTTAGCTACTTGTAAATGATATTTCAGTAAACTAATATAATTACTGAAATGAGTGTTCTATCATTTATCACGTTGAGCCAAGCTCTAAGAAAAATATCGTTTCACTTCTAATAGTTCTAGAAGGTATAGATTCCATATCTCTGATCAAGACTCACATTCAATTGTACTACCGAATTGCCAAGATGTAAGTATAGATTAGTCCTACGGTAAGCTGGTAACGAACAAGTTAAAGAACACGTATAGTATAATTAAGCAAGAACTTAACCATCTTAGAATTGAGATCAATTGGCCTAAGATCAACTAAGTGACATTGACTTAAAAAAGATATAACAATAAGTTTGTAATATCTTTTCCAATGGCAATATCAGTCCAGTCCGATGTATAGCTGATACATCCGATAATAGTTTACTTTGCTAATGACCTGGAAAGGACATTCCACTTATACAAGTGTAAGTAAACTACATTGTTGATTATCACGTTAGTATAAATCTAATGCACTGATAAATTGTGAGACTAAGTAGTTTGAAGCATCTAATCATGATTATTTTACAGTGTGTAGACAATAATATAATCATGAATAACTATATGTTTGAGATTTAATTGAATTCATATATTAAACATTTAATCATGATAATAATCATGTGAACCATGCAACATAAACTGATTTATGATCTTTTACTAATTAGTAAATCTTATTATATTTCAATGGGTTTTATTTAAGGCATAAAATATCAACAAATTTCTACTTGTACTAATATAAAACTAAGTGTATTACAATTAATCTCATCATCTTGATGTCTAGATCAAGTGTAGTATGTAGTACTATCATTGTAATAAGATTTGACAAGTTGTATTCAGTTTCAACATTTTCCACCATTACATCTTCTTAATCACAAAATCCTTGATATTGTGAATATTTTTCTATATGTTTACTCCTCTTAGGGTATTGGATTCCTTATGGTTTTACAACTATATGTGTGTTATCATGAGGTAACACTAGTAGTTCATCCGTAACTGGAATAATGCCAAAAGTTGTACAGAACTTTCCATAGGCTGAAAATTTATCTAGTAGCCTTCTAGGCACTTTAAAATTCAATCTCGTTGGTAGAGTTCGAGACTCCGGATTAGTTTTTACACTTCTCCAAAAGTCACTGCTCCACCCTCAAAGTAATCACCATTCTAGATTTATACTTTCTAGCATTAATGCAAATCTACAAATCTGAGTCAGTGCAACCTAAAGGGTTTCAAAAACATCACCCTTATAGAATAACATATAGGTCCTCCTTAATCTTAAGATTTATTTGATTATCTTCCAATGTTCCTTTCTTGGATTAAAGTTATACCTACTCATAACTCCCACTCAACAGCAGGTGTCTGGTCTAATGCATACCAGAGCATACATGAGACCTCTCAATATTGATGCTTAAGGAATTCTTTCCTTGACCTTTATCTTTTTTGGAATGGTTCAAAATTTTCCTTAGATAAATAAACTATATGTCTAGGAGTCAAAAGACTCCCTTTAGAGTTAGCCATTAGAAAAATGCTCCAGCATCTTACTAAATTAAGTTGCTTGCACCAGAGAAAGTACATTACCGGGTATACTATAATCCAAAGGTTTAGATAATCTATAACCTATGATACTAAGATTGGGAAGTTTGCTCAAGTCCATTCAATAGACTTATTATCAGAATTTTCCTTCTTGTCATTGTAACAAAAAAAGTTGGTTGATCCATGTAAATAGTTTTAACCATATTTCTCTTGGCTTTGATTCTTAGTCCCTTATTAGGATTATTCATTGCTTGTTTAAACTAATAATGAATTTTTATCACAAGTGTTGTCGAAGTCATAACAGGGTGGGTTCTTTGAAACTCTCCCACTACAATGAGGTACTATGGCTTTCTGTTTAGGAAAATCAGTGTTATTGACCCTATTGGTTGTGCAATATAACAGAGGTAGTGAGACCATCTTATATTGTATCAGATGATGGAACACTTTGGGATTTAATCAAATAGTATCTCCTCTACTTTGCTACTTTATTCTCAAATTTAGTCATGTTCTTAGAAAAGTAATATTTGTTTAAATAAACACTTTCTTATCTTAATGACCATAGGATGGTCCATCCCTAATCACTTTAGAATAGCTATCAAACATGAATCTAATAATAGTTTACACTAAGTTTATGACCGCTCCATCATTCTAAGGTTTTCTAGGAATTAGACTTAGATGGGACGACATATAGAATGTCGTTTGTTGTGTCTAAGCCATATCCCTAGAAGGACTTTGGCAGCTGCTAGTAACTAATCGTAGACCTTTCTTTTTCATCAATATGTAACTCTAAAGTTCTAGGGAGGTAAGTTTGGATATAATTTGAAGTTCAACTTAATCATCTTTGAAAGACATAACCAAATATTTCTCCACCCTTATCAGTTTGCAAGATCTTTAACCACTTACCTTATCTGTTTACACCAATGCTAAAAATTCATGAAATTTCTCAAACATTTCAAATTTTCTTGCATAAGGTAAATATCTAGAGTGATCTTCTACGAATTTAACGATAACTCATAGCCACCCATGAATGTGAATTCATATGTCCAAAGACAGATGGACACACTTTCAAGTGGATATTGGCATGTTTCCTCTTTACAGAAAATAATCTTGTCAAAACAACTATTAACAAGATGTAAAGGCCATAGATGTATTAATTGTCATTATGGTCTTTTGATGATTCCTAGGTTTAGTTACAACATAGTTCATAGAATAGTTCAAGTGGATTCTGATCGCAGATTATAAAACTCACTTTCCATACATTTAACATACAGTTTGGATTCATTTATAGAAGATGGATATTAACAACTTGTAAAAGTTATATCGTAGTGTTCAATGTACTCTGAAAACTGAAATTAAATTTTATTTAAAATCTAAAATTTAAAGTTGATTAGACAATTTTTTACCGCAAGCGTACAACATTATTATAGCAAAACTTTAATACTAAAAAGATTGTCGAACCCACAGGGATTGATTATTAAATTTCACTACTTATTATACTTTTCTATTTTATACTTTAATTAGAGGATACAAAGTAAATAATGATTAAGAATCAAATAATAAAATAATTGAAAAATTAAACAGACAAATAATAATTTTTAATCAGAAAGTAAAAACCTAGAACATTAATTTCCCTATTTCAAACTATGAATCTCAATTTATTGATTTTCCTACTTTATTCAATAATTTGTAATTTCAAGAATCATAATGTAATCTATTAACCTTTTTCGATTGATGATAGAATTAACTTTAATTAACTAACAAGATATCTCTATTCAATGTTAAACAATTAAGCAATATTAAAGCAATATGATTCTCTTTAAATGAAACTCATCGAGTTAGTGAAATCTCTCAATCTCACACTTTTTCTGTTAACGCAGATTTTCGTTAACCAAATTTGAGCCTCACAATATTAATTTCACACAGAAAAAATTAAAGCTATCAAAATAAAGAATATGAACACAGGGTTTTTACGTGGTTTTGTAGTTAAAATTCTGCATAGTTCACGAGTCAATCTTATTCAGATTTCTGATTGTGCTTTTTCTTAGGGCCTCTCTCGTATGAGATTTTTCGTCCCTTTTTTGAGCTTGTCTGCCACTATTTATAATTACACAGTGGGCAGTTAATTACAAAGTTGACCGAAATAATTTTACAGCAATCATCGTGGGATTTGATTACATATTATGTAGTGTAAACGCGGTTTATGATTTGAAAATTGTATAGCTGTGATTTTCCCACTTTTACTGGGTCAAAACTATCGTGTATTAAACACGTCTTTAACTGTTGAATCTGGAGATGTCTCGACAGAAACTTGATTATAATGATTCCAATAGCGAGCTAGGGTCATTCTTCCTTCCGAGGTCGACAATATATGTCTTGCGTCGATCGTGGTTATTTATAAAGATATCTTCTGACTTGCCAGGGTTGTGAGCCTCGCTCTGATGGTCATCTCGCACACTTGTTCTTTGAGCCGATCCGACTTTTACACTTAGTTTGCTCACTGCAAGCTAAGGACTTTTTATAGTTGGTCAGAGAAGAGAGAGTCTAGAGTCTTCTATAGAATCAAAAACCCTTAATTTTATAGGGATTCATTAGATTTAGGGTTAGAACTTAATGGGCTGATTGGAAAGATCCAATGGCTTAGAATCCATCTCATGGTCGAACCCCTTAGTAAAGCCCATGAGTTAGAATTTTGCCAATATTTTGTTTTCTTAATGAAAGAAACTTGTCTTTCTTCAATAATGTCATTTTTCTGCTCTAGTTATTTAAATACTAATTCTATCTATTTAATAATATAAATAATTATCAAATAAAATTACAATTTAAATATATTTATTAATTAGACCTAACAAAGTCTTTTAATTAACAAATAAACCCTAAATATACTTTTCTTCTCAATTAAGCCCTTCTTTGGTGAAAATTCACAAACAAGACATAGTCTTATTTAAAATTCTAATTGATTAATTAAAACTAATTAATTGAGACTACAAAACAATATTATCCCAATTAGTGTATGGATGATGCCCCTATGTAATCAAGCTTTCAATAAGTAGATCCAAAATTTACCAAGTAAATTTCCTAACTTATTAAGTCCTTCTGACTCCACTATAGATTTGGAATTGAACTCTTAATTACATAGAACGCTCTATTACCAAAAATAGATACAATTTGAATTACTTATTGTTTCAATCTAAATAGCCAAAGATCCTCTATATTTGATTTACATCGAGTAGGGATAGATTTACCGTTCTACCCTTCAATGTATACTATCCTTAAAAAACTTAGCTAATTGTAAATGATATTTCAATAAACTAATATAAATACTGAAATGAGATCTCAATCATTTATCGCGTTAAATCAAGCTCGAAGTAAATTATTGTTTTACTTCTAGAAGTTATAGAGGCTATAGATTCTAAATCTATGATTAGCGCTCTCACTTAATTGCACAACCATGTTTCCAAGATGTAAATATTGGGCCGATCCAATTGGTCAGCTTTAATGAACAACTCAAAGAACAAAAATAATACATTTAAGCCAGAACCTAACAATTTCAGAATTAAGATCTATTGACCTAAGATCAACTAAGTTATATTGACTTAGATGGATATAACAGTGAGTGTATGATATCTTATCTAATATCAATATCGGTCCAGTTTGATGTATACTTCATACATCCGATACTAGCATACTTTGTAAATGCCCTAAAAAGGACATAATACTTATCCAAGGTGTAAGTAAATTTTATCGTCGATTATCATGTCAGTCTAAATCCAGTGTATTGACAAATCATGGGACTTAAACTTTGAAACATATAATCATGATTATATTCTACTGTGTTGATAACACTATAATCATGAATAACTATATGTTTTAGATTTAATAGAATTTATACATTAAATATATAATCATGAAAAAATCTTGTGAACTATGCAATATAAAATGATTTTTAATCTTTTATTAATTAGTAAATCTAATTATATTGAAATGAATTTTATTTAGGGTATAAAATCCCAACAATTGATCCTCAAGTTCCTGTTAGAAGTTGATCCAAGATCTCATACCCCAACAGTTGTGGTAGAGGCACCCATACAGGAAGCTAATACTCTAGATCCCAAGCTCAAGAAATTGTGGCAGAGACCCATGTTCAGGAAGCTACAGGGGATTTGGCTCTTCAAGTGGAGCATTTGCAGCAGACTTCACTTGCCACTCAACATGTCATTTTTGTTGAGGAGAATAATGATGGTGATGGACACGTCTTCAATAGGAAGAGGCTAGGGTCCAACATTCACAAAGAGGGCAAACAAATTAAGTGGGTAGTAATTAATTGCTTAGGCGGATCACAAAAAAAAATTAGATCTGAAGAATGAAGTGGATAGATCTAAAAGAACCAAGAAGAAGAATACCCTCTGATGGTGACGCTAATGATCGAAAGTGTGAGGTCTGTTTGATTGTCGATATAAGATTTCTCTCGTTGTTGTGAGAGAAAATAGAGAAAAGTGAATGAGAAATGTGGGAGAGAGAGGGAAGTTGGAGAGAAATATATAGATATTTATATATATGCACTCTTAATGGGTATTACCCATGAGTGGGTAATATTAGAAAATTTTAAGTTTTTATAATAAATTATTTTCATTTAATTAGAATTTTTTTTTTCATTTTTATATTATATAAACTGGAGTTGTTCCATCAGCTAAAAAAATAATAAATAAATGTTTTTCGGCAAAAAAATGATGAAAAAAAAATTGAGTTTGACATAAATATCTTTCATATAAATATATTTTTGATATAATGTAAAAAAATATTTTTTGATATTTTATTTAATAAAATTTTCTTTTATTATTTGCTATCGGACCAAAATATAATAGTTTAATATTTTTAAAATTTATATTTATAGTTAAATTTTTTAGTACCCGTCAATGGGTAATACCAATTAAGAAGTATTCATATATATAATTTTTTTTTACTAGAAAAAAAATTATATTTTTGTTTGTAATATTTTGTGGGACTCTTCAATTAATTTTTTATTTTTTGTTAGAGTTATCATATTTTTAAGTATAAATTTTATGTTAAGAAACAAACTTTTTTTTTGGTAAGTTGAAAAATACCACTTTTATTAATCAATTAATCAAATTTACCTCTAATTTTATATTTAATTGAAACATACATTTTTTTATATGTATTGTACCCAAAATACCTTGACATAAGAGAGTCACATGGAGAGTAATAGGGACAAAATTGGTACAATATTTAAAAAAAGAAATAAAAATGATAGACTTTAAAAAAGAAGGTAAAAATAAAAGAGGACAATATAAAAAGGGTATAGAGTGTAATTTTCTCTTTTTTTTTTCTTATGTTTGTAAAATTTCCCCCGAAAAAGTACTCAGCTACATTTAAAAGGAGAAAATATTACTAATAATTCCAAACTAAATATTTATTATTTATTTTGATGTCATTTTTATATATTTGATTAAGTAATAAAATTTTGTCCCATTTTAATTTCAGATATTGTAAAATTGTCATATGAAGTTTTTATAAATGAGAGAGAAAAAAATTGCTCTAATATATTTTTTAAATATAAATAATTAAATACAAAATTAGATAAATTATTGTTTGGAAAATATACTACGTGCTTGTAGTAATAATAATAATACCAAAAAAAAAAACAGTGTTGTACTCCCATTAGGGTGGGGTGTCCCTAGCTGCTTATCATGGCAATGTGATGAAGGGCCTTTGATTGATTACACTGACAGCAAGCTCACGCGTCCATGCTACTCCAACTCCAAGGATCCATCGGCCTCTTGGTTCTTTCTTGTATTACAAAAGAAGGGCATTCGGGTCCCATCAACGCCCTATAAATGCATTCATATTATTTAAAACTAAATATTATTAGACTATTTTCAATGAAAAATTTGATTTTCTATACTTACATATATTTAATATTTTTTCTCTTAATATTTTTTCTCTAAACACATAACATTTAATATTTGTGGGATATGACACATTTTAAAATATTCTTAAAATACCCTCATTTACATTACCGCATCCTCTCTCTCTTCTTCTCTCTTTGTTAAAAACAAAAAATAATTTAAAAAAAAAAATTAAAGTGGGCATCGGGCTCATCGGGCCAGTCATCTGACCATCGGGCCCATCGGGCCAGTCCTATAAATAGAAAAAAATTTAAAAAAATCCAAAATGGGCATCGGACCATCGGCCCCTACATCGGGCCGACCCTCGAACCTACATCGGGCCATGCATCGTGCCTTCATCTTCAAGCTCATATTAAACTAGAAAATCGGATTTTCATGCCCAGAAGGATCACGAAGGATCACAGACGCTAGATCTACTCCATCTAATCCTAGATCTAATCAAGAATGCACATATCCAACCTAAATCTATCAACAAACAACATTTTCACCATAATCAATAAGAAAAAAAAAAATAAAAAACTGAAAAGGGAAAAGGGAAAAAAATTTACCTTGCTCGTCGCGTGCTCAGTGGATGGGTTCCCTCCGTGGGGTGGTGGGTTCGGTGGGTTCATCGTTCGAGTGGGGATTTGTGGGTGGTACGATTTCAAACGAGAGAGAGAGAGAGAGAGAGAGAGAGAGAGAGAGAGAGAGAGAGAGAGAGAGAGAGAGAGAGAGTTTAGAAATGAGGGGGGTAAAATTGGGTTTAAGTAAAAGTTATCCCATTTTACAAATTATGTATAGTTTTAGATTATGATACCAATTTTAGTCCTTAATATGCATATAATTTCAAATTTCCCTTTTCAATAATACGGGAAAAATTATTAAAGTTGTGATAAATATGACATAAAAAATAAATGTCACTAAATATGGTATTATCTAACCAATCAAACTAAAAATATGGTTTTTTTTTTAAAACAAAACCATATAAAACATTAAAAAAAAAAATTAAATTTAAGATTCATAAAAAATAAAAATTTAATTGAGTTACTATAAAAAAATATTAAAATTCCCTTTATATTTATTTTTTAAAAAAAATAAAACAAATGAAACTACAGTGATCGCCGGAGTTGGCACCGGAAAAGTCGTCGGAGTAGCTGTCGGTGCCAGAAAAGTCGTCGGAGTTACCGTCGGTGCCGAAAAAATCGTCAGAATTAGCATTGTCATCGAAAAAATTACAAGGAAAATCACCAAAAAATTGGTTTTTTTTTTATGATTTTTCGGTGATTTTACCAGCGACAATGCCGATCTTGGCGACTATTCTGGAGTTTGTTGTCAGTGCCGGAAAGGTCGTCGGTGTAGCTGCCGGTGTCAAAAAAGTCACCGGAGTTAATGTCGGCGTCAAAAAAGTCGTCAAATTGGCATTGCCGCTAGCAAAATCACCGAAAAAATCACTAAGAAAGTGGTTTCTTCACCATGAAAGTAGTTTCTTCATCAAAGAACTAGTTTCGTCACACAACAATAATAAAGATTATGAAAAATCACAAAATAAATCACCAAGAAATTGATTTCTTCATCAAGAAACCAGTTTCTCGGTGATTTTTTCGGTACTTTTTTGTGACAATACTAATTCCGACGAATTTCCTGGAGTTTGCTGTTGGTACTGAAAAAGTCACCAGAGTAGCGGTCAGTGTCAAAAAAGTCGCCAGAGTTGCTGCTAACGCCAAAAAAGTCGTTAGAAATTGGCATGGTCGTCAAAAAAATCACAAAAAAAATCACCAAGAAACTGGTTTCTTCATCAAAAAACCAGTTTCTTGGTAATTTTTCCGACGACTATGCCAATTTCGATGACTTTTCCAAAATTTGCTGTCGGTGCCAGAAAAGTCATTGGAGTAGCTACCAGTGTTAGAAAAGTCATCAGAATTGGCATTGTCACCGGAAAAATACTAAAAAAAGTGGTTTCTTCATAAAGAAACTAGTTTCTTAATCAGTTTCTTGGTAATTTTTTAGTAATTTTTCCGGCGATAATGTTAATTCTGACAAATTTTTTAGCGCTGGTAGCAACTCCGACGACTTTCCGGCACCAACTGCTACTCCGGTGATTTTTTCAGCACCAGCAGCAAACTCCAGGGACTTTTTCGGCATCAGTGACAAATAAAACTACCTAAACAAATGAAAACATTAAATATGAGATTTGAAAACCTAATTTAGATATATATGGCATATCAAATATCATAGAAAGACCTAAAAATAAAAATAAAAAAAAAATACCATATAAATTGGTTAAATTTAAGTGTGCCATATTTATTATAAGAACTTTTAAAATTCTATAATAAGTGTAATTTCCTCAATATTATTAGGAAGTTTACAATAATATATATTATTTGTATCAAATTTATAATAATAACAATATTATTATTATTGACATGTTACGTCAGTTAAATTTGATGTTTTTTAATTTTTTTTTTGACGTTTTTGATGTTTTCTATTTTTTTTTTTTTATATTTTCTTGCTTTTTTAAAAATATTTTTTAATTACTAATAGTGTTGAAAAAAAATTAATTAGTTACTTTTATATAAAAAATTTAATTTTTATATTATATAATTTGAGATGTATTTTGGTTTCCATTAAAATTTATTTGTATGCATGTTAGTAATTATTAATTAGTTATTTTTAAGTTATATTATGGTAAATTATAGTTTAAAATCCATTTAGCTAAACTTAAAAATTATTTTGAAACTAATGAGTTATCATGTAATATAACAAGCTACTATTTTTATATACCAATTATTTTATATACTTTTTTGTTATTTTAAAAACTAATTAGTTATCGTATAATATAATATAATTCATCTAACAAAATTCTTAAATAAATGTTAACTAAGATTTTTTTAAAAAAATATATAAATTAGTAACCAATTACTATATTAGTAACTAAATAGTTTCTTTTCTGAAAATAGCAAAAAAATATATATTGCCTGAAATATTTATATTCAAGAGTAGATTACAATATTTTTTTTAGAGTTAACCGAGTAACGACGTGAATTATTATTAAAATAAACCAAAAAAAAAAAGAGAAGAAGAGAGAAAGATGAAAAAGAGAAATGCGTGCATATATATAAAAGGTATTGAAACATATCAAACAAATATTAGTAAAACATAATTAAGTTATTTTTGATAATTAGATCAAAAATAGATTGTGAAATGTAAAAATCCCAATATTATTTTAGACTTATATTTTATAAAAATTAGGATCAGATTCTCTTTGGTTTAATAACAAATTAGGTTTGTATTTTTTAAATAGTATCTAATATGTTTTTTTTAATATATTCAACTTTAAACTAATTTGTAGGACGAATATATAAAGAAAATGTAATCAGTTTAGTCATGATACCTTTAGGCCAAATTATTACTAAGTTTTATTTTTATAAAAATTAATTTAGAATATTATTTTATACTATGTTGAAAAATACAAGATTCTAATTATTATTTAATAAAATAAATAGTTCAATTAGTAATTATACAAAATACAAAGACCAAAATAATATTTCTCCATAATTAATTTGAAACTAAAAAAAAATGAGAAGAAAGAAAAACTAATGTATATGCATAATATTAAATAAAATTAATTTGCTTGTTGTACAGTCTAAGAGCAAAATCATTATCAAACTAGATGGTAAACTTGCAAATATCATATAGTACATGTCAAACTTATTATTGAGGCCAAAGTTGTTCCTTTTGTAGCTGTAATTACATCATTATAGAGAGAGAACAAAATTCTCATGTATACTTCAAATTGATGTGGAGGTAACAAATCCCTAATTAACTACCCTCTCAAAATGTGAATACAACCATATTTCAAATCTTAACCAAAAAAGGGAAAACAAAAAATAAATAAAAAGGTAGTATGAATTGAAAAATATTGCAAACAACCTGTAAAGCATAATTATGGTTCAATTTGTTTATAGTTTTATATTATTATATAAGTAATGCTTTAATAGTGTGGAGAGATTGGAGCTTAAACTAGAGAATTAAGTCATTCCAAGGTCAACAAAATGAATTAGATAGTGTACTAATAGTCTTATATGCAATTATGGAATGTTTCCCTCTATTCTTGATAGCTCAGTCCCACCCTTATTTCATTGTTTTTTCTTATTTTTTTTCTAATAATTTTTTAATTTTTTATTTTGTGTGGTGATTAGCCCCCACCATTTTCATCATTTACATACTTTTGGAGCCACAATTCTCACTTTTGCTGTACTCATATTAATTTTGTCTATTTAATCTGCAAAGTCATGAAAGCAACACCCAATATTTGGTCACAATCTCTAATATAAGGTTGTTAAATTAATATGATCACACTAATACAAAGAAAGTCATAGTATAAGTAGTAGGACTAGTGTTAGTATATAATTATTTTATGTAATTTCAAAATATAAATGGGAAAAAAGGGCTTAAAACTTCAAATTTTGTATTGTTTCAAAAAAAAAATGTAACAATTCGAACCTAACACACTGTGAAAATATGTTCCCTTTATTAAGACATGGCTTCAGAAAGTGAATGAATCCGTTAAAATATACCTAATATAGTAATACATCAATAGTTCAACCCCCAAAAACTTAACAAACCAAAAAAAATACCTTTTGTTTTTTGCTACTGGTTAATGATTATGTTGTATTGTTCAAACAAGTTTTAGAAAGTCTATTATCAACCATAGAATTTTATTTAAAATATGACATGAAACCACATCTAAAATAGTGTGGAAAAAGGAAAATTTTGGCATTGGATCACAAAAAGAGAATTCTTGGACAATTTATTTTTTTTAGAAAAAAAAAAAATTGGACAAGTTAATTTGTTTAAAGAAAAGAGCGTATCCTTTGTCCTGGTTAATGACAAATCATGCTCTTTAATTTACTGACGTTACAAATGAGATTCACGTTATAAAAGTATGAAAGTTGGCCTAATTCCCAAAGATTTGAAATTCACTCTCACGTACACTAAACGAATAACATCATAACTTTTTTACTGTTTTTTTTAATTTTATTTTTATTTTTACAAAATCATAATCCGAAAATCACTCTTAGCAATGACACAAATCCGACAAGAATTAAGGCCATATATCTACTTTTATATATCTTTGCCAACCTCTCTCTCTTTACACCACCACACAACACAACACATATACCAAAGCTTCAAACCATTTTCTCAAGAACCAAACAGATCAAAATAATTCCTCACTTGGGCTCCCACTATTTTGTCTTTGCATTAATATATAATTGTACTTTCCATCTTTGCCAATAATCTCTCTATATTCATTCTTCTCTCTACCCTGAAACCAAAGTATCATAGCATTTTTCTCAAGAAACCAACATGAGATTATTATTTGCTTTTATTACTCTCCTCCACCTAATATAATTAATTGACTCAATTGTCTCTTCTCTTATTAATTTTGATTCATTCATAGGCTTAAGCTTCTCACACCATGCATTTCTTGTCAACTTTTGTCACCCAAAAAATCTAAAACTATTCTATTCTGCCAAAGTTGAAGCTTTGTCTGTGATTAAAAAAAATGGGGTCTGCAACCTCATCAATGGCGGCCAAGTTTGCTTTTTTCCCACCAGACCCTCCTTCATACAACATATACTTGGATGAATCAACTGGAAAAATGAAGATGTCAGATGTTCATCAGAGAGATGAGGTGGACGTTATGAAGCTAAACACCAAGAAAGGGAATGAGATAGTGGCTATGTATGTGAAAAACCCCTCTGCTTCACTCACTTTGCTTTACTCTCATGGCAACGCTGCTGATCTTGGTCAGATGTATCACATTTTCACCGAGCTTAGTCTTCATCTGGGTGTTAATCTTATGGGGTTAGCCTTTCTCTCCACGAGTTTTTATTATATTCTTACTTTCATTTACATAACAAGAAAACAAAAATCATACTCACTTCAGTACACCAAGTTTATGAGAAAAATATTATCTGTTTTTATGTGTCCAGGTACGATTACTCTGGCTATGGGCAATCTACTGGAAAGGTACGTTTGATGTTTGATGTGTTGGCACGTGTAATAATGTTTATTCATTTTTAAATGGTAATAAAAGTCAAAGAGGAAAGGCTAGGTAGTTTGATTTCAGATAAAGAGATCATTAAGCTTAGCATTGTTTCTCTTGTAAAATTATCCCATGTTGTTCGTTAATATGTAGAGATCATAGTGGAATAATTAGTCTTTTGTGTGATAGTAATAGAAGTGATTTAATATATTTTGGTCTATTAGGCAAGTGAACAGGACACATATGCAGACATAGAGGCTGCATATAAATGTCTGGAAGAAAAGTATGGAGTAAAAGAGGAAGACACAATTTTGTACGGACAGTCAGTTGGGAGTGGACCTGCTTTGGAATTGGCTGTTAAATTGCCTCGTTTGAGAGCTGTAATTCTGCATAGTCCAATCCTTTCAGGCCTTCGAGTTATGTATCCAGTCAAAAGAACGTTCTGGTTCGACATTTATAAGGTCAATCGCATAATAATAACATAGGTTGTTCTTGGTTTGTTATGTTATGTTAAGTTCAATTCTTCACTTCAAAGGTCTTTGGTTTGGTTTGGTTATTCTTCTGCAGAATATTGACAAAATCCCATTCGTCAAATGCCCAGTTTTGGTAATTCATGTAAGTGAGCTATTTTCTTGGCAGCATTTTTCATTCATAATGATTTTGATCAAATTTGGTGCATTAACTTAATTAGTTATGTTGTTGGAAAAATTCATAGGGAACAGAAGATGAAATAGTGGATTTTTCCCATGGGAAACAGCTTTGGGAGCTATGTCAAGAGAAGTATGAACCACTGTGGCTTAAAGGAGGAAATCACTGCAACTTAGAACTCTATCCAGATTACTTAAGACATCTCAGAAAGTTCATATCAGCTGTTGAGAAACTTCCACGCATTGCTGTTTCAACTGAGCAGGCTACCACTACCACTACCACTACCACCACAGATAAACCAGACAGTCCTCAGAAGAACACAACAGGCATCATCAACACAGAGAATGGGGCAAGGTCTAGCACTGATCAAAAAGAGAATAAGTCCAGAAGTAGTACTGGGCAAAGAGAAAAATCTAGGCTTAGCACAGACAGCAGAGAAAAATCAAGAACCAGCACTGACAAGAGAGACAAGTCAAGGAAGAGCATAGATCGATCAGGAAAGGCAAGGATCAGCATAGATCATTCAGAAAGAGCAAGAAATAGCTTTGACCGGTTTGTGTTTTCAAATTTTCAATCCATGTTTCTGAATTCTTTTCCCCACTCATTCATTGCATGCTTTAATTATTACTATTGTACTCATTACTGTTCTTGAATGGTGGCAGCTTAGGAGACATGGTGAGATCGGTTGGGTTGTGTAATGTTGACTGTTTGAAGCAGGCTGCAGCTTCTGAGGCTTGAAATTTGGGGTTGTAAAGTACTTGTGGGGTTCTACGTTTGATTGATTTTTCAATTTGGATTTTTGGTTGATATACATATGTGAATGGCCTTATGTAGTTCACCAACTGCTGGGAGGGTCTTCCTTCCTTCCTTTCATTTTTTTTCTTTACGGCTGCCTTATGTGAAATTATGATATAGCAGAAGTAATAAGTATGATAATCTGTGAATCTTTGGTTCATTAGTTATTTTTCATCTTCTTTTTGTATAAACTATATAACATTATATGTATTTATTTATATATATATGTATGTAGTTCTTTTTTATGCTACAATCTACTACTCACTAGTAAAAATGCATATAATTATTGGTCACAGATTGATAAGTTACCTAAGCTCATGTTAAAAGAGCTGAAACATGAGAAAGAGAACTTACTGGACCCAAAACTTAAGTGTAATCCTTTTGCTTGCAGGTTTTATTCTTTCATCTATAAGCAAGCATTAAGCTGTTCCAATGTCAAACTTTGAGAACAGCTATGGCCTTGCTTAATTATTAGAATCATATAATTTATGAAAATAATTTTTATTATAGATGCCAAATATGAATGCCCACCGTTAAACTCCAACTTCTATGCTCTGCTTATCTTCGTTAATAACAATGTGCTTCTAAAATACATTTTCTTTCAAAATAGACACATAAAAGAAAATGTTGAAGATATTGGGGTGCATGCTGAGGTGGCAGTATCTGGTCCTTACAATTTTGGCGATGAATGGCTCCAATTCCAAACAAAGACACATTGTTTTGTTGCTTCTAGAATCCTCTACATGTAATGAGAAAATGTCTTCTTAAACCCTCGCGTACCCAAAGACTAAAGGGTTTTTATTTTTAGTACAAACACTTCACACTTCACACTACACACTTCTCCTCTCACACACAACACTGTTATCGTTGCTTACGTGAAGTAGATATCCTTCTTCTCCGCAACTCTTTCTAGGGCTCAAATGGCTCCTGTTCTTAGCAGAAGCTTAGCCACGGCTTCTCTAGCTTCTTTTCCTTCTTCTTCTCCCTTTACTGTCAGAAGCCCCAATGGAGTCTTCAACTTGAGAAGTGCGTTCCTCCCTCAAAATGGGCTCCGTAGAAAGGGCCTCCCTTCTAGTGCCTTGAAATGGAAGCTTGAGAGGAGAGACAATCGAGTCTCTGTACGTTGTGAGGCTTCCGTTGCCGAGAAAGAGGAGATTGATACTGATGGTGAAAAATTTGAGTACCAGGCTGAGGTGGGTTTTTCTTTAATCCCACAGAAGTTTGAGTTTTGTGACCGTTTTATGGACTCTTTGGTTTTGGAAGAAATTGAGTTTGGAGAAGGTTTTTTTTTTTTTTTTTTTTTTTTTTTTTTCAAAAGAAAGGTTTTGAACTGGTTTTTCGAAGATTGAAGAGTTGTTATCCTTTTCTCAGAAATAAAAAAAAAAATGGAAAATGTGTACTTTGGTTTGGTCTAGATTATGAGGTTGTCTTTTAGCTTCTCAGAATATTAAAAAAGTGGATAAGTTTGAAAGATTTGTAAACTTTTCAAATATTCATATTTATGTTGATAGTTTTAGAACTGAAGGCTGAGAACATAAACCATTTGCAGGTTAGCCGATTGATGGATTTGATAGTTCATAGTTTATACAGCCACAAGGAAGTGTTCCTTAGGGAGCTTGTCAGGTAAGCTGCTTATTCTTGATATATTAAATGTATATTTATATATATGATATTTATATATTCCATACTAATTTGTTTAGTGTTCTTTTATTCTCTATTATTTGCTTTCTTTAAAAGCCTTTGCCAATTTATGTGTGAATCTGTTCTATCTAAAGTCTTTATATTGAGGATCTTCCTATAGCTCGTTGTTTATATGATGTAATTGTACTTTTCTTTTTCAGTAATGCAAGTGATGCCCTGGACAAACTTAGATTTTTAAGTGTAACAGAGCCATCTCTGCTTGGAGAGGCTGGTGACCTAGAGATAAGAATCAAGCCTGATCCAGACAATGGCACCATCACTATTACGTATGTGTGTTTTTTCCTTTTAAGAAACTTCTTGCATAATAGATAAGGGTTATTGTGTAATAATATTAACATAATAGTTCAACGTTGTTTTAGGGATACTGGTATTGGAATGACAAAGGAAGAGCTTATTGACTGTCTTGGAACTATTGCTCAGAGTGGTACTTCAAAATTCCTGAAGGCATTAAAGGTATCTTCTTCTTCTTCTTCTTCTATTTTGGTATGTTTTTGGTGTATTGTAGAGGGGTTATGTTATTGCTTTGACATGAGTGAATGTTTCAACCTTGAACCTTACTCTGCGAGCTTTGTCTTATGATAGGAAAATCAAGAACATGGAGCGGATAATAGTTTGATTGGTCAATTTGGTGTTGGATTCTATTCTGCTTTTCTTGTTGCTGACAAGGTGCGGTATTATTTAACATTTTGATTTGAAAAGTGTTCTTGTTGAAACTTCATGCTCTTCCTATGTAGTCATAGTCAATAACCATAATTTTCCAATCAGGTTGTTGTCTCTACAAAAAGCCCAAGATCAGATAAGCAGTATATATGGGAATCAGCAGCTGAGAGCAGCTCTTATGTGATTAAGGAAGAAACTGACCCTGAAAAAATGTTACATCGTGGAACCCAGATCACACTCTATTTAAGGGTATATCAATTTATACTTTGTTGCTAGTATCCTCACAAGCAAAGTTACCGTATGCTGATCTTGGATCAGTGTTTTTTTATTTAGCAGTTGCTGGAATGAGTGGAGTATATGAGTGTAATTGCTAAAAAAATCACTTTCATTTGTCACGTGGCAGCATAATACTTCAATTCTAAATAATTAAGGATGTCATCTTGTCAGCAAACTTCCAGACTTTCCTGATTAGCTGATGTTCTTTCTCCTTCTCCTTTATTTATTTATTTATGTATTTCCATTGCAGCCTGATGACAAATATGAATTCTCAGAGCCAGCCAAGATTCAAAGTTTGGTGAAGAATTACTCACAGTTTGTATCTTTCCCTATTTACACATGGACAGAAAAATCAAGGACTGTTGAGGTGAGAACACCCTTTGATTGTCAAAAAATACTTCCCATATATTTGGCAGCCTTAGGAGCTGCTGGAAAGAGAGATAAATGATTTATAGATTAGTATTTAGAGGTGACTCTCAAATGATTTATAAAACGAAATAATTAAAAGGCCATTCTCGTACATGTTTTTCTTCATGCTTACTGAATGTTTTTATGACACAGGTAGAAGAGGAGGAAGAGCAGAAAGAAGGAGAGGAGAAGGCAGAGGTACCTTGTAAAGGAGTTTTGTTTTGGGGGCTTATAATTCAGCTTTTTCTTAGTTTAAAATAATGTTTTGGTGATTTTACTAACTTTGGTTCCCAGGGTGAGAAGAAAATGAAGAAAACAACAAAAACTGAGAAGTATTGGGACTGGGAATTAGCCAATGAAACAAAACCAATATGGGTAAGCTAGTTTAGTTGTCTGTGCTTTCAACATATCTCAAGGTCCAAATTTTTTGCCTGTTTTTTTAAAAAAATGTTGCTTGCTGTGCCATTGCCATGCTTGTTTGTCAATAGCATACAAATATCATGCAATGAACACTTTTCTCGTTCTGTTGCAGATGCGAAGTCCAAAAGAAGTTCAGAAAGAAGAGTACTGTGAATTCTACAAGAAAACTTTCAATGATTTCTTAGATCCTATTGGATACACTCATTTCACAACTGAGGTACTGAATGGTTTGGGTATGGCTTGAAGTATACATGTTGGCTTGGATTTGTAAATCTATCTTGCAAACTGTGCAGGGTGAGGTGGAGTTTAGGAGTGTGCTTTATGTTCCTGGAATGGGGCCTCTTAACAACGAGGATGTAGTCAACCCCAAAACAAAGAACATACGTTTATATGTGAAGCGTGTCTTTATCTCAGATGATTTTGATGGCGAGCTAGTAAGTTCCCCTCTCTATTTATTTATTTATTCCCCCACAAATTTTTATCGGAAGCTATATGGTTACTGCCATATTGTGAAATCACCCGTTCTTCTTTCTGGTGTAACTTATATAGCCTTTTTTCTGTGCTAGAATTTTGGTAGTTTGTTTGCTTGATTGTTCTCTCTTCCCTAAAGTAGCATGAGTGTTGCTTTCCAAAAACCCTTCTATTGACAAAATTTTACTAAGTGCAAAGTTTTTAATTAGCAATTTATTGCGTGGAAAAAACAATTCATGTTGTCAATTGTACAGTAGGATATGCAGATATGTACTTTGATGCTTGCTTGTTTTATTGTATGAATCCTGGGAAATGATAATTAATCTGAGATTCTTTATGCAGTTTCCAAGGTATCTGAGCTTCGTCAAGGGTGTTGTGGACTCTGATGATCTTCCTCTAAATGTATCTAGAGAAATCCTTCAAGAAAGTCGAATTGTAAGGCTCTAATCTATTTAACTAAACAATTTTGTGTTTTTTCAAATGGAAAGATATGATATGAAAGAATTTTTTATCCATAAACAACTTCCTATGTTCAAAGAGCTTTGAATTCAATTAATTTTCACATATTTTCCCATCATTTTCTTATTATAATTTTCAGGTTAGAATAATGAGAAAGAGACTTGTGAGGAAGACGTTTGACATGATCCAAGATATTTCTGAAAGTGAAAATAAAGAGGTCGGGGCAGTAATTGCATCTTGTTTTTCTTCTTCCGTTGCATTTGAGTCTCCTTTTGACGTGTCAGTAATTGAACTTGATTACAGGACTACAAAAAATTTTGGGAGAACTTTGGCAGGTTTATAAAGTTAGGTTGCATTGAGGATACTGGAAATCACAAGCGCATTACCCCACTCTTGCGGTTTTACTCCTCGAAGAACGAGGAAGAACTGACAAGTTTAGATGACTACATTGAAAACATGAATGAAAATCAGAAGGCAATTTATTACTTGGCTACGGACAGCCTGAAAAGTGCTAAGTCTGCTCCCTTCTTGGAGAAGTTGATCCAGAAAGATATTGAGGTATGTGTATTCAAGACTGATCCAATCTTCTGAACATATTAGTTGATACAACCTCTGAAAGATAATCCTTGACAATCTATTTGAGATGATTATTTTGTTGGAGTTGTAATCAATGGCCATTGATGGAAAGAAGTTGTTGATATTGTAGTGAAATTTTTCAACCAGTTAACTGAAATTCTTTTCTCTTAGGTGTTGTATTTAATTGAGCCTATTGATGAAGTTGCCATCCAGAACCTGCAGACTTACAAAGAAAAGAAGTTTGTTGACATTAGCAAGGAGGATCTAGAGCTTGGTTGGTTTATATACATATTTAATTAGTGTTTCTGTTTGTGTTAAATTCTATTATTGTGCTTCTTCCATACACAATTTGATTAATACTATTTTTATTAGGTGATGAGGATGAGGTCAAAGAAAGGGAAACTAAACAAGAATACACTCTTCTTTGTGATTGGATAAAGCAACAACTTGGTGACAAGGTAGCAAAAGTCCAAGTCTCAAATCGTCTGAGTTCATCTCCCTGTGTGCTTGTTTCCGGAAAGTTTGGATGGTCTGCTAATATGGAAAGGTTAGTTATGAACTTTCAGATTTTTCACTCGTTTATCAATTATTATTACAACTATAAATTATTTATTTTGCTGTGTAGATTGATGAAAGCTCAAGCACTTGGAGATACTTCAAGTTTGGAGTTCATGAGGGGAAGGAGAATACTGGAAATCAATGCTGACCATCCCATCGTAAAAGACTTGAATGTGAGCAATTAGATTCTGCACTGATTATTTTGTGACGTTTTTTACCTACTAAATTCTTCTGAATAGGGTTTTGGAAAAATGAGAATGTAAGAATAATGATTTCCACTTGCAACACTGCCAAGAATTAAAATATAATTTCTTTAAATCGGTTGTTAGAACAGGATATATATCTCGTGGACAAACTGAAACACTTTTAACTGTTTAATTTACATGGAATATTCTTTCTGCAGGCTGCTTGCAAGAATGCCCCAGACAGTGCTGATGCCAAGAGAGCTGTCGATCTCCTGTATGATACAGCCCTGATCTCCAGTGGATTCACTGTAAGAAGATCGATATTGTTTTTTTTCTTCAACTTTCATGTCATATTGCACAAGTTTTAGGGAGTTCATCACTTACTTTTCCTATTCATCTTGCAGCCTGACAGTCCAGCTGAGCTGGGAAACAAAATATACGAGATGATGGCAATGGCCCTCGGAGGAAGATGGGGTAGATTAGAAGACGAAGAAAAGGCAGACGGGGCTGGTGAAGAGACTACAGAATCGGATGCAAGTGCTAGTCAGGCCATGGAGACAGAAGTAGTTGAGCCATCTGAAGTGAGGACGGAGAGTGATCCTTGGAGTGAATAAATTTCAATATAGTTTCAAATAAAAGTTTTGGCATTTTTCCAATTTGTGACGTGATAGGGTCAAGAAAGCTCATTGAGAGGGATGTAATGCATAGAAAGAAAAGAAAGAAAAGTGCAGGGTGGTGTGTTTTGCTGGGGTAGAAGGAGAAAATATTAAATTTTGCTGATATTCATTTATAGTGCTCTTCTCATATAAATCAAGTTCACGTATGTTAGTGTGTGGTAGTAAAAATATTAGCTTGGGCCAAATTCATTGCATATGCATTCGCTAGTGCGGGGATGACAATTTAACCCACCTGTTTTTTTAACGGGGATTGGGACATGACTCTAGCTCAAAAGTTTATATTTTGTTATAAATAACTTTTGGGAAATAGCTAGCATTCCTCACAAAATCCTAGCTTACCATCAAGCTTGCCCTTCAAAAGACTGCTTCTCAAGTTGTTGCAGTCCTCTTTTACCAACTTGGTTATCTCTTGTTCTGATATAACCAATAACAGTTTTTCCAATGAGAGAAATGTAGACCGTTCTTAAGTTTGCCCTTCATCATAACAATGGAACCTTTTGATATTTTCAGACTTCCACCTCCATATTAATGGTGCAACTACTTTTGAGCTAAATATCTTATTGATAGTAGATTCTTCTCAAGTAAAATATTTAAAGTTCTGAAGTTCTAAAGTTTCTAATTGCTCTTGATATGCCATCAAACATTTTGATGACAACAGACCAGAGCCAATACCATGAACACTGAATCTCTTTGGGATGTTCTACTCCTTTTCACAGGCTTTACTAGAGACTACCATCACGTCTGTTAGCCTTTAGAAACAACATTCGCATCCCTCTGTTCTTCCTTTCTTCTTTGATCAACTTTGCCTTGAGAGCCTTGCACTCATTCTTGTAATGTCCTTTTTGACAATAGTAACATTTCTTTTCTGACTTGAACTTAGACTTGGATCATTGAATGATTTTTCTGTATGTAGTAACTGTTATAATTTCTTAGATCTTTCTTTTTTGGTTTGCCTCTAGTGAGCATACCTTCACCACTCTCAATTGATTTCTTTAGAGTCTCATTTGAGTTGTACACACTTCACTTCTGCCATTGTTAGTACTTGTTTGTCGTACAATATTGTATCAACAAAATGTTGAAACAATTAGGTAAGGAAGAGAGAAGAATTATACCTTAGCTCCCTTCATCGATCTTGACACTAATATTATTCTGTTCCAGAATAATCTTGTTAAACTTATCTAGGTATTTCCTTAGTTCTTTAGTCTCATCCATTTGCAATGTGTAGAACTTTTTCTTCAAATATAATTTGTTAACTAAAGATTTTTTTAAAGTAAATCTTAATCAATTTATCCCAAAGACCAATGTCTCTTCTTTTGAGACTTCACGAGGTACTTCATCTCTTAGGCTCAATAAAATCAGCTTTGATATGAATTTCTCCTTTTTTCTTTTTGTCTCCAGTGGCATCAAGTGTTTTTGTATCAAGTGCCTCTAGCCCAAAAATTATTCTCCCCTGTGAACTTGTCCATCTTTGTTGACTGGAAAAATTGCCAACTGATTCGGTGTCTAATAAACGCTAATTAATCACTAGTGAAGAATTAAAAATAATAAGTAAATAATACAAAGAATTATAGAGGTTCGCCCCCTTGTATATGGGTAATGACCTAGTCCCCTTTAGTTGTATTACTTGTAAGATAATATCGGCCAGATCACTAAGGAAGACAAAGTGATTTCTAACTTCGACTCTCAAAGTGTTTACAGAGAATGTCTTTCAGCATAATGCTCTTAGATATGTGAGTATGAGATTTCAGTTCTAAGTCCCCACCCATTGTGAATGCCATCACTATTTATAGGGGGAGGTTGTTACATTTAGTTCCGTAAAAGAAGTAAACAAAGAATAAATATCCTTATATTCTAGGGTGTAGTTACGATCTGTTGAAGCTCATTTATTCTCGGATAGATTTTCTAGATCCGAGTTTGTAGGGTTCAGTTGGAGATATTTGTGGATGCCTTTTGAAGAAGAAATCAAGGCTCATGTAGCCTTGTTCGGTATTTTTGGCATCTCTTCTGATTGGCATATTCACTACCCGCCCAGGCCTTCTATAAGACTTGTCTTCTTTTAGAGAATTAGCTTGTACAATCACCCTTGCAAGGTATGACCTTTACCATCTCTGGTCAGCAGGTTGGTAGTTTGCCAGGTGCTTCTCAATAGACCATCTGTAATTTATGGCTGCCACTACCCATACGAACCTGCCAGGCATCCTTCTGCCCGGAGGTTTTCTGCTAGGTGAAAGCGTTGGCTGGATTATGCCACATGTAAGTGTCACATCAAATTTGCAAACTTTGGGATAACATTCGCCCCCAAGTCCCTGTACGAATATTTTTCTGGATGGGGACTTTTGATACCCATACGGGTGCTGGCAAGCATGTGAGGTCCACGTGATTAATGCTCAAGTGATTGTACCGTGCAGAAGTGAACGATTGCACTTCTGTCTCTTCAACTGAACATTAAATGTCAGTTCCCATAAGAGCAGTTTTAAAGCATATTTTGTGAGAAAACATCCTGACGGCTGCACTCCCTCATAATTTCTCTTTTTGTTCTTTCCATTTCCCATGATGATATTATTGGGAATCAATTTCCCATTTAATTATTTTTTGGGGGGGAAAGTAATTAAATGAAAGGCCCTTCTTTCTCCTTTAGACTTTTACTTTCATTTTTTACTCCCTAAAAAGTTCCAAAGAGAAAAATCAAGAACAACTTCAAGAAACCTGAAGCTTCTTCCTTTGTCTTCTCACTGTGCAAGAGAAAATCTACAACTTGTTTTCATCATTGTCCAGCCTCGCCCAGGATTCACCTAGTGAGTAAGTCTCTTTTACCTCTATCCTTTTCTTTAAGAGTTATGTGTTTTTGCAAATTATTTTGAATTTACACCATTGTTAGAGGTGAAAGAATCTCCTTGCCTCGGGTTTAAGGAAAACCCAACCTCTATGCATGAACGTGCATGTTAGGATAGGTAAATGTAGGGCTTTTAGTTAAAAAATGTTGAATCTTGGCACTGTTTTCCACATTTTGGACTATGGGTTTTGAAGAACACAAAGAAACAAGGTTTTAATGGCTTCTTTTTGTAGAATAGGTTGTTTTAGATCTGTTAGAAATCTTAGCCGACGTACTCAAGGTGTTTATGTTGGGGATTATTTTTTCAGGATGTAGATTTACTAACATGTATGTTGTTTAACACCCTAAATATGAATTCTCTAAAATAATGGAATTAAACACATATAAAGTTTAGGGAACCTTACATTAATGCCAGAGGAATAATATGTCTCCTTCCACTCAGATCTCTAACCCTTGTTCCTTTCTGTCGCAGTGTATTATCAAAATTTGAGCCCGATTCTCCTTCAAGTGTTGGCTTTTTCACAGTCTTACACACTATGATTGAGTGCTTGACTTGCTATGGGTGGGCATGTACTCTTTCACTATAAGACTCGAAAATAATGAAGAATAAAAGAGAAGGAGATTCGAATTCTATAGAAGGAGGCTCTCAAGTTTCTAGTTGTCTGACAAAGAATAAAAACTAGGTTAACTTAGGTTGGATAGAATGAGAACCATCTTATTCCTTATATAGGATTTCTGCTAGGGTTAAATTTAAATTATATGGGATTAAAAAAATATAAAAAATTGGCTAAAAATTCTCTTAAGTGGCCGACCATATAATGTGGGTCCCACTAGTTAGAATTTTGCCATTTTATTCAACAATTTATCTTTTCTTTCACTAATACCATATTTTTCAATTTTAATTCTTTAAATATCAAAACTATTTATTTAATAATTAAAATTAATTATCAAAGAAAATTTTCATTTAATTTTTTTATCAATTAGACTTAATAAAGTCTCTTAATTGACAAATAAACCCTAAAACCTCTTTTCTTCACAATTAAGCCCTTGCTTAGTGAAAATTCATAAATAAGGCATAGTCTAATTTTAGAATTATAATTGATTAATTAAAATCAATTAACTGAGTCTTACAATCAGTATTGTCTCAACTAGTGTGGAGACCATGGGCCTATATAATCAAGCTTCCAATAAGTAGATCTAGAATGTAATGAGTGAATTCTATAACTTATTAATTTTTTCTTTCGCCACTATAGATTCAAAATTGTACTCTTAATTATATAGAACGCTCTATATGTTCCAAGATATAAATACGCTATGAATTATCCATCGTTTTAATCCAAATAATTAAAGATCCTCTATAGATGATTTACATCAAAGATCTTGCCCGGCATCCTTCTGCCCGGAGGTTTTCTGCTAGGTAAAAGTGTTGGCTGGAGTATGCCACGTGTAAGTGTCACATTAGATGCGCAAACTTTGGGATAACATTTGCCCCCCAAGTTGTCGTATGAATAGTTGTTTGGATGGGGACTTTTGATACCTGTACGGGTGCTGGAAGCATGAGAGGATCATGTGGTCAATGCTCTGGTGACTGTACCGTGCCGAAGTGAACGATCACACTTTTGTCTCTTCAACTAAACATTAAATGTCAATTCCGATAATGGTAGTTTTTAAAGTATATTTTGTGGGAAAACATGCTGACGACTGCATTCCCCCATAATTTCTTTTTTTGCTCTTTCCATTTCCCATGATGATCTAATTGGGAATCAATTTCCCCTTTAATTATTTTTTTAGGGGAATGTAATTAAATGAAGCCTATATAAAGGCCCTTCTTTCTCCTTTAGACTTTTACTTTCATTTTTTACTCCTTGAAAAAGTTCAAGAGAGAAAAATCAAGAACAACTTCAAGAAACTTAAAGCTTCTTCCTTCGTCTTCTCACCGCACAAGAGAAAAATTGCAACTTGTCTTCATCACCGTCTAGCCTCGCCCAGGATTGGGTAACACTTAGGCTGCTAGGTCTTGAATTCGAAGAATTGAGTTTAAGAACTCATTTGTCACTCTTTAATGGTGAATTTGTGTTTTTGGAGAATTACTGAGTTTTGATTAATTGTATACATTGTATTTTGGTTATAGAATTGTTTTGGAAGGCTTGAGCAGGTTTGAAGAGGTTGTGGTTCTAAAAACCATAGTTTCCCATTCTACTACAAGAACTGGTTAACAGGTTCTACAGGTACTGTGAAACCGGTCAACCGGTTTGCTAGCAGGGGAAACCCTAGTTTTTCGTTCGAAACCGGTTTTGTTTGGGGTGTTTTTTAGAGCTTGGATTGGGGTATTTTAAAGATGTTTTTAACTATTTCAAAGTCAGTAGGGGTTAGGATTGTCCAATTGCGTGATTAAGTTGTTTACCAAGTTTCATTGTTGTGACATAGCACCCGAGATCGTTGAGCGTAGTTCCACTCAGGTCAACCCGCACACTTGATATTGGATTGAGGTAAGAAAAGCTATTTACACTGCTAAGCATGTCATATGAAAAACAATTATTATCGCTTGTGGCTCAATTATAATTGAGGTAAAGATACGGTAATTACTATTATTGAGAACGAGTAATTACTCACTTTGAAATCGCAGATAGGTCTCTTACTCATCGATTACTTCATCGGGCAACGATAGTGACATATGGAGCTCGTTGGTAACAAGTGTTAAGGGTGCTTTATGAAGCATCAGAATCGATTTGTCTTATAAGATACATAATTGTTTATGTAATGTTGAATATGAATTGAATAAATTTTTGTTGGAAATTATTTTACTAGGATCTATTTACTATCATGTATGTTGGATTAACAACCTAATATGAATTCTAAACAATGAAAAAAAAAACACATATAAAGTTAGAAAACCTTACAGTGGGTGCAGCGGAATAATATGACTCCTTCCGTTCAGATCTCTAGCCCTTGATTCCTTTCTGTAGCAGAGCATCACCAAGATCTGAACCTGGATCTTCTTTTCTCCTTCTTTGATGCAGAAATTCCAGTCTTACATACTATGATTGAGATACCACTTGATGTGTGTGGGCACTACTCATTCACTCAAAGTTTCGAAATTTAGAGAGAAGAAAAGAGAGAGAGGCGTGTGAGGCATTTTCTGAGGGAAACAAAGTGATCAAAGATGTGTGTCTATTACCTCAAGCCAACACTTTCTATTTATAGAAAACCCTCTAGGTTTAGGTTAGAATTGTATGGCATTAAAATAATGGAAACTACAAATGGAATTTCCTATGCATAGGGCCGGCCATACAAAGGGTATTGGGCCTCACTTTGCAACTTTCCCATTTTGTTATTTTCCATTCCCATTTTCTCAAAAATGCCAATTTTCCAATTTAACCTTTTAAATGCCAATTCTAATTAGTTAATAACTTGGAAATAATTATTAAATAATATTGCCATTTAATATATTTATTAATTTAGACATATAAAGTCTCTTAATCAATAAATAAACCTAAAATCTCTTTTCTTTACAATTTCCCCATTGCTTAGTGAAAATTCATAAAGTAGACATAGTCTAACTTTTAGAATTATAATTGATTAATTAAAATCAATTAACTGAGTCTTACAAGTAGTATGGTCTCAACTAGTATGGGGACCATGGGTCTATATAATCGAGCTTCCAATAAGTTGAACCGAATTTACCAAGTAAATTTCCTAACTTATTAATTCCTCATTGAATCCACACTTAGAACTTAGAATTGCACTCTCAGTCATATAGAACGCTCTATATGTTCCATGATATAGACACGTTATTAGTTATCCATTGTTATAACCCTAATGTGATCAATGATCTTCTATATAGATGATTTACACTGAAAAGGCACTACTGTTACCGCTACACCTTCAATGTATTTTATCCTTAAAACACTTAACCCTGTATAAATGATATTTCAGCTAAGTGAAATGAGATCTCCACCATTTATCTTCGTTTGGTTAAGCTCGAAGGAAATCATCCTTTACTTTCTATTTGCCAAATAGAAGCTATAGATTCCATATTTATGTTAGCACTCTCACTCAATTGCATTACCGTGTTCCCAAAATGTACGTATCACCCTGACCCAAAAGTAGGCTTAACTAACAAATCAAAGAACACGAGTAACACTCTTGAGATTGAACCTAACCGTATCAGGATTAAGATCATTTGATCTAGGATCAACAAGTGATATTGAAATGAATAGATATTACGGTAAATTTTAATATATCTAATCAAAGTTCAATATCGGTCCCTTCCGATGTATACTCCATACATCCGATACTGGTAAACTTTGCCAATGTCCTGGAAAGGACATAACACTTTTCCAAGGTGTAAGAATACCTATCGCTGATTATACCATGTCAGTCTAAATCCAGTGTTCTGACAAATCAGGGAATAAACTTTTGAACATATAATTAAGATTATATTCCACTGTGCTGACAACACTATAATCTTTAACAAACTCATATGTTCTGGACTTAAAAAGAATTCATACATTATATACATATAATCATGAAATAAATCATGTGAACCATGCAACATAAAATGTTATTTCTGATCTTTATTAATAAGTAAATCTGATTATATTGAAATGAGTTTTATTTAGGGCATAAAACCCAACAATTTTTACAATGGATGATGAATTTGTTGGTTATGCAATGTTGTGATTTCTCGTGTTATGCGTTGTTTGTGTTTCATTTGCTTTTCTTGCTGAGTCTTTATGACTCACGGGTGCTTCGTGGTGCAGGTAAATGGAAGGGGAAAGTGGATCTACCATGAGTTAGAGGTCTCCCAGCGATGTACATATCAATCACTGTGTCTTGTCTTCCAGTGGACAGGATCACCTTTTGATTATGTTTTGGAAATGTAACTCAATTTTGTAATGCCGATTTTGAAACCTATTATAAAAGTTTGTAAACAGGCGATTCCCGAATCCAACAGTATTTTGAATGAAAAGTTATGTTTTTAATTTAATCAAAAGTTTTAATTAAACAACACTTTTCCTAAACTATTTAATTATAATTATAGATTAATTTATAAAAGCACGCACGTGGCGTCCCTGTAAGTCGGGGTGTTACATTTTCCTTCTTGACCTTAGATAGAGCAAGGTTATAGTATTCCCGTGTAATTAATTTCCTTTAAGACAGCCTACCCCACTTTTAGTTGGGAACTTGACGCACAGATGAAAAATTAATGTGATAGCTTTTAAATTATATAGGGTTGGTCGGCCTAACATGACATTAAAAGTTGACGGGACATTGATTACCAAGAATTGTGCTGTTATAGTTATGCTTCTCGGAGCTTGTCCAATTGTAAGTGGTCGGCAAATTTGTCCAAGTGGTGCGACACTCTGGCCAGCGAACCCGTATACAAGTTGAGTGTAAGGAATCAAATCTTTAAGCTGGAGTCTTATCTTCTCATAAGTTGTTTTAAATAGAATATTAGAGGAAGCTCCATTATCTACCATAGTTTGTGTTGCCATCTTGTTTACAGTCTGCACTTCTACGACCAGAGGGTCGTTATGTGGAAAGATAACATGGTTGGCATCTACCTCAGTGAATGTTATTGATGGTTCTCCCCACACGTAGTATTTTAGGTTTCCTTTCTTCCACGGCCAGAACTGTGTCACTTTGTTCGTGCTGCAAGGCACGAGCATACTTTTCTCTAGCTTTGCCTGAGTCTCCAGCGAGGTGTGGATCCCCAATGATTACCTTTAAATGTCCGTCCACTAGTGGAGGCATTAATTGGTTTTGGTTATTATCTGCCTAGGCAGCCCGTTGCTCTTAGTCGACCTCGAATTATTTTTGTAAATGCGGGTTATTCTTTCTGATCAAAAATTCAATCTCCTGCTTGAAGTTGTTACATTCGTTTGTATCATGGTTGTAGTCCGCATGAAAGCGACAAAACTTAGTTATATCTCTTTTGCTTATGTCCTTCATGGGAGATGGTTTCTTGTATGGCACCATAGACTGGGTGGTCGCATAAATTGTCTCTATGTCATCCGTTAGAACTGAGAAATCAGTAAATTTAGAGGCATTTTCCCTAGGATGTTGTTCAGCGTTGCCAGTGAACTTGCTTTTCTTTCTATTATCCAGTCTATTGCCGTTATTGGACCTTTTTTTCATTTGAATTCGAACTATTGGGATATTGTGAGTTTTGGGCGGTCATACCGGTCGTAGTGGTGTGCTGTTGATTTTTCTTTTGCCTGACAGTATGCACACGCCGTACTGCTTTCTCAAGCTTAATGAATCCATTTGCTCGGTCCTAGAAATTCAACCATCGATCTCATAGTTAATCTTTTGATGTCCTTCCATAACTCTCTCAGAGGCTCAATGCCCCCTGTATTGCTGCCAATCTTCCCTCCTCGGTCAGTCCTTTAACTTTTCTTGCTTCAGTCATAAACTTGCTAATGTAGGCCCTTAGAGGTTCTCCTGGCATTTGCTTTACTTCTACCAGGTTTTCTAGGTGTGAGGGAAGTTGACGAGAGGAACAAAATTGTGTGTGGAATTCCAAGGAGAAAGAAATCCACGAATTAAACTTTCTTGGAGACAATTTGAAATACCATCACTGGGCTGCCTCTGCGAGTGTGGCCAAAATTTTTTTGCACCGTACATCACCTCTTACCCCTTGCAGATTCATCTGCATTTCAAAGTACTTTAAGTGGGATAAAGGATCTTCTTTTCCTATGTAAATTTTCCATGTGGGCATTTTGAAATTTGGGAGTAGGTCAAGAGCTTCGATTTCAGGCGAGAAGGGTGATCCACGTGCCTGGTCGAGTTTGAGATTTATGGTTTTTGGCCGGTCAGGCCTTGTACCATGTTTTTAAGTTGATCTATTTGTGCTTGCACAAGTGGATGAACTTGTTTAGCCTGGTGATCGACCTGTGTCACATTGGGATCTCTTTGAACTGGATCTTGGGCGTGGGTATCTGGCTGGACAGTTGGTAGAATGTTTTGTCTGTCCAGTCCCCTTTTGCGATTTTAAATCGAATCTGAAGTCGTGCACGGTGCCTAGCCATTCGAACACTGAAGCACCGGGTGGTTTTGGCATTTGACTTATTTGGCCAAGGGTTGGCCTGAGACCTCTTCACGAGTATAGTTGTTTAAATGTGTAAGTCCTCCCAAAGGGCAGTTTGGACCTGTGGCCTTGGATTGGACAGCTGACCACTATGAGTCTACGCGATATGTCCAGCTACATACCTTTCTGACCCGCTCAGGGGGATACTAGATTCAGTTTCTGGTTGTTGACTAATCACTTGGTAGGCCCTTATGATTAGCAGGGTGGTCACCCTAGAACGATCATCAATGGCTACCTGTTGTGCCCTCATAATTTCCATCTCTCGGTTCCTCCACTCCATAAATTGACGTCTTTGCTCGTTGAATGCAAGGTTAATGGTTGCTTAGAGATCTTCCTGATCATGATACAAAGTGTTGTTATGGCCTTGCATGAGCCTAAGTGCTTCTCGCAGATTTTGAAGTTCAGTGTAAAGCTGGCCTTTGAGTATTATTAGTGAACAGGACCTCAGTCCTGGGAGTGGTCTGATCGGCAGCCGTACTGGTGTTTCCAGTCTCCTGTACGCCTGGTGTGAACCCAACAAGAGGGGAAGTCACTCTATGGCCTACTGTAGGTGGTTGTGTATTAACATGTTCAGGGTTTGTCCCTAGTGGTCCTCTCGTGTTTCCAGGAGTTTACACAATTAGACATGTCACCATTGGGTCGCCGTGATCAGTAAGGCCTCTCCTTCGAGTTTGTACAACCATCCTGTTAATCTATCAACACTAAGATAAAAGCTTGTGTTTTTGCTCTCAATGAAAGTACCAAAATATTGACCTCACTTCTAGCTAATGACAGTGAGTCAAGATAAAACGATCAGATAAAATAAATAATAGAAAGCAAAAACAGTAAAGTAAAAAAGAATACTAGATTTTAAAGAGGTTTGGCCCCATAAGAATGGTAATAACCTACTCCCCTTGTATTTTTATTGACTTGAGAGAAAGAATAAAGTGTTCTTCTTCTCTGAAGCTCTTACAATTGATCTTTGAGTTATTTTTTCTCTTAGATCACTATTCTCTCTTGAGTGTATTTCTAGATTAATTCTTTCGTCCTCCTCAATAGTGAGATTATGCCACTATTTATAGGACTTAATCTTTAATAAATAAATAGGGAAACTATATTAATTCTAAAATTACAATGTAAATAGAAAACTAAGGTGTATTGACTTTATTCTCTGGCTAAATCCCACGAATATAATGATTGTCTTCATGTCTTGGAAGCGATGAGACTGATCTATAGAATTGCCAACTTATACGCCTTGCTCGGTACAGATATGTCTGTATCTTGGTCGAATGTCCTCTTGATTAACCTGTTCGGACATCCAAGTGACATATATTAAGATTAACCGTTAGTGGGTTGCTAGGAATACTTCCCTCCACCCAAGTAGCAAAAATGTGGGACATGTGTCATCCATTCTTATTGCTATGTCAAGGTGCAAAAAATAAGATAACAAGTTGCTATATGAATTTCCGTGAAAATACCAAAAAAAAAAAAACTGTTTTGAAGTGTATAAATGAAAAAAAAAAACTCGTAATTTTTAATAGTAGTTCAAATATAACACTAGCTCATTTTTTGGCAAAAAATATAAAAATTGTATGTTGGAGATAGTCAGATTTTATTTTTCAAAGAGAGAAGTACTAATTACAACTTCAATTTCCGCACCTGAAATAACATGTTAGAATATTTTTTTTATGGTGGTGTTCGTTATAGTTACAATATCAATCCTGTAAATTTTTTGAAATTTTTTAAATAATTTACAGTAGTGAAATCGGAGTTCCCGTTATTCTAGTTTACCAAGCGTGTTCAAAAAATTTCAAACTTATTTTCGAGAATGTAAACTATTTAAATTTTTTTAAACATTTACAAAGATGATATTGTAACTATAACGAAATTGTCATGAAAAAATTTGGAATAAATATTTTTATATGTATTTTCAAACACAAAAATTAACTAAAAAATTATAATAATTGATTAACATTAAAACTCTCTTTTCCAAGTACAAAATATCTTTGATGAATAAGGTTGGCAAAAGCATATAAAAATGGAGAGGACCCATGGAGGCAACTGGAGTGTAGAGGTGAAACGGGTCCACATCCGGGTCGGGTGGTGTTAAAACCTTTGGACTCAAAACGAAGAGGAAAAAGAAACACGTAGGTTTAAGGAGGGTTTAATAGAATCCGAGAGAAAGAGGCGGCTACCACGGCCTTGATCTTCATTCTCATTCTCACTCTCCCTCGCCCTCTTGGCTTTGTCTTTTACAGATCCCCAAATTTTTCTCCTCTTCTCATAATTATCATTTCCATTTTTCTTCTTCTTCTTTCTGTTTCACATTTCAATTGTACTCCTCTCTAACCTCTCTTGTTTCCACACTTCCTCTTTTGCTGCCCATAAATATGATATATTTGCCCCTCATTCTCCACTTTCAGTTGATCATTTAATTCTGCCCTCTCTCTTTCATAAATATGTGGAGGAATTTTGCCAAAAAAGCTACTTCAAGGAAGTTTAAGCTCTCTTCCGATTCTCATATTTCTTCTTCTTCCAGTTCTGCAAGAGATACTAATTTTCTACGAAAATATAGGCCTGACACGACTCGGGCTACTGAAAATTCATGGTTCCCGTTGCTGGGTTTTCGTCGATTTGGGATAATATCGTCGCTGGATAACATTTTGGGACAACCCAGTTTGTTGAATTCTTCAAGTAACGGTTTTGGTACTCTTGGTTTTAAAGGCTACGCAAGTGTTGCCGAGGCCATTGCTTCTACTGATGCGGAGGACGATTCGTCGGGTTCCGATGAGGTTCAGGAGTTGTTAGACGATATGGATAAAGAGAACAAGGTGGATTCCTACTTTAAGGGGCCGAAGAAAATGGTCGCAGGAATGGGAATCACGAAGTACCACATTCTTAGGAGGCGACAGATAAAGATGGAGACAGAGGCGTGGGAAGAGGCTGCCAAAGAGTACCAAGAGCTTTTAATGGACATGTGTGAGCAGAAACTTGCACCCAATTTGCCTTATGTGAAGTCATTGTTCCTTGGGTGGTTTGAGCCTTTGAGGAACGCCATTGTTGCTGATCAAGAGATGTGCCGGGAAAAGAAGAGTAAACCCTCTTATGCTCCCTATTATTATCACTTGTCAGCGGACATGATGGCCGTTATTGCAATGCACAAGCTGATGGGGTTACTAATGACTAACAGTGGAGCAGTTGGTAGTGTCAGGGTTGTCCAAGCAGCTTGTCAGATTGGTGAAGCTATTGAAAATGAGGTGGGTCGCTTTAAAGTTTCCATTTCGTTTTGTTCTTAAGCATAATACATCAGTATGAAAGCAAGTATCTCATGTCTACATTTATCTTTTATTTGTTTGGTAATTTGGGTAGGTGCATTTTGTAGCTAACTATAAAATGTGCATCCCTGTGCTACTTTACCAGGAAGTTTGTTGAAATAGTTCAATTATCAATTTGTTAGTTTCAGTTTCAGAATCAAGTTTGCGACATGGTTTGCTTTCAGACATGATTTTAGATTTCATTTTCTGAGACTATTTGCATTTTTCACAATTAGTCTGCTATGATCAATGGAATTATAGAAGGTTTGAGTTTGTGTACATGTAGCTGTCTGCTAAATAAGCAGACCTAGAAGGAGCTGGCGTGATTACGTGAACTATATATAATGATTTCGTTTGTAAACCAGGTTAGGATACAGAAGTTTTTTGAGAAGACAAAGAAAAAGAAGAAGAAGAAGGATGCAAATACAAAGAGTGATGACAAGGAACCTGAGGATGAGCCTGATGCTGAAACTATTGAGAAAGAGATATCGATTAACAAGGATCAACAAAAACTAAGGAAAAAAATTACAATGTTGATAAAAAAGCAGAAGGTGCAGCAAGTGAAGGAAATAGTGAAGCAACAAGATGATTCAAAACCTTGGGGACAGGAAGCCCATGTCAAGGTTTGTGATGCTCATAACATTGGTTCAAAATTGTCATGTTGTTCTTCTCCTCATTGTTACTTTATCTTGGTTCTGGGACCATACAGGTTGGATGCCGTTTGATTCAGTTATTGACGGAAACAGCCTATATACAACCTCCAGTTGATCAATTAGGTGACACTCCACCGGATATACGCCCTGCATTTGTTCACAGCCTTAAAACTATCACTAAAGAAGCACAGTAAGAAAGCTTGCATCTCTGGTGAACTTGATCTCTCTCATTCTGTGTTCATTCTGTAATATATGCATTTTTTTTTTGATTAGGAAGACGAGCAGGAGATATGGTGTAATTGAATGTGACCCACTTGTTCGGAGAGGCCTGGAGAAAACTGTAAGTATAACTAAAACTATGGAGGGGGTGGGGGGTGCACTAAAATTATCCTCCTTTTAATTTTATTTTTTTGTTGTAGATTTATGTGCTGTTATGATTGTTTGCATAACTTCAGACTTAAGTATCATTCATAGGGAGTAGCTAATCATAGAAGTTTTATTGCTGTTCCTACAGGCCAGGCACATGGTCATCCCTTATATGCCAATGCTAGTGCCTCCTAATAATTGGCTAGGGTATGGAATTTAAGCCTCTTTGAATGATTTGTTTTTTCATTTATTATTATATAAAATATATATAGATAGGTTTTTGGAGTTCAAGTTACTGCTCATATAGAAAATTGTAACATCACGTTTTACTTTGAAACCAAATAACCTTTGTATCAAAACAAATGTTCCATTATATGGCAGGTATGACAAAGGAGCCTATTTGTTCTTGCCATCATATGTTATGCGGACACATGGAGCAAAACAACAACGTGAAGCAGTTAAAAGGACTTCTAGGAAGCAACTGGAACCTGTTTTAGAGGTCTGAGAGCCTTGTTGGAGTTTGTTTTATTAATTCGTTGGTGATTATGCTTCAGTGCTCTGCCTTAGCTTCCCCACAAGCAGATCTTACATTCACAAATTGATCTTTCATCTTTCTT